>NC_048287.1:13806993-15144493 GCF_009762535.1 Notolabrus celidotus | reverse complement strand
AATACAGGTGGTTCCTATTGTTACCTCAAACAAAGTTGTGAAGCTGGCTAAATAGACTTATTGAGTTCACTGATCTCTAACTCATTATCCAAGAATTCTTTCAAACTTGTAGTCTTCAGCTGCCTCAGGTGACATCCTTTAAGGAAATATATCAGGAAGTTAGAGCTCATATGATAAAAGAGTAATTTGACTTTTGTAGTAATTCTTTCTGGACTGATAAATGTTGGCTAAAATACAGCTTTATCTTCCCTTATCACTTCTTCTCTATGTGTATCCCTTTTTATGTATTGACTGTCTGTACTTAAAGATGGAGGGCCTTGAGAAGACTATCGACCACAGTACAGTGTCTGCAAAAGGCTGAAGCATCATTAGGTATAACCTTTGACTTTACTTGACTGCTAACAAGCACCTTCATCTCTGACTTATGACCTTAATAAGTGGGGAAATACTGATCAGGGGCACCACATTGATTTCTTTCATAATGACCACATCCATACCTCAGTGAATTGTTAGCTGCTTGACTGCAGTGTCCACAGGGGGAATTGTCCAAGATTCTCAGTGTCTGTGAGACAACACACACACAAGCATAGACACACATTCAGGATTTATCATATCTGTGGGAGAGATGACCCATTACGTGGACGCAAGTGCCCACGAGACCACCGTGGTTTAGCAATAAGCTGCAGTGTGTAGTATTCCCATGGCATCAGGTAATGTAGCTCTGAGCAGCAATAGAGAAGTTAACTTGCTGCACCATGCTTAGCATAACTAGCATTACCAGGTTCTTTATTTTTGGATAGGTAATGGACTCATCATCACCTTCCAAATAGCCAGTGTATTCAATGTTGTGTTTACAGAAAGCAGCAACATCCAGAATTAAAAGATAAACCAATTTAAAAATGCACTAAACTGCTGTCTACTTCAGGCTGGCTCCAAAAGCGAATGAAACCCCATTCACACCCATGTTAAAATGCTGTATGTCACAGCAGAATATTACATGTTAATAGCTTAGTACCAAAAATCTGATTTTGGTCTCAACAGCTCATTTCAATTTGTGAACACAGCACTAATAATATTAAGGCTAATAGTTAACAGTTATGCATAATTTAGGGCGTGGCTGATTTGACAGACAGCTGCACTGTAACTGTTTGCCAGGAGTCTGCATTTCCAATATGGCGACAGCCATGTTTGGACATCATTACACCTCTTCAGAAACCAATAGGTAACATCAGTTAGACAATGTTCATGTTTCCTACAGTTTTCAATTTACAGGTCCCCCAGTAAGATATTAAACCATATTTTGAATTTGTTTTTTTTTTACAATGAGATATCACACTCTGTACTCTACTCAAGCTACAGCCAGCAGCCAGTTTGTTTAATTTAGCTAAGTGACTGGAAGAAGGCACAACCAGCTAACCAGCTTATCTGACTTTAAAGAACACTTTTTTTTTTAAATGAGCCAGTTAGTCAGCTTTAAAGTTTTCAACTTAGTTTATTTTGCCTTCAACTTTACCTTTGAACAGAGCTCTGCTCGCTGTTTCTGACTGTTTCTATACATTTTGTTTAAATAAGCCAACTCCAAAATGTCATATTTAAAAGACAGGCGATATGTGTTTATACCTTACATTCCTGCATTTCTTTCCAACACTAGATAGAACAAAGAACAATATTTAATCCTTTTTCCTTTCTTAATGCTAAGTTATGCTTATTGTTAGTCACTAACTGAGTAGTTGTGTGCTATTTTTATTACTATTATTATAACCTTTATTTAACCAGGAAATGCTCATTGAGATTAAAAATCTCTTGGAAAAGAATTTGTATCATTATTGAATAAACGTAGCTTCATAGTTAAAGCAGAGAGATAACCTTTTATATTGATCGTCTCACTTCAAGCAAAGATGTGATGTATTTTCCATAATGTTGAACTTTCTTAATGTCTTTTTGCAGCCCTTTTTGTCAACCCTTATTTTTTCACCTGTTACAGTTTATTTTTTGGTCTCAGTCAAAGCTTTCTTTCTTTACTTCTTTCCTTCTTTCTTTCTTTCTTTCTTCCTTTCTTTCTTTCTTGAAGTTTGAGTCACCAACAGGAAACAAGGAAAGAAAACTTGTTCACCACATGTTCACTGTCATAAGCGCAAAAGGTGATTGGTAGAGGCTCTATCCCTGTCTTACTCTTTCTTTGACACAGTCTGTTTTTTTCTAGGACTGGGAGCAATGCCAGTCCATGCATGGTGTGCTTTAATGTGCCTTTCTGGGTGTTCGTTGTTTTTTGTGCCAAGTTCAAGGGCATTCCTCCACCAGTCTCCTGGCACTCAATACAGCAACATGCCCAGCAGATGGAAGAAATGTACAGTTCCATGCTGCACAAGAGCCAGCACACACACACACACACACACACACACACACACACACACACACACACACACACACACACACACACACACACACACACACACACACACACACACACACACACACACACACACACACACACACAGACAGTCTTACACAACTTAACACACACAGTGTAAAGACAAAAGTGCTTTGTCAGGATTATGAAACAGTAATTAATGTTTGGCTTCATGCTTTTGTACAGATTTGACAGTGATTAAAAGCTCACATGGCATTGTATTCAAAGTTGAAAGTTAAGTGTTCTCCATCTTTAAACCTTTGCACATATAATAATTTGTTATACAGATGAATGTATCATGTTATTGTGCAAGCAAGTAGTCTGAGTTTGTGACCTTCTGTTGGCACAGGAGGACTATTTAATAGAGCCAGTCATGTGACCTTTGACTTTCAAAATCCAAAACTGTATCATTGTGTGCTCAGCAAGTTTGGCATCCTCTTCAGAGCTGACAGAGGGGTGCTGGCTGCTGCTTTGAGTCCCAGTGTGGACCAACTGAGATTTCAACTTTGATATTTGCTTTAAGACTTTAAGAAAATGTGAAATTATGCCTAACCTCCAAGATCACTTTTCGACCACTCTACTTTACTGGCTGACACAGATTATTTTTGAATTTCTCATAAATCATTTTGCAATAGTATACGTGAAATTTGGTCCAAGCAGCTAGATAACTTCAATGCATCATAAAGTGCACAGATATGGGCTGATGTTGTGATGCTAACCAGAAGGTTCAGAGACAACATATTGGGAGTAGAAAACTAAAAAAAGGAGACTGCTCTGATATTGACGGCACAACAACCCCTTGAACCGACATATTTCATTGATATTCAACCGAATCATTGGCTCAAAGCAGCCTCATTGGCTGATTTGAATCCACCTCCACTTGCACTCGCAAACACTTCATGTTATTCCTTTTTCATACATTAGTTTGTAAAATATGTTCACTTTTAGAACAGTCTTGAACATATTTTCAACAGGAAAGTACACCATAAGGGCCCAATCTACTAAAGGTTTGCATGTGTAAAAACATGTGCAAACTTAATAGCACACGCAAAGCTGATGAACCTACAGGGAGCACTGAGGATTGCGTCTGTCAAATTAGCAAAATAGAACTCGCAAGCCATTTACCGTGTTTGCCTTCATGAATATGCAGAATATATGCAGATTATCAGAATGAGCAAAATGCTGGGAGGAGCAGATGCAAATGTAATCATTTAGCACCCGCAATGTGATTTATCAAACCTGAAACAGATAGCGGGCAGTGTTTTTGCGTCTATATTTAGCACGTTTGAAAGGCAGGTGCAAACTGGCACAGCGGTAGCGCACACAAGATCCTCATTAAAATAGGGCGGTCCGCACTGTAATGTTTGGTGATACATACAACCTTTATTATGTTTCCGAAATGGCCTGCTACATACTACTTACTAATGTAGTAGGCAGTAGGTATTGCGTACTACATACTGCGTTTGAATTTAGTATATAGTATGACTGTTCTGTTCGATCTGTCATGCAGCATGCTGAGCCAGACGTCGCTGGATTTCCGGTTTTCGGAAAGCGGAGGTAAACAACGGTGACGCCGATAAATAAAATGCTTATTTAGCATCCATTTATGATTTAAAAAGTTAGGAAGTAGTTTATATGTAATTTAATAACTTTCACAGCACCCAAAAACGGATTTCCCCCCGTCAAAAAATAAGGAAAAAGAAAAGGCAGAACCAGTGCTGTGCATTGTGGGAAACAGTACGCGAGGCAGACTGGTCCGATGCATGCTGAGATATTTTCCCGAATCAGTAGACATCCGGGGAGTTTTGGCTTACTGCAGATTTTGCTCTTGTTTACATACTGCTTACTACATACTGAATTTTGGACAACTCAGTACGTACTGCTAGTATAGTAGGCGATTTCGGAAACAGCCTTTGAAATGCATTGCAACAGAAACCGAAAGTGTTGTATACATGTATGTACGCTAAGACGTACGGTGAATGCACGGTGCTGAGAAGCAATAAAGAAGTTAGCTGATGAGCTCAAATTCCGTTACAACTGCGTGGACCTGGATTTAGTAGACAGGCAGTCACAACACGCACCACTTTTGCACTTGTTATCAATTAAGCACGCAATCATAGTAGATCACCCACAACACGCCCACTTAAAGCATGTGCAATATTATAGTTTGCACACGCAAATTAGTGCTCGTTATTTGGGATCTCAGTAGATCAGGCCCTAAGTGGATGCCACAGAAGAAGAAACTGAAGGAGAACCAGAGGGCATGTAAAATCGTAAAGGAAAGGAGTAATAAGAGCCTCTTCTCTGTGAGCTCTAGAGGATGAATTGATTTTAGAATTTGTTGTCTTTGTCAGAGCTCACACACTAAGAACCCATCGATTGATTGCGCAATCTCTCTTCATCTCCCCCTCATCTTCTTCCTCTTTCATCCTCTCCTTTCTCCTTCATCCCTCTGTAGCAACGTGTTCACTCATCTTTACAGTCCTAGACTTGTGTTGCTATGCTGCTTTTCAGGTGACCCTTCCCTTCTTGTTCTTTTACTGGCAACCTAACTCTTTTTTAAATCACACATATACATAGAAGTACATACTGACACACACCCTCTTTTCAGGTTCATGCGAATTTGCCTAAGTCATCAGAGGGAGGTGAAATACAATCTCTACTTTCTTAACTGTACTTCTTGAGAAGGGGAAGGGATTTTTTTTCCAAATTATGAAATAGGTTGATGGGAATGTTTGACTTCAAAGTAGTCACCTGGAGCAGGATTGCTACAGATCTGCCCTCTAACTGTTTTCCATGGAACAGAAGGAGTCACAGCCGGACACCATCTGGACACACAACCACACGCTATCAGGCTTTACTGGGCTCTACAGTAGATACTGTGTGTGCGTGTGCCTTGAGTTTTACAAACCCTTGTTTTAGGTAGATACTGTCAGAACTATTGATTTATACACTAATAAGTTCAGCTCTCGGATCTGAACTTCACCCAAATAGTTTTAAAAGTTTTAAGGTGTTGTATCATCATTTTGTTTTATTGATAGAAAATATGTGTATGCAAATTTTAATTCATCACTAGATGACAGGGCAAATGACTCATCTGTTCCTGCACTTCCCATTTTTCTTCATCTTCCAAACATTCCTCGTTTCTTAATTACCTGGGTTTATGTTAGTGTTGCGTAGATCTCTGATGTCTGGTTGTTTTTTGAGAGTGTATGTGTGCCTGTGTGTCTTCTTTTTTTGTTTTTAATGCAGAGGTTTAAGTTGTTATAGTGCCCCGTGTTTGTGTGTTGTGGTGAAGTATGTTTATTTCTGTTATAAACTTTTTTGCGTATATAGTGTGAAGTTTTATTTTGCAGTGGTAACATTATTCTGACTGATTCTTTTGCTGGTATGGTTCTATATTCCTCACACAAAACAGTATTCTTGTATAACTCTTGAGGCAATTACAGTCAACATGTGCAAAAAATCAATTTCTCACTGGAATGCATTGCCGTGCTAACTTTAGCATCATCACAGAGCTGCCCAAACAGCAAGCTTTAAAAAGTCAAGCAGACTTCCACACATAAGAGTGGTAGTTTCATTAGCAGCAACAGCAACCCAAGCATACAAGGTTGTTTGTTAAAGACCCCAACAGCATATCATATCATGTCATATCATATCTTATTATATCCTGATGAATCATGTTGGCTTATTTCAAAAACATTGAAGTTTACCTCTGCATGTTGCACTGACAGAGCAGAAAAGGGGAGAAATCTCCAAGAATCAACTTAATCCTATCAAGTCATTGTATTTGTATTTGGGTTTTTTTGGTAATAGTGCGGCTATTGCTGATTTTGCTGTCATATATACATTCTTAGTTACTATTATTATTCTTTTACTGATATGGTAACTATTGTGAATGTTGCTTGTTATTCTCTTGTCTGTTTTTGAAGATTCCCTAGCTTGGATGGTGGAACATTATATGTCTTGGTCTGAATGGTTGACCAGCGGTTGTTTCTGGTGGTCTTTCTACTGTAAAGAGTGCGGCCATTGTTTTGTTTTGTCTCTTTTGTTAAAATGTGAAAAATCAATAAAAAATCTTGGAAAAAAAAAAATCCTATCAAGTCTTTCCAACTAAACTGGCAGCTGGAATCACAAATCCAGCAGGAGATCGATCTGCAACCATTGCACATGGTGAGACTGCAGCAGCAGCCACTGAGCCACGGAAAAAATAAGTTTTTGAAACTTTTTCCACCCGGTGGATTAAACCGTCCATCCGTAAAACTGTAAAATTGCTCTTTAAGATTATTCAACCGAGGTTGGATTTAATAATTGAAATGGCTTCACTATAAGAAAAGACTGACATAGCTTTGTGTTTCACTTGCTGTTCTGCTGTAGCCAAAAAACTAACACGGAAGGCTTTCCAAATTTGGGAAAGCTTTTTATAAAAATGTTATCGCATAAACAAACACGATTTCATCTTGAGGCTCTGAGGCCGAGCATCCTGACTCAAAGTGGTTCTGGAGCTGGCTTTCAATAAAATGTCATTTGCAACTTACCAAAGTGCTGTGACAACCAATCCTTTTTTTTTTTTTACTATTAGCACCTCATAAGTAGCAACTCAGGAGATAATTGGATGTCAGACACAGAGCAGAAAGATAAACTTAACACATGCTGTTCAGCCAAAGATAGTTTGCAGAGGATGGGACTCTCATGGGCTGACAGTTGATGGACGAAAGGACATCGAGCCATCTCAGCAGATTTTGTCATTTTCACTTGGTGGATTGGAGCTTTTCCGAAGTGGATGTATTTTGGGGATTTTTAAAAGCTTCTGAAGGAACATCAGAACATCAACATCATTTATAACAGCATTTTTTAACATTATAGGGGCTGTTTTTTATTTTTTTATTTTTTTGGGTGATGAGGATGATGTTAACTCATTTATGGGGCGAGTACAATCAGGTATCAAGGACAGTTCCAGGTCAGATAAAGGCAAAATGGCAGGGTTTCATATGCATCTATGAAAGAGGGAACTGTCTTATGGCTTGAGTATTGTAATGCAGTATTTTGAAAAGTGCACACAGCTGCTTATATCACAGATGCTTAGGAGATTTCCAAAAGGGATTAATTGCTAGGAGTCCTTCCTCAAAGCTTTACCAGGAAGCGTTTGCTTTCCTTCATGCATTGCATAAAATAAAATAAAGTTTTGAAATAAAATTTTAAAAAAAAGTGTTCTGCTTAACTGACAGAGATCATAACAAGAAATGATGGCTAAGGCACAACGGACAAATGATGCAGCTGTCTTACATATCATCTTGAGTGACTGCATTAAAATGACAGCTCGGGAGCAAGGACATTTTATGTAATTGAGGCAAGTTGCCTCGCCTTTATGGCTTCAGGAAAGTAGGAAAAACTGATGTGATATTTTTGGGGATGCAGAGTACATCTTATGTACATTGACACAATTGAAATTTTTCCACAACATTTTTTTAATAGGGTCTTTGAATGACAAAGGTTCTGACCCCTACGAGACAAAATAATATATCACAGGTTTTTCCCTCACGCAAAATGTTTCTTCATAAAATTTGACAGTAAACTTCAGACTTGCAATTGTGTTACTTATATTTTTATAAAGTATCTTCAACGACATACATCTGCATGACTGACCCTGTGACATTGCAACTTGGGCATCATGCTGAGGTACCTGAGAATTTTGTAGCGCATGTTTGCATGTTTACATTGTAGAGGCAGGTGATACACATCCTTTTCATGGTGGTCAAGTTCATTCTGTGCTCTGTTAGAGGCTACGCTGACATAATTTAATCAGCACTCATCGTCCTAAGCAAAAAAACGTCCTTGGCGTTAGCTGTTTGTTGTCGCCACTTTTAGAGCTCTCTCTGTTGAAAATAGTTCAACTTCTGGAGTACCATCATGCTCATCATTGTCACTTCTTTGTCACTGACCAATCAATATCAAGACAGAGCATGAGTTCTAATATTAACTATGTCAACAACAATGGCAGAGGTTCATACAGAGGAAAAACTAACTACACTCTTTTAAAAGTTACCATTTCTATGATCTATGGCTGCTGCCAATAGTACTACTCACATTTTATCAGTTGATCACAAGTTATCTTAAAATGTCAATAAATATAAAGTATACAGAGCATTTTAAACAGACTGAACAGTCACTACTTGGAGAAGTGAAAGTGCCAGGGGATATCTTTTTTAACTGCAACAGTAAGAGCTGGTAAGAAGTTCTATGAAATTTAGTTTGTTGGTGCTGCCATCACCAAAAATAGGGTTAAAGGACACAGGCCCTTAACAGCCTCCTGAAGACTATTGCTACTACCACTGTCTATTTTCTCTCCTTTTCGAGGCAAGTCCTCGGCATCTGTTCCTGGTGACCATCAGGCATGTCAAAAAAAAAAAAAGACCAACAAGCAAGGACTCAAGAAACCGTGTTCATAGTCTGCAGGTTATGACAGTGACAACCAAAAATAGGGACCAATGACAATGGAGCTGTCCTGTTTCCTGCAAAACAGGCAGACTAAAAGAAGAAATGGGAACAAGATGGGATTTGTTCTGTTGGTTCTTTACCATTTTTGGCATTAGTTTTTTAATCCATATTTTATGTAATGTGTGAAAGTCATTAAATACAAAAATGAGGTAGTAAAGCTAAGAGATATAGAAAGTGTAAACATGAATACATGATAGATTGTTTTCAAGAGAATCTGAAATTCCGATTGAATTAGAAAAATCTTTAAAATACTAAGTATAATTTTCTTCACAGTTTTTTCCCTGCTTTAGAGGTCAGTTTGAGCAGATGCCGTCTAGTTAGAGGGCCGATTATTGAAAATTCGCATCACTGAGTTGAAACAATACGGTTCAAGTATAGTAAGGAGAATGAGGGTAATCTACAAAAAATGAGCTGAAAGTAGTAAAAATCCAGATTTAGATAACATGGTGTTGGCTCATGTCAATTATTCTCAGTCTGTATGGGATACACTACAATGACAGTCATTGTCTAACTTGAATCTAAAGTGAAGCCTCTGGCATATAGAAAAATGTCCAAGTGGCTCACAGCGTTTTCGATCTCCCTCACTCCTCTCGTCTCCTGGGAGCGATGACAGATTGACGTTTGCCCAACGCTGCACTCATTATGAGCCAGCAGACATATGTCTCCTAATGAGTCAGAGCCACACTGGCAGTGAGTGGATGGCACCTCCGAGAAGCTTATAATGGGCCTCTGGGGACTCCGTAGTTCCAGGCACCTCCTTCTAACTCTTCCCTTTATCCACTTACCTTGCTGGAAAGAAGTTTATAAATCTAATATGTCTTCTGCCTTTGGACAACACAGGAGATACATGTGTGGATACGCAGAATTGGTATGAGCTCTTCTTACCTAACCCATGAGTTACAGCAATCTTTCTTTCAAGTAACACTGCCGAGCAGAGGAGAGGAATGGTTATCCAAAGTCAAAATGAAACCCAGCTTTAATGAGCCAGAGATTGAATCGTTTCCTTTTCAAGCTTTCACAGTGCAACAGGAAGACAACAGAAAACATTATGGCCTCTATAAATAGTATATTAGCCTTAGCAATGGATATGATTTCCACTCACACACTGCAGTCAATGAGTAAAGCTAATGTATCAATGGTGAAACCACTCAGTGAAACAAAATCTATCTATCTATCTATCTATCTATCTATCTATCTATCTATCTATCTATCTATCTATCTATCTATCTATCTATCTATCTATCTATCTATCTATCTATCTATCTATCTATCTATCTATCTATCTATCTATCTATCTATCTATCATTTCATAGGGGGAAAGTTTTGAGATCAACCACTGATTTTTGCTATCACACAAATGAGAACATTGCTACAATCAGTCTTTTTACTTTAAGGAACGATTTGACATTTTGGGATGCATGTTTACCTTTCTTGCCAGATAGGCTGTGAGGATCAATGCTATAGTTTGTATCTGTAGCTCATTATGTTCTTTTGCTCTTTTTGCCTTGCTTGACTTACTGAATACAGCCTTATGCATTGAGGGACAAGACAGGAACATGTCTGTCAAGTGTACCTCAAAAAAGCTGTGCAAGCCGGCAACAGCAATGAAGACCAGGACGCAAACACACAACAAGGAATCAGTATAATCGCTCAACTTTATGTAACTTTGCAATCGTTTTAATGTCAGTTGATTGTATTTTTTCAAAAAAGTTAAAAAGCCATTCAAAAACCCCAAAACAGAGCTTATGACAACCCTATTACCAGCCTGATACAGGCCATGGTTCCTGTATCAGGCTGGTCTTAAGAGTCAGGAAATAATGACAGTTACTGGGTACAGATGTGAGGGTACCTGTGGAGCTACTGGGCCCCACCCATCTCAGGTAGGAAAAAGTGGATTAAGTATAATAAAGTGTTTGCTGTTAATGTGAGGACACTGGTAGATAAAACTCTGATCTGTCTTTGTTCTTTAAGCTCAGCCTCCGCTGCAAAAACAATGCAGAGATTGCACAACCCCCTGACTTTAAATCGAGTGACAACAATGGACAAAATAACTTTTTTTTATTGATTACTATATAATGATAATAATAATAATAATGCATTTTATTTATAGGCGCCTTTCTTGACACTCAAGGTCACCTTACAACATTAAAACAAACAGAGGTTAAATACCAAACAGTAAATAAAATACAATTTTAAAAGTTTTAAGTGAATGGACAGTGGAGTTGTGATCAGATGGAGTAAGCCAGTCTAAACAGATTAGTTTTGAGTTTGGATTTAAAATGTGGGAGTGAGTCAGTATTATGGAGGTCAGGTGGGAGAGAGTTCCAGAGCTGGGGAGCAGAGCGGCTGAAGGCTCTGCTCCCCATGGTAACAAGGCGAGCAGGGGGACAGTGAGGTGGATGGAGGAGGAGGATCTGAGGGTGGGGACGGGTGTGGCAGTATGGATGGAGGTCAGAGAGATATGGAGGGGCAAGGTTGTGTATGGATTTGAAGGTGAGGAGAAGTATTTTGTAGTTGATCCGGCCTGTGATGGGGAGCCAGTGGAGCTGTTGTAGGATTGGTGTGATGTGGCGGATGGAGGCGGTGCGTGTGATGATACAGGCGACTGAATTTTGAACCAGTTATAGTTTATGGAAGGTTTTGTGGGGGAGGCCAAACAGAAGGGAGTTGCAATAGTCCAAATGGGAGGTGGCGAGGCTGTGAACAAGAATGGCAATGGAGTGGGAAGTGAGTGTATATAAACAGTAACAATATAAATCTCTCCTAAGCACTCTTTAGAGGGTATGTGCCCCTCAACAGTATTTTCTGGAGAACCAGTTTGGCAGTTTTTAAAAGCAGACTCTGTCCTTAAAGACTTTCTTGTGTGACTACGTTGTGCAATCTCTGCAATTGTTATCTACATTGTCTACAAGTCAGGTTTCACATGCATGCTCCATAAGAAGGTATGAGAAGTATTTTTTTTTTTCTTTTTGTATGCATTTGAGTGCAGGTTTGACTTGGGTGTGTCAGTGGTGAACAATTGCTTTTGCTTGTTTTGTAATCATGTTTGTTTAAAGGGGTTTGGTTGTTTCAGTGGATGGATGCATGGGTGAAGACAAATCATAGTAAGTGTAATCCTTTTATTTCAAAAGATGTGTTTTGGAAAATGTCAGCAGTTTTTATTGATATACACTTTAAAAATGTTAAGTACTATTGTGATCACCATGATATTAAATATATGAATAGCAGATGTAGTTTGATGGTTGCAGCAGAAGTCTACAGAGTCATGTGGAAACCTATAAAGAGGCATTCGACCTGCTCAACAGGTTTTGCTTTTTGAAATCAGGAGGGTCGTCCCATATGCAAATGAGCATTAACAGAAATGTTCCAGGAGTCTAATCTCATTCATCAGCTTCCGAGCAACAGAAGAAGACATCCAGCCCTTGTGTCTTCCGAAAAGGTGAGAACACTTCTCCCATTTCAGTAGTGACAGTCTTAGTTTCTTTAAAAGTCAAGAATACTGAGGTTTTTGCTGAATTCTGAAATCATGAGGATACATTTTTTGGATATCTCCTGCAAAAGTTGTATGTTTTATTAAGAATAGGTGGAGACAGATATACAGTAGAAGCCTGTGTATGTGCTGTAAATATATAGAACCCCTTACTTTCTGTACTTTGGTATTTTCATGCAACAACTTGTCAAAAAATGTTTTTGCTTCTGTAAAATAAACAGAATAATTTTTTTAATTTAAATGATGGGTACTTGCGGCATACATTTCCACATTCTTAGAGGGATTAAAGTGCCGTCATTCAAATGATTCACAAAAATAAACGTCAGACAGAAGCTCTTTGTTCAGCTGCGCTCCCATCTCCAAACAGAATCAAGAGTTATTCAGGTTTTTAACATTTTAGGGAGTTTCCCTTTCAGTGTTATTCATAGATTTTTTTTTTCATCAGTTAGTCCACAATAGGCATTTTTTTGTGATATGATTGTGATAGGTTTCAATGGTGTCTTGTCTTTAAAAAAATTGTAATCTTTAACTACAATCGGTGAGTCCTTCACAATTTATCTATTTCTGTTTCATTTTCCTTATTTGATGCAAATATTTGTTGAAACTTAACATTTGACAAGCACAACCCTCCAACTGTTTCCACACTAGTCAAGTTTTTAATTCAAGCATGGTTTCCTACATGTGCAGTTTACTATGATAACAGTGGCAAATTAACAATTTATAATTATCTACTATTTTATGTAAAATTTGGCCCTAATTTCAGACTACGGTGGTTGACAAGGGCAGACAATCGGTAAAAGCCCTTCATAACTTAAAACTTGCTGCATATGCTATAATGATGCAGCTTGCCTCTGATCTCAGAGTCTTACACCGGGCAGAGTCAGCTAATTGTACGGCTAGCTGTGCGGCTAGGGCAGGTCTCTGACTAGCAGAAGCTGCCCTGAGCAGCACAGTGGAAATCTTGCCAGGTTGAGCTAAAATGCCTCAGATTGTTTTGACTTCTCCATCATCCCCGGGTGTTAGGTTCATCCAAGTGCCAGTTCTGCTCACTTAAAGTGTTAACGCCAACACACCGTGTACACAGAGCCTGACTCCGGGTAGCTTATAATACCAAGAGCAGCTTACTGGGATCTGTAGCTGACCAAAATTACACTTAGCAGCGGTCACATAGCAAAGATTTCTGTCTACCGGAAACAACTTGCTTAAAGTTGCGCTGGTTTTGTTTACATGCTTTTGTGTGTTTTGTCCGTAGAGTGTATAAAATATGGACATAGGATCTGTGACGTCACCCATCTGTTTCTGAAGCACTGTTTTCAGGCCAATTAGTGGCGGGAGCCATATTGCTGCTGTTGAGCGATTGTGACGTAAAGGTGGGCTTTGAGCCTCCTAGCCAAGAGCTACAGTGTTCCCACCTGTCAATCAAGTCAGCTGTGCCTCTCATTGGAAGACTGGTAATCTCAAAATCTTCGAAATTGCTGAGTTAGAAAAAAATGTAGTGCTGATCAGTGTGTGCTGATCAAGAAATTAGCTATCCAGACTACACTCGTCTTTTGTACCAGGCCGTAAACATGTTTATTTCTGCTGTAAAGATCGTCTTTTTTAAATTGGTGTGTATGTGGTTTCCGGTACTTCCTGAGCCAGCCTTAAGCAGATCCTCAATGAACTGCAGTTTTTAGCACTTCCACATTGGACTCATATTTTTAGACTGGAGGTTGCTGCTTGGTTTTGCCACAGTTGACATGAGGACACGGTCATCAACATCAGAAACACTCTGCTCCAGCAGCATGCATTGTTACAGTTTAATAACTCATGACATCAGTTACCACTTCTTCTCTTTATCTTGTCAATAACAAACCTGTGCCACATAGAACCCCTACTAGGCTGGAACACCTCTCTTCACTGTAAGAAAGCTTCTTTGTTTGAGCACTATTTTCAAACACAATGGGCCCGATCTACTAAAGGTTTGCGTGTATAAAAACACGTGCAAAATTATAATTTGCACACGCAAATTAACGCTCGTTATTTGGGATCTTAGTAGATCAGGCCCATTGTTTCTCCACCAGAAGCTCACTGGTCAACTATTAAATGTATGAGTCAACTTGATTTTTGCCTGATGCACTGATATTTTGTAAATCTTTAAATTATCTCAGTTGTACATAATTTAAGCAACAAATACTAAGCATTTTCCAGCTCACACAGTTATAGATTCATCTTCTGAAAATTGAAGAAAGTAGGTAAAGCGGGCATTCAGTGAGTGATACAGATTGCAGCTCTATGCCACTGGTGTCTTCTAATCCAGAAAGATCCTGAAATAATGTTGTTTTCAAATCTCCCTTGTGTCAGCCAGTAGCTTTGTCAGTGGATATAGGCTCTGGCTCACAGTTAACACGTCTACACCACCAGGTAACTTGGGATCTCTCCTGCTCTTGAGTTTGCTCAGAAGTTTCTCTCTTCTCTCTTACGGTCCGTTTGGTCTCTTTCTTTCTCACTGTACGCCAGCTCATAAAGGCTTTTTATAGTGTCCTGAGTAAACAGTATGTCATTGTGGCTATCAGAATCACTTATTTTTTAGTTTGATTGCACTTTTGTCTCTTTCCAAGCCTGCAGACCTTAACAGCTGATCAGGGTTGCACATTTTGTCTGTCATTGCTTCAACTCATGATGTAATAAACATGACCTGACATCAGTTATCTTTTTTTCCCCAGATGACGACCTCCAATAAAACTCTGCGCTTTGCCATAGTAGCTGCTTTTGGGCTCTTCTGCGTTATTGCGTTCTGTCTGTTTTTTGAGCCTCCATCTTATGTTTGCCAATCAAAATCAGCTGAAGTGGAACATTATGAAAGCGTTGATCCAAACGAAAAGCCCATAGTTCTGCTGTGGTTCTGGCCTCTTGGTGTGAAGTTTGATTTCAACGCTTGCTCTACCTACTACAACATTGATAGCTGTGTTCTGACAGCTGACAGAGCCCTCTACAGCAAAGCACAAGGAGTCATCTTCTACCACAAAAACATTGCCTGGAATTTAAACAACATGCCGAAAGCTCCATGCCCATCTTTTCAGAAGTGGATTTGGTTCAATGTGGAGTCTCCAACAAACACAGGGAGAAAATCTGGAATGGACAATGTGTTCAACTTAACGCTGAGCTACAGAAGAGATGCCGGCATCACGGTGAGGAATGAGGTCACTATCAGGGAAACAGAGAGCAAAGATGATTATGTACCACCCAATAAGACCAGATTGGTTTGTTGGATTGTCAGTAACAAAAACAGGAGGACTGGGGCCACTGCAAGAGAAAGATACTATGCACAACTGTCCAAATACATCAAAGTCGACCTTTTTGGTACAGCTCACACAGGGCACAGGTTGAGTTTTGACGAATATTATCCAACCATTGGTAGCTGTAAGTTTTATCTCTCCTTTGAGAACTCGCTCCACCGAGACTACATCACTGAGAAGGTAAACGGCCCCCTTGTGGCAGGGACCATCCCTATAGTTTTAGGTCCTCCAAGACAAAACTACGAGCAGTTCTATCCCTCTGATGCCTTCATTCATGTAAATGACTTCCCAAATCCAAAGGCGCTAGCAGAGTTTCTGCTCACTTTGGACAAGAATGATACAGCATACAAGCGTTACTTTGAGTGGAGGAAATTCTACTCTGTAACTCCTCATCTCCTGTCAATTGAGAAAGAATTCATTCAGCCCGTCTGCCTCGCCTGCAACCACATATCGAAAGACAGAGATTTCCGAGTGGTTCATGACCTTTTCAAATGGTACGCTTCATAAAATTCAGATAATCTTTTAAAGAGTTCCCTGAACACAGATACAAAGAGTCTGCGTGTTATATATTTGAATATTGTGAACCATTCACTCTGATATGACAAGAAGGCTTAAAATGTTACAGGTGTAAATAAAAATGTTGGGCATAGTGAGAAGGTTTTGTGAGAGGATATTTGGTTGTAAACCTAAATCAACAGCTAGCAGCCAGCTAGCTGTATGTATATATCTGTAATGTGTTTATATATTAGTAATGTCTAGATACACACACACACTGAGGTTCCTGTTTGGGTGTTTTGTATATGTTGGTCTCATACAAAATTGAAATAAAAACCGAATGACAAGAACAAACATTCCAGTATTAAATGAAGGTGATGAGGAAGAACACAACATTAGGTGTCTTCAATGGAACAGCCTGACACAAAATCTAACAAACACCTCTTCCATCTCCATATTCTTCTACCTCCTCATATAGTTCATGGTTGTGTCATAACAAGAAGAACATACTAATTGAGGATATGACTTTTTATCTTTGCTTGTTTTTTCTTATGTAGATGAAAGGTTTAGGTTGTTTAAAGCTTGAGTGTGGTGTTTTGTAACATCAGTCACAGAACTCTGTTCCTACTGTTACGTGTCACAGAACCTACTTTGTACTTGTCTGTGCATAAAAAAAAACAATAAAGGAACTTTGGAAATAAAACTTTTGTGTGGAGCTTTTGGATTAAAATTCATCTCAACGTCTCTTAAAATAAATATTGAAAATAGTAAAACCAATAATATTAATACTCTAATTAAATAGCACTTTTCAGTACAGGTAACAAAATGCTTGACAATAGGCAATAAAAACATGGAAAAGTAAAAGAAAACATTAAACGCAACCAAGCTATAAATTGAATCTAATAGCATACATACTTATAAAAAAAACGTTAAAGTTAAAGACAAATAAAGACAAATAAAATAACAGAATAAAAGCTGATGTCTTAAGGTGTCAACCCAAGTATTTAACGGCATGCTGCTGATGCAGCTTTTTCTCATGATAGATAACAAAGATTCTCGAAGACTGATACATATGACTGATAAGAGACAGCAACATATACATATAAATGCCTTATACCGCATGTCTGTTTTCATTTCTGTACTTTTCTCATTGGTTTTTCTCCTTGTTATGTTCATTTTCATTGATTTACTTTCTTCATTGCTTTTGGTCCTGCTCTTCCCTTCCTCATCCTTCTTCTGTCCCTTCCTCCTTCTTACAATTTCCCTGCCTTAACCTTGTGCTGACCCATCCTCAACCAGACTTGAACTCAGAACCATCAGACTGAAAAGCAGCAGTTTGTCTACAACACCACAGAGCTGCTTGGAAGAGCTTTCTCTTCTACATCTTTTCATTCCACAATTTAGATATTGTACTTCAAAAGCACAGTTCAAACTACAGTGTGAGTAAAGGGTTTTATTTCCATCTCCCATGTTGTTATGTTTTCTGTAATGTTATTGTGTTTTGTGAAATGTTGTTTTCAGCAATGTCGTCGTGTTTTGTGAAATGTTGTGTTTTGTGAAATGTTATTGTGTTTTGTGAAATGTTATTGTGTTTTGTGAAATGTTATTGTGTTTTGTGAAATGTTATTGTGTTTTGTGAAATGTCATGTTTTGTGACATGTTGTTGTGTTTTGTGAAATGTTGTTGTGTTTTGTGAAATGTTATTGTGTTTTGTGAAATGTTATTGTGTTTTGTGAAATGTTATTGTGTTTTGTGAAATGTTATTGTGTTTTGTGAAATGTTATTGTGTTTTGTGAAATGTTGTTGTGTTTTGTGAAATGTTGTGTTTTGTGAAATGTTATTGTGTTTTGTGAAATGTCGTGTTTTGTGAAATGTTATTGTGTTTTGTGAAATGTCGTGTTTTGTGAAATGTTATTGTGTTTTGTGAAATGTCGTGTTTTGTGAAATGTTGTTGTGTTTTGTGAAATGTTATTGTGTTTTGTGAAATGTTGTGTTTTGTGAAATGTTGTGTTTTCTTTAATGTTGCGTTTTGCCCTTCAGGGCCACTAAGTAAAGGGAGGGGGGAAGAAATTCAACAAATTTTTCTTCTCTAGCCAACAGTTCCTGCAAGGCTTTACAAGAGTCCTGTAGCAGAGAGAAATCGGTCAGTCTTGTGTTTTCTTGTGTTAAGTTAGCGGGTTCGTTTCCAAGCTGCTTGTGGTTATTTTGCAGTCAAATCACAAAAGAAAAATGGTTCTCAATTAAGCACCGGCTCCTGAAACTGCTTAGGTGGAAAAGGGGTACTAATGAGCTGGTGAGTCCAGTCCCATGTGCCCAGTGGCTGCAGCACGTGCACTTGGAAAAACACTCCCTCTTTCACCTCCCCCAGACTGAGTTTGTGGGACTGCTCTCTGTGCTGGATTGGAAGGGCAGTTTCTCCTGGTTTGCCACAGTATGCAAATCTCTTTTTTTCTTTCTATTTGGATGCATTTATGTGGTGGTTGGGTTGTTTCAGCATATGGATGAGTAAGGGTGAGGACAGATCATGTTCATTATTATCACGGTCATCTGAAATTGAAACATATAACTAACAGATGTGGATTAGTGGTTGCAGGGGCAGTCTCCTGAGTCATGTGGACACTTAAGAAAATACATTCAGCAGTCAGAGTAGTCATATAACAGGTTTCTCTTGTTGAACTCTTCCCTTTTGCATCTGTATTCACAGAAATATGCAAGGTCTTCAGACTACTCATTATCCTCTGAGTAACTAAGAGAGACACCCAGCAGGCCTTGTGCGCTACAGAAAGGTAAGAACACTTTTTTTAAGTAGTGATTGTCTAAATTTCACTGAAAATCTAGAATATGGAAGGTTATATTGAACTTCAAAGTCTCTAAGATACATTTTTGCTTTTTTTTTTTTTTTGGTTTTACCAAAGGTTTGGGAACCACCAATGCAAAAAATGTTGGAAACCCTATACTTTCTGTATTTAGGTGTATTTAGTAGAGTGGCAAGAAACAAAATCCTCATTTGGACCTTTGTCAAAATGTAATTCGGATTACTAGCATGGTGTGGGGACAATGTTTCATACTGGTATCTCTGTTAAAAGAGTGATGTTGTCTCATACATGTCTGTTCCATATTTGCTAACCCCTGTATAAGATATGAAGGACAGAGCATATATTCACTTCAGTTTTCACTCTTTTTTCCACAGATGCCAACCTCCAATAAAACTCTATGCTTAGCCAAATTAGCTGCTTTTGGGCTCTTCTGCGTTATTGCGTTCTGTCTGTTTTTTGAGACTCCATCTTATGTTTGCCAATCAACATCAGCTGAAGTGGAACATTATGAAAGCGTGAATCCAAACGAAAAGCCCATAGTTCTGCTGTGGTTCTGGCCGCTTGGTGTGAAGTTTGATCTCAAAGCTTGCTCTACCTACTACAACATTGATAGCTGTGTTCTGACAGCTGACAGAGCCCTCTACAGCAAAGCACAAGGAGTCATCTTCTACCACAAAAACATTACCTGGAATTTAAACAACATGCCGAAAGCTCCACGCCCATCTTTTCAGAAGTGGATTTGGTTCAATGTGGAGTCTCCAACAAACACAGGGAGAAAATCTGGAATGGACAATGTGTTCAACTTAACGCTGAGCTACAGAAGAGATGCCGGCATCACGGTGAGGAATGAGGTCACTATCAGGGAAACAGAGAGCAAAGATGATTATGTACCACCCAATAAGACCAGATTGGTTTGTTGGATTGTCAGTAACAAAAACAGGAGGACTGGGGCCACTGCAAGAGAAAGATACTATGCACAACTGTCCAAATACATCAAAGTCGACCTTTTTGGTACAGCTCACACAGGGCACAGGTTGAGTTTTGACGAATATTATCCAACCATTGGTAGCTGTAAGTTTTATCTCTCCTTTGAGAACTCGCTCCACCGAGACTACATCACTGAGAAGGTAAACGGCCCCCTTGTGGCAGGGACCATCCCTATAGTTTTAGGTCCTCCAAGACAAAACTACGAGCAGTTCTATCCCTCTGATGCCTTCATTCATGTAAATGACTTCCCAAATCCAAAGGCGCTAGCAGAGTTTCTGCTCACTTTGGACAAGAATGATACAGCATATAAGCGTTACTTTGAGTGGAGGAAGTTCTACTCTGTAACTCCTCATCTCCTGTCAATTGAGAAAGAATTCATTCAGCCCGTCTGCCTCGCCTGTGACCACATCTCTAGAGACCGAAATTTCCGAGTGGTTCACAACCTTTTCAAATGGTACGCTTCATAAAATTCAGATAATCTTTTAAAGAGTTCCCTGAACACAGATACAAAGAGTCTGCGTGTTATATATTTGAATATTGTGAACCATTCACTCTGAAATGACAAGAAGGCTTAAAATGTTACAGGTGTAAATAAAAATGTTGGGCATAGTGAGAAGGTTTTGTGAGAGGATATTTGGTTGTAAACCTAAATCAACAGCTAGCAGCCAGCTAGCTGTATGTATATATCTGTAATGTGTTTATATATTAGTAATGTCTAGATACACACACACACTGAGGTTCCTGTTTGGGTGTTTTGTATATGTTGGTCTCATACAAAATTGAAATAATAAACGAATGACAAGAACAAAGATTACTGTTTGAAAATATTTTTTTGATTTTATGTATCTGTGATGATAAGAAGGCATTATCAAATGTTGTGATGTGATTTAAATAAGAAAGTATTTTACAACATATAGGGCAACATTTAGCAGGCAGTCAGACTGACACGAAGACTGAAAATCCTGGATTTTAATATTTAATTTTAATAGTTTAAATACATTTTTTTTTTAAATGAATGATTTTACAATTTTGTCAGCTTTAGATATGTTGCCTTTTCAGTGAGTTTTTTGAAGATTGTTTTGATTTTACCTTGGATACTTTTTCTGAGACTATTTTTTTTTATATATTTGAATATTTCCCTGTATCATGTATTGACAAAGAAGGGGTCATCACGTTCATGAGTGTAACATTGGCATGTTAATGTGAGTTTATAAAGAATATCACCTTTAGTATACATGTGGCAACAGCTACCAGTCAGCTAGCTAAGATCAGCATGAGGACTGGAGACAGGGTAAAACTACTGAAGTCCAGTAAAAACAACCTGTTGTTTTTCACAGTTCACAAGACAGAATTAAATGTGGATCATTTGTCTTTGAAGTTGCTTGAATTGCTCAACCTTTGGAAAGCTAGGTTAATGATCCTTCCAGTTTCTAATTGAATGTATGCCCAGATATTGTTTATTAAACATTAAAAATGAAACCCACTTTATTTTTGTTCCTTTCACATGTTGAGTGTTGCTGTGATGACAACAAAGATTAGCACAAGTCACTTTATGTAAGTCCAAGTCAAGTCTCAAGTCTTTGGTCACAAGTCCATGTCAAGTCTTAAGTTTCTGATGGGCAAGTCCAAGACAGGTCTCAAGTCATTAAGGGCCGATAGGGCAGAGCAAATACCAATCAAGTATCTCAAGGTTTCAGTAATAACAGAATAAAAATGTTATTGTCAAATATTAGGAGTTCCATTGACTGAAAATATATTAACAGATTTATTTTGCATTATGTTACATATTACTCTTGGGTTAGTTCATAATTGTGCTGTGTTATATTTTTCAAACACACCTGCAAGAGGCAGATCCAGACTTGTTGGACTTGGGCAGCCAAACTGGGGCACTGACTTTTGCAGCATAGGCATATGTGTGCACGCATACAAATGAACAGCATCTATCCTTTTTATCTCTACCCTCTATTATCATTAATTAAACTAGCAAAATTAAGCTATCATTCAGATGTTATGCTCCTGTGTGTACATATTTTTACTTTGAATAGTAAAAAAGCACAGCGGGAACATATATACGCGGAATTTTTAAAACTGAAATCTTCTTGAAAGTGTTAAATGATTAAATGATACATCATTGGTTTAACAGTAGTAAACAATCTTCAATATTTTTTTAATTTTTAAAGAAAAATATGTAGTATTTTATTGTTATAAGTGTGGTTCCTTCATGTACCATGTTGTGTTCTTGTTTTAATGAAATCAAGTAAAAATTGAAAAGGCTTGCTTCTGTGTTTTGCTTTCAAACTGTACTATGTAACAGTGGACATTTGGGAATCTACTTTTAAGACATACTGTGTTTTGCAACTTCACTTGGTGGTGCTGTTGTTTTGCCCTTGACTCAGTTTGAGCTGCACACCTGCTGTGGATGTATACCTGTATCCAAGCTCCTGTTTTCTTTTGCCTCTTAACTCAACAATAGTCATCTGTCATCCATCATCTTCTTTCTTTTCAGTCCATGGAAGCTACTTTGTGACTTTGCACTAAGTCTCTGTCTTCCCTGGTCATCATTTATGATTCACACCCACAAACTGATTGTAACCATCTCATATCTACATTGCACTATGTATGTTTTTTAATAACCTGACACAATTTTATCTGTGCAATAACTTACCTCACTATCTATTCATACGATAGAAATGTACATGGTGTATATACCTATAATTTTGCCTATATTTTATTTTGAATTGAATTATTATTATTATTATTATTATTATTAGTAGTAGTAGTAGTAGTAGTAGTAGTAGTAGTAGTAGTAGTATTATCATATTTTAACTATAGGTACATTGTTGCATTCCCCTGTCCCATGTTGTAAGCTGCTGGAACAAAACAATTTTCCTAGTTTTGGCTAACTTCACTGTCGACTATGGTCTCAATCTCTACATCTACCAATAAAACACAGACTCAAACCATTACAACAAAAAAAATCAATTATCTTTTTTCCCAATGCTGTCAATGTGACTTTAATGTACCATGTATTCAGAGGTGTTTGTTGTGGAAGAGGAAGTCATATCTCGTAGGTTTACCTGTGCTTCACTGCTTTTTGTCTGTTTGTGCATAGATCAGATGACCCAGCTGCACTGAGTGAAATGCTATCAGTGTTTGCCTTGTTTCATCTGTTGCTTCCTTTGTTATTTGTGCTTTGTAAATGCTCACACCCTCAGTGCAAAAGGTAAGCCATTGAGCTGAAGACAATGAAGGATGATGCAAATATGTCAGGTTAAAACATGATTTGTTTGCCATTTGTTTAAAAAGGGAGTCAGTGTGATTGTTTTTACATTCGATCTGTACATTCATCTCATAAAGGCTCATATTGACATTTATCCTTCATAATTCATATAGACCTAAGCTAATTATGTTTTATCACGTTTAACATTGTGAGTGTATTATTCAACCTCTTATAATTAGTTAGCTTGCTATTCTTTGAGTGTCACTATCGTTCCTTTTGTATTTTGTGCTTTCCCCCTTTCCTTAGCACCTGCTATAAGGTAAGGAAATCCATCACAAAGTTTCCTTTTCATTCTCTGTCTTTTCAAGCAAAATAGGCCTACTTGACTGTCCAGTTCGACTGTTCCAGCTCTGGTTAGGCTTATGAGTAGGTGGGGCATCAGTAAAATGACACATCTGAGGGGATCCAGGGGCAAAAGACATCTAGCAGGTTTTACTTGTCAGTCATAACTTGCAAAACCAGTGCAGGTTCAGTCTGGATGTAGCAGAATAGCTACAAGCTCTCAATCCTGGCAGTAACCTTACTTTGAGCTCTGATGAAGACGTGAGTATTCATTTTATAAAACTTTCTGCCTGTATTACACTTTGTTGCTTTTTATGATTAGAGCTGTCACTACCTTTTCTTAAAACTGGTGTTTTGTTTGTCTGCCGGGTTGTGTGTCTTTTCTCCGCCACTCTCTCTTTCTCTCTCCGTCTCTCTGCCTATTCACATCCCACCTGGCTGTAGCAGATGGCTGTTTCAATTTCTATAACGGATCTGATCAGTTCTGGATTTCTGACTGATATTTGAAAGTTTTCTTCTTGTCAAATGCTTGCTCATTGGTGAATGGATGTTGGGTTCTGTAAATTATATCACACAGAGTACAGGAACGTGTTCTTTGTTCTCTAGAATCTTATGCTACAGTTTTTCTCTATGAAAAATTTTGGTTTAGAGTGCAGAAAATGTGCTTATTTGGTAAACATTGTATGATCATATTACTTTTTCCTTCCTAGCCCTAACCCTTCCTTAAAGTCTGGGATAACATATCTGAATTGAAACGGCTGATAGTTTGCTGAGGTAACATATTACCATTGATTTTGATGCAGGTTTCTTCTGTCCTTGTAGGTGTAAAAGGAACTGTGCTCCTGTTTCCTTGGTTCTATTTTTGATGTACTATAACTCACTCCCAGCTAAAAAATGTCCTCCTCCCATGGCTCATCCAGGGCCATGGGGAAAGCAAGCTACTTTTCAAAGCACAGCAGTGAAAACAAAAACTTCAAACAGCACCGCAGAGACACAAAAGAAGAACATGGCGGTAATGCTGCTGTGGTTCTGGCCTGAAAACAAGAAGTTTGATTTGCAAATCTGTGAGACACATTTCGGGTTTGACAACTGCCATCTCACAGATAATAAATCCTTATACTCCGATGCTCATGGAGTTTTAATTTTTCACAGAGGCATCCAGGATGACCTCTCCAACCTTCCCACCTTACGTAGACCGAGGTTTCAGAGGTGGATCTGGTTTAACCCAGACACACCTTCCAATACGCGCAAGATAGCAGGCATTCAAGGCCTCTTTAATCTAACTTTAAGCTACAGGCAGGATGCAGACATTCCGGCTCACTGGAAACTGTCTGCCAGGAAGAACACAGATGAAAAGTTTAAACTCCCAAAGAAGGAACGCTTACTTTGTTGGATTACTGGTAGCAGTGGCCCCCACGCAAAATCAAGGGAGAGCTTCAACTACTACAGAGAGCTGGTAAAACACATCAAGGTGGATGTCTTTTACTCTGCAGAGTTCTCCAAAAGTGAGGACTATTTCCTGACTATCAGCAGCTGCAAGTTCTACATTGCCTTCGAGGAATCAATCCACAGAGACTACATTACAGAGACTTTTAATGGACCTGTAGCAGCTGGTACCGTGCCGATAGTTTTGGGCCCATCGAGGCAAAACTATGAAGAGTTCATCCCGGGTACTGCCTTCATACATGTCAATGACTTCAGGAGTGCCTCGAAACTGGCTGAGTTCCTCCTGAAGCTGGATAAAGATTATAACAGTTATATTAGATACTTTAATTGGCGGCATTTCTACATCGCCAGACCCCATCCTATTGAGGAGAACTATGAGTTTGCACATGCTATCTGCCAGGCTTGTAATTTTCTGAGTGTAAACAAGGTTTACAGAGTAGTACCTGATCTGAACAAATGGTTCTTTAGGTGATGTTTTTATTGATTTTCTGTCTTTGTAACTATTCATAGTTAAGTTGTATTTGGATGTAAAGGGAAATGCTTTAAATTGCCAGTAGCAGCAATGCAATGTTTGGCATAACTTATTGGGGGTTGATCATTAACACTGTCCTTTAAAGCTATGTGAGAAACTGTCATTTAGTATTGATTTTGGCATCCCCTGGGGAAAAAGATGTACTTTGTATCTCTTTGCTGATTAAGTCCTGTACATTAAACAGTTTTGTTTTTTGATGACAAATCTCTCTCTGCTTTTTTATCAGTCAAATGTATCATGTTTAAAGGGTTATTTCCTGCCTTTTTTGTAGATAAGTAATGCACACCAAAGAGTCCAGTGAGGTGATGACCACTGGCAGGACTAGTTAGAGAGTGAGATATGATCCGTAACAAACAGAAAGCCATATCATTTGTTTGATATTTGCATGTCTCCAAAACACAACAACAACCTTAACACAGGCAGAATATTAAATCAAGTGATTGTATTAGCTTTGTTCATGTCTAGCACACAGCCAACAGAATGTGCCTGTCACTTTAGCCTGGTTTCTGCATTGACCATATGCAGCAGTGGCCAATGCTGATACTATGTACAACCTTTAGCCTTAATGAAAAGTAAACAGATTAGTTATATAAATGTTGACCCTTTTAAAGTTTCCATGACAATTAGATAAGATACAGAGACCAACGTTGCTTTTTGTACCAGGCTGTAAACAGTTTGATTCCCCTGTGAAGTTGGACCTTTAACACAGCACCTAATGCTGATTTACTCGCCTTTGGAGAAAGCCTCAAGTAGACACTAAAGAAACTGCAGCTTTCGACATGTGAAGCTCTGCCCCGTTGATTTCGCTTCTATCTTTTGATAGAATGAATGACCATGACTGAGAACATGTGAGTGTTCAGCTCAAAGATCACAACTGAAATCAATATAATCACTTGCTTTTATTTCTCTAATAATGAAAACAACATCGTGGGTAAGTTTTAGTAGTATTCCTAGAGGAACTCAGACAAAGCCATCCTTATCTGTAAGAGCTGCATGCTAAATCCTCAGAGATTTATTATCCAAATCACTGAAAACTTTAATGAGTGAGCAATCATTTTTTTTCTCCTTTGTACAAGAACAAACCAACAGAAAGGAGAGGCCTACTCAGTTGTATTTAAAGTTACTGTATGGTGTTTATTTTTTGTCCTTTACTGATGATGATATCAACACTCATGACTATGCGCTATGAAAGCAAACCAGACCATCAGCATCACCACTTTTAACAAAGAAAGCACCATAGCACCAATAAAATACTACTTACAATCACAAAAATTCATGCAGTTTTCTTATTTCCTCCACTGCACTTTGCTGTCAAGCTTTTATATGTTAATCTATAGATACTGTGCCAGGGAAGGAGCAGAAATTAGTTGGGGAATGATTTGAGTTATGGCAAAATTCTGCCATTGATGCACTTTGGATAGTTTGGGATATCTTGTGATAAAATAGATACATTATAAGTTATATTTTATGAATCCATTTGAACTACTTTCATCTTGAGTCCTGACTAACTCTTAACCAGCAAGTGCGCTGCACCAAACCAGTTCCTGGAATGCTGTTAGTTTAGAGTCCATTCGTCCCTGTTCTTTGTTTTTTGAAGGTGACGTATAGGCCCACCTTGTCTATCCTGATTTTATCACGCCTAATGGTGTTTGAATATTTTCATGTGGGGGCAGAAGCTGCCCTCTCCCGGTGACTCGTGCGCGCATGTTTGCAGTGGTGCTTAAGTACTCTGGACAGCGACAGGCGGACCGCACACATCAGTCAGCGGAAGGACTTCAGCGGACCGCTTTTTATTCACAAACAATATCCATCCGCAGAGCAACTAAGACTCTCCCGTTTTTTGTTTACTTTACGAAGTTTCCTTTTACCTATTTACTCTTCTTGGACCTACTTTAATGAGAGAACGCTCTTTTTTCCCAGCCGGATATGAAGCTGTAGATCCGCCCCGCACTCGGAACACCGAGAAGCGGGCTCCACTTTTTCCTTCTCCCCACCCCGTCCGTCTTCTCCTGCCTCCTCCTCCTGCTGGAGCTGGAGAGATGCCCGGGGCAGGATGTGCTCCAGCCGCAAGATCCTGTGGAGCCTGCTCCTGCTGTCCGTGGTGGAGGTGGGCCTGGGTGTGGCAAGCATCGTCCTGGGAGCCGTGGGTATCAGCTGGGTCCGGGGCCACTACAAGCCGCAGCAAGGAGACGCGTCTCCGGTGTGGAGCGGACTCTGTGTACGTCCCGGGAACAACTTTTGGTCTCACTTTTCCGTATTTACTTCCAGTGAGGATAAGTAACTCCCGGGGGGTTGTGGGGGAACTACTTTTAAACTTATCCCCTGTCATGTTGCATGATTTTAGGATAAGCACAAGCACTTTGTGTTTAACTCAAATACATTCAGATTGCTTTTTCATTATGAAAAGGCGCTAGACCAGGTATGAGCATGTAAGTTTAGAAATACAACACTTGTTAAGATTATTTTCTCATAAAGTCTTCATAATAAAACTGTATTAATCTTAATGTTGATATACCTTTGGATTTGACAAATTATCAATGAGAAAAAACCTTGAAATTCATAATTCAAATCAGTTTTGGCACCCATGGAGCTGGTAAAATCCAAATATTTTCATTATGTTTTTCTATAATGTGCTCACTCAGACACAAATAGCCTTTTTCCATTAGTGTGCTTGAACTAAAGATTAGTTTTCATTAACATACACAAATTGTTTTCAGTGTTTGGCAGGGTCAAAGCTTTTACGCTCAATCATCCCTCCTACTGTTACAGTTTTCCTCTCAGCATCTCAGTCTTGATTTTTCAGCTGAGCAATGGAAAGTCGAGTTTCTGACATTCTTGAAAGCTATATATACTACGACTGCTGCTCCAGCTCAGGAAACTGTCAGTTATTGCGGTGAATTACTGTAAGTGCCTGGAGCCAAGGAAATACATGAGTCATAACAATATATATCTGCACCGGATGTTTGGCAGAGTTTTGAGGACAAATTAACTCCATATACGTGTGTGCAAACATCAGATGGAAAGAAGGAAAAAACAAAGACAATACATGATAGATATTTGAGTGTGTTTAGTGTGTGTGCGGTATGACCCAGTGTAAATTGCTACTAAGCTGTATTGCAATGTGATAACCTCACAGTTGTGCAAAGCTGTCAGCTGAGTCAGCAACTTGTGTCTCGTGATTACCAAAAGGTGTAGATGTCCTGTTGGGACCTGAGACTGCCCGATGGCAGTCCAAGAGGTTGACAGGATGTCCAACTTTTAACTTAAAGTTTAGTCAGGTCAGGGTCAGTACATATAGAGGTACTAAAAGTGTGTTTACACATGACGTTGCTTCAATTAGTTCTTTTAATATTGTTCATATTAACAGGGGCAAACTTGTAGTCAGTGGAAAATGATTTGATATTTACCTGACCTTATCCAGAATGATTTCCAACATTCAAATTAAAAAAAAGAAGCTAGAAACAGTCCTTAAAAGTTTGACTTTACAGGCAGACAGTCACTTAAAGAGTAGGTACTATGCTTTTTTGATATTGTATGAATTATTCAAATACTTGACGTATAAACTAATCCCTGGGCAAAATTTCAAATTGTGAGGTAAATGTGTGTTGGAGTAATCCCAGGTAAAGTCTGCTTGTTGTTCTAAACGGCTTGTTTAAAAAGTCACACGAGAAAAAGACTTGCTCAAATCATGATAGCACCAATTGGTAAATTAAAAGAGCACGGTAAACATAGGTCTTACAATGAAAGCATTGTTCCTGGGAATTTTTTTGTCCCTTTCCCACCTTTCTGACCTTTCCTGTTCAGATTAGGAGTCCAAAACATGAGGCCATATTTCATAATTTGTCATTTCAAACAGAGAAACACAACTTAGTAGCATGACAACAGTACAGGAGGCTTCTCGAGGTGCTGCTTAAAGAGACGGAGGCTGAAAGGCCACTACTATAAAGATATTAGAAGGACAATATGAAACCTGAAAATGAGCAAAGTACCCTCTCTTTGAAAACTGACATAGTTGAGTGAAATATATCTA
Source organism: Notolabrus celidotus (assembly GCF_009762535.1). Classification (NCBI taxonomy): domain Eukaryota; kingdom Metazoa; phylum Chordata; class Actinopteri; order Labriformes; family Labridae; genus Notolabrus; species Notolabrus celidotus. The sequence goes on along the minus strand of NC_048287.1, from coordinate 15,114,949 downwards.
TAGCAATCACAAGTTGTAGGACTTTAGGGTATTTTTTAATTTGTTAATGAACAATATACAAATAAATTAAAGCGAGACGGAGGAAAATAAATTCCTCTTTTATACTTTGTCTAAAAATACAACTAAGAAATTTGAAAGTGATGAATTCCATCTATTGATGTGGACTAAAAGATGAAACGGAATAACCCTTGAGTTTCTATAACAATTAAGGTAAAAAAATGATTAACCTTCGTCTGAAATAAAAGAAGAGAGATTTCAAACGAAGGTTCCAGACATTAAAAATGAGAGTGTATGAAAGATAGGAATCACACTTTCTCTTCATAGAAGTACACAAAAATATATAGAAATAAAGACACACGTTTACTGCTTCCTCTGAGAAGTTTCAGTAGAACACTCAGCTCACCGCGCATTGTCTTGCTCTATTGTGAAGGAAGTGTAATACCAACATAACACACCACCCTGCTGCACACACTCAGTCTGAATCAGTGACATCCAGGGCAACATGGCCTCGTGCTGCAACCCCATGGTGACTCTCTCTATTTTTAGAGAGAGAAAATTGCATCCGAACTAACTGAGTGTAAAGAATCCATTCACCCTTCCTGTTGTGAACACCGGGGAGAGGTGATAAAAATAACTTAAATATCATCAAGTTTCCAGACATTAATTTTCTTGAAAACCCAGTACAGAAGTTTTAAAGTGTTAACTCACTCTGATTTTGATATCTCTCTTTTTCCAGTTTCTGGTCTGTGGGATGTGTGGAATGCTGTGTGCTCGAAAGAGGACAGGTCTTATTGTGAGTATATGCATATTCAGCATTTTTGGTCCCCTAGCTTCTTTTGTCTGTTATGTTTTAAATCATGGTCTGTCTCTTCCAATAGAACTTTACAGCAAGAAACAGGAAAGGCTACAGTACAGTACATGCAATGCTACAGCTGACTGCTTAGATTAGCCTTAACAAAGAAGGGAAAAGGCTAGCCTAGCTGCTACAACTGCAACAAAGTCTGCCACACCAGCAGCTCTTAAATGAAGACTAAAATCTCAGAAGTTGTTTGTGAAATCCAAACAATAATGATGGAATATATTCTAGCTAGACTAGTCACCTTCCTGGAGTCTCACCTGGCAATAAGTCAAGAAATAAAACATTTTCAAGCAAAAAAATAATGTGTAAACCAGGGAACCTTTCAGCAGCACTGAAGTGGCGTGTTGAATGTGGCGCATTGGACAAACACTTGGTAGCGTGGTATACTATATAGCTGTTTTAAGGAATGATAAATGGCAAAGAAAATGTCACAGACTCTGACAGTGTCAAGGCTGAAAAACTGAATCAGACTCATTTGGTCCTGTTCATCTTGTTTATCTAAACCATCAGTGGAAATGCTCAGTTAAACGTGAGGAAAAGCAGCTAAGTTAGCTTCAGATCGGGGTCGTGCTCCCCTTGTCTGAGTTCCAATCCGTGATAACAACTTGCTCTCTATACATTATCCTGAACTTAAAGGTCATGTGGGTAACTCTCTGTTTGTGTTGATTTTAACGCCCTCTGTGAAAAATACTATACCACTTATCTCTGTGCTTAGTTTGTCTTGCACGTGTCAGTATGTTTTCTGATGAAGAAATCAAATTTTGCTCTAATTAACAATCCAACATATCATTCAATGTGAATCTTTCTACAGCATATTGTAACTCACACCTGACACCTACGTGATGACAAATTGGAAATGATCAGTCTTTTCACTGGTGGTCCTCTCGTGCTTCTGTAGAGCACATGAATATTCATTTCAGTTTGTTTCATCACCAGCTAAAAACTCATTTTTTAAGCCTAAGCTAAGCTTAGCTGGTGGATGTAACTCTAACCAACAGGTTAGAGTGACATTGCTCATGTCTCCCAACTCTAAGCATCAATATTTCCCAAAATGTTGGAGATTGTATTTGTAAAAACATTACCCCTCTCGCTATTAAAAACTGTAGTTGAAATTATTCTGTTCCTTGCATCTTATGCAGTTTTTGCTTCAGTCTTCTTTAAAGTTCTTGGTTGTGTTGTCTTATAACAAGCCTGGAAACTCATTATACAGAACACTGCATAATGTTTTGGATTGTGTGTTGCCAAAAACAAAATTTCAGAGTAGATTCAGATATTCTTGTGTTGAGATGATTGGCTAGTGGTAGCATAAACAAGTCTTAGAGATATGCTGAAGATAAAACACAAATGTATAATTATTTTTCACTATAAAGACGCTTTGTTCCATTTGAAAGATTATTTATTTTCACCAAAACAAATGTAGTTGTATCCAATAAATCTTTTGATGATATAAAGTGTGAGCTGTCAATTATCAAGCATCAAATATAAACTTGGATTCCGAAGAATACATATCCATAACATTTCTAATCTGAAAGATACAAATATGAAGTGTGCATTATTTTTTCATACATGTCTTCACAATCTACTCCTGGATGTTTGCACACAAAGACATGTGATTGACATGTGTGCTGTCGAGGTACAGACAGTTTGATCTGAAAACGACATCTAAGAAAACCAGAGGAGACAAGCAGTCACCTCTCCTCCTCTCTTCCCGTTCATTTCCTCAGTGATCCTCTCCCAGTCTCTCTGTGTGTCCGAGTCCTCGTGTTTCTCTCTGACTCTCTCTGTCTCCTGCGGGGAGGGTGCTAATGACGGATCAATGTCAGCACAATCTGCTGTAACGGAGACATCTCTCAACCTTCCTCTCCCTCTGTCTCACCCTATTTATCCGCACCTTTTGTCCCTGTCACCATCCTTATTTTCATGCTGTTCCCTTCTCCATCAATCTCGTATATCTATCTTTCATCGTTCCTCCTTCCATGCAAAATCTCATCCTCACAGCCGTCTCTACACTCTGATTCTCTCCATCTTCCCCTCCTCATATGCTCCCATGCACTCCCTCCTTGTCAGCCTGTGGGGTGAAGATTGCATTAGGTCGGTTTGGCCCCGGACTCCTGCCAGCCGCTTTCCACACTTCACTGGGGTAATGACTGAAATTGGAGACGTCTTTTTTTCCATGCGGTTAAAGACACTAAAGGCATCTGCACTGGAAGCAATGAAAGAGAACCTGAACTCCAAACACAACACACACTCACACAGACGCACACATGGGAGCATATACAGTAAACACGGAGTAGTTTTGAATTGATTGCAAAGTAACAGAACTGCATTCAGGAGATCCTGCTCACAGTTCGCAACAATTTGACTCCTGCACTGAGTTTGAGTTTTTCAGTCCAGTTCTAAAGGAGTAACCCGTAAAATCTGATTCATTCAACACTAAAAGTCAAATCTCACCACCACACCAGCACAAATACAGCAAGTGAGTCATGCAACTATATTTCTGTGAGAGACAGTGCTCTTTGAGAGCGATCCAATTATCTAATAGGAAATTAGATTTATTTTGACTGATATACATTACTTACCAGAGCCGCCATTGCCAAAAGAGCAGAATGATGGAGATGGAAGCTCAATAGCAGTATGGTTATCTTCCTTCTCATCACATTTTGTCAGTTTGTTTATGGTTTTGTTGACAGTATATCAATCTGTAGTTTTCATTAACATAAACAATTTTCTGTGTCCCCAAGATGATTCTATTCTCAGCGTGCTGCATCTGCGGGCTGATCGGTGGGATTCTCAACTTCCAGTTTGTCCGGGCGCTGAACAAACGTCCTGAGTCCATGCACTCCATCCATCTGGCGGCCATGACGCTGGCCTGTCTGGGTAAAGAAAAATATGACACAAGAGAATGTGATGCAAGGTTTATGTGACGTGTCTATGCAACTCAAATGAGGTAATGTTGTTAGAACGTATCATTTTCTAAGTGTCTAAAGATAATCTACATATTCGAAGGTTTGAATTTTAGCTAGAGACACTCTTCATTTGTCAACTATCAGCTATCAAGCATGGTCAAATGTTTCTGTACAGATCAAATCTTGCCAAACACCACAAGCAGAGTGGTGCTCCAAGCTGAATATTAATGTCAGCACCATAGATTGTATATCAAGATGGACGGCTGCACCTACACCTCCTTCTGTTGTACAAAAGTGAAGCAAAAAAGGTGATATATTGCATATTAAGAGCTGGCAGAGCTGCTGTATTGCGGGCCCGTCCCTTCCTCTCATTAAAACACACGTTTAACTTACAGGTAACAAGTCAACCGTCCCTCAGGTCAGGACAGTCCACAACAAAACAGCTTCTCCAGTTGATTTAAAGAAGAAACTTTCAGTTCTGGAAAGTTCAGTTATGTATGTTAGGGGTATGTTACATTTGATCTAACACTAATATGGTGCAACACAAAAGGAGCTATATTTGCCAACAGAGCTGTCCATCCTTTAAAAAATAAATTAGGCGTATGTAGTGATAGTCATGGTTAGCAGAAAACCAGAAGACCTTGAAAATCATTTATCTGCATTCATTGCAGCAAAACAAAAGCAGCACTTGCGCCGTTTGGGTGTGAGCACTTGGGCTATCCTTTAAGATACTGGTCATTAAAGAGTGGTGGTCGATGAAACTGTCACAGAGAAAGGCTTTGTGCAACTGGAAAGGAATATGGAAAGCCATTTACACCCAAAAATCTGAACCCTGACTCCAAACAGTGATACAATCTTAATTGTGTGTTTTGTGGTTGTTAAAAAATAAAATAAAAAAAATTGGACAAGAAACAAATAGACTTACATGACAATTCAAGAGCCTGTCACGATCACAACTATGAAAGAGGAGTGAATGTTGAGGGCGCTTCAGCCTGCTCTTCCTCCAGAATAAAAAAAAACACTGGGCTGCTGCTTCATCTGTTTTCTTTTTTTCTTTTTTTCATGCAGGAATCTCCTCCTGTACGTTATCCACGTGGCTGACCTGTCGCCTGGCCAGCTCGGAGCAGCAGAGGATGTTCCTGGAGAGGGAGCACTCACTGCACCACTCACACGAGATGACAGAGAAGGTACGACATGACAGCAAAGTTAAGTGTCTTTATGGTTAGAGTGTGAAACTGGCTTTTATTATGTGGGGGGCGGCTGGGACTCAGTGGGTTAAGTCGGTCGTCTCTCAATTGGGAAGGTTGGCGGTTCATTCCCATCTCCTGCAGCTCCTGCTGTTGTTGTGTGAATAAGTATGCATAACATTAGCTAATACTGATGGTCTCTTTTGCATTTCAATTGCATTTACTTGATTTGCAGTGTTTTTCTTGCGCATGTTTTGTCAGGGTTTGTGTGTTTGAATTTGCTTTGCTTCTTGTATTTGCAGTGCGTCTCCAGTTAATGCTTCTGTTTCAGCTTTATGGATCCCATTTATTCATTTACAGCATTTTTCTATAGCTGCATTTATTTTGGACTATAGGCACGTGTTTTTGAAATTGTGTCATTTCTGTGTTTGTAGCCTCTTTCTCATGCCGTTTTAATGTGTTTCTGTGTCTAAACAGGAGATCCTGGACAACTCCAGTATGGGCATCCCTCAGATCTCGTATAACGGACACACAACAGCATCACCGTGAGGATATGTCCACAGTGGCAACTTGCACAAACTGCAACAGAAACAAAACGTGAATCGCTTGCAGACGACAAATGAAGCATGCACTTCTTTCTATCTGTCCTGCAGCCTACACTGCAAGTATATCCTGACTGCAGGGAGTGAACAAAGCAAAACCAGGTCTCTCCTGCCTTGGAACCCCTTTCTTTGCCATTGGAGTGTAAGAGGGAGATTTTGACAACAAGAGGGAGAGGTTCTGAATAATTATGCAAACACAAGTTCAAACCAGGACGCAGCACGGATGCCATTTTCGGTGACAATTCAGATGACAGACATCTGCAGGACATCATTTCACCTTTAAACCAATGAACAGAAAGGATAGACTCTATCCAATCAGAAGCCTCAAAGGAATGAGCACAAACCAAGCATGCAGCTGATTCACTTGTTATGATGAGCTATTTCAGTCTCAGTGTCCTTACTCTCTCTGTTTGTTATGGAATGCAGATCTTGAGATAGCCTACAGTAAAGTGTATGTATCATCTGATAATGGAATGCTTTGACATGGCAATACAGCGATGCGCAATTTATTGTACTGTATATCCATGCTTGTCTATCAGGTATACAGCCGTACCTATAAATCAACATATTTTTATAAATGCTTCTTATAAAAATGGAGTTCAATAAAAGTATAACAAATATTGCAGATGTCTTATGTCAGTAGGGTTTGATAAATAAAGAACCAGGTGTACATTGTCACGCATTAACAGCCCCACATTATCAACATAATCAATGAGCAGCAGGATTTAAGAAGTGAGTGCAATCCTTTGGGACCACACTTTAACACAGTGCTGCCTTCAAAGTTCACACACTCACTGTAAAGCTAAGTGTAAGAGTAAATCTCTTTTATGGCACTGCTCAAACTGGTAAACATACAGTGCTCCACAAAGCAAATGCAGAAACATCCTCAATGCAACACACACAAAGACACACACACACACACACACACACACACACACACACATGACACAGCTGTGACGGCTAATGAAGATATACAATTGCTCTGAGAACATCATGCTGCTCAATACCTCATTATGGTGTGTGTGTGTGTGTGTGTGTGTGTGTGTGTGTATGTGTGTATGTATGTGTGTGTGTGTTAACCAGGGCCCACAGCAGCAGAAGCCGCTGGGAGGTCTTGCTGACTAAGAGCCCACGTCATTATTTATCACCGCGACAACAGACAGAAGTGAGCCCTGGTGTCCCAGAGAGCACCAGATCTGCACTGCGTGTTTGTGTGTGTGTGTGTGTGTGTGTGTGTGTGTGTGTGTGTGTGTGTGTGTGTGTGTGTGCGTGCAGAAATGCTGAATCATGTGACCTCTGTCAAAAAATGGTAACACTAGATTAGCCGAACTGCTCGGTCTGCTTGCAACAGTATTTTTTATGCATGTGTCTAAGAGTGCTTGCGTGTGTCTATGTGTGCGTGTGCGTGTGCGTGTGTGTGTGTGTGTGTGTGTGTGTGTGTGTACATGCACTAGTTGCGCTAATTGATACTTCGGGTCACCCTAATGATCTTATTGTGCTGTTGCAGGTAAGAATAGGATACATAATCAATGCACATCTCTTATGAGGTGAACAGCTCTTCAGCATCCTTGCAAGACTAGCCACATACAAGCTTTGAGTTTACAGAACAAAGGGCATGTAGAGTAGGAAAAACATATTTATTTAGGTTGTTTTAGTATCATAAAGACATGTGTCTGTCCCAAACATGTACTGTGAATAACCCATTTGGTAAAACTGTGTCCTACAGAAAACACAAAGCTTTAACATGTGAATGTTTGTCATAGGAGTTAAAACAGACTTGTCTATATTGAGAGCACCCCAGCAGAGACTGCACTGTTGGACCTCTACTCCCTGCTCTTTGTATTATCTGTGCAGTGTGTGCAGCATAGCTATGCTGGAACAGAACACAGCCTTGGTAATTATCCATCCGTTAAACACAGTTTAATTCAATTCCAAGCACCAAGTAAGCCTGGCTTTTATGTTAATCAGTGTTGTGCTTTCTTAGGGCAGTATCCCAATCCTTGCTTACAAAGTTACAGTTAATTATTTAGAAACAGCAAGGTCATATTAGTCTTGAATTTGTCACATTTATTTCATTTTTTCTTTTATTTTTAATGCCTTTTTTTTGTTTAGTGTTCATATTTTAAAATGTTATGTTTTAGTTAATTTTCTATTAGTTTTAGTGTTAGTTTTACTTCTTTGTAATATGGAACACTAAAAGGGGCAAGCCCAAAATGACCTGAAAAGACACTTTGAAGGAAAATAAATGAAAACATCATACACCAATACATTTAAAAAAAGAATTCAAATAGGTAAGTGTCAGACAACAACTCATGGATTTATGTTAATATAGTGTGCCGCTCTCTCTCAGATTAAAAGCCAATGTGGATCTCCCATCTGCAACCCCTTTCCCTCCCCGCTATCAGTATTAACAAAAAATAATCCATCCAGATCATCAAAAGGAGAAGGTGAACGGAATTAGACAGGAAGAATTGTAAAAAAAAAAAAAGTATGATTCTTCAACATCTATAGTAAAAAAATAAAAGGATATCATTGGCGAAGAGCAGCATGCTGTTAGTGATGGGAAGTTTGGCTCTTTTCAGAGAGCCGGCTCTTTTGACTCGGCTCCCAAAGAAGAGCCGGCTCTTTCGACTCCCAAACTGCTCTTAATTTAGGATCTTCTGTAGCCGTATATTGTACCTAAACTTTGCAAAAAATAATGGTTTGTGTGTTGAAAACCCTTTTACGTAAACTGTTTTTATGAGAAGCCTTACAATTGCCTAGTTTTGTGCATTTATTCTGTTACAAAACCACTCTTACTTTTGTTTGGTATTTTAATGAAACTTTTTTATTGCACAAATTAACAAAAAACTGCAAACATATCCACAGAACAGAACCAGAACCAAACTCAAGCAAACAGAATCAGAACCAACTCAAGCAAACAGAACCAGAACCAGAACCAAATTCAAGCAAGCAGAACCAGAATCAACTCATGCAAACAGAACCAGAACCAAATTCAAGCAAGCAGAACCAGAACCAACTCATGCAAACAGAACCAGAACCAAATTCAAGCAAGCAGAACCAGAACCAAACTCAAGTTAATAGAACAAGAACCAAACTCAAGAAAACAGGACCAGAACCAAACTCAAGAAAACAGATCCAGAACCAACAGAACCAGAACCAACTCAAGCAAACAGAACCGGAACCAAACTTAAGCAAACATTAATAATGCCAGGTTGGCATTGAGAAAAATCAGATGCCTCAGCTTGGATGGGCTGATCCGATTTCTCCTCTCAGTGAGTATTTGCCCTGCCTTTGATAAGACTCTCTCGGAAGAAACAGATGTAGCCACGATACACAGCCTCCCCTCCATCACCTGTATCCAATATCCTCACATGTGATTGGCCGCATGGCCGCCATACTGACCAATCAAAACACAGTTCTGCTGTGAGTAGAGCTGGGGCTGAGCACTGTGAGAGCTAAGCAGCCAAAGGAAAAAACTGGGAGCCGGCTCTCTCTTGATGTGAGCAGGCTCTTCTGTTTCACTATAAAACATCAGCTCTCAGAGCCGCAGCTTTTGATCATGACACATCACTACATGCTGTTCTCGCATGTGTCACTCAGAATATTCAAGGTTGGCAGGTAAACAAGAAGCTGTCTGGGCATCATAAATTTTTTACAGAAAGCTCTCAAGCAAGCACCCTATAGTATAATAATGGGAGCGGGTTTTACATCCTGCTGGTACGAAGTCTAGCCAAAATCGAAGTCCCACATGAGACAATCTCTGGAACCCTTAACAAGATTTACAATTTACCTTACCATGGTGGCAAACAAGGAAAGTGTATGTGCCTGTAACTGCCGTAAAAGCTGAATAAATGTGCTGTCTATAATTTACACATTGAGACACAAGAGGGAGTGCTGAGACAATAACTATACATTTGGCTGTGATTCAGTAAAAGGAAAGAGATCTCGGGAACTCAGACTTTGATTAGGCTATCTTCGGTACAACAGCACAACCTCAAGTGTGATTTTTTTTGACAACTGTTATTCAGGAGATAGCATTAAAAACATTTTTTAAAAAGCAGTATACTGGCTTACTCAGTGTTTTTTGTTTGTCATTCACGAGCTCCACAAATAATTTTCAGCACCCCACTTGACATGAACTGGGCTTTTGCCAACCAACACTACATTTACTTGCCACTTGCCTATTTACATTTACTATTTGTAGTTTTGTTATGTGAATTCTTGCAGTGTAGAGTTTGACAGAATATAGATAATGACTGTGTAACGTGAGGGTTTGATGTGTGGTGGTTTGGTGACTTTATCAAAAGAAGAAGACAGGATGGAGATGAGTAACTTTCTCAATAGCACTTTACTGTCACCACAGTCAGACAGCATCAACATTAAAACCTCCTCGTCACTCCATCACATGGCACAGAATCAACCAATCAGAAGCTAGGATGACCATACATTCAACATGTTTTGGTCACAACCACAAGATTCTTTAGAAATTATCTTATTATTAATACACAAATAATAACTTAAGTAAACTTGTATGTGAATAGTTTATAATATTAACATACTTTAACCTATCAAATACATGAATTAACTCAAAATTCTGAACTGTATTTCCCGTCAAAGCTTACAACTGTTTGCTTTAACCATCAGTACCACAAACAAATGTTTTTTTAAACAACTTTCTATTTGAAACCAGGAGAAATGCAGCAGAATGCATAGTATTTATCAGGTAAGTTCATTTTTGGAGAAGAGAAGAGAACTCAGATGAGGCAGCCTATTTATCGACTGTCATTCCACTCCCATCCAGCAGGGAGCAATACAAAGGAATTCAGTCAAAATTGAACAGCTGTGAAGTCTTCCTACGAGCGGAAATGTTTTTCCTCTACGTTTCCGGGTTGCCTTAACAGCATGGCAAACTTAGAACATGTCGAAGACGACCCCAAACATGTGAAAATGTCTGCTGAAATCACCGCCGCTGCTTCTGAAGTCCAGCCGGCCGGGGTGTCCTCTGTGCCGGGCAGAGACGCGGGAGCAGTAGCGTGCTCTATCCCGTCGTTCGCAGCCGCCTCCGAGCTGCTGTCAGCGCCTTACTCGTGTCTGGTCATGAGCACACACCGGAGACACATCACTCTGCCCCCCATTTACCTGAACAAGAAGAGGACAGGTATAAAAGAGGAGCTGGAGGCCGAGCTGCTCAGATTCTCTCAGAGGTAACATAGTCAGAGACCCTGTTTTGTCATACCTCTCCAGCTGCTCCAATATGTCTGCTGGGTTGTACAACTATTGCAAGATTTAGCGTTTACTTTAGTGTGACGAAAGTGTTGCAATCCTGTACAGCCAATGGTAAGAATAAAGCTGCGTCTAGGGTATCAAGGCAAATTCTGTGTTGTGCTGTATAACCCCCCTCTCCATCCTGTATTATGGATTTATGTAACTGATGAAGCAGAGTCCATGTGATCAATGTATGACTAGTTTCATAGTTTAATAACAATCAATTCATTATTTTGTTTTCTCGAGTTTTGTTCCTGTATCTACTCTGTTATCAAACTGCCCTGTACATTTTTAGGAGTTTTAACGTCAGTTCTGGGTCTTGGGTGCAAGTAATCACTTAAAAAAGCAACCGTATGGTTAAAGTAAATGTGAGCTTTCTTAAAATGTTTCTGATGTGATGCAAATTTTTATGCACCATACATTTGTGTTACTCCTTATTAATGTGCTCTTTGAAGTTAAATCCTCTGTCTGTCTCGATTGCTGCAGTTCAGAGGGAGTACCCATGGCGTATGACAACATCAGGATAGTGAATCAGCATGGAAACATCTATGACGACAGCGGCTACATCCACATGGACATCGAGGCCAACTTTATCGTCTTTCAGCCCACAAAGGGACAAAGACTGATGGTGAGATATTAATGTGCAGCACTTTCCAAATGTATTTCTGAAAGTGCTAGCTGAGAAAACATCAATAAAAGTGTGTTTCTGTCCTCAGGGTAAGGTAAACAAACTGGGAGTCAGCCATGTGGGCTGTTTGGTGCACGGCTGCTTCAACGCCAGCATCCCCAAACCCAACCTGGTTACTGTGGAAACATGGCGGGATGCAGGGCCAAGAATCGGAGCGGATCTGGAGTTTGAGGTGACCGCACTTGATGCTGACATCTTTGGGGTGCTGCTGATTAGAGGACGACTGGACAGGACCAGGTAAGTGTGCATGTGGGTGTTGGGGTTGGAGGGAAGGATGGGTGGAGACAAGATTCTCCTTACACAGATTCTCTTCTGTTGTAGAAAGTCAATGTGTGATATAAGCCCTGATTGATCACATTGTTTCATTTGTGTGTCTCAGTGTGCAGGAGTTGCTGGCTATGGGGGAGAGCTCCGAGTCCAACATAACCACAAACCAACCAGAGCTACCAGAAACAAAACCAGATGTGGAACCCACAGAGGAGTCTCCTGCTAAAACCCCAAAGAAAAACAAGAAAGTAAAAGAGGAGGAGACAGAAGAGGAGATTACAAGTACAACCACCCAATTGGACACCAACATTACACAAGAGCCAAACAGAACACTGGATGAAGCAAACGGCAACGAAGCTGGTGAGAAAAAGAAGAAGAACAAGAAGAAAAAGGAAAAACATGAGAAAGAAGAAGAGGAGGAGACGGAGCTCTCTAACGTGGAGGTACAAGGCGGCAGTGACTCCAGTGGATACACCAGCGACAAGCCAAGTAAAAAGAGGAAACATGAAGCTGGTACAGATATCACATTGAGTTTAAATGACAATACTGTGTCACCAAAATCAAAGAAGAAGAGGAAAAGTGAAATAGAGCAGTTTGCCTGAAAAAGTCATGTATTCTCATCAGAAAAATTGGTTAATGGTGTGTGATGACTGAGGAGTATCTTCCGTGCCTCAACAGACACACTCATTTATTTTAGCAAGCAAGTCTTCTGATTGTTTCCAAGAGGTCGAGACTTTCTTCCACCACATGATGTAGTTTGTGGGGAAAAAACACCTGCAAGAATGGAGGCACGGATGCCAGTTGAACTCTCTCTGAACTGCATTTCCCTTAAACTGCCTGATGGGGGTGCAAAACTTCTTCAGGAATCCACATCATTAGGACACAAAAACAGATTGAAACCATGTCAAACTCATGGTGGTAAGAGTAAATTAACAGGGTTTTTGCATTGACTTAATGGAGCCAAATATTACAGAAATATTTTAAAAGTCTGTACCAACTTCAGCACATTTTGTTCTGCTTGTATAGCGACCCTCTATTTAATAATTGCCTTTTTTATGTCCTATGAGTGCCGCATATTTGAAGAGTTTTGTCTTAAATACTATATGCAATGAAGAGAGATTTTGTAACACCTGATAATTGCAGCACCAGTGCTTCATCATTATCAGGCTCAGTGACGATCAGCCCTGTCATGACATGTTTGTCCTGCTTCACTTTTGTACTATGGTTTTTCAATGACAATTTTCACTTTGAGTTTGTTTGTCTGGAAACCAACAGAAATGGCAATTAAATACCAGATCCAAATTAAAGATCTCTATATTTTGACATTTTCCTCTTCCTATTTTTTCATTCATTAGTTATTAAGTTTAAGTATTGTTTTAATTGTGAGACAAATACATCCTCTTTAACTATTACTAATCCAAAAATGTCATGTTTTTCACGACAAATTCTCCACCACAACATACTCTTTATTGTCAGCCAGTGGGTGTCAAGTGGTCAAGTGCTGAGAGACAGCCTAAAGAATTTTTGTTTTCTTTACCCCTCCCTCACACACACACACACACGAATACACACTTTAACCTTACTGGCGCTCGTGTGGGGAGTCTCATCCTCAGCTATGAGGTGCTAAGAGTCTGAGAGCTTATCAAGAGTAAGAGGATAGATAAGCATACTGCAATTAACTCGGCTCATCCTCCACTGTCACACATGAGAACTTACATCTGTGCTTTTTAATTGAAAGCCCTTGATGACGGCTTTCCAGAAAGTGAGAAGAAGACAACAGCTTTGGGTTATATATTTGCAGTGTCATGTATATCTAAATCCAAAGCATGCAGCCAGTTTTTTAAAATAGAAAAAACTAAAAGGGCTCTCTACAGAGATCTAAAAAGTGAATGAAACCAAGTCACTAAAGCTCACTTTAAAACATTCTGTCGTGTGAGAGTAAATACACCAAATGCTAAAATGACCGTGTGCCTTGTCATCTCTGCTTGGAGCAGTGACCTTCTGGAGTCTCTGTTGGTAATGTTGCAAGACAAAAATTAGTGTGTAATTTTAATGAGGCCGTTAGAGTTGTTTTACACCTCTTATCTTATTCCTAGCAAAAACAAAGTTTAAAATGCTCGACTATTTTTAATTAACAATTTTATAAGCATTATTACCAAAAATACCAGATAACTGCAGATTTAATTGTGTATTACTATGTAACTTTAAAGTGAAGGTGAATGAAAATGACCAATTGGCTTACTTCCCCCTTCCTGTTAGCAGATGGGACATGGATCAAACTTGAAGATAAAAACTTAATGCAATTTTTTTTCAGACACACTTTCTGTCATTACAGTGGGTTCTCAACATGCAAATTTATGTCAAAATATAATTTTTTCTGTAAATTGGTAGTTTTAATAAGTAATTTGATGCTACAAAAAGGAGTATAATACCATGATTGACAGCTCTGTTTACAAATGCGGATCCTGCAGTACTGGGTTGGTTGGGTAGAGGAGTAACTTCAAGACAAAGCTTCCCAATCACTAATGTTTCAATCATTGGTCTTTCCATCCCTGTGAGTGTACACTTCAAACAAAGGGATGATGATGAGGTCCATATCTCAGGAAGGTCCCACAGGAATCTTCGACTGCTTTTTTAGCAACAATGTAATTCGATTTGGAGAAGCAGCAGGATGTCAATACCATGGCTCTTCCAGACAATCTCTACTGTGCAGACTTGGGTTCAAACGTTGTAACCAGCACAATATGTCAGCACCTGTTGTTGGTATTTTGGCTTCACTTTTGTATATCAGCAAGAGTTGGGTGTTTGTGGACCATCTCTAAATTCAGTCAGCGATTTCCTCAGTGCTCAGGATGCCTGAAAACTTTAAATAATTAAACTCGCTGAAAGTTTTTAAAAAGTTCAAGTGACTTAATCCAGGTCACTGTCCTCCCATGACCTCCGTCTGCCTCTCACACTTTTGCCAGACTTCAACCGTCACGTGTGTGCACCTCTCTTGCACCTGTACCCCCCTCCCCCTCCCCTCCATCACCACTCATTTATCTTGCCAGTCCTCCTATCACTCCCTTACCTTGCCTCCCGAACTTCCTCCATCCTGCTCTGCCTCCTCCTCTTCTACTTGTCTCTCTGATTTATTAGAGGCGGTGTGCAGTTCACACACATTCCACTTCTGACAGCCCCCCCCTCCTCCACCTCCTCCTCCTGCCACTGCACTCTCATATCTCTGAATGGTCGTCTATCTTCATGATTCTGTGATTAAGACGAGAAAAGAAGAGCAGGAGAGATGAAACAATAAAAGGAGTGTTGTTTTTGTTGAGGAGGCCAGACTCTCTCTTCATCCACCTCTGTCTGCCTGTTGCCGGTTTAATGTGTGTGTGTGTGCGCGCGTGTGTGTGTGTGCGTGTGTGCGCGTGTGTGTGTGTGTGTGTGTGTGTATGTGTGTGTGTGTGTGTGTGTGTGTGTGTTTGTGTGTGTAAATTGGCTGTCTCTCTATCTTCTTTGTCAAAGTTTCCAGGCCTCCTACATGAAAGATCCCCTGAAGTCTTTATGGAGAACAAACGGCTCCCTGACGCAATGCTCCAGGTTCAGGACACACACACACACTCACACAAGCCATGCCACACACACCACATCCACAACCCTCAATCCGCAAATCTCCACCTGCCTTGGCCAGGCCTAATTAGTCCTGTGGTCGGCACTCTGCTCTGTCCCAGAGCCCCAAATGGCAGCAGGTCATAAAACCTTTAAGTGTTCCAGCAGTCAGAGCTGAGCAACTGTGGCCGTATATCGTCCAACACGGCCAAGTCGTATCAAAGCCCGTCTCTCACAGGTCTACTGACATCCATGAAATCCCTTTACAGCGCTTTCAAAGGCATTTCTGAAAGATTTTTGGCACTTCTGCTATGCATCTCTGTTTTCATGCTCCCTCAGGTAGACAAAGAGCTTGTGGTCACATAAAGTCAGACCGGTTTGAGTGCTAAACTCTTTCCCAAGGGATCAATGTCCACACAAGGATGGCAAAGGCCAACACACACACACACACACACACACACACACACACACACACACACACACACACACACACACACACACACACACACACACACTGTTAACCCCAAAAGTAAACAGGACTGTAGGCTGATGAGTTGGTTTCTCATAGTTAGTCTGTTTCCATGGCACCCAACACCCACATCCCTACCTGTGATGACAACCATTGTACTTTAAATAATCTGTGTGAGTCTATGTGTGTTGTTTTTCCACTTTAAGACATTTATCATCTTTCAGATACTTCAGGGAATTATCAAACAACAATGGAGATTGTGTTGTGTCCAATTAGATCACTGGACATTTTCATCTGACCTTTGTGTATCTGTTTCAGTGTCTGTGTCTCTCAGGTTGACAGAATTAAAGGCATAGGTGTTTTAAAGGTAAGTAGCTCTGATATAAAAGATTCAGATTCAGCTTCTATGGTTAAGCTTTGGGTTTTTGTACAACCTTTTTTAAAAGAGTTGTTTTCAGATTTGTAACAAAAAATATATGATTTTCCTGTCACCAGATTTTTCAACATCCTGAATTTCATAGTAAAGTTTGCTCAGCAGTGTTATTTTACAAATACTCACTAAAAACTTTTTTACTATCACAAAGGTAAGCCTTTTATCTCACATTACATTTCTATCGATAATTTTCGTTCTCAGTGGCATACACACGGACTTGCCAAGGAATTTTTGCATGAGGTGGCCCAACAGATGTATGCAGTACAATAGCTTGTCAAGCTGCGTGAGGAAATTAACCACCAAAGATCGTGATTGCTGACTGACTTTGAAAAATGGTAAACAATTTCCAGATCGGTGCGATATAAGTGAACTGATAGAAGACAATAGACAGTATACAAATATTCAGTGGCCAGATTATTTTAGCAGATAAAACAAGCACACAAGTCACTCTATCAATGTCAAGACAGAGACTCTTAAGTTTTGTGTCTTGAAATAAGGAAATCCCCCTTAGCCAAAAGACAAACACACAAGACCGCTATGTAAGAGACCTGGGTTGTAAAAAACAAGCAAAAAAAAACACATCCCGACAGCAAACTGCTCCTTCATATTTGGGTAATAGTCATCTATTGTTGTTAGTGTGCTAGCTAGCACAGTAATTTGTGCTATGACTAAGATGTAATATGAGTATGAAATCTAAGTGAACCTGATAGCTGGTGACTTTCAGCCGAATGCATCCCTGCATTATCGGCCATATATCAAACCTGTATTAAATGTACACAGTCATAATATTCAGTCATTTTGCATTGAATACCTTCTTTTTTACAATCTCATTTTTGTGCGAGAATATTTGTACGTGTGTGTGTGTGTGTGTGTGTGTGTGTGTGTGTGTGTGTGTGTGTGTGTGTGTGTGTGTGTGTGTGTGTCCAGCCCAGTCCAGTGAGATTTATAGGGCTCAGTTTAATCAGGAGTTAATGGAAGGCTCTCAGGCGTCTAGACAGTGTTCAGACCAAATCATTACTCCTACACCCAGAGAACTAGGAGATATGGCTTCTGGGGGACAAAAGGTACAATAAAAAATAGTTTAATCTTAACTTTATGCAGCTATTATGATAATAACATCATCCACAGAGACAAAACTAACAATGAAAGAATGAGGCCAAATAACATGAGCATGAATTTGCAAGTAAAAGTAAACACAGTGATATACTGTGGAACAACAAGCTAATGTAAAAAAAATGTATTTTTATCACTCCCTGTTCCTTCCTCATATAAATCAAGAGGAAAGAAGGCATTCAGAGAGGAGAGTGGAGGGGTAAGAAGAAGAACACACACAGAATATCTCCAAACTTTTAGCCACAACCTCCCAAAACCGCAGAAAAAGAAGAAGCCAAAAGGGAAAAAAAGTTCTAAGTCTGGAAAAAATGACCTCATCTTTAGTTGTGTGGGGCGACAACACCCAGGACAACACTAAATATTTTATTTTACTTTTATGACAACCTTGTCAAAGTGCTGTGCAGGGAGGTAGAGGGAAGATGGCAAGATGGAGAGAGACAGAGAAAGAGAAAAAGAGGGGAGGGAAAAAGTGAAAGTAAAACCTGGATGGCTAAAGTGCTTCGTAAGCAATTAAAAGGCCATTAATACGAAGATGGAAACTCCTCTGATCAGTTGGTGAAATATTTGCTGACTCTGGCCGGCAGTCTAGTTTAAATCATGGCAAATGTGTTTATAAGAAGGAAAACACAATGATCATCAGGTTTCTTCAGTGGGTTTACACACTCATACAGCTTTCAGTGAAAGAAAATCTTAAAGTCTGATAAACAAAGTTTCCATGTTGAAACAGAATAGAGATACAGTGATAGTTCAGAGACAACTTTATCATGGTGTTCAAAGAGGTATAAGTAATCAAAGTTATTTACTGGTAAATGAATGTCATTTGAACTTTAGCTGGATTTGAGTTTAACTTGTGTTTTGCAATAGTAAGAGAGATAGAAGTGATAACTTGAAAGCTCCTGTGCTTTTGCCTTTTTGGGCTTTTACATTAATTTTGTAAGGTTTGGTTCATCCCCTTCTTGATAAAAAGACTTAACCAGAGGATATTGAAAGCTATTAAGCAGTTCTGACTTGCTAAATATGCAGCAGAATCTCCAAAGTGTTGTCATGTTATATTTATGATTTAAAATCTAAGAGAGAATACAATGGGTTGCAATAAAGTGCTATGATTACTTAAGGTGATTGCTGAAGCTGAGTGTAGGCTTCTTGTAGCCCTCCCTCTAACCAGTAAT
This sequence comes from Notolabrus celidotus, assembly GCF_009762535.1. Taxonomy (NCBI): domain Eukaryota; kingdom Metazoa; phylum Chordata; class Actinopteri; order Labriformes; family Labridae; genus Notolabrus; species Notolabrus celidotus. The sequence goes on along the minus strand of NC_048287.1, from coordinate 15,096,397 downwards.
CAAGTTGGTAAGATACATTTATTTTAAAGTTTTTATTCAACTCTGTTTGAAGCTCTGGTTATTTACTGTTTATGTGAAAACGTTTATTTTCATTGTTTTATGACTTGCCAGGGGCAGATCTCCAGGCCCAACTTCAGCACAGATTTACTCAGGGGTGGAAAATGTATCCTTTCTGTCAACGCTGTTATCGCATTTGACTACTAACATGAAAGTATGATAGAGATATTCAATTCCTGGGTGGGTGGGTGTGTATATATACAGTATATTATACCCCTGGCCACCCTTTTGATCTGCCCCTGCTCTTTGTGTCTTTTCTTAGGGAAAAGTCTAATCCATCTGGAACACACATATTTAACATATATCAGAACAAAGAGGGGATAAGACTGATTAATCATAAGCCCTATATACAAAGAAAACCAGAAAATAAAACCTCATGAAAGATAAACCCACTGCATGACTCCTCTCACCAATGTCCAAATAGTCATGGTCATATTGTTATCAGACATCTCTGGTAAGAGGATATGACTATTCAACCAGATGCAACACAGCATCCAGAAAATCCGCTTTAACAGGGTGACCCTCTTTTAGAAAAATAAACACAGACATTACTTAGACAGCAGAGGAGTGGGTGTGGGTGAGCTGAGGCAAGGTGCTGACATGGGTGTGTGTGTTTTCAACATGGTGGTAGAGAAGGCGAGCTGAGAGGTTTGAGGGGTTGGATTAGAAGGAGGAGGGTAATCTAGATAGGAGGAGCCGCAGCTGTTCGGAGAAGGACAGGGAGGGATGGGAGGAGGGGGAAGCAGATACAGTTGTGCTCATAAGTTTACATACCCTGGCAGAATTTGTAATTTTTCTGGCCATTTTTCAGAGAATATGAATGATAAGAGACAAACTTTTTTTTCACTCATGGTTAGTGGTTGGGTGAAGCAAAACATTTTATCAAACAATTTTGTTTACTCTTTTTATATTATAAAGAATACTGAAACTACCCAAGAAACCATCAATCTGCCAGGGTGTGTTAACTTATGAGCACAACTGTATATGATGTGGTATTGAGGTTTATTCAACTTCCACACATTAATGTAAGTATCCCATCTTTAACTGGCCAGCTACCCATGTAAATATCTCATGATTGGCTGTTGGCTGAAATCTGCAGCCAATCAGAGGTAGAGATTTAGAGGAAGGCAGGACAAATGTGCCAATGAGTCAGCTTCTGGGTGTGGGAGGAGGAGAGAGAGAGACGAGAAAGAGAGTCAGAGTGACAGAGGTCAGTAGTTAAATTAATCTCTTTTGCTCCTCATGTCTTCCTCTGACCCCCTCATAAATTTCAATTTCAGATTTGCTTTATTGAAAAGACCCTGGTCAGTAATGCTTCATAGAAAAGTATTTGAGAGCAACAGACTCAATGGTAATCCGAGGAAGACACAAAGAGTCAGAGAGAGAGAAGAGAGCTGAAAAAAGAATTAGAGAGAAGTGTCTAGTTTCAGATTTACTGAGGTGGTGGGAGAGATTTGGCGTTGTTCTTACAGCACACTGAGGACTGAACCAGAGGAGGAGTAGGAAGACAGATTTACACAGTGAGAACAGCTCAGGCTACTCTGGAGCAGCACACTGCACACAGACTGTTCTCCAGTGATCTCTACATTAAAAGAACTACACATGAAAACAACTTCAGCACAAAAGAACAATACTTTTATATTAAAAAATCCACAGATCCAAAAGTGAAATGATGTTTCTCTCTCTCGCTCCCACACACACACACACACACACACACACACACACACACACACACACACACACACACACACACACACACACAAGTCTGTTTTTTCCCTAAGCCGTCCTCCCAGATATTACTGTGGTACCACAAGGATGAATAAACTTTGTGTCACAACTTGGTGACTATGAGCTGAGGTATCAAGTTGCATTTGTATACTCTGGGTCAGTCTGCTTAGACTGGAGCCTAGATTTTCTTCTCTTTGTCTTCATTATCAGTCCGTGCAACTATCTGTCCTAAATTAAATATGCAGTCTATTTAGAAACTTGGCTTTATAGTACTTCTTTAGCACAGATATATATCTTGAAAACTTTCTACAGGCTTGTGTAGTTGTTCTGTATGGATAATCATTGTCCCCAATGAATGAGCCATACAGACTTTTTGACTCTATGATTTCTGCAACACACCTTTATTGTTTGCTTATTATATTGCTGCTTTCTTCCTAAATGAGGCATTTCCTCTGCCTCCAGTTCATTCATTTCATCATTACATGCATCCCTTCATCTCCACATCACCACCTTAAGTCTCAGCTCTTTCATCAGCTTTATCAGCTTCATCGTTTCCTCATTTTCAGCAGGAGTTGTCATCAACCACCTCCAACACGCGAGCCTGGGCTCTACAGGGGTGATGATTTCGCTTCTCCTCACAACTCATGCCTGTCAATTTCAATTTCCCCTGTAGAGTCTTAGTGCAAAAGACCTAAAAAAACACATAATCCAAACATATCTTTACATAATTGGTATGTCTCTCTCCAGAAAAAATGTCTTAGCATCTGTTGGATTGACATGAAATTTGTCGTGCACATATTTAATTTCCCCTTGGGATAAAGCACATGCATTTGGTGATACCCTGAATAACCAAAGTGCTATTATCAGGTCAACAACAACGTTTTAGGCTGCTTGATTTATGGGGAAGTTTAGCATGTCAGTGAGTGTAGCATGCTAACATACTAAACTCAAATATGTTACATGGTAAATATACCTGCTAAGCACCAGCATGCTAGCTGCGTAATGGCTACCACATTAGCATTTTGGTTTTAGCATTGTCTCAGAGCTCTACTTCAAAGTACAGCCTCGTAGCACCTGTTAGCATAGCTGTAGACTCTTAATTAAAACTAAAGAAACTCTGCTTGACTGACTTTGACAAAGCTCTGAGGTTTTATCTGTTGACTTCCACAGTTTACTTCCATAAATTTTTAGTCGCACCACAAACTATCATTAATTTCACTCTGTGAAGCCACTAATAACAAAGCAGAGCAGGAAACGGGCCATTATGAGTCTTTGTGTGAAGGCCTGTGTTGTGTGTTTCCACTCTGACAAAACTGGGATAAACCCCTGTAGGTGTGTGTTTTTCTGTGTGTGTGTGTATGTTTGTGTGCCTCTTTCGGGGTTTTACTCCTTATTTAAGACCAATATTTACCCAGCAGCCCCAGGGTGAGATTACCTCATATTCTCCCACCCAGCTGTGCTTTCTCAGCGTTTCCACGACAACCGGCGGAATGTCTCATCATGTTTATCTGCCCGCCAGGAAAACAGAGAGCAAGAGGAAGAGGAGGCAGCGGAGGACGATGGAGGAGATACACTTAGATTGGCATTAGAGTTTGTATACAGACACTTATGCTCTCAAACCCTAATACTTGTTGGAATAACCACACAGGAAAGCACAAGACACTTCAAATAACGAAAAAACAAAGCTACTGCTGGTATGTTGCTGGTGTTACTCCTCACACCGGCAGGAGCTTTGACAAAATGCTGCTTAAAGTACACCCATAACAGGAAATCACAAAACCAGACTCAGAACCGACCTATCCTCTGACAAAGACATATCTTTTTCGAGCGACTGTTTACTTTTGGGGCTTTCTGTTTAGCAAGTAGAACTTAATAGCCACGACTTCCTTCACTGTGCAGTGCCTTTCTTTACAATCTGACCAGCAAATTGAAGAGCAACATGAAATTGATATTGAAAAACAATATCCGCGAGTATGTTGTTAGTTTAATTTAGTGTCTGGTTTGATTCACCAAACCTTAAGTCCAAGTCAAGTCCCCATTACCGGAAGTGCCTCTATGTGCAACCTGGCAGGAGCTGTTACTGAACAAGACGGCTGAAGTGATAGCACATGCAGGTTTACAGATGTGCCTGCTCTTGCTCTAAAACGAATTAGCCTATCTAACAGGACCTTTAACAAAAAAGCAATAAAATATTCTTCACCCATAAAAAAGTCTGAGTCCTCCTTTCTGGGGTCTGAGTTTGAATGCAGTCAATGCTAGCGTCCAAGTTGAGTCACACGTCCTGAAAATCAGGACTCTAGTTAGACTAGTCTGAGGCCCGTACTGGAGAACAGTTGCTCCACCTTCGTTCAAATGTCTGTTTAGAGATATTATCTCACTTGAATCTACATAATCTAACCAATGATGACTTCCAGGATTGCACTTCACTGGTTGATGCATTCCACACTTTTTGTTCTCTGTACTGTTTTCCCAAATACCAAATGACTTTAATTTCACATGAGAACCAGGACACTTTAGATCCTGGCCTACACCCAAAGACTCCATTCTCACACAGATTCTAGAGCCTGTTTTCATCCAGTAGAGGCTTAAAGCTTCTTGTGTTTACTCTTGACTCATGATGGCTAATTATTTGTGTTGACTCTTCACGGTACCAACTTTTATTAAGCATTCATAAGCACACTACAAATACTTAATAATGGCGTTTTACACAAATATTTAATGAGAAAATATAAGTGCTTTTCCATGGTTTTCCTTTGTGTATTAAAGTAAAGATGAGGTTTAGGGCAGTTCATATCATTGTGTATGACTATGTATAACACTGTTATCTGTTTTGATATCAGGGATGCTCTATTAAGACATTAATAAGCACATATAGGTGTCTGGGACCATAGAATTATATGTTGTAAACCATTTTGTTGTCAAATACTACTTACAGATACTAAGCATTTGGAGTTACAATACTTCTACTAACCTTAGTATCAATGTTAATGATGATGGGCCTTGGGGTTGTCCTTTTTGATGAGTGTTTAGTTGCTAATGCTATATTTTTTTATCCAGGTCTAGGAGTTTAGGGAAGGCCAGGGTCATGGGTCAGGTAAGATTCAGCACGTGTGAGGTTTTTCTTTTCTTTTAACAAATTGTTACACAATTAATCGAGCCAACGTCATTCATTACAGGTGGCTGGAGCAAAATCTAGCTCATTATCATGATCTGGTCTCATGATGCAGAATTGCTGAGACCTGTCTCTCTTATCCAAGTTGAACAGTGCATAATGATACCAGCGTGTCTCCCAGCATCCCCTGCGCTGTGGACTCAGTCCTGCCATGGGAACCGAGAGTTATTTGCTTTAATTTGCAACAGAAAAGCGTGTGGTGTATAGCGACAGTTAGGGAATGTTCTATTTGTTCTTCCCTTGGCCTGTTTAAGTGATAAAAGTGTCATTATTTAGCCTCTAAAGCAGAAGGCAGAGCGCAAACACGACTGCATGACCCTCTGTCAAGAGCCTCCGTTCTTCAGAAGCTCATTAAGGGCCTCCAGGAGGACTGCGCATCAATTGGAGTTTCCTCTCTGCCTTTTTAAGCCTCTCTGCTCGGGTTCAACTCACTCACTGGCCGAGGAGCGTCAGAAATGGACTCAATTTAGAGCCAAAGCAGAGTGGACATGAAAGATGTGGCGCTGTGAGGAGGCATATTAAAACAGCAGGAAAGGCCCTTGGACTTGAGCCAAATAGGATCTCACCCTGTCGTGAGCTGACCGGATTTGGAGAAGTTTTGGGTGTACTTGTTGCGATGCCCTTCTTCTTCGGTCTCTGGATGATTTCAGTCCATCCTGTACGATTTGTTTTGCGTCAGTTTTTGCGCCTGCAGACATACGAAAGTGACATTTTTAACGCAGGACTACTCTCTGGACCTGGATGCAGAGATGCAAGGCAACTAAATGGACTCCCCGTTAGTTCATTTTGTCACTGACTTTAACCTGATGGATATTTCGCAGAAATACAACATGACACCAAAACAGCAGATGGACGATGACCCAACGAGTCCCAACAGCAACACCTCACCCTGGAGCCAGGACCTGGACCTGGAAAGCGGCGAGCATGTGGTTGTTGGTGCACCCAAGTTTTACAGCTGCGGGGCGCACGGGTATCAAAACAAGTCCAAACGGAGGAGGATCATCACTGTGGTGCAGAGGCAAGCGGCCAATGTGCGGGAGAGGAAGAGGATGTTCAGTCTGAATGAGGCGTTTGATGAACTGAGGCGGAAGGTGCCTACGTTCGCTTACGAGAAGAGACTTTCACGGATAGATACGCTGCGTCTGGCCATCGTCTACATCTCTTTTATGACGGACCTGCTGGAGCAAACCAGCCACAGTAGTCCAATGTGAACTTAATTCCATGGGTATATTGGACCGCGCTGAAAGTGTGGACTGATAAACTCTCCTTTTTCAGAGACTGAGATCGTAAATCTAGACAAAAGTTAAAAATATTTGAAACCATTACAAACTTTTTAAATCCCTCTTTTCTCTCAAATTTCTATCGGTGACATCAGTATTGTTCATGGCACGCATTAGGAGTAATCTCAAAGAAGCCACTAAAAATATTAAACATTCAGTGTTTTTTTATTTTATTTTACCCAAACTACCAGAATGATTAGCTATAGGCCTATGTAGAAAAATTCAAACATTAAACAATGGGCCTAAAACTGAATCTAAAAACATGCAGGATACGCGAGACAACACGTCATACTCAACTGATGACAGTTTTACGAGTTTAGCACAATGTGTACGTTACTGTAACCCTGCATCTATGAATAAATTCCAATAACTTCCAATAAAAGTCAAAGTCCGCAAGGCGACGCTTCTTTCAGGTGTGTTCTTTCAGCACCCTGGAGAGCGACACAGCCGCGAGCCTCACCTGGCCTCGTGGTAACATGGAACAGGTGTGTCTGAGAAAAAAATGCAGTGTTAGGCTTTACCTTCTTCCAGAGAATATTCAAACAAGTAAAACAGTTTTAATTTCCCCCCTTGAAGCCTTATCAACTTGTCACTTGCAAATGCGTAAAGATTGAGCGGATTTTAATCGCAAAGTCAAGGCTCACTGCATGACGCTGAATGTTATCTTTAGCGCAGAGGTGTGAATTGAGTCAGGGGTAAACAAGGTGACAAATACTCAGACGTGCGTTATGGGGATGAAAGACAGTGATGTTTAGATATTTGTTGCATGGGGATCCGGGCTAATATTTGGCGCTTGTGGATTTGTTCTGATCATAATCGTAAAAATGGACTAGACGGGGCCTGCTGTGGCCCTCCTCGCGTGTCATCCTTCCTCATCAAAGGTGAGGCCTCTCTGAGGACACATTCACACCACAGACCACCTCCACAAATTGCCAGATCTAGTTTCAGCCACATGTTGAGGTTGCTCTGCTGGATTTTGATATTATACCACGGAAGGCCCCAGAGCTGGGTGGTCATGTGTGCGTGTTTAGACTCTCTATCTCCCTCTCTTTCTCTCTTTCCCCTGTCCATCTTTATCACCTCCACTGTTTGCATTTCTCTTCAGCCGTCCACCGCCTTCAGCGTCCCTGCTGTGAGCACGGATCCGCCCTGAGAGCTCCCTGGAACGGCCAGTCTTTTAAACCTGAGCCGCGGTGTCGAGATCCCTGCGGGAGTTAGACCCCATTTAAGCGCATACCTCAACGCGGGGCCGCTGACGGGAAAATAAACACCTCGGTCTACTTACGAGCGGAGGCCTCCTGCTGTGACAACCTCCTGTGTTTCAGTGAGTCTGATATTTTTCACCGCCACCCCTGCTCTCATCTCAGGCAGCGTCTAGACATGTGCGAGGAGACCTTGGGCAGCAGACAACAGACTTATAGATTCCTCTCTGATGTTAGATTTGTTTGGCCCAAAGAAGGTCAATGCTATACTTTTGAAAAGGCTTAGAATTTGGAAAGAGACACAAAATGAGTCGGAACATCAAAGCAAGCGTCTGCTGTATTTTCATTTTTTATAGACTTGTAATAAACAGATATTATCTGGTTGAAAAATAATGAATGAATTAATAAATAAATCCAAGAGTACAGAGGGGAAAACACTACTGTGGTTTTAGGTAATAAATAAATAAATTGAAGACAAATTGAGATGGAGAAGGGAAAAAAAACATCCCAAAAAGTTATGTCTCTCCTATAAATCTACACCTTTATTATATAATACAACGCCTCGACTACTCCCCTTCTCATAATCTCGTGCAAGGAGCCTGCATGTCTTAAACACCATTCCTGATATAATAACTAGAGCTCTCTTTCGGCAGTATTATGTTACACCCCTCCTCACCCAATCACAGAGCTCCCCCAAATCCTCCTGCACGCTCCCCTCTATAAGAGCCCCGGCCCTCCTAGTCTGGCAGACACCTCTCCTTCTCTTTGGCGCCCGAGATTTACCGTTATTTCAGCCCACGCCCTGTGAATGCAAGGTTTCTTATTACCTGTAGAGTTTGTTGATGCTGTAACAAGTTCAGTAGATTAAGCTCAGCGGTTAGAAGCGACCTAAAAACAATATAAAAGTTTTGGAAGAGACGATGCGGGAAGAAGACCCTTCCCAAATGGACAGTGCAGGGAACAGCGAGGAGGAAACAGATCGTCAGCTGCCGAGGAGAGGCGCGAGGAACCGGAGGGCGGCACGGAGGAGCGCCGAAGAGGATGAGGAGGGAGACATGGAGAGTCCGGGTCCAGAAAAGAAGAAATGCAGGAAGAGCTGCGACGCAGGAGGTGGCAGCGCCGGTACCAGCGGTGGCAGCGAGGGCAGCGAGGGCAGCAGCAGCCCTGTGCCCTCCTTCGATGACCTACACACACAGCGCGTGATGGCCAACATCCGTGAGCGGCAACGGACGCAGTCCCTCAACGAGGCTTTCACGTCGTTACGTAAGATCATCCCCACCCTGCCATCGGACAAACTCAGTAAGATTCAGACCCTGAAGCTCGCGTCCCGGTATATCGACTTTCTTTGCCAAGTTCTGCAGAGCGACGAGCTGGATGCGCGAGGGACCAGCTGCAGCTACGTGGCGCACGAGCGCTTGAGCTACGCGTTCTCTGTCTGGAGGATGGGGGGCTCGTGGTCCTTGTCTACAACGTCCCACTAGCAGGCTGCAGTGGATGGAACAGCACGGTAGGCTGTGTGCTATTTCACTTTTCATCCTGCAGGAAGACAAGCTGTGCCAAAATGGTACCGTGCGTATTTTTACGCACTGCTGACCAGAACACAAAAAAAGAGATAGTGACAATTCCCAAGGCAAATATGTAAAGTATTAGCCCAACACCACTGTAATTAACAACGTTTGATATGATATAAAATGATTGTAGATCCCTGTAGATAACAAAACAGCTTCCTCAAAACAGACTGTTCACCAAAATTTGGGAAAGTACTACATTAAACCACACAAAACTACTGCTTACAAGAGGTAATCATGTTGTAATCCTTGAAATATGAATTTATGTTAATGCTGCTTACCCAATTAGTCAAAATGAGATCTATCAGAATACTTTCAACCCGGGTTCACCAAACAACACATTTCTATGTATTGATCCAGATTGTTTTCTTGTTTTTATTACAGATTATCCAGCTTGAAGAGCCAGTGGATCCGGCAAGCCCTTCAGATAGACTGAAACAGGGCAACCAAGCTGAGGCTGAGCCATATCAATGTTTCAGGCCTCAGAGGAGAGCAGGCTTTTCATATTTCCCTCTGCATGGACCATTATGTTTGAGAGGGAGCACTTATGACCCACAGGACAGATATGAAGGAAGAAAGACCACTGCGACTATGAATGTTGTAAAAATAGATATGAGGAACTGCTCTGTTTGGAAAAACCACAACTCATTCCACATTTCCTGTGACAGTGTCTCACAGCAAATAAAGTATTTTGTATTTATTTTTCTACACAGGCTCAAAATCTGTTTTCCCTGCTTCTCTGATAAAATGTATTTATTTTTGGATATCTCGGAATGCTGAACAGATCTGGAGTCCTAACGTTGTAAATATTTGCTAATATCTTGAATTAAAAATGAAAGTATCATTCCTATCTCTAAGTAGTTTGGATTTTCATTATAGACCTAAAATAAGCTATATAACTAGGAGCAGGATATAAGACAATAAACTGCTCAATAAAAGACCATCAGCTGAATGCCTCAGGATTGCTTATTTGACCCAAAAGTTGTTTTCAATACCTGAAATTTCTTGAAACAAACTCATTTCCCATAGTCTCAGTACTTTGAGCTTACTCAGGAAAGTTTATTTTCATTGGTTGTTGCTGAATCCCCGGTTAACTAAACCACAGAAGGGAGGGGGGCAAAAGAAAACATTTCATACCCAAGGCTTATTCTGTAGTGATTTCTTGAGCTGGGGGATCTGGGAAAGCCATAATTAGCTGGTGGTCTGTTTTAAAAATGTGAATGTGTAGCTGTGGGAGGCATGCATGATATTCCCAGATGTCCTGTGAAACCACAGGTCAGCATGGGAGTCTCTTGCAGGTGCTGCAGCAGCAGCAGTTAGAAACAACAGCTCTGACAGATAAAAAGGGTAGATAATGCAAACTAAAGAGCCCTGGTCATTGGTCATTAAAGAATCAGAATCAGAATCAGAATCAGCTTTATTGGCCAGGTATGCTTGAACACACAAGGAATTTGACTTGGTAAAAAGGCATAAGAATAAGACACACAAATAAAAATATAATAACATAATAACAACAACATCAGCTATAAATACAAAAGAACAACAAATAGGCATGACTAATATGTACAGACTAAAATAATATGATAAAGTGCAGTGGTGAGTAGCAGAGGTAGTTTTTACATTAAAAAATAGTAGTTAAATAATAAAATAAATAAAAATATGGAATTCTGCTTGGAGAATTGTTGCATTGCACTGTTATGGTTTAGTTTTCATCAGAGTGACAGCCAGGGGGAAGAAACTGTTCTTATGGCGGATTGTTTTGGCGCACAGTGATCTGTAGCGCCTGCCGGAGGGGAGGAGTTTGAAGAACTTGTGTCCAGGGTGTGAGGGGTCAGCGGTGATGCTACCTACCCGTTTCCTGGCCCGGGACTGGTACAAGTCCTAAATATGTCTATATTTCTGAGGACAAAACAAAACAAACAAAAAGACCTTGATGTTTATATAAGATCAATATTAAAGATAAAATGTGAAATTGTCTTAGAAAATATCTACTTGTGTCTTTTCTATTGATCAAAACAAACTGGAATAAAGATTTAAAAGTCTTGCTTTAAACTCTTGCAGGAAGTACAAAAAGAGCAATGGTGTAGAGGATTCAGTCCATCTTCCCTAATTGCAAGTTCATAGATGACAACATCTGCCCACGGAAATCAAGTCTTCTGGATCAAAATCAGAACACTTTAATGTACTCCTCTGGAAAAAACACCTTTGTCGATGTTTTGATGACAAATACTAGATTCTGTCAAGTCAAAGGGGACACGGAATTGTAGGGTTGTTCACATTGATATTAACAGGCATTTCCCCCAACATTAGCTTTAAAATTGTTCAAAAACATAGTATGAACTTTTTAAAGTAACTTATCACATTAAGAATAATTTGTGTCATTGATTTTTGTTGTAAAAAATATATGAAAGATTATGTAATTTTTAAACATAAAAACAAATCTAAATGTTGAATATGAAATCTAAATGTTGAAAGTTAAATCTAAATATTGAAAACAAATGCTAAATGTTATATCTTTATTTTAATGTTAGACATAAAGGTTAGTACACATTTTAATATTAGATGTTAAATTTTTAAACCTCCCGATTAGTGGTTTATATAGCTAAATAGCTAAAATACAAATTCACAGTGCCACCCAGCGAAAGTACAGAAATAAAAGCTCCCTAAGCGATCCAAAGATCCACATTATTGTCACCCTCTCAAAGTGGTTATAGTGGAAGCTCAGTGTTACAATGTACTGCCTTGTCTGACTAATTATATTCATTTTATAGTTTCCAATAAACAAGACACTACAAAGGCGATGGATACCTCAAATCTAGAGAGGCGTCAGGCTGTACACTGAGTTTAAAAACAGATTTGATAACCTATTAGATATCAACAGAGCACATAGGGTTAGCATTCTGACACCTCGTGGATAACTTGTACATTTAAGAAACACAGATATGACAGAACAGGTGTAATATACGAGATACATATTATCAGATACTTACTTTTAAGTTACATATCATTAAATATATATTTAAAAGACTAATTCAGGTCCATCAATGCATTTAGGTAGAGTAGGACTAGATTTAAGGGGCTTGAAAATGTATTTGGATTGAATTTATCTTTATTTGCCAAAATATGTATGTTTTCTCCACTAAAATATTCCAAAATGTCCACTTATAGATGACATACGCCATGTCTTTCTCTCTGTCTCACTTTCTGGGCCCTGCAGGTCGAGGCAGATAGTTGTAAGACCAATATGAATGGTTCTGCTCAAGGCTTCTGCCTCTTAATAAAAGTTTTTCCTTAACTCTGCTGCCAAGTTCTGGCTCACCCAAGTTAATGTTGGGTCCGTACTTAATATTACAAATGGTACAGTTTGGACCTGCTCTTTATGCAAAGTGTCATGAGTTGACTGATAATTAGTGCTGCATAAATAACAGTTGATTGATTAATAAATTTATATTTTCTCACAGTGTGAAGCTCCTTAAGCTCTAGGCTATTTCCGAAGTTTAACCGTTTTATCAGCCAGACAGATCACATATGAAAGATACTGAGGTCAATCTAGACTAATCATAGTGTGTTCCTATCGTTCTGTGGGGTTGTTGAGGGTGGTTATGGGAGCTTTACAGTGTTTTTGGATTGTGGGTGTGCGTGCGTAAGGTAAAGCCATCAGCTCTGACCCCCGGCCCTAGCCAGCCACGGGGGGGAATCGATTCCCACCCTCAGATCACCGTGGCCATGTTATCTTAAACTTGAGGCTATTGCTCTGACACAGAGGAATGTCACCTCTCACATACACACAAATGCACCCACACACATATAGGTTATACACACAACAGAGGGAGATTTCTCACGCCTACCAAACAGGGAAATACATTCCTCTAAGGAGAGAAGGAGAAGGGGAAGAGGGCTCCTGCTCCTCAGCTCCTGCCCCCGCCTTTTGATGTTTGAAGGTAATGGGATGATCGCTTGTTATCAGTGTGAAGGCATCTGGTTCTTTGGGTTTAAGTGTGCTATGACAGGCTCTTTGATGACTGACACACACACTCTCTCCCGCTCATTAATCACACTTTATATCTCCTCGCTTTAGGCACACAGACCTTAAACAGATCTAAAAGTCAAAGGTGCAGGTCTGTGTGTACCTAAGAGCTATAAATCTTTGTAAAAACAGAACTTTAACTCCAATAGGCCTACATTATTGTTGTTTAGGGCTGCATATTTACCTGTCTTGCCTCCGCTTTCATGTGTTTCAGCTTTTTGTCTCCCCTACTTCTATCTCTCTCTGAAGTTCCCCATTACAGGGTAACAAGAGCTGGTTTACATTAACCCTCAACACCACAAGAAGACTTGGGGGGTGGACTGACGAGCACACATGCACACACATACACAGCGGAAAGAGGAAGACAGACCAGATTTGTAAGTCTGGTTTCCATTAGGGCTAATTATCTGCGTTTCATCTCAACGTAAAGCAGTAAAGTGTGTGCCTGCATGTGTGTATGTATGTGTGTATGCATGTGTGTGTATTTGTTAGAGCCTCTTTTTATTTATCTTCCTTTGCTTTGACTAATGGATCTTATATCATGGGCAATTACACCAGAGGATATTCCCTGAACAGGAATGGAGAACTGCGAAATGAAATTTATATATTTTTTGAATATAGAGAAAAAAATTATGTATATATAAATATATGAAATGTATATCGATACCATAAGATTCTATTCGATACCATACAATACCATACGATACCATACGATACCATAAGATTCTATGCGATACCATACGATACCCTATGATACTATAAGATTCTATATTATACCATATGATTCTATATTATAACATAAGATTCTATATGATACCATACGATACCATACGATTCCATACGATACCATATGATACTATTTGATACAATACCATACAATACAAAATAATACAAAAATGATACAAAATTATACAATACAATACAATGCAATACAATTCACTATATTTTCATCTGAGGGCAATTTCACCAAGACTCAAGTATGACACACATTCAGATGCCTTTAGACTAGTATTGATAAATTAAACAATAAAATCAGACAACGATTAACATGTCATCAGTAATGAATATAAAGATGTCCAAATCCTTGCATGGCAACTTGATCAGTTTGGCGTTCAACTCTTTAAAATGAACACAATCTAGGTTGACTATTATGCAATTCTGTTCCTCTGTCAAAAACTCACAGTGTCCTATATTGCTTTCATTTCGTTTACAATGTACACATTACCTTCATTTTAAAGCAAAAAGTGAAACACATTAAGTTAAACATACTCATTATCGGGAGTACTCAGTCAGATCAGTTGTATAAAGTTTTTTGTAGTTCTGGAACAAGATTTCCAACACTTGAATCTTACCCTGATGACGTCACCATTGTGATCTCTGCCCGGAAGGGTAAAAAGAAAAATTAGTACGCTATAGAAAAACTGATGTATGGCTTATCATGACAAAAATTCTGAGGCAGTGCAGGATATATCATACATTTCTTTACAACTATAACAAATAATCACATCACTACGACTTAATGCATCTAACAGTGAATATATTATAAAGGATTTTGTTTTGGAGTCACTTTGTACAACATAATGTGCACAATGTTGGCTGGATTCCAGTTAGATACAGGATATTAATGAGACTGTGTCCATATTTTTATATTGGTCATGTAAATATTCTCAAATGAAATCTGGTTAAAAAAAGTTAAGGTCTATATTTTGATATGAACTGCTGTTCTGCAAGTAGACTGACAAAGCAAATAGTTCACTTCAAACTTTTTGTAAATGGAATCTCACAAATTCAATAGTAATTAAATTTTTTCAAAATCAGCAACTGTTGCTTCAAGTCATACTTGTTAATTTAAAGAGGAATTGATGATACACCCTGCATCAAGTCATGCACTGAGTTTGTATGAGTCATGCAGTAGTTAAGCATTACTTTAGTATTTTATTTATATCCTTGCTGTATTGTGTTACCCATATCTCCAAGCAGAAGTAGATGTTTGGCAGGCATGAAGGTGTAATAAAAAAAATGGTACTGAGTTGCAATTTGGGAATTAACTCTGTGCCAGGGATGTAAACTCAGGTTTTCTTAATTTTAAAATTCCTTGACTTCTGAGCCATGTGAATACTTGTGAGCACCAGTTTTGTGACACAGCTAAATGTGTTTCATCGTAATCACTCAAATCATTGTACTTTACAGAATAGAACAGCAAATAGAACAGCAGTATGAAGTAATAAGTGGGACATTTATCATTTAAGTGTTGGCAGCCATGTAAGAGAGCATGTCTTTGGGGCTTTGTTAAAGTAAGCAGGAAGGAGTAGAGTGACAGAAGAGTGACAGAAAGGAAGTCAACGCAAAAACTGTCCCACCAGCGCTGTAACATAATGACCTGACACACACACACACTAACAGGACCAATCAGCCCTGACCTTTGACCTGTCACACTGACCCCATCCCTAGAGATCAGGGACCCCAAGCTGGGACACGAGCCACCACATTCACCTCCACAAAGTAACCCCTCAGTTCGCTAAAACACTTCTCAGATTGTTGGCCTGAGAAGCACAAAGGGATGGAGTGTGGGTCGTGGAGAGGAGGATACGGGGGGGAAATGAACGAGAAGACAAATGAGTGAGAAAAAAAGAGTGGGAGCTGAGGAAAAGAGGGCAGGAAGAGCGGAGCTACGAATCCTCTCAGCCTCGCTCCTTGCTTCAGGGCTGTTTATCTTGCAGATTGAGTTAAGCACAAGCCTCTTATAACTCTCCGCATACCAGACAATATCACAGTGACCCTCGCTTCACCAACATAAACACACACGCTTTTATCAAAGAGCAGCACAGCTCATTCAAACTCACAGGCTCTTTCTCCTAACTTAATTTAACTCGAACCTATACACAAAGGTCCTATATTGGATTTGCACTGTTTGAATGTTTGATTCTGGCCTAAAATGAAGAACTTTAGGGGCTCTATTGATGGATTTAAAGGGGCTTTTTCCCTATGTTTACATTTAAAACAACACTGGCCTCTTATCTGTGGACTATTGGTATGAAATAACACAAAGTCACGCACAACACACCTTTCATTTTACACAGAAAAAGAGGGCATTGCTTGACTGAACAAGGGTCCCTTCACACTGATGGCATTGTGACTTTAAATGTGTGTTTCCTTGTTGTGTTAAAAGTAAAGAGAGATTGTTGCATCATCCTGGATTATATAAAGTTTCCGAGCTTTTCTCTGTTGAAAGCAATAACCAGAGCACAGCCATAGTTTACTGGCGTTCTGAGGGCCTCTGTAATGAGCCAGCTCATACACACTCACACACACACACACACACACACACACACACACACACACACACACACACACACACACACACACACACACACACACACACACACACACACGCACGCGCACACACACACACACACACACACACACACATACACACAAGGGTAAAGTGAGGGATGACTTGGCAGCAGGAGCAAATCCAGCCTCTCTGTAGGTCTAAGGGGAGCAAAGTTGGGAGAGAAAAAGACATTGAAATCTGCAACCTTCCCTCTGATCGGGTGGTCTCTCTTTCTTTTTCTGTCTCCACCTTTTTTATACCTCCCTCCTCGATTTGCTCTCTTCGCTTTGAGGTGGTCGCTCTCTGTCTTTCCACCTCTGTCCCTCAAATCCTCCTCCTCTTCATCTCATACTCTTCTTATCGTGCAATCTCCCTCTCGCTGTTTAATATTTCCCTGTCTCTCATTTCCTTGTCTCCTTCAAA
Source organism: Notolabrus celidotus (assembly GCF_009762535.1). Classification (NCBI taxonomy): domain Eukaryota; kingdom Metazoa; phylum Chordata; class Actinopteri; order Labriformes; family Labridae; genus Notolabrus; species Notolabrus celidotus. The sequence goes on along the minus strand of NC_048287.1, from coordinate 15,079,606 downwards.
CTCCCCTCCCTTTCTCCCCTTTTTGTTTACGTCCATGCACAAATACAATAACACTCATCATGTCTCACTATGTGTTTGGAGGTGTTTGCCAAAAGTGTGTGTGCAGAAAGAAAGAAGAAAAATCCAGCCGAGACAAAGAGAAAGATGCCGGGACTGTAGGAAAACAAAGTCTTGCTGATGCAGAGATTATCGCCGGCCAGCATTTTTCATGGCAATTGTGCTGTGCTGTGCTGAGTGTGAGTGTGAGCATGTTTTTAACCCAGCAAAAAGTTTAATATTACGGCACTTCTGCCTGTTGTTTTTCTGTCTGTGTCTCTCTCTCTTTTAGAAGGGGTTGGTTGTGTTATTTTATAAGCCTGGCGGTTTGGTGTCACATGAACCATTTGCAGGTTTTTTTTTCAGGTCCTGTAAAACAGGCCTAAATGCCCCATAATTCTCTTCCCCTGGCTGCTTGGTGAGCGTAAGTGCCAACTTTATAAGTCACACACACACAGTTTGAGTCATGGCACAAACACAGCTCACAGGAAAAGTGTCCAGTAACACCCTGACTTTAAAAAAGAGGCAAAAGGTCTTGAGGAGACCAAAAGAGCATATAAATGAAAGGAAGGATACAATAAAGAAGAGATGGTGAGAAAGCTGGAAAATAAGTGTGTGTGAGAGAGAGAGAAAGAGAGAGAGAGAGAGTTATAAATAGATGGATCATCTGGAGTGCATTAGAGGTAGTGTGTCTAAGTGAACAGGTCCGCTACCTGCAGCCACAGAAACCTCAGAGCAGACGCAGCCAAGCCCCAACCTGCACACACACACGCACACACGCACACACACACACACACACACACACACACACACACACACACACATACTAAAGCATAAGGAGAATAACAGAGATAAATTCAATTAATAAAAGCAAAGTTGTTAAGGCTGAAACAAAGTGCTGAACAGACATACAGGTGGGGTGTCTGAGAGGAAGTGGTTAACACAAAAACACAGGCCAACAGAGCTGATTAGCAGAAACACCACAGGGATATTAACTCAGCTATTTAATGGTGGGCTGATGTTAATCTAAAGGGAGGGAGGACATAATGTCTGAAGACAGCCGTTTATCCTAGAACTGGTCAAACACCACTTCCTGAGGCCACACACATGAACTCTGCTTGTGCAGCAACACAAAAAAATGTGGATACATTGAAATAACACAGGTCGAGTGAGGAAAAAAACATTCTTTTGCTCTCAAAAATTATATGAAAGCCCCTTTGAAGATAACTAATTATCAAACACAATGAAACTACAGGTCCCATGTAATGGTATTTTAGCTGTTTACAACACGTCATCTTTTCAGCAAAGTTTTGAACTGAATATCAAAAAACATCACTAAATCATCACTTGAGGAGTGATTATGATTTTGCATGCATGTCTATATATGCAAATGACTCCAGTTGTTATGTCACCACGGGAGCAAACTCCAATCACTGTCTAGAGGCAATGTATTTCCAGTAGGTAGGCTACAGAAACAATACATTTTAATGCCTATTACCTCTGTCACAGGGTAGGTGTCAGATAAAGTTTTAAAAGCATTTTCCCAATTTGAAAACAGTCTTGTCTTTAATTTTCCACACCAAAGATGTAATGTGAGTTGCATGTTGGACATTTAAAATAAGGAGACTATTCCTGATTATCAAAAACATTACTTACGTACAGGAAATGATCAATGATACATGATATAGAGTTTTACAGCTTTGTTCACTGGGGGCACCAAATACAACACAACCCAAAAGCTCCTCAAAGGAGTTTTAACTGTCATCAATCACACTCTTACTTTATAAAGTTCACAATTTACAATGTCTTTCATTTATTACCTGTATTTGTGTAAAGGCATTTTTTCGAATCGAACCCCATACAATAATATAGCCAGTATTATTACTTTTTTTTTAAGTCTCTATACCTCTGCATCTTCTTTCCAAGTTTTCCACAAAGTAAGGCCCCCAAAAATCAGGAGTTAGTGCAGGAAATGGACCCACCCCCCACTCTACATTTACACTCACACACACTGAAACCTGAGCCACAGGAAGTGGTCCTGTGCAGCATCATGTAAGAGCAGACAAATTATTCACCATTTGAAAAATGCACCTTTCTCCTCTCTCCTACATGATCCCCATCCCCCGCTCTCCTTCCCTAGTCTTCTTTACTCCATTTATTGTTTTCATTTCAGGTCCTCTGGAGAGAAACAGTTAAGGAGACAAAAGCTCTGCTACCTGTGTTATCTCAAAAATGAGCTGAGTTCAGGCTCACAAACGAGCTGCCGCTGCGGTTGCACAGGCCCCCAAATATTCCGGGAAATATTCTCCTGTGGTGTTCCCTGAAGACTTGCGGTATTCCTGCCCTCAGTATCCCCACAACGCTTTTGTGGAATTTCCTAAATGGATGAAAAGCAGGTTTATTTGAACTCTTTTGAGAAGTGAAAATAGATCTTTCTTATCTCTACGTGGCTGTATTATTTTACTGTATAAACCCAACAGAGACAAAGCTGAGGGAGAGGAAAGATAGAACTATTTAGTGCTGGTTTTATGAGAATAGAACGTACAAACAATAAAATCACTCAGTTTCACACATAACGTGGGCAATTAACACCGCAAAACCTCTTCACACTGACCTCACCCACAGCTACCCTGTGTAACAAATCTAAGTCAAAACAGGAATGTCAGAACTGGTGTCAGTGTTTTTAGATTTCAGTATGATACATTTCATTTAATGGATGACAGTGAGTTCATTATTGCAATTTTAGCTTATTTTTCTTGACTCAAGGGGACCAATGTGCTGAAACCTGTTAAAGTCCAAAAGACTGCTAATAATTGTTAGTTTGTATCTACAACCTCTGTTGTCCTGTTCTGCAGACTTCTATAGCCCGGTTTATGTAATTGGCTAAATGATACAATGTTAAAAGTCCAAGCCAAGACATGATGTAATAGAATTAAAGTTGCAAACAGTCATAACATTTATCATATATTTATATATGCACTACTAGTAATTAGAGTTAGTTTTAAATAGTTGCTCATCCTGCCAGTTATTATAGTATTTAAAGTTTGTGTTTAGATTGCTAGAGTAAAGGAAGTAGCTTGCTTTGTTGATATACGTGCATTTCTCTTGGTATATGAAACATTTCTACATTTTTTTATTCTTTAACCCAGGATTTATGTGCTTCTTTGATCTACAGTTCCTTGAGTTGGGAAGTGATCACAAGCTAAGCCAAAAAATATATATTTAAAAAAAAAAGTAGTGCAGAACCATAGAATGTACAAAACATGGGAGTAATCTCAGTGATATCAACCATTGGTTTCTGAAAAGATATTGTGAGCCCTAGACGTGAAGCTGAGACAGGCTTTCACCTCCTGGTGAACAGCTACATCCTGCCCACCTCTGATGATACAAAGCTGCTCAACTCTTTGCCCTAATATCTGCAAAAAATAAGAGTAATCCCATCCCTCTGTGTAAATAATGAAATTAGTTATTCCAACCAAAACTTTTTATTGCTCCAAGCTGTAAAAATGTATATATTGTTGTAAAAATGAACACTTTAACATGGGAGTTGAAGAGATTTTCTTGACTTTTGGAGCCATCCTGAAGTAGACACTCTGAATACTGTAATGTTGCACCTCCGCATTGGCTTCATTTTCAACACTGAAGGTTGCCAGTTGTGTAGAACTAAACTGGTTACGATTGCATGGACAGCAACTAACAGTTACAATCTTATAAAATCTTACAAATTAAAATGACCAAACGCTGACTTGTACCATGTCAACTTCTTAAAAGTTTTTGACAACTTTTGTTTGCCATCTCTCTGTGTAAAACAACGTTAAGCCAGTCAACTTGGCATGCTGTGTACAAAAAGTCCTGACTTCAGGGGCCTTAAAAATAAGTTCTCAATTGAAAAAGTCATTTTTCAAATTATTATTTCACATTAGTATTGCAATATACCTTTAATCAAGGACTGGTTGATAGTAGAGCTAGTAATGTGAGTATCCTACATTTTTGTTTTGGTACCCAGGTTCTCCTTTTCACCAGTCAAATCATCCTGTCAATACACTTAACTTTAAACATACTTAGATTAGAGATTTGTAACACACTTTGTGCAGGACAGTGCTCCATAAACATAATAAATTCATGCCTTTACTTCAAAACTTTATGTTTTTGCTTTTGCTTCTCTCTCTTATTTTTTTCACTTTTTGCATGAGTGGTGGTTTGGCCTGAGGCTGTACTGTGATGTAATTGCTGAGTCGGCAATGTGGCATGTTATTTTGTCTTAGTGCACTGTCATCCCTGATGTTTTTCCCTGAATATGTTCCCCACACGGACAGCAAACTATCCAGCTTGTGTCATGCCTGCGTGACAGTGGTTACTATCCAACCACAGGGACGAACACACATCTCTAGAATGAAATGATCTTTGTGCATTAGGATGTGTCCACTCTCCTCTCTCTCCTCCTTTTCCTCCTCGCAGCACTGTGACTGTGTGGATTATTTTGAGGTCAGGGGGGTGAAGGTTGTGTTAAGTGGAGTTTGGAGGAGCAGTGGCCAAGCACACTTTCCCCTCAGGCGAGGCATCAGGGGACAATTGAGAGCACACACACACACAAAACCTCACGCATACACTCATGCAACCACAATTGGTTGATTTTGAGGTAAACATCTTCGCCCATTACTACCCACAGTGCCTTGGGCTTCTTGGCCTACCCTGGTGACCCTTATTATCGTGGTGATTAGATATTGGGAGCCCTCATCTGCAAACATTTAGCCAGTGTCACCCTAAATCTAGTTCCTGTCACCCTGCCAGCGAAAAACATGCGACTCAAAACACACATTGTGCCTCATCATCAGCACCAATTATCAACTGACAATTTAAAACATCTCTCTGTTTCTGATGCTGTTGAATGAAAACGTTCTAAAGTTGATCTTTTATATGAGTACCAGTGACGCTCAATATCCTAAAAGTAGATAAAAAAAGGTCTGAATTTATTTTGCAATATTAAACCACCATAATAAGTATTCCAAGATATATATTTATATATATATATATATCTTGTTACAAAAGATACATTTGGAGTATCTCAACAAGAGATTTCCTTTTTTGTGTGTGCACAATATCCATAATGCATTGCACTCAGCTGTACCTGAGGCTGATAAAAGTTGACATTTTTGAGATATTACGTTTCCACATAACATCAGATGTATGTTCCTATAAAAATGCATTCCCCTCATCATTAAATTATAATTTGCCATCACATTCCGACTCCTGACCTCTGACCTTTGACACACAGGTCCTTCTCCTCCTCCTCCTCCTCCTCCTCCTCCTCCTCCTCCTCCTCCTCCTCCTCCTCCTCCTCCTCCAGGCAAACCACCATGATCACTGTGCCTCAGGTCATTCATTGGCTTACTAAGCAGAGCAAAAGACTGTGTAACATCTAGAAATAAATCAGTGACATCTAAGCGACAGATACATCCTGTTTATTTAGTGGCTCACTTGATGCATGTTCATACATTAGAAGTGTTGGAGATTATAGCTTACGATATGTAAGCAATGTAAGTTGAATTTTTTTTCTGCAATGACTACACATGCAGGGGAAGCATGTTTCGCCTTTCACTCTTGTTGGCCATCATGTTTTTAATCAGGGTGATGGAGCAAGATATACTTAAGTCAACTGTCTGGCATTAGCAAAGTTTTGTAGAGCTCAGTGTCACAAAGAAAGAAAAAATTAAGTTGTAAAATACATAACATGTCATCAAAAGTAATATATAATAAATATAAGTAGCAGTTTGAACCCTGCTGACCACGCATTAGCACACACACAGGACTAAGAGGGGCCTTGTTGACTTTTCAGACACCCCTCATTGAGCGGACTTGTAATAACACACATATTGTCTCCCTGCTGCATTGTGCCACAAACCATATGGAGCTGAGTTATGTAATGGTTAGATATGCTTAAGGCACGGCTGTGCCAATCATGCTGCACCAAGACCTTCTCAGATGCCTTAAAATTGTGTTGTGTTAATCTTATATATACAATTAGCAACCTCAAGGTACCCCAGGTTTTTTTAATCAATGTGAAGACTGACCTAATGGACAAGTATTTCCACCCCACTGAATGGTTGAATTTCTCAAGTAGCAGTATCTGTGGTTTTCTTTATTTCAACCACTTATTAAAAATCTTGAGTAAAACAATTAAATGCCTAATTAAACTTCTCAGAATACTCTTGCAATGTAGTAATCAACTCTCCACTGTCCAAGATGGTTACATTACAGGAACTCATAATGTATCACATATCATGGCTTAACGAGTAGCTTCAAGGGGAGTTTCAGATAAGGTGAAAGTGTAACACAAGCTGAAATCATATGTGACCTGCACCTCTCAGTGTCACTACTTCTATGCTGGCATTCCTTGAAGACTGTTCATATGAGTTATATGCATCATTTGCATTAACTTTCTGTGCATATGCTCTCTACTTCAAATCTTAACTCACAATTAATTGGCAGCCAGGGTTTTTAATTATTTATATTCACTTTTCCACTGAAATAAATGTGTTTTTAAATGATGGACCACACTGCTTTTAAGTTTTCTATGTAAGTGCAATACTTATTTTCAGATCATCCGTTCAACCTATCATTAGTTTGTGAAAGACTGTTAGTGACCTCTGGTGGTAGTGACACAGCACTGCGGGTTATGAGTTTGTGTGTGCAGTCTCAAAACCACTGCTCGGTGTAACTTTGGGGTGGGTTGGGGTAGGGGGTTGACTGGGTGTAATTTGAAGTATTAAAGGCATAACCATTAATAAAAAAATCACCTTTTGCATTTCCATTTTCAATAATATAGCTTTAAGAAGGATTCATTTATGGGCACATGTTGGTCAGTGAATTCTGTAGTCTTAGCTTCTTCATATTTGAAATCATTAAAATCTGGAAGCATTTCCATAACTGGATGCAAAGAAAGTGTTTTAATGAATGAATAGCTTGTCACATGTTTTACTCATAACAAGCTTGTAACTCATAAAATGTAGCTATAAAGTCTGCTGTTATAACTTGGCAGTGTGTTTCTGAGTGTGTAAATGTCAGAGAAGGAAAGTGAAAAAAGAGACAGAAGCAAAAGGATGCAAGAAACATGAGAGCCCAGAGGAGGTTTCTTTTGTTTCCACCTGTGTATTAGAACAACAGCCAGCTATGTTTGCTCTGTTATTTTGGACTTTAAGGAACTACAAACTCTACTTGGCTTCATACTAGCTTGTTGCTTGACAATGCTGGGGTTCTTTCCACCTGGAGAAAGGTTGAGCCAGAAAAACAGAGATCAATACAGCTGACAATCTTTGTCAGTCACTCTGGGGCTCTTTGTCTCTGTCCCTGCCTCGTTGCCCTCTCTCTCTCTCTCTTTGCCAGGAGTGTAAGGTAGAGCCGGGGTTAATAAAGGTACCACTTCTCATAAATAATCAATCATTACCAGGTAGCTACTGGTCAACAATGTGATTGTACTGCACTCTGGTATGTGTTGAGCAGCCTCCAAATAAAGAACTACATTTTCCCTCAATGTGTAGTATCAAGAGGAAAATAGTAGTTACCACTTTGTTGAATTGGGCAATAAGTCACATTATCAGAACTATGTTGCTAAAAAACATTTTATAACCTTTTCTTTTTAGCATAAGTGAGAGTTGTCAGAAAATTGTTTAGTCTTATCCTTTAATTTGGCATAGTAAGATGTGATTGTCAATGCATTTAATTTTATTATTTCACATAGCTGAACACACAGATAACAAAACTACAATCCTCACAATAGGCAAAGACATACTAAACATAATAACATAAAAGAAAAGAAGGAGAATACCTCTTATGGATGATTTCAACCTGAAGAGAGTCCTTAAAGCAAATTATAACAGAATATAGACATACAAATACAATAAATATACAAGTTGCAAGGTTTAAAATAAAGGAAATGCTGTGTTTCAACTCAAAGCAATTTATTTAAGCACATTCATTTTTTTAAGAACTTGATCTCATCTCATTGCGTTTGAGTTCTGATGTCTTATTTGAACTAACCATTGAGGCTTATATCATTTCTAAATTATATCATGCTCACTTTAAAAAATAATTAGTTTCATATTTCATTCGAGCAGAATGAATTAGTATCAGCCGGATACTATACTTCGAAAAGTATCACGTTTCTTTTACGTTTGTTAGAATGAAGCACTTCTAGGACATTATAAATTCCTACAGCCAACATAATACACCTTCATGACACATTTTACTTAAAGCTGCTGTTGGTAGTCACGGAGTAAACATCTTTTCAGAGAGAGGGACTGCGAATATCAACACTATCCCTCCCAACCGGATTTCCTCTTAGCCCCCCAACACAGATCGGCGTGTGCAGTCATGATAGTGCCGGACTCATAACCAATCGGAGGATGTAGTAGGAGCCTCCCCTTAACCAATCAGGACAGAGGATTGGAGACTAGCTATGATTGGTCCGTCATAACGGGAACGAGGGGAATAATAACATTGCTTGATACAAAGGCATTGGAAAACGCAGAGATTTTGCAATAGTCTCAAATAACTCCTCTTACCAAGGAGTAACTATGGGTATTATGACCTATTTTGACCAAAGATTAAGACTATTTTATTTGCCACTGCCTTCCTATCTTAGCTTATTTGAACTTGTTTTAAATGCTTATTTTTAATATATATCTAATTTTCCTTTTCTTTTCTGTTTTATTATATTTGTCAATTTAATTGTTTTCGTTTATGCTTGTCTGAATGTTTCCAATGCTTTTATTGTTTTAATGTAAAGCACATTGTGTTGCCCTCGTGTATGAAATGCGCTAAACAAATAAAGTTGCCTTGCCTTGCCTTTTTTCCAAACCCAGCAGGTTTTAACACCATTCCTACCAACAGCAGCTTTAAATGGCGGGCTGTATTTTCAGAGTGAATTATAATTTTAGCACAATTATCACCGTTTTTTTCCTATAATAAAGCTGAGTAAGTTATAGGTCTGTATCAAATGTTGTTCAAAATGTATCTAATTGGGTCAGTCAATCGCGATTATCGCTACATTTGTGTCCGTCAATCAGTCACGGGTGTGTTTCTGCGTCATCACTCTTCAGCCAATCACGTTGCGACGTCCAGAAACGAGGCAGCCAACACATAAACCTCGCAAACATGGCGACACTCCGAGGAGAGTACGGAGATTGGAAATACGACCGTTTTTAACCGAGAAAATAACCTCCTCCTCGCATGTTACCATGTGGTGGGGTTAGCCAGAGCCATCGCACGCACAGCCTTTGTGACGATGTTTGCAGAGGTAAGCCAACAGCTGTGAAATAGATGTGTGTACGGGGGCAGGAGTTTGTTTTCCAGTGACAGACACGGCTAGTTAGCTTGTAGCGGCTAGCACCTTAGCGTTAGCAGGTAAACACACATCAGCCTGTCAGGGAGAGAGAGGACGGGACACGGGAACCAGAAAAAAGCCTGTCTGCTATAAGTGGCAGTCAGCATGGGATTACACAGGTAGCGAGAAGTTAATGCGATGAGCCGAGGATATCCTAACTATCAACAGCGTCCTGGAATTAGCTCAAGACAGGCAATGTCGTTAGTATGCGTTTAGATTATGAGTAACATCCTTCAACAACGAATTTCTTCACAACAAATACAGGTGAGCTGGGCGTCAGCTGCTCAAACCTACAGTGAAACGTGAAGGAAAGTCACCTGTGAGTTATCAGGAAGGTTTGGTTGAAGGCAAAGGTGTGGACTTCAGTTTGGCAAACTGTCTGCTCAGGTTTTATTTTATTTTATTTTATTTAACCAGGAGAAAACCACATTGAGATTAAAAAATCTCTTTTTCAAGTGTGTCCTGGCCAAGATCATCAGCAGCAGCAGCACATTTCAGAAAAGTTACAGACAAACAACACATAATTCTAATTCATTACAACATATCATGGGTTTCAGAACAAAAGTCATCAGTCAAAGCATCTACAAACTGAAGCATCTTCCTCAGGAGCCTCCAGTCTGCTTTAAATTGCATTTTTTTTGTTGACAATCATATCACGCTTCAGATGTGCAACAGAAAAAAGGTGAGTTCTACAGAAGGTGAGAACAGGTGGAATACAGAGAACAGGGTGGAACTCTTTGCCGGTGCATATAACTCAAGAAGTGAATAAAGATCGCTTCAAATTATTGTTAAAGAATTATCTTCATGTCTCTTATCAAACATAAAGAAAAAACACCCGAGTTACCAAACAGGAAAACAGGTATTCATCAAATTGGTGAACTTGCATGAAGGTAGAACTGCTTCATTGATAAGAGTGAAATAATTATAATTGTCCTCTTTACCCTTTTCTTGTATTTGATGTGTCAAAACACATGATCCTAGTAACATAAGTGATCATGTGTACATTCATATATCTGTGGATGTACATCATATTATCTTGAGGCATAGGGGAAGTTAAAACATTAATTTACTTGTCACTATGGTTTTGTGTTGACATCTGCTGAATGAATGACCTATTTGTTTCTCTTCTGTATGTTATTTTGTAATTCATTATGAGGTGCTGTTTTTGTTTTGTGGTTTGTTGGTCTTGTTTTGCCGATTGTGTGTTAGTGTGCATGATTGTATATGTGTTGGACTCCAGGAAGAATAGCCGATGCTTATCCTAAGAGAAAGAAAGAAAGAAAGAAAGAAAGAAAGAAAGAAAGAAAGAAAGAAAGAAAGCAAGCAAGCGATGGCAGCTATCCGCCTGATGACAAGGATGTTCAGACATTTCCTTCCCTTATTATTTCTACTTAAGGCGAACATGCACAAACAGCTGTTTACAGAGGCTTTCAGTATCCAGACTTCCCACAGACACCAACAACTGGCCTAATAAAGGCATCTATTAAAATATTCATAGGCTGTCTTTGGTCCATTGCTGCTGGTCAGTAGGTATAGAGATGAAGCCTTTGCTGTGCAGTCACTCAACCTGTCAAGCATTGTGTTTTTTTTCTATGACTTGTGATGACATTGTAGTTTTACTACAGCTCTCACGTGATGCAGTTTCTCAATGCGAGTTTCCTGACTTCAAATAGATAAAAACTACTGGCAGCGAAATCTGTTTAACTACAGACAGACGGCACTGTCCACCTCACCTGAGAGGCAGGTGACCTGACCACAGCTAGGCACCTCTCCAGCAGTTTAAGTACAGGTTTAGCCTTGGTAATAAGGCTTTAGCTTCCTCTGCACTATTCTGCATGGCTGACAGGGGGGTACTGACTTCTGTGTAATGTGCAGTCAGGTGTTGAAGTATAGTGGAGTAGCTCTTTTTTAAATGTTGCTCCCTGCTAGCCTTGAGTCTGAGGTAAATTATGAGTTGGCATTTGACCATGCTTTAATGGGGTTTTGCTTTAAAACAGCATTGTGGAGCTATCTTTGTCTGTATTTTGGATTTAAGAAGTGGAATAAGTTCAAATGTATTTCAGTAGTAGTGGCAATTTACTTGCAGTATTAATACATGTAATACAGGATGAGGGAGGGGGGTGAAAACACAAGTTTCATTGTGATACAACATCCATTTTTTAACAAAAACAGTCATTTTGTGAAAGTCTGCCACTGAATTAGCTTGATTTGATTCAATTCAGTGGCCTAAGACCATTATAAGATGATTTTAATGATTATTTTTCAATTATTTACATTATACAATCCCACAAAAAAAGTAAACATGATTACACTACTAGTTCTCTGAATTATTTCCCTAATTTCTAATCTGGTGTTATAAATGTAGGAAGAAATATGTGAGAATGTCAGCTGGCCAGTATATTCAAAAATTCTCAAGTGTTGCCTCTACAAACATCTATGTATTGTAAATATGACATTGCATTATCTTTGTTTGGATGAGTCTGAATCATCGATTGAATCAGTCACTGATTCAAATGGATGTGCTGCTACACTCCTACAATAAAGATACATTGAGGTTTTCCCAGTATACAGAGCTGTTGACTCCCTGCTAATAGTAAACCTTGGCTTAAGTCTATTTGACTACACAGTGACAACATGACCTCCTGGGTCTCAAAGTATCACCAACAAAGTATTAATTAGAATGATCAGTTCTTTGCTTCTATTATGATGTAAATGTAAAGACTATTTTATAATGAATGTATTTGTACGCAGTCCTCTTTTTTGTATTTCCTTGCCGAGTAGACTCTCTTTCTGTCCGCCTGTGCTTCCCTCCTTTAGCGTAAATGGCTAACCCATTCAGCTTGATGAATACACCGTTGTACACTGAGTGAGTTTGTGTGTTCATCCACTGGCACACAAAGTTATATCAGTGCTTTTCAACTGTGTCTTAATCTCATTAAGGTGTCTTAATTAAAGCTTGATGGACATATAGGCCAGCACTATGTGACATCAGGTCTGCTCGTCATCTGGTACACCTCTCGCTCTTTCCTTAAAGCAGTAAAAGCAGCCGCCCTGCCAAACGAGCAGACACATTGAGAGTTAAGCTCAGTGCAGACCTGGGTTTTGTACCCAGGTAAATCTACACAGGGTCTACATCAAACTGAGGTATTGACTTTGAGCTGCAACAGCTACTAAACACAACAAAAAGTTTGAGAGGATGCGGAGGATGGGGTTTGTTTCTCTCACTGTCCCTTTAAGCTTGGTTCAGTTCATTGAATGCTGCTGTCCCAGTGTTTTCTATTTGTTGGCAGGCTCTTGGGTGACTCACATACCAGAAACCTCCAGGTTTCCCTTCCAGAGAAGCTTCTCATCACAAGAGCTGGGTGATCTGGCAGATCACGTTATCCCAATATATATCTTTGTTGTTGATCAGTGTCAATATTTATCAGACATCCAGTGAAGCTGCTAGCAGAGCTGCCGCTAGCGCAGCTTGTTTCTCTTTATGCTAGGATTCTTTCAGTGTTCATCATAAAGTATTTGACCCACATAGGTCTCCTCCTTCCCTTCAGAACAAAAGGACACAGTGATTAAAACATGTAAAACCAGAATTGAAGGAGTTTTAGGTGAGGCATCGGTGTCTCTCTGGAGCTCTATCAGACATGGGATGTCAGGGAAGTCTGAAAGGGATGCTGCTCCTAACTTTAGCTCAGCCTGATTCTGCAGCTTATAGCTTGTTTAGAGATTTTATGATCCCAGTTTTTGTTTTCTGAAAGTGATTCCCATACCTCGACTTGAGTATTAGACTTGTAACCCCCTTATGCTGATGGGTGCAAAAAATAAACACAACATCGGTGGTGAAGCAGTGGTTGCTTGCATTTTGCTAGTTTTGACTAACATTAAACTCTCTGCTACTGGACTCATTAGCTGTTTGTTATTGATGCATGATAATTTACCTGAAACCAGTTGATGCATTGGGAGGCTTTTTGGTGATGGTATCAGATTGGTGCACTGACTGGCTCAATCCCTAATACTGTGTTTTAGGCCTTATCAGAGGCCAATAAAGATAGTATCCTTATCAGTTTGGACCCACTTTTTGGGGGGATAAAGCACTCCTTCTGTGTCATTGTTTACAAGATTAGATGTCTTTACTTGAAAATAATTAGGCCTAGTAATTAACAATAGTACCTAGTAAAAAATGATAATGATAAAGCAGTTGTAGTTTTAAAATCTGAATGAGAGGCTTCCAGTCCAGCTGCTGCTAACCACCATTTTCTGTCAACAATTTCCTCGTCTGTGGAGGATAACAGATGTTCACTTTCACAGGCACTTTGAGGCCCTTTGGTTCCACTAGTTTTGCAGCAGTGTTTACTCTTGCCCAAACTTACTGTGGAAGCAAAAAACTACAGGCTAACTGGCTGTTTTTGCTCTTTCTACTTCTTTGTTCCATCCGTATCGAGTAAAAAAAGTTAACATCAAAAACGATGTAAACAATAGTGGGATCTGTCATTGAGATTGTTTAATTGATCAGAAAGTTAAAAAAAAGAATAGCAAGGGACTGAGGATGAGTCAAAAGAAGGCTGACTCCCTCCCTCGGGCAACACCGGAGCTAATGCATTATTACACGACAGAGAGCTGGCCATACCAACTTGGACAGAAAACAGGGAACAAATTAGTGCTCAGTCAGAGAGCCAAAGAGTAGATGGCTAATTGGTGCTTCACCTTGGCCTTGGACGGTGTTTGTGGGATGAATCTGATAAAGCTGGATGAAAACATTAAGTGTCTGAGGTGTTCTGCTACTACTCACTGCCAAAAAAGAAACAGTACTCCTTATAGGTTGTACGACTTTCTAGAGCTGTACAGAAGACATTAGCATTATTTGTACAAGAGACATTCACTACTTTAGTGTTTAGATGATTATCTGTTTTTGTGATGTTTCTTCATTAACCTTTTCTTTTGTACATTTTCTGTGTTCAAATGAATGCTTGATGCCTTCATAGAGTCCAGTGCTTCTTTGTACAGACAGAATCACAATCATAAGAGATGCAATTACAGTGTGAAGTGAAGATGGACGTTTTCATCACCACTGCACACTTATTGTAAACAGGTGCTGTATTAAAGCTGGGGTTGATAGTCAGATTTAGATACACTTTTTGTTATACTGGTTAAAATTATCTTTATGTCCCGATGGCAATCAATCCATAATGTGTTCTTAAAAAAGAGTGAAAAAAGACACTATCTACAGCCGGAGTAAACCTGGGAAAACACCAACCAATCCCTGCCACCAGGAGCCAATTTATGAAACTAATCAAATCCCGTCCTGCCGTTCTGCTCGCCTCCCGCGCGTACATTTCATGTTTGTTTGTGTTAAAACTTTCACTATGATAATTTTTTGGTGTTTTCTTACCGCTGAGAGAGACATGAGTTGAGGTAGTGTAAAACACAAACGATGTGCTGAGGACCGCTTTTGAATGAGTCACGATCATATAGTCAGGAATCACCGGCGCTCGTGCATTTGAGCAGGGGGTCGATTTTGGAGGAGCTCCGAGGGGAGGGGTTAGACGGAGTCCCGAGGACATGCTACATTCAAATTCATGCCAGTTTTCTGTGACTACCAACCCTAGCTTTAAGTACATACTCATACACTCTGTTTTATATTCTAATATGTGCTAGAGGAAGTACTGCAGGTCAATCATACACTCCGTGATTAAGACAAGAAAAGGAGTCTACCCAGTTATCTCCGGTAAAATTTTATTCTGTGTTTGTTCCATCGTTGGCCTGTTAGTGCATCATTTAGGCAGTTGCACCTGTTGCTCCGCCTCATGTTAACATAGCTCCAGGGCCTTGGAATCTTCTAGTTTTTCCCAATGTTCATAACACAGGTTTTGGAATTGGCAAGCAGCTCGATTTACCCACTATCAGTACTGCTTCTCACTGTGGTGCTTTTTAGTGTGAGCTGTCGGTGATGTGACAGCCGAAGGCCAACCACCTTCATATGACAGAGAAGGTCAGGCACGCTGCTGAGATTTCAGCCAAACTGTGGACAAGGCAACATACAAGAGCACTATTTTTATTTTTTAATGTCCTTTTCTTCCAGAGGCAATAACATGTGACAGTTGATTTCCAAATATAAACACAAAGAGAGAAATGTCAGGACGAGTGAAATGTTGCATGAGAACCTGCTATCACTACCACTCAAGTGAGTCTTCAGGAAAAAGACTAGACCCCAACAGCTTTGTGTGATAATGCTGTTTAGTGCTACATCTTAGGATTGTATTGATGATTGATCACTCTGCTGATTTCATCCTTTCTTTTACTGCTGACATTCTCTGGGTAGTTTCAGGGACTTTCAGGCCCTGGTATTTCAGGAACTTGCATTTCACACATCACCTCACAGCAAGAGATTATCTGTGTCAGACGTGCTCTCACAACTCAAAATACTCCTGTTGGTTTAGGTGAGGGGGAGTGGCTGAGGAGCACATGCAGGAGGGGGAGGAGGAGTCTTCCATAATGGTGACTGTTATGAGTTAATATCACAACAACATGCACAAGGACAGTTTTCCGAGACAAACAAATAATTTTTCTAATCTTTGAAATTTAAAAGCCCTTTTAAAAGTGTGAAGAGATGTTAAAATCTCCTTAAATTCATATTAAATACTCCTTTTTTCTACATCTTTCTTCTCCTCTATGTAATAATCCGTCATTACTGGTGCAGGGTTTTTTTTCCCACAGTTTCACTTACACTCTGTTCCTTCTAGAGATGTAATCCTGAGACTAATAATGGAAGCTCTTTCTGTTTTTGTGGTCATGGTGGATTAGGCCAACATGATCAGTCAGACCCACTCACTTTTCTCCCTCTGAGGCATTAACCATAGATCCTTCACAGGAAAGCTTTAATGGGCTGAGTTAACCCCTTGCCCAGTGACCACACCGATCAGCGTCGCAGCTGGTGGACTTATGCATCGGTCACAAAAATAGCAAAATCCACCCCGTAGGAGCTCTTTCCATACGTGTGTGCCTGAGTGTTTACAGTGTAGGATGTGTGTGGTTGTGCAAGGTTTTTCTTTTTTTCAAGTTGTGCCAGGAAATATGGGAAATGATCATCTCAAAGACACTGATAAGAGTATGTGTGTCTGAATGTACCTTGAGCCAAAGACATCAAATAGTGGAGCTATAATCAAAAATCTTACCTCTTAATGTGTCAGCGCTTTACATTGTACCCAGAGAAAGTTGCTTGTACTCATTTAAAGTTAATGAAAGAGTATGTGTCATTGTTTTCATTACCAAAAAAAAAGCAAGTGATACATTTTGAAGTTATTTCAGTTCTTTAGTTAAGTGATACTTGTGTGTTAGCTGTGGCCTTGGTATTTGTACAGTTTTCATTTTATCTCAGCTCATAGTTATGCTTCCAGTGTTCATTACGTCTGCTCACATGCACACACATCTTGTCCAGAGACTCGAAGTATTCAAACACAGATCTTTTTACATGACCATTCAGCGTGGGTTGTGCAAGGAATTGCCTGGATGTTCAGATGTGTGTGTGCATGCGTGTGTGCGTGTGTGTGTTCCTGATGGGCCCTGGGTGTTAATCACTGGAACAGATGGTTCATGTTTAAAACCCTGTGTAAGCTGTAATGACTCAAGAGTGTCAGTTATCATCTCTCCGAGAGAGCCGAGCCTCCACAGCCTGGTCACCCCGTCACACGGGCCTACTGATACTCACATTCACTACAGACGTCAAGCTGTGCTTATGTTTCCCGTTTGAACTACATTCAAATACTTTTCAGGGAATGATAATATTTAGTATGATGGACTCGGACTGTAATTATTTACAACATAAATAGCCAACTGTCCAAACAAGAGTGTGTAACCTTCCTGATAATACTGTACAAAATGTGTTTATATTCACAGCTGCTTTTTCAAAATATAAGATAAGATATCCTTTATTCGTCCCACAACGGGGAAATTTAAATGTTACAGCAGCAAAGTAGACAGTGCAAAACAGTATAAAGTAAACAAGAGCATATAAAATAGCAATTATTAAAAAGTTATTAGCAATTAAAATTAAAGAAGTAAAAATAAGCATATCTTACAACATGTATATATACAACGTATATACACAACTAAATAAGTAAATTTACAAATTTTTCCGAAACCAATGATGCGGTGAAAATGTGCACAGATAGATATCTTGGTACAACTTCCACCAGTATGAATGGCCGATAAGATGACGCATTAATCATCAATCAATTTTTATCTGTATAGGGGCAAATCACGACAAACGTTATCTCAATACGCAAATATAGCAGATCTAGACTGTACTCTATGTCATATGATGAACAAAGACCCAACATCAAGACAGGATACAATCCAGACCCCTCTTACTGACAGGACTCGGTCTTATCTCATCTTAATCCACCATGAGCAAGTTACAGCATTAAGGAAAAACTCCCGTTAACAGGCAGAAACCTAGAGCAGAACCAGACTAATGTTAGACAGCCATCTGCCTCAACCGAGTTGGGGTTGGAAAGAGGGATAGAGGGAGAATAAGAGAAAAAGAGATTGATGATAGTGATGCAATGGATATTAGTAGTAGAAGCTGTTGCCGCTGGCATCCGGCACACACTCACAGAAACGGGCTTCGACACGTCAACTTTATAGAAGTAATTTGAAGTGCTGCTAACAGACAGCAAAATAGCCATATTTGTAATAATTGTAAAGCACAGCTGATGCAAGGATGAGCAAAACAACACTCCTGTAACCCTGCCAGTTTAACTCTGCAGCTAGAGAACTGCCATCATGAAAGACACCAAGGCTTTCTGAAAAGTACGAATGAAAATGCGCCAGCAAAAAGCTGTCAGTAGTGTCTTCAGTCATTCCACAAAGCTAACATATACAGCAGTGACTGACCATATTTCTAAATGCTTGGGTTTGAAAAAGAATACATTTGACTTGGTGTAATTCACAATGAAAAATACATTTTTCAGGCCTCCAGCTGTCAGAAGAGAAATCTAGTTTTGGCCTTTGGTTGGTTGTCTGTTATTGCAAGGAGTTTACAAATCCAGTTCCAAGGGTTGCACTCATGAGCTCAAGCCTTATCTCTGCAATCCTGATAATTCAAAGAGGTTGACTATTGACTGTTTTAGATGTGGATGATTATGTCAATACCTTCTAAGTGGTAAGATGGTAGTCAATGAGAGAGAGAAAGAGACAGAGCAAGTAACGGTTTTGCAAAGTTACAGTAAACATTGTAGCCCCTGAGGCCAATGTTTGCTAGCGTTCTACTGTTGACAGAAAGCTAAAAGGTACGGTCTCACTGCAGAACAATATACAACCTGTGTTGACCATGCCCCCCAAACTTTATCTCAGCAAGACTCTTTAGACCCTCTGTTTTGTTGTTCCTGCAGGTTTTTGTCAGTCGCTGTTTTGTTTAAATACGCTTCCCTGTGAGAAAACATGAGATAATTTAAGGTGACGTAAGGTGGAATGTTACTTTCTCTAGCACACACAATAATCTTAAGAATGTTCCACCACATCCACTGCTTTTGTCACTTTAGAGGCGAATGTCTAGCTTGCAGCTCGCTCACAGTAATGTCATGAACAGTTCAGGTAACTTCAGCCGCCCACTTACTTTTCAGGGTGCAGATGTCTGTTCAGGTCTGAGTTGTGTCTGTCTTCTCATCGATGGTTCTTTTACATATCACATATGTAATGATGCTCTTGCTTGCATATGCTGTAAAATCTTTTATCAATCAATCTTTATTCATATAGAACCAAATCACAACAAAAATGATCCTAAGACGCTTTACAAACAGAGCAGGTCTACCCCCCCAACATCAAGACAGGGCTCAGTCTGATCTCATCTTAAACCACCATGAGCAGAGCACTTATCAACATTTAGCGAGTTACAGTGGCAAGGACAAACTTACTTTAACAGGCAGAAACCTAGAGCAGAACCAGACTCATGTTAGGCAGCCATCTGCCTCGACCAAGTTGGGATTGGAAAGAGGGATAGAGGGAGATGAAAAGAAAGAAAGGATGGTGGTGAGACGGATTGTAATAGTTGTAGTAGCTGGATTTTGGCAGGTCCGTAGCAGCAGGCCATGTATGGCACAGATTTAGAGCAACTTACGAGACAAGGGAGCTCAGAGACTCCAGAAAGGTCTATGGTTAGTAACTTTAATGGGCCAGGAAGAGTTGAAGTCAGTGATGGAGGGGAAAGATTGGATCCTAGTGTGTCAGTTCCCCCGGCTCGATTACTAAAACATTGCTCCTGGTATTATGGATACATTATGGAGGTTCACATAGTAGTTGCTGTTTCATATTAGTTATCATATTTTATTTTTACACTTAACTTTTGATACTTTTTGACATACTGGGCCTGGTAAGAATAGATGTGTCAGTGAGCTGCTGAACACCACTAACAGTGCCTTCTCTATACTGTGTGGGTGAAAGGTAAACAGAGCAGCTGTGTTACTACAGTTCAAACTGTTTGCATGGATGCCTTTATCTTGAGTTTCATTTGGTTTTCTTGTGAACCGCGAAAACACTGCAGGTGATAACTGTGTCATAGTTGCCTCGGTAGTTTCAGAGTTCAGGACAGTTCATAGAAGATAGTCAAAGTTTGTGGATTGCTCTGTTAGAAGCATTCCTTTGTATTTTCACCACTCCTGTCTTCACTGTGATAATAGTCCTTTTCTTCGACCAGCTTTAGTCACTTCCTAAAGTCCTCACCCTGCTATTAGTGAAGTTGTCCAAGCCAGCCAGTTACGACTTGCTGAAGAGGTAGTCAAGCCAGTTAGGACACATTCTACAACATGGACAATGGTGTGTTTACCGGCACAGGGAACACTTGAATAGTTTGTTGAAAGAACCTGAACGTCACATCCCCAAGAATCCTAATATTTCCCTTCATATGGGATTTAGAGAAACATAAAACAAATACATTTAAAGACCCGATCTTAGCTCTGTGGTGGTTAGTACATGTTTGTTCTTTACAGTGCTTCCCTTCATCCAAAGGTTTGAATGTTAAGTACTGAATTTGAAGTTGAATATAGTGGGGGTGAATAACTTGCCTTATATAGTAACTACAGTGCAGATGACTCAACCAAAGACAAAACTTAACTCTCTTATGTCCTAACTTGATTTCCCCGTTAACCAAGTTAACATTCACTCCTTTACACTAGTGTAGCATTATCAGTCAGTCTGCTATGCATGTACTTAGACATGCTGTTCTTCTTTCAATGTAATGGCAATATTTCACAAAGCAGCTCAGCTTGTCATTTAGTTGTTTGGTTTATACAGAGTAAATAAATTCAGGGTCAACAAGTCCTCACTGAGCCTTAAGCGTCAGGTTTTCACAGTTTCAGTGTGCTGTCAGTGTGTCTTCAGCTGGTGTGGCGAAGAGATGTCGCACACATCTGCAAGACCTGAACCAGAGCCAGTTAGTTAATTTTTTTTTTTCATTGCATTGAAGACTACACCTGTCTTTTTTTCTCTGAACTTTTTTTATTGAGTTCTTACCATAATTCATTTTATTCGCAGCACACATTGCTGGTAACAAAACAAAAAAAACATAGAACGGCTGCTGCAGTATTTTAGGTTTCCTCAAGTTTAAGAAAATGCATGGTATCTCTGATCCATCTAGTGAAGCTTGGAGGTGATTACGTTTTCCAGGAAAGAAGAATGAGACGCCTGGCTATTAAGAAAGTGAACGCTATTACTGCATGAGTGTTTCTTTTAAGTAAAGGGATCTCCTGGCTATATCCAAGGACTACGCCTGTCTTTTTTTGACAAAGACTTGTTCAAGCTGAAATGAATGCTCCTTTTTGCTGTCACAAAAGTGCAGCTCACATAGGAAGTTGTACAGAGCTACTCCGAGAGACAGTTATGATCTTTCCTGCTGTTTGACTGTGTTAGAGTTGCCAAGAAGAATTAATCTCAGGTAATAAGATTTGACTGTAGTTAGGAACAATAGTGTAGGGCCAGTGGAGCTACAGGGTGCCTGGCCCGCCTGTCAATTAAGTCAGCCATGTCCTTATTTGCGCAAAACTTGTAAGTAAATTCACCCACCTCACGGTGTGTGATGATGGAAAAATGAGCTGCTCAGACCTAAACAGCTTTTTAACCAGGCTGTAAACATGTTTATTTCTGCTGCAAATATTGTCTTTTTGAATGGGTGTGTATGTGGTTTCCGGTGTTTCTGCCGCTGGCCTCAAGTGGGCGCTCGATGAACTGCAGTTTGTAGCACTTCCACATGGGCTTCATATTTCAAGACCGAAGGTTGTCACTCTGCATGAATGTACTCAGGGGAAGCTTAAAACTGCCTCTAGATTTTTTTCAGATTATTCAGGAACATTTTGCTAATGTAAAGGTTTTTTTCGACCAGAGGAACTTTACCCCAGAACTACATCAACCGACGGACCCAAGGCGAAAAAGTAGTTCAGGGGTAGATAATCTTCTCCCTAAAAAGCTCCTGCTAGGACGGTAGTACTTTTCAAAGGTCCTGGGGCTTTTGGGGGGCAGGGCCTGCAATGCTGAACGGGTCTGATTGGTAGATTAACTGCAGTGTTTTTATTCCGCCCGTCGTCCACAATAACATCACACACATCTGTGATTCACTTGATTTCTCTTTCTCTATCTTCATGCAGATGATACATATAAGTTACTTTAAATCCTACATGGGATTTTTCAAGGCCCATCTGCTGGATTTTTGAAGACATTTTTTAGTAATAAACATAGCTCTGTATTTGCACGTCATACAGCCACAGTTAGTACCTTGCAGATCTCACAAATGTACATTACACTGATATTAAACACCATATATTTAAAACTCTCTGAACCATGTGGGATCGTCTGTGGCAGAGAGAACAATGTCTCAGTGTCCTGAGGAAGCTCACTCTGTCCCTATCTGGCAGCGTCAGTGGGAGCTGATTATCTAAGGAACTCTGCTATGAATGTAGGGCAGCTGAAGATCATCACTGCTGATCATCATGAAGGCTGTCAGGGACTCTATCTGACAACTCCACGCACAGAGTGTGAAACCCAGTTTTCCACATTAATCCACCTTTGTGTGAATAGATGCATTATTTCGACTGTACCGTGTGACTCTGGTACATCATAGTATTTTTGCGAAGGTTTGCACGGCCTGGTTTCATTAGACTAGCTTGCACCTGTAATGGTGACACTATTTTTGCATTAGTTCAAAGAATGAGTGTTTTTTCTGTACTGCAAAAATGTGTAGTGCTCATTTGAAACAACACACACACTCATGGTGTTAGATCTGTAGTAATCTGCAAGCAGCTGATGTACTGAGCTTGCTCTAATGTTAATATACACATACACAAAAACACATCCCTTTCTAATTCCTCATGTTATGCATCGGCCATGTTTACCCGCTCATCCTGTGCAGGGTTGTAGACAGCTCCTCGCACATTTTGGCATCATAGTGAGAGATTGGGTATCAAGTTAGCTTCTTTAGTTTTCTTTTGTTTTTTAAAATGATCACAAGATTCTAGGAATGCTTTATTGAGCAGCTCTTAAAAAAAGTTGCTTTTTATGGATGAAAATGACCAAGGAATGCATCTTCTTTAATGTGAAGGTTTAATTAGTCATAATGAAGGTCACATCAGCTTAAAAAAGACCCAGCCTGCACTGAGCTAACCCATTCGAGTATTAGTCCTACTGTCTGTGCCACTTCACAGAGTAACATTTACTTCAGTCCGGCCCTGCTTTCCATGCTTTCTCATAGTTAGTGGCGAACAGCTGTTCTGATGTTTTGTGTCTCTGGGACTTAAAAAAATAGTGCTACTAGACCAACTTATGTGGAACACTTGGACACAGTTGCTAGCTTGAAATGAGAGCTTAGTTTCCTGCACTGACAACAACAGGAAAACCATAGGATGTGTCACACAAGCATGCACACACACACACACACGTACGTCTATCCCTGATACTTTCCAACAATGCAACACACCACAGTGTGAGTGAGTTTTTAAATGATCTTTTCCTGTGCCATCTAAAGGACATCT
The DNA here is from genome assembly GCF_009762535.1 of Notolabrus celidotus. Classification (NCBI taxonomy): domain Eukaryota; kingdom Metazoa; phylum Chordata; class Actinopteri; order Labriformes; family Labridae; genus Notolabrus; species Notolabrus celidotus. The sequence goes on along the minus strand of NC_048287.1, from coordinate 15,056,182 downwards.
AAAGGTTAGAGCTGTGTTTCTTCTGGATGACATCATTGCACAGCACTGCTCTGTTATCTTTTAAAGTTTGTATCGGAGCTCTGTTCATTTATTGTTATGTATTTTTTCAGTGAAGTGAGCAGTAGAGCTGTTTTAAGAAGGAGATTAATGATTACGCTTGGGGAACAGATTAAGAAACAGCAGCAACAAACAGTACTTTTAACTGAAAACATGTACATACAGGATATTTTGGGTATTTAGACACATGCACATTGAAGGGAATTTAAACTGTCAAATGTCACTGGAAAGTCTCAATCAATCAGGAAGGAGTCTCTCTGACAAACATTTCTAATGATCTGTATTTAACGTTTCTTTCTGTGTGTGTTTCAGGCCAGTCTGTCCATCTGGGGATGGGGGGGTCTTGGAGTCGTGCTGTTCCTCGTCACCTTTGGACCCTTTGCCATATTCTACCTGGCCTTTTATGTCTTCTGCTTTATTGGAGGGTGAGCAGGAAGACTTCATCATGTCTTTGCACAAGCATACTCTCACATTAACCACAACACTCTGTATGAATTAGGTTTTTAATGTTCTTTCACTCTCACTTCTCTTTTCCAGGGGCTTTGCGGTCACACTCCTCTATGGAAAGATCAACTCGGAGAAACACCTGGAAAAGAGCGAGCACTCGTACCTACCACCCACACAAATCGGTATACTCAAGGTAAATTCACTGAAACACACATACGCACTATTTGAGCTTCCCAGGTCAAACTAATTAATCAGATTCCTCTCATTTCACCCTTGACTCTGTGTGTTTCTCTTCCTCACCCTCAGACGTTGGATGAGATGAAGCTGGAGTTGAAACCTATAAAGATTGACAGGAGACTGACGGGATCCAGTTTCATAGATGAACCGCTACAACAGGTGTGTGTGTGTGTGTGTGTGTGTGTGTGTGTGTGTGTGTGTGTGTGTGTGTGTGTGTGTGTGTGTGTGTGTGTGTGTGTGTGTGTGTGTGTGTGTGTGTGTGTGTGTGTGTGTGTGTGTGTGTGTGTGTGTGTGTGTGTGTGTGTGTGTGTGTGTGAGCGTGTTTGAGTAATGTATATGACTTACTGCACATTCAGCAAGTGTTGAATTCTTCAGAAGTTTGCTTGTAATTTTGACAGAGGAGACACAAAGACGTTGAATTTTCAAGTTTCATAACTACAGATAAAAAAGAAATCACATGCTGTCTTTAAGGACAAATTGTTGCATTCCTTTTTGATTATTTCTTGCTCTTTGTAGTGTCACAGCAGAAAATCAGATAGAACTTCATTAGGTTCAAATAGCTACAAAATAATGCAGCCTTTATTCAAAGCTCTGAACTCATCCTCTCTATGTGAAGGATATGTTTCATTTTTGTGGGAAATGCAGAGATACTAATACGACTTGATGCCAACTACATTTCAAATACTGTATTGAGTTTGATTTCAATCACAATTGTTATGAGCTATGTAGGATTGATTGCTTTGAAGTGCTATCTACACACTTAACTCATGTATGTGCTAGCGTTGCTGGGTATTTGGTCTCAAAAGGCCAAGTACACATGCACCAGCTAAGTAGAGAGGCATCTAAAAGATAGCAGGATTAATACTGGCTGACAAATAGTAACATGGCAGGCTTTTTGGAGGCAGGCACAGTTAAGTAACAGTCTGACCCATCAGCTGGTCCAGGTCAGCAGCTCCATGGCCACAAGCCATAAAGAAGTCATCGCTGTCAAACATCACCCAACCCCCCCTGAAGCCTGAGCGTCTCATGGTCACAGGAAGAGGGGGTCTTGTGGTTAGTGTTTCTCGAGCAGGATGTCTATCAGCTGATAAATATTTGGTTATTTTCCACCAAAATCAAGTGCTGTTCAACTGAAAACTATAAAAAATGAATTAAGTTCTGACTAAATTATAGCAGGGACTGAAAGAACATAGCTGACACAGGCACTTCTCCATCTTTAATTCATACTAGATGGATCAAAATTGGCTTCATTTGAGGATGAGAGAGGTCACTTCTTAGTTGTACATCAAACATGCATTACTTTTAATGATGGTGTATAATCTTTGAAGTTCAACGTAAAAACAGCTCTCAGAAAAAGACATTTGCAATCAGGCCAATAAAAATGTAGTGTAGAACACTGATTTGTATTTTTAAAATGCACAAATCCCTGAAAGAAAGACCATTTTATTACTCTTGATTTAAAATGTGATAAACTGTCACGCCTTTTGGTTCATATTTGTCATAGTCAATCACTGTGCTTGCAAATCTGTGTGTGTTTTATATGTACTCTAGATTAGCAGATTATGCGCTTCTTTAGCCTCCTAAAATCGTATCTATCTAGAAAAAACTAGTCTGTCTTGAGTGATGAGGTCTTTCCAAATAGAAAGTGGAACTGAAACTTTCTGTCCTGATACACTGTCAATGCGACACTGACACTGTTTGTGTGGCTGGAGTGAAGAAAACCATTGCTGTAGAGTTGAAATGTTACATTTTCAATCTCTGAATGGTTTCTTTCTGCTAAATGCCTACCCAAAGACAGATTCTCCAAATGACTGTTTTGTACGCCCCTCAAAATGAACAAAAGAAGAAGAACAGCTTAGTGGCTTTTGTCCGTCGGTCAGTGTTATTTTTTCCCGTCCTGTCCTGTGGTTACAAACCTAAGAGACGGGAACAAGCTTTAAGCACGCTGGCCTCAGTAAAGCAGCGTGGCCGGCAGAGTTAGCTGCAGACACAGCAGATTGTGACAGTCAGATGACACTGACTGTCTCTGCTATGGTGCGTCTGTTCTCCCTCCCTCTACAGGAATGCACACTAATCATTTCAGCCACATGTGAACCTTGAGATCTTGCACAGCTAAACGTGACAACATGTTAACCTGCGTCACTCTCCCTGAAAGACTATGCTGTTTTCACTTTTTTTTTTTCCAATCAATGAAAAAAACCCTTCTGCCTGTAGAGCTCACAATAACAGCAGTGTCCAAATGTTTTAACTTGATTTATTTGTACCACCCGTCTGAATCCTTACTGTATGAAACAGAATGTTACTACAGTACATGACTGATTTACCAAGGCCTCTCAAATTTAACCTCCCAATAATCTTTGTTCTTGATGTTTCGCTGTATTTAAGTAGCCCCCCTCTCAATCCCTCTGTTATACTTCCCACAGGAGCTTTACTTTAACAAGATTGTTTTCACTGAAATCTGATTAAGCTGTTTAATTCAAACCTTTGAATATGTTTTCCTGTTTTTCAAATCTGCACCAAACTCCTGTATCGTAGAATCTGGAGTCTCACGTTACCTCTTAGATGCTCTTTTATGAGGTTTTCCTGTAAGCTCTGGCTGTCAGCAGAATTGCCGGGCATTATAACACTTAAAGCGGTCACTTTCTCAGTATCACCTCACTGTTGTTTTAGACCTAATCTTTTAACTGAAAGAATGATTTAGTAGGCTTCTGGTTAAACCTTTGACCCCAACGAAACTCTGTGCTGTTTCTGAAGTGTACTTCCTGCCATGCTGTTTCTCCTGTGTCCCTCAGTGTACGACAGACATAAAATAAAAGCACTCTGTCCCCCTCACTTATTGGGTTGTACTAAATACCATTGTCTTCTGTTTTTCTATCCTCTTCCAAAAATCTGCGCCTCTGAAGGTGATCCAGTTTGCTCTTAGAGACTACATCCAGTACTGGTACTACACTCTGAGTGAGGATGAATCCTTCCTGTTGGAGATCAGACAGACGCTGCAGAATGCCCTCGTCCAGTTTTCTACACGGTACAGCACACATCACACAAACACATTCTGTATCATTATATTTTGCTTTCATACTCACATTTTAAACATCATTTGGGTGTTTGATTTTTTTTCCCCCCAAGGTCCAAAGAGGTGGACTGGCAGCCTTACTTCACCACTCGCCTAGTGGACGACTTTGCCACCCATTTACGTGTCTTCAGAAAAGCCCAAGACCGCCTCGCAGACAGAGAGGACAAGCAAAGTAAGCAGAAACACTCATGATTGGCACGTCTCCTCTAACAACAGCCCTGATTGTGAAGCTTGTCTTTCGATGAGCTATAGAATAAGATTTGATTGCGAGTGTTTGACAGAGTATCATGATGAGAGTTTTTGGCATTAGTAGTGATGATGAAAATGAAGATGAGTGATGTTTCAACAGGGGACATAACAGAGGAGCTGGTGGACTCCTTCTTCGAGGCCGAGGTGGAGATGGAGAGGAAGATTTGTCGAGATGTGGTGTGCACTTCACACAAAGATGAAGAAGGTAAACACACTCGTCCAGTGTGTCTGACCTTACAGCTCACACTGCCATGAAGAACTGGTTCACACATATATGCAGACTCTGTGACGAGCACAAACTAAACATTCTGTATGTGTGTCAGGTTTTCTTCGAGACTTGTGCGAGCTGCTTCTGTATCTGTTACTACCTCCTGGAGATTTCCATAACAAGAACATGAGATACTTCCTGAGGGTGAGTTAAAAAGAGGACAAACAAACACAAAATCAAACTCTCACTTAGCCTTCCAAAGGATCAAAACGAGTGTTACTCTGTTAGTCTGACAAAATCCCTTGTAACAGCACAAATTATGTCACACATTCAGTGTTTATCATGGTTGAGACACCAGCCAAATGCCACTTTGGCTGGCATTCAGACATGAGTATTATTGTCTTACAGCACAATGCTACTAGATAGACTACACTGCTGTGCCAGGCCATGTGACTAAATTGTTATGGGTGCACCTGTGATGATTTTTTAGGAGGTGCTGGCACGTGGAGTGCTACTTCCTCTAATCAACCAGCTGAGTGACCCAGACTACATCAACCAGTTTGTCATCTGGATGGTGAGAGCTGACACACACACCTGTTTTAACCCTCTGTTTATCAGCTGTTGTCCAAACCTTTTGCGTATGTGCTATCAAACCTACACACACAAATCAGGAACACATATTAAATGTGTGTGTTTGTGTTGTGGATGTGTTAATGTATGTAATTTTCTCTAGATTCGGGACTCCAGCTGTAACTATGAAGCCTTCATGAACATCCTGAAGCTAACTGACAAGCCTGCAGAGCTGGAGGCCGTCAAAGACAAAGTGCTGGAGGAGCTGCAGTACCTCCGGTCCCTGGACACTGCTGGAGACGGTGAGCAGCATCCTCTCTTCTCATTAACATACAGACATTTCCACACTTGAACTGATTTTGTGAGTATGAAAGCAGAGAGCGCATATAAACTGCTTTGTACTCCTGGTTTGATGTCCTTGTGTGTCTGTTTTTTAGACATCAACGTGATCAAGAACCAGATTAACAGTCTTCTGTTTGTGAAGAAGGTGTGTGAGACCAGGATCCAGAGACTACACTCTGGCAAGGTGAGATACTGCAGCTCAGCTTTACTGTATATTGCTTACAATGAAGGAACCAATAAAAGCATACATTATTTTGTTAGTGCTATGCAATTTCCTGAAGGCAGTTTGTGTGTTATCAGCTTGTTGTCAGCTTAACGAAGAATACAGTTTTATTATTTTTGGCCTGTGTAGCTGACTTTGCTCATCATTCTTCATGTGTTATGTAGGAGGTGGATGCCTTGAAGCTGGCAGCCAACTTTGGAAAGCTGTGTGTTATCCCACTGGATCACATCCTCATCCACAACATCGCCCTGCAGTTCTTCATGGGTAATTACAGAAAATGCAGCATCACATATGCCAAAAGTGTCATCCAACTGTGGTCATTTCAAATGCCAAAACCCTGAACATTTCTGTGAATCATCTATGTAATCCATAACTTACTCAGTTTGTGTACAATTTATAACCACAACATGTCTCAGTCACACTCCTTTGAAGTCCCACATGACCTCCTCAGAGATTTTAAAAGGTTACTCCATGTTACAGATCAGATTGTGATAAAGTAAGCATGTGTGTGTAGTGTGTACACACTAGGAGCAAACCAAGTTGCATCAGCTTTAAAGTGGAAAACAACATGAGCTAACAGCTAAAGGCTGGTTCTGCACTCTAGAATTCACACTGCACAAATATTCTTCTTCTTTTTTGTTTACATTTTTAAAATTTAGATCAGAAAACCTCCAATTTATACAAAACAGGAGGAAAAAAAAGTATATCAGTTGTATTATCTGTAGCTACAGGTCAACCATACCCAACAAGGTATATGCTCCACTCATTATACATGTATATGTTTATGTTACTAAAGTGCTATAGTAAACAGACCCCTGATGGACCATGTCTTGTGTGTCTCGATCCAGACTTCATGCAGGCAGCAGGGGCCCAAGCAGAGCTCTTCTTCTGGCTCACAGTGGAGGGCTACAGGGTGACGGCACAGCAGCAGCTTGAAGCCATGCAGGGCTGGCAGAAAGATGGCAAGAAGCAGCCCAGCGCCACCAAGGGGCTGCTGAAGGCTGCCGCACTGGGCGTGTTTGAACAATACCTCTCTGAGAAGGTAGGTGGCTAATATCTAATTAGTAGGGGTACAACAATACGTGTATCTGTATCGAACCGTTCGATACAGTGGTCACAGTTCGGTACGCCCTATGAACCAAACAATACGCAATTTTATATTTATTTTATCAACTTCTGACGAGGCGCTCTGTGCTGAAAGTTCAGAGGATCTGCGCTCGACTCCTCCGGGCTGCATTGTCGGGCGCAGGTCCACTGAACTGCGCGCTCCTCCCACATTCATTCAGTCCAAGCTGGTCACGATTGTTTCATCTGTGCTTCATATGGAAATATATATTTCACCATACGACGGTCTGCTGGGTTCATCTGTTCACGTATGTGTGTGTGAGCGCGCGCCCGCACAAGAGGGAAGCACGAGTGTCCTATTTGGTTGCAGAGCAGAGTTGATCGGTGGTCCTGTAGTGGTGCTAAAGTGCGTATATGGATTACTTATGGTCTTATACTGCATGCTGTGTAAGACTTCAGCTTGATACCGGACAGTGTTTCCCTGCAGTCATATCGGGGGGGCACCCGCCGGGTCCCGCCCCCCCCCCCCTTTGAAGTCAAAGCAGAAGTGATTAAGGTTACCTCTCTCATAGATCAGGTCTATACCTTGTTCTTTTATTTAACAGACTAAACAGCCTTTTGTTATTTATCTTATTTACATGACGGGATGTCATTTCTGTCTCTACATGGTTGCGCGTTCGCAATTCTCCTCTGCTCTCTATCGCGCACGGCAGATGCTCACACAGACAGACAGACAGACAGACAGACAGACAGACAGACAGACAGACAGACAGACAGACACGCACACACACACACGTGCAACCCCCCCATGCGTAGCAGAACATGTGTCAGGTATAGCTACCCCTGATACATTTCATTTAAAAACTGCTTTTGAGCTGAAACAAATGTTGGTAATTTCAATAAACTACAAGTAAAATAAGTCATGGAAATTTCTCTTTTTCTGTATCGGAAACATATCGAACCGGGACAAAAACGTATCGAACCGAACCGAACGGTGGATTTTGTGTATCGTTGCACCCCTACTACTTAGTGATTAAAGTCAAAAATAAATTCAGCAACGAGGGGATTTAAAGTTATAAACATGTTTGGCCTTCTTATAGGATCATTGAATTACATACAAATGCACTTGCTTAAGGGCCTGTGTCTACCAATGGCAGCAACTATTTTCTATACAAAGCAGGCGTTGTTCGTCATTTTCAGAATTCAGTGTCTTGAGCACATCCTCAGCTGTTGTTTTTAGCTGCAAGTGTTGTCAGTTGAGAATGGTTCAACTTCATGGACACCAATTGCGGAAGGGAATTCTATGATTTTCTCCCAGACTTTTCCTTACATGGTAATCCCATGCAGCCAGACCAATTATTTCGAGGGTACAGTTTCCAGGTCTATAGTTGCTACTAAGGCCAGGCAATGACACAAGACAACTATTATAACCTTGCAACAGTACAGGTGAGAAATACTCTCCATTAAAGGTTCTGCGCACTGCAGCTACAAAAAATGCCGTTAGTGGACACAGGCCCTTAATTCACCGCTTTCTTAAAACTTTGTGGTTTCAAATTTGAGTAGAAGTCTACTGACATCCATCTTTTTGTCTACCCAACAGGCATCTCCCAGGGTGCAGGTGGACGAGGCGTCTATAACAAATCTAGGGGAGAAGCTACAGAAAGACGACCCCACCCCAGAGATATTCGATGAAATCCAGAGAAATGTACTTCTTCCTATCTTTCCTAAAAAGCTATCTATTTATGAGTGAATACTATAAACAACTCTAATACTTTGAGACATTTAATGTCACTTTTTTTCTTAGCTCTTGTGCTAATAGTTTTGGTCCTGAATTGAACTGTTTTTGCACTGGTATTTTCCCCAGGTGTACGACATGATGCTCCGTGATGAGCGCTACTACCCCTCCTTCAGGCAGAGTCCTCTCTACGTGCGAATGCTAGCAGAACTGGACATGCTGAAAGAGCCAAGCTATCGAGGATCTGATGATGGTGACGGAGAATCCTTCAATGGCTCTCCTACAGGAAGCATAAACCTAGTGAGTGTTCTTTTTCCCTTCCCAGTGCAAAGTTCAGAAAAATACTGATATGCAGACGAGTCATGTATCGTTATGCTTAGCAAACAGCACAGTTTAATGATGACTTTTTACTTTGATTCCAGTCTTTGGACGACTTGTCCAACTCCTGCCATGATGAAACTATGCACCTACATGCCTTCATCTCCGACACAGGTACACACATACAACTTGTTACAATCTACACTGAGGACATTTAGTTTGACTTGATGGTGGATTTTGGTAGGATTGTGAGGTTTTGTTGACTTTATTTGGTATCTTTTAGCCCCTTCTTGCCCTTCCCTGCACGTTTTTTTCTTTCTCCTAGCTCCATTCATTACTTCTGTTGTCATTTTACTTTTCCAGTATTCTTTGTTTCTTTCATTCCGTCACCTTCACTGTTTTTCTGTTTTTCCTTTTCTCCTCGCTCCTCCCTCCGTTGCTTTTTCTGTGTTTCTTTTATTCGTGTCACAATCCCCCCCCCCCCCCTTTTCCTGAACTCTGCACTCTTTCTTTTGCTTGCTCATCATCGCTCCCACGCTTTGAACCCACAAATTATTTTTCCTTCATTTCCCATCTTTCTTTCCCTTCCTTTCATCCGCACTCTTCGTCCTTCGTTTCCATTTTGGATGTATTTCGGGGCTGGGTAGCTGACACTTGTCTCCCCGGCTTCTGGGGTGCCACAGGGGTTTGCAATGACCACGGTAAGACCTACGCGCTGTACGCCATCACCGTGTTCAGACGCAACCAGGACGGCAGTGAAGACTGCTGGAAGACGTATCGCCGTTACTCAGACTTCCATGACTTCCATATGAGGATAACGGAGCAGGTGTGTGTAAGTTATAATTTCGGGTTACTATTTCTCATTCAGACAAAAAACAAAGCAGAATATCACAAACGTGTCGGTCTCCCTCTGAGAGTTGTGTGTATACATCCTGTTTTAGTTTGAGAACCTGACGTCAATCCTCAAGCTGCCAGGGAAGAAGACGTTTAACAACATGGACAGAGACTTCTTGGAAAAGAGAAAAAAAGACCTCAATGCTTATTTACAGGTAAAAGTTGTTTAGTTTTTGAAAACCTTTTCTGTCCTGTGTCATTTTGTGAATATCAATAACCTCTGGTTTGTGTTCCAGTTGCTGCTAAACCCAGAGATGGTGAAGGCCTGCCCAACTCTGATTCCTTACGTCTATGACTTCCTGGAAAACAAGGCCTACAGCAAGGGCAAGGGGGAGTTTGCACGAAAGGTAGCACCAAACAAAGAGCATATGTTTCTGTACCATTTATTTACAACCAAAAAGCTGCATTAAACACAACCTGTATAGCCACATTTTGAGCATGTTGCACACCGCTATGCATCCTTTTCTTTGTCTCAAACAGTGGCTGTACTTTATTGATTTGCATTAGTGAATAGTTTCATAGCAACATTTTTTCCTTGTTTTTTTTTCCACCCATCAGATAGACACATTTGTAAATCCTTTGAGGAGCTCAATGAGAAACATGTCCAACGCAGTGAAGGCGCTACCCGACAGTCTAGCTGAGGGCATGACCAAGGTCTCTGACAACATGGGCCGTATGTCTGAAAGACTGGGACAGGACATTAAACAGTCCATACTCAAGGTAACCACTTAACATCCAGTTAGTTCTTTGTATCCTTATTACAGCAGCCCTCCGCATCAATGGAAACAGTGCAGAGTTTTATTGGTGCAAACAGTTTATTGCTCTGACATCAGGTCCAGCACCTTGACACTGAAAAGTAGATAAAGTCAGAACAAGCTTTCCACATATAACCATCAACGCACAGGGGTTACTGTGTAACAGTTTCATGAACACATAGTGCATTACTGGCTTGCTTTAGAATGAACACAACACACTCATGCACACAGTAATGCATATTGAAGTTCAGCAGAATTAGCATTCATTCTGAGGCATTATTGCTTTAACTTTTCTCAGTACTATACAAGTAGCACAATACATAGCATCTGGCAGACACTTACACTTGAAAAGGAAAGCATGCCATCAAGTATTTCTGGTTGATTTTCATTTTTTACAGTGAGGATGTGCTTTTGTTTGATAATATCTTGATATGTTGGCTTTGAAACTACAATAAATCCTAGCCCTGTGGCCTCTACACATTTAAACAAACCACAATCATTTAACTTGTCAGTGTTTTGTTTTTTTCCCAGGTGCCTCCACTTCTCCCCAAGTCTGAAATCGACCCTGAACACTGTCGAGTGTCTGCTCAGCTGGATGACAATGTTAGTCAAGTTGCATGTTGTGTGCTTTGAGTTGTTTTTTTTGTTTTTTTTATCAATTAAAGCAAGTGGAATGACATTTAAATGCTTAATTCTCCTCCAAGGTGGACGATAACATCCCTTTGAGGGTTATGCTGCTACTAATGGACGAGGTGTTTGACCTTAAGGAAAAGAACCAGTGGCTGCGCCGGAACATTAAGAACCTGTTGCAGCAGCTCATTAGAGCCACATATGGAGACACTATTAACAGGTCAGAAACACCAAATCATCAGAATTCAATACAGTTCAGAGACCATGGCAGGCAAATAAACTGCAGAACAGTTTAACTGAAGTATTACTTACTGAACAGAATTCTTTACCTTTTAAAATAGGAACAAATTTTACTCTTAACTCAATCAAACTAATCAACATTCTGACAGCACTTTTGTTCTGTTAACAATGATGGTTACTGTCAGTGTTTTGGAACTTTCTGTGCAGTATGCTAACTATCCATGCCTGTTATCACCTATTTCCAGAGAGTCAGCTGTTTTGCATAAAGACAGTTTGTTTTAAACATTTAACGGAAAACAGAATTTCAGACAAACATGTCAGAACAGCCGGTTTCCAATTCAAACAGAAAAGCAAAAAAAGGGGGAGAAATGTGACAGCATGTGTGCTATTATTTAAACTGCACACACAGTAAACACATGTTCAGAGCATCCAGCACACATAAGTCTTGTAAACAAAAACAGGGATCAGTAAATAACTCCAAGCCTGAATCCTCTTTCTTATTTTCCTGAAGGAAAATTGTGGATCATGTGGACTACTTGACCTCCCCAGAGCAGGTTGCAGACTACGTCAAGAAGTTCAGGTAACCCATCACCATTTTTTTTTCTAATAACTCATATTAATAAGAGGAATTATGTGTAACCCTTCATGGCTCTGTTTCCTTAAAGGGATTCCTACTGGCCTAATGGTATTCTAGCTGAGTCACCACCCCGGCGGGACAAGAACATCCGCATGAGGACCAGAGTAGCTGCCAAGACCAGCCTGCTGGGCATCATGCCAGGTAATAAAATCATTCTCCTACTTTATCTTGTTGTCTGCTAGCCCTGTTTAAGACAACCTTGTCTACGGTCTCCTCATCCTTCAGGCCTCTTCACTTGTTTTGGAACGGACTACTTGAAAATACTTACATTTCCATCCAAATTTGTGTAGTTAAAAAAGGTTATTTTCTGACTGGGCTTATTGCGCCCCCCTCTGGCAGACACTACAACTGCTGTTCTCAGAGGTTTGTGTGTATGCCCTCCGACCTCAAAGGGGCAGTATGTCCTATTTGTTAAAACATTTATTGTATTTTTTGTAACAGAAAATGTACAAAAACAAATAAGTTGTTTTTAGAGATATATGTCATGATGTTAAAGCTCAATGTAAGGAGTTATTAGCTGTTAGTGAAACAGGTTAAAATTAACACTGATGCCTCCATGAGACCTAAAAAAAAAAAATCAAACCATCATGGACTAAACTGAAATCCTGTTACTTTAATGCTTTTAAACAATGCTGCTGGGTAAGAGCCAGGTGAAATCAGTAACAATGTGCTAAAGGAATACCCTTCAATTTCACAGTGAGTGATACAGTGGGCTGTTAAAGACAGCAGGATGAGATTTATCATCAGATATCATCACTATACCAAGGTTTTTGGACATGAGGGCCTAGCCTGTAGCGGGAAAAAAAACACAGAGGTACCCTGCAGAAAACGTTCCACTTTTCTTCCTCTGGGTCAGTTTTAGCAGTGTCTTTTCTGCTGCAGTGGACTGATTACATCACTACATCATTGTGCTGCTTTAATTGCAGTTAGAAATGACAAACTGACCCAGTGCTGGCTTTGGAAAGCAGTGCTCCTCATGAAAACATCTGTAAATGGCAGGGTCTGGGGGCATTACCTAAATTAAGCAGAAGTAGCTGCCAGGAAAAATCCTATTTATATGACTCATTCAAGTAGATGAGTACAAGATCAGGAAGAGATACCACTGTGTCCACAGGGTACACCAGAATTCATGCAAACTCAAAGTTCCTTACAGGAGCTTTAACATCATTCTTTTTCTTGCTGCTGTAAAATGTGTGTTTGTTTGATTTCCATTCTCCTGATGTTTCAGTGTCATGCTTCTTTCTTGCCATGATGCCGCACAACAGAGGCCGCTGATTGACCAAAGCCCTCCTCTGGTCAGTTTCAGTAGTGCCTTATTTGACCTCTCCACAATGTTTATCTCTCTGTCTTAGACGAGCTGAAGCACATCATTGGAGCAGACACCACGAGAAAAGGCATCCTTCGAGTCTTCGACATGTTTCAGTACCAACCCATGAACCGTCGGCTAGTCTACGTTTTCCTGGAGGGCTTCTTGGAGACAATGTTCCCACAGTACAAATTCCCTGAGCTCTTTGTCAAACTACACTCCCGCTCGCCACGCATCCACAGGTTTAGCCAGAAAGTCAAATCGTCCTCTCTCAAGAGGTGACAGGAGAGCACAGAGGCAGCAGGGACATCAGCCAACTAGACACACACTTGGACTTGAGAGCGGAGAGTGACAGTGGGGGGGTTGATGTGAATTTAAAGGTGTGTTCGCGTGATTTCTGCCCTTCTGCTTCCCTCACACACACTCTTTGGTGAAAACACTCCAATTATCCAGCTGATAATTTCTGTAGGGACAGAAATGGAAGGATGAGCAACACACACATTGCCCTCCTCTAACTCTGTGACACACACACATGCGCAAACACAAATCCTGTAATTTGCACCACGACTGATCATGCAGTCATTTATTTTAGTTCAAATATCTTTCTTTCTCTCTAGTTTAGTTGTGTTTAGTTTTATCCTGGGCCAGTCGATGCTGCTTCTTCGTGATCAAGAGAGCGGACCACGAATACTGTATGTTTTTTTTTTTTAACTGCAGGAGCAGATAGCATTGACCCACACCTTGCCTTACCTTCCCGCTTCTGTGTTTCAGCTGGCACAGTCCACCATCTGTGTGACACGATCGCTCGGCTGTAGTCAAACTAACCCTCAAGCTGTAGACGTTTAACTGCAAAAGCTGCACACTTGCTAACATGCAAATTATTCTTTTTCATTGCTACCAAATATGTCAATAGCACTGGGTATAAAAGGCGCTGTTTTTTAAAAATGTGACTGAACAAAAGTGGGTCGAGAGGATGATTTTACATTTTATTGTCTGCATTTTTTTTTGCCTGTAATCCTCAAAGAATAAGCCACACCCCCTTTAAGGCTACTGTCACAACGGGAAGACCAAAGCTCATGCTGTTCCGTGTGTGTGTGTGTGTGCGTGTGTGTGTGCGTGTGCGTGCACGCACTGGCTTGAGGTTAGGGTGCTCTGAACATTACTGTGCTTCATATCTTTAACCATGTGAGGGAAGAGAACGGCACAGTTTGTGGGTTTGCTCAGCGCGCCAATCAAAGAATGTACTCTCTGGTCCAGTCTGTATTTGGCTTGTGTAGAAATGTGTGTGAATGGGTGTGTGAGTGTGTGTTATAGAATAAAGATGCTACCCTCTCCAGTCAGAAACTGTGCCAGTGTGAGCTAGAGAACCAGCCTTAAAACTACATACAGGAGAAACTGACCAAGAGACGCACGCTAGAGGTAGCGCTCCTTCACACGACTGAACGTTACAAGGAAATCAAGATAGAGATATGGAGATATATCCCTAATCACTTTTATTCAGAGAAGATATGTTTAATTTTGTGCAATATTTTTTTTTTCTTTAATGCATGTGCATTTTGAATCATTGTATACTGAAAGAAATAATCCATATAGTTTTAATAGTGAAAACAAAACAGAAGTCTCCCTGAGAAATATCTTCTTATCCCAACAACTTAACATTCCGTTGTTGTAAAAGTACAATGTTTATTTTACAGACTTGTTTTATAAGTCTGAGTTTTTCTTCAGATTTTGGTGTGCGGGGGATATTTTCCACTTATCCCATCCACTCCAACAGAATCAGAGTTCTGGCAGTCGACTGGGGAGTGGCAGGAGGTTTCACAGTCTGATGATTAGCTCATTAGGTTATAGCTGCCTCAGAGGCGGCCTCACGATACTGCTTCGTTTTAACTCATAAGTGGCGTTTTTATGCGTTCAAGCCTGTCCTGTTGAGTGTGATCATATCTTTGTCGTAACCCAACGGATGGAGGGACCGCCCCCTCTCTGTCCTGTCCAGTAGGCTCACAGGAGAGCCTTGTACTGTGACCCGTGGAATCACTGCTAATGAGCACTTACCGTAGCAACTGTGGGAGGGCCTCTCCCAACGGCTGGATGGAGCTCTGTTCTTGCCGACGTCATGGATGGACTTGTCTGCATTGATTGCTTTGCATTGAGCAGTTGTTGTGGACTCTGATTGGCTGAGCAGGAGGACATGAACTGAAGCCTCTTCTCACCCTGAGGTGAATATTTTGTCCCTATAGCGGAGGAGGTGTCACCTTTAACTTTCTGCACACCTCTCCAAACAGGAAGGCTTGTCTTTTTTTTAACCCCAGTATTTATGAGTCTATGATAATGAAAATTGTGCATATCTGTGTACAGTATGTGTTAATAGTGTGCCTAAATGTACTGTCAACTCTATTTTCATATTTTTCTTTAACCTAAAAAAGAAATCAATCAGAATGTCATGATCATTTAATGCGACTGAAAATGACTTTAGGTTGTTTTTTTGCATCATGCTTATCAAACTCTTCCTTGTGAGCGATTGTGCTCAGATCAGTATAACACTAATAAAAGGTAACTCAGACTAACTGACCAACAGTATGGATGTTGTCTTCAGTGTGTGTGTGTATGTGCATGCTGCATTTTTAGTATGATACTTTGCAAGCCGGTAAAGTTAACGTAATATTACACAGACCACTTCCTGATAAGTTAATCTTGCTCCCTGTTGTCAAGCACAATCTTTATATTGATAATGACACTTTCTGTTGTGGGGGGTCTGCATTGCAGCACACTTGATATGAAGTTAAATCTTAAAATGAAGTCAAGACGGTCTTCAGTTCTGGGTTGTTAAGTATTAAGCTATATATACACTTTTTTCCACTGCTGTTCAAAAAAAGTTGACCAGAGTGTTGATCATACTATACTGATGCAACTTCATGCGCAAAGGCAAAATGGTGTTTAGAAATCCAGTTCTTAAGAAAAACTGTACCAATTTGTTCATTTCAAACCAACCAAAAGTGTCAGCTTAAGCTAAAGCCTTAATTTCTGTCCACCCTGACTACATACACCAATAGGCAACCCTGTGACTACTTGATTTGCGTCATCACAAAATAACCAATTACCTTAATACTCTAATTTATTTTTCACACTGTAAATTTCAATAGCAGTATGGCATGCCGTGGTTAGGTCTATTGCAGTTTGTTTCGATTTTTTGATCAATATAAAATGATCCTGTTTTCATGAGAAGACAAGCATTGTCATCTTGAGATGAGAGAAATACAGAGATCTCAATGAAAACTAATTACCTCATTATTTACAGAGTAAATAAAAGATATCATTGCCCAGCTAAGACATAAGAATTGTTCTGATTGGTCAAAACCCCATAACGACTGTAATTAAGTCTTAACAGCAAAACTGATCCTAGAGACAACTTCATCACACACGTCATATCAAATCAGTCCATGGAAAAGAGTTGTATTTCACCTCTGCCTGTTGACACTGTGGCAAAACAGTAAGTTTCTGCCTCAGGCTTGTCTTCAGAGTTGGGAAATAGTGACAGCTACCAGGCACAAATGTGAAAGCAGCATGAACTCTATAACATCTTTGATAGGGAAAGATCCTGTACTGTACTTCAGGCAACCGCAGCAGAGTTGCTAAGTGCATCTATACCTTATAACTAACTTAAACCTTGCTGTAGTGATAAGGGCAACAATGATAAAGTTGTGATACATCAATATTTTGTGTCAACTTGTTAATGAATTCAAATTTGCATAACCACCTGCTCACTCACTCTACATATCTTACTGGGTGCATGTCCGCTTGAGGTTTCCATAGGTCCATTCAGAGCACTTTTGCATCTAGATGTGACAAATGTAAAATTGCTTTCTTTATTATGATATCTTTCCTTTTTTATATTCAAACAATTTACAAGTTCCATTGTCGCAGGATACACAATCTTATTTTTGTCTGAGGTCGCTTAAATTGCAAACACAGAATACATTTTCTACACACTCCAGAGCAGCATCTTCGGCCTGGTGTGAAGTTTTTATTCCATGATGTCTGCACAGCACTGCATAGAGCCTTTTTCAACACACTCGTCCTCCACCAGCTTCTTCACAGATTTCACGTCTTCTTCTGCGCTTTCCCCAAGGGGTCAGCGATGATAACCAACCCCCATGCAGCCAAACCTGAACGACAGAAACAAATGAGCATTGGTCATTGTGGCAACAAGTGACGATACAGCTCCAGTGTCAGAGATGTAGGTGTCTTACTAGCAGCAAATGTGATCTGTGCCACTGTGCCCATAGACATGAGGGTGCCTTGCTGCATCACTCTCCGGGCCGAGTGGAACACATACGCTCCGGACAGGATTAGACCTCCGCCAGAGATGAGCCGACAGCTCCAGCAGTTCTTCATCATCTGACGGGTCTTGGACTCACCTGGAGGCGCCTCTGGTGCTGTTGACATTGCACTAGAGGGTAAGCGCTAATGCTAATAAACGTAATGGTTGCCAAACCACATGTGAATGGGTCACATAAACAAAAACAAAACAACACAGCAGCCCGTGGGCAGTAGCCGTCCTCTGATTTTAACACAGGTCTCTCACAATAAGAACTGAAGTACAGCAAACATTACAATCTCAGGTCCTTCGTATGCTGTAGTGAGAGCAGGAGCAGACTTGTAATATACTTCCGGGTGATGTTATCTGTTTCCGGTTGTGCATTTCAAAGTAAAAGTCTCGTTTATTTCCAGTATGCTTTCGAAGTTGCAGTCAGCAAACAGGGGTCCAGCTCGCTCGGCTGGAAGTGAAGCTTCCATAAACAATAATAATAAGTACATTTTCGAGTTTATAAAGTCACAAATCTATGAGAAATCAAACTCGTAATTTTCAAGTTTTTCAAGTCGTAGATTTTCTAGAAAATACTTAAAAATTTTGAGTTTTTAAAGAAACGCCTGCAGAGACAATAACAAGTCAGATTTTTGTAAATAATTAATCTAAGAAGTCCAAAATATGAGCTGGCAGCAGGTTGTGACTCTACAAAACATCAGACACTAACTTTATGGGTGGATGCATAATTTGGCAATACTGATTTGTCTGCCGAAATATGCATCCAGCTATTATTCAGCTACAGAGAGAGAGTTTTAAACTGTACATTGCCGTGGACAGCTCTACTATGAGCGGTGCGCGTTCCCGCGAGGTGCAGGCAAATTCTTTCACATAGGGTCAGGTAGGTTTGGATAACTTTTTCCCTTAATCATTATTTAAAAACTACATTTTGTATTAACTCTGGTTATCCTTGTCTGATATTAAAAAAATATTTGATGATCTGAAACATTTAAGCTTGGAAAATGTGCAATAATATGAGAAATCAGGAGGAGAGCAAATACTTTTTCACAGCACTGTAAGTCATGGATTTACAGCAATTACCACAATTATTATTATTTTCATTATTATTAAACAATTCCGCAACGGAATCGTCCTTATCAAATGATAACGTTTAAAAAGAAACAAGCTGAGTCTTGCCTGAGTACTTCAACTGCACATTTCAGCTTAAAGCGTTTGTATGTTGGGCGCGCCCTTGTCCTCAAATTAAAGAACGCTGCGACTATCAGCTGATGTTGAGGGCGTTTATGCGCAGAGGACGCTGAGGACGCTGAGTGCTGGAGACGCATGTTTGGTTTCAATAGAACTTAAGCGCGTCCAAAAAACGGCGTTGTGGAAACGGCACGGACTCCTAATCTATCAACTTCTCAGTTACACTGTTCATGCCTCTCAGAGAAAACACCATGTTAGGCCTACTCTTCAGTGTGCTTGTCAGTTTTTCTCTAACATCTATTGTTTTAACACAGCCTGACACGGGCTCCTTGTATATTGCTGCTGTGTATGAGCACAACTTAATTCTGAACCCGGAGCCTCGTGTCCAACTGTCCCGAGATGCTGCCCTTGGGCACTTGCAGAAAAACTTGGATATCTATGAAGAGCAGGCTGCGCGAGCTGCTCAGCAGGTATGTTGAGAAGTGACAGGAGAGTTACAGGTGTTCTGTTTTTTTGTTCTGTGTCCTGTAAAATGTTTTCACTGTTGTTGTTCTACTATCATTCAAAACGGAAAAAGACGGAACTTTGCACTTATTTTGTCTTTAATAACAAAAAATTTCAGTCCGTGTAAAATTAAATAAGAAGGCCATGGAGGGGTGGGTTATTAAAGATGAGGAAGTGTAACAACTCTGGCACCATGACTCAACGACATCCTCTCTTGTCTTTCCTTGGTCAGGGTGCCCAGATCCTGGTTTTCCCAGAAGTTGGTCTCCAGGGGTTCTACTACAGCCGTTCATCTGTCTCAGGTTACCTTGAAACAATTCCTGACCCCAAACAAGAGAGCTGGAACCCCTGCACAGAGCCCCAGAAATACGTCAACACTGAGGTGCATTCAAACATACTGCTTCTGAAATACTAAAGTCTGACAAAAGTATTCACTCATGAAACACTATTCCATTGAAATTATCCATATTTCAATGTGGTTGTTTCTCAGGTTCTCCAGCAGTTGAGCTGTATGGCTCGTCATAATAACCTCTACATTGTGGCCAATATGGGTGACCGGCAGCCCTGCCCTCCGACTACTGATCCCACCTCCTCCTGTCCCTCTGATGGACACTGGCAGTTCAACACTAATGTGGTTTTCAGGTGTGTTAAAGCCTTCAAATGGAGAAGTCTGGTATTAGTCCAGCAAGTCTATCAATAAATGAATTCCTAATTACAGAGTTGTCCTATCAATTAGGTCAGATGGCCTGCTGGTGGCTCGCTACCATAAATACAACCTTTTCCACGAGGAGTCTTATGACACTCCACCACAGCCTGAGATCATTACATTTGACACACCTTTTGCTGGGAGGTTTGGCCTGTTGATCTGCTTTGACATCCTCTTCCGCAAGCCCACAATTAACCTGGTGGAGAAGGTAAAAAAAACACACTCCAATTGTGCACCCAGCTCTGCAGCCCACAGTTTGATCTTCTTGTTTTCTAAAGACAGCCTGGTGTCCGCTTCTTTCAGGGGGTACGTCAGCTGATCTTCCCTACAGCCTGGATGAATGTGCTCCCCCTACTGGACTCTGTCCAGTTCCATCGAGCGTTCAGCTTGGGTGCCAATGTCACTCTGCTATCAGCCAACCTCCGCCATGATAAACTTAACATGAGAGGAAGTGGTATCTACACCCCTTTTTCTGCCACCTACCACCATGCACAGAGAGGAGACCCAGAGGAGGGCAGGCTTCTGGTGGCCAGGGTGCCAGTCTTAGACCCAGAGTGGAGGGCCACAGGGGAAGGGATGTCCACGTCATCTGCAGCTGCAGACTCTGGATTCTGTGACAGTGAGAGCTGCTCTAATGCATCTTCAGTCCCTCCATCATCTGACACTTTCACTTCATCCATGATGTACGACCCCTTTACATTTGTCCTCTTAAGCGAGACAGAGGGCAGAGTTAAAGTGTGTGATGGCACCTTTTGCTGTCACCTGCAGTACCAGCGGTATCTACAGGACGGCAGTGAGGAGCTGTATGCACTGGGAGCATTTTCTGGGATGCACACTAATGGACGCTACGCCCTGCAGGTATGAGCTAGGAGCTCCGGTGACATTTCAACTGCTTGTTAAAGTGCATTACTCCTTAACATCAACATTTTTTTTGCAGGTGTGTGCACTCGTCCGTTGTGCAGGGTTGGACCCAAGCTCCTGTGGACAGAAGGTGGAAGAGGCTGAGTCAAAAATTGACTTCTTCTTAGAGGGGAAGTTTGGAACCAGATACGTGTACCCATCAGTTTTGGCTAGCAGGATGGTTCTGGAGGATCCAAAGCATTTTGAAAAAGCTGCAGATGGAAGAGTGACCATGAAACACTCAGACATGACTGCTGGGCTGATCACTGCCTGTCTGTATGGACGGATGTATCACCTGGACAATGAATGAACTGCTTTGGAATCGTGTGTGTCTCAACTGTATTCAAATGTGTATGGCTTGAACATTAAAACTCTGCTCTACATTTGTTAGTTTGTTTCAAACACACCTTGCATTAAAAAAAATGCATCAAACATGTTACCAATGGTTCATCCTTCATTCATTTATTATTCCAAAAAAAGGCAATAACGAATATGTTTCTCTCTGTGTTGCAATGGTAGAAAATTCTTATTTCTAAGAATCTTGCTTTGGCTAGCACTTTAAAAAAAGGCTCACTATTCCCTCTGTGTTCATTTTCAGTATCCTTTAATGTGTGCTGCAAACAGGTCTGCAGGCATCAATAACTATCCGGTTTGTGTGATCAAACCCCAGCTTCTGTGGATTAAACCTAAGATACCATGATATGTTCAATTCTTTAAAAAATTATATATTTTTATTTCAGGCTTGAAATTCTTTTCCCATGATGCATTTTATTGCTGGAATTAGAAGTTCAGGTGTTATGTTAATATAACTCTAAGCTACCATGACGACTGTTTTACAGTGTGACCCTTTTTTGATGGGGTTAAAAGACAAAGCTTTCAATAGGATTTGTGCTTTAATCAGTTTATTTCCAAAAATAAGTATTTATTATTTTTTGGTACTGTCCCCTATAAGATTGCACTCGATAAGCAACTTTCACCTGTCTCCGGTAGAGTGCTGACCGTGAGCACAGGGTGTGTGCTATTGCCTACGGTTGCCCTGAAGGGCAACACAATTACATTTCATAAAACACAAAGACATTTCACAAACTGAAAGGGTAGGAACAACACTTCTTGTTTCTGATTGGACAGAACCTGACAGCTCGACATACTTTCCCCTTTTCTGTTACATACTTCTTAGTTCTGTCCCTGCACAAATTTTAAACTGAATTGGAAAGAATAGAGGAGGAGATGGAAATAATGAAGGAATATTTCAACAAATGATATACATGTAATTTAATACTCCTATGGTGTAGGACATCCTCGGGTTTCAGACTTCAGATGAAAAAGCCTCAGGTCTCCTAACAACCTCTGTCATGTGTCAGACAGATTTATTTGTTCAACTTGTAGGGCCATTAGAAAAACGGGGCAAAAGGTGTATAGTATTTTTGGGAAATTTAATTTCCAAATTTGTTGCAATATCAAGTCGAAAAGAATGGTGTGTTCTCTGAAATGTTGTGTTTGTGGAATGTCGTTTTGTGAAATGTTGTGATTTGCCCTTCAGGGCCACCATAATTTCCAGTTCCCTATCATAAACGTTTTTAAGAGTATTGTTTATGGAAACTATCCTCAGTGGTAAGTTATTATTTCCAAATGTTCTGTAGGCTAGGACAAAAACTGATTTGGATTTCTGTAATTGCAAGTGGGGAAAAGATGAGAATTTTAAAGCACTGCCTGGTTGTATGAATAAGTCGCGCAATTTCCTGTTCTGTATCTTCAAAATAAGAGCTTTATTTGCGTCTGCGCCTTTTTAGTCATCCTTTCACTACAATCCAGCAGATATCAATGTAATACATTTCTCAAGAATAACGACTCAGTAGACTCGCAGTATGAGCTTCATGACAGCTCTAATCTTGAAGATTGCTAAATTCTGTTTACCCTTTCCTCAAGTAGGACTTTGGACCTCCGTTATGATGCAACTGGTCCTTCTTCGTTACACTGTTTATGCCTCCTCGAGAAGAAACCATGTTTTCATTCGCTGTAGTTTTTTTCAGTTTAACTTTAACTTCGGCTTTAGTCAAACTTGAGCCTGGTGGGGACTCTTCGTACGTCGCTGCTGTGTACGAGCATAGTGTGATCCTGAACCCGGAGCCCCACGTCCCCCTCTCTCGCTCCGCCGCCCTGCAGCATGTGCAGAAAAACCTGGATATCTACGAGGAGCAGGCTGCACGCGCCGCTCAGCAGGTAGACACTGCACGCGAAGAGTTAGAAATGTATGGTGTTTTAGCCAGATACACAAAGATGCTGATTTCTCACTACGCAAGTGTTTCTATCAAGTTTTAATACATTTTAAAATAATATTCTTAATAGTCACGTGGTAGCCTGATATGGAAGGGTTACTGGAGGCTTTCAAAATTGACTAAATTACCTTTAAAGAGTGATGTAACTCAAGGTGACTCAAATGTAAACTCCTTACACTTTTGCAGACTTTGTCCGGCTTGTCACCATTTTTATGGATATAAAAAAAATCATATTTGTTAATTTTTAACTCAAAAGGTTGTCTGAAGAGGTAAGTAAACTGTCAGGGGTCACTGGAATTGTCATGTGCTATGAATGGCTAATGAGATAAGTTACCTGAGCTTTGATGATCGACAGACAACACTGAATAAAAAATGTTTTGTATGTTTTATCAGTAGAATAAAAAACAGTACAGTCATAACGTAATACATAAATAGGCAATTCCTTGGATGACAGTTGAATCATGGAAGAGGCTGTTTCTATCTGCAAACAAATGTAGACAGTGTTAACAGTACATTAATGTATCTTTAATCAGGGGGTCCAGATCCTGGTTTTTCCAGAAGTTGGTCTCCAGGGGTTCAACTTCAGCCGTTCATCTATCTCGGGTTACCTTGAAACAATTCCTGACCCCCAACAAGAGAGCTGGAACCCCTGTACAGAGCCAGAGAAATACAACAACACTGAGGTGAAATACACACTGCCTCTGAAATGCTGCTAGTCTGCTAAGAGCATTAAAATGATCCATATTTCAATGTGGTTGTTTCTCAGGTTCTCCAGCAGTTGAGCTGTATGGCTCGTCATAATAACCTCTACATTGTGGCCAATATGGGTGACCGGCAGCCCTGCCCTCTGACCACTGATCCCACCTCCTCCTGTCCCTCTGATGGACACTGGCAGTTCAACACTAATGTGGTTTTCAGGTGTGTTAAAGCCTTTAAATAGAGAAGTCTGGTATTAGTCCAGCAAGTCTATCAATAAATGAATTCCTAATTACAGAGTTGTCTTTCAATTAGGTCAGATGGCCTGCTGGTGGCTCGCTACCATAAATACAACCTTTTCCACGAGGAGTCTTATGACACTCCACCACAGCCTGAGATCATTACATTTGACACACCTTTTGCTGGGAGGTTTGGCCTGCTGATCTGCTTTGACATCCTCTTTCACGAGCCCACAATAACCTTGGTTGAGAAGGTAAAAAAACACAGTGTACTGAATTTCCCCCTTGGGGGATGAATACAGTACATTCTATTCTAGTCCACAGTTTGATCTTCTTGTTTTCTAAAGACAGCCTGGTGTTCCACTTCTTTCAGGGTGTGCGTCAGCTGATCTTCCCCACAGGCTGGATGAACCTGCTTCCTCTACTGGACTCTGTCCAATTCCATCGAGCGTTCAGCTTGGGTGCCAATGTCACTCTGCTATCAGCCAACCTCCGCCATGATAAACTTAACATGAGAGGAAGTGGTATCTACACCCCTTTTTCTGCCACCTACCACCATGCACAGAGAGGAGACCCAGAGGAGGGCAGGCTGCTGGTGGCCAGGGTGCCAGTCTTAGACCCAGAGTGGAGGGTGGAAGGGGTGTCCACGTCATCTGCAGCTGCAGACTCTGGATTCTGTGACAGTGGGAGCTGCTCTGATTCATCTCTAGTCCCTCCATCATCTGACACTTTCACTTCATCCATGATGAACGACACCTTCACATTTGTCCTCTTGAACGGGACAGAGGGCAGAGTTAAAGTGTGTGATGGCACCTTTTGCTGTCACCTGCAGTACCAGCGGTATCCACAGGGTGGCAGTGAGGAGCTGTATGCACTGGGAGCATTTTCTGGGCTGCACACTGCTGATGGACGCTACGCCCTGCAGGTATGAGCCAGGGGCTTCACTGACATTTAAAACTGCTTCATTACTCTTATATCCCTAACATCATCATTTTTTTGCAGGTGTGTGCACTTGTCCGTTGTGCAGGGTTGGACCCAAGCTCCTGTGGACAGATAGTGGAAGAGGCTGAGTCAAAAATTGACTTCTTGTTAGAGGGGAAGTTTGGAACCAGATACGTGTACCCATCAGTTTTGGCTAGCAGGATGGTTCTGGAGGATCCAAAGCATTTTGAAAAAGCTGCAGATGGAAGAGTGACCATGAAACACTCAGACATGACTGCTGGGCTGATCACTGCCTGCCTGTATGGACGGATGTATCACCTAGACAATGAATGAATTGCTTTGAGACCGTGTGTGTCTCAACTGTATTCAAGTATAATGAGCAAGGCTTTTGCATGGCTTGACCGTTAAAATAAATCTGCTCAACCTTTGTTTGTTTAATGAAACACACATTGCATTAAAAATATGTATCTAGGACTTTTTTTTTCAAACATGTCACTTTCATATTCATCCTAGAAGTTTATTATTCCAAAAAAGGAAAATGTCATGAATATCTCGACGGCATGTCTGTGTTCAACAACGGCTAAACGTGTCAGAGTCTAAATTGTCCTCATATAAGTCTATTTTTTTCAAACATTAATATAAAGATTATCTCTGATCATGCTGATGCTGTTGGTAGAACATTCTTATTTCTACGGACCAGATGTTGGCTGGCACTTTAAAAACGGCTCCCTGTTCCCTCTCTGTTAATTTACAGTGTCCTTTAATGTGGTCCGCAACACAAATGTTGACCATGTGAAATGTTGTGAATTGCCCTTCAGGGCCACCATAATTTCCAGTTCCCTATCATAAACGTTTTTAAAAGCTGTTTTGGGAACTATCCCCACTTGTAAGTTATTATTTCCAAATTTACTATAAGCAAAGACAAACTGATTAAAAAAAAAGAATCTGTAATTGCATGTGGTACATAGTTCAGACTTTTAACGTACTTCCGGGTATAAGCCGCGTAATTTCCTGTGCGATATTTTCAAAATAAGATTTGTATTTACAACTGGTTGTCAAAGTAGCGCCGCCTTTAAGTCATCCTACCGTTGCAGTCCAGCAGATGTAAGAAAATGTAATACAATTCTCAAGAATAACGACAAGTTGGCATTGTTCCAGTATTTTGTAGTAGACCTGCAGCATGAGCTTCATAACAGCTCTAATCTTGAAGTCTGCCAAACTGAGTCGACTCTGTTTACCCTCTCCTCATGTGGGACTTTAACCCTCATCTGCAACTGGTCCTCCTTCTTCGTTACACTGTTTATGCCTCCTCGAGAAGAAACCATGTTTTCATTCGCTGTAGTTTTTTTCAGTTTAACTTTAACTTCGGCTTTAGTCAAACTTGAGCCTGGTGGGGACTCTTCGTACGTCGCTGCTGTGTACGAGCATAGTGTGATCCTGAACCCGGAGCCCCACGTCCCCCTCTCCAGCCCCGCCGCCCTGCAGCACTTGCAGAAAAACCTTGATATCTACGAGGAGCAGGCTGCACGCGCCGCTCAGCAGGTAGAGAATGCACGTGAAGAGTTAGAAATGTATGGTGTTTTAGCCAGAGACTCAAAGATGCTGATTCCTCACTACGCAAGTGTTTCTATCAAGTTTTAATACATTTTAAAATAATATTCTTAATAGTCACGTGGTAGCCTGATATGGAAGGGTTACTGGAGGCTTTCAAAATTGACTAAATTACCTTTAAAGAGTGATGTAACTCAAGGTGACTCAAATGTAAACTCCTTACACTTTTGCAGACTTTGTCCGGCTTGTCACCATTTTTATGGATATAAAAAAAAATCATATTTGTTAATTTTTAACTCAAAAGGTTGTCTGAAGAGGTAAGTAAACTGTCAGGGGTCACTGGAATTATCATGTGCTATGAATGGCTAATGAGAATAAGTTACCTGAGCTTTGATGATCGACAGACAACACTGAATATCCCTCCTCTATCCCTCTTTCCAACACCAACTCAGTCGAGGCAAATATCAGTCTAACATGAGTCTGGTTCTGTTCGAGGTTTCTGCCTGTTAAAAGTACGTTTTTCCTTTTCTGCTGTAACTTGCTAAATGTTACAAAGGGATCTACTCATGGGGGAGTATGATGAGTTAAGTCTTTCCCTATCTTGATTGTCGTTGTCAGTGGACAGTAACAAAGTAAATTTACTTGAGTACTGTACTTAAGTAAACTTTTGGAGTATCTGTACTTTACTTGAGTATTATTTTTTGAGGAAACTTATTACTTTTACTCCTCTACATTCATAAGACAAATATCGTACTTTTTACTCTACTACATTTCTATCAGTGTTCTAGTTACTAACTACTTTTGCTTTGAAGTCAGCTCATGAATTTCCTTCTCTTTTCTGAAATCTGATCCCTAAGACAGTAAAATGTGTTTGTGTAGTTCTGTTGTCTTAGTGGTTTACCAATCCTGAATATCGTGCGTCTCCACGGTTGAATGTGGAGTAAACACAGAGCAGTTCATTTAGAGGTGGTAATGATGGCTATAATTCTTCACCTGAGCACCCATGTCCATATCTTCAGCCCGTGTTAGATGTTTTTAAAATGAAGAATGATACGTATGGTTTGAAATGTTCTCCTTGTTACCCACTCTGCACAAACAAACAAAAAATCACTGTCCATCCTGAGAAAGCGTGCTGAGCTACGTAACATTTGTTTCATTCCAGATGAACATTTCAAACTAAGTTGTCTGTGCTTGGAGTAACTTAGTTTCTGTTTTTATTCCATGGTATAGTTTTTAGAGATTCCAAGTAATAGTTTCTAGATAAACATAATGTAACAGAATGTACTTCTATGTATTCTTGACTGCACTCATGCTTTGTGAAAATACAAAGTTTTGGGATATTTTAAAAAGTACATTGAATACTTGAGTATTTTTAAAAGCAAGTACTCCAGTACTTTAACTCAAGTAATAATCTGACAGGGTAACTTTCACTTGTATTGGAGTAATATTTAAGCAGGAGGCTCTATACTTTGACTTAAGTAATGAAGCTGTGTACTTTGTCCACTACTAGTCTTTGTTAATAAATAAACATAAAGTATGGTCGAGATCTGCTACATTTGTAAAGTGTCTTGAGGTAGCGTTTGTTGTGATTTAGCGCTATACAAATAAAGATTGTTTGATTAATGATTGAATAATTTATTTTGTATGTTTGACCAGTAGAATACAAAACAGCACAGTCATAACCTAATACATAAATAGGCAGTTCCTTAAACAAGGGATAGCAGTAGAGTCATGAATCCAAACAAGTGTTCCACAGTGGCCTCAGTAGTGATCAGGATTAGTTGTATATCTGAGTTTATTAATGTGCTACAGTACATTAATGTATCCTGTCTCTTGTATCTTTGATCAGGGGGCCCAGATCCTGGTGTTTCCAGAAGATGGTCTCCAGGGGTTCAACTTCAGCCGTTCATCTATCTCAGGTTACCTTGAAACAATTCCTGACCCCCAACAAGAGAGCTGGAACCCCTGTACAGAGCCCCAGAAATACAACAACACTGAGGTGCAATACACTGACATTTTATGTTGTTATAAGCATTCTAACATGACACACTGACTAACAAACATCCAAAAGTTCATGTAACACCCGTCTTGAATATGATCCATATTTTGTTGTGGTTGTTTTTCAGGTTCTCCAGCAGTTGAGCTGTATGGCTCGTCGACACAACCTCTACATTGTGGCCAATATGGGTGACCGGCAGCCCTGCCCTCTGACCACTGATCCTACATCTTCCTGTCCTTCTGATGGACACTGGCAGTTCAACACTAATGTGGTTTTCAGGTGTGTTTAAGCCTTAAAAACTGTTGTAGCTTGCTCACAACACAAACTCTTTCTTGATATGAACTGAAAACTCATCTCCCTTCTTTCAGCTCAGAAGGCCTGCTAGTGGCACGTTACCATAAACACAACCTCTACTTTGAGAGAGCCTTTGACACTCCCCCGCAACTTGAGATCGTTACATTTGACACTCCTTTTGCTGGAAAATTTGGCCTCCTGATTTGCTTTGACATCCTCTTCCACGACCCAAAAGTTACTCTTGTTGAGAAGGTAAAATCACACTCTAGATATCTGTGTTTCATGTTCTTTTTTCTAATAACATCTGCCTCTCTTCTGACACCTTTCAGGGGGTACGTCAGTTTATCTTCCCCGAAGCCTGGATGAACCAACTCCCCTTACTGGACACAATCCAGTTCCAGCGAGCGTTCAGCTTGGGTGCTAATATCACCCTGTTAGCAGTCAACATTCGAAATGATGAACTCATTATGACTGGAAGTGGAATCTACACGCCTTTTTCTGCCACCTACCACCACGCACAGAGAGGAGACCCAGAGGAGGGCAGGCTGCTGGTGGCCAGGGTGCCAGTCTTAGACCCAGAGTGGAGGGCCACAGGGGAAGGGGTGTCCACGTCATCTGCAGCTGCAGAATCTGGATTCTGTGACAGTGAGAGCTGCTCTGATGCATCTTCAGTCCCTCCATCATCTGACACTTTCACTTCATCCATGATGTACGACCCCTTTACATTTGCCCTCTTAAGCGAGACAGAGGGCAGAGTTAAAGTGTGTGATGGCACCTTTTGCTGTCACCTGCAGTACCAGCGGTATACACAGGGTGGCAGTGAGGAGCTGTATGCACTGGGAGCGTTTGCTGGAACCCACGTGGTCAACGGACGCTACGCCCTGCAGGTATGAGCCCGAAGGTTAACGGACATTTAAAACTGCACCATTTAATCATCATTATCATTTTTTAACACTAACATCATCATCTTTTTTGCAGGTGTGTGCACTCGTCCGTTGTGCAGGGTTGGACCCAAGCTCCTGTGGACAGATAGTGGAAGAGGCTGAGTCAAAAATGGACTTCTTGTTAGAGGGGAAGTTTGGAACCAGGTACGTGTACCCATCAGTTTTGGCTAACAGGATGGTTCTGGAGGATCCAAAGCATTTTGAAAAAGCTGCAGATGGAAGAGTGACCATGAAACACTCAGACATGACTGCTGGGCTGATCACTGCCTGTCTGTATGGACGGATGTATCACCTGGACAATGAATGAACTCATTCTCTTAATATGAAATACAAATGTCAGAGTAATATCTTGTCTCATGTCCACTCTGCAATGAATCCAAAACAAATATCTTTATTCATTCATGACTTAATCTTTACAAACATTGCACCAAGTAGTTCATCCTCTGCCTAAAAGTTGCGTGTCCCTAAGAAGGCAATAATTATTAATTTTCATAATGTCTCTCTCTCTCTCTCTCTCTCACACACACACACACACACACACACACACACACACACGAATACAAAGATTCAGCTACGTTCCCCTGTCTCCAGTACAGTACACAGACATCGAGTAGTTACAGCATTACAAGATAAAGGTTCCTCAGGCCGTTCATTCAGTCATCATCTGACTCCTGACCAATTCAGTAAATGTTTCATACATCCACCTGCTGTCAGACTCTGCCACCATGGATTCAATCTCCACTCTGTAAAAAAATGTAGTGTTCAACAATAATTTCCTACCAGAGAATTAAAAAGAGGGTCAAAACAACGAGGCAGCATCACCAATGTGGATGAGGAGTTACAGCCATCATGGCAGCTCAGAAAGGATTAAAACTTCAAAGAACAGTGGGAAAAAAAACAGTATTCAATGTCCTGGTCCCATAAGATTGTCCCTCTGTTTGTCATTTGAGTCCTCTGAGCCTTTCTCTGGATCCTTTTCTAGTGAAAGTTTGATGGGAAACCTGTGAAAAGAATTAAAACCACTCCAGAAAATATCACTAAGACTGTGGTCTTAAAAAAAAAAACACTGCTTCAAATTTAAAAAGACATTACAGTGATACCGTCCGATAGAGATGTAGGGTGTGTTCTATATTTTAGCATATTATTCTCCACCCAACTGCACCTTAAACAAACAAAACATCTGGCTCACAACGAGAGTTATTTTTAGATTTGAGGAAGCTTCTCTAAAAATAATCCACACACTGGCTCATTTTGCTCCCTCGTCTTTCTCGCTGTCTTAAAGTTCTTGTCAGTGATCTATTAAGGCTCCTGAGTAGCTGGCAAACCTGCCAGTGTTGTGTTCACTGTGTCCAATAGCAGTGACGTCCTCGTCAGTACGTCTCTGAATCAGAGTCATTTAGTTCATCGTCGACAGAGACAGAGGACAGCGGGCGCTCGGGCCTGCAGTAGGAGGCGTGGTCGGGCCTCAAAGGGGGTGGGGTGTCAAAGGCCACACCTTTGGAGACGTGGTTGTTAGTGGGGTGATGGTTGATGACTGTCTGAGTGAGAGAAAGTGCGGGTAAAGCTGCGATGGTGACCATAGGGGAGGTGGGCATCATGGAGTTGAGGATGAGTGCCAAGCAGTCGGCCACGTCGCGGTTGGGGGCGCAGGCAAGAGCAGGAGTGTAGCCTAGAGAGAAGAAAACACAGGAGAGTAAAAATAATGCGTTAGAGATTCATAGCAATAAAGGAAAATGTGAGAAGTGTTGGTGCAGGGATATGAAAGCTGACCGTTTTCATCCACTGCTAACACACTAGCTCCTTTCCCGAGCAGTTCCTGGACCACCACTGTCAGTCCCCTCTTGGCTGCTACATGCAGGGGCCTGCAGGAAGGTGAGGGGAGATATTGCATTAATATATATCCAGATTACCCAACTATAGAGCTGTGTCCTCTCTCTTGAAATAATACATACGTCTGGAGAGCAGCATTGGTGCAGTTGATGACATTTCTATCGCCCATCTTTTCCAGAATCAACAAGGCACTCGTCTCATGACCCTGAAAGGAACAGAAAACACCAACTATGAATACTAAAAAAATCCCTGTGACATCTTAAAATCTTTAAAAACAATTTCCTGTCTGTCAACCTTGTTGCAAGCCAAGTGTAACGCTGTGTCCCTTTGCGCATCCTGCACAGCCAAGTCTGCCTTAGCGCTGCTCACCAACACTTCTAAAACACAAGAATGGAGCAGGTTACACGTCTGCATTAGCGCACAGACGCCAGTGTATCCATGCGTCGTCGGGGAACTGACCCACAGTATTGGTTTGTCCATTTAGAGCTGCCATCATCAGAGGTGTCCTGTGTAAGTGTGTGTCCACAACATCTGCCTTTGCTCCATGGCTCAGCAGCAGGGAAACACACTCCACGTGGTCGGAAAAAGCTGCAGCGTGAAGCGGGGTTCTGTGAAACACAACCACGGCTACAACATAACCTGAAACACTTCTTAAAAATAGGATTGAATAAGTGACTTATCAAACCTCTAACCTGCCCTTTGAGTCAGTGGTGTTGATGATAGTTGATCCCAGTGAGTCGATTAACATCTCAGCTACTCCCTCGTTATCATTTATACTGAAAGACAACAAACACTGTCACATACTCAAAGATCAGTGTCTACCTCTATCTGTGTGAAACCTGTAAAGGCACAAACATTCTCTTACACAGCACAGTGCAGAGGACTGAAAGAGTTTCCTCTAATCTTCTTGAACACCTCCTGGTCTAGAAGCACCTCCACACAAGCATCATATCCTGAAGGAGAGAGACAGATTTAAATGCTGCCTTGTAATGGCTTCATACAGAACAGACGTGTTACACTGTGTGTCTCAGTACCATTGTAGCAGGCCCAGTGCAGTGGTGTGTAGCCCTGGTTGTCAGTGAGGTGCGTTTGGGTGTGTGAGGTGTTTGTGGCCTGCAGAAGAGAACCCAAAGCACCCACACGACCACAAGCAGATGCCAGATGAAGAGGGGAGCGACCACTGATGTCTCTCACACACACACTGGCCCCCCGCTGTAGAAGAGCGTCCACACACTCCTCCTGACCAGTCACAGCCTGTGTGAGAAGAAGTGGAGAATATTCATTTTGTTTTCACTTGAATAGTAACGGCAGAGTGTGTGTGTGTGTGTGTGTGTGTGTGTGTGTGTGTGTGTGTGTGTGTGTGTGTGTGTGTGTGTGTGTGTGTGTGTGTGTGTGTATGTGTGTGTGTGTCTGTGTGTGTGTGTGTGTGTGTGTGTGTGTCTTACCCCTCGATGTAGTGCTGTTCTCCCCCAGCAGTCCTGATTCTCTACACTGGCGCCTTGACTGAGAAGAGAGTACACACACTCTGTGTGTCCATTCAGCACAGCCAACATTAAAGGAGTCCTGCACACAGAGTGGAAATAAGGCAACACATTTATTTTAATTTATTTTACTTTTAGGTGAAAAAACATTGTGTTATCTCCTCGTACAGCACAATCATCTCAGCAAAAGCGCCCTGTACCATATGCTGTCCGCGCACACACTCACTGTCCGTTGCTGTCTTGTGCATCCACATTAATGTGTTGGTTGTTGTTGCTCACGAGCAGGCGCAGGCACTCTGGGTGGCCATTCATAGCTAAAGCAGACAAACACAAATATACACGAGCATGACTCATTTTTCTAAAGCAACAACATGTTTGTAACGTCCAGGGCCAGAGATCTGCTTGTTTCTGTGCGATGTAATGATGCTATTTTTGTTGTACCTGCAGCATGTAGGGCTGTCTTTTTGTTTGTGTAGTCCCGCGTCATGGGTGAGGCGCCGTGGTGAAGCAGCAGGGAGACACACTCCTGATGCCCCCTGGAACAGGCCAGGCTGAGGGGGGTCCGGCCTTCTGGGCTGCACACATCCACCTCCAGCAGAGACGACAAGAGAACCTCTAATGCCCCACAGTGTCCGTGGTGAGCCTGAAGCAACAGCGAGCACAACAACAAGCACAGTTTAATCATGTTTAATGCAAGTAAACATGGAAGTGACACAAATGTAGACATCCTGATGAATCCATGAACTTACAGCCAGGTGGAGTGGACTGACAGGGGCCTGGCTCTCTGTGTCATTCAGCATGTCTGTTCCTGATGTCTCCATTAACTGAAACACAGACGTGTTGAAACATTACTTGTGTCAGATTCAAGTGTGTTCACAGGCTAGGCTGCACAGATATCATGGACCACTCTTTGCCATCAAGACTGCAAAACGCACATTAGCTTGCTTCTTGTTATACGCCCACTAAGAGGATGGAAAACTTCAAGTGGGCATCATCTGGCTTACAGATGATCTAACCACCACATTATCCATCTGTCCAACAGAGGGAGCTACATAAACAGTCATTGTGAGGGCCCATTGTGTAACGGTGGAGGATGGTAATATTTCTCTTACCACATCTAGAGGAGTCTCACTCGCCATCTGAAAGAAAAACAAAGGCTATTCATCATGAAAGTGTACTCATGTACGCATACTATTCTCTACAGTTCTGCAAACTACCAGCAGATGGAAGTTATTAGATCTAATTTGTACAGTATTTTGGGTTTTCAGGCCATCTTTCACAAATGCAACATGTTTTCCCTCAGCTGTACACACCAGCTCCAGGCAGAGTGTGCGTCCGTAGGCTGAGGAATAGTGCACTGCACTGTAACCCTGTCTGTCTCTCACTCCTGGATCAGCATCATTCCTCAGCAGGTACTCCACACACCTGAGAATACATAAAAGGTTAAGAAAAAAAGGTCTTCATCTGACATTTCTGTGGAGCAGTTCGATGCTTAAAAACAGACTTACTTTCCGTCTGTGTCAGCTGCGGCGGCGTAGTGCAGGGAGCTGCAGCCTCTCTGGTCCTGCTCATTAACACTCGCCCCAGAGCCCACCAAGGCGAACACACACTGGTAGTTACAGTTGGCTGATGCATAGTGTAGTGGAGTCCTGGAGGGTCAAAAACTGAACCTGTTTGTCTCAGTGAGGATTTAATACTCTTTTTGTAAAAGTCTACATTGATATCATACCAGGTTTCTTTCTATTTCTAGCTTTAATAGAATTCAACTACATTCTTATCTTACCTTCCAAAGTTGTCTTTCCTGCTAAAGTCTGCTCCAATGTTTAACAGCAGGTTCAGACACTCCAAGTTCCTGGTTAGAGAGACAACTTTAGCAATATCTTGTTATGTCAATCAAGAACAGAGATAACATATCTGAGCATGTGAGCAACA
This sequence comes from Notolabrus celidotus, assembly GCF_009762535.1. Lineage (NCBI taxonomy): Eukaryota > Metazoa > Chordata > Actinopteri > Labriformes > Labridae > Notolabrus > Notolabrus celidotus. The sequence goes on along the minus strand of NC_048287.1, from coordinate 15,021,390 downwards.
AAGCAGTTCATTAAGGAAGAAGGAAAAGCAGAAAAGGGGGGAGAAAAATAAAACAATAGTACGAGACAGAAATGATGACTCACCCTCCAGCTGCAGCAGCATGTAGACAGGTCCTTCCAAAGTCATCAGGGGTGTCTATGTCAAACCCTGCGCAAACATGCATTCAGCATCAATTAGGATGTCAACTAGGTGATCTGGAGGCAAGAACGGCATCAGCATGAGTGTACCTGAGGACAGCAGCTTCCTGCAGCAATCTGAGAAGCCACTGAGAGCTGCCAGGTGGAGAGGGAACATCCCGTGAATGCCTCTCCTGCAAAGATCCAACGCAGAGAGGGCAAGTCATCACAGGACACGGAGATGAGAGATATGGGTACATTTTTGATGACATGAAACAAAGCAAAACATGAAGATTGAAAGAATATTTTATCCAGATTTTCCAAACAGCATGCTGTCCTCTTATAACTGAGGCACAGATTGTATTGACAGCTGGGCAAAATGTTGATTGTTACTAACTTGGTGGTGTTGGCTTCATGTTTGATGAGTGCTGTGATGATGAGCTCATGGCCGTAGCGGGCAGCGATGTGAAGGGCAGTGTTTCTGCTCTTGTCCTCACAATCTATCTCAGCTCCTGCGCAAATAAAGGGCTCATTTACATTTAATAAACACTTTAGAATTCAAATCATTGTGCCATATTTATAGCATAACATTTATATTATCTCTACCACGACATACAAACACATAGCTCTCACCATTTTGAATTAGAGCCTGAGAGCAGGAGAACCTTCCATGGGTAGCTGCCATGTGGAGGGGCGTTTTACCATCCTTACTCTAAACAGATGGAGGGAGAGACAATGAGAGAAGAGAGAGTTTTACTTTTGGGCTTATATTTCAGTGTGGCAGTGAATGCAGATACTTTAGAGTGTGGGCAACTGAATCAAATCTGAGTCTAACACTGTCATTTTAGAAAGCTTGAAATGAACATAAGCTATCTTAGACCCCCTTGTGGACCACAAAAAGACCCACACACACATTCCCAGAGCAGATTGCAGCCTCGGGGAGCCACCCCCTCCTCTGTTCACTTCCATATGTCCCTACATCTTGAGGCTGTTGGGACCTAATATCAGTTTCCATCACTGCTACACAAGTGTGAACAGTTCTGTCAACTTAGCTACATGCTAAGCGGCATGGTAAGATTTATTCCTGATTTTGGACGTGTACATACCTTCACTTCATTTATGTAAAAATGTAGCTTAGCTGAAAAAAGAGTGTTTTATAAAACAAAAAGATAATTTTTGTATATGGACACACCCGCATGTTGATGTGAGCTCCATGGGCCAATAGCAGCTCCTGGCACAGCGCCCCCTGCCGTGAAGAGGAGGCGAAGTGAAGAGCAGAGAAGCCTCTCTCGTTCACCTGAAGCAAGAGATCGAACGACATCATTACAAGAAAAATACAAACAAATCTGATGATTAGCGCACACACTGTGAGATGCATCTACACACCTGGTTAACGTGGGCTCCTGCATCTATGAGCTCACTGACCACCACATCCTGCCCATTGTAGCAGGCTAAATGGAGCGGTGTGTTGCCATAGGCGTTCACCTCGTTGACCTAGGCAAGTAGAGAAGACATCTACGTCATTGTGCATTCAGGAACACACAGTTATTAGTGCATGTGTGTGTGTAGTTATATTTACATGGACTCCGAGCCCCAGCAGGTAGTGCACTGTGCTGCTCATCCCGCTGGAGGCAGCTGCATGGAGCGGCGTGTAGGCTTTCTTGTCTTTACAGTCGACCTCTGCTCCACTGGCTACCAATAACTTCACCACCTCCAGGTGACCTGATACAGAGGAGGGAGAGAAGAGGAGGTGAGAGGAAAGATAGACGTTACACTAAGTCTGATATAAACTGTGTTTGCATGAGTACCACACACGGTAACAGTCTTACCCATGTAGGCTCCCCAGTGGATCGCTCTCCTGTCCTTCTTGTCAAATGCATTAATGTTGGCTCCTCTGGACAGCAGCAGCTTCACCATCTATCACATAAAAAGACCACTAAATAAAACGCAAAGGTTGTGTGTGTGTGTGTGTGTGTGTGTGTGTGTGTGTGTGTGTGTGTGTGTGTGTGTCTGAGGACACCAACCTCTACATGTCCACTGAAGGCAGCGTGGTGCAGGGCAGTGCGTCCAGCCCGGTCCGACACATTGACGTTGCTGAGCAGTGGAACCAAAGCCTCTGCGCAGCGTACTGCCTTGTTGCTAGCTGCGACATGGAGCGGCGTCTGCCAGTTCTTGTCCCGAGCGTTAACATCTGCGCTGTGCTTCAGCAGCACTGCCACTGCATCCTGTGTAGAGAGAGAGAGAGAGAGAGAGAGAGTGGGTCAAGGTGTGTATACTAGTAGTTTATTTTCAAACGCACCCACAGTGTTCCCATAAAGAACGCGCCAGCGTGTGCAGGTGGCTGTGTGGGGGCGGTATAAAATTCTTTGCTATTCTTAGGGGGCTTTCAAGCCAACAATAGCACTGAGGGAGAGAAACTACGCAAAAGGGCTGTGTTAATGAGGGCATGTCGCCCAGGGCCAAGCAGAATAAATAAGAGATTTGAAGGCTTATTAAACACCAACACACTGCACATTGCTCACTCCATTATACCCCTTTAAGGTCACACTGTACAAACATTACCCCAGCTGCAGTAATTGTATCTATCCCATGCCGCCATGGCATTCATACGATATCTTATCTGGTTGGTGTGTTGCTGCACTAACTTGTATTTTCACTGAAAAGTATGAAGTCTGCATTTTTGTTGCAGTGCTGCTGTAAAGGGTGGGAATCTGCTTCTGTAGAGTTGAATCCTTCTTTTCTTTTTAAAGTTTAAAACAAATCTATTAACCTTCATTAACTGTGAGAGTTACATCACTGCTTGTGACAGAGGATAACACAGTCACCTAATAAGAGTGGAGTTGACACAGTAAACATTAGCACGTGTGTTTGTGTAATGTGTTACCTCACTACAAGAGGCGACAGCCCGGTGAAGAGGAGTCAACCACTTGTTGTCTTTGGCATTAACTCTGGCTCCTTGGATGAGAGAGGGAGAGAAAGTGAGGGATCACACAAATCCAGTATGCCAACAAGCGCACACACACACAGAAGAGAAACATGGTGGAAGAGTGCAATTAGTAAAAGATACTTTAATGGTCCAGGATACATATTTGAAGGGAATAGTGTGAAGACTCAAAAAGAGGCTGTTTTTCATGACATATGGTTTGAGGGGTGTGTTGTGAGCTAGTAGTGCCCGGAAGATATAAAACTCCCATGGTGCTCTTTGGCACAGCTCAGGGGGGTTAAAATAGCCCCGAAATCTGCACCTGTTGCTTTCTCCTCACGTTATTGAGAAACAGTTAACACACTACACTCGTAATGCTGCTGCGGGGTTGGCCGTACTTCCTGGCGTGCTCAGCTGACTTCACAGAAAGTTAAGCCGATATGGACACTATTAGATGATTGATGAATCACCAATCACAGCCAGAGGTTGACAGTCCCAGAGCAGGGTGCAGACACACAGGCGAGGAAACTGCTGAGTGAAGAGGAGGGAGGCAACGTGGGGATGAGGAGCAGGTTTTGAAATGTTTAGGAAAGGATGGCAGGACAGAGAAAGAAGTAAATTGGTTGTAGAAAAACATGTGGAAAACTTTTTCTTAAAGGTATAAAGGATCCTTTTTTTTCTTGCTTCCTTTTGTAGTTTGCTAGGTTAAAATCTTAAATTAAGGTAGTTGAATACTTGGCTATTGATTGAAACAATTTACTTCACAATAAAGGTGTTTCAAGGCACTGATTGGTCATAGGAAAACCAAAAAACAGTTTTCCTAAGAACTAGTTAGACCATAACATTTGTTTGAAAATAGATTAAAATTGGACTTTGCAGTGTGAGTATTATTAATGAATGTTCAGTTAAACATGCAAAGGATTTAGTAAATATTGACATATCAAAGAGGAGTCGATATGGTCGCAGAGATGAAAAACAAAGACAGATCGATGCAAACAGGGATCACTGCTGACAGCCAGTGTGGATAGATGAGTGCGCTTTCGAGCAGAACTGATACGAGAGCTGGACGCACATGAGGTGGACATTAAATCAAATGAAGGACTGAGAGACCGGGAAAACCTGGTTGTGATGTTTACCTGACAGGATGAGCAGTTCAATGATCTCAGCGTCTCCCAGGTAGGCGGCAGCGTGCAGAGGCGTCCGCTTCTCATTGTCCTGATAAGAAAATCCAGAAACACAGAACATGAAATGTCAGCGTGTGTTTTCTTTAGACACTGACTGAAACACACACCATGATGGGTGACATGCTGCCTACAAAATCTATAGACCTCACACTGCTGTAGACCACAAGCAACATGAGACCAGAGCAGCAAGGAGAATGATATTCATCACTTGTATTCTTCACTGTGCTCTTTATCACTTCCAAACACTTGGCTGCTTCACCGGCCCCGCCACCTCTCTCTCTCTCTCTCTCTCTCTCTCTCTCTCTCTCTCTCTCTCTCTCTCACTCACTCTGTCAGTGCAGCAGGGAGCAATCAACAGAGTGTGGCTATAAACAAAGGTCATGTGACTGCAATTGGCCTGGGCCAGTGTTGCTGACTCCAGAAGACTCAGTGTGATGACCCCAGCAGTATAGACCCAACACGGAAATAGAAATAAAGCATATGTATGCATGTGTATGTAAAGTGAGGATATAGATTCAGTTACAAGAGGGATAGGAGAAAAAAGAAGAGGAAGATCAGGTGAAGGTAATGTCGAAGAACAAAGAATGGAGGAGTGTCTTAGCCCGGCTGACAGCAGTTTATGATGGAGAGGCTGCCAGAAGGCACTCTAAGTCAGTCAGTCAGTCAATCGATAGCAACCCGGATCGATGTAGCATGCTTGCCAACTGCTGCTTCCCTTGATGTTTTTTGATCCGTCATGGCTTCTGTGAGAGGCTGCAGTCTCAACAGACTAATACACAACCAGGAGCAAAAACATACAAACTGAGAGAAAGTCAAGCAGAATAGCAATAAGAGTGTGACCTACCTGAATGTTGACATCCTCTTTCTTGAAGATGAGCGCACGGACTTCATCTGGTTCCAGGTTGAAGATGGCTCTCAACAGTGACGGCTGCAGAGACGGGAAAAGAAGAGGAAATGCTGATGTTCGCTCACACCACACCGGATTTGCAAGGCAGTAATTTTCTCTGCTGACAAGTGTGTTATCAGTCAGAGTTATGCGTGTTACAGGAGAGAGAGTCTTACACACAGAGACTCCATAAGCCTGAGCTGGGACAGAGCTATAGGTCGTGAACAGCTGTATATCACCTGTTTATTTATGACAGCTGCAGCAAATATCATATAAACACATGCATGAAACTACAGTTCATGTTTGAGCCATGCGATAAGAATGTGTACGGAAGCAAAAGGTATGTGGGAGAAAGGGAGAAAATGACAAGGTTAGTCTTAAATATTAAGCATTTGAACTATTTATTACCACCTGTTTTAAGCAGCTTACATAAAGTGTGCATATTTTAAAGAAGAGATAAGAAGTCTTCCCAGAAGCAGGGAATAAACATGCGTTTTATAAATACACTACACAGATCATGTTTAATCAGTAGCTCTTAATGTAGTTTTATTGACATATTGAAAGTGTGTTTGAATGATAACATTTGTTATAGGCATGAGAGTGCGATGCCTGATATTGAGATGTGTAAACAATAAACCCTGAGTCCATTCAGATGAAAAGGTTAGGGGAAGTTTCACTATACTGAGCTCACAATTCAACTCTGGATTCTATATTTAACTTTATATTTGTATGACTTAAATGTTATCTAAGATATTGAATAACAAAGGTGTATTATTTTCCCGTACAAGTCTGTAAATTCCTCAATCTACGCTTCACCTGAAACTGACCAAATATGCATTGCTAGTGACAGTGATTATGAAATGCTAATGTAAAGATCTAAAGGACAAAGTGATTGTATTCCACTTATAGTACTCTTTATTTTATGATGTTGTAGCAAACTTTATTGATTCAACATGTTTGGATAAGTGATAAGTCTGAGGATTTAGCTGCATACTTGTATTGATCATTCAACATTCAAAGCATTGTGTTTCTTTGCCCTGAAGCCACAAAAAAAAATTCAAATAGACTGGCACGATGATGTTGATGGAGGAACTGATGAAACTGCAAATAACATGTCAAGTACTTGAAGTCTTTGGAAGTGCTACCAACGTGTTGTCCCATCTTTTCCACAACAGCTAAAAGTTATTCCATTCAGTTGCACGAGTACTACGATGTGTTTCTGGCTGCTCCTCATGCTCTGTTTTCCCCATCCCTCTCTGATTTCGTCCCAACTAAAAATAAGTGGGGGTCGTCAGGCATGCTGGCTCCTGTCTCCTGCATATAACACAACTATGTCAGCGATTGGCGAAGGTAGACACGGAATAGGAGGACAAACTCTGTCATTAGAGCCGGCTCATCTTCTCTGGCTTCTCCCCATTCCCAGTGTCCATTTCAAAGAGGAGCTTTCAAAGGATGGAACAACTTATTTCCATCTTTCAATGGTAGGCTTGGCCTTTGTGCAGCCTGCGCTGGAGACTACAAAGGCCCAGGCTTTGCTGATAATCTATACAAACCAGCAGACATCTCATATGGCAGGGTTGTATCAGTGATTATGCTGGGACTATATTTAGCAGAAATGAAGTGTTGGCAGTATATTGTATCTTTATGCAATGGCAGTACATAGTGTATGTACCTCATGTTACCTCACTCAGGCAAGGTATGACCAATGAGCCGGTGGGGTATAAACTCAGATCATAATGGCATGACCACCCAAAAAAAAAAAGACTGATATCTATAGACCCTAAATTGAGCCAAATCTCTGATCAATCAATCCAACAGAAGGACCAACCTCACCTTGTCCTCCTGAGCAGCAGCAACCCTTCGCGAGGCATGATGGGATCTGCGGTCTGGGGATGATTTGGGCCGAGGAGGTGGGGGTGAAGAAGAGGGCTCATCCTCCTCCACCTCCTCCAGCACCACGATACACACACGGCTGGCCCGCTCTGAACGCATCAGGAACGAACGCTCATACACACACCGACACAATCACTTACACATCCTCTCACTCACACACACACACACATTAATACACAGTGTTCCCTCTTCCATATGTGCGCAATCCGGGAGCACGAAGGTCAGCAAAAAAATCCCATAAACACAGCAGCTTCCTCGTAAACAAACACAGCTCATCTTCATGTAAAATCCAAAGTGAAATCCGGCTCCGTCCTCTATCTGTCAATGTCGCTTTGCTGCATGTCTCCTCCTCTCCTCCTCTCCTTAACCCACACTCCCTCTCTGTGAGAGCAGTAGCGGAGACAGCAGGGAATTCCTCTGCGTAATGGTGGCAGTAAGCGGCATGCGGCAGAATGAGCTCGGACTGCCTCGCAGCACACAGGAAGCTACATCTCCTCACTGCTGTGCTGCAGCCAGGAGCACGCGCTCACACTAACACATACGTCACATGCAGACACGCGCGCACACACAGAGTCCCTGTGATTAGTGTGGACGGGGAGCCGTGGCAGCCGGTATATGTGTGGGCATGCGTCGCTCTTTTCAGGCAGACTGCTGAAGCCAGCTCTTTCAAACAGGGACGGAGAGAGAGAGAGAGAAAGTGAAAGGGGAGGGGGAGAGGGAGAGAGGCAGGTACCTACTGTACCCTCCTGAGACCCAGGGGGAAAAGTGTTGTAATTTAAAAAAAAAAATTCTATATAAATTAAGTGTTGGGGTGGTAAAGAACACACTTCAAAGATATATTTTTTTAAAACTTTACTTTAATAACATTTTACAAAATGTGCACTGTAGGGCACAACCAGACTTCATTGATGTCCAGTCTCTACGGCTCATTGGGGTACCGTCATCTTCAATTCTGTATTCTACCAACATAGGTATGAACCTAAGAGAAAGACAAAACACACTCAATTCATCCAATTAGTCAATAAACATGTCTTATTTATTCATTTTAAAAATAGCTTTGATTTAAAAGCCTATGTGTTGGTTTTGGCCCAAAATGGACTGTGGACTGGCCCTGCGTCTTGGTCAAATTCATCTTGCTCATCATCTGCATCATCCTCTCCTGTCTCAGAAACTCTCTCTTCACTCTCATCTTCTGAAAGGTCTATGTCTGAATCTCCCTCAATGATTCTCTATTAAGAATCCACTAACGCTCTGTCAGCTGTCTACTAAATAAATGTGAAATAAACATACAGTAAGTCCTGATGTGCACTACAGTATACATGAATCAATTAGGTGTTTTTCCACCGAAAATAAATGAGTTCAGCTCTGAAAACTCACTTAAAATGCTCCTTAGATGTTAACTTACTAAAAACAATCAAAGTATAACTTTGAGAAACATTTTAAATATGAATGTCATGCTTACCTTTCCTTTTTCCATAAAATGTGCCTGTTGAGATGGCAGCCATTTTCAAAAGACCTGAAAAGGCTACTTGTCATAGCCACACCCCCACACATGATATATCATTGGAAAGCTATGTTTGTCCTCTGTAAGGCACATCAGGACTCAATAGTCACATGTAAAGTATCAGAGGAATAAAGCAAAAACTAATGTGTACTACAGTGTACAAAAATGAATTGCTGGGTCTCAGTAGGGTAGAGCACTATGAGAAAAGAAGCCTGAAGATGAATGGAGCAAAGAACAAAGAGGGCTTGGGACAGAGATGAGTGCAGACCGGTTATAAAAAGTTAATAAAAGAGAAGAAAGAAATTCTTGACTGGACTGAAAGACAGTCAGGACATTATTTATATGACTCATTTGTATCAGCTCACCGTTTGTTCAGTGCAGATCCACAAGTGAGTGGGTTAAAGTGTTATCGTGGAGATGGGATGATGCTGCTATGGTGGAGCTGGCTCAACACGATTGATTCTTTACCAGAAGCCCTTCTATCAACTCAAGTCAAATCTAGCATGTTCATTTTCAGAGCTTCAACAGTCAATCAGTCAGGACTTATGTGTGGGTCTCGTGCAGAGCAGGGAGCAGTGAACTGAGGCACTACAAGGCTGTGTTGTTTTTAGATTTTTGCTCAATAAAATCTGAGAGGACGCCATCTTCATAAAGTTGGTGCTAAAAGAGAGGTGGCTTTTCCATCGTAATCTCAGAGAGTATTGAGACAGAAGTAAATAGATTCCAGATCACTGTTTGTAAGTGTGTTTGTGTTGCAGTGTCCTCTTTGGTGTATCCGTGGCATAGCTTCAAAAGTCCCGATCTCCTCATTATGAAACTGGAACAAACTGGCTTTGCCAGAGAATGTGAGGGTAGCTAACAAGACCACTCTGTACGTGCATGTCTGAGTGTGTGAGTGTCTGCCTCCTTCATATTCAACACAGATCCTAAAATGAGCAATCTTGCCAAGCCACACAACCCCATTAACTCAGAGGGAGGGACAGAGCCAAGGAGGGCAAACGAGGAATAGAGAGATTTGGTTGGATGGAGCTTCTCTGCAGGCCCAAATTTCAAATAACTGCTTTACCATTCATAAAATTAATATGAAACACAGTCTTATGGGATTTTTCTGCTCAGTGTATGAGTTGACATATGAGAGATTCACTACAAAGGCTCAAACACAGAGAGGTATTAGAGGAGGAAAGCATGAAAACCAACAATCAATGTTTTCCACTTGCTAGCACTGGGGAGACTCTCAGGAGCGTAGCCCAAAGATGTTTACACTGAAGGTTTGGTGCCATTTCCCAAATAGACTTGAGTGTTTCTGGTAATTGTAGACATAGATTCATGTGTTTAGAGATGTAACCAACACTCATCAATGTGTGTAAACAATGCAAGCATGTCGAGCAGACAGTAAAAGTTAACATATCCATGAATATAAAGGTATAAACATGCAGCTAACAGCTACAGCTGTCCTCCAATGCCCCAATCATGCCAAGCTGGAGTTCCTCTTTTTACGATGACAGGTCCTGGGAAAACACACATTCTGATCTCACTGCATCAACAACAGCCACAACAAAAACACAATAAAGTACAACCTATGAGGTGTACGTAACGTGTGAAACGAGTGAAAGTATGCAGCATGCACTGACCTCTGTGCTGACCCTGCGACAGGATGCACTGTGTGTAATGTAATCCCAGTCTATAAAACACAAAGGCCAGCACGTGTGTGTGTGTGTGTGTGTGTGTGTGTGTGTGTGTGTGTGTATGTGTGTGTATGTGTGTGTGTGTGTGTGTGTAGGGGTGTGCTGCACAGACAGGAGCAATGAAGAGGCTGACATCTAGAGAATCCAAAGCTTTTAGGGATCAAAAGATCTGGTAAAGCTTTCCTTACATAACGTGGAGGGTATGCACACCCTCACTGTGAGAAGGTGAGATCTTTTTACTAAATGACAACCAAATAATTAGTGAGTTATAAAGAGGGAATCTTGAGTAACAGAAGTCTCAAAGTAAAGTACCACTATGTGCAATTTTATTGTCATCATAATATGATCAATTGAAAAACACAGAAGCAAAAGTCTGCTTTATCACAACTAATGAGAAAAAATGTTTAAATCCCAAATTTGCGCATTTAGATCGAGCTCTTGAAACACGCACCATGCATTCATCCACACAGCTGTAGCACCAGGCAGCTTCATCTACACTCTGATAAACTTGTCTAAATTGCTGACTCCATGATAAGCCAGCAGGACGGAGAGAAGAGCAAGGAAAATGCGGTCGATGAAGACCTTACAGTGAAAAAGAAAGCACTTCTGCTAATGGAAATATTTGAGACTGATGAAGGACTACAGGTAGTGTGTAAAACATGCAAAACATCAGTGAGATATAGGGACAGTGTGCTATAGCTGGTGTGCTCAGTTCAAAACTAACTAACTTGATCTGTGTGGATGAAGGTGCTGCTTTAGTTTTGTGTTTAATCACATCAGCTTTAAGTGTGTTTAAAACTACAGTGTATTTATTTAGTTTGAACTATTTAACACACTATTTCAATTGGGTTTTTTTTAACAATGACTAACTGTTAGCATGGCAGTGTATTTTAAAAGCAGCTTGGCACACTAACTTTATCTACAAGTAGAGCCTCAGTCTTTTCAATACTCTTCCTGTCCCATTACTAACCATAGACCTTTCTGGAGTTCCTGAGCTCCCTTGTCTCGTAGGTTCATCTGAGTCGCTGCCATCGACGACCTGCTGCTGTGGACATGCCAGTCTCCAGCTGCTACAACTACTACTTTCCATCTCACCACTATCTACTCTCTCTATCCCTCAATCCAATCCGAACTCGGTCGAGGCAGATGTGTGTCTAACATGAGTCTGGTTCTGCTGGAGGTTTCTGCCTGTTAAAGGAAGTTTGTCCTTGCCGCTGTAACTTGCTAAATGCTGAAAACTGCTCTGCTCATGGTGGATTAAGATGAGATCAGACATAGTCCTGTCTGTACTATGGGACTGGATCTTACACTGCCTTGATGTTGGGTCTTCGTTAGGTCTTAGATTTCATAGAATACGGTCTAGACCTGCTATGTTTGTAAAAGCGTCATGGGATAATGTTTGTTGTGATATGGCGCTATATAATTAAAGATTGATTGAATACATACTTATCAGCCATAACAGCATATGTGACCACCTACCTAACATTACACAGGCCCCCTTTTGATACCCAGCAGCCCTGACCCATCAAGTATGTTCCAAAACCTTTCTCGCAGAACCAGCATTAAGTTTTCAAAATAAACTATGATACAGCAGCGCATCTTTTGGATCAGCCTTTGCTCCCCACACACGTTCATGATGAGCCTCTGCCACCAATGACCCTGTCACCAGTGGACTGTTTTTTCCTTCCTTGGCTTGGACCACTTTTGTACAGTCCACAGCAGACCGGGTAACCCTCAAGACCTGCATCACAATTTGGCTCACTTCAAAGTCGCTCACATCCTTACCGTTGCCTAATTTTCCTGCTTTCAACGCATTGATTTTGAGGACATGATATTTACTTGCTGACTTACCTCACCCATCCACTGACAGGTGCCATTGCAATGAGATGATCAGTGTTATTGCCTTATCTGTCAGTGGTCATTATGGAATGACTGATTGGTATATGTTACACTAGTGCACAAACATGGTCTATATAAGCCCCCCATTAAGTCAGCGAAAACATAACTGATATATTCTCTAACATGCTATGATCCTGTGTTTTCACTGAGTGTGCCTCTATCTCTTCTTTAACCATATGCTGGTTAGGTTGCTCACCATACTCCAAAGCTAAAGGACGCCCTCTAGAGGACAAACAGAAGACATAGCCAAAAGTGACACTCGCTCCTGTCTCCAGTCCAGTTCTTGGCTCTGTGACTGAGACTATTTTCGTCCCTTTGTCCAATTCTCTGTCAGCAAGCCCCACTGAGAACAATGAAGAATAGAGAGGGGGATCTAATCACACACACTCTTCCCGTTTGTCGAGTGCCCGGAAGAGCAGTCAGACCAGGACAGGCCACAGAGCTGCACACTCACTAACCCACTTTGAGTGAAGTTCATAGTTTAAGCCATTTGTGTTACAATGCAATATCTTCGAGGTGCCCGTTTAGGCTGATTCTGAGGCAACACGGGCACTCGAAGCACAGACCTGCCATTAAAACTTCAATGGGACTAAAACATTTGATACATTGACTTTAAATTCTCAGGGTAGCTTTATAAATCTAATTTTCTACGACAAAAAAAACACAAAGCAATTGCACACTATTTATAAAAAAAAAAAAGGAGACAAGAAAGCAAGATTACAATGTGCTTCAAAAAGCTGTGTACAAGCAATAGGCCTACTTAATATTTTTTCTTGAGTATAAATGATTGTCAAAATTTTTGATTATTGACATAACCTCTAACTGAAAGCCTTCATAATCTATCAACTTTCAAGCACATTCTTCCACGGAAGAAAAAAAGTATTCACATGCTATTGCTAGTCCCACCCAATTCAAGAAATTTAGTTTCAGACTTTGTGAAGGTTTTTTCTGAACAAGTAAATTCTGCCACATTCCACCTGAAAAGTGCCTGGGAGGAGGATCTGGGGATACAGATTGATGATGACGTTGTGGGAGGAGAGCCTTAGCAGAATCCAATCATATTCCATTAATACTCAGCACCAGTTAATTCAATTTAAAGTAATACACAGGCTCCATTATTATAAATCTAAATTGCATAGGATTTTTCCCACAATCTCTTCTCTGTGTGATCGTTGTAAGTCTGCTGAGGGCTCCCTGGCTTTTTGGACATGTCCAAGGCTGTATACATTTTGGTGAGAGATATTCAACTGTTTTTTTGGAATGTATGGCTGTGTTGTCAAACCGGACCCTGAGATAGCATTACTCGGGTATTCTCCATCGTTGTATAATCAAAGTCTCTCTTTCAGAGCACTATCATGTATGGTGTGGTAATTGCTAAGAAAGTGATATTAAATCTCTGGAAATCTGACACTGTGCCCCAGTTCAAGACCTGGCTATCTGATACTCACCTGTGTACTGCACATGGAGAAAATCCAGTATGGCATGATGGGCAATCTTGCCAAATTTTTCAACATCAGACAGCCTTTTTCTGAGTAACTTGCCCGCTTACCTCTCTTTAAACATTTGTCTTAAGAAATATTGTGCTAGTGATGCCATGTAGCATAATGTCCTGCAATGTAAGCCCTGTTTCGTTTTTTTCACTGTGGCTTTATTCTTTATACTTTGTAAAACTTTCTGAAAATCTTAATAAAAACATGGTTTAAAAAAAAAAGCACATACATCCACAATCAAACTGTCTGGACTTCAGTATACTGCAGATGGTCATCCATTTACCATTCTGTATTCTATTTTCTGTACTCTATGCGATACACTGTGCAATATCCCTACCACTTCAACATCCTATGTACAATACCTTCATTCCCAGTGCTTTTGTACATAGCAAACTGTAACTATTCTGCATTTCTGTACTTATTATTAATCCAAATTATATTAGCCTATTTCATTCGTATTTATATCTTATTTTATTCCTTCTGTCTATTAATATTTTGACTTGTTCGTAATGTGTATAAGAGCATTCTGTAACAACTGAATTTCCCCTGGGATGAATAAAGTATTTCTGATTCTGATTATTATGCAACATACAAATCCATGTCAGTGGGACCGGCTACACATTGTGGAGTTTAGTCAATTAACAGATAAGTAACTTTTTTATCAGTCAATAACTTAATGCCCAACACAAAGACCTGTGTATTACTGCCCTAAAACCCCAGCGGGACTCATAACAACAGATTAAAGGCTTCTAATTCAAGACCACAGCTGGACACTTCAGAGCCAGCACCACCTGCTATTTCAGTCTGACAGCCTCTTTTCTTTCCAGCAACAGGTGACTGCCCACAACTACCCCTGAGAAAATGTGCAAGGGGCTAAACTGGACAGCTGACAAAGCAAAACGCTCCCTGGGTGGCATATCGGTCAGTGAATGCGAGCCAATTCATGAGAATAATACACGTTTCACGAGCTTATATTCGGACTTGTTGTGCAGGAGCTCTAGTTAGCAGGGTATGAGAGTTAGCCGCCCTGTTAACATCGGAGCTACCCAGCTGTGCTCACCATCACCGACAGAAGAAAGCAACAACAGCACAAGGAGACGGAAAAGCAGCCATCATGTAAACATTAAGTTGCCATAAAACGTGTCTGTCTGTAGCTAAACTACGTCACCTAAAGCAAAATTTGACCTGACGTCACGACGATTATCTGTTGACTGGTTAGCTAGTTAGCTACAACCTCAGCAGCGTTAACTTTACCATTGAGCCACTATAATTAAAAGTTTCATTCCACAGACAGGTTTCAGTCATCAAAGGATAAGTTGGCTGTTTGCTGTAATGAAAGTTAAGCTATAAATGAGCATTTAGTTTGACATGGCGTTGACTCGTTACATAGATACTCTCACGCAACATTGTGTCTTTCTAAAGCGACACCGATGAGTTCACTTCATATGTTGGTTTAACAAGATACATAGAACACGTTACCTGGTCTTGTATCCGCAACACAGCCATATTCCCCGTGTAAAAACCCCAGTGGGAATCAGTGATTCGCCCGGGAGTTACTGTAAAGAAGCCGGGAGAATCTGAATGAGGATGGACTAATCCGGAGTGGAGTCAAACGGTGCAGCGTCCCCCCCCCTCTTCCTTCCTGCTATGGACGGAGTCATCAACACATCATGGGTCAGAAATGACAAGCCGGGAGGGTTAGGACCAAAACACAGCAGTCAACATACTACAAACAGCATCATCTCCCCCATTCAATAAGGAGAATCAATTTAACCGCATTAAGTCCCTAATCCTAACATTTTCATTGACATGTATCTAACAACTACACCTAATGCTTTCAATGCTAGACTCAAAGTGGGTCCATCATACTTCATTGTAACTATATTAGTACCCAAAACCTGCAATGAAACATCACTTGAAACTGATTCCCTTCATAGCAACTCAAAGGGCAGGATTGATTTTGTCATTTTTCAACACACACACATGAAAATTCCCATCCCAAACTAGAGTGAAAGGAAACTTTTGTAATAGGCTATATGAAAAAGAGATTAGACTACATATAAAGATATTATTTTGAACAAAAAAGAAGCAATTGAAAAAATAGAGGCTCACTCCAAGAGGGTTATACATTTCAGTCTTATGACACATTATAAGAGATTGTCACATCAGTCACACAACACGAAGAACAGTTGGAAAAACAGTTTTAGGTAGTTCAATTTGAGGAATTATACGGCTGGAGCCTTTTGAGACTGAATAGTAGCATGATTCAAGTTTGTACTTTATTGTTATTTGGCAACATATAAATAAGTTGACTTGATTAGAAATAAAATGGCAAATCATTCCCTAAACATGAACTTAACCCAGGCTTCATTGGATCTATTCATTTCTTGAACTCACTCGTTCATTTATTCAATATGCTTAAAACAACAAAAAATAACTGTGCGTATATAACATAAGAGTGTTGATGTTCAATGTAAAATGTTAGGCAGTGTGGATCACAAGACTCTGCTCTCCCATATTACTGTTACCTTTTTGTATTTGCTTGGCTTGATCTGTAGTTGCTCCAAGCTATGCTACTCAGTATGACTCACTGTTGTTGAAAGAAAACATTTCAGTTGTTTTCATCACAGGTTCATACATGCAGGGACAGTAAAATTCTGCATGCCATGCTCTCTCAATAGACCTCATCTTATCATTTCCCCTGACTGCTTTTTTATTTTTATTTGGCAGTAACAGTGAAGCCTGCAGGCCCCCTGGTTCATGCTGCAGAGCCCCTCTTGACACCAGGGTTTAGGACTCAGAGAGACTTCCACAAAGAAGAACTAAGGGGCAGATCAATCTTTCAAGGGCTCAAATCTGTACTATTGTGACACTCTTTTAGCTAGAGATAAACCGATACGTTTTTTTCAGGGCCGATACCAATACCGATTATTAGTAGTCAAGGAGGCCCATAGCCGATATTTGGAGCCGATATTCATTTGCAGTAAAAGGGGAAATATTGGCGACAAAATTTTGAATAATACAAACTCCAACACTTAACTTCGTTAAGTAAGATAACATATGCCTTTAAGCATATGTTTATTAAACAGCTTTTCAGATTTGCAACATGTTAAAGGTTGTTTTTTTATCTTAGACAATAGACAACTTTGTTTTAAAGTTCTAACAAAAAGTGCAGGGAGCTCCCAGGCTCAACAGCATGTCTTATAAAGTTCAATGAAAACTTAAACAAATAAATAGCTCCCTAAAGTTTTCCACAGTAGATAAAGTTTTCCAAAATGTCAATATAGCTGAAATGTTAATCTTTCACTTATCTTTGTTTTATGGGAGTATTTCAGATTTTTTTGAAGTGGGGTCGTATGAGTTTTAAAGCATTAGTAATTGTACTAGACACAACAGATGCTGCTCAGCTCGTCCCCTGTGATGAGAAACTGCAGGGAGAAATGGAACACAAGTTAGGCTACCGTTTCTGCAGACGGTGTCATTTCTGCCGCGTGATTTAGCGAATTTTGAGCCAAAAATAACCTAGTTTTAAATTGATGTCTTATCGGCCGCCGGATTTTTTAAAAAGGCGGATGCGTCAAAATGCCGAATATCGGTCTATCCTTACTTTTAACACTGGATGGTTTAATCTCTGTCAGCATGATGCTCCGTATCTCCAATTGAAGAAAAGAGGGGCATCATGAGCTGCATCCTAGTTTTGCAAACTTGTTTCAAAAACCTAACATGATACACATTGTAGTGGTGGCTCTTCTACAGGTTTCCAATAAAATATCTTTTTATAATATGGGCCTGGCCTTGATCCCCTCCTTGCTCTCACATGGTATGACACAATTTTATGGAAGGACAAAATAGCCTAAAACAACTCTAAAACTGTCTAGAAGCTTACTGAAGACTTATTTCTACTCATTTTTTCTTTATAGTCATTTAATTCTGATAAATATCTCATGTAATGATCATACATTTTAATTTAACTCACTTGTTCCATAATGCTCAGTATAAATCTCATCAACTGTGTCTCAAAGGTTGTAATTGTCTACACACATTATGGACAGTTGCAAACATAGCGAAGTTGCTCTAGTGTCAAAGACAATCAAAGTCTCAAACCTAAAAACTTTATTCGGTTATTTTCAAAACAATTTGGTAATCCATGGAATTACTTCTAGAATGTATTTGACAGGACCCAGCATCACAAGAGCAGGTGCTTCTGGATTTTCAGTGCTAAGGTGTTGTGAATGCTGCCTCACTTCTACAGTTTTTCTTCTTTAACAAGTCAAAGTGACTGTAAAATCGACAGAATCTAGCCAAAATACCACTCCTTTTACTATCATCAGTATGTGAATGTCATTTGGACTCCAGGTCAGAAAGGATGCAGCTATGTGTGAAGCGCTGGTCATATCTAAAGGTCAGACTCGCTCGTGGCATGCTGGCACGCCAGCCAAAATGACACAACAATGTGTCACAGCCACAGAAGCTGCCAGCAGTAGTCAATAACAAATTGACATGCTATGACCGTAGAATCAAATAATGGTCATGCTTTTCATCGACTATCCATTGGTAAAACAGCAGTGGTAGTAAGTTCTAAAACTGGTGGTTGTTGCCAATGCCATGGATGAATGCATTTTTGTTTTGTTCTTGTCTTTTCTCTGCAGCAAATCATGTCACCTCAAGTGCCCTTTGGATGCATCAGTTTTAAGTCATTAAAGAAAGGCCAGTGAAATGCCCCTGCCTGACAATCTAAGTACATACTCTCCAAGGTAGTTGACTTCACTTACCCTTTCTGTGAAGGGCAGGAAATACATTTAAAGTAGTGAAAAAGGAAGAAAATAGAGAGTGGAGGTCTTGCTGGGAGTGATAGTGAAACTGAGCATAAAACATGGACACCAATAACAACCACAGACCCTCTAACAATACACTCATTACATTGTATGCTCACATGCAAATCACATGCATATCAGTGAAGGGAGGTGCCCACTTGATAACCCGGGTGATATGCTGGGTCTCGCTGCCCATCTGTTCTATCTTCCTGAGGCTGAAGGAGACATGAGGAGCCATGCGGTAGGCTACGAAACTCATCAGTAGAGGGCGTAGTGGGGTGGATTACTCACTAAGTGCTCATCCTTCTTCAAAACCTCTCCTATTCTGTTACGCTTTGGGTCTGACCTGAAAGAGTTTAACTGTTGTTTGGACAGACATTAGGACAATCCTGACAACATCCCATGTGGCTCCTGTCACCAAGAAATGTGAACTGAATCCAGTTTTTGTTGGTATGTTAATGTTAGTTCCATTTAACCTACAGTAATGATTTTAACTGACTCTTGATATACATTGGTTGTTGTTAGCAGCTACCACACATGGATTCTTATGGTATTGTCCTTTAACTAGCAATTGTTCATGTCTAGAGGCACTAAGTCATGCCAGATTTGCATTGTGAAAAACAAAAAACATAATTATATTTCATGTCTACTGTACTGTTTAACTATCATAATGTAGTACCTGTGACAGTAATGTAATTTTATCATGTATGAAATGTTAAATATGCAAAAGAAGCAGGAAGTGTCAAACATCTAAAAACACAGATTACTTTATCAACTGCCACACATCTTACCTATGTTGAGTTGCCATCTTTTATGGATTATGTATAACTTGAATATCAATGTATGAACAGGTACCTTAATAATAAGCATGCAATAACAACACTTAACGTCTTCCTTCTATTTTCAATCATCTGTCAACTATTGAGCCTTCAAATTGAAATACTGTTTTCTTGTAATACTTCAAGAAATATATTACTTACAGGAAGGTTGTTTATCTTCTACTTCAGCATGGACATAAAAGAAATGATAAGAAAATTTAAGCAAAAATGAAAAGCAATCCTTTTGTTTTTATATTTTTTATTGAAAAATCGTACAAATATTAAAGTGGCCGGTTCTCTGTTTTTATCAACAACAAAAAAAAATAGTGATAAATTGATTTGAGGTTGGCATTAATCTTCATTGATTTGCCTGTTTTGATTTGTTATATGAAAGAAAACATACAAACAAAACATCCTCAATGTTTTGAGAATGCACAGATTCACATATTTGCAGGAAATTCTTCAAAGCTGCAGTTTATGATAATCTCTCTATTGAATCAATTATGCATTTTTAGATTTTACATGATTTTTAAAAACAAAATACAAAAAAATCTGTGACAGTGCACAAACTCTGACATGTCCTCAGCCTAATTTGGCTGGTTCCTGCTTTCTTGAGGGGATCTGGGAGAACCCCGCTTGGCAGGATGAAGAGGTAGAGTCACAGTTGTATCCATACTGACAGCAGTGCTGACCGTCCGCACAACACTGGCCCTGCATCATAACACAACATTATGTTAGAAAAGCTTCACAGAATAGGCCGGTACATTATTGCAGTAAAAGGGATGAGCAGGTTCATTCCTGGGTTTTGGGTCAAAAACCTGTCTGTGTTGACTTTCTTAACAGGTTCATATTAGATGCATACCAGTTTGTAAGGACAGCAGTTCCACCGGCCTGTGGGACCTTTGCAGCAGGACTTCCCTACAGCACAATAAAACTTGGAATCACAGCGAATTAGTTCAGCTTTACTGATACCAACTCTGGCGTCTGTTGAGGCTGTCATCGGTGTCTGTAGATAGTAAACACAAAATGAGCATTCATTTTTAAGAGATCTTTTAAAATCTAAAGCCTTAGATCTGGTTTCTGTTATTATTATTCAATAATAATAATGATAAAATCACAGCAAAACATACAGGAACTGAGTTTTGGGTGACTTTTGAGTGACAGGCTCAACTTTTTTCTTGTAAATCGAGAATACAGTCAATAGAGTAAAAAGTTGTAAATGTAAAAATGTATTCTCATACATTTGTGAGAATAAAATCATACATTTAAAAGATTTAAGTTATGATACTACAAGAAAAAAAGTTGTATATTTAAAGTAAAAAATGTATGAATACAGTTTTAAATTTAGAATGCTTAAGTTGTACTTTTATGAGAAAGGAAGGTGATTTTGGTTAAGTTCATTTTGGTCGTTAAACCAAGGACTTTTGTACCATATTTTCACACATTTTCAGTGACACCCATACCTCTTTCAAGCTTTCTTTGACCTCTTTGGTTGAAGTGAGAGAAGCTGGAACAGAGGCTTGTTTTGGGGTGAAAGGGTATCTCAGACCTGTCCTCACACAGTGTGTGTAAGTGTAGTCACAGTCGTAGCCGTATGGACAACAGTGGTAGCCATCCAGACAACACCTGCCCTGCAAGGCACAATACAAAACAACACTATAAATTCTAAAGGTTACAAAAAAAAAACATGTGACTGCAGTATAATAATAAAAATGTTTCGAAATTGAGCTTGAGCCAACAGTTGACAGAGGGAATTCTGCTTCAGTCATGAATTTTGTTTCAGTCATGTGTTTTATTGCACAATAGGAAATGGATCAACTCACAGGAGAGTAGGGGCAGCAGAACCAGGCGCCTTTTGGGTGTCTGCAGCAGGTAGTGCCATCAGGACAGTGGTAATAGTTATCACAGTGGACAATTGAAATCTTTCCTTGATCTGGGGTTTTTGTTTCTTGTAGTGGAGATAAAGGTTGAAGAGGGACACTTGGTTCCTCCTTCTTCACCATGGGTATGCTCAACCACGGCTGGTTCTCTTTCTCACACATCTGTGTCACCAGGTTACAACGATATCCTGAAGGGCAGCAGTGGGCCAGGTCAGAGCAACACACAGCCTGAAGACACACACATACAGACACATTTAGGAGTAAGTATGTAGTCTCACAGCTGGCTTTTATTCCTCCAGATGAACCTATTTAGTGCATCATGGGACTTACTTTTGGGAACGGACAGCAGCTGTATCCACGTTCAGTCTTACAGCAGGTAGAGAGATCCTCACAGACGTTTCCATCAGGACATGTGATGGAGCAGGAAGCAAACCCCACCAAAAACAACCACAGGGTTAGCCTCAGCATCTGCAGAAAAGAGAGAATGTTTGGAAAAAGAGAGAAACATTGTGTGCCCTTTATTAAAAAAAGGACCCTTGTAAAATCAGATTATCCCTTCATAAATCAGAATTAGAAATGTGGCGCTCACCGTTTTCCCACTAAGGGGCTGTAACTTTCAGTTTCATTTAAGCTAGCACACAGAGCTTTCACTCAAATCAACCTCACAGATAAAACTCACAGATAGTTTTACAGCTAAAAAAAAATACTTTGTAATAATTCGCAACAGAGATTACACTCACCTTCTGAGACGTATTGAAGCGTTTCCTGTAGTACAGTAAATCTCTCACTTCCTTCAAAGTGGACCGCTGTGTTGTTCACCTCTTTTTATAAGAAGTGTTAGACACTCCCTATAAGGAAACTAAATATGTGAACTGTACATCCCACCTGTGTCTTGTGACTGTCAGATTAAAACGGCAAGTGTTTGAGGATCTACTTCATACCTCATTGGCCGTACTTGAGTTTTTACAGGAAGGTTTGAGTAATCATTGTACGAGAGGTTGAAAACACACTTTAACATGCACCCTTTACGAGCTGAAGTTAACCTTTGATAACCATGTCACACGATTTGCCTGTAAAACCTGTTTCAGAATACAAAAACAGATGAATGTAGGGCGTAAATGTAACGTACTTTTCAAATTTCTTCCAATTTTACCTCAATAGGATTTTTTTTACAGGATAACAACTTTCGTTTAACTCTTTTGACTTTTTAGCTATTATGCAGTTATTTTATGCTTCTTTTTAATCCTCATAAAACACTTTCAGGAGGTATTTTCTTAATTCTTCTTCGTGTCTTTTAACTCTGACAGTGCTTTATTGTCCAGCGTTATCTCATCTTCTTTCTACCTTGCAGCATTTCTTTTGTGATGCACTTTGTAACTTCGTGAAGAGAAGTGCAGAAGAGATATGTTAAAATGTGAGATGACAAAATGTTTTAATTGGGACTACACGACAGTATGTAATAAATGCAGTGGTGGACAGTAACAGAGTAAATTAACTTGAGTACAGTCCTTAAGCACATTTTTTGAGCATCTGTACTTTACTTGAGTATTATTTTTTGGGGGAACTTATTACTTTACTCTACCACATTTAGAAGATAATTATTGTACTTTTTACTCCACTACATTTCTATCAGTGTTCTAGTTACTCAGTACTTTTGCTTTGAAGTCAGCTCATGAATTCCCTTCTCTTTTCTGAAATCTGATCCCTAAGACAGTAAAATGTGTTTGTGTAGTTCTGTTTGTCTCAGTGGCTTACCTGTTTATCAAACACAGAGCATGTCTCACTCAGATCAGGCAGTTCATCTAGAGGTGGTAATGATGGCTGTAATTCTCCACCTGAGCACCCATGGTCATATCTTCAGCCCATGTTAGAGGTTTTGAAATGAAGAATGATATATGTATCATTTGAAATGTTCTCCCTGTTTCCCACTTTAACCAAACATACAAAAATTCACTGTCCAACCTGATAAAGCGTTTTGAGCTACGTAATATTTGTTTCATTCCAGATGAACGTTTCAAACTAAGTTGTCTGTGCTTGTAGTAACTTAGTTGCTGTTTTTATTTCATGGGATAGTTTTTAGAGATTTCAAGTAATGTTTTATAAATAAACAGAATGTAACAGAATATATTCATATGTTTTCTTAAATGCACTCATGCTTTGTGAAAATACAACATTTTAAGATTATTTTTAAGAAGTACTTTGAATACTTAAGTATTTTTAAAAGCAAGTACTTCAGTACTTTAACTCAAGTAATAATCTGACAGGGTAACTTTCACTTGTATTGGAGTAAAATTTGACCAGGAGGATCTATACTTTGACTTAAATAATGAAGCTGTGTACTTTGTCCACCACTGGGTAAAACTCTGTTTTGAACACGAGCAAGTAGTGAAAAGTTAACTGTATGAAATGTGTTTTGTAGACACAAACACACACATAAACACAGACCAAAATAAGACTCAATAAACATTGTAACTATAGTATCAGCTATAAAGGCTAAAACAATACTTTATTCATGAATTCCCATTGTTTACACATTTACACTGCAGTGTAACAGCTCTTCTAATGGAACAGTTATCCCTTGTATAAATGTCAACCGTGTAGCTCACATTTCTTATCATAAATCCAACTTCAATATGAGGCTGGCGAGACATCAGATCATCAGGTCTACATGCATGACACAGGCACTAGCACAACAGCCTCATCTAGCAACGAGAAATGCAAGATGTCTGGTACGAGGCAGAATCACTCCGAGAGGGCCAGCATACTGCAGGTGAAAGGAAGTGCCCGTCATATGAAAATCTCCAACATGAGCTGTGGAGGGGGGGAGGCGGTGAAATTCACATCCGTCCTGACGTTGAGTGTAACCCAAAGAACAATCATCTACTAAAAGCATAGTGATAAAAATCAACAGAAGGTATGTACCAGTAGCTGCCACTTTGTCCCTCTTCACTCACTGGACTCCAGCATTGCAAGTGTGTCAGTGTCAGGCTGGATGGGAGAGTTTTTATTTTTTAAGTTAAAGGCAAAAAAAAAACACTACTGGTGAACTGTCAGGACAATGAGAGAACCGTACAGCTACGGTTGTTAGTCGAGATCAGAGTCTGAATATAATGCTGTCTTCTTTTTCTTTTTTCTGCCATGCTTCTTGTGCTTCTTTTTCCTCTTCTTCTTGGATTTGTCCTGTAAAAACAAAAAACATATGACTTGTGGAATTCAAGTTTTTAGAGTACTATATCTTAGATATTAGTGGGAGCACAGATGTGTTAGCAGGTTTAGCTATGGAGCTTTGGTTCTAATAGTAGGTCACTTCAGGGGGCATATTGCTGCAGTTTCATTAGCTGATTCTGCCTGCTTGGCTTTAAAATAAATTTAATAGAAACAGTTCCAACAGTATCTAATAAGAAACCTAATCATACCTACTTCAAACTTACATGATGATAGTGTTTGCTTTAGTTACCAGATAACTGGAACTTATTAACAATCAAGTTTATTCAACCAAATACTGATATCTGATCACTTCCTTTGCTAAGACATTAGCATTCAGATGTTGAACAAATTAATATAAACTACTTGTTATTTGCATCCCATCAATGTCTGAAAAAAAAAACCCCTGCAACTTTTGGTTTTCTTAACTTATTTTTATTTTCTGCAAATAAAAGACCATAATGATTTTTTTTATTATTTTGGAATTTGGAACTCTAACAGAAATAAAATAAATCAAAATATTTTTTGTGAACTTTAACCTATTTTTTTGTGTGTAACTGTAACAGAAGCGGTTGTGAATTACTTACTGTAATTTTCTCCTTTTCCTCACTACTTCTCTTTTTTTTCTTAGCTTCAGTCTGCAGAGAGAAAAAGTTGAAATGAGAACACACAAAAAAGGAAGTCTTGAGGTATAAACAGATCCAAATCCCCCCGGTATTGCAACCATTTTCACAATTACACATTTTTTTTATTTCTACAAACATTTGCAACAGCAGCACATGAAAAAAAAGTGATATTCAGACAATGGTACCTCCTAATTGCAGCTTTGAAAGCAATGTTAGCAACAATTTAATCATGAGAGCTACATTATTAGTTTGAAATTCATTTATTATACTTTTGATTGAAAGACCAATCTGACACCTTGTTCTAAAAAATTGCCACTGTTGGCTTCTGCTGCACCTTCATTTTCCCCCTGAACGCCACCTCTTTAAAGTGCACCCTCCAAACAAACTGACAACAGAAAAATCAGTGGGTTTTCCAACTGAGATAGTATCAATTAGAAAACAGCTACCTCACATCTTCCCCAATAATAAAACTGTCTGGACTATCGAAATTATCATATTATTTGAAGAAGCATTACAGAGAAAACATGCCATTTGTAGAGTCAATAGACATGTGTACAGTCTATTTGTGAATTAGAGTGGAGTGACTCTCATGTCAAGTGTAAAAGTAGGAATTATCATGAGTGCTGTCCCATTTCCTAGATTAAAACCTGAAACCCTAACCCATGTAGCTCTCTCCTGAAGGACCACTTCCAAACCCTAACCCTGACAAGGGCACTCCAAACCTCATTTGAGGGCCTGGAGGGGAGAGTTTGGACTGGGCCTCTATTTTCTCTCACTCTCTCAGACAAAGTGGGAAGTCTGTCTCATGTTATGTTTACAGTGACCTGAGCTGAACTTCACAGTATGTGTCAATCTGAGGGTTAACCTGAGACCACAAACCTTAGGCAGAACTAGACTGAACAACAATTCACACACAAGTGAAGCACTTTTAACAGATATGGTGCAGGGGTGCTCTTTTTTACATCCTTCCCTTACATTTGATTCATGCAAAGAAATAAATGAGGGGGGTTGTTTAATCATTAAAAGAGTATTCCTCTGGATCTTATTACAGGCAGGTAATTATCCGTCTATAACAATATAACAATAATACTTACTACCTCTTCTTCCTCAGAGTCCGCAGAGGACTCGGTTGATGAGTCTTTATAACTCCGCTCAGCCTTCCTTTTTCTTTTACGGCTCCTGTCGTCCTGACAAACACACATTTTACATCACAAATATGTTTGTCACTTAAATACCTGGACTTAAAAGGTGTTGGACTCAGTTTGAAAGTGAGTGTGAATGAAAAAGAATAACTCACCTTGTCTTTGTCCACTTCTTCCTTTAACTTTTTCTTCTTCTTCTTGGAAAAAAAAACAAGATTTAGTTGAAATCACTAAAATTTTAAGTCTATTGTTTGACAACCCATTCTCAAAAATGACAACCTGACTCTGTTACAAAGGATGTGATTGGCATAAAGCAAGAAAGCAGGGAAGAGAAGAGAAAGAGACAGACAGAATATACAGCAACTGATCACTCCAAGCATGCACAGAGAAAAGTGACTACGTTCTTATTTTACAGTTAAGTAGTGCCGATTTTCCAAATTCAATTAATCGACCAAGTTGTGTGCCTCAGTGACATCTAAGCTGATACAGTGTTTGCTATGAAGACACAGAAACAAAGTGCTAATCATAACCAGATCATACTTTACCATCCAATGTTGTTGACCCTGCCATTAGCTAGTGGCTGACATCTTACCTCACTGTAAAGTAGATGCACTGAACCACGAACAGCCAAAAACATCAGTTTGGATACTTGGAGGTGAGAAGTGTGGTCCTACATTTTTCATTGTATGCTGCTCTTTTTTCACTAAATCGCTTATCGCCTCCCACTTTTAAAAGTGTTGCTTTACAGGTATCATGATTTACGTGCTTCACTGAGTTCTGGTCAGGAAATTTGGACATCCAATGAATTTGGAGTGGCTATTGGAGTGTGCAGAAACATGGGAAGCAAACTGTGCTAGTTAACAAAAAGCGAGATAACCTTGCTGTCAGCATCAGATTCATCCTCTGAACTGTCTGACGCTCTCCTAGCCAACGACCTCTTTCGCTTCCGCTTTTTCTTCACACTCTTCTTTTCATCCTGAATACAAAAACAGAAATGAAATCACATGATGTCACACAGCCTTTTGGGTCACATATTTTCATGGTATTGAGGAGCCATTAGGCTAGCAGCTGTTAAATTGAGTATTTATACTGAAGATCTTTTTGATATGGCTTACCTCGTCTTCAGATTCTGAGGAGGAGCTGCTGGAGGAATCAGAACTCGATGAGGAGGAGGAAGATGAAGAATGCTTGACCAAAACACAATGAAAGCAGGGTTCATTAGACTTGAGGTTATTCACTTGTTTTTGAAAAAGGAACACCACAGTAAAACATCTCAGTGAGAGACCGTCTAAGGACGGGCTCCGTGTGCATGATGTCAGTGTGTGAAGCATCAAAACAGTGGAGGTCTCTCCTCACCCTGCTGGATTTCTTCTTCTCTTTCTTCTTCTTCTAAACACAAACAAACACAAACAAACACACATGAGAAAAGTAAAAAAAAAGATCCAGGTCCTTAAAAATTGAGTGTGAACAGAGTGAAGCCATACCTCTTTTTTCTCTTTCTTCTCTTCTTTTTCCTTGTCCATTATCTTTTTGTCTTTCTCTTTGTCTTTTTCACTTCCACCTAACAGCTTCTCTCTGTTCTTTGCCAGTTCTTTCCTCCATTTCTTAAAACAACAGTACACAATGGTGAGAAAGGTGTTCTTCATGCAGCTCCTTGTTTATAAAGTTTATAATGGAATAAAAAAAATATCTGAACAACTTAATTGACACTCGTAATATGCTGAAATAATGTAAATAAACAGGCAGAGGACATTAAAATATAAGAATGCCAGACTACTTTATACTAACATACCACATTCATTTTGTCCTCAAAGTCAGCCAGGGCTCGAGAGCCCTTCTTCTTCTTCTCCAGCTGCTCCTTCAACTCCTCCCTGAAGGAGAAAACAGAAATCAGTGGCAATATAATTTAGAACGTAAAGTTTGTCTGCAGTCTTTTCACTCAAACTGTATGATATGATTTTATCAAAGGGTTACTGTAATAAGCAAATGCACTGATCAGTTGATACACAGATTTCCAGTTTAGATCGATGGATCATCAGGTATGAGATTTAAAGTCAGGTGAGGTAATCAGATCAGTTGTATCTTGGTGAGGGGAAATGTTCAAAATGGTAAAGAAAGCTTGTACTAACCCATTCATATTGTTGTATTGTTGCTGTATACACTATACATACACTACTCACAATAAGTTAGGGATATTGTGAGAGACTCGGTGGATTTCATACATACAGTGTTTGTTTCACTTCAGAGATTTTTGGGATAGGGAGGTAATTGTATTGGGGTGATAGACACACCTCATTTTGTGTTTTCCACGTAATGGTCTCACTGTGTACAGTGTGCCATACATATTGGGTCCAATACCAAAAAATACCAAAAGACAACCCTTTTCAATGTGGCATCAATTTTAACATTCTGTGGGTATAAAAAGCTGGTATTGTCAGTAAGTCATTCCAAGCTCATCATTCAAACAGCTATGAACACACAACGTCACTTAACGGACGAGCAGCGCCACCTGGCCATAGCGTGCCTTCGGGTCGGTGGCAGGCAGTCAGATGTTGCTCGTGAACTTGGTGTGTCTCAAAGTATCATCAGCAGACTTGCATCAAGACACAGAACTACTGGCAGAGTTCGTGACAGACCCAGGAGTGGAGCCCCACGAGTGACAGGCCGCAATGATGACCAGTACCTAAGGACCTATGCACTCAGACATTCGTTATGCAACTGCCACACAGCTGTAGGCTCGTTTACGAGATGTGAGGGGTACTAGGGTTTCCAGACAAACCATTCGCAACTGACTCCACCGCTTTGGCTTGAATGCCAGACGACCGTTGCAGGTGACTCCACTGACACCAAGACACCGCCGTGAACGTTTGCAGTGGGCACAAGACCATGTGACCTGGACAATGCGGCAGTGGTCTACCGTCCTGTTCACTGATGAGTGTCGGGTCACCTTGCACAGAAATGATGGTCGTCAGCGTTGCTGGAGAAGGCGAGGTGAGCGATACGCCGAGGTCAACATGGTCCCCAGGGTTCGCTTTGCTGGAGGAGGTGCAACAGTCTGGGCAGGCATCACCAGTCAGCGCAAAACAGATTTGGTTATTGTAGATGGAATCAGTCACTGCACGTTCTTACCTCAGAGAAATCATAGAACCCATCATCATCCCCCATTTCCGCCAGCACACCCCCAACTTTCTGTTCATGGATGATAATGCTCCACCACATCGTGCTAGAATTGTCACAGCTCGACTTCAGGAAGTCGGAGTGCCTCATATGGTATGGCCAGCAATGTCCCCTGACCTGAACCCCATAGAGCACGTCTGGGACCAGCTGAAGCAGAGACTGGATGATCGTACCCCACCCCAACGTGACCTGGCAGAACTGCGTGTAGCACTTGTGGAAGAGTGGAACGCATTGCCTCAGAACAACATCATGAAACACCCGCTACTGACATTGTCATTTTTTGTTATTTGGGGCTATCCTTGTTATTGTCTAAATTTTTGGGGTAATAAATATTAAAATAATGAAAATGGTGTTTCTTCTCATTCATTATTAGTAATATCAAAGGGAACTTTTACTTATTGCATTAAAATTCAGACCAAATAGGAAAAGCACTCATGTAAATAATAATATCCCTAACTTATTGTGAGTAGTGTATATGGGAAAAGCATATTTATCCTAACAGACTCATACTGTTTTTCATGAGAGGACCAATACATATAAATTCAAGAAAATGATTAAGAGATGAGGGTGACATGCATCACTAATAATCAAAGCAGTAGGAACTCCTTTCTGAGCTCTCTTTCTCCTGAGGCAGTGCTGCTGTAAGAGCGCCCCCTACTGGCGAAATACTTAAGCACATCCCAAATCCATCAGAGAGAACATGTCACACTTACTGCAGCTTCAAGTGATTTTAAATGTGAATAACACAATGCCACTTACAATCTCCATGGAGAAGAAACCTAGGCATCCATATGGTACCAATAACTCTTTCATGCTGGGATCAAGAGTTGTCATCTTTACAGAAAAAATCTGTCAAAAATGTCCTGTTTGCCTTGACACTGATGTCCATGCACAAAATCCGAGAAGAGAAGAACAGCATGATGCACCCTTACAGAGTTGATTGCTCAAGGTATTCTTAGTCCCTGATTTGGAAAGAGTGTTCTTCATTTCTATTGTAGAATTTAAGCACACCATGTATTGATTCCTAACCAAAAACACAGTCTCTCACTTAAGCAGTGAGTTATAGCCCAAAAGTAAGTCATTTGTTCTCGTTGTCAGCCAGAATGTGGCTCCATAAAGGTTAATTTCATTGCAGTATTTCATCACATGAATGCAACTTTGTACTCAAACAGGGTTGCAGCTGTGAGGCAGTTGTTGATGCATTTTGATTTGCTTAAAGCAGATATGTCAGTTAGGGAAGGCCATTGAGGAGGTCAGTGACAAACTCACCATGTTGGTCGAGGTCTGCTTAAGTAATCTTGTATCGTTGGTCCAGCGTTGTTTACCGGTCCTCTGGCTCGTGCTGCAGCAATAGGGTTGATATAAGCCTGGGAAACCAAACATATGGAAATATTTTAACCATGTTTTGTTTTTTGAAAATTTCTTTTTATTTGGAATAGCACAGTATACAATACAATTTATTTGGCATTTAACACCTCGGTATCAGTCTTTCTTTAGTCTGCTTGAAATATTTTTCATCATATAATCACCCCCTTCCCTGGGAATTGGGAAAGGTGATCGTATAAAGTCCGACTGTTTTTTGTCCATGTTGCCTTTCCAAGTTTTTTTATTCTTAAGTCATTCTGTTGCAATAACACATGAACAAAAGAACAGGGGAGCTTCCTCTTGTGATTCTCAAAAATAAAACAAAATTAAGAGTAGCAGAAGAGAGCGGGCTGTCACAAAGTGCAGATAGCTTGAAACAAAATCAGATCTTAGCGGTTTCACATACTCAGTCCATTTTGTCCAAATCCGGTAAAACTTTCCATGTTGCACCCTGAGGGGAAATGACAGTTTTTCCATTCGGTAAATTTCGTTCACAATATTATTCCATTCCTCAACTGTGGGTGGTTCTATTTTTAACCATTTTCTTGTTAAAGCTTTTTTAACTTGCCGTCAATAGTATACCAAGTAATTTTTTGTCATTAATAATCCGATTTAAATGATATATCAACCAGATACAGAATTTCACACTTAATGGAAATTTTAACAGAAAACACATTCTGTGTATGAATATGGATCTCTTCCTAATAAGTTTTAATAACCTTGCAGTTCCAAAATATATGAAAGTGTCTGGCTCCATCAGTCCCACAAAGTCTCCAACAATCATCTCCACTACCCTGATGTCATTTCTGGATGGGTGTAACGAAAAATCTCACGTTTTACCAACCAAACTCACGCCACATGTTTTACCCTGTTGAGATCCACAATAACTGGAAAGTTTTTTTCCCCAACTCTCCCAAGAGATCAGTACATTTCCTTTTCTTTCCCATTTCTTCTTTATATACTCCGTGTTCCCTTGCTTAGATTGTTGGATGCCAACATACATTCTAGATATAAATTTGTGAGTATTATTACCCATTTTTTAAACATGGTTATTGTAGTGCACTCAATGGTCAAGGTATTAGGCACTGGGGTCAAGCAGGGTTCAGTATGCTGTTTAGTAGTATTGCATCCATCCCATAAATAACCATAAAAAAGACAACATCCTTTTAACAACAACATTGTATCTATTTGTCTGTACGTCATTAATATGACAACCTTGGAAATGAAATGGCCATCACAGAGCCATCACATGTAGCAACTAACGGAGACACCTCTACCTGTGAGTGAGTCATTCGGCTCTCCACACAAACAAAGCAAGTATAAACACAGTGCACATGCAATGTGGGCAAAGCAAAAATACATTCATCACTTAAAAATGATTTACTTGCCATTAGGCCAGAAAACAATTTAATCTAACAGAAACAACACAAGACTGCGGTTCCTTGTTGTGTTTGCACGCCGTTTGCAGCCGAGGCAGCGACACCAACACTGCGCAACATAAACGCGTCAAAACATTCAATGACCTGATATGAGCTAATGTGCTAGTTAGCATGTGTACCTTTGCACAGCTGTATAGAAGCGACCGAGCTTAGACTGAATAATACAGCTACCACGCTTTGAACAAAGCAATAAAAACACAAAAGACTTTTAAATAAATAAATAAAACACACATTTGTGGTATGCTGACGCGTGACGTTAAATGCTACAGTCTAGGCCTGATATCAGAACACTAAGCGGAGGGATACAGTACCTCCTGTGCGTGCTAAGCTGACGCCAGGGTCTGCTTGTTTTTAACATACAAGTGATATCGTGCATGCATAACATTCTGCGATCACTTACCACTCGATTGTCTCTTTTGCCCATATCGAGTCAGTGGATTGGGGGAAATATCCTGCACTAGTAGCAACCATAAGTGTTACCTTGCTAACATTAACCTAGCCACATCACAGTTTAATGGAACCTGAGCGCTCTTCCTCTCTGCTTGTTTTCGGGCAGCTGGCAGATATCTGCATGGTGCAACAGCGCCACCAGCTGGTATGGGGTACAAACATGAGTAAAACACAATAAATAAAATAAATAAGGACACCACCTACTTAACTCCAATGATGGGCAAAGTACACAGCTTCATTACTTAAGTCAAAGTATAGATCTTCCAGGTCAAATATTACTTCAATCCTCCAAAGTGAAAGCTGCTCTGTCAGATTATTACTGAAGTACTTGCTTTTAATAAGTATTAAAAGTACTTCTTAAAATATCTCAAAACTTTGTATTTTTACAAAGCATGAGTGCAGTCAAGAATACATAGGAGTACATTCTGTTACATTCTGTAAATTTAGAAAACATTACTTGAAATCTCTAAAAACTATACCATGGAATAAAAACAGAAAATGTTCATCTGGAATGAAACAAATGTTACATAGCTCAGCACACTTTCTCAGGTTGGACAGGGAATTTTTGTTTGTTTGGGCAGAGTGGGAAACAAGGAGAACATTTCACACGATACGTATCATTCTTCATTTCAAAACCTCTAACGCAGGCTGAAGATATGACCATGGGTGCTCATGAGGAGAATTACAGCCATCATTACCACCTCTAAATGAACTGCCTGATCTGAGTGACATTAGCTCTGTGTTTATACGATATACAGGTAAGGCTAAACCACTGAGACAAACAGAACTACACAAACACATTTTACTGTCTTTGGGATCAGATTTCAGAAAAGAGAAAGAAATTCATGAGCTGACTTCAAAGCAAAAGTAGTGAGTAACTAGAGCACTGATAGAAATTTAGTGGAGTAAAAGTACAATAATTGTCTTCTAAATGTAGGCTAGTGGAGCAAAATTAATAAGTATCCCCCAAAAATAATACTCAAGTAGGCTACATTTACTTAGTTACTGTCCACCAATGCTTATCTCTTACCTGTTAGTCTGTCAGTAATGTTTAATCAGATAATAAAAAGAATAGACCTGATTGATCAAATAAACGTATATTATTTAGATAGCTCTCTGGCTTTAATTTAGAACACGACAACTGGACTTTTGTCTAACCTCGTTTCTTGCTTCTGGTTATTCTATTGAGCCTTTTATACTGTATACAGAACACTATGCTGTGCATCTTTTATTTTTTATTTTGTTTAAATGTACTGCAAATTAGTTACATTTGGTTGATTGTATGTTGGTGTCTTAAAAAACACTACAACCTACGCCCACATTTGAATTTGTTCTTTTCAGTAAGTCTCTCAAAACATTTGGTCGGTTTGTTGCTGTGGCTGTGTTGAATGATGAATAAAACATTTGACAATGGTGTTATGTCCCTAACCAATTCTCTTTACAGTACATGGTCTAGTTTTGATATTTGAACTTATCCATAGTGAATCAGACTGATAACACTCATTCAGTGATATAAAAAGTATTTATTAAAAAATATTCTGTTGCTGGCATTAAATGAAAGCATAGAGTATAGAGAATAGACTGTTATTGTTGTAAAAATTACAACAGCAGTTGTGTTGCATCTTATAGTCCCTCATTACTTTCACAATTGCCTACACATCTTCAAGAATAATTCATTTAATGGTTGAAATGAGTCCAAAACAATATTCTGAAAAAGCTGCTTTTTATTCAATTGGTGTAACACAATAATAGGACACCAACGCCAGCAATCATACATAAGTATAATGCCATGATTGTGTTTTTTTCTAGCATCCATTTTCATCTGCTAAAAACAATGTGACACAGGAACATGTGTAATTTGAGTTTAAAGTTGGTTTAGGTGACACTGGTTTAAACACATTGAAGCTTTCTTAGGTTTAACAGTTGAATAAAGTGTTATCTTTTGAGATTGAAATGTGTTTAAACCTGGTTAGATTATGAAAAAAGTATACAGTGATTGTATCAAGTGTAATGAAACAAAAGCAGTCATGTAATTGTAAACCCCTATGCCGTAAGTATTTGGAGCTTTCATTGCATTGTATGCATCACTGACACCAGATATGAGTCATGAGTTATCAAATAAAAAATTCACACAGTGCTTAGTCAAGCAATTATACATGATCTATATTGTGTTCGCCATCTTACAATTAAAAGTAGCTGATAAAAACAGTTGATACAGGCAGTTATCTTTAGACAGTAATGACTACAGTAACATAAGATTGATAAATAGGAATGACAGTAGACTTTGATCAATGATATGATCATGGAACAGCTTGAAAGGAAACCTGAAAGAGTAGTGATGTGGTCAGTTAGTAGCCCAAAGATGTGCAAACTGTGTCCGAAAGACTCGGACGTCCTTTAAAAGAACCTGAGAGAGTTAGAGAGTGCGTCTGTGTGTGTGTGTGCTAGCAGCACTACCTGTTAAGAAAACGTAAACCAGTGTTAAAATATGTTACTGTTCTGCAAGAACTACTAGATACAAAAATACAACTCTGCATAACTTGCTCTGTCTTTGCTGGTAATAACTAAATATGACGGGACACGACTGTAAAATAAAGAGTGAAAAATGTACACAAAATATTTGTGCATTATTGTAAAGTTCGTAGTCACTCTCAATCCGAAGCAGATTAAAATTCAACAAGCACCCACAGAGCCCACCCAACATTTCCAAAAGGCAAAATTCTCTTGCCATACAACATTCCGCTGACCCTCACTACTCTACATCTATCCATTTTACAACATATCTATGGGCTGACAATGCACGTATCAAAAGATTTCTATCATTAGAGCTTGCACTTAGCACTATATACTGTACAGTACCAATACCTATCCTCAATACATTCCTCACTTTGTCAAACTACTCTTACACATATTCTGTCATCATCTGGAGTTGGTGTCACTGTTTTCTGAATGTTGTGTTCCCCAGAATCTGTAAAAATAAAAAATAAATCAAGTAACAACTTGATGAAAACAAGCATATAAGACTTGTCAATAAAATTTAAATTAAATACATAATATTGGCAATGCTATTCTGTGCCGAATGTATTCATGTGGAATAGTGCTGGTGGGACTTTTTCCACCTATTGCAAGCCTGTACATTACTGTATCATTAGGAAAGTAAATAATCATTGTATTTTAAAATGATAAAAGCCTGTGACGGCTGACAAGAAAGTTAAAAAACACAGAGTGAGTGGCAGGAACGTTTTTAGAAAAGCTTCTTTCATCATTGTCTCAGCGCTGATCAGCCCGTTATGAAAAGCTCCTTGAAGATTGCAGAAACCATTAGAATCCCGCTACTGGTCTGCAGTTCCTCAGGACATCCTCAAGGTGGCAGCAATAAAATACATGAAGAAATGGAATGATAAGTCACAACATGGCAGTGAGTGGCTGGCATGTGATGCCCAATAATGTTTCAGTAAGGTGTATACGTGAACGTGCTTAGGACAGTGGTGGTGCACACGGTAAATGTCGTGTACATATCTGTGAGATGGCTGATTCTGTGTGTCTGCTCATCATACAAACAAACAACGTGAGCATAATAGGCAGGCGAGGTCCATGATGTTCACACAGGCTCCTGTATGGTCCAGCTCCCCCCGGGAAAGAGGGCTCCTGGAAGCTGGTCACTGGCCTCCTGCTCACTTCTAGCAGACAATGACTGTTTGCATTGTTTACAGTCAATCATAACAACCTAAAAGCAGCAATTACAATCCATCAGTTCATGGAAGGAGGAGAGCTTTTGTGCATTTTTCAGGGGGGTGCCATAGTTCTTGACACCATTTTCAGCCTCACTTTTGTTTCCTCGAGCTTTGAACGTTGAAAATATAAAAATATTCCCCCTTGGTGTGTCTCATGTTTTTTTGTTTTTATGTACACTCACAGTTGATTAAGCTTTTTTGACACTGATATGCCAGCAAAACCTTTTTCAAGTCAAAGAAAAAATATATACAGATAGGTCTAAAAGACAACGAGGGTTCCCTCTGAAATGTGAGATTCTAAGCTTATAGCAACTGCGGCAAAGAGAGAGAAAATGTCAAAAATCATCATGACATTTCAGTTGTATTTTTCTACAAACATGTAGACTCTCTGTGTTGGTAGTATGTCATTGTAGAGCAGTCCCTGGAAGCTGTGTGACAACAGGGTGAAATAAATGTAGCATTATTGAGGAATTTGAAGGAAAAATCTGCTGCAGTGTTCGAGGCAGACTTTCTCCAAAGCCTAAAGTGAGCATTATCAAATGACCAAATGATAATCCAGACCTCAATCCAATCAAGTGGAAACTGTCATCCAGTGAGGCTAACAATGCACACTTGACAGAGGGTTGAGCTCTTTCACAAAGGATGCAAAAGCTGCTACAGATTTAATTACATTAACTCAACACTGACTTGAAGTTTATTTCACTTATGTCTTATCAGCCTCTACAGGATTCTTACTTTGCCTTTAAGTCTGTTAATCAGTGTCGAACAAGCTTAATGAACACTAACACAGTAAAAACAATCAAACATGAAACACACTAAGGAGGGGCACTGTGAATACTCTTTATAGACACTGCATGGGATTCAAAGTGGAGGAGGAGGACCATCAGGCTCTCCTCTCCTCCATGGTGGGTTTGTTGCTGGGGATTGGCTGGGCCGCGTACACACTCCGACTGAGGCTGTCCACACTTTGAAAGTACGGGTGGCTCAGTGCTGCGAAGGCCGATATCCTCCTGGAGGGGTTGAAGGCGAGGAACAGCTACGAGGAACAGAGGAAATAATGAGTTAAACATTTAAATAAAGTAGATACAACTGCAGTATTTGAATATAGAGAGTGTACGGTGATAGACAAAATACAGGCTTGCACTACTCACCAGTAAGAGTGCCCGTCCCTGCTCGTCCATGTCTGGAACCAAGTCCTCTATCGGCTTAGGGGGCCGAGGGGTGAAGGCACTCTGTGGTAGGGCCACTTCTTGGGGCCAGTCTTCTACTGAAGGAACCCCGACAACACTGCAGGTGGATAATGATCATGAGTGTTTTCACCAGCAGTATGTGCAGAATTACCTCACTCTCCTAATCCTGCTTAGCTTAGCTGTAGCAACTGATAGTTTGGGTGCTTTAACTTTATCCCACAATCTAACTTAAGGAACTTTTAACTGTCCAAATCCAATAATGTTTAAAGAGCTTTAATGCATGACATCACAAACTTTCCCAACACTCTTTCTTATGTACAACATATTGGACTTCAGGAGCTGTAAGAGGAATCCAGCCAATAATACTTACTCAAAAATCTTTCCCAGCTGATCAACATCTGAGTTTCCTCGAAATAGCGGTCTGGGAAAGAAAAAAAAACACAGTTTGATTGCTGCTGATGAAACATTTACATTTGCTTGTGACCTCGTAAATAATCCTGCACACAAACCATAGCGATAGAGAGAAAAATGAAATGCATTCATCATCTTCACATAAATATTAGCTAAATCTGAGTCCTAATTCCCACAACCTGCAGACGAACAGCCCCAAGGTCTACACTTTTGGCTCAAGGAAAAGAGAAATGTGTGAATCTGATGTGAGCGTGTGAAGAAGCCGCACACTCTCAGCTCCATCTCATGTTAGGATTGTGGAGCAGAGTTGGTAGTACCACTGACAAGGGAGGGGGTGAGGGGAAGGAAGGAAGGATGAAAGGAGGGAGGAGAGCGGCAGCAGGCCTGTTGGTGGTTCCTGTGGCTTTTTGGCCGTCTTTGGATGCCCGTGGGCGGCCATGCCTGCGCTGGCACCCACACAAATTCCAGTAGTCATCATCGGCACAAGGCTGCCGGCTGCCGCACAGCACAGAAAAAGGCTTTTTATCCCTCATGTGTGTATGAGTGGGTGTTTTTGCTCTGTGTGTGGAAAGTGGGAGGGAGAGGTGTGTGAAAGAAAAGTTGGATTATTCTAAGAGAGAAGAAGTTTGAGATCTAGACCTTTCTGCTGAAGTTCCTCTGAGAGGAAACAAGGAGGTGTTGCTGTTAAAAGGAGCACTTTCCTCTAACTGTACGACGCCATAAGAGTACTTCTCTAAATGAAGGACTCTTCTAAATGTGTTACTTACAAAGTAACACTGCAAAATACATGAGTAAGAAAAGACAACAGCCCTTTTTTATTTTCCACTTGTTCAAAAATGATCAGTCACCAGCAGATGTCAACGTAACGCAGGATATTGTCACATAGGTGAGCTTGTGTGTTTCCAGGCCTCAGCACAGTTTAAGTGCTCTCCTCTCAGCTGAAGTCAACAGACTGGCCGGCCACCATGTGCTCCCTGTGTTTTCCCACTTGCAGGAAGCTTTGCATAGCTCAACACCCACACTTTCCTACAGACACACAGACTGGGAAATTACTCACACAGGGGTATTTTTTTTTCACATTTTGACTGTGATAGCAAAGCCTCTGTCACATGCTATGGCTAGGAAGTGGAACTGACAAACAGAGTCTGTTTTGATTACTCACAACTGGTGTCCTGAACTAATCGATCTCGCTGTGTTCCTGTATTGCCAAAAACTCTGCTATAAACATCTGACTG
The DNA here is from genome assembly GCF_009762535.1 of Notolabrus celidotus. Lineage (NCBI taxonomy): Eukaryota > Metazoa > Chordata > Actinopteri > Labriformes > Labridae > Notolabrus > Notolabrus celidotus. The sequence goes on along the minus strand of NC_048287.1, from coordinate 14,982,325 downwards.
TGAGCGAGGAGCGAGGATCACACCACTCATGCAGGTCTTTTGGGGTGAAGCACTGTGCTGAGGTTTTGAAAGCCATTGAAGATCAGACCAAGCCAGTTCTGACTGTTGCAAAAGAAGAAGAAGAAGAAGAAAAAAAAATCACCTACAGCAAAGTCATCATGCCAAAACAAGTAGGGCTGATAATTCCAAGAGGTCCATTTTTAAACCTGAAGTGGTTTGTTGGTTTGTTATAAGGGGGGATAACTGGATTCACATGGAGCCAGCCACTGGCATTCACACAGTCAACAGAGGAGTGCAAAGGCTCATGTTCACACAGTAAAGACAGTGAGGTTGCACAAATGTGCACACACAAAAGATTTGCATGTGCACATATATATTCACACAAAGACTGGTGGTTGTGGAAAGGCCTGGGACAGGGTTGGGACAGGCAGCTGAGTCACGCTTCCCTTAGTGCCGACTCTGTCCCCCATTCCACTGAGACAACCTCTGGAATGTGTGTGTGCATGTTTGCACGTGAGAGCGTCAATCAGTCTGGGTGGAAAACAGAGAGAGAAGAGAGAGAGAAAAGAAGTGTGTACTTACGTGTGTCTCCACTTATGTGTGCCAGTTTGAACAGCACAGACGTGAAAGTGTGTCAAGCTTGGGTTTACTGTACATAGAGTGCGTTTTGTTAACACACACACAAATACGCGTGCACACGCACGTGTTTGAGGATTTATCAATTGAGTTGCAAACTGTGAGAAAGTCAACACGGATGTTGGGCCTGTCCCGCACCATTAACACAACTTGTTCAACCTTTTTGATTGGAGGAATGTCAACAAGCAGGCGCTCTCTCTTCCCTATTCACTCTAAGTGTGACTCACCCCTACATCATTCCAGTCATGCAGATGCAGACTTGCATGATATTTGCTCAGATTCCTTTGACGACAAGTTCCCAACCACTCTGGCTACAGTAGACACTCATTAAAAGACTGTTTTTTTCAAACAATGCTGGTTTGATGATGAAAGTGGAAAGAGGAGGGGACGTCGCTTTGGGGAAAAACTTTGATGTTTTATGAGTCATACGAGCGAACTATTTGAGGTTGGATTTGCACTTTTCTGACCTGCAGCATGAGGTGACAGGGTGATCTGGGGTTGTCCCTGACATGGGGCTGACAGATGAACATGCAGATGTGCTCTTTCAGTTTAGATACCTGCTATTCGCAAAGTAATCAAACCACCTGTGGGCATGTCTGGTTCCTTGTACCCGAGCTGTCAACGATCATAATCTCAAATTCAACAGCACTGCAAACCAATAAACGGTGTTTCTCGTTGTCTCTTGTTCTGCACTTTCCCTCAATCATGCTTTCTCCTGCCTTCTTTCACCACTTCTCCCAGGTGCCCTTTAATCTCTAACAGGTGGCCTTTTAAAAAGCCATCTTAATCACCTGCAGAGAGAGAGGGAGAGAAGGAGAGAGAGAGTATGTTCTGTTCATGGCCATCAAAGGACTCAGCTTCTCCTTCCGCCTCAAGGCAAAGTTGGACAGGTGCCAGATTGTGAAAACACTCACACACACACACACACACACACACACACACACACACACACACACACACACACACACACACACACACACACACACACACACACACACACACACACACACACACACACACACACACACACACACACACACACACACACACACACACACACCAAAGCTTTTTACAGCTTATTGTGTCAGGGTGAGAGAAGTACCTTACCCTAGACAACACACTCACATGCACACGCACGCACACACACAAACAGCTTGCTGCTATCAGAAAAGGGATAGTCAATCTCAGATTGTGTCTGCTTTTACAGGTTCACTGTATGGAACAGGGCGAAGTAGGAGGAGCACAAACTGACATGTTACAAAGTCTTTTTAACATTTAAAAGCTGCAGTCATGAAATTATCTTACTGCTGCACATGATGTGTTCTATTCGCCTCAATGACACTAGACTGAGGTATATCAAATCTCTTAACCTTTATTGTACTCAATGCAAATGACTAAACTAAACTGTTGTGTTGCACAAAAGAGTGGGACAAGTATCAACACGGTTATGTATAGCTGTCCTGACTAGTGTGATACAGTTATCGCTACGCCAGAGCCAAATATTGATATTTTCACTAACCCTAACCCTAACCCACCCACTAGATTTCCCTTTCCCCTTTCCAACTTGAGTCACTGCAACACCACTACATGACCCCTCATGGTGGCACCAACAACATGAATGAGCGGCACTTGAACAAAAGTTGATTGGACGAAGAAGAAGTTGACAGCGGCAAAGTAACAGAAGACGACAGTGACATATTACCCAGATATAACCATAATATGCGGACATCTTTAAGAAGTTCAGAGCAGCTAGTTATTTTCAAAACCAAAAACGTTTCTAGCTCAGTATGCCAAAACGAGAGGAAAGGCGGAGGATGCACTACCGCCTGCAAAGAGAGTTTCACTCACCTGCAACACGTGGATGTCACGTGCCAATTACTGCTCAATTTTCTGACAGTGAAATTCCCATTAGGTGTCAGTAAATTGAGCATTAATTGGCACGTGACGTCCACGTGCTGCTAACTAGCATGACGCATGAGACTTATGCCAGCGTGAATATGAAGTTTTACTGAAAGCAATGGTATATTTTCGACTGTATTTTTTTTAAATCATGGTGAATACCACTGTAGCTGTCACAGTCATTCAGGTTACCATGAAAATATGTGTATGATGCTTTTAAGTCAAAGCAATAAAATGATGTACACAAGCTGGATGTCTGTCTAACACTGACGTGTGGTTTTCATGTTAATTGTGCCTTGTTTTTTACATTAATTTACAGTTGTTCTCAAGCTTGGTAAATTTAGGGTTTAAAAACATGCACACTGTTTCATCTCAATGTAAGCAAACCAATGTGCAGTGAATAAATATCTCAACATGCTCTTTGCCTTTTTGTATTCTTAAGTTAATCAGACATGGTGATGTATCGTTATTTGATTGTCTTGCACTATATCTATTAGTTCATCTATCATATCTTATCAGTATCCTATCATGAGTCAATATGTGATTCCCATAACGTTGCAGATGTCTAAACTTGACCTATGTGGAGATTGACTGAAAGAGATTTTTTTTCTGTTTTTCAAACAAATCTGATATTTGATCCAACACCTGGCTCATCAGGTAGACATACAAATGGTTGGCACTTTTGAATCCTATTCTGGTGTATGTTAGATCCTGTCTTTACAACAAAGTATGTTTAACACTATTTATCATTTTCCCTTATATTTTAATCACTTGGAGCTTTCTGTATTACTTGATCATTTGTTTTGACCTAAAAAGTTAGGACATTGCAAAAAATCTGATACTGCACAATTCTACGGCCAGCAAAGAAAACCTGACTTTACTGTCACAAAAGAAAAACCCAAAGCAGAAAATCCACAACGAAGCGTCTCTAAACCTAAGACAGGGCACACTGTTTATGTTTGGAAAGTGATTGTAACCGAACGATTCATTAAATAGTTTATTTTTTTGTCGACTTGCTGATTAATTGACTTTCCGGCTCGGATATGAAGACACCGAAATCAGTAAAGGCTAGAAGGGAGTGGAGAGAAATGGTTGGAGAACTAAGACTGCTCAGTGAGCACCTGAAAGGCTGAAGTGAAACCCTCAGTTCTACCTCTTATCGATACCGACACCCTGATAGTGAAAGAAAGAAAAAGGTGGTCATCGCTTTATTATCTATAGCTGACAGAGAGAGAAATATGTAAAACATTAAGCTCAGCAGAACAGCAGCTGTTTTTTTCACATATCTGAGCTATGTAATAAATCACTGTAATATATGAGCAGTGGTTTTGTTACAAAACAAAGTGACACTAGTACCCCTGTGTTGGCTTGTTCTAATAAAGTCAACCTGCAACAATAAATCAATTAATCATTTTTCTAGAAAAGAAGGTATGTTGCTTTCTATTGTAGCTGTAGCAGAAGTTAAGTCAAGTAATTTTTGAGCTAAATTGTTAAATATAGTAAACCAAAGAAGTAGTAAACAAAAGAATCTTGGGTTAAGGAGACTGAGTATGCGATTACCTTTTTATTTTTGTACGTTCAAGTTTAAACTAAGAATCAATTAATCCCTGATTGATGGCAGATTCATCAATAATGGAAATAATCTGTAGATTCAGCAGTACTATGAAGTATAGATATTATCCCCACATTATGCAAAGTTGTCATGTGTCACCATTTTACGGCAGTCTAGCACACCCATCTTGAACACATGACCTGGAGCTGACATTCACCAACACTGTTTAAAAGGACAAAGTGGTGAGAGATGCAGCAACGTCGTATGGTTTACAGTGCAACAGCCACTTCACCCTGTGTCACCCCTGTGTTACCACAGCCTTTATATCCCCCCTGAGCCCCCTTGTGCACCGCGTGGGTTGCTGCGTGCAGCTGTGCGTGTTGGGGTTGGAGGACGGTTGAGGAAGGAAGCATAAATTAGAAGCAGGGCTGCTCCTCCTGGCACCCTGCCCTACCTCAGAAACACTGTTCTTATCTCCGAAGCACACGACTACAGACTGGCTGAACCCCAGCTTCCTGATCATTAGAAGACAGTTAGACGCACCATGAGACATAGATATCAATAATAGATGGATGTGTTGATGATTTAATGTGCCCTCATGGGCTGAAATACTATCTTCCTTCCCCAAAGGCATGTGGTTGAACCTTTCTTATTTTGGAGAAATGGTCCGTTATTAGCTTGTCTCTCCAGTGTGCAAAGTTCGTTAGACCACAAACTGACAAATACCTACAACCAAGAAGCAGAATCTTGACTTGTATTCTGCAACCACAGCAGCCTAACCCATCACTACTGTAATGGTTTGATAAGCCAACTGAAATGTGATTGCTCACACAGCATCTGACAGGTGTAATCGGAGGAGAAGTATAACACCCAAATAACTGATAGACTGAAAAAACTCACTGAAAGTAAAACTGTGGATTTCTTGTGGCATCAACAAAAACTCACATACAGTGGGATCTCACCTTACTGCATGTTTTGTAGCCGTTCTCAAAAATTTTAACTATAAAGTAAACAAAGATTGGCTTTAAGTGATACAAGCTAAAAATACACCAGGTCACAAGGATATGAGCATGTGAATGTGTGTGTACACTATGTTTACTTCCCTGTGGGTCACTGATCATTATCTGCTCTTTAAATAGCAAATGTGGTAAACCCATCACTAAAGGGCGCAGGTATTTCATGCATGACCTGTGAAAACCTCTGTAATAAAAAAAAGAGCTTGGAAAGGGACAACAGCGTGCAGCACATGGTAAGACACAAACATCAGCTGGTTAAACTGGCTTACATTTCTGACCAGTTTTATATCATGACACTTATTTAATCCCAAATTACCGTAAGCGCTGTATAAGTGGAAGTCATGTGCTGGCACAACAGGATCAATATGGGAGCTGAGAAGGCCTAGTTGTACGCAGGCGAGACATTGTGCTGATGCAGACCTCAAGTGTGTGACCGTTGATTTTTCTAAACATGTTACACTGCACAAGTCAGTTGCAGAGGTGCGATGTTAAGCGTGATATTTATGGAAAACAACACAGTGAGGATACACGGATGGTACAACACTGGATGAAGTGGAGGATGATTGAGAAAATAATGATGTGTAGTCATCCAGATTTTATGCCTGCCCACATGTCCATTATGTTTCAACACAGAAACAAACAGGTCTGGTGTTGTGCTAATGGAGAAATGCTGCCAAGGTGGAGAGAACATCATCGGACAGAGGGACAAAAGGGGGGCCACAAAAAACGGACACGAAAATGGCAACAAGAATGTAAAAGATGGATGCGGTTGTACAAGGTGTTGCAACTTGGAGGGGGAAAAAAAACAAACTGCACAATTTTGCCAATTAGTGTTCGGAATGCTATCGTTACCATCCAATCAAAAGGCTGGCAATATAGTGGTCTTAGACTGAAAGACTAAGCAAAAGGTGGAGGTATGCATTCACTGCCTTCAAATTGTTTTTTTGTCAGCTTTGTTTATTTGATTATTATTTATAAAATGATTGATTCATTAAAATATTTAGTTTATATTACTTTATCCCTTGTTACTCTATATTATTTAGAAAGGGGTGGGAGGGCCGGGGTGGGGGGGTTACTATTATTCATTAATCACTGTTCAATTGTGATGACGTGCTGAACGCAACCCAGTCTTCTTTCCTTTTTATAAAAACTGAACTATATAACTGATTGTTTGTTTTTGTCCTGTTTTTTTTATTATTATTATCTTATTGTATTTATTTTTTTGTCTTTTTGACTAACTGATCATTACCTTATCGTTTGTAACTATTCTGGGGCTGTTTTTTCTGTATGTCAATTGTCATGGGCTTTTGTGTTTTGTCATGAGTGTTGTTGTTCAATAAAAAGACCATTGAAAGAAAGAAAAAAAAAAAATACTGGCGGTATTAATGTGCGATCTTTGGTCCCTCCATTTTCTTTCTGACGGTGAAGTAACCCCACTTTCCAACCCCAACTCATTTGAGGCATATGGCTGTCTAACATGAGTCTGGTTCTGCTCGAGGTTTCTGCCTGCTAAAGGAAGTTTTTCCTTGCCGCTGTAACTTGCTAAATGCTGCAAAGTGCTCTGCTCATGGTGGATTAAGATGAGATCAGTTAGAGGCCTGTCTGTTAGATGGGACTGGATCTTATCCTGTCTTGATGTTGGGTCTGGACCTGCTCTATTTGTAAAGGGTCTTGGGATAACATTTGTTGTGATTCGGCGCTATAAAAATAAAGATTGATTGACTATATATTTACATAATGTTTGTATTTACAGCAAGTTGAAGTCATCAGATTAACTATCTTTGAAGCTCTCACCTTCTCCTGAACATCTCAGCAAAGATACAGCCGACGCTCCACAGGTCCACCGGTGTAGCATAACTGGACTGCAGCAGCACTTCGGGGGCTCTGTACCACAATGTCACCACCTACAACACACACAATATAGAAAAATGTTAAGAAGTTCAACAAAAAAGACAAGGGCACAAATTGTACCCAATTTCTAGTGTGTAGTTTTTCTTGTCAGTATGGTGTGCCCAGATCACAGACTTTCAACTGCAATCTATGCATGATGCTGTATATTCTACATAAGCAGGTGTCCACAGGTTTTCTATTAGCATTCTAAACATTACAATGTTGCACTGGATTTAGCTTGGCAGATGTCACATGTATGTTAAGAGATAGTGTGCTGCCCATCGTTGATAATATCAACACCCACTCCTATACCCCTCCACCTTCCTAAGTGTATTATTCTTTAAATACATTTCCTCTCATGCATCAACAACCTCCACCTGAAGTATAACAGCAGTCATTTTGTGCCACTTCACAGAAGTCATGGTTTCCAAATTTCTCCCTGTGAACTCCACTGGGAGCTGTGAGCATAAGTGTTTAGTCATAACCTGGAGGAAAGCAGCAGCATTGTTAGCAGCAACAGCTACAGTAGGGAAAGCCTCCAGACAAAACTCAGTGACCCTTAGTAAGAGAGTGGACTGGTTCCAGGTGCTTTCCTTAACTCCAGATTTTTCCAACAGCTTTTGGCTGCAGTTCCTCTCACAGGCACTACAGAGTGCTTATCTGGACCTTAAGAGACTGAGGCGAATGTGTATAAGCAAAAAGAGTTCGCAGTCACCTAGATATCTGTATTAACTGGATTGGACTCTTATGTGGGAGAACTTGGAAACGATCCACGGAGGTTTTGGGTGTTGGTCACGTGTCTGTTGGTAAAATATGAAAGCACTGGTCTTCATGGGGTGTAGATAGCCAAATATGAGGCAAACAAATGGAATCTGGTCACCTTCCTGAGATGTCAGTTTGAATCAGCAACCAAGTGACTTATTGACTTATTTTGGAGAAGCCATGTTTCTGCATGTTGCTGGATGATTGCAGTTTCACATGTTTATTTGTTTAAATCCTTGTTTTAAAAAGTCCTGAATATCTTTTTCTTTTACTGCAGTTTAGCATGTTAGCAATGTGACTTTTGCTGGTTTGTCAGCTGATCTGCCAATTTGTTTGACACCAAAACATTTCCAAAACAGTTCAGTGATCAGCTTTAAAATTGGTCACAGGCATTCATGGTCCCTACAGTATGAACCCTACTTGTTTTGTTTGTCCACTAACATTTTCTGTATCTCCAACCTGAGGTTTAACACAAAGTTCATGTGTCATCAATATCTTAACAGCTATTGAACAAATCACTGTAAAATTTGTCAACAACAAGCAAGGTCCCCAGAGGATATTCTGATAACTTTGGGCTCTCACATGCTGCAATAGTTGTAATTGTCGATGTAACACCTAAGCCAGCAGGCCCAGTCACCAATACTATGCAGATGCAGAGTTCATTGTGAAAGTAAAAAGACGCAGTAATTGTTGAACTTTTCTGTAGTTCAACTTTAGGTCTTGCCTTTTTATCTTATAACTTGTTTTAGGACTAAAAGCTAAACAAAACCATTCCCAGGGTCAATATTAGCATGCTAGCAGCCTGGAATTAGACAATCCATGTGTTATTATCTAGACTGTTTATCCAGTTTAGGGTCAAAGTGGGCTGGAGCCTATACAAGCTGTCATTTAGTGAGAGTCAGGGACTATTTGGACAGGTCCCTAGTCCATCACAGAAATGACATGAAGACAAACAACCAGACACACTCACATGCTCACCAATGGGCAATTTAGGGTCACCAATTACCCTGATAAGCATGTATCTGGACTGTGGGAAGAAGCAGAGTACCCAGAGGGAAGCCATGCATGTGTGGGACAACATGCAAACTCAACTCAGACATGCCCAAGCCAAGATCTGAATCAGGAACCTTCTAGCTGTGAAGTAGCACTGCACCATTCACAGCATGAACTTCAGGTAAATGTAATGTCAAACATCTGAATGCAAGCATTGTGACTATGCCCACATTAACAGGTTAGAACTAGCATTTAGCTCAAATCACAGAAGTGTTTAACTCTCACAGTCTGATAGGAGGAATAAAAAGTTCAGTCACAGTCTCCCCTTCAAAACTGAATGACACTATTAATAGAGCCGGGGGCCGGTCTAAGCAGATGTGTGTTACTTTCTCATCTCCTGCTTCCTGCTTAAGTGGAAATATAAAGGAAGTTGAGGCTAGTTGGCTGAGATGTGTCAGCTGAGTAATGTGACCAAAAATGAGACATGCTCAGAGAATGAACAGACTGACTGTTTGGGTCATTGAAGATTTTTTAGAACAGTGAAACCTCAGAGAAAATCATGAATGGAAGTTGCACAGCAGCCGATTTGGTCAGGCAACAAAATGCCTTTTTTTAGCAAAAATAATAATAATCAGAGCTGCATTTCTGACACATTATGAAGATATTATACCCAACTTTCTTCATTTTCACCTTGTAACAAATGTTCAGCCACCATACATAGACATAGTCTAACACATCATATTTCAAACTGATCACTGATGCATTAGTGATTAATAACCCTAAGAGCGTCTACTTGCAGCTGCAGACTCATGCACTTCAAGTTTATAGCACTGCAGTGTCGAGAATCAGGGCTTATATGAACACACACGCACGCATTGACACGTAGAGCCTTCTAGGAAGAACCACAGACCTAGAGCTCAGAGTACATCCGTTGCACTGCAACGTAGAGTTATTCGAAAACATGCCCACAACTGCAGATTCAAACATTTATATCACACATGCATGCACCTGCAGACACACAGGAAGAAAGATGATATAAGGTTTGTTTCAAACTGAAATGAGACCCTGACAATTTGCACTTTAGAGAGCTCTCTTTAGTATCTATTATAAGTTACTCTCTTGTTTGGTTTGCATTACAATATAAAGCAATTAGTACTCTTCCTTGTTTGTATTGTTTTTTTTGTCAAAGAATATCAAAAAGAAAACAAACAATATTGACAAATCATGAGTCAGACTTTTCTAATTTCTCACTTCCCTACTTTGTTCGTGACACATGACCTCAGAACGTCTTGTTCCCACTCAATACATTTTTTAAAGTGTCCCTAATAAACTTTCCTTGATCAAAGAAAACATTATTCCCTAAACCAGAGTGGTCATGGGAAGTACTAAATCTCAGAGAATACAGTGTCCATGTTTATAACGGTAAACAAACGTGTCACACAGTGTGGCTAACTTTATTCTTATTAAATTTTGGACAACATCTTTGCAACTGAAAGAAAAGCACGCATCAGGCTTAAGAAATAACACAGTTGTCTCTGCTGATTACAAAAATCTCACATCTCAGATTCAAAGTTTGAGACCACTTTCAGTCCTTTCCCAACAAGCAGCCCACTCTCCGCACTTCTTCTCACTCTGCAGTCCTTCCAACTCTAAATTCATCCTCCTCCCTCTCTCTTGTAATCCCATGTTCCCTCTCCATAAAATGCATCCCCCTCTCCGTCTGTCTGTTTCTTTAAGCCCCTCGAGTCTGTAAAACACACATCCACAGTGCAGTAAAGTCTACATAACAGTTGCAGAGTCTGCAACATCCATGACAATATCCTTATCACACAGTCTCACACTCCAGAGAATACTTGGATATCTCTGTATCAAGTGAGTCTCAAGTCTGTTATACTTAGTGTCCTTGTTACAGGAGTGCATGCTACAAGTCATGGTCTAAACTGAACTTACTAGCAGATTTCTCAGGGATGATAATGCAGACACATGGAGTGCTGCAAAATAAAAAAAGACATTCCCAGATTTCAATGTTGTTCTGTTGAGCTTTTTTTCTGTCCTTTCCCTTCCTCTTCTTCTGACCACGTTTGCATTCCTTCTTCCTTAGTCTCCCTTTCTCACCCTTCTCATTCTCTGTTCTGTTTCACATATCCCCTCATTACACACTCCTGCTCTCCCTCCTCTGAACAGGCTGAATGGAAACAGAGATACAGGCACAGGGTAAGTAAGTCACCCCCTAAACTGTGCAAAACACTGTTTTCCCCCTAAGTCAGTTGCTTTGCATTTTCAATCTGTCTATGCCTATCTCACACTCCTCTTCCCTTCCACATGGTAACAGAAAAGCCAGAGGAGGTCAGATAAAGCAGAGGGAGAGAAAAAAAGAGAGAGAGAGACTGTGTGTGTGTGTGTGTGTGTGTGTGTGTGTGTGTGTGTGTGTGTGTGTGTGTGTGTGTGTGTGTGTGTGTGTGTGTGTGTGTGAGTGTGTGAGTGTGTGTGTGTGTGTTAGGCTGAATCCAGATTAAAGGACAACATTCTGAGAATTCCTCTCTGCTGAGAGCATCCTCCCCCTCACCACCACTCTTCTCCTCCTCCTCCACCTCCTCCTCCTCTACACTGCTGCTCTCTGCTCCCCGCTCCGCTTCAGGGAGGAAATGGCTTCCTCTGCCCCTGAGGACCTCCAGACCTCCTGCGCCGGACCTCCAAGACTGTATGACTTGCAACATCCGGACCTGTGCCACCAGAGCAGTGCATGTGCAGCCAAGAAGAATGACAATAGGGTGCATGCATGTGAGTGCGGGGGCGTTTGGTTTGTGTTATGTGTGAGTACTTGCACGTGACAGAGGGAGCACCTGCTTTTGCCTGAATTCACGTGCTCCATTGCCAAGTGCTTTTGAGTGTGTGTGTGTGTGTGTGTGTGTGTTTGCGTGTGTGTGTGTGTGTGTGTGCGTGCGTGCGTGCGTGCGTGCGTGCGTGCGTGCGTGCATGTGTGCATTTGTGTGTGTGTGTGTGTATGCAAATGTATGCAAGATATCTGCAGCATGTGTTTCATGTTTAAAGGATAATTCCGGTTTATTCAAGCCTGGGTTTTATTTTCATATTGTGTTGGCCATCATTCCTGTGGGTCATGAAAAACAGTACTTTCTGGGTCAAAGGTAACTCAAGAGATGAGCTCACATGCATGTAGTATAAACTATGCAAGACTAAAAAAAACTGAACCAGACCGATTTTTTATGCTACATCCAAAGCATGAATTTTGTTTTGAATCTGCAAAATTTGGTGTGCAACTGTCAAGTTCTAAAGATCAATCATCAAGAATAATAGTCAATCCTAGTAACAGGGACGGTCACTGACATTCCAGATGTTCAGTTTTATCTCCAGTGAAGTGGTTTAGATAATTTGGTTTAAAAAATATTTAGGGCCCCCAGTTTAACCCAGTTTGTAGAGCAGGTGCCCCATGTACTGACAAACAGTCCTCATCCCACTGGGAATAGGATCGATGCAAACAGGATTTAGATCATGTCCTCCCCTACTTTCTTAATTTCCTGCACTTATCAAGATGTCCCATCAAGGAGAAAAGAAAAAAAAAACTTCAAATTTAAATTAACAAAAAAAAAAGTTCAATATTCTTGAGCAAATACAACAAAAGGGTCAAAACTAAAACTGCTCTGGGGTACAAGCTTTAACTACTAAGTTAAACCAGCACCCCTTACTAACATATATAACTGTTTACCTGTTGCTAGAAGCTGGGTCTACTTCCATTTTGAAGGGACCTTAGGTGAGTGGATACTTTTGAATTGCTGCAGTAGGGCCCAAGGGTAAAATGACTCAAAAGTATTGTCCTATGGGTGCAGATTTAGCCAAATGGATAAGCTGGTACGGCGGAATGTCCGGGTTCGATTCTAGCCTGCAGCCCCTTTCCTGCACTATCTACTATCATCTCCACCCTAAACAGTGTTAAAAAGTACCAAAAATACAACTTAAAAAACATACCAAAAAAAGGTATAGAAATTGTCCTACAAGATGACTACAGAAATAAATCCCATGCTACTGAACCATGACACAAGCATTTTCTTCCCGTCACTCTCCATGTGCGACCTGAGACCATGAGGATGACTGAGGCAGGAGCTTAAGGCTGCAGAGCCAGAGGCACTGGGGCTGATGGGACTTGGCTGGGGGCCTGTATTTACATTCTCTCTCACTGAGGAAGCACAGGATGAAAGAGCAGCACTGCACACACAGACACATACCTTCTACACACGTGCACCCTCATAGATAAGTACTTTGGATGCACCTGAGGCCAAATTACTGATGTAAATGAATCCATAAGAGCGTGATTGGAGGTCTTAACTTTCAGCAATTATTGAAGATAGAGAAATAAGGGTGAATTGCAGTTTAGTCTCTCAGGTAAATGGTTCCCCCGTTTCATGATTTAAGTCTTAAGTTAGAATGATTACATTCCTGAACGCAATCCACCACAAATTAAAGCCTTCCTTTGTGAATCTAAGGAAGGAAAACAGATAAAGCTGCAGAGTGTACATGCAGGGCACATATGGGAGAAGCTGAGCGGATGTTATAATAATAAAATGAACAAAACTATGCACTCTGAGAGTACAGTGGAGCTGGAGCTGTAATGTTGTGTCTCCAGAGAGGCCCCCTTTCGAAGCTCTAGCCCTAGCAGTCAGCCATGTTGTAAACACCATTATTTCACTCCTCCCTCACTTTCCCTCTTTCTCTCTCTTGTTCTGCAAAAAGGACAATTTATAGTCCTAACAATGGAGCTTCACAAAGCCAAGAAAGGAAATAAGGAAGGAGAGGCAGATGAGATTTAAAAGAGAGAGGGGGGGGTAGAGACAGAGTTACAGGAGTCTCAAAAGAAAAGTGCAAGAGCAGCACACAAACTGTATACAGTAAAACAGAAAAAATGGGCAGTACAACTGTTGCCAAAGTATGCACAGTGTACAGGAATGCAGCATGGGGCCCTCGACGAGTGAAACAAAGACAGCACAGTCAGTGGCTCTCTCTCTCCAGTGCTACCACATCCGCACATCATTAGCTGGAAAATTCCTGATATATGCTGTAATTTTTTTTTCTCCCCCCCCTCCTCTTCCTCTTGCCGTTGCTGGTACAGACAAGGCTTCAATATCCAGATGCTGGTGTGTGCACACATGCACTACACACATACCAATCAGTAGTACCCCCTTTTCCCTAACTGGAGGGAGGCCAAGAGGCCATCAACAATTAAAACAGTGAGGTGTAGAGGGGAGTGTGTGTGTGTGTGTGTGTGTGTGTGTGTGTGTGTGTGTGTGTGTGTGTGTGTGTGTGTGTGTGTGTGTGTGTGTGTGTGTGTGTGTTTGTGTGTTTGTGTGTTTGTGTGTGTGTGTTTGCGTGTGTGTTTGCTTATGTCAAATTGGGGCCAGCCCCCTTTGCTCCAGCCGGCTGCAGTCAAAGCACAGAGCATGACTTTTCCTTTTTTTCCCATGCGGAGCCGTTTGAGGAGATATCTAAACATTCCCAGAGTGCGCTGCACGTGCTCTCCTGCGTGCAGTGCAAGGGTTTTCCCCCACTCCCTCTCCCTGCTGCTGCTGCTGCTGCTGCTGCTCTCTCTCCTTTATTCTGTCTGTCTGTCCAGAGTGGAAACACACTGTCTGGGAAAATAAGAGCATTACAGTCACCACTGTCTTATTAATTCTTGGTCATTATAAGTAAGAAATGTCTGTTTCCTCTCCTTAAGTCTGCTGCAGAACTAGTGACAGTAAGCGACTGATGCTTGCATGTGTTGCTCACTTTAAAGACTGTGGGACACTGGGGATGCACCGACATCAGCTGAGTATCAGTATCAGCCAATATTTGCAGTGCTGATGGATTTCAGTCCATAAGCAAATAATTTGGCATTCACAGGTTGCAGTGGCTGAATTCTGAATTGCATCAGCTTTGGAAGGCACACTATTACCCTAATGTTTCAGCCTACTGCAAGGATTTTGCTTAGTAAACATAATAAACCTTTTTTGCATGCAAAACTCAGGAGCTGAATGACTAATCATCATTCATACTTTTTATTCTAGAACTATTTTTACAACAATATATGTATTAAATCTAACTTAACAATTTTTTTAAAGTTTTTTTCTTTACTTTTAAAGTACTAAAAATAGTGTCTTAGTCCATTTGGGTTTATAAAAGCACTATTAGAAGCCTTTAAAGCAATGATTATTATTATTTCTTTTTAAGAATCTTATGTTCAAGAAGTTTGTTCTGGAAATTTGTGCTCAATCAAAGGTTGTGAGATGAAGGCCTTGATAACTTTGGGAATACACTATATGGACAAAAGTATTTGGCCACACCTGAATTATTGAATTCATGTGTTTCAATCAGGCCCCTTATCTCCAGTGAAGGGCAATCTTAATGCTTCAGCATACCAAGACATTGTGGACAATGCTATGCTTCCAACTTTGTGGCAACAGTTTGGGGAAAGCCCTTGTCTATGCCAACATGACAAAGCAAGGTTTGATGTGTTCGGTGTGGAAGAACTTAACTTGCCTGTACAGAGCCAGGACCTCAACCCCCATTGAGCACCTTTGGGATGAACTGGAACAAAGATTGCGAGCCAGGCCTTCTGGTCCAACATCAGTGCCTGACCTCATCAATGCACTACAGAATGAATGAGCAAGAACTCCAACAGAAAAACTCCAAAGTGTTGTGAAAAGCCTTCCAAGAAGAGTGGAAGCTGTTATAGCCACAAAAGGGGGACCAACTCAATATCAAAGTATATGCATTTGAATACAATGTCATTACAGTCCCTGTTGATGTAATGGTCAGGCGTCTGAAAACTGTTGTCCATACAGTGCATGTTCTGATGATAAACAGTAGTTTGCGTCTGTAGCCTTATGGGGAACTGATGACAACAATATTAGAATAAGCCACAACAATACATTAAAAAAAAACTCCAATTAGGATCTGCTATGAGATAAACTGATATTTCCAACATCAATATTGGGGCAGGCCCTGATCTTCTTGAATAATTGTATCCATGTGGGATACTATGGGGCATTCAAAGAGGTTTTATGGTTGTTATTGCCCTACATCTTTTCAATAACTTAAATGTGGCTAAGTGTGGAGGTTGGTTGTCACTCAATCAGAAGGTTGGTGGTTGATCCCAGGTCTTGCAGTCCACAGATGGATGCGTCCATGGGCAAAACACTGACCCCCAAATTGCTTGTGGTGGCATAGCCAGCAGTGTGTGAATACATATGGATGGGATTGTGGCATCCTCCGCCATCAGTGTATAAACGTCACAGGAATGGGCACTTTGAGTTGTCAGAAGACTAAAAATGTGCTATACGAGTACAGCCCATTTATCATTTCAAGCTTCAACCAGGGCAAATCTTGGTAACAGCCAATAACAAGAAACTTGTGGGTTGTCAACTTCGAGACATTTTGTCTGCCTTGTCATCTCTGTGTAGTAAGATTACGATAATGTTCAGTAATTGAGAACACACCAATCTAACACTTTCCTCTCACTTACACCCACATACTCTGGTTTACATATAAAAAAGTGGCAAAAAAATTGGAAAAGACTTTCATCGTGAAAAAAAAAAATCCAGACTTTATGGAGTCTGACTGTTCTTAAGAGCTTTTTATTGTAAAGGCCCATCGTCGGTTGAGTGCAGGCAGGAAATCTGCTTTCAATTTGTTTGATGTCGTCTGAGATATGTGCGTCTTATTCTTATTATCGTAGTGGGAGGGCTATAAGGAAGAGTGGGAGTAGGGGAAGAGTTGGGAGAATACCTTTGATCAGGTAACAGTTTCCCTAATCTGCATATCTCCACAACAATAGAAGATATGTTGGTTACTTCACAGGCTGTTAGAGGACACTTCTTTTAATCTGATGATGGCATATAACAGCAATGTAATGATAAATGATTCATTTGATCATATAAAAAGAAACCCAGAGAGCATTTATTTACTGAAAAAGAATTGAAAGAACCCAGCTTAAAGACTCATAAAATTCCCATTGGCTGCTGCGTAACTCAATAAACAGACTCACTTAAGATAAGCTCAGAGGGAAGACACAAAAACATTTTCCCTAATAATAAGCTTATCTTGTCATCTTCTATAAATCATAGCACTCCACCCGTTTATTTGGGTTTCAAACAAGAAAAACAAGAGTTCAACAACAAGAGATAACATAAAAGTCTGGTGGCATTCCCCTTGACTTTTCCAAATCCAATTTGACAAGCAACGACATGCGCATGACATCCATTAGAGCAGATGCTTGATGGGCTTCATGGGACCATGCTGTCAACCTCCCAAACAAAAATGGCTGCCTATGGGTGGCTAAAATTGGTCCAGTATGAAGGCAGTGCCATCCAAAGTATTGTTTTACTGTTTTGTTGCATTGTTAAGTTGATTGGGTTAACCCACCTCACATCAAATACACTACCGTTCAAAAGTTTGGGGTCACCCAGACATTTTTGTGTTTTCCATGAAAACTCACTTTTATTTATCAAATGAGTTAAAAAATGAATAGAAAATATAGTCAAGACATTGACAAGGTTAGAAATAATGATTTTTTATTTGAAATAATAATTTTGTCCTTCAAACTTTGCTTTCATCAAAGAATGCTCCCGTTGCAGCAATTACAGCATTGCAGACCTTTGGCATTCTAGCTGTTAATTTGTTGAGGGAATGTGAAGAAATTTCACCCCACGCTTTCTGAAGCACCTCCCACAAGTTGGATTGGCTTGATGGGCACTTCTTGCGTACCATATACTGTCAAGCTGCTCCCACAACAGCTCAATGGGGTTGAGATCTGGTGACTGTGCTGGCCACTCCATTACAGACAGAATACCAGCTGCCTGCTTCTTCCCTAAATAGTTCTTGCATAATTTGGAGGTGTGCTTTGGGTCATTGTCCTGTTGTAGGAGGAAATTGGCTCCAATCAAGTGGTGTCCACAGCGACGCATGGCGTTGCAAAATTGAGTGATAGCCTTCATTATTCAAAATCCCTTTTATCTTGTACAAATCTCCCACTTTACCAGCACCAAAGCATCCCCAGAAAATCACATTACCTCCACCATGCTTGACCGATGACGTCAGGCACTCTTCCAGCATCTTTTTACTTGTTCTGCATCTCACTAATGCTCTTCTGTGTGATCCAAACACCTCAAACTTCAATTTGTCTGTCCATAACACTTTTTTCCAATCTTCCTCTGTCCAATGTCTGTGTTCTTTTGCCCATATTAATCTTTTCCTTTTATTGGCCAGTCTCAGATATGGCTTTTTCTTTGCCACTCTGCCTAGAAGGCCAGCATCCCCGAGTCGCCTCTTCACTGTAGACGTTGACACTGGCGTTTTGCGGGTACCATTTAATGAAGCTGCCAGTTCAGGACCTGTGAGGCGTCTATTTCTCAAACTAGAGACTCTACTGTACTTGTCTTCTTGTACTGTTGTGCACCGGGGCCACCCACTTCTCTTTCTACTCTGGTTAGAGCCTGTTTGTGCTGTTCTCTGAAAGGAATAGTACACATCGTGGTAGGAAATGTTCAGTTTCTTGGCAATTTCTCACATGGAATATCCTTCATTTCTAAGAACAAGAATAGACTGTGAAGTTTCATATGAAAGTTCTCTTTTTCTGACCATTTTGAGAGTATAATCGAACCCACAAATGTGATGCTCCAGATACTCAACTAGCTCAAAGAAAGGCCAGTTTTACAGCTTCTTTAACCAGCAAAACCGTTTTCAGCTGTGCTAACGTAACTGCACAAGGGTTTTCAACGCGTTTCTAATCATCCATTAGCTTTCTAACGTGATTAGCAAACACAATATACCATTAGAACACTGGAGTGATGGTTGCTGGAAATGGGCCTCTATACACCTATGTAGATATTCCATTAAAAACCAGACGTTTGCTGCTAGAATAGTCATTTACCACATTAACAATGTATAGAGTGTATTTCTGATTAATTTAATGTTATCCTTATTGAAAAAAACAGTGCTTTTCTTTCAAAAATAAGGACATTTCTAAGTGACCCCAAACTTTTGAACGGTAGTGTATACTTTGTTTGGAATAATATGATGCAGAATTTTCCAAAGACCACAACCAGGCGCAATCCTAAAGGAGTTACTCATTCCAGTCACTCGGAAGTTCGAAACTCATAAGTCCTTTCAGCTATCTGTTACTTCCCGGCTGGCTTAGTCGTCACTCTCAAACAAACAAAAAAAAAGCCAGTCTTAAGTTAAGGCTCTAAAACTCTACTCTACCACAGTCACCTCTAACCCTACTCATCAGTGTCTGAGTTGAGTTCTTTAGATGTCCACCCCTCATCAAATCCTGCCCCCTTCCATCACCACCAGTGTCTATAATCTAACAGGGGGGTGTTCTTTCCTGTTCTCAACCTCACTGCACCCCGTCTGAAGACATTTCACATTCCTTTTCTAATCTAGTAAAATAAATAGTTGTTCACTCACAATTAAGTTTCTAAAGTTTGAATAAGCTGAAGGATGATTAAAAAAATATCTCCTGGCCTGTGATTGGACAGGTACAACACAGACGTTGATAGACTTCCATCTAAGTTGCTCGAAATACAACTTATAATGTTTATTTGAATGTTAATCATCATTAACAATGCATTATACAGAGGAATTCCAGTATATCTGCAGACTCCTGGGTTGTATTCTGATGCAGCATTTTTTGCAAATTCAAATGGCATCAGAAGAAACAGTTTCCCCCTGAGGCGCTTTGGCAGGAATGGGATCTCAATGAGATGGACAGAAAAAAAGCCCCCTCTCAACTCTTTTCTGGTTTGTCAGATTAACCCATCAGCTTTTCCCCATCTGCCTGTCACTCAAGCAAGTACAATGAGCCTGGAGCCTGACTGGGGTCATTAAAAAACCATCAACAAAGCAACAGATCTCCAGGGACTGCCAGGGGTAGCCTAATCTGGACCCCAGTACCGACCCAATGGGTGGTCTCCCTCCCTCTCTCTCTCTCCCTTGGAGGGTGAAATATGTGCAGCATGGTTGGTGGGTGATGCCGATGGGGCCATCAGTCACATGAAGCCATGCATGTGCAAATGCAGCCAGACTCCATTGCATGTTTTTTTTTAACACACTTGGAGCGCATTTTGGTCAATGACATATTAACAGCCCTGCATGTTGCTAGGTGAGAAAGCAAACTCATTGCAAAAAGAGAAGTTCGAGCAGTGCTGGTAAATCATCAGCAGAAAGTACAACAGTTCTACTTTCAGTTAGTGACACCGGGAAGGAAAGAAGAGCGAGGGGCTCTTTTTGATGACTTTATGCAGATGTTTGCTGCAACAATCTTGTCATTCTAGAAGTGTTAAATGAATCACTTTGAGAGCGAGAGAGAAGTGTCTCGTTTGCTTAAGCAACAGCAGTTCTCTAAAGCCCATCTGTCTGCCAGTAACAGTGGCATTAGGTGACTAAATAAGCAACTGCTGGTCTGTTGCTCATCTGTTGGGTAAAGGGGAAGATCCTCTTAAGTGCTGTGTGTTTGTGTGCATATTCGCTGCTACAGTGTAGATTATCTGCTTTTATTAGCAAGGGGAAACACTGAATGGATGGATGGACATTGTGTGTGTGTGTGTGTGTGTGCGTGTGTGCGTGTGTGTGAGAGAAAAGATAGGGGGATTCCAGACAGAGGGGTATTAATCTAGAAGTGGAGATCCTGAGCTCACATTGCTTCTTTTTGCTTCAGCCCATGCACATGCAAACACCCTCACTCACACGTTCCCCATCTAAATTCTGAGCCCCAGTAGTTATAACCAAGGAAGGAAATGAGTCTGCAAGTGTATATGCATGAGTAGTTTCGGGTGCTTATTTTCCACCACTCAATTCTGCCGGTGAATTCCCTGATCATGAGTGTACCTCCAAAAGTGCCCGAGTTGAGGCATAGTGAAGAACAAAATCAACACAAAGACAAAATCCTTCAGTGAAACCAGACACACTGAATATTGTGTAACACTATAAGAACTTTTTGGTGAGTTACCTCTTTCCCTGAGAGTTAGTTGAGTATTTTGATCAGTCAGAACGATACTTAACAGAAACAGGAAAACACTGACTAGCTTTATCTGATTCATAAAAATTCCCCCTACAAAAATACAGAAAAATTACCGTGGCCTGAAATATATAACTGAATATACACAGAGAAGAAGACTGGACCACTTGTTTTTAAATAGTGCAATAAAGTAATTGGCAAATGACCAGGCTCCTCCAGATGTATGCTGGACTGTGAATATTTACATCACTGCTGGATTCATGGAACAGTTGGAAACTAAATTGATTTGTAAGGTCTTCAAAAGCTTGAATTAAAGAATGTCTTGAAGGAGTTGGCAAGAGTCCTTACAAGATGGTATAAGGTGCATTTAGACCAGAAGTTCCAGGGACTTTTAACCATTGGAACTACTCTTTCAGGAACTAAATGGTCCCTGTGGAAGCACATAGTTCCTGGGAAACGTCCCTCGTTCCGAGGTAAAGTTCTTGTGCTGGAAAAGCACCTATAGTTTACATAAAAACAGGAGCATCCATGTCCACTTGTCTGGCTGCTCAACTCTTGTTGTGTGGTATCAAAGGCCCAGATTGGACGATGCAGTATTACTGGATGAGTCTCCCTTAAAAGGTACAGTGCTTAGAAAATACAATATCTACTGGTCATATTCTAGTTTAAACAGCTTCCTTGCTCACCCCTCCTGTTGGTGAAGTTGCAGAAGGGATGGTGACCTTTAAGGACGAGCAGATGCTGTTGATGCATAAGTATGATTCCATTTGTCAAGTTTTTACCATCAAAAACTCAAAAATTATTTTGCCCACAGCAACCACTCTCTTCTTCTAGTTTGTCTTCCAACAAGAGCATTTCAGGCAGCCACTCACTAAATACAAAAAAAGAATTGGGCTGCTAAAAGTTTGTCCCCTCTGTGCCACTGTAGAAACCTGGTGGCGCAAAAAAGTGGCCTCCATGTTCCCGCTTCTTATGTAGATATAAAAGGCTCATTCAAGTGAACAAAAACGTAATTATTTTTAGATTCAGATAATTCTAGGCCAACTTAAACAAATCTTTAAATACTGTAACACACTGCCTCTTTCAGTTCCCATGTAAGTTTTGCTTACTTGGCATAACTCGAGTCTCATGGCCTTCACCTCCAACCATCATCCTGCTTCCAGTGTTTTTGATGCCCTACCAGCAGATTTGGTGAGTAACTAATGTTTTGTTACCAGTATTTTAAGTTTTATTACATCTCCACCTGCTCTACCTGTAACACACTCTGAAACCTCCGAAGTAAAACAATCATAGTTCATGCATTATATCAAATTCACATAAAGGGTTGGTCCTTCATGGAAAAATCAAACATTCAAAAAATGGACAAAACAATCTAATCTAATTATCATGCACAAATAAACCTGCGGCCTCATGACTGATCAGGTTGATAAGCAAAGAAGCTAAATCCATGGGGTTGCAAATATCTGTGTGAATGTGAAGTAAAAGGAAACCTTCTTTTAGTAATTAAAGCTTATAACAAGGTACTGAGCTACTGTTGCCCGCTTCCTTAATCTCCAAAGTCTCATCTCTTCCTATTTCAAAGTCCTCCAAAGACTCCTTTCAGTCTCTCTTTCTATTTTATCTGGTCATCAGAGCCCACAGCTCAACAGTCGGACATCAAAGTACCGACAGTGGGAAGGGAGGGGTGTCCGTCTCTCCTCGTCTGTCCCATCCCTGTCTGCAGCGGCCACTGAGGGATTCCTGAGACGGACCACGGGGGCCCTTGGCTCTCATTTTACACAGAAAAAACCCTAGCATTTGGCCTGGCGTTGTGGAGCTGCTCGCTGATGCTCTGTAAGTGCCCGCTACGTCACTTAAGACGCTTTTCATCTAATTCTCTGGAGATGGGAGGGTACTTCATGGCAGAGTGTCAATGATTATGTGTGTTAGTGGGTGTGCACATTTATAATGTTAAAGCTATAGACTTTTTCATAAAGACCCTGCTTCTTATTTGTCAAATAAATGATCTACATGTTTTGCTCTAGTGTAACAAACCCTGTATTCCAAGCTTAAACAGTTTGATAAATGCCACTCAATATCTTGTTTCACCAAGTAAAATAAGGGAGGACCATCCAGCACAAGGAACAAATAGCAAAAAGGGAGTCAATCCAATCATTGTGCATGGAAATAAATATCAAATTCTTGTTGTATTTCTTGATCTAGCTATTGGATTTTTTTTTGCCTACTTCACAATAGAGAGCTAAATTTTCAGATTCTAAAGGTTGAGTTTGTTAAAACCTCTCAGCATGACACCGAGTTCACTTCCAGCTAAATACAAGTGGAAAAAAGCCACTCTCATGTTGCGTCAGAGCCTGTGCTCTTAATGACATCACAAACTTATACTTAAGGTCATTCAACATTCCCCTATCCAGGTCTATTTCTGTCTGTGACCTAGTTTAAACATCCTGCGACCCACTTTTCACTCTCTCTTCATCAGCCCGGCTAACAGTGTTTGTTTTGAGTCACTCTGCTTTAAGAAACTTTGGGATGAGACTAACTGAGGTCAGAGGTAAGAACGTCACAACTCACCACTGAGGTGAGCGCCATCTGGAAGCTGTAGATGCGGGCTAGACCAAAGTCGGCCAGTTTGATCTGTCCCGCGCTGGTCACCAGGATGTTCTGGGGCTTCAGGTCACGGTGAACCACGCGGTGTGAGTGCAGGAAGTCTAGCCCCTGGAGCAGCTGGTACATCATATCCTGCAAGCAGCAAAATGGGGAAGAGAGACAGGAGTGGCTTATTTTTAGCATGACAGTGACAACAATTAAATGGCAAAGGAGGGATCAAAGGGATCAAAGTTTTGGGATATTGGTGTCATGAAAAATAACACTAGTGAATGTAATAGTGGGTAAACAGAACAGACAGGAATTTGGGTTCAGATACAACACAGTTTTTCTTGCAAAATGTCAAAGACAGATGGTTTCATGTCTGCACATCTCTATGTTAGACAACAAATTAATTCCTTCACCAAACCAGACAACAAAAGGCCTGAATGACAAGAGCCTGCAGTGAGAAGTAAAGCATAAAGGCAGAGACACTGTGGCATGGGGGGAGTTAACTAGAGGAGGCCTGTGACTTTTCTTGTCAACTGTAGCAGATGTTTGATAACTGACACACGCGCACATACACACACACACACACACACACACACACACACACACACACACACACACACACACACACACACACACACACACACACACACACACACACACACACACACACACACACACACACACACACACACACACACACAAAGAGAGGCCCCGCTCTGTACAAGCATGGCTCTCTGTTTCTCAGCAGCTGTCCTGCTTCAGTTAATCAGTCCTGGTTGTCTTTTTTTATGCCCCAAATCTGACCCTCAGAAATGGCCAAAGGCACAGGCTGCCCTCGTGTCACACAAGCAAGTTTCTTTACTGGTGCGAACAGAACGATGAACTATGTGGAAACCAGCTTAGACTTGTTCTTTTCAAACTGAAATACTCTCAAACAGGTCCTGCACCTGTAAACAAATACGATTCATCGACATTCAGCAGAGCTAGGGTTGGGATTGTTGGTTGAAAATCATGTCTGGGGAGAGCTCTTTCAGGTCAAGGCCCAGCTACAGATCTAATTGAATGAATGTCGGGATTGCAGAGGAAAAAATGTAACTCATCAAATTTTTTTTAAACTAAACACGTTAAAAGGTGACAACCTGGAGAGAAAACAGGTGTTTGTGAAATGTATTGAGCAATGCTGGTGGTGGTTTGTAGCATTCTGGGCTGTACACCCCCCTCCAAAACACACACACTCCCTCCGCCAAGACCTCACAAGTGACATGGACCTGAGCCCGCAGTGCTATTCACTGGCCGACCAGCTGGTGAGTGAGTCAAAGGGGTCTGCACACTCAAGCAGAAAACATTAGCAAACGGCGCGGGGCTGGCTGCTGTGCTGGCCATAGAAGAAGGGACCGGTGCCACACACACACAATGCCACTGAGCTGGGGTGTGATATGTGTGTGTTTTCTGTGCGTTTGTGCACACACACGCACACACACACATTGATGCGCCCATACACAGTCCAAGGTGCACATTCAAACAAATGGAAGTGTAAATACACACATACTCCATTGGCATCAACCCAGGGTGACACTGTGTGTGTGTGTGTGTGTGTGTGTGTGTGTGTGTGTGTGTGTGTGTGTGTGTGTGTGTGTGTGTGTGTGTGTGTGTGTGTGTGTGTGTGTGTGTGTGTGTGTGTGTGTGTGTGTGTGTGTGTGTAAGCATGCATGTGTGTGTGTGTGTGCCCTCTGACCAAGGGCAGGCAGGATGCATAAACAGACCTTCCTTTTTACATCTCCATCCAGCCATGACCCGGTGAGGAGGGCAGCAGACAGACAGGGCCATAGGAGAGAGGCAGGCAGTTGGTTATTTTGTGTGTATGTGTGTGTGTTCTGGGAGGGGGGGGTGGGCTGATACAATAGCAGACCCCCACCACCAGTTCCTCTCTGCTTTAAATAGCCATTTCACCGTGCTTCCTTTCAGCAGCATTTCCTAGTAAACACTAATTATCTCAGAAGTGTGACTCTTAGACAAACACACAAACAATCTTGGCCCCCTTTGGCCTGAGTGTCATCTCCTCTGCTGCATCAATTACCGTCACAACTGAGTAATATCACATCATCAACTATAATCAGCATGAGTGGCAGTATTAACAACAGTGAAATCCAAACTTTAGAAGTCTAAAAGAGCTACATTAATACTTGGATGACGTTTAACACCACATGTGGCACAGAGTTTCTCTCAGCCATCTCTCTTTCCTCAAAAAGTTGATTCCAGCAGCAACAGAACTCAGAAAAGTCGCACATTACGCAGAACAGCCAGCCAACTTTGACGTAAAAATATCAACACACAACAAAATCACAGAAAAAGGCAACAGATATGACCTTAAAATGGGGCAAGGGGACCAAGAAAAAAAGTAGTCGGCCCCTCTGCAAGATGCAGTCAAAACATGGCTTTAGTGAGCCTCCTTTTCTAATGCAAATGCACCAGAGGCAGCCATATTGTTTATTGTAGCCAGGCACAATATGGGACATCTGCCGGTTAGCGTTAGTGTAATTCCCTCCCCATGCTTCATTAACCTCCCCCTTTATGGGCCTGGAGAATAGAGCTGTGGAAGCTTGGAAAGTGGTGGCGGAGGAGGGTGGGTGAGACCCAAGCACTGGCCCAGCAGAGGAGCACTGAGGCCCGGGCAGGCCGGCCGCTTGATGTCCTTCCAGCTCATTTGATTCCTGGAGGAGGACCTCTTTCATCAATGACCATGTGGTGGGTCTTGAGTCTGAGTAAGGCGGAGCGGGTGGTGGAGGGAGGGTTGGGGGAGTCTGGATTTAAGGAAAAGTATGCCTGTCGTATTTGGTCCAGGGTCTTTGTATACAAAGAGTGTTTTTTCTCAGCTCTGGGTATTCAAAGTCTACCCTGTTGAATAGGTGAGTGTTCCGTCTGATGGGCACAGGTATGCTTTATTTGACTATCTGAAGTCATGGGGTATAAATGAGTGCAAATCAAGCTGTTGGGCAGGGGGGTTGCACATAGGGGGGTTACTATGCTGTGTCCACTGTCCTAGAAACAACAGGGGATGGTGCCTGTGTCATCGTGTCGCTCCTAGTTCTTTTGTCCCCTAAAGGCTCTAGATGTATGGATGTTCTGAGAAAGTAGAGGAAGGAGGGGGTCTATAAGGGGTCAGTATGCTTCTTTAAAAAAAGAAGCTTGTTTAATTGTTGAACAACTTCCTCAGTATTTTCCCCTGAACTGCATTAATGTCACAACATGAGGGGGGAACCAGCATGTTTTGTAACTGTTTGAAACATACAATAACAAGCCCAAGCCAGAGACAGTTTGTGGAGGAAAAGACACAAAGAGGCTTATTAATACAATCTGGACTTTTATCTTAATGTGTATTTCAGCAAGAAATCTTAACTCAAATCTTCTACTTAATGTGTGTGTGCAGAAGTGCAGAATCAAGCACTACACCATGAACACCATTGAAAAGAGACCTTCAAAACAAGCTCTTGAACTCTATCATGAGGCCTTTAAATTGATTCCTTTGATGTGAACATGGTCCAAGCTGACCAATCTTTAATTTGCAGTTATTCAAAAACAAGATCAAGAAATGCTCATTTTCAAGAAGCAAGAGCAAATGACCCCATTACTTGAAAAATGACTAAACTATAATTTTAAGGGCTACAAACAACGGGTTCAAACAATTGCTTAGAGTATCTATTATTTACAATGAATTGTGTTGTGGAGTGAAGCGCTCAAAGGGTATTTTCTACATCCTGCCAATTAAAACAAAGGCAACAAGCAATACCTCACATTAAGAAATACTGAAAAAAATGCAGAAATAGGTTCTGTTGATGTGTTAATTAACTATCTTGTCATTTCAGTTCTAAACAATACAATCATACTTTGGCTGTGGAATGATGTGTAACTGTTACAATGCAGTGTCAGTTCTGCAGTAGAAATAAAATACTTGGAGTGATGACCACAGTCATTACCGGGTAAGATATCCGCAGACACGACTGTCCCACAATCTGTATCAGCTTTAGTTAAACCCTGGGAAAGCCTCAGGTGTGATCTTCCTGACTCGTCTACGCTTGCACAGCATCCCGCCGACATTACAGCTCCACACAAAACTTGCACACATAAACCCAGCCCTGGGGTTACAGAACAACCATTACTGTAGCTTCTAAAACTTCTCTGTTTCAAATATGACATTTTAAACTGTGGGGCCCCTCCATCCAAAAATAGGGATTTCCTTTTCCAATATTGTGCAAGATACATTTACAGACCTTGGGGTGAAAGATGATAGAGAGTTTTTTGTGGGAAAGATTGAAATAAAAAGAGGAGAGGACTGGTGACACATCCATTTCCGACCTTTGGGCAAAGTGGAAATGTACACTCAGTTTATTTTATGAGTTGGATGAATTGATATTATGAAAGTCTTTCAAGAGGATCAATAAGTCTAGCTTTTCTACACTAGATACTTCTTTCCTGTCTCCATCTGTTAATACAGAGTAGGCTTGGAGAGAGAGGGCAGAGTGAAAATAGAGAAGGCAGGGAGCCTCTAATTTGGAGCCCATCTGCCACATGTGTTGCCCTCCAGAGAGCTCCGATACCTCTGATGTTTGAGGGATCTTTACTCTGTCCTCTGTGTCTTTGGCCAAGAAAACTCACTCAGCACCACGCAGACACAGCTGTGGTCATGCAATGTTCAACCACAGAGGATTAGCAAATAGCTTCCTTTAAATTTGAAATAGAAACTGCAAGCAATGTATCACGTTTTTGTTTTGGAAAACGTTACTTGTTAAAAGTACATTCAACTGATTTTTTAATAGTCATCATTAAAGCCTTCAGTTTATATCAAACACTATTTGTCTTCCTTTGTGGTGCTACATAACAATTTCAGTGGTTACCTTGATGGTCTCAGGTGGGACGCCAGGGTCGGGGGCCTTCTCCAAGTAGGTGGTCAGGTCCTGGTCCACATGCTCAAAGACCAGAGTGAGTTTGGTTTCTCGGTCAGTCCGAGACACTGTGCACACATCAAACAACCTAAAAGAAGAGGAACAGGTGGAGGCGGTCAATATCATTGATTCCATGTTGGTCCATTCTGCTGAGCCAGCTGAAATGAAGCCTCTGACCACAACTAATGAGACCGAGTGCAGAATGTTTGTATTATTGTATTGTTATCTTTATGACACCAAATGTGGTGCTGCGTCTTCAATCATTCTCTCTTTAAAAAGTGAACAGATTCCATGTGGTTATCCTTTGATAGCAAGAAAAAGTTGCAAAAGTTTGGCATATTTTTGTAAACAGTTTAATTTTAAATTGGATGTATTATTAACATTTTAAATATGATAGCTCAGTGGATGAGAGTAAATATACTGTTCTTTGGGGGTTAATAATTAGTGGTTTTAAACAAAATAAGACATTGCAGGTACAGGTGATGGTCTTTCTTGTGAGTGTCACTGGATTACATTAGTATAGAAAGGCCCTCATTATCATTATTGGGAACACCTGTGTGGTTGCAGCTTGGACAAGGCCAATTAACTACACTAGAATCTGGTGTGTGGATACAGCAAGGCTAAAAGGGATCCTTATATGTTTGCCCTTTTTGATTATTAATAATAATCTACAGATTTAGACAATCTTTTATTGAACAGCAAAGCATAAACCACTCTAAATCAGATATCTTAGGACAAATAACCTGTATCATGACACTCAAATCAAGGGTATTCATAATGACAGAAACATGCCTGACATAATGAACATGATTGTAGACAAGAATGGTCATGTGCTCCAATTATACCCTGACAAATCAAGCTATTATTTTTAATGGAAAAACTTCTGAAGATTCAGGGCCATAAAGACCACCGACAAACAGGCGCTTATGGCTGTGTTTCACTAGGCAACAAACTAAGGCCAAGAATCCAGATTATGTCAGCAGACCAGCCAAAGCAGGCTTTGGTGAAAAGCTGAAAAAAGCTTTCCAGAATGTCCTCTTCAAAGAGCTGGGGACCACAAGCAGCATTCCTCCAGCAGCGCTATGACAACTCCTGATGCTCTCTGGGAAGTTGAGTGGACCCTGCGTGTAGCAGAGGCAGCATCTTTATCACAACAACACTGGAGACAATGGAGCTGAGAGGGATCTCCATCAGACAAACGTGGTTTAAAGGAATGGATAATTGTAGTTGCATTACTTTTGAAGTACGGCCCTTTCACTGTTATTATTTTTATTAAGGCATTTGAATGAGACAATACAGTCAAAAACTCCAAAAAGGGAGCTTCCACATGCCATGGCAGACCTTATCTACATTTGAATATATTTATCAACTTTGCAATGTGTGATAAACCCTACCCAGAACTTTGAAGTGCATAAGCTTTATCTTTCCACCTGAAAATGTCTGATAGAATCAGAGGAAATGTTGTCACTAAATAGAGAACATTCATGATTATTGCTGTAAATGTTAATTGATAGGAATCCTATTTGATGCCACATCAAAACTGCAAAGCTGCTTCCAACACATGTGCATATATAATGCAAACTAGCTAATCTAAATACGCCTTTGAAGCATTGAAAGAAATGACGATCCAGAAACTCTTTCATACAAATCCAACTAAGGCATCGTATGTCTGTGCCAATACCCTTGTAATCAGTGGACTTGAAAACACTGGAGTAGGTGTGGTGAGTGAGAAGCAATTCATTCAAGGTATTAGTACTGTGCATGATGTCACAGCGTAGACGGCGCCCTCCTCTCCAAGCGCTGGGGTTAAACGCCCCTCACAGCTCGATTGTCGGGCTACAATGGGGGCTCTCAGCAGACACTGAACATATGGAATGAATAATGGCCCTCATTACAAACATCCAGGGGTTGCCTGGAGTCACACAGAAGACCCACAATGCACCCTTCCTGGTGGTGAGATGCTTGGCTATAGTGGTTAGCTAAACTGGAGGAGAGTAAAGTCCTCTGCTGAAATAAAAAATAGAAATGAGTAAGGGAAACTTTCATGCCAGCTGACGTATTTGTCTTTCAGTGAGACTGAGCCCCATTGTGTATCCATTAAGAGAAAACCATTATCCTCCATTATTCATTGATTCACTGGGGATGTATTGTCAGGGGCACATGGGCTCTAGACTTTGCTTCTGAAACGTCCATTATGAGCTTCCTTCCCAGTCTTAAAGCTCACAATATTCCATAATAAAACCAGCAGCAAGGTCAGACCTTGGCATGTGCCAACACATGACGCAGTTTCTGACTGCTGACCTCTGAGGGAACAATTCATTACAAAAGTGAAAGAAAATGGCCTCTATGTGTACTGCGGAGAGGCCAAATACTTTGAGACTGCTGTCTATCTGACTGGAGAATTTTCAGTAAATCCAGTTTGACTTCAGAATAACAAGAGTTGCTGCGTCTTGCTTAAGGGCACTGCAACAGGCAGCTGAATATTGATAGTCAGCATTGTAAAAATGCAACCAATAAAAGACAAACAATGTTTTACTGTGAAAATGCATCAAATCTCTGCTAGACTTTTTACCCGTCTGTATAGTGTTTTAAAAAAACGGTACCACTGAAAATAGCCTTGATTGATTATAAGACATTGGTTATCTTCATGAGCTAAGCTATTTTGAATATTAAGATTCATCACTGCTCTCCACAGCCATAGGTTCACTTTAAATCTTAGATATGTGTGGATTGTTGAAATGTTAGTGTTTGAAAAAATGATACGCTGGTTTTGAAGAGTTTGAAAATATCTTTTAATCCCCCAAAATAAGCTAAGGACTTAACAATAAAAAAAACCTATATGGCACCCTATATAATATATATATATATTTTTTTTGTTACCAGAAATTCCAAGCATTTCCGTTACAACACTACCGACTAATGTGTCCACTTTAAACAGTGTGAAGGTGTATGCTTGCGATTTCTAATTGATTAATTCCTCTCCTTGGTAACTATCTAATAAAATAGATGGGTTTTTATTATTTTGGTGCCTTTTGATGCCAACAATCATTAACATACAAGACTGTATAACTTTTAAACATGTGGTACCAAAAAGTATAAACATATAAAAAACTTTTCAACCTGCGTATGATCCGTTATTTTGTGTACACTACTGGAAACAAAATCCAGCCATTAAATGCATCCAAGCCAATTACATATAACCAATAATAGATCCACATATTTACTTATCCGTTCAATTTATATGTATGCATTTATGAACTTTTGTCTTTTTGGACAGATCATTGGTTATTTTGTTTGTTAACTGTTGGTCATGCAAACATTTTGATTATTTAAATCTGGACTTCAAAAATTGTGACTGGTGCTTTTTCGCAGACATAATTTGCAGATTAATAGAAATAAACAAGATTTGCAACCTCTGTTTATTACAAGTCAAGTACATGACATTGGATTAAGATTATGTTCTTACAAATATTTAGAGAATGTTACCAGATACATGATTATTTAGCTTCTTGCCAGATAGATGCCTTTAGAGGGACCAATTATTGATAGGATATGAACATTACAGGTTAACCAGTGTTCACTGATTCAAACTGGTGATGTCCAATACTTTACCAAATCCAATTCAAATTTATAATTAGCATTTGCAAGCATTTAAAACATATCCACACTGTTTCCTGTTCTGTAGCTGAGAGTTGAATCCAGATTCTTATCAAAAAGTGTATGACAGGATCAAATTGATTGGAGCTGACCAATAATAGGTCAAATCTAACAACATGTAGTCAACGAAATTTGAGAAAGTTGCGATTTCACAGGTGTGCAGCTACTGTCTACCAACAGTTGCAGCAGCCAGTTATTATGCAACCTTGAGAGAACAGTTAAAGAAGATTTTCTGCTACAAAAAAATGCCAAGTATGACTGCGGGTCTAACCTAAAGGTCAACTGAGGCAGCTTAGTTACCACCATAGATCATCAAAAAGGAAGTTGCATGTCTTTGTCTTGTACAAAAAGTTCTGCCACTTTCTGCTCCCCTCCCTCTCTCTTAAACACACACACGCAAACTCATATACAGTACAAACACACACTGGGCTACCCACCTCTCCCTCACTTACCTGACAACATTGGGGTGCTCAAAGGCCTCAAGCTGCCTCAGTACCGCCACCTCCCGGATTGTGGAGAGAGGCATGCCCTCTTCCTCCGTCTGGACTCGAACTCTTTTTAGGGCTACAAAGCGTCCCCCGTTCTTCAGATCTCTCGCCTTGTACACTTTCCCATAAGCGCCTTCTCCAATCTCGGCCACAGGCTCATACTGAGTCCCCGCACTTTCTCTGTCCATTTTTGCTGATTATTGTAGTTCCTCGTCTCTTGTTGAAAATATTGCGGGGAATCCCGGCGAGGGTGACGAGCCAGAGAGTTTCTCACAAAGACATTCTCACAGAAAAAAGTTGGCACATGCAATGCCTAGATGACAGGGAGACACAGATGGAGGAAGACACCATCTTTGTCAAATCTGGTCAAATTTTGCTCCAGGTAAGCAAGAACAGGGCTGTCATCATGTTTTATTCCGACTAACAACACAAGAGCCCCGTTGCGTCCAAACTTCCACTCCTCCTCCTATTACGCATAGCAACTCATGTCCTCCTACCACCAACAAAAAGTGAAATAATTCAAATTAATCAGGTTTAGGCTCTTTTTCAGAGAGGCTTGCGAGAAACAAACTGTCTCGCGCTTTCTAAAATTCACCTAACATACAATGTTGTTAAGCTCATCTGAACTGTCTTTCTCTGTTAAAGGAAATTAAACTAAAACATTTTAAAGAGAGCACACAAACAATGAACACAAACTTTACACAACAACCCGTTCAATGCGTGCTAAATACCAATCTAACGCTTGAATGTCCTGTTTTATCAAAGTCCGTGCATGGGGCGACACAAACTTTGAGAGCACGTGGCTGTCTGATTGCATTGTCTGAACTTCCTACAGCAACAGTCCATTTAAAACGCTATAAAACTCAACTTTCAGACACAAAACCGATATAATTGCGTGAAACAGTTATATAGCAGAGTTTTAAAAGTGTATTCATTAGCTAATACAGCGTCTCCTAATTTTTTCTAATTTAATTGCGCGTGGGCTCAAATAAGCTAATTAAAGTGAATTCTAGAAAGTCGGAAATTGCTGTTTTAGGGTTTTATAATGTGTCCGTATTGTAAAGTAACATCCAAATGTTCTCAAATAAACTTATTGCACAATAACCTGCAAACATATCCACACTTTTAGAGTTTACCTTAGTTTATGATGTCAATAAAATGTCGTTACGTCGGCATGTCCGATAAAACGCTGAGGAGACACTCGCGTGTCAGATAAAATGTCCTGCACCAAACGCATCACTGTCCACTGTCCTCCATGCGGGGGCCACACAGGTAGTTGGACGGTGCAGCCTCTAACCCCCCATCCCTCAGACTACACCAGTCCAGGCAGAGAGACACTCAAACAAGGGAGGAGGAGGTGGAGGGGGGCAGTACGAAAACTCACACACGCACTCTCACTGCAACTCTGTGGGTGGGGGGTGACGAGGGGAAGGGGGTATAGCATGTGGGGGGGTCATAGGACAAAGGCAAACGCGTGATACAGCCCTCCAAAACCACGCTCTTCTTTGGATTTTCTCCTCTCTTTCTTCTCCTTTTTTCTTCCATATATCCCCGGATAGGCCCATGCCACTGCAGCCCCACTCGCCTGTGTGAGCTCCGTCTCTGCCTGGCTTTCCCACGCCGGCTGAATGTGGCCTGACCCCCTTCAGAGAGGTTTGACACGGAGCGGGGACATTTCCGCATTCCTCCCCGACTACAAAGGCTCACCGCCTCCTTTTTGCTCTCCCTCGGCCTCCTCGGTGCTTTACCATTCATAGTCCTCTCCGCGGGTTTTGTCTCCCGTGTCAAGCCCGGGAGCACCGCGGGGATCGGAGAGGGGAGAGAGGAGGTGTGTTGGATGGACGGCCACACTATCTATCTCTCTCAAACTATTGAGGAGCTCCCGCAGGAAACAATGCGCCAGCGGGTATGCGATGTGACAAGCTCGCCCTAGATAGACCTGAGGGGTCAGGTTCAAGGCCCGGAGGCTCGATCCGTGGCAGGAGGGGACTCTTCTGCTCTGGTGGTCGTTTGCATCTAGGCTCCATGCTTAAGGAGTGATGACCATGTGCTCCTGGATGGCAGGATTTGATATGGAATATGGAACAATCTAAGGATCATCAACTGATAAACCTTGGGTTTATTTCACAAATAATTTAGAAATCTCTAAAACCAAACTTAAAGATAAACAAAAACAACAAACAACATTATTTACCATAGCCTACTTCCAAATATTACAACTTAAACTTCTTCAATCTGCCTAAACTGAACTATTAAATCTTCGAGAAGAAATTATTAAAACAATAAATTTAAATCGAAAAATTGAAAATGATTTAAAATTAAACACATGTGAAGGTTATTTAAAAATAAGAATTTAATAAAAAATAATCTCCAATGTTTGAGATATTCTCAAAACCTTAAAATGTAAATGTTTTTATCTTCTCATTTTCATTTCGACAATTTTACACAAACTTTCATTCTTGGCTGTTTGTTTTTACTTATTTTTGTTTGTTTAACTAGCCTACCTTCTCTCCTTGTGCTCCCTTTATTTTCTAATCAACCCAAAAATGCATACTATTTAAAACTGATTCAGGTCTAGACAGTGAAACCACATTTTTCCATCTGAAATGCTCTTTAATCCCTTACATAAAGTTTGTATTTCATTTTTTTTTCATCTCTTTCATGCTGGACACGGTTTAGACATGACAAGACTTGATGTCAGATTATCCCAATGAATAGCCAATTACAGGCGTGTAACCCAGCTCCATTATCATAACTTCATTGAAGGCGTGTTTGAGAGACGCACAGGGTATCAGAGGAAGGACATTCCTCCTGTGCTTAGATTTATATGCAAACTTCTACTTCATGCTGCTTGTAGGATCCTGATTTACATTGAAAAGGTTAATTTAGGGGCGATAATTACATGGAAGAATGTATGCCAGCTAGTGTGTCTTGCAGTTTAATAGGCAACCCCAAATTTAAAATATTTGCATCACAAAGCAAAAAAAATGCAGACATTAAATCCCACACCAATTACTGTAAATGTAATTCACATTTTTCTACATCATTGTTCATGTGAAATCAGCTCTGAGAGCTGCCCCCCAGACTGAATCCATTAACGTACAGGTTTTATGTTTGTTTAGAGAACAAGTCGATAAGATAAATTGTGAGCAGTTTAGAGATATGAGAGCAACACAGTCACCTAAAACAAATACACACACATAGAATCATACTGAATATCTGACACATAAAGGTTCGTTTTTAGTTTGCAGCAGTCCATGTGTGTCATGTTTTTATCTCGATGAGGCAACTTTGGAGTCTCTTTCGAGAGAAGATGCAGGAAAAGGATGGTTCGATAAAGAACATCCTGTTCTCTGAACAACATGGTCAGAAAATAATTTGATGTTTAATCTTCTGCTTTTATTGACTTCTTGCGCAATTGGAAATTACAAAGGAAATGTGGAACAAATAAAAATAAGACTGAACTTGATCTTTTTTAGCGGAAGTTATCCTTTTAGTCATCAATGAACCCAATTTATTTTCAAGAAATCTTCTGTAATTTAAAATAAAATTGACTCATTTCATAAAATTATGCCTTGTTTACAAGACACTGTCTTGTTAAAGTAACTAGTTAATTTGAATTTCCAGGCACCAATACTGTACCTGTGACAGTAGTTTTTGATACAGACATGCACAATGTGTTAAGAAATAGGAAGAAGAACTTGGGTTCTCTTCATTTCCAGCATTGTCAAATTCTGCTTTTCAAATTCTTTCTTTGGATATAAATACATTTGTTACAGTAAAATGCCTAGATAAATTTAACACAATCATTTCCCAATTTAAGATCGGTTAATACACCTATATATCATTCTTTTCTTGGAAGTCTATTCTGGTAGCTCGAGCCAAGAGCCGAGCCAATCCTCCCTTTTTTTACCATCTAAATAATCATAAAAAAGAGATTGAGTATTTTTTTTTTCAATTATTCACTTTTTGGAAATCGTCAGGTTAAAATGACAGCACCTCAGAATTGACAACCAAAGCAATGAGCTGTTGCTGGTGTTTGAGGCGGTGCTACTCACTCAACATGTTGAATTAAAACCAGATATAAATCAAATATAGCAAAAGAGAAACCAGACATTGTACCTGCATAGACTTGGATTTTGAGTTGGTAACCATTAAAATCTGGAAAATGAATAGCATAATATATTTGCATATAAAGCTCTAATACATAAAGCTTCATCATTGGTATTTCACCCTGTTGGAAACCACCAAACAAACTCTGAACACAGAATTGACATATTTGATCTCACAAGTTGGATAAAGGTGCCTATAAGACATTAAACCAACACAGGGCCATTTGCATTCATTTGAGTCATGTCTCACTAATCAAATATTCCCTAATCTAATCTAATAAGTAGCCAAATGCCACTGTTTGTTCACCAGTTGGGGTAGATTTTTACCATGTGCTTTGTAGTGCTCGGCAGCAACTGGTTCAGCCAAGTTCTTTAGCCGCAGTAACCGGCTATGTCTGGGCACAGTGATGATGAGACTGGTGAGAATGAACCAAAACAGTGGGAGACAAAACCTAAACAAGGAGCTAAAAGAGACTCAAAGTTGTGTTTACAGCTTAACTTATTTTTAATCACTTTAACAAAATGAAACCAGGTCACTGTGATTTTCAATTTCATTTTAGACTAGCACAACCATAAGAGGTCGTTTTAGTTATTGGTTTGGGGTTCTTAAGAGACCAGTCAAGTCTTTCACTTTGACTCTGAGATGTGGATGTTGTTCTGTGTGGCTGAATGTGTTTGCCTTTGTCTCTATATTTGTGTATGTGTGTATGGGTGCACGTGGCAGCTGCTGATCAGACCAGCCAAGAGAGAATTAAGGCCCTCCTGAGGGGGACGGGAGAGGCCAATGAGGGACAGGTGACTCCCAGTCTCTACCAGATCTCCTTACACCCACCCACACACTACACACACACACGCAAGTACAGACAGCAGGAGAGATAGATTGTGGGCGTGTCCAGGTATACTTCAACAGATGTCACACCTGACAGGAACCAGGAACCTGATATAGTTTGAGATACTGGTTTCCTTTTAAGTTCCTATTTCTATTGTCAGGGGTTACAAGCATCACTCAGTCCACAGTGTTTCATGTGACTCAGGTGTGATTCATCCATCGACAGCTTAATGTTTAAGCCAGATTTCGGGTGTAAAGATGGCACCCGGCAGACAATCTGAGCCTGTTTTCGCTTCTCTGACTTGATTTCCTCTCTTCCTCTTTCTTGTCAAGTCCAGAGTGTGTGCATGGTGTGAAAGTAAAGCCCCTTCTCTCCACTCTCTCTCCCTTGTCCTCCTCTTCTCCCTCCCGGCACCGGCCCCCCAGACACAAGCCTCTTTCTGTTGGGGCGTTGTCATGGCAACCAAGCCACTAACTTGAGGAGGCGACATAAAAACCTGCTCTTTTAGGGGGACACAGGAACACCTGCCGCCTCTGCCCGATGGGGAGGGCCTGGGCTGGACGCCGGGCCACGTGCAGACACACACTGACATACAAATTCATGTGGTCTCAAACACACGCACGCACGCACGCACGCACGCACGCACGCACGCACACACACACACACACACACACACACACACACACACACAAACACATCCACATAAACAGAGGATCAGTGTAACATTCAAATGAGACCTCTAGCTAACATCTGCTCCCCTTTTGAAGCTTATTTATCTTCCAATAACATCTCAGGTTGTTTGGAGGCTTTCTTAACTCATGTTCTCAGAAAGCGTTTCATAGAAACAAAGAACTCATTGTTGATAAGATTTATGGTTTCAGGCTGAGACACATATTCTTCTTCTTTTAACATCTCAGTTTTATTTTTCACACCAATGATTCCGGTGATAAGCAATCCACAAGGACCAGCAGACCCATGGTCAGCTGAGTCATCTACTCATCCATTCAGCAACAACTATACCTGAGAGCTTTTTCTGTTAACTGTCAGCTGACCTCACCAACATGTCACTCTATCATTTCAGAGATAAGTTAAAAAAAACAACAACATAATTCTATTGTGCGATGCCAGGAAATGCACCTTTAAAAACAACATTTCAATGTATTAATTGCTATCCAATCTAGAAGGAAATTACAACAAATATCACAAAAAGTACCAAAATAAAAACACTAGCATACTCAACCATAAATGCGTAAAAAACAAGTAAATAAAGCGTAATCTGTTGCATAGTGTCTTTTTACTTATACAACACACATTTTGATCAGCCAGAAAGAAACATAAACAGATGAGACAAATTGTGTTCACAGTGCCTCAGTAACATTTAGTGTCCCTGTTAGTCATGACTGTAGAGTAGCATTCAGCTAACTCACTGAAGTGGAATGCAGCTAGTGTAATAATGTGATAATGTTATCCAATACACGTGTGTGATTCCTGCTATGAGGGAACCAAATTATCTGCCAAGAAAAGGTCTTTTGATGAGATTACGAGGAGCTGGTTAGCCTTTGAGATTAGCCCACCTCCGTTCATCTCAGTCTCTCTTCTAAGCTATGTCTACAAAAACGTAGAGCAGTACCAGTAATATTCTTGTTCCCTCACCAAAGAAAACCATATTGTGCATGCTGTTTTTCTCTGAGAATGGAGCTAGTCCAAACATATGATTAGCTTAAGGCATTTCTCAACCGCAGGAACTTTACCCCTGAACTAGGGACTTTACCCCTGAACTACGTGCGTTTCAACCGGAGGAACCAGGGTCTAAATATAGTTCAGGGGTAGATAATCTCCCCCCTGAAAAGCCCCTGCTTGGGGGTAGTACTTTTCAAAGGTCCTGGGACTTTCGGTTGAACGTAACGGTGTTTGTAGAGTTTACACAGTTGTTGAAACCCAGAGGGAGTTCCTGGGAATGCAAACTAGTTTAGCTTTTTAATAAGATTTCAAAAATATTATTTAATATACATCCTTTTCTCCATATGTCACTGGCCTGATTTGCACAATCTACCCGAGACTTCAGCCAGCAGTCGAAACGCAGACAACAATGGGGGTACAGGAACCTTGTAGTTCAGGGTAAAGTAGTTCTGGGGGCTAAAAGACCCTGGAACTCTTGGTCGAAATGCACCTTTAGTTTAGCTTGGCTTAGCCAGGCGTAAATATTAGAAACAAATGAAAAAGCTATGCTAACTCTGCCAAAAGCACCCGTAGGGCTCACTGACTGACATGTTGGGTTGTGCTAATTGAACGAGTGGGCAGGCAGAAGTTTGAAAGAGATGTAAAACAGAATGTGAGACTGTGGTTTAAATGTGCTTGGTAAACTATTACTTGAATAGGTGTAGATGCTGCTCAGCTTCTTGGCTTGCTTCAACATCATACTTAACTGACATGTACTATATGACAATATTGATATCCCATTTAACAGTGTTAAGCAGCTTTAAAATATAGTACTTAAAGAGAATTTTTCCACAATGTCATTCATTAAGCTTAAATTATCTAGAAGCTACCAGTTTAAGCTAACATCAGGTTCCACACAGCAAAATACCAACACCGTCATTAGCATGAACACAATGCAGTTTAACAAGAAGACACAGTTGAATCCAGAGTTATTTCCAACAAATTATACCACAGACTTGTCAGCCAGTTGTCATTTTTTTTAAGACTGACAGGTGAATCTTCATCAAACAGACAGTTTCAAGTTCCGAAAGCCCCCCTTTTAAAGGCCCCAATCAACAAGTGTCAGTTTGGGGTCAGCTGCCTGCCTCCTCCTGTCGCAGGCGGAATATTCTGGAGAGACTGGTGAGTGAACCTCTGGTGCCTGGCTGCTGTTCATTAAGAGTATTAATGATTAACTGAGAGTGCTATTGTCCCCGCGGGCCCAGCTGTCCCTCCTCTGCCGTTGATCCACTCTGATGACTCTGGGCCACTGAACTGGCTCCATTCATGTGATAAAGTGACAGCTGCTCCTCACATTCCCCAGAAAATTAACTCCAGACACAGGAAACACAACTTCAGAGTATCTAAGTAACATTTGACAGATTTCTTTTGTCTATTTTGTCCCTAAAGGGATTTGTTAGTGATTACAGAGTAGATCAGAGGGATTATTTCAAGCATGTGCTGTAATAGTTAAAGAAGCAGATGCAGGGGTTCAGATAATGTCTACTGTGCTGGTGCTTGCTTACCTTTTGGGGATGTGAAGCAAGTGAACTGCATTGTGAGTGAGGCCAGGTCATTCTTCGCATGATTTAATTTTATTGCTTGTTATAGCAGTCAAGAGATATAGGCTGTTGTGTTTAGTTAAAGACGACTTTGACTAGCTCTTAAAAGGGTACCGCTGGCGCTAAAATAAGAAATTTGATTACACAAACAGTAATCTATGTAAGTGTATATTTGAACTTTGGAGAGATGTGAAGCTTTTGCTTTCACTGATCCAACTGAAATTGTACAAACATCATAAAAATGTGTTGTTTTAATAATGGTAATATGTACAAAAATGAAACTTATGCATATGCTACGTACAATTCTATTTGGCATCCTTCCCAGGGATTTGTGCAAAAAGAATACAATGAACAATATCAGCAATCAGAAATTGTTATCCCGGGCACAGCATTGTTCTTTTTTATTATACCTGCAGTAAAGAAATCAAAGTTGTTTGATGTTTGGGCGGACAGGACTTTATTAGTACTTTAAAACAAGCCGCTGGTGTTTTCACTAGCATTTGCGGCTCTAACATTGAGAAGATTTGTTATTGTATCACCTGGCAACACTTAGTATGCCTTCTTGTCTGTAATCAGTTGAGTGGTCACAGATACTATATGTGCCTCTTTGCTGTGGGAATTATGGGCCTGTGTTACTGCACAGCACATGGTCTTACTGCGTACAGTCACCCTCGTACACTCATGGAGACAGGTGGGATCTAATTACTGCTAACATGATGGTTGTTTTCCACCTCGTTTCAATTAAAGGGTCTCTTTGTGTCTTTGTTTATGGTTTTTGAATGAGTAAACACAGACTTTACATTCCATTTTTTGTCTTCTAGGTTGTGGAAATGGTTAGAGAAACACCTCACAGCACTAAATTATAAATTCAAATGTTTTAACTCTCATAAGCAGTTCTTCAGCCTGTTGGAGGTATGCATAGGGGATTTCTGAGACTTTAGTTAGCAGTTTTGCTAGGCTAACTTCTTGTTGCATTACACTCACTTGCACCAAAACTGAGATGTATGTCTGTCAAAGTAACAAGCGGACCAAAAACACAAATTGTTTTAATGTAATGTTTCTAATTTAATATATCTGCCTTTATGATGTGATTTAAAGTAGTCACTACTTTAAAAATTGATGCATTGATTTCCAATTTAGCAGAATTTTTTAAGGTTAAAACCTGCTGTAACAGAGGGACTACTTTTTCTGATTTGGCTGTGCATGAATAACAACATCTTACAATTTTTACCATAACAGGTAAACTGTACAACCACCCAATTTCAAGGTGCAGAAAAACATAGAATTGAACTTGTTTCCGCATCCGTGTACGCAAATAAGTTGTGAGTTTCTACACGATTTTAAGCATAGATTGGTTATATTTCTACAGGCCCTTAAAGTTCAGGGGAACCAAAAAAATGCAAAACAGGATCAAGTTAAAAAAAAGTTATCCAATGTAGGTATGGAGGGGGGCCTTTAACATGACAGTGCCCAGGGTCCTGTTATCCCCCACAATGCAAATGTTTGTAAGCACACACACCACAATAAAAGCTCTCCAACAACACTTTGTGAAACTCAAACCCAACTCACCATACTTTTCCTTTGAAAACCAACAGTTACTTGCTTGGCTTGTTTTTCTTCACACCTCTCACTGATTACATCACCACTGTGGGTGGTTAGGGGGGTAATCACATCCAAATACCTTCAAACAAAGGAGTGCCTCTATTTGAGATACTAAGGGTGTGATATGCCAAAACCAGCTGTTAAACTACCCCTATCCTTACGTCTCTTGTTTTTTGACAGGGGCTATGTAATCTCATACTTGTGCCATGCTCCAGTGGGAAACGTTTTACCATGAAACCGGTGGATGTTTGGCATCACAGCAGGGATGCGGGGCAGAGAACATTTCGTGGAATATTTTTGTGGAGTCCAGTACATGAAAAGGGACCAGCTAGTTCGTGTTTAGTGACGAGAAACATTGGCACCTTCCAGGACTGGAAAAGGGTGGATGTGGTGGTCTCTGTAGGAGCCAGCGATGTGTGTGTGTGTGTGTATTTGTACGTTTGGGGGGGCCTGGTGTTTTGACTTCTCATGGCAATTCCAAAACACAAAACCCTGCTTTCAGGAAATGAAAAGTAAACCTGCAACTTGTGTGTGACATTATGTCACTGAATGTCACCTTTTCCTCTCAGGTAACTTGGGGCTGGTCAAATAAGGATAATACACCCTCTTGAACCTCGGATTGGTGCAAGCCCTGTGTTGTTTTCCATATCCTGCGCTTTATGACTGTGTGAAGCAAAGCAGACAAGCACAGACCTGAGCAAAGGGAGTACTGCCTTTCAGCCTGGGATTCTAGTCTGTATTAACAGCCAGCAGTTAACTGCTGCAGAGAACATAGAGGCTGCTGTGTCCACTCAGCTCTGTATGCATGCACGTGCACCCATCCAGAAAAAACACACACTAGTTTGGTTTGTGGCGATGTAAACACCTATTTGTCAGAGACGCATGTGTTGGATGAAATGCTTCTGGGGAATTAATTAAAAAGTCATTACTGCAATGGAATAACGGCAAACTCTTATTTGTCTGGTGTATACACACCTTGTACTGTAGGGACATTTTACTTGGTTATGTCTGGAGGAGACACTTTTCATAACAGAAGTCTAGTATCTATTTTTCTTTCCCCTTGGCATGTCATATGTCTCAAGAAAGCAGCTTTCTGAGTAAGAATTTTAATTTCTAATCTCTCCAAGGAACTCTAACAGAAAATAAGATAATACCTCTGTGTTTATATGGTTGTCAACTATGTAAACACAACTGCTGAGGAAAGTTTTTATCAGTGCTACACCTGCCATTCACAGATACGGTGTCACATGTTCAGCAGGGAATGAGCATTTCACATTTTGGATTTTGAATAAAGAAAGTAATGATTCTAGAGAGGCAAATAAATGACAGGTGGGAAAAATGGATATTAAATATGCAGCCTGTATACCTATAGAATGACACTGCACTTTATGTATGTGGGTGTGTTTGGTTTTTTAGAACACAAAGCTGAGTCTTTGACTTGTGGCAGAAGAGGATCTGAGTTGCAAGGCAGCAGGATTTGACATCGGCTTATTTCCTGTCATTGACTGTGGGTCACATGGCAAGTGCGTGGGCCGAGATAGTGGAATGCGTTAAAGGGGTGAGGCTCTTGCCACCAAACACACACAGAGAGAGAGAGAGAGAGAGAGAGCAGTTCTTGCAACTGTAACCATGCTGCACTTAAAGAAGACTTGAAATAATAAAGTTTGTAGAAGCCTATTTATATGTTTGTTTTGGTGCCCACTGAAAGTCAGGGATCAGTTGTGCGTTTTACACACACACACACACACACACACACACACACACACACACACACACACACACACACACACACACACACACACACACACACACACACACACACACACACACACTCACACACACACACACACACACACTCACACAAACACACACAGTGTTTAAAGTTCAGAATAGAGAATGCTGAGGCAGATTCACATTGACTCCAAACCCACGCAGTCCGGGTCAAACGCTCGGTCCATGAAGTCAATATGCAGAGAGAGATAGAAGGGTTCAATGGTGCAGCAGTAAAAAGAAAAAACCCCACGGTAGTTCACATGCAAACATAAGAGAAAACATGCGCCTGCATACACCCACACACATGCATGCATGCAAATACTCACTCTGCGTGTGCGCATCCAACATTCTATGTTTCCCACTGTTATAAATCTTTTTGTGTGAATGAAACTCTGTCATCCAATCAAATCACTCACAGGCCCTGCAGACTTCCCCGCCTCC
This sequence comes from Notolabrus celidotus, assembly GCF_009762535.1. Lineage (NCBI taxonomy): Eukaryota > Metazoa > Chordata > Actinopteri > Labriformes > Labridae > Notolabrus > Notolabrus celidotus. The sequence goes on along the minus strand of NC_048287.1, from coordinate 14,937,875 downwards.
TTTCTTTGCTTCCTCACTTCTCCTTTTAACCCTGCCCTCATTCTCTTCCTGTCTCATGCTCCCTTTTTCTCTTATTTATAGTCAATATGTGAAGTTCAAAGCATTTCAAGTTGTCATCCACAGTGAACCATCCTCTCATTGACAACCTTAAAGGCACATATAGAGGACTTCTTCTAGTTTTCATAACAAATATTGAAAGTGCACATGGGACCATAAATGCTGTCTTTTCTTGTGACTACTTCTTAAATTAACCTTGTTAGAGGTGTGTCAAGTGATAGATTTGTTGATCTTGCATGTCTGCTGTGTATAAAGAGTGACAAAGCATCTCCACCTCCTCCAGTTGTACAAAAGTGAAGCCAAAACAACACCCCAGCACACATTTGAACTAGAGTCTGGTAGACAGGAGCGTTTTTTTTGTTTTTTTCTTGCCATTCCTCCTCTATCTTGCTAATTGGATTCATACAGCATAGCAGGAGCCAAATGTATCAACATAGCTGTCAATCATGGAGTTACAGTATAGCATCAAATAAACTCAGCATGATACAAACTAATATGAACAAACTATAATGACAGAAGCCATGTCTGAGTGATTTTTCCCTGTGTTTTTAATTTTAAAGTTTGACCAATGTCCCATCTGTCAATATGGAGGAGACAGGCTATATTATGTGTCTGTCAGCAAGGGGGGCTCTAAATGATTTGGTCTCACTTTGTATAGGTAGTGATATCGCCCATCTTTTTATACAGCCTATGGTCCTGCACTTCGACCTTGAGGGGCCTTTACTTACTGAGCTCTAGCTGTCTTTTATTGAACATTTCAGAGGGGTACAGAAACAAAGTGACTGGGAGCCTACAGTATATCACAGTATGCCGCTGACACCCTATATGGCCCCACTGTAATGACAGCTCCAGACTCACACACACATGAATGCACACAAGTTTGCCAATAGTGTGGCCTTGATGTGGGCTGGTGTGCTGTGTCTGCTCTGAGTGTCTGCAGCTGGAGGCCAAGGCTGCTGGAGGATGAGGAGGAATGAAGGAGGAGACTAGAAAGGATCAAAAAGAGAAGAAGAAGAAGAAGAAGAAGAAGAAGAAGAAGAAGAAGAAGAAGAAGAAGAAGAAGAAGAAGAAGAAGAAGAAGAAGAAGAAGAAGAAGAAGAAGAAGGTATTAGAGGAGAGAAGAAGATCAAGAGAAAATTAGGGAAGAAGTTCAGTTGGGAGTTATTAAATATATGATAGGATGATAATGCAACATAAATAATAAGGAGAACAAGGTTATATGATGATGAGGAGGAGGAGGAGGACAAAGAGGAAGAGGAGGAGGAGGCATCAGGAGGCAAACAGTCCAGAGGATTAGAGTTGTGGTGAAATGTGGCAACAGTCTCAGACATGAGCTGTGAGCCTGAAGATGGAAAATGTGACATATTTTAGCACACCAAGAGGGCCCCCATTTGAGGCTGTGTGTGTGTGTGTGTGTGTGTGTGTGTGTGTGTGTGTGTGTGTGTGTGTGTGTGTGTGTGTGTGTGTGTGTGTGTGTGAAACTCAGCTGCTGTGCTCTGGTTTTTTGGTATTGGGCGGGCCAGTAAAGTGCAACACCAAGATAACTTTGCTGAAGTATATGTCAGATAGATCCTGTTCGGTGTTTCATCCATGAAAACATGAGAAGTAGAACATCGACAGGGTTCAGGGATTGCAAAATGTCAATTACCTTTTCTGACCAAAACCACCCACGAAGCCACCATGTGAAAATGTATGTCATGTTGTCCTAACAACGCAGAATAAACGCTGTAGGGACGTGTGTACTAAAAATAGTTACTGAAACTAACTTGACCTTTTCCACTTGCATCTAATAGCTTAATAAAGTTGGATCCCTATTCAAGCTCACCACTTACTGGACAGTAAAAAGTCACAGTGTGACACAAAACCTCCCCCTGTCTTTCTCAATATCCCTTATTGTTATGTCAATATCTTGTTCCCTTTTTAATGAAAACACTATCAAGGTCTACTAAAGCCTTAACATGTCTCCATTGAACAGTGGTCTTATTGTGTACAATGTAATATGGACGTTGTGCCTCCGTTGTCTCCCATTGTGAGAAGTTAAGCCATAGTCTCAAAATCTCAGAAAAAAATGACTTGTAGATAAATCAGCATGATAAGTACAACCTCCTACGGCTGAAACCATGTTTGAGAAAAATGTATTTCATGTGTGTTTTAACTTTTACAGTTTTTCTCAGTCGCTTTGGTACATTTCTCGAATCATCCTGGACATTTGCAAAACAGTAAGTGCATTTCTCAAAACAATTCGTACAAATAGCAAAACACCATGGATTACCTGCAAAAGCCAGTATCTTGCTCAAAATTCTTAGTTCATCTCTCAAAAGTAAATATCTGTGTCAATGAACATGTCAGTGCCATCAGAACGACAAGTCCTTGTGTCATTGTGTACGGATAAGAGAGTCAAATTGCTTAGTCATGTTGTCAATATAACAGTGTACTCCGGAGGGACGTTCTGATGTAAACTATGGCTAAGTTACACCTTAATGTATTTTGGCTCTAATCTCATCAGGAACGCGCATATGTCCTCTGCCTCTTCCTCTGTTTTGCCTCCCGCTCTTCCTCTTCTTCTTCTTCTCTCTGGCTGTTGACCCAGTCCAATTCCTTGTCCTTCCATTGTCAGACATTGTTATGTTATGCTCCAGCTATATATAGACTTGCCAGTTGATGGTTCATGAGATGCACCTTTGGGCTATTTCAGAAAACTAGTTGATCATTGGTTGATCTAATGCTTCATATATTTCCTTTCATTAGAGAAAGTCAAGATTCACCTGGGAGCAATTTACCAATTCAGGACAGATTTAGAAAAGAAGTCGAATGGAAATGTACAGAAATATGACTGACTTATTCTGACAGCATGCTCAACCATTTTGCATGTGAAGACTTATGCGATGAACTAATGCCTAAATGTTGTGGAGGGTGAGACTATTCAACAGAGACCATTATAATACATTTTGAACAACATGACATGAGCAATTGATAATGTAGGAAACAGCAGAGAATTGTACATAATCATTTGCATGGATGTACCAAAGCATTTGCAGCTTGTTCAAAGAAATGAGAAACTGTGCACAAGTGATGCAATGATGTGAAGATTGAACAAGTAGTTTTGAAAATTTCAATTCTGATCTGAGAAATGTACCAAAGTGACTGAGAAAAACTGTAAGTTGACCCATGTCCCATCTGTCAACATGGAGCGTTTCAAACCAAGTGAATGATAAAATTAAAAATGTGATCTGTAAAGTTAAAAAAAATCATGGAAAAAAAGGAATCACTCTTCTTAAAACTAATACTGTCAGACGCAGGCTACCTGTGGCAGAGAGTTGTAGATGAAAACTGACAAGGTGTTAAGGAGCACAAGCCAAAAAGGTCAGTCACAGTTGTAACAAAGTCATGTAATGCCAAAGCCAGAGAATGGTTGGGCTGGATTACTGTAAGAGGGCAGCAATAAACCCTTTTACTTTTTTGTAACCTGCTGTATAGCCACTATCATCAATCCAGACTGGCAGACTTGGCTTTATAGCTGAAGCAATGGCTCCATCTACAGGTGAGGAGGAAACATGGCAGGTTCTTTGGACAAAGCCTGCTTAAGTAAAGTGAAAAAAACATCTGACACATTAGTACTTACTTAAACATTGAGAAAGAAAGTCAATACAACATTTCTGAACTTTAAAACAAACATTCTATTTCTTAACTAGGATCATATGGACTTCATTATTGTATAATCAAAGCTAAATAATGGAAATAAAGACCAGAAATATGTTTCCAAGAATCTGAATAAACACATCTGTGTAGAGTTTTCAGATCATGTGATTTGGCAAACAGATACTGTATTCATATCTCAGTTTATATACTCTCTCTTTATTGGTGCCATCACCAAACTGGGCACCCATTAACACAACCCACAATGGCCTAATTCATTCATTCACTGTGCAGTCCAGTCCCACGTTTGCCTGTTTCCTTTTAGAGGATGACCATGCAGAAAGGAAACAGTGTACCAAAGATGCCATGCAGGGGACATAGTTAGTGTTTCAGTGGTTGTGTTATTTTGCGATGTATGGTTTTTTTTTGGTTCATCTTTCCCAAGCATTGATTTCAAGAATATGTCATTTATAATAGATCAGAGAGGATGCAGCCATGCAAGCTGCTGTTTCTTGATTGTCACGCCTGTTGTGTCTGAAGAAAGATCAAAGTTGACTCAAAATGTCACTTTTTGAGTCATTGAATACTTTATTTTCCCCAGGGCTGCAGATCCTAAAAATGCTATCAATGTATGTCTTTCTGATCTGGATGATCAATCTCTGTTTTTGTCTACCAACTTCTGGACTTGAAAATCCCTCAAAAACAGAACAACTGATTCCTGATAATTTGCAGTTGTGTAAGTTAACCAAACTGTGTGATGTTGGCGGTTAAAATCTGTCCGTTTTACTGCTTTTGTCTTTGTTTCACAGCCCGAGGGAAACAGACAGCTGGTGTTTTATAATGTAAAGAAACAGTTTCCCTTCTGCTCTCTGCTATCCGTTTACAGCTTTGTGTCTCGGTTTCTCTACGACAGAGCAAAACCCTCAGCCTAAGGGGAACTCTGTGTGAGTTAGTGTGTGTTTGTGTGTCTGCCAGGTGGACCTCTTCTTCTTCTTCTTCTTCTTTCTCCTCCTGGTGTCACATGGGAGGGGCCTGGATCGCATGCAGGCTAAGGCTAGCTCTCTCTTATTTCCCTGGCAAATGTTGTCACCACAACCAGTCACACTTCTCTCCTCCTCCTCCTCCTCCTCCTCCTCCTCCTCCTCCTCCTCCAACTACACCTCTTTCTCTTCCACTCCTTACTTCATCCCTCTCTCCCTGTCTGCCTGACACAAGTTTCACATATCCCAGGAGGATAAGATGCCATGGAGGCCACAGGAGGGACAGCGCTTTATGTCTGCTCTGCTCTCTTCTTCTTTCTAACAGGTGAGTGTTGTGCTGTTGCTGTAGAGGGATGTTCTGCTTGGCTTGTCTGTGTTGTGTTATGCTGTGTTGCTGCAGCTATAGCAGTTACTGTGGTTTCTGTGTTTGCTTGATATGCAGGGTGAGTAAGGGAAGGTTTTTGTTTACATGAACACAATGTCCTTAAAACTTTTTGAAATAATTAATTTTTGAGGGTTTACAATTGAGCTAAAAAATTGAATCAAAGTTACACGATTTAAAAAGGGCCAGAAAGACAGTTGGTACAAGAAGTGAATGTAAGGACTTTTATTGCATGTTTTTGTTTTTTAAAGTGGAATATTTTTTAGATATCAAAGAAATAAGGTTGCAAAATTGAAAGAAAGGACAGAGAGGCACCCTAGTTAGTACTATAAATAATTTCAAAGTGTACTGCTGAATGCCTTAGTGTATTAAAAACAATAAATATATTTCTAAAGGGTTCAGACTAGAGACAGAATAATTAAATCAAACTGCCAATTTAAAAAAAAAATCAAAACAGGAATTTTGGATGCTATAAAAAAACATATTTCAGGACTTTTACGGAAAATTTGTGTTTCAAAAAAGTGAAATATTGCTTTTAAGGGTTTACACTGGAGAAATTTTAAAGGAAGAATATTGAAACATAAAAAAAAAAAAGAAATTTTGAGAGCTGCTTTTAGAGTGTATTGTTGTTGTTTTTCTTTTCATAGTAACCCTGTGTGATTTCACAAGATTAGCTCCTCTTTTGTCGCCGCCTGTAAGTTGAGACAAAAGGAACAGGTCAGTGGAAAGCAGAAGTGACCATGACCACAGCTCAGTGACTCAGTGATAACAGACATGAACATCATATGACCAACCTCATATACAGCTCACATAAAAAAATGCCCCAAAAATGGAGGACTCTGCTCAAGCTCTGATGTTTGTGTCAACACTCTCAACACTTTTAAGCAGCTCTATTCATCTTATCTGTAAGAAGACAGATGCTGGTGTCGTTCGGACACGCTCCACAAGACTTTATTTAGTGTCCAAACATCTAGAATGTGTGTGTAAGGGTAGAGATAAGAGGCAGGTGCTTCTTGGTCTGTTTCAATGTGTGTGTTTGACCACTAAATGAAGGTATCCTCTCACCTCACACTCTATTGTCCTCCGCATCACCACAACAATACATGTGTTGTTTTGGGGACAACAGTGAGGGAGTAGGCTCGGCACACTCTTCCCCACTTTGCCTTTTCACCGGGTCTCAGCTGGGGTAAACACAGGCACACTCCTGCTTCTGACAACACGCGCACACACGCACACGCCCACGCACACACACACACACACACACACACACACACACACACACACACACACACACACACACACACACACACACACACACACACACACACACACACACACACACACACGCACACAAGCACACACACAGAGCAGCAAGTAGCCTGCAGGCTTTTAAGAGTGAGCGTGTTGAAGGGCTGTCTGCCCTGCATGTATTATTTAGGACATAACACCAGTCACACAGTGAGTCTATTGTGATGAACAACACGGGCAGCAGTAAGCAGGGACCTGGATGACACCCGCGATGCGTCCCCTGGGAGGATATAGAGTTGGATCAGTCAAGAGGGCAGAGGAGGGGTGAAAAAAAAGAGATGGAGTGGTATGGTGTGGGTGTAAGTGATCCAAGACATTTTGTCTCAGTATCCCCCTGTTTTAAATCCAGTAAGAGTTCCTTTTCTTCTATTTTGACATTCAAATGAAACTTTGTGAATTTAAACTGCAAATCATCAGTCTTTCATATATATTTTCATTTCCCTTAAGCCAATTGTTATTCTAAAAGAGAGAACTGGAAGCTGTGCTGACAGAAGTGAGACAAAAAGACACAAGTATGAGGAAAGTGTGAGGTTTTAGTAAGTTTGCTTCACAGTAGCACTGCCTACTCACATGCTGCTGCTTCACTCAACCTGGCACCCATACACACTCACTCACTCTTAAACTTCAAACTGACAGAAAAACTCTGAAAATGAAGTTTGAAGCTGTCAATAAACTGTGCAGTGATCCTTCAGAGTTGATATTTAATGTAAAAAGGGATGAAGATCAGATTTGATAATTTTTACAGCTAAGCACAGTTCGTTCATACATAATATAAAATCTTCATTTTGATATGAAAATAACTGCTAATCTTGGCTCCTCCCACTTTTGGTGTTTGTGTTTCAAGTTGCTCCGACAGGTTACTAGAGAATAAACTGTCCTAGCAACAAAGCCAGTGCTTTTTAACAGACAGCACGGTGCAATGAATCAACAGTTATCGAGTGATTTCAGACGGGCCGAGTGTTTGTTTTGGGACAAGTTGGGATCAAAGAGACAAGCCTCGTCCTTGTCTGACAATCACAATGACACTATGTGGTGCACTGGGTCAATATTAACTCACTAGAGTTTCAGGACCTGCTCAATGTGAGGACTAGGATGTAGATTATAGTGAGACTGACTGAACAGAAGTGAGCTCATCTCTAAAAGAAGCTTGTCCTGTCATGTTTAAGACGGTCCTACTTTATCAAATCAGTAGCAGCATGGCAATGTTTTGTTACTGGACTTTAAAATATGATGTACCATGTATAAGCTAAATTATTATTGGTTTAAAATTAAGATTTAACCACAATTTGGTCATTTCTATTATGTACTTTAAACTTTTGCAATTTTACTCTGCAAAATAATCATATATTGACAACACAGTATAGCCAGTCTATTTGTTGATGGTATGGTTAGCTTATGTTGGTCATATTGGTGAAAAGTATCAAAACGATTTCATGACCAGTTAAAAAATCTTCTAATTTGCTAAAGGCAGACCATTACATTAGTACATAGTCTCCATTTTAGTGTTAATCACAGTTTTTGTGTCTTTCAGCTTATTGTTGGGTTTTTACTTGACCAAAAAGCTTACTTGTACCTCCCAGCAGCCAGTTGTTTGAATTAAAACAATGAAGAAAAAAACTACAGAAATGAAGTGTGCTCCAAAACAGTGCTAAAAGAACATTAAAGTTGATATTTGAAACATAATTGAAAGTAAATGACAATGGGGTTGCATGCATGTTTGTTTTTGAAAGATTATTTCTCTTAGAGTAATGGGGGATGACTACACATTGCATAAAACATTGACATAGTCTCTGTAATGTCACTCATTGGTTTCTGAAGCTTTGAGTTTTTGAATGATGGCAGCCCCTTGCTAACAGTTACAGAGTGCCTGATTGTCAGTCAAGTCAGCCATATCCAAGCAGCAACCAGGTCGAAAAATATGAGTCCAATGCGGAAGTGTTAGCTGCACTAAAAGCTGCACTAACAGCTGCAGTTCATCGAGGATCCGCTTGAGGCTGGCTCCGGAATTACCAGTCACATACACATGAATGGGAAAAAGATGATCTTTACAGCAGAAATAATCATGTTTACAGCCTGGTACAAAAGATGAGTGTAGTCTGGATAGCTCATTTCTTGATCGGCTCTCACTGTGAGGGCGGGATTTTTTTTGAATGCGTCAATTTTGAAGATATCGAGATTAAGAGTCTTCCAATGAGAGGCACAGCTGCCTGCGGGAACGCTGCAGCTGTTGGCTCAGAGGCTCAAACTCCGCCTCTTTACGTCACACTGGCTCAACAGCAGCAATATGGCTGCCGCCGAAGCTTTGCCTTAAACAGCGCTGCAGAAACAGATAGGTGACGTCCATATTTTATACAGTCTATGGGCATGTCCCTCATTATGCCTAATTATGTGAAACTATACCTTCAAAATGTATGAATTTAAAAAAACAAACTGATCCTCCATACAGAGTGTAGGAATAGAGAAGTGGGCTAATCATACCAAAACCTTTTTTATACCAAGCTGCAAACATGTTCTGCTGTAAAAAACGGCATTTTAACATGGGTGTTGATGGGACTTCCTTTGCTTTTGGAGCCAGCCTCTACTGGACACTCAAGGAACTGCAGTGTGTAGCACTTCTGCATTAGCTTCATTTTTCAACATTGGAGGTTGCCACTTGGAGATGACATGGGGTAAAGTGCTGTTGGTCGGATTTGAACCATCGCTGTCTGCTAAACTTGCCCTCAACAGCTGAATGTGTTTTTCATGGTAAATGAGAGTAGTTTGCTAACAAGTTAGCAGTTTCAAAAGACCATGGTATGTCAATGTTGTAGTTACAGCTTGTGCTGCCCTCAAGTGTCAATAAGTTGGTAACTGATTGCTAATGTCACATCCTCTCCAACATTCTCAGCAAAAAGGACAGGCTGTACTAGAGTTATATTTTCTTCGCACTTTCTAATCTGCTATCCCACCATAACTTACTTCTTAGCATCAATTTTGCAAACACTGTACAAAAAAAAACCAAGCTTTAACATGGACTCTCTTGTCTGCTTTTTCCCTTCTCCTCCTTCCCCTGCAAACTCTGCAAACTCAGAGGTCAGCACCGAGTACATCCATATCCCCACTTTAGTCCATCATGGTATTGAAGGGAGGTCCCTGCTCCTGTCTGTTGAGACCCACTTCTCCATGGATGAAGTGGAGATCCAGGGAACTTGGTCCCACACTAGGCCGAGTGGCACCAGAGCAACGTTGGTGACATTCACCAAAGAGTCCACGATCACCCACATGATGTACCGGAACCACCTCCTATTTAGAAACCCTAACGTTTCGTTGCTTATCCGGAAATTAAACCCGGATGATGAGGGGGATTACACACTGGACCTCAACATTGAGTTCCATAATAAGACAGGACTGGTCATCAAGGAGAAGACTGTGCATGTAACAGTTGATGGTAAGTGTCTTTGTATTTTGATGAACACATTGATTTTATCTGCTGACTTCACTCCTGACTCAGCTCTTTTCAACAGAAAAATTAATTTCCTGTTTTTTTCCCCATAGTTCCTATTTCATCTCCAGTCATTGAGAAGAACCCGTCGTATGCTGTGATTGAGGACAAGGCGAATGCAACCTTGTCTTGTTCTGTCGAGAGAGGAACAAGAGTTGTTTTCCAGTGGCTAAGGGACAATGTTGCACTTAGTCCCAATGACAGATACCACTTCTCCCAAGAAAACTCCACGCTGTTTATTAGTCCTGTAAGAAAAGAGGACAAAGGAACGTACCGCTGTGTGGCCAGCAATCCTGTGAGCCCGGGTCGTCACAGCAGGGCCGTGGAACTCAATGTCTATTGTGAGTAAAAGCTGCATATAAATCTGAATTGTCTTTCTCTTTCCTTGTACCAAGAACACCTGAGATTATAAGTGTAGAGTTAGTTCCCAGAAATTTACAGTGTTGTTAATTTTTGGATTCATCCTCTGGGGAGCATGAACCTTTAGTCATGTGTCTTATAGTGTAGGGGGAATGATGTTGAAAGCAGTTTTCCATGTCTGGCACAGTGACTGTTTATTAGAAGTGGATGTGGCCTCATAGTTTAAAAGTGAAACCAGAATTCATCAGTCATTGCCTGATGATGGTACAACCTCTGTGAACAACCAACAATGTTAAGGTTTGCAGTGTATTAAGCAGTAGTTCAGTGGGTTTTACACAAAATCGAACTATATAGAAATAGTAAATCTCTGATGCTGATGGTCTAGCATGCATTTTGGTTTCACTCTTTCCAAACCAACTAAAATATCCTCACAGGAGCTCGTACTTGTCTCAAAAAGAAGTCAGATTATTTGAAAAAAGATAAGTAATAATGACCGAATAATATCTCTGGTGATTTACAACCTTGTTAAACATTGTCCTGATTCATTTATGGTCTGACTTGCAAGCTTTTCAGACCTAGCAATGCACATATCAAGTGTCTCACAAACAGGTGACAACAGTGGCTACAACACTTTTTAAAGCCCATGGGCTAGCATAACAAACCCCTGCATGGTTTTAGAGTGAAAATATTCTTTGTGAACCTTAGAAATTATAGTTAACAGCAAACATAAAACCATAAAGCCTTGTTAATATGAAGGGACAAATTTGTTTTACCTCCCTATCTGCCAGAACACCAATAGATGGATCATGCAACCTACAATTACAAGTTTTGACTTGTAGTTAAGTAAGGTAAACCTAAAAGATTTTAATTGAAAACACACTGGGACCAGATCAGTTAAAATTGGTTCATCCACTTAAGGGATGTATGTTTTTCTCTTGTACTTTCTCTTTGCACTGTTCTTCCACAGTGGAGATATAGAGTTGTATGTAAATGTGTGCGAGGGCAAACTTATTTCCGTCTGCTGAAAACACGTGGCAGATCTGGGACATTATTTGCATGGGAGCACATGCACCTCACAGAACGCCTCTGTTCCACCATAAAGTGTGTAGATACACTGATAAACTGCTCTGCTTTTGTGAGTTGGAGGTGGCACAGAGGACTTAATCTTTCCATGAATTCATTTGAATGTGGTGTAATTTTCCTGTAACTCACTTTTCTGTTTTGATGGCACAAAAAGGTGTTAATATATATCTGTTTGATAGGCCTGTGACTTACTTAGTTTTTCCCCAAATGTACCTTCATGTGGTAAAATAGGTGTAATAACTTAAAATTGAGAGCAGCAGCTACGATTATTTAAGCATTGCTACAATTTCTTTATAATAGAAAGTTTATAAAATTCAGTGACATTCTGAAAGCAGAACTAGCATTGTTCAATTGGCCACTTTTTAAACTGTGTTTAGTTTCGGTTTCAAGCAGTCTTTACAAATGTCAAAGTAATGTGTGACTGCAAATTACATCTTTTAGGGTGATGAAACACATTTATTGTCTGAAAATATTACACATTTAAACTGACTAAAACTGATGAAGTACTTCTAGTGTTCATTTGTTTTGTGATGCAACACGTTTCATTAGAGCTACTGAGTTAGAGGGATGCCTTTTTCTTTAAGCTCCTGTGAGGATCTTTTAGTTTGTTGTTGATTTTGGCGACCAAAGTGGTAGCTCTTATCTCTTTGCTTATTTTGTCCTGTACATGTGTAATGTTTGTAAACAAAATTTCTTATCAAGCTGTTTTTAACTTCAATATTTGCTGTGGAACATGTAAACAAAGCTTGTTTTTGCAGCTTACAGTCTATAACTTTGACACCTACCCTGCAGCAGAATTTGAGGCAGTGATAATCTCCTTAGTTATGGCCCTATTTGTTTTTGTAGGTAATATAGAGGCATTGGTATTGATTCCAGTCTGTTTCATAACCAGGTAAAACTTCGCAACAGGTGCTTTATATCACCTATAAGAGAGATTCACTAGAGAACTGAGATTATATTGGGACAATACACTGTCTTTGTCACTAAGAAATCTTGTCACATTATCACATACTTTAAAAAAAACAAAACGTCTTCTTCAGCTCTCAATATGAAGGGCAAGCACTGCTCTTTTATGTCTCCACCAAGACTTTTTGTTACATAGTAGACTGAACCTTTGACGCTGTAGACAGAATCTTAAGCCCCAGCCACCTCATGGTGCATTAAAATGAGGCAATTCTTATGAAAGTGAGGGTTGTGTATAATAAGAACCATATCAGCAGTGAGCTGCCATGTTTCCTTGACACAATGTTGGTCTCTGCAGATGGCCCCTACAACCTGGAGGTGAACTCGGGCCAGGGCCTGCGGACAGGAGAAGTGTTCACCATCAACCCTGGGGAGCTGGTCTTCTTCGAATGCCAGGCTGATTCTAACCCACCAAACAGCTACGTCTGGATTTCTAAGAGCCGCAACACCACTCAGGTCATCACGGAGGGCCCACGGCTAGAGGTGCGCTCCTACAGACTTGCCCAGGCTGAGGAGTACCTGTGCCGAGCCTTCAACAACGTGACGCAGAAGCAGGACGAGGCCCAGTTTACTCTGGTGGTGGCCAGCTTAGGGCCAGGTGGGTAGGAGGTGGAACATGGCAGGCGGGAGCTGAGCGTGGGTAGATTTTGGGAATCCTTTGAGATAAACACTCTGTAAACAGTGTGTCATGCCAAATGCAAAGGAGGTTTATGAGCTATGGGAGATATATCATTATCCTTACAATGACAGACAAACACCATGGCCTGCTTGGGAACAGTTAGGTAGATAAAAACAAGTTCAGTGTGTACACAACAGTTGGAAAGAGAAACCAGGCTATGACTATAACGTGTTACATGTCTTTTAGGAGCGTTTATATTTTTGAATCTCTGTTGCTTGGTTTCTGTGCCTGCAGCCAATTAAAGTTCAGTGGCTGGGAAAGCAAACAGTGGACGACAGCTGTTGTATTTGTTGACTAAGTTTTATAGCATGCAGTTTCTGTGTGCTGAATGTGACATTGATAGGTTGTCTTGGTGATACAAAGACAGGCTGATAGCCACTGCTGATGCTGGCTATGGTTTAAAATGCTGGTTACTGACTAAACAGAAGTCATTGAGGCCTGAATCTTTACTGACATCAATATAAAAAGATAACCACACTAAAAGAACCCAATACACCCGATACAATTCAACATTATTATCATTAAAAAGGTTATGTTAGGGAGGGAATTTTCATTGTAACACACTGTTATGATTACTCAATGGTAGCCAGCAGCTTGGGAAGTAAATTTAAAAACTGAGGTCATGGTAATTCAAACCCAAATCTGAAAAGGCAACTGGGCTTGGTAGATATGTTCAGAATGTCCACCAAGTCCAGTTGCCTTTTTCTGATCAAATTAAGGAAAGTGTTTGGAAGCAAACTGAATTAATACTCCTGTGTACAAACTGACTAATCATGTTTTAAACGTTTTCAGGACACGGAAAACTATAAAATATAACCTTTTTTTTTGCTAAGGGTCCGATATAGCTCCATTTTGGTGACAAATAGGACAATTCTGGTTAAATTCTAGGGAATTTTATGGTCACCTTATTCGCATGCCAACACTAGCTTATGAGCAATGTACAGATGATTCTCACGGGTGTGTCATTAGCTCATTTGGCCGTTCAAGTATTGGAAAAATTCATAATTTGAAAACCACCTAGCCAAACAGAAGATGAAATATTTGAGTCAGGGTAATAGGGGTGAACCAGATGGCCAACATTGCCATTTCTTGAGTCAAGTTAGCTTGGCAAAAATGTTAACATCTGTGTCCTATATGTTAACAGGAAAAGAGAAACACACCCAGGACGGCAGCTCTGTTTCCCCTCTGGTGGCCATCACTGTCTGCTCTTTTTTCATCATCGGCTTGATGCTGCTGTTCTTCCTCAGGAGGACCTGCCATCCAAAGAGAGGTTAGTTTGATAAAAGATTATCCTGCTGCTTTGACAGAAGGTGTTTTCTTGCTGTAGTCCATGTTAACACCCGTGAGTTCAGCCCTTAAAGTCAGTCCTACAACCAGTTAAACATGTTCTATGTTTGAAATTCACATGCTACCAAAGATAACACTTAACGGCTTAGTGAGATGAGATCTTACATGTGGATAGTAAACATTTATGTAGTTAGCTTGAAAATGTCTGTCAAACTAAAGGTCAACAAGGCAAAGTAACTTCTCTGTTTGACTTAGTCCAGGTAATAATCAAAAATGAGTCATTTTTGTGTAACCAACATTTGTCCTCTTTCTCCCTCTTTGTCCCTACAATCAACAGTTCTTATCAATATCTACAAAAGGTAACCGCATTGGAATTTCAAGGAATACAGATATTTACTTCATTATTTTTAAGTATACATGAGTAAAGGCATTCTTTCACTAACAAATACATCTGGCTGTTTTTGTAGGCCGCTTTCGGAACAGAAACGACCACATCGTTCAGGTAAGCTACAACATGAGAACATGCTTTTACCTACTTCTAACTGTAAACACTGCATATATTTATTCAAGTGTTATGATGAAATTCATCAAGAATAGATACTTATACATTCACCATTAGAAAAGCACTGGCCTGATATTAAAATGTATGCATCATCAGGTCACGAGGATGCAACTGAAGACTTTGGTATCTATGAGTTTGTGTCCATACCCGGGAAAATGGAATCTGCACAGGTATGTAACGCAGGAAACTTAAGTCAATTTATTGTTGTTGAATTATTATGGGCTGTATTAATTTTCTGATTCAACTGTCCCACAGGATTCATGCAGATCTCTGGCTCGTCTTGAGTCGGTTCAGGATATGCACACCACCATCTACGATGTAATCAGACATGTACCTGAAACCCCGACTCACAGTTTGCTGAAGTAACTTGTGCTTTGGCGTTACTTGCAGTCATTCCACTTGAAGACTCTTTTGTAGCCTTATCCTCTTAAATCTCTGCTCTGAAAGCCTGAAACTGGATGTGAGGGCCCATTTTTTTGCACAACGGATGAGAGAGACTTGTGACCTGATCGTGCACTGTTATTGTCCACACTTTAGGACAGATTTTTCATGTGTTTTGTTGACATTGTGAGATGAAAGTGTGTGAATGAGTTGAAGTTTGCCTTTTTCTGTGAATATGTAACTGAGCTCAAATTGTTCTTCCTTTTTATTTATTTATTAAAAAAATGAAGATTACTGCAATCTTATGAACCTAGCAAAATAGCAATGGCTAATATTACATCATTTCTGAGATTTTGAGACGTACTTGCAAAGTGCTCTAACTCCACTTAGATTGATTAATATTTAAAACATATTTAATTTTGATAATTAAGATTTTAATAATATGAATTTTATTTGTAATTTAACATTTCCACCAAGGAGAGTCTGTTTTGTGAGATGAAAGGTGTTATAATGAATGCATTTTCTTGTATGAAATATATGTACATACGTGTATGTAAATATTGTACATTGATCATACTGCAGATTCTCTATACTTAATGTTCCATTCCTGTTTGTCTGAATCTATTTATTCCTATTGAACACTTACCTTTTTCCTCACAAATGTAGCATTTCCTCCGCTCATCATGGATATAATGAAATGCTGAAAAAAGGAAAATAATTATTGATTCTGTACAGTTTGCATCGATATGTATGTTTTGTACTTTATTAAAATAGAATTCCAATATTCTGGGTCTTTCTTGAAATCATATCTCGCCTACAACCAGAAGCAGACGTTGACTTCCAACAGCCATTTCTGCATTGATATTGATGTTTTTTAATGTACTTCTTGATGAATTGGCAGTGTGGCTTGAAATGAACACTTTCTCACTTGCAAATCCTGGAAAAAAACAACAAAAAAACAAATAGCTGAAGCCAGCAAAGATGTCCGTTCTGCTGCCTCACAGTCAGTCTTTGTCTGATGTCTTGGCTGCAATTTCTCTTCCCACAAGTGTTGCGTTCAGTGTCTTGAAACTGGAGCATAGTGCTTGCCTCTCTCTTAGCTCTGCTGGATTGGTATGCTCTGTACCTGGCGAGATCTGGAGACAGGCAGCAACAGACGGATGGTTCACCATGTGGCAGAGTGCCCTCCACCTGCTCCTGCTGACACCTTGTCACAAGTAGATAAAAATGAGCCTGCTCATTAGCCGCTTTGTGTGTTTATGTGAAAAGAGAGATCAGGTGTAGTAGAAGAATAAAAAGAAAATAGATGAACAAAACAGAGAGCACAATATTTTGATAAGAAAATAGAAAATGAGTCTGCAAAGACTAAATACATTATACATTAACAGCTTGCCTTCTGCTATGATTCACATAATTACCAAAACATTGTGTCATCCTCATTGTGCCTCTCCTTTGTTAAAATGCATTTACATGCTGTAGCACACAAATGTCTAAAATCAGTATTTGAAAAGGAGATTGCTCGTTTTCTCCCAGAGATAAAGTAGTGAGTTAGAAAGGTTTTTCATAAATAAATTACACTATTATGAAACTATTTTCAATCTGAGTCATAAATTGCTGCTTATCATGATGCTGCCTTGCATAACAACAGGCAGTTTAATAAATCTTGCTCTAATTATAGTGCACGAAGTGACCGACTGAGTGTGTTGTGTCTTAGTGATGGCATCTCCGGGTAGGGGTTGCCATCTGTTCCGTCTCTGTGTGTGCTTAAAGGGAGGCGCCGCTCTGTGGATGACTGCCTAACAAACAACAGAAGAGTAAATTCACCTGAGGAGATCAACCTCACCTTCATTTGACTGGGAAATAGCCTGAGGCATCATTAACCAGGAACTAGAGCTCACAGTGCCTGCTGTCTGCTGCATGCTGCCTGCTTTTAACCCAACACTGCTCAAAATGAAACACCCAAGAGAGCAAATATGGTAAACTAAATGAAGGTCATGAGGCTTTTTGTAATTATTTCAAACTGTTAATGAAGAGCCAAGTCTTTTTACAAGGCAAAAATGAAACTAGATGCACTTCAGTAAATGACATCATACCATGTGACATGATGACATGATCACTCTAGCAACAGTAAATAGTGGAAGAGCGTTGTTGAATATTTGTGTCACATACAAAAAAATAAATATTGTTCATCTTAACTTAAAAAATCCCCTTGTTTACCTTATACTCAATCTTCACACTGCAAAAACGAATGTGCCCAGACTTAGGTACAACATTTCGCATTTTTTTTGTGTTGAGATGCCCAGCGTAAATATGTTTAGTAACACGTTTCACAGCTTCTACAAGTTGAGGGACCCCACCTATAATATTTCATGTTGTCATTTATTTGACACAATATGGTCATCGCTCAAAATGATAAGTTGGCAGAACTTTTTACGAGTAAAAATGTTCAGTTAGCTCAACTAATCTGTTTCTCTACTGACATGCTAGCCAAACTTTGTTATAAGTTGAATTGGAAAGTTAGGGAGGGAGCTTATTGGGAGATTGAGGGGAGTTTATTTTGAAGTAAAAGGAGAGTTAGAGGGGAGTGCGGGGTTAAGGGTGTCATCAAATGTGACATTCTAGGTAAGTTAAGCCTGTAATAAGTTGGTTAAGTTTGTAAGAAAGAATGTGTTTAAGGGTTAGTTAAGGGTTTGATTAAGGGTTAGTACAGTGGCCCTGGAGGGCAAAACACAACAACATTTCACAAAACACAACATTTTACAAGATGGAAAGTGTAGGGACAACCCGTCTTGTTTCCGATTGGACAGATCCCAACAGCTTGATGTCATTTCCTGTTTCTATTACCACTAATCGCATGTTGTAGTATTTTGTGAAATGTTGTTGTGTTTCGCCCTTCAGGGCCACTGTGGATGAAGGGTGCAATAACAGTTCTGTTAATGTTATTAAGTTGTATTAAAGGGCTTTTGAGGGTGTTATGAGAGGTTAGTTAATGGTGTCAAAAATGATACAATGGGGGGTTAGGTAGGAGTCAGAAGAGAGTTGGAGGAATGTCAGACGTGAGGTAGGGGGGAGTGAGAAGGGAGTCAGTGTTATCAACCCTCACTACATACTGTACATTAGATTGATAACAATGATGCTATTTCAGTATTTCTTCAACATTACAGGTGACTTTATGTGAGTTTTTGAGCAGGCCTAATCACCTTAGTCCTTGTGCCACTTTCACTTATGGCTATAGAGAATTTTATAAATGGAAAAATGCATTGGATCCCATCATATGTCTTTTTCTTGGCAGATATTTTTCTCTGCTCATAGAAGGCCACATGTCACTAAAAACATTTATTAAGTGATAATTCAATTTGATTGTTTACACCTGTGGTTTGTGTAATATAACATAACACAATATTTCACCAACCCACATACACACACTATGTGACTAAACAGTTAAACAGAGCAACGGTTTTCATTGTGTGTTTTATCTCTATTTTGTGATGTTAAATTACTACCATCCAGTGGCAGAAAACAGCAGCACATGAATGGTCATAAATGGTAAATGGACTGTATTTATATAGCACGTTCTCAAGTCTTCTGACCACTCAAAGCACCTTTAAGTGACATGTTGCATTCAGCCATTCAAACAACATACGTATTCTTCATGGCAGAGGCTCCTGTGTAAAGTGCCCATCAGTATCACAGTTTTTCTCGGTCGCTCTGGTACATTTCTCGAATCATCCTCGACATTTGCGAAACAGTAAGTGCATTTCTCAAAACAATTTGTACAAATAGCAAAACACCATGGATTACCTGCAAAAGCCAGTATCTTGCTCAAAATCCTTAGTTCATCTCTCAAAAGTAAATATCTGTGTCAATGAACATGTTAGTGCCATCAGAACGACAAGTCCTTGTGTCTTTGTGTACAGATAAGACAGTCAAATTGCATAGTCATGTTGTCAAGAAAAAGACAGCACTGCATAGCACAAAGAAAAAACAAAAAGAAACAAAAGTAGAAATGTGAACATAGGGGAAACTGTACATGCAGTGCTGTTGGAATTACAGTGCAGTGCAGTCTTCCCACACCTCCTGACGTTCCTGTCTGTTGGGCCTTTGTTAGAGAAAGTCAAGATTCACCTGGGAGCAATTAACCAATTCAGGACAGATTTGGAAAAAAAGTCTGATGGAAATGTACAGAAATATGACTGACATATTCTGACAGCATGTTCAACCATTTTGCATGTGAAGACTTATGTGATGAACTAATGCCTAAATGTTGTGGAGGGTGAGACTATTCAACAGAGACCCATTATAATACATTTTGAACAACATGACATGAGCAATTGATAATGTAGGAAACAGCAGAGAATTGTACTTGCAGATAAATCAGCGTGATAAGTACAACCTCCTACGACTGAAACCATGTTTGAGAAAAATGTATTTCACGTGTGTTTTAACTTTTACAGTTTTTCTCAGTCGCTTTGGTACATTTCTCGAATCATCCTGGACATTTGCAAAACAGTAAGTGCATTTCTCAAAACAATTCGTACAAATAGCAAAACACCATGGATTACCTGCAAAAGCCAGTATCTTGCTCATAATTCTTAGTTCATCTCTCAAAAGTAAATATCTGTGTCAATGAACATGTCAGTGCCATCAGAACGACAAGTCCTTCTGTCATTGTGTACGGATAAGACAGTCAAATTGCTTAGTCATGTTGTCAATATAACAGTGTACTCCGGAGGGACGTTCTGATGGAAACTATGGCTAAAGTTCTGATGACAGTTTTTGTAAATTGTAAGTTACACCTTAATGTATTTTGGCTCTAATCTCATCAGGAACGCGCATATGTCCTCTGCCTCTTCCTCTGTTTTGCCTCCCGCTTCACTCCTCTTCCTCTTCTTCTTCTTCTCTCTGGCTGTTGACCCAGTCCAATTCCTTGTCCTTCCATTGTCAGACATTGTTATGTTATGCTCCAGCTATATATAGACTTGCCAGTTGATGGTTCATGAGATGCACCTTTGGGCTATTTCAGAAAACTGGTTGATCATTGCTTGATCTAATGCTTCATATATTTCCTTTCATTAGAGAAAGTCAAGATTCACCTGGGAGCAATTTACCAATTCAGGACAGATTTAGAAAAGAAGTCGAATGGAAATGTACAGAAATATGACTGACTTATTCTGACAGCATGCTCAACCATTTTGCATGTGAAGACTTATGTGATGAACTAATGCCCAAATGTTGTGGAGGGTGAGACTTTTCAACAGAGACCCCTTATAATACATTTTGAACAACATGACATGAGCAATTGATAATGTAGGAAACAGCAGAGAATTGTACATAATCATTTGCATGGATGTACCAAAGCATTTGCAGCTTGTTCAAAGAAATGAGAAACTGTGCACAAGTGATGCAATGATGTGAAGATTGAACAAGTAGTTTTGAAAATTTCAAGTCTGATCTGAGAAATTTACTAAAGCGACTGAGAAAAACTGTAACTAATCCCATTCACACACTGCACAGGTACAGGACCATCTTTAACAAATGGACTACATTACCCATGATGCTATCGAGCATTCCGGTTTTCTTCGTATTCGTCACGTGACGGTCAACCATGGCTTCCCTCTGGTAGTGATGCAGGCGCTTCGTTGATAACACAACACAACTGTCACTTTGTTTCAGCATCTATCTACTGACGCGAGTGGGATTGAAAATGCAGAAGATTAAGTCTCTGATGGCCCGGCAGGTGAGTAAAGCAGCCCCACTGAACATGAGCAGTTTTACTCTGAAAGCTGCATTGGCTAGCATGACAGCTAGCAAAGCTACCTGGCTAATTTGACAGCTCACCGTGTAGCTAATGAAAGGGCACATTCAGCCTCTTTTCACGACTCTATTACAGCCACAAGCTGTTGACCTTCAATGGAAAACCTCACCTATTTTGCGTTATTCATCCTTACGTCCTTGTTGTTAGTTTCCCATCACACAAGCAAAACAATAAGGGAAACTGAGCGCTTAGGGAAGTTCTCAGTCTGCACAGCTGTAATGCTAGACTCATTGGTTCACTGGTGGACACGACAGAATATATCTACATCAGAAATCTGCCCAACACTTCCACTTTTTACTACATGCTGTAGTGTGCTGATAAGTGACAACAGGAACAGGTTATAACTCAAGAAGTGTTGAGGTTACATGACATTTTTGGGGTAGGTTTTCAGGTCTAACTTTGAGTCTTATTTTGACAGGGTCTGAAAAGCCCCCAAGAGAATATGGCAGACCTCAGTCCTGTGGAGAACCTGAGGATCCCAAGCAAGGTAAAACTTACTGCAAAGCTAAAACTGTAGCTTTCAGGTTTGTGATTGATGCATTTTGGCTGTATGTTCTATAAAATCTCATGATGTGTTGAAGTATAGGTAAATATGTCTGTGAAGGTTCTCAGTCTTCCAGGTCATGGTTTACCAAAGATTGATCCGTAAGGCAACTGGACTGGTAGAAAATATTGAACTTATACATAGATTTAAAGATTAATACTTATTTCACTATTTACAGTGAAACTGAAACCTGCCATCAGTTGAGATCAGGATTGTTTTTGCTGCTACTATTTCATTCTTTTAAGTGCTCATTGAAAGTTTCAGAAATTTCCACATTTCCAAATGTGCTTTGAGATTGTCTCAATGTTATGAACAACAGTCATTGTGCATGAGTTAACATCTTCGGACAACAGGACTACTATGTATAATTTAAAGAAGCCAAGGCGGTATGAGGTGGACGTAGTTACTTCACAAGTTTAGACGCAGTAAGTTTGACTGTTTGAATCATTTTTATACTTTTTAATGAGATTTGTTGCATAGTTGCAATGTTAGTTAGATTGTTGTAAACTTTCACTTCGTGCAACACTATATTTTGAACTACTTATATGTAATTTCGGTCGAGGCAGTCTAACATGAGTCTGGTTCTGCTCCAGGTTTCTGCCTGTTCAAAGAAAGTTTTTCCTCACCACTGTAACTAGCTAAATGTTGTGATGTGCAATGCGCATGGGGATTAAGATGAGAGAAGACTGAGTCTTATCCTGAGTTGGTGTTGGGTCTTTGTTAATATTATTACATAGAGTACGGTCTAGACCTGCTATGTTTGTAAAAGCATCTTGAGATATTGCGTGTTGTGATTTGACGCAATACAAATAAAGATTGATTGATTGATTGATAATTATATAACTAAACATTTTTGTGTTTTTACACCATAATTTTAACTACCTACAATTTTGAATTGTTGGAACAGCTTCACTTTGATCCTAAGTTCAGAGCTGTGAAATATGGTAAGCTTCATATTTAACTTTTTTTTTTAACATTTTGGCATGGCGGAGTTTGATAATGTAATCAGTCATGCTTGGTCATGGGAAACATTTGTCACTACCCACTTGTATAAATTCAATTTTGCCAAGGGGAGGCATAGTGAAGCTGCAGATTGGCTCTGTTCATGTAAAGTTACTTCCACCTCAATACACTGCAAGTTGCTGTGACTTTGCTGTGTCCTGGTGACCTTCTATAAATGCAGTGGTAGGCAGAGCACAATTTAGACGGTGACAAACTCTATTTATCACAGGGCTTACATTAGCAGGGTTGATTCAACTTGATGTGCAATTTCTTTCTAACAGACTCAGCTCTTAACCATGAACATTGTTTTGATTGTCACCAAAGTGTGACTGTAATTGTTGTGGAAATTTTAATGTGATGTACTTAAATTGTAGATGATTTTAGATTTTAGACTTAAAGGAAGTTGTTTTTGCCTGGTCACGAGGGGTTAGGAAATATGAAGCTGTAAGAACTTTGAAAATGATCTTTCACTATATTGTTTTTCTTCTTGAAATGAGAAAAAGAAAATACAGCAAGGATGACGAAACAGCCTGTGTTAAATTGAATTTGTCTCTTTTGAAAGAACTTAAGAAAGCACACTAAATCATTTTTTAAATGTAGGACATCTGTTTGATATTATTATTATTATTATTATTATTTTTAAGTTATATTTTTGCGCTGTCTTGACTTTATTGATAGTACATCTGAAGAGAGACAGGAAGTATGGGTAGAGAGTGGAGGAAGCAAATGTTTGCGGCTGAGAGTCGAACGGGTGAACTCTGTATGTTATGTTGGGCGCATGTGTTATATATATATTCGACCGCTAGGCCACCAATGCCCCTGTTTGATGTTATTTTTACAGGGCTCATGATTATATACTCCAAATGTTATATAATCTGTACATTTGAGATCATTGCATCATATTTCTTCTTTCTTTATATTTTCTAGATATGTTGCTCAACCTGTTTTTGCAGAATACAGTCCTGTGACACGGATCAAGCTCAGATAAGAGAAGCAGCTATTTGTTCCTGTGTAATAAGAGCCGGAAAGAAACACGAGGAGGTTATGTAGAAGGATACTAATTTCTTTAATTAATATGCTGGCTTTGAATTTGGTATCAGGTGATGTGGCCAATATGTCTGGATATGCAGACAACAACCACTGGTTTTATGTTTGACATATTTCTACTGTTAATGTTATGTTGCTTTATTTACAGATCCTGCATATAAACAATCTGAAACTGTAGTTGGGGAGGCTGGAGATGTGTTTTGCTTTCCATTTCTAGTTGTTAGAATAGAATTCCAGGTCATGGTTTACCAAAGATTGATCCATAAGGCAACTGGACTGGTAGAAAATATTGAACTTATACATAGATTTAAAAATTAATACTTATTTCACTATTTACAGTGAAACTGAAACCTGCCATCAGTTGAAATCAGGATTGTTTTTGCTTATTTACAGATCCTGCATATAAACAATCTGAAACTGTAGTTGGGGAGGCTGGAGATGTGTTTTGCTTTCCATTTCTAGTTGTTAGAGTAGAATTGGCCAGTCATATATCAGCAAGCTTTGGTGTACGCAGAAACAAACAGTCCATATGAAGATCAAAGACAGTAATGCTCCCATATGTTGTCATCTGAGAACAATTTGTTTATCACTATTAATAGATATCTGCTATTGCAGCTAACAATTATCGATGAGACATGATTATACAATGCTCGAATATTCGTGCGCTTATTAAAAATCGAAGACTTAATGCAAATATTATCTCATTTTAAGAGTACAATTTTTTATAGTTTTCCCCGGTGCATGGTGGTACTAGGTATTCCCGCCAGACGTTGGGTAAAGAGCGTTCCAAAAGTATTTGCTAACAGCATTAAGTAGCTAACAGGCAAAGAAGAATGCTAACTGCATTAAATAGCAAAGGAAAAAGAAAACATTAGTCGCTGGAAGTACGTGTGTAGTGAGATTAAGGAACAGATGAAATTGCCTGAGACTGAGCATGGCTGTAAAATGTAAACATACAAGTGACGCTGCTGCCTCACAGAAACACTGATATGAAGGTCGAGACAGACGCAGCCAGTGCCAGCACCTCGTCCAGGTGCTGGTTCATGCGACTGCCGATGGCAGCCATATTGGAAATGCGGAACTCAACCAGGCAGAGTGGGATGTAAAGAGGGAGAGTTTGAGTTTGACCACTGTAGTTACAAAGTGAAGCTCCTGTGTCACTAACTATTTACAGTGAAACTGAGACCTACCAGAATCAGATGAATGGGATGCTCCCCTAGGGGATGAAATGAACTAAGAGAGGATAGCATTCCTTTTGCGTCCATATTGCTTTTGATCTGAACACAGTTGCTTCTCAAGTTGATATCTTGACTGTGGACAATGCAGCACACAGAATCAAAGGACTTGGCTGGAAGTAGTGTATTGCTAACCACAGGCTAATTCAAATGCCAGACAAGTTGGCCATCATTCTCAGAGGCATTAAGCATCAGACAATAACCAATGGATGCTAAGATTGTTCAGTTACACTGAATTTTATTCCACCAGGCTAATGTGATAGATTGACAGAAAAACTGTAGTCGTATTGGTTGCATGTTTGGATTACATGAACCTTAGCCCACTGCTCTATATCACAGCTGTGAATGACATCTCCTGTGTTTACCACAAACACCTGCCTGTCGTGTGTTTAACCAAAGCCCCGGGCTTATTGTTTGATGATATTATGCATTGACTTTATTTACTTTGCTGCCGGTGTTTCATCTCTCAGGTAAACGAATATGACCCACACATGCCAGGCTTTTTATTCACCGTAACCCACAGTCCTCTTAGATGAAAGGTGAATAATCCCCTTAATAAGCTCCTGAGGGGAGCACTACACTACTTAACACACTGCTTTGTGGAGACCAAGTGGCGCAGTTGTGTCTGGGTGCATGCAAGTGTGTCTGTGTATGTTATAATGCTTAATCTTATACTTACCCCTTGGAACTGTTTGTGTGCTTCCCACCATTATAGCTGTGACTCACATCATTCATCATCCTGCAGGAGTTGACAGTAACAGCTGGCTTACTGTAGGGGAGGTGGACTAATGAAGAGGGGGGGGGAATTGGCAAATGATGTCCTCAATCACTATTTGGACTTGACTGGAAAGTTCGATGGAGCAGTAATCTGGAAAACATAAGCATAAGCTAGTTAGCCTACTACTTAGGTGCTTTCCGTTCCATTTCGAGCAATTATAGGGTTCATCGCCTCGCCAAGGACACTGAGGCCTCTGAAAGCTTGTGATAGATGTTTTCATTATTTCCTGACATTCTTATGGACTAAAATAATAATTGATAAGTCGGCAAAAAAATATGATTTGCAAATTTACTCATGTTCATTGATTATCGTCATAAAGCCTGTACAGCTATCCAGCTGTGAGACTTGTTCTGTACTGCATAAAGCACAGAGACTCCTGTAAAGTAGGGATGCACAATATTGGATTTTTTGCTGATATCCGATATGCATATATTTAACAACTCATTTAGCCGATTACCGATACCAATTTTTTTCCCCGCACACCTAATTGCAGAAATCATCAATTATTTTCCGTATTGGAATTATCGTACAGTATTATGGTGATACTCTTTTCACATTTGTTATGTAATATTCATTTCTTGTGCAAATAAGAAACATACTCAATACTTCAAACTGCATATTTATTTATGACAATTGCGTTCAAACAAAATTCAAACAAACAGATACATCCTACTTAAAACTTGTATGATTCTCTCCCTGAGACAATCATAACAAAACCCACAACCAGGGCAAATTTGACCAATTTCACATTTGACATGGTAAGTAAACTTAACCTCTGTTCACATGTGAAAAGTGCAACTGTACAGCAATTAAACCCAAATTAAATAAAATGGTTTACTCTTTGACAGTAAATGTGCCTAAATTAGTGAGCAACATGTACCTTACAGACTGCTGCTTAAATTCAAATCTAACTTAAAACATGACCCCAACATGTGTGCAGCAGCCCATTAATTTATTGGTTAATCATATCGGCGGATATCGCTGTGTTGGCCGATACCCAATAGTTCATTTTAAAGCCAATATCATCCAATACCGATAATATGCTGACAATATCGTGCATCCCTAGTGAGATGAAGTAAAAGCAACTTGACTACGCTTAAAACCTAAAAATAAACATGCTTTGGTTGGGATTAATGTCCCTCTGTGAAAAGCTGGAAAATCACTGATTTATTCTCACACTGTTATATCACTTATTATACATGAGAAAAAACATTTACATTAATTTTTTGTGTGCTGTAGTCATCATCATCAGGATGATATCTGACATCTGCTGCTACTTTCGCCCAGTTCCACATGTCATCTTTCAGTTTTTAGATGTAGCTTAGTTACTGTACATTAAAGACATCCTCTTCATGTTGTAGTAATTTCATAAACGCCTACCTGTTTAGTATGTTGAGTTGATGAGCAGGTAATGACTGGAACTGAAGTGCTTCGTTTGTATTGGCTCACTCCACAGGAATCAGGCTGGTCATTGAACAAACAGGTGTCAGATTGTTAGCAGCAGTTCACCCTCAGGAGAAATCATTCCCCACACAAAATCTGATCCCCCTTGTTAAACAGCTGCTGTGTAAATACTAGTGCCCCTTACAAATGCAAAAATACATTCTGGACAATGATCTGAAGACTACAAAAGGACATAGTATTTTATCACACAACTGTGGAAAATACTCAATTCTGATTGGTCAATATCCCATAACAGCAATCATATCAATCTGTCGAAAGATGTCAGCATAATTTGACATTTGTTGTTTATGGTGGAAAAAAGAAGAAAAGCGCCTGGACAAGCAGAGAGGACAGGTTGAAGACAGGAAACTGATGGCTATGACAGAGATATCTACAAAATGAATGGTGCTTTAAGTAAAGACTCAATGGAACATGGTTTGGAATATCAATCAATCAATCAATCAATCAATCAATCAATCAATCAATCAATCAATCAATCAATCAATCAATCAATCAGACTTTATTTATAAAGCACTTTTCATACGACAGTGTAACACAAAGTGCTGTACATAAGCAGAAGTTGATAGTAATAAATAAAAAAAAAGGCCTCACCACCAGCCCCTACCCAGAATGAATATTCAGAGAAAAATATGAATTAAATACTCAATATAAACAAGAGCTAATTGCGTAAATTCTATAATGAAGTCTTCATAAGGAAACACTGGAGCAACTGTCTAAAGGTAAAAAGAAAAATACCATTTAAATAGATAAATAATAAACTATGTACATTACAATATTAATATATCAAAATTTTTAATTAGACTCAAATTTAAACTTAATAAAAGTTGCTAAAGTCACATAAGACCAAAACTTAATTCAAAGTGAGACTAAAGAGGTCGGTCTTCAGATTGTTTTTAAATATGTTTATATTCTGTGCAGCCCTCAGATCTTCAGTTAGGCTATTCCACAGACTTGGACTGTAATGATGAAATGCTGCTTCACTGTGGGCCTTTGTTCTAGCTTCAGGGATGTTTAAATAGCGATGTTTAAGGACTGTAAAGAAAGTGTGACAGACTCTGGCACTAACAAGACAAAAAACTCATTCATGTGCAGTGCTGATTCATGCAGACCTGCTCACATTTGCATCACACTGCATCATGCTTTACCATCAGTGGAAATGATCAGTTCAATGTGAGTAATAGCAGAGGAGTTAGCCCAGTTTGAACTTTTTTGTAATCAATAAAATAATTTACAAATCAGAACTCTGTAAGAAAACAGGATAATGTATAGTGAGCAGGTTGTTATGGTGTGGAAACTCCTACAGGATGAGAACTGATTCATGTTGAGCTCCTGCTCGCCCTGTTGGGATTCCAATCCACTATGACAACTTGTTCACTATACATCATCCCTTACTTTTTAGGGTTGAAGGGGATTGTAACTGCTCAGTCCACAGATGTCAGGCTGGTCATCTGAGCAGACAGATGTCAGACTGTTAGGAGCAGTTTACCCTCAGGGAAAAATCATCCTGATCCCCTTTGTTAAACAGCAGCTGTGTACATAGTGCCCTCTACACATGCAAATGTACATCTGGACAATGAGTCAGAAACATAAATGTGATACAGATTGATAATTCATTAACTCAACGTCACATCAACTTTAATATGATGATGAAAACTGAGTGTGAGAACAAAAACCATAGACCATGTATAACCATGTATATATAATGGACAGAGATGCTCCGCCTTTTCCTATTGTACAGTTTTGAAGTCAAAATATCCTGTTCCAGAACACTGCCATCCTGTACATTTTCTGCAGCAAGAGTCTGCGCAGTTGGGAATTTGTGTGTTTCCAAGGTAACGAGCTCCGCCCTACAGCGTACCGTCACAAGGTCCTACAGAGTTTCTATCTACGGCAGCTGTCAATCAAAGTAAATCCAGAAGTAAAACCCCGTTTTTTAACCTCTGATAACTAACGAAAAATAAACTTTTCAGAAAAAAGAGGGGTTGAACACAAAACAGTCAAATAATAGCTACATATCACCACAGCATGCGGATGTGAGAAACATTCGTACGACGTGTATTTATTTTTTAAAGTTTGACCGCAGCCTCATTCAAATGAATGGGGGAGACAGAGTTTTTGACTTATACTGCAGCCAGCCACTAAGGGGAGCAGTTTTTGTAGAAGCCTCAATTCCAGCCAAGCTAATGGACGTCCATTTTTTTTTTTACAGTCGATGACAAAAAAATAATTTTCACCAAAACTATTAAAAAGAAAAACAACACACTTGTAGATTTGAAAGGAAGAAAACTCTTGATTTGACTCCATGATAGGGCTCCAGGCTATTTTAGATTGCTTTGATGTTTCTGTCCTTTTTCTTTATCTCTTGGTTCCTGAGAAAGGGTAATCTGCTTTGTGGTCTCATACTAAAAACAAACAAACAAACAAACAAACCATTTTGCCTCTTGTTCAAAGCTGTGGGGTCTTTAAGCATTCGTTCCACCTCTTTGATGGTTTCTGTCCTTACAGCTCTTCTTCTAATTGGAGGCTCATGTTTGGAATTTTCAAAAAAACATCCAAAGTATTTTAAAGATGGCCTTTCTTCATTCACCTCTGACTCTTAATCATGATAATAATAATAACAACTAATGATGTAACTGATAGACAGTATGTGTTAGTTGCTCTGAATGTAAGAAAGGAAGCTGTTTTTTAATATCTCCATTCATCTATTCTTTTTTTTATCAGACTTAAATGCTGTTTTGGGATTTCTTGGTAACATCAGGAATTTATTTTGAGCTTTGGTTTGAACCTGGGGCAAACTGTGTTTTTTTTTTAACTGCATAAACCTTCTCATCACACTTAACGAAGATGCAGTTACCACTTCCCTCCAGCAGGGGTCACCATTACCCTACTCAGTCCGTGTTTCCACTGCATCAGAACTCAAGACCTTTGAAAAAACGCATTTATTTCTGGGTGAATCCCCTGCTTAATATTTTATTATTTCCTGAAAAATTAGCATGAATTTGATTAGCTGATTAGCCTCTAGTGTACACTATGTTTTCTTTTTTTTTTTATAAAGATAGAGACACAAATTAAAGCTGTGAGGGGAAAAAGTTTGATAACCTGTCATAATTTCAGGATGTCTCGAGGGGGGGACACGACTGCCTTTGATAGATCACATGCTTGGCCGTAGGTGACTGAATCATTGTTTTTGTTTTTTTTTAATTGATAAGCTGCTGTCTAATTATTCTTTCAAGGCCCTGACTGTGCACTCTAGATGAGTGTACTCTCATGGCCTTGAAAGGATAAAACAACTATCAGACATCACAGAAACAAAGAAGAAGAGTGCTTTTGGCTGTGAAAACAAAACAATCACGTACTTCAAAGAACAAATTGAATAGTATTACCTGTTAACCTTGCTGCTGACAGCAGTGTTGCATCCTGGGTATTGCTGTCAGCTGTGATAGTGTACTAATATCCCAGAAGGCAACTGTGTTAAACCCTTGTTTAGGTGGCTGATGAGGGTCTACACCTCAGTTAGGCTCACATAAATATTCAATGCTGATTACAGTGAGGGTTTTTTTATTTGTTCATGTAATGAATGAGTGAAAGTAATTGTCCCTCCTCTTGGTTTCTTCACCCCCTGCTGTGTTTCCCTCCCGCAGGATTTCCCCTCTTATTTTATCCAGCCTGTTGTTTAATGAGCATGGGTCGTGGAGCACCTTTACGATCTGAGTTTGACTGTCCGCGTTGGAAAAGCATGACAAATATCCACTTTGATCCTCTGATAAGGCGTGTTGGATGCAAATAGATTTCTAATTTCCGCAATGAGATGAGAATATGATTAATTTGCAGATTGAGGGAGGGGGAGATGTAGTTTGGTTTGTCTCTCATCCGTCAAAGGGAAATCTGACAGAAGCATCACAGACGCTAATGTTGAGATTCACACTTAACCGCCTGCATGTTTTGTTTGCTGTGGTAGGGAAAGAAGGCAATTATTTAACCTGAAGTAGCCTCTCAGTAAACTTTGAGATATGTTGTTTTTCTCTGCAGGTGTGAGAGAAAGAGAGAGAGGAAAGGGAAACAGGTGGAGGGATTCATCATAGCACACTGAAGTGGCTTCTCTGGAGGAACAGCACATCATTGTCTTTCGTTTCGCTCATCCCTCAGTCTTTCCCTCTCTGCTCTAACTTTCACTCCCTGTGACTCATCCACCTCATCCCTCCCCTCCCCCGTTTCTTTCACGTTCCCTTTCCCTCTCATTTGAACTGATTTCCCACCCACCCTTCTTTTGACGGCAGAGCGCGATCTCCTACCTCTCTATCCCTCCTCTCCAATCTCATGCAATCGCCCACGCGTTTCCCCCCGGGGCCTCTGCTCACTTCTGTACCTGATTTAAACATGGCAATGCACACACACACACACACACACACACACACACACACACACACACACACACACACACACACACACACACACACACACACACACACACACACACACACACACACACACACATCAACACAGTGATGCATGCATTCTTCAAATGTCCTTGCATAAAGAAGGAGTTTATAAAAGGGGTTGTGTTTGTGTAATTGAATTAAATGAGGCTTTATTTGTTCATGAACAACATTAAAATAACTGCAGCATTTCCTCACATAACTGTCACTCAGTCGGACACACTCACACCCCCAGGAGCAGATTCACTTACATGGGTGGCTCACTTCATCGCCCTTGAAGCGCTCTCCTTGCTGATAGAAGCTGAGGAAAATACGTGTGCTTAGGCAGGTGTGTAACAAGGTTTTCAGCAGAGGAGTTTAAATGAGACGATGAGTGCTGATCTTTAAAAGCGATGTATATGCTGTTATTTAATAGAGTTTGGGGGATATATAAGGGTGTTTGAATTACATTTATCCCATAATTTCCCCTCCACCGCTTCCCAACCTCCATCTTAAGCCTGCAGTCTATTTTTACTGCCATTATGCTTTAATGTTCTGATGACTCAGAGCATTGATCCCACACAAATGAGTTGTTAAACTTAGGCTTACCTTACATAAAGGATGTCTGCTCAGGGCATGAACTGAAGCTACCTCTCTTTCCTTTGTATGGAAAGTCATGTGACATATCGCTATATAAAGGTTTCGAGGTAATGCTTTGAGCCACAGCATGGGCCTATAGGGATGACATGTGTCACCACTTTAGTCCAGAATGAAATAAAAATGAAAATGTTGGATTTATCTTCCTTGAAATCTGCTACTAGCCTTTGTGGTCCCCTGGGAATAAATCCACATGACTGTAGGCATACCCTGACCTTTTCTCAAGAGCTATGAGGTTGATATCTTTAACTGTACAAAAAGATGATAAAATGTCTCCACCTCCTTTTGCCGTACAAAGTTATACCAAGATTGTGTGTGGAGTATACCGATAATGTGCACAGTATTATCGGCACATTATCGGTATTGGCTGATATTGGCTTTCAAATGAACTATCACATAAACACACCGATATCCGCCGGTATAATTAACCAATAAATTAATTGGCTGCTGCACACATGTTGGGCTTAGGTTTTAAGTTAAATTTGAATTTAAGCAGCAGTCTGTAAGGTACATGTAGCTCACTAATTTAGCCACATTTACTGTCAAAGAGTAAACCATTTAATTTAATTTGGGTTTAATTGCTGTACAGTTGCACTTTTCACATGTGAACAGAGGTTAGGTTTACTTACCATGTCAAATGTGAAATTGGCCAAATTTGCCCTGGTTGTGGGTTTTGTTATGATTGTCTCAGGGAGAGCATCATCCAAGTTTTAAGTAGGATGTATCTGTTTGTATGAATTTTGTCTGAATGCAATTGTCATAAATAAATATACAGTTTTAAGTATTAAGTATTTTTCTTATTATGCACAATAAATGAATATTATATAACAAATGTGATAAGAGTATCACCATAATACTGTACACTTATTCCAATACAGAAGAGAATTGATGATCTCTGCAATTAGGTGTGAGGGAAAAAAAATGTTGGTATCGGTAATCGGCTAAATGAGTTGTAAAATATCGGAATATCGGATATCGGCAAAAAATCCAATATCGTGCATCACTAGTGTGGAGTGTTGATATTTAAAATCTAAACGAAACATCAGTGAAGGGAGACGCCCACTCGATGACCCCAGTGATGTGCTGGCTCTCGCTGCCCAATCTTTCCTATCTATCTCAGGCTTTGGGGGACATGAGGAGCCATGGGGTAGGCTATTAAACTTATCTGTAGAAGGTATAGTAGGGTGGGTGTTTTCACTGAGCGCTCATCCTTTCTTTCAGCACAAGTACCTTGTATTTCACTCAAATTCAGTGCAGCTAGTCACAGCTTTCTGAAGCCATTAACGCTCAATGGGACTCAGTGTAACATATATGGTGACCTGGGCCCATATGCACGTCCAGCCATTACACAAACGGGACCATTAGTCTTAACGTACTGTTATGGAACGGCCCATTTGGCCATAGCATTAGCTGCATGCACGACTGAAAATAATCGGCCAATTAAGTAATTGCACCATGAAAGCAAGGCTGGTGCAAAACGTCATATGTCCAGGGAACCTCCTGGAAAACCCCTATCCAACAAATTTGAATTGTGCATGCCTACTACACATAAACAGCAATAAACATGACGAGCGGTACCGGTGTGACTGAGAGAAAATCAAGAAAAAACAATTTTTCAGCGGAAGAAATTGACATTTTATTACAAAAATATAGAATGAACAAACAGCTGTTATCAGCAAGTCCATTGTCAAAGATAAC
The DNA here is from genome assembly GCF_009762535.1 of Notolabrus celidotus. Taxonomy (NCBI): domain Eukaryota; kingdom Metazoa; phylum Chordata; class Actinopteri; order Labriformes; family Labridae; genus Notolabrus; species Notolabrus celidotus. Next base: position 14,904,061 of record NC_048287.1, on the reverse strand, counting down.
AAACAAGGATACAGGGAAGTTTGGTTTAAGATCTTGAACCAGGTAAATGCTTGTGGTGTTTCTGAGCGCACAGTAGAAGACCTAACAAATAAAATAATGTCTTTGCATATTTCATCTTAAACGGTAATGCATAAACACGATGTCCACCATCCTTTAAACAGCCCAACAGGTGCGGTAATCCTGCCGTTAGCACCTGTAATGGTTTGGTCTACCGCCATTAAATCTAATGCTTTGTTGGGGCGCCATTTTTTTTTTCACCATTAGTGAAACGGTTCATTGCTAACGGCCGGACATGCATACGGGCCCAGTACCCCAAGTAAGGGATAAAGTATGGTTTTCTTGTCGGGAAATAGAATCCCAACAGGGTGGGCAAGACCCCTCCGGCTCCGCTGTTGTTGCTTATATTGCTGGGCAGGATCCAATTTGAAAATGTCCAGAGCCTGCCAATTTAGCATGCCAACCGAAACTAGCGTTTTAGCCACATTGTGCGAGCAGAAACTAGCGGTTTTACCTCACCTTATGGCCTATGCTGTCAACAAGCAGAAGCAAAATATGCTGGATCTTTTATCCACTGATTGATTTGACATGACGTGTGATCAGTTTGCCTCTTGTGTTGCTCATATTAGTGAAAGTTGATAACTGTTGTCAAGGGGTTGTCTAGGGGTTTTGAACAACCGCAAGATCAGTAAGAAAGCCGGGTAATAATAGGTTTGAACTCTCTGGAAAAGCACAAGCAAGCACCAAGTGTTGTATCCTCAGGAAAGTTTAATTTCAGCTCGACACTGCACTTCCTGACCCGAACAGCTGACATAAAGCACAATACTAAGCAGCTTGCATACGTATGTAGAACCATTGCAAGGATAGAAAGATAGAAAGATAGAACCAGAGGGTAGGACCGTTTATATAGAGGTAAGCCAAGAGTGTACACACATTTTTTAATGTAGAACTTTTCTTTGTGACAAAAGAACATATTCCTTGTGATACCATCTGTCGTAAAATAAAAAAACACAACTTCGGTGTAGGAACTCAGACTGATAAGAGCCTCATACAGTCTTCTTAAAGAAATATGGAACTCAGTTTATATAATCATATATCTGGTGATGCACAAGTTCCAGTATGGCAGGGGGGAGTTGTATCTGTCATCTCTCGTACTAATTAAGAAATGTTGGATTCTTAAGATGCTGACAGTAAATTGGGATACATTTCTCTATAGAGCATGCATTTACATTCCAGTTGGTGTTGGGGTAGGACCAAGCGGCAACCTCCGGTCTAAAAATATGAGTCCAATGCGGAAGTTCTAAAAACTGCAGTTCATTCAGGATCCACTTGAGGCTGGCTCCGGAAGTACCGGAAACCACATACACACCAATTCAAAAAAGATAATCTTTACAACAGAAATAAACTTGTTTACAGCCTGGTACAAAAAATTAGTGTAGTCTGGATAGCTCATTTCTCAATTGGCCCACACTGTGGGGGGCGTTAAGACAAATTTTTTTCAAACGCGTCAATTTTGAAGATATTGAGATTACGAATCTTCCAATGATAGGCACAGCTGACTTGATTGACAGGCGGGAACTCAATAAGTCCTACGTCCATATTTTTTACAGTCTATGGGTAGGACATTCTTAAAATGTAGCCAAATAACATGGTATGATTGCCCTGTTGGTGGCAGTGTGTTGCCTGGCTTACATACAGATGCTCTGGCTTCTCACCACAGGGGCTGAGCTCAGCAGCATCTCCTCCTTCATACATATCCATTTAGAATAAATAAACAGATAAATAACCACAAAATAAATAAATTGGTAAGTTAGCAGTGTCATGATGTTAGCATTTAGCTTAGACTCACAGAGCTATTTGACTGTAGAATCTAGCAGTAATATTGAGATACTGGACATGTGTCAATTATCATCATTTATAGGTGGACATTGTAGCAAACATTGCATTGGCATGCTTGGACGCCTCACAGAGCTGAAGGTTAAACAGTGAATGGTGTAGTTAATACTATGGAGGGGATTTTGGGGATAGCTTGCTTTAAGTCTTGTTCTACTTCAGTCTTTTGTTCAGTAACTTCTCCTTGTTGTAAACTGCTGGCACAGTCATCCCCTTCCTTGTTATTGACCTGTGACTTTCTTGGCTCATTAGGAATGTGGGTTTAAAACCCTTCATCTAAAAAAACTCACTGCAGCAATAAGCCTTGACGGATACACAGCATGTTAATCAATGACACTCTGATGTTTCTCCAAGATACTCTGAAGGGGAATCTCTGTTGTACTTTCTCAGTCATTTGTTTCTTCTCGTCTTTCTTCTCAAGGCTGTCCCACATGACAGCTGTCCAACGAAATGAGCTGCAATCTTTTCCCCAACTCTGAAATGCATGCTTCCTCACCCCCTCGTTTCCTTGTTCCTGTACTCATTCTTATTCTGTCCTCTCTTCACACTGCCCTTCACCCTTGCTCTTGTCCTTGCTCTATGCACCTCTTGTTCCTTTGATCCATTTTCTCCTTCCTTTATTGCTTTTATCTTTACCTCTTGCCACTAATTTCTCCCTGCATTGTCCTATTTCTCTTTCTCTGCCTGATGCAATTTTCTTGAAGTTTATGTTGGAGCTTTTGTTTGTTGTTTACACAGCTTTGGAAATGATGTAACTTTCCCTTTTGGTGCTTTTGTGTTTGTATCTAAATGATCCTAAAATGCTTCCTTCAGATTGTTTTTAATTTCTCTGTCTTCATCATCTTTCAGGAGGAGTTGCGGGAGCTGAGGGAGCAGCCCATCGACCCCCAGGCGGAGCAGGAGATCATCGACAGCATCGAGGAGGTCTACTTCTCTAACGACTCCTTCGACATGGTGCAGCACGAGCTGGAGGTCAGATTCTCTCCGTATGAATGATCGTTATTGGCTGAACGAGCACCACTTGCTCATTAAATGATGACAAGAGACTCAGTCGGAAAAAGTTCCCACGCCCCCTCGGTGCAGTGAAATAATAATTCCATCACACCCACCATATTTCGTTAACTCTGATAACAGCAGCATTGCATCCCTAATGTGAGTAAAAGTGGTTTTCTTACGCTCTGAACCCTGTCTGATTGACAGAGTTAAAGCTCTTTCTCACCTGAGCTGCTATCTCTTCCACTTCTGCCGAGTCGCGTGTGTACCGTTGACGTCCAGATTGATGGATTGCATCCGCTCAACAGAGGAAGGGTGTGAAATCTCATTAGATTTATCTTGGTATTGCTACACCATCTGAAATGAGACTCTCAGTCAAGGGGAAAGTAATTACCTATCATCCTTTGGGCCATGAATTTGTAATATCTTCTTTCACTTGCAGAGTTTGTTTGCTGTTTACTAAATAACCTCCTCAACCTTCTTCACTAATCTGACTTCTGATCTGGCAGAGTGTATTTACTGAGCGCAGTCTTTTTGTTTCATTGAGCGGAGGGAGAGCTGCAGCTTTCTTGGGTCACACTAGTTTAACCAACGTCAGCTCTTTGAAATACTAAGAGAGATCTTTGAAAAATGAAGATGCTCAGGAGTAAAGATTAGCTCTTTCAAGATGAAATCCCCGCTGTGGCCCTGAGCACCAGAAGCTCCTGTGGCTCTAATTTCAATTAGAAATATGTTCAAAACTCATTCATGACCAGATACTCAAATTTTGAAGGAGCATGCTGCCGTGTAGAATGTATGACATGCTTACAGACTTTGTGTCTCAGGTGCTTTCATCTGGGTAGGATGATGCATTGTAAACAAATGATAAGGTTTTGTGTTTGTATCTCTTTGTTTGATTATAGAAACTCCCACCTGAGCTCAACCTGCAGGAACTGGAGGAGTACAGAGACAAACTGAAGAAACAACAAGCAGCTGTAAGTGTCTCGTCTCTTTCTTGCACATGCACACTGCCACAATTCCATCTCCTGAGGAAGATCATGTAATATGTCTTAAAGTGCCTGGTGAACCTTGTAAGGTTATGAACTAGCCGGCTGCGGGTATAGTGGATGAACTCAGCCTAACTCTGGTAGTTTTGAAGTCCGAACCAACCAAGCAAAGTGTTGCTCTGCATCTCACACTTTAAAATGCACGCACACATCAGCTCCTGTCCAATTCCCAGTGGACATCTGCAGCGCAGGATGGAGGGGGAAGGAATGGAGCACACTCGAAAGAAAACAGCAACAGACAGGGACACAAAACAATATCATTTTCATGAGAAATACACCAGTAATACTCAATATGGGACCCGCAGTCATCATAAAATGTCATTAACATATACTACTACCAACAATAATGCTAAGAATAATAAGAATAAGAATAAGAATTTTGATTTTTATTATTAGAATCTTTATTTATATAGCACTTCAAACAGGATTATAAAGTGCTTCAAAATAAGCCAGAAAATTAAAAAAAAGGAAAGAGAAATGTGAGAAAGGCAATGATTAAAAGTTTGAAAAACTGCAGGGATTTAATGGCAAAAAGATCCACAAAGTGACAGAGATATAAAGGAAGATAAAAAGGTTATGATCACCAACAGATAAAAGGAAATAATACAATGTTGGAAGAATAAAAACAACAAAAGGAGGAAAATATAAGAACCATATACAACTATTTTTCAAGCAAATAGATATACATATAATTATAAGTTAGGAAAGAGGCTAGAAGCAAATCAAATAAAAGTATGTGAATTTTTAGGTATTTAAAAAAAATCCATATAGTGACACTGCCTGAAAAGAAAAGAATAAAAACATCTGGATAGACAGAAGATATAAGATGGAACTAATAACATTGATCATCAAAACCTCCACAAGAAACATGTTTTCACAAAACAAGTATAAATCACAAGAAGGAAAAATGCAACAGAACTTGTTTTGTTTTTGTTTTTATGTTGTCTTTTTTTGATCGTTTAAAAGTGGGTCACACCAACATTTGTTTGTAAAAGGCTGGTGAAAGTCAAGGACTGTTTGTTTCCTTAAGCTGCTGTTAATATCCACCAATAGGTTATATGCATTACTGTGAGTGCTGGTGTCTTTAAATTTAATGGATAGACCTGGAGTTTGGATTTTTTTTACAGCTCAATGGATTTTTGAAGTATTGATTTCTCTACAGATGTAGTGCCTTCTTTAAAAGAAAACAACACTGACTGGAAACTTTCAGAATCTGTTCTTCATCATTGCAAATGTAGATAGTAGTTAAAGCTCCTTATGTATGAAGTGTTGCCAAGCGGCAACCTCCGGTCTAAAAATACGAGTCCAATGCGGAAGTGTTAAAAGCTGCAGTTCATCGAGAATCCGCTTGAGGCTGGTTCCGGAAGTGCCGGAAGTCACATACACATGAATGGGAAAAAGGCGATCTTTACAGCAGAAATAAACATGTTTACAGGCTGGTACAAAAGACGAGTGTAGTCTGGATAGCTCATTTCTTGATCGGCACACACTGTGAGGGGGGTGAATTTTTTTCTAACACAGCAATTTCGAAGATATTTAGATTACGAGTCTTCCAATGAGAGGCACAGCTGACTGCAGGAACACTGTAGCTGTTGGCTAGGAGGCTCAAAGTCCGCTCCTTTACGTCACAATCGCTCGACAGCAGCAACATGGCTGCCGACGACGATTGGCCTCAAAACAGCGCTTCAGAAACAGATGGGTGACGTCACGGATCCTACATCCATAGTTTACACAGTCTATGAGTGATACTCTAATACTGCATGCATGTGATCTCAGTACTCAAGTTCATTCTTGACCATCAAAAGAGGAGTTTTTAAACATACTTACATCCACGCCACTTACCTCCATCAGCTCATTAACGACTTTGTTTTGTCATTGTTGTATAAATTAAGGGTAAAAGTTTGTTCTTACATCACAAACAATCTTGTTGCTTTATTTTGAAAATAAAATAAATGCAAAATACCCAAACTACACTGACATACCCTGCAGGCATACTGTATGAAATACTAATGAATCTGGAAAAAATAAACCCCAAGGCCAATTTCATTCAGATAAAAGCTTTGAATTTCAATTTGCTCTGTTATTCACTAAAAAACAATTTGACTGCCATCCTAAAGATTGTGTCTGGCTGCCCGGCGACTTTTTAAGCTAATAGAACTAATACAGGATGTATGAGAATGCAGAGGTTTACAAGCAGTCATTCAAAACTTGGTGGTCTTTATATTCGCAAACAAAAGCGAACATGGAAAGAGACAAACGACGTGAGGAGACCTGCAACCCTTTGACATACTTCTTCCTTTGTGCCCCAGATCTGTAAACAAACATGTGATTTTACTGTGTTTTGTTCCTGCAGTCACAGCAGGCTCATTTTCACACATGGCAGCCTTTCTTGGGTCAGTCAGGTACTCTCAGTTTTAGATTGGAAAGCTGCCCTGTCAACAAATTCTATTTATAGAAACACGTGGGCGAGAGGCAGCTGTTTTGGTACTTGCACCCTCAATCCCCACAGTCCAGAGCAGATTGTCACCCACTATCCTGCCTTCCTGATGAGCGTTAGTACTTTGGCACACCTGATGTCTCCAACATTCCCTCATCTCATTTTTTTTCCTACACTCCACATCCTTTCTTTTTTTTAACTTCATACATGCCTCTCTCCCTGGATATCTTACGTCACTATGGGCATTTGGACATTTTCGGCAATTTCCCACATAGCTGTCTCTTTAGACTCAGAGTGTGTGTAAGCCTAAGAGTGCACAAACATACTCTCACAAACACTCTCTCTCTTTGTCAGTCTTTCTCTATCTGCTTGGCTGTGGGCCTGCAGGCCCCTTGTTGGAATAGCCATGGTAATTGCGCTGGTGTGCTGGCAGGCATAAAATCTGCAGCTATGTTTCTCACAGAGCTCATCAATGCAAACCTGCATTATTGAGCTATTATTGGCCAACTCAAGCCAGTTTGGGTACCTCAATACAACAGAGCTCCTATAAGCCAACTTCACTACACACCTGCTTTGATTTCTTACATTTTTAAGATAAATATTCTAAAAGTCTTTTGGTCTCAAAAACAATGTAAACACAAATTCTTTGCAAATGCAGATGAAGATAACTTGAAATTAGTCTAAAGCCGATATAAATGAAAGCTGAGAATGATTAACATAACTTTACACACATGGTGTCTACACTGTCTGTCTGGAACAGTCTGAACCATCACTCTCATTCCTCTTGTTGTGATGGTTGTGTCGGGGTCTTGTCCACCCTGAGGAAATTCTATTTTGCATAAACACCGGCTAATTATACATTATCCCTTAAATGCTCATCTACCGTGTCGAAAGAGGAACCAGAGTGATAGACAACGATAGACAGCATTTAGCTTCTTATGGCTTTAGTTGTTGAGTGTTGGATATACTGTACGTTATCGGTCATTAATATAAATTTTAGAATAAAAGAAAAAAAATGGTCTCAATGTCAAGAGATGTTTTTGACACTGATGTTTTTTAAAAATACCTAAAAATTCACATACTTTTATTTGATTTGCTTCTAACCTTTTGCTCTTTCCTAACTTATGATTGTATATCTGTTTGCTTGAAAAATAATTGTATATCATGTGTATGCTATATTTGAGTATTGATCTACAGATGCTGTATGTTCTGTTGGATCTGTTCTGCAGTATGCGGGGTCGGGCGTCGCTGGATTTTTTTATTTTGGAAAGTGGAAGTAAACAACGGCCAAGCTGCTAGCGAAACTGCTTCTTTAGCATCACTTATGATTTAAAAGGTTAAGATGTGGTTTATATTGAATTTAAGAATTTTCACAGTTACCTGTGAGATGTTCATCACATCTGTATTACTAGCAGTTACAAGATTCACCAGCTTGTTTTTCACATTACTTCTTAGGGATGCACCAAAATGGAAATTCTTGGCCGAAACCTAAAACGGAAAATAAGGAAACCAAGGCCGAAAACAGTTTATTCCCACATCCAATTAATGAGCTTTATAACGCGGATCAAGTACAGTTCAATTCAATTCAAACCTTTATTTATTCTCGAAAAGACATTGAGGTTTCCCTCATTTCCAATGTCGTCGAGATCACAGTTAGATTAGAAACAACAAACAAACAAACAAACACAATCATACACAAAATAATAGATTAATTAAAACAGATACAGTTTGAGACACATTGGTCAGAGATCAAGGTCTTGATCTCTGCAAGAGATGGAAAGGATCTCAGCTTCAAAGTCTGTTGGAGGGTATTCCATGATTTAGGAGCATCAATGGAGAATGCTGATCGACCCAGTTCAGTATTTATTCATGGTACTTCCAGAATGAGCCAATCGGAAGAGCGAGTCCCATAGGATCCGCAAATCCATTCCAACAAGTCTGTAGTTGTGATGAAGTGCAGAGGATCCGAATATATCTCAGTGAAACGTGTGCTGACAGACTCTAAGAGTGTACTTTTCATTGTTTTCACTCTGTGGTCCGTCCCAACCTCTTTGCTTAGAAGACGCTTTAGTGCTGCAATTAAAGGAATAACGGATGCAGACATGTTGGCCCTTATCCAGTCAAGCGCGTACTGGCCGCAGTTCTTGCTTGCGTCATCACAACATTTTGTTTCGGCCGTGTCGTTTCGGTGATAATTTCGGTGAGTATTTCAGACGAAAACTGAAAATGCACTTTTGGGCTATTTTCGGCCAAAAATGTTCAGTGGACGAAGTTTCGGTGCATCCATACTGTAAATGTAACGGACTATTAAATGTCTAGTCCACACTCCAACACAGTAGGTGGCGGTAATGCAGCTAAAAATACATATACAGAAAAAGGAAGGAGAATGTTAGTGCTGTGTATTGTGGGAAACAGAACGTGAGGGAGACTGGTCTGCTGGTACATTTTCCTGAATCGGTACGACGTCTGGGTACCTTTGGCATACTGCAGATTTTGCTCTTGTTCAGATACTGCATACTACTTACTGAATTTTGGTCAAATCAGTATGTACTACTAGTATAGTTGGAGGTTTCAAAAACAGCTTAAGTTCTGATCTTGATTTAAAAGTGATTTATATATACAGCTAAAAACTGCTTAATACCTTAGTTCCTCTTAGTTAGCACTTCCATGACAATTCTAATCTTAACCGCCAATTTATGGGTCGATTTAACATTAAACTTAACATTTTCACTCACGGTTAAGTGTAAACATTAGTGTTTTTTGATTGGATTTATTTTATATGTCAAAAACACATAACAGTCCAAAAAATAAACTGCAGAAACATAAAGAAAAGGACATGAAAAGGACATCTTAGATACGTTTCCAAATGGCATTCCTAACAGGGGCAGAAAGGTGCTGCAGAAAATAAGAGCAGCACCTGTACAAGGTCCTCTTTCCTCTTTCATGTGACAGTCTGTTGGACTTTTTCCTTTTCACTCAGCCATTCCTGTAACACAGCCAAAGCCCATACCATGTTGCGGTTTGTTGTTGCTTCGGGTGTGTTTACTTCAGTTTGGCCAACTTTTCACTCTGCAGCTCCCTCTGTGTTTTAATGTCTCTTGCTAATTTCCGTGCTGTTGTCTCCCTTCTCATCTTGTTTTCTCTGTTGGTGACTCGTCAGCTATTAACCACCAATCTTACGTATTTTTCCCTCCAATTACGTTGAGAGTAATTCTAAAAATATCCTCCATATTGTCTGCTGCTAAAAGTATTGTTTTTATTTCAATGAGAAGAAGAGGTGAAATCATAAACAGTATACTCCTTTCCATAGATTGATTTGTTGAATCTACACCCTAACATTGGTGTTATGTCTGATACAGGGGGTTCTACGGCTTGATTTTTTCAGAAATATCACTGTCATCTCATGCATAACAAATGAGATTCAGGAGAAAGTATGAAATCTGCCAGTAGAGATTGTTGTTAACCAAAATAGAGCTGCTCTTCTGCTGTCACAGATGGAACACCTATCTCTGCAAGTGGGCAGTTTATACGTACGATTTCATAATTGACGCATCCAGACTCTCCTACTCATACATAAACACAAACATGCACACCATACAGAGGCACATAGTCCTCGGCGTGTGAAATGGAGCACAGCCCTCTGAAAAAGTGAGAATGGGTCTTTCAGGTTCTCACCACGGGGCTATCGTGTGACGCCCTTTCCCCCTGGCAGATGATGTGCAAGGTCTCCACACATTTCATCTGTGACGCCTTTGGAAAGCTGTAAAGCAGCTTGATAGAGGTGTGTGTGTGTATGTGTTTGTGAACTAGGCAGGGTGTGAGCAGATGAGATTACAGTGGGAAAGATACAGTACTATACACTGTGTACAGCATGTACTTTTACCTCTGTTGCCGCTCGTTTTTCACTCCTGCTGTGAGGAGGTGTGGTTGAGCTGCAGTGTTGAAACATATTGACAAATATCTTCTCTGCTGTAGGGTAGAACGCACTTTCTTTGCTATCAGAGCTGAGAAAATCTGCCCTGTGTGCCTGCCTTGGCATCTAAGCTTAATTGGCATCTTAAGGCCAGTTGCCTTGCAGCAAGACTACAAAACTGTCAGGGTCCAGAGACACAATTTGGTTGTTCATTCATTGTTAATATTATTCTCCTATTAACACACAGATGCAAAAGAGCCATAAATGATGTGGAAATGTTTATATTTGTAGATCTTTTCAACACTTAATCTCTATCTATAGATCCTGCGTAGGTGTGGAGTCTGTCAACAGAGGTCTCGCCTTTGGTGTATACAAGTAAAACAGTCTGTAAGGAAAGCAAAAGCATGCACAACCCAATCCGTCACACTGGGTCTGCCATCGGCGATAATCTGACAAACATTTATTTATCTCAGATATCTACATGCAAGTGTAGATAATGCTGAAGTAAGCCAGTAAAGCCTCTGTGTAACTTATTATTTACAGTAAAACTGAGACTCCCCAGAAATAAATGAATGTGCTCTACTCTAGGGGAAAAAATGAACGATGAATGAACTGCATTGCATTTGCTTTGCAGGTTGCTTGTTGGACTGTAAACAATTCTGCAGCAGAAAAGGAAGTCTTGGCTGGAAGTTAACTGTTAACATCTAGCAACACCAAAGTAGCCCGAAAAGTGTGCCAGCGTTCCCAGAGCCATGCTTTGATTGTCTTTAGTACGACAGCCAATGGATTACAGGTCTGTGCAGAACCTCATCTCCTCTCACTTCAAAAGTTTAAACCCTAAAATTGGCTTTTAAGATCTAACATCCATCAAATATAGCAATATAATACACTTTTATACGCATGCAAAGTCCTTAATCCCTCTGCAGTGATAACTTGTCATGAGCAGTATCCCAGCATTTTACATAACACTTCCCATTCACCTCAAAGTGTCTTCTTCCCAAGAATGTAGGCTGCGGAGATGTCTGAGGAGGCGATGTTAATAACGTGGGTGAACATTTTCAATTTTTAATGAAACTTGAAAGCCAGAGATGACTCTCCCTCCTGCAGCAATGATGAATTCTTTCCCTCTGCACAGTATTTTTAAAGTTATGAATGCTTATGCAACCTTTGCCTAAACCCTCGTCTGGCTGCCAAATTTCTTCCTGTGTTTAAATCAGGGTTAAAGACGTCTTGCTGTGCAGGGAAAGTTTCTAGGCGGTGCGTGTAAGTGAAAGTGAAGCAGGGATGATCACAGCACTGCATGAAAAAGAGGCCTACATGCACATCTCCAGAGCACCCTGACTATTTTAAACTCAGTCTAAAAAAAAAGCTGAACTTACATTTTTTTTGTAAGCATCTATACCACTTACCCCGTTAGGGACTGCCCAGGTCTGGAGCCTATCTCAGCTGTCATTGAGTGAGAGGCAGGGTGCAGTGTGGACAGGTTTCCAGTCTATCACATGGTTAACATGTAGGGACAAACAAACATTCACGCACACACTCACACCTACAGGCAATTTAGAGTCACCATTTGACCTGACAAGCATGTCTTTGGACTGCGGGAGGGAGCCGGAGTACCTAGGGATATAAACATCTGCATCATCGTGAATTCAAGTATGAGAAGTTCTCTTTACCCCGTCATTTTTGACAAAAGGAACAGCCCTTTTTTACATGATGTACCTGGGAGAGAACCCACGAAAGCACATGAGGAGAACATGCAAACCCCACACAGAAAGGGGCCTGCCTGTTTGATATTTGAATTCGGAACCTTCTTGATGTGAGGCAACAGCACTAGCCACTGCACAACTGTGCAGCCCTGAGCTCACAAAACAAGTCTTAATTTCCATTTGTCAATATGGATTTTTTTTCCTGCACTGCAACATTCTACCATTAGACCACTTCTTCAGTGATTATGGCTAAAAATCCTCTAATGTTAAGTTTACTCTCATTAGCTGTCTTAATTACAAAGACCAACCTTCACTATTACCTAGCTGCTTGGTACTTTTCACGGCTTCAGACCCTAATTAGCACAAGCTAATTTAGTCCTAATTACCTCATACATCTCTGTAAACACTTGCCAGAAGTAAAAAAGTGTTCTTATTCAGACACATTTGTTATTAGAGCAACATCTACTGTATATCTATAGTGTACAGATTACTTGCTATTGACAAGGGAGCACTTAAAAAACTCATCAGTACTATTTTAGAGCTTCTTTTGTTCAATAGATGATGTGTGTGAGCTACCTCGTAAATCTGTCCTCTCCTGCTACTTCACTCATACTTATATTTTTCACCCTTCCTCATGCCATCCTGGTGTACCTGCAGGAAAAATATCTCCTTTGTTGTCTTATTTCCCCCATACCGAGCCTGACTTTCTTCATCTGCTAAATATTACATTCACTGTTCCTGCTTTACAATCCAGTCGGTGTACAATCTGAGTGCAAGCTTGGAGTTAATAACTTTGGCCTTTTGACTCAGGTAGGAGGGTTTGCTTACTCACTGCTGGGTTTGTAATATAAGTTGAGACTCAGTCACTTCTTCAAGAAATGCAGTGTTGTGTGCTATTTTCCTTTAGTAACCAATCAGGGATGTTCAGGCCTAAATTTGGGCAAGCATTGCCATGAGAGTCTTCCAAGGACTGAACATTTTCTCCGTCTGCATCTTATTTACATTTTTTAATTTTAAAAGACAGCGGCAGTCACTCCTGGGGAATGCACAGTTTTTCAACTGAGCAGTTTATGCCATCTGTTCAGGTCTCTTAACGGTCACACGCATACTTATCACACACTGAAAGTCTTCCCTGCCCCCAGATTGCCCCCCTACTTACTTGCGGATGCAAACACCTCTTGAGTGCTTTGAATAAATGCATTTACCTACTGTAAAATATATGCTCGGTGTATGTAAGTGTTGGAGGGAGCACTCATTCAGTGACAAAAATGGAAAAGAGGTAGTGAGGGTGTGCATATAGTCACTTGGTGATATCCATTGAATCACTTAATGTCCTTGGTCATCGGACATTAAGCTCCACATTATTTACAGCAAGGTATTTGCAGTACAAAGACTTGAAACATTTTGCATTAATTCAAAAAGAAAATAACCTTGATGATTTAACAAGGATGGCCTAAAGAGAGAGTGATATTCTTCAAAATATATTAGGTACTGATATGGGCATATCACAGATCTTTTAAAATGTATTGGCATACCGTTTTCCAGTACGAAACAGTAATTGCAAATTGCAAATCACAAAAAAATGGGTTTTAATTTTGGGTTCATACTGCAACGGTAAGCCAGAGTGATACCTTTGTGTTACTTACTACTTACTGTGAAGCTGAGATTCCCCTGAAACAGATGAATGGGCACTACTCCAGTAGATGAAATAAACCAAAAAAGAATTGCTGTTATTTTGAAGACATATCACGGGGCGCATTTCACTTTTGATCTGAACACATGGTTGCTTTGCAGGTTGCTGGCCGGGTTACAATGCCGAAAAAGATTCTTTCATTGGCATCATTAAATAAGGATAACCCCTGGAGTAGCTTTTTTCATTGAAGAACATCATATAGAGTACATCCCATTACCCATAAGTTGCAACCATGCATCCCCTACTTGTGTCTTTCACTTGAGTCCTAGTCCCTCCCACCAGAGGTGCAAGGAAATTAAGAGAGGGACAAAAAGAGAGAGAAAATATGCTTGTAGATACATAAAGTTACATTAAGTTAGTGATGTTAAGTTTCAGTGAAGTCTAAGCCGCTGCAGCGTCCAACCAGGGACTGACATTCGATATGGAGGTGTTTCTGTCAGTGAAAAGTCCTCTGCGAAGGCTGCTCTTGTGTAACCTCTCTCCAATTTCCCTCCTCTCCCCTCAATCCTCTCTCCTCCGAGCAGTGTTTAAAGCTTTAGAACGCTCCTTAGCATGGCAGGTCCATAAGTACTTATGGCTCGGCCGAGGACACATAGGACTGAAGACACATTATTTAAGGGCTTTAAGATCCGGCTGGAGTACTTGTGTAATAACTATTACTCCTTGTAATTACTCCCACTGCTAGTGGGGGGAGACTTTAATTTAACAGCAGGGTTGAGAAAAACAATTCTGTATCACCTGACTGCCCTTTTTATGTATATGAGCTTTAATGATATTATTTTCAAAACACATTTGTATTAAAATTAGGCAGTAAAAGTAATAATCAACTGTGCTTTGCCTGTGCAAATGAATAAACATATGTCATACAAGGACACACAAGGAGGAACACAGGGGAAGAGAGAGGACTTTAGAAAACACAATGGGGAACAGAAAGAACATTCTCCTCTCAAAAAACAACAGTAATGCTATTTAGGAAGACATAAAATGAAAAGAAAATGAAAAAGGGAGATACCCTTGTAAAGGCTTTGGCTATATTGTGTTAAGACATAGACAGTGGTGATTGTTATTCCTGCCCCATCTTCAACAGCAAGATTGCACTCATCAAAAACTGTTTTTGCAGGGTGACATTTGTAGAGAACATCAAATTGTTCTTTTACTTTTTTTGTAATATCTGACTTCTCTCTCTCTCTCTCTCTCTCTCTCTCTCTCTCTCTCTCTCTCTCTCTCTCTCTCTCTCTCAGGCTGTCTCTCTGCAGGTCTCTAAAAAGGTTGCAGATCTCATTTTGGAGAAACAGCCTGCGTATGTCAAGGTAAGCCTCCAATGTCAACTAATGTCCATTTTACACAACCACTTCTGATTTTTTCTTCACCAAGCCACTTTGTTTAAAAAATGTACTCAGCTGTTGAAATGTTGCACCACAAAATATCAGCAATATGGAACTTTTAGGTTATCTTTTCTTGACTTCTGACTTGGAAGTCAGTAGATTAATTCCTGTTTTAGTGTCTGACTGCCAAATAAGACAAACTTCAGACTCTGTAATCATTGCATTAGGAAATCTGACTCCTTTCATGGTTACTTAAAATTGGGGCAATAATCTATTTTTCATTCAGAACAGATTCAGGAAGTGTAGAAAGAATAGTTCATAAAATCCCTCCTTGAACCCCCCTCAGTGATGTTGCAATTAAATGTGCGATGACTGTTTACATCAAGTAAGCTGTTACTCATCTGCAGTCAGACAGATCCAGTAATGAATGATTATTACCCCTAAACCACTTTGGTTTTAGTGATGAGTCAGAATGAGTCTTTTAACTGATTTCATTAATCTGATTCATTTGACGCTGGAGCACTGATGTGATCTCAGATGTTGCATCCATTTTAGCAATGCGCTTTGCAGCAACAGCAACATTCTTGACCCCTCAAACATTAAAAACACGAGCTAAGAGTGGTTCACTGAATCACCCACTATTTCACAGGATAGAGAAAACATTGAGTTTTTTTTCGAGAGGTTTAGTAAATCAATCTTTTGATGCTTGTCAGGAAACTGAACTCTATAAAGATGCTTATGCAGCAGCTGAAGGCAGCAGTGGTATCTTTGTGTTTTTTTGATTATATCACTAAGTACGTAGACATGTCTAATTACATTACATGCTGTTGTATCTGCATCCAGCTGGCCCAAAGATCAATGGGCCTCATTCACCAACTGCTAAATGATCACCAAAATGATCATTCATTGAGTCTTACTTAATTCTGCACATGGATATTGATAAATGACAAAAATGAACGGATACATTTGATGTGGTCTGCTTCAGTTTCAGTCATGCAGCGTCAGTATATTGCATTATAAAAATAAAGTGAGCACTTCGAAACCTTATTTTTTTTCTAACATATTTTTTAATGATTATTAGGGATGTACATTTTTAGAAATCTCCGTCATCGATATTTGGAAATATAATCAATTATTGATTATTCATTAAAAAAGGTAGAAGTTTTCCATGTCAAAAACAATGCCAAATGCATTTTTTCCCTTAAATAATTTTTTCACTTAGCTACACAACGTATATATTTGATGGTATTGAATAGCTACGGATCATATTGAGGTGTACAAAATGTTAAACACGCTGAATATCAGCGTGTGGAGCAGGCTCATAATCTCTGCGGACGTACAGTAATTAAGTGAAGGCTCAACCTACAACATGTTTTGCTGCTTTAAGAAAACTGAACAGAAACATATTTAAGACTAACAGTGTCCAGCTTTCTGCCTACTTGTTCTTATTGAAAAGAATAAGCATGTGTATGTGGTCAGCTGTCAGTCTGGAGCGCAACCAGGTCAAAATCAGTTCGGCGGCAGAGAAAAAAAAACGCCCGTGCAGACCTGGTGCACAGCCGCACCCCTCAGCTATGCAGCAGCTTTTTGGAAAAATGTAGTCAAATTGGTTTAATTCTGATTAAAAAAAGAAACTTGATATTGTCACTCTCTCTCTTCTGTATGAGATCTGTGCGTCCTTTTTCTGATGACATCACTCTCTTATAGAGTGATATCATTTTATACATCTGTTCTGCAACTAAATATCGGTTAGTTTATGATATTTTCAGCAGCACTGCTCCATGTTGACACTGAAGTCTTTTTTTTTACTGTACATTTGTAGTCCAGTGTACAGTGATTTTTAGTGTGCAATTTATTTGGACATTCCTGGCCGTAAATACTTCTCTTTTATATCCTGTGTGAATTTTCTGCTTGCATATGGAGCTGCAGTGTCATGCCCTTTTATGAGAATGTGCTAACCTATGCTAATTAGGGATTATTGGCAAGAGCATCCAATTTAAGAAGACATGGTATTCATCAATTGAAGAACACCGGTGTGAACAATTTTGAAGTTAAAGATCAGTGATAATTATGTCGAAGA
Organism: Notolabrus celidotus; assembly: GCF_009762535.1. Classification (NCBI taxonomy): domain Eukaryota; kingdom Metazoa; phylum Chordata; class Actinopteri; order Labriformes; family Labridae; genus Notolabrus; species Notolabrus celidotus. Next base: position 14,886,978 of record NC_048287.1, on the reverse strand, counting down.
CTTTTCTTAGAAACTTTCTTAAGAACACATTTCTGAAAAAAACTTTGGAAGAACTGTTCGAGTGATGCCCAGCGTGTCTTGGCAGTATGTCGGAGATCTGTCTGTGCTGAAATGTGCATACTTGTGTCTTTTGATTCATTTGATTTAGAAGCCAAGCTTCACTTGTCCAATCAGATGTATCACTACTGAAGTTTTGAAGATTCTGTCATGTTAATCTGGAGGAGGTGAATCTTTGATCCCAGTTAGACTCAGTGAAAGACTGACAGCTTTAACACATTTGGGATGTGGTGAAATTGCAGTGAAATTACCATCATTGTTAAGCCATGTGAAGGTCAGTCTATGAATAGCAAATTGATCATTATTTCTGCGACCCTCGCAGTGACTCTGCAGAGTCAAAATGACAGCAGAGCTTATTAGTAGACGTTACAGGGTATTTCGGGGGGCATCTGCATTGACCCTTTTTTGCCCATATTCACTTGGTGAAAAAATGTATTGAGGAGGTCAAAGGGTATTTTGGTTTCTAAATCCACTGAGTTAATGTCCCAGTGTGGAGGAGGTTAGTTTTAGTACATCATGTCTTAGTTTTTGAAGATCTAATATATATATGTATTGTATGTATATTATATTTTTAAGTAAATAGAACCAGGCAAATATGTTTAATCTCCCCTTTGTCCAGGAATTTTAGGATAAAATGTCGACCTACTTTATGCTCCTCCTACTGTCCTGTTTACTGCAATGTACCTGCTTCTATGAGAGCACTTTCACTGCTTTTCCCTTCTGCAACTTTCCTTTTCTAAGTCCTCCTCTACCCACTCTGTGATGCCTTTCTCAAACACTTACAAAGTAACAAGTACCACAGCAGAAAACACACAGCCAAAGGGCACAGTGCCACTGTGCTTGCGTACCCTGTATAACACATCCATGGACATAAATTGTGCAGACACATACACTCGTGCCTCAGAGCTTAAGATGATGGTCCTCTTAGTCTCCGATGTGAGTCATAGCTGTGTAGCGACCATACCCCGCTTCTGTAGGGGACCAGCGTCTAATCATTGTTGCTGCCCTTTGGGGACACATGGCCTGCACTTGCTCTCAGACAGGGTCCAAATGTGATCATGTTTCCTCATGTGGAAAGTTACATTGAGGCTGGAGACATTATCGGTATTTGATTCACAACTATTTATTTCAAAATGTTTTGTGTATCTTCCTTCGTTGTTAGTACTTTCTTTTTCCTAAATTCCCTAAGATTTCTGTTTGTTCTCTTTGGCATCACTTGTGGCAATAAACAGTAAGCCGTTACCTGAGCAGGAAATTGTAACTAGTCATAGTAAACCTGAGAGAACAGGGATATTTAAGGAGTCTGGCAACACTACCAAAGACCAGAAAAAAAATCTTGCCTCTTTGAGCAGAATTTATATTTAATCCAAGTTTGTAAATGTAACCCCAACACCTTCTTTCTGCGATAGAAAAGACATCACTTAACCTGCGCTGCTTGAAGCTCTGTCTGGTAGGGGGGACTTGACACCACAGATTACATGTTAGAAGTGTACACTGCCTTTATGTATGAAAAGAGAAGCCAATGGAAAAGTGCCTTAGACTTGCATTGTAGCAAATTCCACTGGTTTGTAAAAAGGTAGTCCCATAGTATGTAAGCTAATGAGATAGTGAGCTTACTTCACTCAGAATAAAATTCTTCAATTAATAATTTCTGATGAATTTATGGTCTCAATCGCTAGTACAAGTCCTCGTCAGCAAATGTTTTCTGAGTTTTGCTTTAATTATAAATTGAACCATAAGATGGTAATACTCAGAATCTGTATAAAATATGGGCACAGTGTGCAACGCCACCCACTGGTTTCTAAAGAGGCCCTTTGAGGCCATTTGAGGCCATTTGATGGCGGTCTCCATATTGGAACTGCTACTCACATTGTCAACAGCAACAATGCCCACAACCTGTCCCTCAAATTGGTCACGTCTCAGTTATGCATTTATTAACCCTGAGGTTTTTTTTAAATCTCAACAGAAGCGTTTTAAAAAAAGTCACCCAGTAAAGTGTGTACAAAAAAAGAAATGAGCTACATAGACCAAAACCATTTTTCCAACCAGGCTGTTAACGTGCATACTCAAGCGGCAACCTCTGGACACGAGAATTGAAGCCAATTCGGAAATGTTCAAAACTTCAGTTCTTGGAGCGTGCAGTGAAGATTCTTCCTTTTGATTGATACACACCCTTCCATAGTGACCTGTCAATTCAGAACGGGCTATAGCAATGTTTATCAACCCTCTAATCCAATGATGCCCCTCCCCCCAATGTCAACCGCAAAACAAAACCAAACTCAAATTTTGCAACTTAAGTACAGCAACCAGTGACTGGCATTAATTTGACTTTTCCAACTTCTATTACACATCCTATGACCAATACCCAGTGTTCATCATGGTATTGCAAAACATGCAATGACTTTGACTGGTTGGCCTGCTCATGCCCATTTACCACTGGGTCAAGTCATATGTTGATAGAAAGGACTGTACAGACATTTATTCTGCTGAAAACTTAAAAAAAAAATCTTCTTGCTTTCATTGCTTATAAATAAAACTTATATTACCGCAATTTGAAATAAATTAACTGTTGGTTACTAAAACTTCTAATAGAGTGGCCATCCTGCATGACCCTCAGGCCTGAAGGATAGAAAGACTACTGGTGAGCCCAGGTTTTAATGAATTTATACCAGGTAGCCCTGACCAGGTTATTCAACCACACGGTAGTCCCAAGGACTCGTATTCAATTACTTTCCTGTAGAAACACTGCTGGTGTGGTTGATTGCATTCCCGTGTTGCTCACTTTTAAAAAGATTGTTAATCTTGGTGGTTGAACCTACTGATTAAATGGAGGATCTTAGGTCTGCTTCATGGGTTGGAAATAAAAAGGACTTTAATTAATTTGTTGAGCTGTGGCCGTGTAGCTTGAAATAATTGTTTGTGAATGTGGATAGATTTACTTTGTAAAAAAGACCTATTCAGATGTGAGTTCCTGGATTTGCTTGTTTTCCATTTGCTGTGACAGAAGCAAAGTGACTCCATCTTGGTCTGAACAGCCTTCATAAGAATGTGTAGGCAGGTTGGGAACAGGGAGTTAGTGCATAGTCAATATGCAGGAGGGTCACGGAGAGGATCTTATATGAATATATGAATTGAAAAAACCTTTAAAAATTCCCCTCGTGACTAAGCGTCTCGTCCTCTGTGACCTCTCCTTCCCACCAGCGCTCATGTTTGTGGACACCGTAGGAGGCCGTTAAATTGCCCACCTTTCCTGTATGTTTACAGTACATAGATCCTAATAATGCATACTATCTCTGTAACCTCTTTTTATCAGCCTAAACCTGACTGACTAGTTGTCAGAGCCTTCTATAGTACACAGTTACTGTATTACCCTCTTTTCACAAGCTAAGCTGATAGAGCTCTCTGTCTGTCAGGTTCACTACGGCTTACACACTATATGGACAGCTCAGAGCAGTTCTATAGCAACAAATTGAAGCCCCGGGGCAACACACAGCGCTCAATATGTTGACCATGTGGGCCTGAGTGTGTGTGCAGTTTGGTTTGAAGTAGCATGTGTGCACTCAAGCTGTTTTTTTTTCATTTTTTTTTCTCAGTGGACTTGTGCACATAACTCAATTCATGAGTATTTCCACAGCACTTTACCCCCTGGACGGAGTGTATGCACAACTGCTGTGTATAGTATTACGCATGTGAGAAAGTGTAATATTACATTGAAAGGACTGGAGAGTTCTGTGCCAGACTCTGTGTGTGCACAGTTCTGCATTTGAATGAACTTCTATGGTAACTTAATATGTACTGTGCTTGGACTTGCATCTCAATCACTCATTTGTTATTTATTTTAAATTGGACTTAACATCATTTCCAAGACACTGGAGAAGTTTGGAATTTCTTCTGAGGGAATGATACTCCTTCCCTCTGTGAACTCTTTGCAGTGGTGTTGCAGCACTGCACCCAGTACGTGACTCAATCTGCCGGATTCAGACTCTAAATTATTCCTCAGCTGGACCTGGTGAGTCAGCCCGACCCCAGCCTGTTCCCCATTGGGATGAGGAGCAAGGGCATATTCTGAGGACACATTTTAATGTAGGTTTGAGAGCACTGAAGCCACAGTGGCAATCTCATGTCTGAATAAACTGTTCTGACTATAGTGCTTATGGACTTATTCAACAACCGTTTTTGTGTTTAGATATCTAAATGGTGTTTTACACTGTAAATGTGTGACTGGTATTTGATTGGAAGAGCATCATTGTGAGCATAACAATGTCTATATTTTAACGACCATGTTGAGGATCTTTTGTTCTTATGCTCTTTTATGCACTACATCAGTGATTTTGCCAGGTTTTCAATGAGGTGAATTACTGGGACCTATGGGTGGAGATTTGGTGGGTCTCTTGGATATTTAATGGGTCCCCAATAAAAAATTAGTGTCTTGTGAAAATGTCTAACTGATATTGGTTATGCAGGGTTCCCACGCATCCTGGAAAACATGGAAAACCTGGAAAACAGTTGACCACAACCTTTTGTAGCCGTATATTTAACCCTAATTTTGCAAAAAATAATGATTTGTGTTGAAACCCCTTTTACGTACAGTGTTTTTATGAAAAGCCTTATAATTGCCCAATTTTGTGCATTCATTCTGTTACAAAACCATTCTTACCCTGATCCTAGGGTCATGTTAGGATTAGGGTTAGGGTTAGGTTAGAGTTAGGGTTAGGGTTAAGGTTAGGGTTAGGTTATGATTAGGGTTAGGTTATGATAAGGGTTAGGTTTAGGGTTATGGTTATGATTAAGGTTAGGGTTAGGATTAGGGTTAGGGTTGGGGTTAAGGTTAGGGTTAGGTTATGATTAGGGTTAGGTTATGATAAGGGTTAGGTTTAGGGTTAGGATTAGGGTGAGGGTGAGGGTTAGGATTAGGGTTAGGGTGAGGACTAGGTTTAGGGTTAGGATTAGGGTGAGGGTGAGGGTTAGGATTAGGGTTAGGGTTAGGGTTAGGGTTAGATTAGGGTTAGGGTTAGGTTATGATTAGGGTTAGGGTTAGGGTTAGAACCAGAACCAACTCACGCAAACAGAACGAGAACCAAACCCAAGCAAACAGAACCTGTGCCCAACTCAAGCAAGCAGAACCAGAACCAGAACCAAACTCAAGCAAACTGAACCAGAACAGAACCAGTACAGAACAAGAACCAAACAAGGACCGAACAGGAACCGAACCGAACCAGAACCAAAGTCAAGCAAACAGAACCAGAACCAGAGCCAGAACTAAACTCAAGCAAACAGAGCCAGAACCAAACTCAAGCAAACAGAACCAGAACAAGAACCAGAACCGAACCAGAACCAAACCAGAACCAAACTCAAGCAAACAGAACCAGAACCAGAGCCAGAACCAAACTCAAGCAAACAGAGCCAGAACCAAACTCAAGCAAACAGAACCAGAACCAACTCACGCAAACAGAACCAGAACTATATTCAAAATATTTGTATAATTGAAAAAAAAATTCTAACTTAAAAATTGGATCTAATTTACAAACGTGAACAATGTTTTATATTTTTCTTCAGTGAAATTTTTCAAAGTTTTCTTCTCTGCTTGTTCAGAACAATATGAGATCAAGAAAGAGATGAGACACAACCTTAATTTTGAGTCTACTTGTTTCAAATTTACTCCTGCAAATTAGAGTGAAGGATTCAGTGTAATTTCTAAGCCAGTCAGTCTGATGACTTATTACTGCCTCACTTCAGCTAGGTCAGATATTGTCAGACTGACAGGAATTATATCATTATAATTGCTTATCATAACAATAGATGTAGCATTAGGATTGATATTGTATTTACAAAATAACTTAATAATAGGTATAAGTCCTTCCCTCATGCAAGCTTCATTTAAATAAACATTGAACACATTAGGCAGACTGTGAACAGTAAATCAAACGCATTTTACCCACTGCTCTGTCTTCAGGAAGTAGCTATATCACATAGTAAATCAGTGTACAACAAACAGTAACGCTACAGCTTTTGTTCACCAGTCTGTGTTGTTAGAATTTAACCAAACACCTTGCTAGGAACAACCAGCCGACATAAACACACATCATTTGACATGATGGAATGACCGTAATAGTTTAGCTGAGCTAACGTTAGCATTCGTTAGCAAATGAAAATGAAAACGAGGTTAAGGTCACTGCAAAGCCAAGAAAAACCTCTTTGACACATTTTGAAAATCAAACCAACAGAATTTGTTTTCTAGTTGTTTATCTTTATGCTAACCTAAGCTAACCTAGCAGGATGCTGGCTGTTGCCTTACTACTAGGGATGTACATTTTAAGTATTTTCCGTGATTGATTTTTGGAAATGTTAATGATCAATTATCGATTAATCAATAAAATATATATATATATATTATTCTTGTGTGAAAAATAAGGCTAAATACGTTTTTTCCCCCTAAATGATATTTTCTACAGCAACAAAATGAATATAACTGACGGTATTGAATACAGGTACATGTTTAACACTGATTATCAACGATCAGGCTCATACAAATATTCTCCGCGGACAGTCTTATAAAGTGAAGGCTCATAATAATAACAGAAAAGTACTTCAGACTCACAGTGTCCATTTTTCTGCCTACTCGTTCTTAAAATAAACATGTGTATTCGGTCCGGTGTCAGCTGGGAGCGCAACCGAGTCATAATCAGTCCAGCTGCAGAAAAGCCCAGACGGCTCTGATGTTTCTGGTCTGCAAACATAACGTACTAGCAATTCTCAACAGTCTGTTGGCTTTGTATCAAAAGGTGGGGAAATGTCCTGCTTAAAATTGTCAACCTTCGTGTCGTTATTGGCAGCAGTTGTGCATTGATCCTCTTTAAAAAGCTGCCAGCTGAGCGTCTCCGCTGTGTGCAACACCTTTAACAGCTGATTCACATCGAAACATGCTTTAAACTTAAAAAACCTTCCTGATAGATGAGTGTAATATGAGACCACATGTTGTCCATTCCACTTGACGGAAAATTGAAAACAAAAATGCGTGTTTCAAGTAATGTCTTAACAATCAATGAACCGATAATCAATTAATTATGTGTATCCCTACTTACTACCCTTAATTACAGAGATCTTCCTCTTTGACTGATGGCAAGAAGGCAAAAACAAGGGATTTTCAGGCATAAACAAGAGTATTCCTAGTATCTTGGCATGAACATTTTGTCCAGCAGTTCTTCCCTGAACAGAAAATAGCCTCATGGTGTTTGTCCCCCCGGAGAGTCTTGATATTGAATCAACCCCTGCAAACTCCTCTGAGGACTTGTCAAGGGCTTAGTCAACACTCAAGATTATGAGGGCAGATTGGTTTGAATGGGATCATTGATCATGTACATAAAGCTGAAGTGCCAGTGTCATGTTGAGTTTTTTTTTAAAGTAACCCTTGAGAATTCATTTTTCCCAGACTACTCTCTGTCTGTAAGAGGTTGTGCTTAGTCTGACAGTGTAACGACAACTTTCTCATGAACACTGGACCATTTTGTGCAGACGTTTGATCAAACATAAAAAAAAAAAACAAGATCAAAGAACAAGCATCCTGCACCTCAGACTTAACATCTGCTAGATCAAAAAACTAAAACCAAGTGGAGGGAGAGAGAACTTGAAAAATATAACTTTTTTTTATTTTCATAGTTCTGCGTTGGCTGAGGGTGTTTGCTCTCAACAGAGGTCATTGAAGTGGCATAATAGCTGAACCCCCTAAGCAAAGTGCTCATTGATCCTCCAAATGTCAAGGCCCTGAAGAGAGGAAGCTTTGCTGTCATTTTCCATTGTCCTGAATGTCTCGTAAACTACATGCCGGCTGTGATGACACACGCTTTGCCATAATAGCAACATCAATAACATGTATCTTCATCAAATGCTCACTTCATCAAACTCGACTTCTCTGATAGGTACTGTGCGTGTGCGTGTGTGCGTGTGCGTGTGCGTGTGTGTATGTGTATGTGTATGTGTATGTGTGTGTGTGTGTGTGTGTGTGTGTGTGTGTGTGTGTGTGTGTGTGTGTGTGTGTGTGTGTGTGTGTGTGTGAGTGTGTGTGTGTGTGTGTACAAATGCCAGAGCATTGCAGCATATGGTGTGGAAGGTGATTTTACACAGTAGATGACATAAAAACAGGCATATTTCATTGACAGCACTGTCAACAAAATCTTTAAATCTTACAGATTTCACAAGCCCTCAGCATTACAGAATACTCTGCACTAAATTGAAATTAAAGCAGTGCTCTGTAGTAAATCATTCTATAAAACATTCCCTTTGAAACATCCCAGTGTTTATACGTACAGAATGCTTCATGTGTTATTTCCTGTCATTTTCCTTCCTCACAGGAGCTGGAGCGAGTGACAGCTTTACAGACTAACCTGCAGCTGGCAGCAGTCATTTGCACGAATGCAAGGAGGTAATAGTGTTCAATCTCAAACTATCATTTCACTAAATGGAATAGCTGGGGAAAGAAGCCATCTGCATACTACGTTCCTTTCTGCTACTCATGGCAACATTAAACTCTTGTGTATTCTCAGCTTAGTGAAATAGGTAAGGGATAACGTATAGTGAGTAGATGGTAATGCAGATTATATCTCCAACAGGTTAAGCAAGATGCTGATGGGATAAGTCTTGTCTGACCATGTCAGGTTTTTTATTACATTTTAATGACAATTTTCTGTCATTTAAAGTTTTTTTTGGTAAATCAGTGATATTCAATACTTCATTTATTTGTCCAAATATGTTTCATCCTTATGAGATAAAAATATTATTTTGATATCGCCATTATTTTGATGGTAGACCGCAGTAGAATGAGCAACACCAAAAGTGTCCGCCTTCCATCATTAGTCCAATGAGGAGCTTCAAAATTACAAATTACAGCTTTGCTAAGTAATGATCTTAGTTGAAATACAAAATAAAAAACATTATTTGCATTGTTTTTGTTGTTCGTATAAAACATTCTCTATTTTCTGATAGATTTTCATCAGATTGTTCAACTTAAATTTATCGTTATTAACGTAAGTGCCAAAAGTGCAATCTGGCTACTGTTCTAATAGTGGATCATTATTAACTCTTGATTGTTCACCACAAGGAATTCGGAATTATTCAAAAAGTGATACTTCAATATTAAAGAGAGTAGTAATAACCCACAGTGATGCTATTTTCCCTCTTCTCTGTGACACTCTGTGTGAAGGCAACTAAGCGTATCAAAAGAGGGATTCACAGAAGCTAGCCTCGGTCTATTGGCCAATCAGAGGAGACGACAGCTGTTGACAGGCCTGCTGAAATCACTGAGGACCATCAAGACACTGGTAAGGCTTCTACCATAGACTGTATAATTAATGGACGTAGTATCCGTGACTTCACTCATCTGTTTCTGAAGTACTGTTTCAAAACCAATTGTCGGCGGGAGCCATATTGGAAATGGTGAACGGAACCCAACTGCTGTCAAGCTAGTGTGACGTAAAGAGGCGGGCTTTGAGCCTCCTAACCAAAAGCTACAGTGTTCCCGCCTGTCAGTCAAGACAGTCATGTCCTTAAATGGGAAAAACTTTTAATCTTAATATCTTCTGAACTGTCGTATTATAAAAAAATTCACCCCCCATACAGCGTGTGTTCTGTAGTGTAATAACCATCGCAAATGTTGTCAGACTTTGCCTGTAGTATCCCCCCTGAGACCATAATCAGTGAAACATTTTACTGTCATGTTTCCAACATAGGAGCACGTCACTTTACTATTATTTCATTTGTTATATGTGGCCTGCTATTGAATTTGTGCTACATGAATGTCTTACTCTTTTTTTCTTCCATAGCAAAGAACAGATGTACGACTCAGCGAGATGCTCGAGGTATTGTGACCCTTTCTCCACACCACACGCACGCACGCACGCACGCACGCACGCACGCACGCACGCACGCACGCACGCACGCACGCACGCACGCACGCACGCACGCACGCACGCACGCACATGCGCACGCACTAACACTAACACACACCAACATAGTACACATGCAGGTTTGGTTATTGCTGACTTGAAAGGTCAAACCTCTGCTTGAATTTCTGCTTTTAAAGAAAAGCCTATAAAGGCAAGAGATGCTCTGACAAATGTCCATCTTGTAGTCACCTTGTTGTGGAGATTAGCTGCAGCACTTGCTATGGATTTACTGAATGTGAGATCCTTTGTTTGATGTATCTAAAACAACATAATATCTGTTCACTGATTCTATAAAAACTGTAGACAGTGTTGCGAAAATTGTTGCAGCATTTGACTTTTCATTGCAAATAATGTATAAGAAAGTTGGTTGAGGTTTGATGTCCATTTAACAAACATACATTTAACCAATAATCCCAAGTTGTTCATAAGAAAATTAGTTTCTTTTCAGGTTAATACAACTTAAGTAAGACAGAGCGAAGCCTCTGTGTAACTGAACCTTTACAGTGAAGCTGAGACTCTTTAGCAACAGATAAACGGCGAGTTTAACGACTCAAGCTATGTCGGGGGTCATTTTGCAGACATATCCAGAGGGATAAATTTGGCTTTTGATCTGAACATGTGGTTGCTTGATGTAGCACAGAAATCTGTCTCAAAGTCATCCATTGGTGCTTGCCTTTCTTCAGACAATAGCAAAATAGTTCTGATATCAAGATGTATCAAATTGGAGAAGACAAAACAGAAGAAGTCACACGTACTGCTCATCGTTTAATTATCAAACACATTTTTTGGTATTTGGTGAGCTTTCCTTTTCTGTCTTAACACAATCACACAGACTGTTCTGTGCATGCAGCCCCAGTTGATACATAGTGTTTTCTCCATGCTGCTGAATGACCTCACTGCTCTCTTCTTTTAGGAGGAAGACTATCCAGGTGCAATCCAGCTCTGTCTGGAATGTCAAAAGGCTGCCAGCACCTTCAAACACTACAGCTGCATCAGGTAAGGTGGAGTAACAGATTGATGGAGTGATTCTTACTTGTATCCAAATGGTAACAGGCATAGACTTAATTTTCCTCTACTGAATGGAAAGTTTTCAGATCTTATAGATTAAAATATGATCGTTGTGAGACCTGAAATCAACTCATGTCAACCCTGTAGAGAAATTCGGAAATTGTTCCCTTTTAAAACGATGACCCTGTGTTGGAGAGTAATTGCTTTGCTCGGAGAAGTCCTTCTATTGTGCTTGGGTCAGATTCGACTCATTTTCAAGGTCAGAAGTGAGCTGAGTCTTTTCTTAAACAAAGGGAAAGTCAGAGGTTTTATTTATATTCACTTGCTTTGCTCATTATTATTGCCTTGTTGCCCTGCTTTTGCATTGCTTAGGATGTCAAATGGTTCTGAAAAGTCATGTATGTTAATATTTTCAGCTTTTCTTTGGAAAGCAAATGCTCACACAGTCAGATTATTTTTGAAAGCAGCCTCCTGATATGACCATATTAGCACTTCTGTCCTATTTAGAAAGTCTTTAGTTCGATCAAGTTGTGCACACCAAAAAAATGAATCAAAACGTGACACTCATTTTTAACTTCTAGCAATGCTCACACACAACTGTCATAATAAACCAATCCTCCCTACCTGCCTGTTTGAGATGAGAGCTGAATTTTAACCAGAGAGGCAATCATCTCTGTTTGTATCATTTCCTTTGTAATCGTCCACAGTTTATGGCTGTAAGTGGATTCCACACTGCTCCTTTTTGCTGTATTGATCAAAAGTTGATCAAGGATGCATATCATTGATCGCTTCCTTCCCCTTTCTGCAATGCCCCGTACAGATTCACACAGAAAGCTTAATGAAGAGGTGTGTGAGAATGACACTCTTTAACTGCTCCAAGCACAACCTTACATGAGGTTCCAGCATTTGCTTTTGCTGTTTTATCATATATGGTAGAGAGTGTGTTGGTCTAGAGGCTAAGCAAAGTTGTTTAGAAAGAGTCTTGCCACAGAGAGGTAGAGATGCCACAGAGAGGTCTAGAACCGAGCCCATCATCTCTAGAGAAATGCTCACAGCTGAGGAAATGTATCTGCTTCATTATTGTATTTTACATTGAAAAGTATAATTTCCACAACTTTGCACTCACACTCTGTTGTACGCATCACACGTCATTTATTTTTGTGAACCCCCAAACTTCAACTCCAAACTATGCCAATGATATTTTTGCTGCATTGTGTATCTATGTTTATTCCAGTTGTCCACATCACAAAGCATGCTGCCATGGTGCTTTCAGATGCTGCCTGTCATTTTATGCAGGTGCAGTCAGGAAAAACAAGCCCAGAAGTTGGGGAATCGGCTTGTCGCCCTGCTTTTACTGTGTGAGAGGGTGCAGTTGGCTGACCAAATTTTTGTAAATGCCAGAAATCCATCTGACCTGTCGAGAGAAACTGATTGGGCTGAAATCAGCTCTCATGACCCCATTTGCATGGCCAATGGGCTGAAATATGGTCTGACTTCCAAAGCACTCGTGTGATTCACAAAAAAGGTCTGAATCGGCCTCAATTAGGACACTGTATGGCATGGCATAGCATGGCATGACAGGCCAGGCCAGGCCAGGCCAGGCCAGGCCAGGCCAGGCCAGGCCAGGCCAGGCCAGGCCAGGCCAGGCAAGGCAAGGCAATTTATAAAGCACCATTCATACAAAGAGCAATTCAAAGTGCTTTGCAGAGTTAAAAACAAAAAACAGAACAGTAACAATCAACAAAAACACACAGCAAACACTTCAAACATTTACATTTGATATGCGGACAGTTATGTTTTGTCTACTCTCTCTCTCTCTCTCTCTCTCTGTACTTATGTAACTTAACGCACATAGTGTTGGGTCTTACTATTTATCTAAATTAGGAGGGATTATTAGAAATAATCAGCCCCCTTCACTGCTCTGAAGTCCATAACTTGCAGAGTCCCGCCGGACACAGAATCACAACTGGTCTTGTCTTAACGGAAATGAACCCTTTAATTATTCGATTCATCTCAGAACTTCTTCCCAAGGATTAAGACTCACACATTGAATCTTTGCTCAACTTTAGACAGTCTATAAACCTGTATCTAATGCGAGGCTGGGGTTATAAGATGATAGAGCAGGAAAGCACTGTTAACACATTTATTCAACATAACTTGGCTGCCTTTCTATTCACAAGGTTTTCACTCTGTTGGGTTTCAAGTCAATTCCACTGAGTCTCAAGGCATTTTGGTCTGTGTACGCGAACAACTGCCCTTAGATGGACTGGAAAATATAAGAAAAATACGCTTTTTTAAAGTCATTTGTAACTTTTAGGAACCCAATGCAGAAAAACAGCAAGATTAGAGACTTCAATGGGGTTTATTACAGGTCTCTCCGGATGACTGGTTGTAGCAGAATGATTGCAGGTGAAGCACTGACAGAGTGGTAATCTGAGCACAAAGAAAAGCAGGTTCGAAACCATTGGGAAATAAACACTGACGGAAATTGTACCAATCGGCAGACCATAGCTACCATTGAGGTAGACAGAATAATCCGGCAAAGAGTGGAGCCATGGTTCTTGTACTGAGGCAGATGAGATGGGTTGCAGGTGTATGATTGATCGCAGAAGCCCTGCCCTCCAGAGAGACTGACACACAAATATATAGATGGGGGGGAGGAGGCACGAGGAAAACAGGGAAAATAGTGGGATCGCAGCCAGAGCCATGACATTTGGTTTGAAACATCATCATGACAATACAAGCCAAACAATATTTACATATCAGAAAAAACAAAATACAATCATCTGCGGTGTCGGCACTTTCTGAAGTGGTTTTCACAGTGATTTTGTGATCACATTGATCTGCATTTCTCATGCAGCACGGAGGAAGTAATGGAGTTCATATCTCCAGCAACAATGACATCATTTATCACAGCAACAAAGAGACTCCAGCTGCTTTCGTTCTGGGAAATAGTGACCAATAACACAGTACTATGTTCAGTTGTTCCACCCCAAGTGCAGCTGCTGTTTTTGTATGGATATCACTGTTATATTCATAGTGTTATTACAATAATTTCAACAATGTTGCACACTTATGCTCGATGAATGTGCTGGTACTGTGGTGCACCATTTTTCACGTATAATGACTACCTATTGAAAACAGCCTATGAATAAAGGAATTTGACCATTAAAAGAAACATTCACACTAAATAAAAACATCAATGTCGCTGTATTTCAATGTGCTCTTGATGGGTAATGAAACATGGTGTGACTTTGGCAGTTGGATCAAAACCTGTTTGCCCCTTTCACCTGTGCTTTCCTTTGAAATATGCAAACACCACTTTCTGAATGTTGCAGTTTTTAACATTGGTTCATTGATCACACTTCCGTCTTGCTCTGCATTGGCATGCACATTGCACTTTGGCTCTCAGCCCAAAATTGCTGGAGCCCTGACTTCAGCATTGGCCTCCCTAAGCGGCTCGTTGCTGGTCTGCTGCACTTTGATTTAACCTTGTAGCTGTGCCTTTTTTTTTACGCGCTACATGGCTTTGTTTCATGCCTGCCCTTTCTTTTTCCCTGTCCTTTAAAAGTCAATATTGTTTCCCCAAGAAGGCACTTACACAGGCTTGTGCTTCGTCTCAGTCCATTTTCATCATCAGTCTGAATGGGCAGCTGTTCGGGAGTTTAAGACCCCCACGTATCAGCACATTGCTCATAGACTATGAAGCATATGAAACAAAAGGCATAAACGAAGTCTTCAGTTGTGCAAGACTTGACATTTTACCTTCAATGAGAGCAGCGCTGGCTTGGGTGGCTTCTCAGTTAGCATCAGCTATCTTACAAAGAGAAAGCAGCCTTGGCCAAAATTGCTGTAGCAGTTTGCAATCTCCAACTCAGAAATCAAGTCAACTTAATGTGAAGAAAGGAAGAAAGAACTTTCCAAAAGTGTCTCCATCTGTAGGCCTTAAGGAAGTAGTAAAAGGAAGCAGGACAAATCTCACCTGGTGAGTCAGCATTTCAAATCTATGCTGTGATGTTATCAATAACAAGCAGCAAAACTTTTAAGCCAGAACAGCCTCAAATCCTCAAATCTATCATTATCACAGCATCTATTACCTGTTGCATCTTCAGGGTTAGAGACCTTTCTGTGGATCAGAGTGATTCATGACATGGTTTGAACATTTAAACCAAGTTACAAGATATCTAGAAGACATCATTAGTCGTTTACCACAACAACACTGCTCTCCTATTCAAGCAGAAGCTAAGAACGCTGTCATACTAGTTTTTATCTATCTCCTTTTACAGTTTAATTGGCTTTCATTTGTCCCTTTTTTGAAGGATTGAATATTTTATATCAAGTGGTAGGTGGGCTCATAAAGTGAGGTTTACATGAGGGCTAAGAATTCTGTGTTTAGTCGCAACATTTATTTTATATTACCACCAAACTAACTGTTGAAGTGAGACACCTGAATAATGGTGTGACAAAGACCTTAGTTCATATACATGTCATAACATTTGTACAGAAGGCCTGCTCTTTTGGCTCTTATACAAGTAATAACCACAACATAATGTTGTTTTCAAATTACCATTTTTCTTTAATCGCGTCTCATCATGCCAAGTCAAATCCCAATCAAATCATTATAATCGACTGGCCTTGGATTTGGATAGCCTATGGATCGAGCTTTGGATCAGATTGTGTCAGGGCGGAAACAGAATCTAGATATGTATCCTGACTTGGGCAATACAATCCTCGTATCACAGGTGCCAAATGCCAGTACTGTGAAATAATAAAAATTTTCCCTTATATTTGACTCACTGCATCACAACTTCATGGCTCATTGTGGTGGCTCTTATCACATTAATCCTTCACTTTACCTTTATGGGGCATTTTGTATTCTTCAGTGGATCAGTTGCTGTGATGTATCATTGAGATTGTCTTATAATTTACCAATGATCTCAGATTTGTTGTATTGTGATTTTATCGTTATTGTGGGTCATGTGTCAGGTGTAACGACGTATCGTATTGTAATGTAATATATGGTATGGTATGGTATGGTATGGTAAGGTAATATGTCCTATTGTATCAAATCATATCATAGTGTATCTTACTGTATTGTAATGTATTGATCATAATGTATGGTATGGTATCGTAATGCTTCCTATCATAATGTATTGTAACGTGATTTATCGTATTGTATCGTAATTTACCGTATTGTATCGTAATGCCCCTTTTTGTATTGTTTTGTATTGTTTTGTATTGTTTTGTATTGTAATGTAATGTATCATATTGTGAACCGACCACTCAAACCGCTCTTACACATCTCGTCACATTCATCCGTTCACGCCACTGTCATACACTGATGGTAGAGAATGCTGTAGTAGGGGACTGTCTGTATTTACTAATTACATTCATATGCAATTTGGGGTTTGGTGTCTTGCTCAAAGACACTTTGTCATGTTACTGTGAGCGCTGGTATCGCACACCAACTTTTTGATTGAGAGATGACCCACTCTACCACTGGGCCACTCCTAATTTAAGGAGTATCATACAAAACTGCTCCACTTTGGACTTTGTCCTTTCATTTCGTTCAGCACCAATGACACATAAGAGATACTATCATACTTTTGTTAATAATATAAATGCTATTTTTGAACCTGTACTCTTTGAAATGTTCAGTGGGTTATTCCAGGTAAGGCTCCAACACATCTCCACTTCAGCTAATTGCTCTCTTAGCATTGACAGGATGTGGTTTGTATAGGCTCTTTGAACTTCTCAAAGGACAGGGCGGTCCAGCTGTTTGTTCAAGAGGAGCATGGTGTGGCAAGGAAGGGCAAAGGACTGCAATGAATGTGTCTCATATAAACAAACAATTTTTGAACTGGCTGCCCAACATGACTCTGCAAGCAATGCAGCAATACAACTATTTATTCAGAGTCAAGGGGCACTCTTTATGTTCTCTGAGGTTCTACCTTATTTCCCTTGGATGGAGAGTTGTAGTTTGTTGTCTTAAGACGCTCCACATGTGTATATGCTGAAAGTGTCTCACTTATACTTAATTTTACTTGCTTTCTTTATTATTCTAATTTAAAGGTTCCATTGCACTCTCAACAAGATCAGATAACTGGACATTAGCATTGGCGATACCTGGAACCCCTCCAGTACTCATTGTAGATGCCAGATAGTACACATCAGAGGCTGATACACATTTCAGTATAGGCAGTAGAACATCTCTAGTTACTTATCCAGAAACAAATATCTAAATTTTACATCAAATCTTAAACTGGATTAGAAGAAAACATTCTTCTTGTCTTGGACAATCTTTCTTTTCAGTGCTCTTCCTTTAAACTCTCTTCTCTGTTTAATCTCTTTCTTCTGAACCTCCCCTGGCCTTCGTCTAACCTCCTCTGCTTTTCCACGATTATTATCATGGTTTCAGTTGTCTCTTCTGGCTATTTCACTCTTTGAACTCCTTCCCCTGCCACTTTGTTGCCTCTCTCCTTGCCTTGTAACTGTGGCTAACGTGATTGCAAGAAAAAAATAGTCTTTCTTGCAAATTCTGAGCATCCGGAAAGGCCCTTAAAGCACACAAGTCCACACATTGCCTGTTAAGCAAGTCAGCAGCCGCTGTGGAGGGACTTGCCTGGAGGCCCTGTGGACACCTATTGCCTGTGATAATTGAATACGAGGGGGGATAAAAAGTCCCAGATTTTCACATAAGTCTATTTCAATGCTTGTGTTCCCTGTGGGGAATAGATTGTTAATTAGTTTTTTTCACCTCATCTGTTATTTATGCATTCTCTCTGATCATGGAGGAGGTCCGTATGTTGGGAGGAGATGCATCTGAACACATGAACACACACTGGGCAGTGTGATGCAGTCATACATACAAGTGCTGGATAACAGAAGGACTGGATTTTATAGGCACCTTGGTTATAAGCTTTTAGTTGACCTTCTTGGCTATTCTTTAAAAACTCAGACAAGTCCTAAAAAACATCAGTACTCTTAGCAGTTTGTTTACCATGAATTACAGCAACCATTCTGGGGTCTATGTTTACCCTGGTTCCATTTTATGCTTTCTATTTCATTCTTATCACCAGGCTTGTCCTTTAATTCAGATTAGTTTGAAACATTCAAGTTAACTTTTGATTTCCAAGGAGTGTTACCAACAGCTGCAGACCAAAATGTGTCTTGTTGCTATTAATAACCGATCAGAGCAATGGAGCGTGCCATAGCAATGCGTTGCCAGGCTAAGTAGCTGTCCCCAAAATCCAATTCATTTGGTTTCTAGTCCCACAAAGTAGACTGACACATGTGTTGGACATGATTTAGTCACCAGGGGAGCCAACACAAACCATCTTTTCGTAACACGAGTGGTTGTATACTTCAGTTTAAACTGATGTGATAACAGATTTAAAATGCTTCAAATGAGCTGCAGCCATCTTGGTTATCTCACAAAAAACCTCAACAGAGCTCCTCTGTGACATAATTGACATCACTGAGCCCACGCCATATGAGATAATGGATGTACTTGACCTAACCAGAGCTAGGTCAGCAGAAAATCTGGTATTTGTTGGCAGCTGGGTGGCTCCTCTTTCTATTACCCTGCCAGGATGGAGGCCATCTGTTAATAATATGTCCTGTGTTTTCCTAGCTGCAAAAGGAATAGTTCGACATTTGTAGGAAATAGCTGTCTATCATGCGGGGAGCTTGAGCCAGGCAAAATACTGGAAGCAGTTAGCCTGACTTTGTCCGAAGTTGAACAAATCTGCCCATTCTAACATTAAAAGTTTTACTAATTTGTTTTTTAAGATATAAACAGATAGAAATGCAGAAACAACAACTTGTGTTTTATGTACAGCTTATTACAGGCCAGTGAGGAGGTTGATGACTTGACTTGGGAAGATAAGCACTTTAAGAGAGCTCAAAGTTGCTGTCAGGTGAAGTTTTGAGGAATATTATCTGTTTTCCCAAACTATGCTAAGCTCGGCTAGTTGGCCGCTACCACTAACTTAACATAGATGCCAAAAAATAGCAAAGTACATTCATTCGAAACCCAGACTTAATGCTTGCATTTTAGTGCCATTCACAGGAGACGTGAGTCATGCTAGGCTCTGTTGCTGCCCAGTTCATAATTATCATCTTTCATACGCTCTTGCAACACTCTTCCAGGGCTGGTTAGTTTGTGGTTACACTTCTTTGCCTCTACCACACTGCAGCATGGGATTACACTGGAACATTCTGTGATGAACAGGGGCATTTATCCTGCTGGCTTCTGCTCCTCTGGTGTAGCTTCTTAGTGTGGCTGCCAGAGCTGTAAACTTTTGTTTAACGCTCTCCTGGGCGTTACACATGAACATTCAGACGGAATCCTACAGAAGCCAGGACCTGACATCGATCTGTTCACCCCTCTGTAGTTGGACCAGTATTTTTTCTTTGTGCTGACCTCCGTTCCATTGAGGATACTAGCTGTGACTTGCCTTCCTACGCTTTAAGCTCAGAATATATCTTATTTTATTGCAGTGGCACCTTCAGTGACAGTTTGGTGGTAATTGAGAGTAGTTCTTCACTAGCGTCTGCTGTCATTGTGTCTGAAGGTATATTCTCAAACATCCTTGGCAGTTAAGGTCAGAAGCTGACATCTGTCTATTGCTTCACATTGTGCCCACTGGACAGTTTCCAACTGTGGTGACAGCTTTCTCTTCATTCCTCCAAATACTCTTCTCGCTCACACTCACACTGGCAGATAAAAAGGGTTACACCGCACCAGGTTTAAAAAAAAAATGGTCTGCTCATTTTTTTCTTACCTGCCTGTAAACGACCTGTGTTACTCGCTCTGCAGTCTCCTCACAGTCCCTCATCTCTGTACTCTTTTAACTCAATGCCAAACTGAAGCCAAGATGCTTAATTAGCAATTTGTTAAGGACACTGTCTCCCTTGACAACTTGGGTCTCACAAGGCACAACATAAGAGAAAGCTGGCCTGAAAAAGACCCTTAGTGAAGCACTGATGGAGGTAATGTAAAAGTTGAACAGAGGATGATTATGAATGGAGGGGTCACAAGGGAATCAGTGATGTCTTGGGATTGGCAAAGTCGTTTTGACTTCTCTTGCTACTTTTGAGTTGAAAGAGTTTCCCTAGATAAGCCAACCTCGAGATGTTTGAGTCTGCCTTTTTTTTTGCAGTGAACATCTGGTACACACACAAAAACACACACATATATTTTTTATAGTAAATTACATGGACACAGTTGTTGAAACTGTTGATGAACTCATGAATGAGGAGTATCATGACACACATCATGGCGGCAGCTTTTTGTGATACTTTTTTAATAATGTGGGTACCTATATTGTGCTACATTGGGCAACAGAGACAGGAAATGTGGGGAGTAGAGAGAAGAGGAAGACATGCAACAGTCAAACCAACAACCGCAACGGCGAGACCTATAGCCTCTGTACATGGGGTGCATACTTAAACCGCTCAGCCAACGGCAGCCCGGGATTTTTGTTTTATATCTGTTAAAAAATATGGAATATTTTCAGGGACTTTGCAAGGACCCATACGTTAGCCTTCCCCCGTATTCCGCCTCCCTGTGGGATAGACAATGCCCTTAAAGTTAAATCCCTCCCTAAGGGACATGTCTCCTTTTTCTACGACCTCCTGACTCCCTCTGATGAATCCATTCTAACCAACATTAAAACTAGTTGGGAATCAGAACTGCAAATTACTATAACTAATGCATTTTGGGAGAAGGCTCTGAAAGTAATTAACAAATCATCAAGTTGTGCTAGGCTATCCCTTATTCAATTTAAAGTATTTCATAGGCTTCATTATAGCAAAGACAAACTCTCTAAGTTCTACCCAGATAAGACAGAAGAGGAGTGCAGTAGGTGCTCCCAAACCCCTTGCAACCTTACCCACATGTTTTGGACATGTCCCGAACTATGTGAGTATTGGAAAGCCTTCTTTTTGGCAATTTCTGACATCCTGGACCTAAAGA
Organism: Notolabrus celidotus; assembly: GCF_009762535.1. Lineage (NCBI taxonomy): Eukaryota > Metazoa > Chordata > Actinopteri > Labriformes > Labridae > Notolabrus > Notolabrus celidotus. Next base: position 14,865,996 of record NC_048287.1, on the reverse strand, counting down.
TTCAGCCATCTCCTCATATAGCCATCTTTGGCAGAGCCCCGCTTGATTTAGCTACTACTAATACGCAAAACAATGTGATAGCATTTGTGTCCCTGGTTGCCCGGAAAAGAATCCTTTTGCTTTGGAAGTCTTCTCAACCACCTTTATTCAGAGTTTGGCTAAACGATGTTTTAAGGCTGCTAAAATTAGAAAAGGTAAAATTCACCATCAGGGGCTCATCGGATAAATTTTATACCCACTGGAGGCCTTTACTTGATTATGTAGACCGCCTCCCTCCCAAGGAGTTGACCCCATAGACGGCAGCGCTAATTCAGTGCCTTCTCCTTACTTCTTACCTACGTGCCCCCGTCCCTGGTGGCTGCCCCCCCCCCCATTAGAGGCCTTTGCGCGGTGGAGTCTGGGCGCCTGGAGCCAACATGGGTCATGTGGACAATGCTGCCCGAGTTAGACTCTTTCTGACTGGGATGCGAGCAGCAAACAAAACTAATATCAAACTCCTTATGAACGACATCTTATATTTCTATTTATTTATTTATTTATTTCCTTACTTATTTATTTATGTCTGTACCACGTGTTACTTGATTGTATTGTATTTTATTTTACATTCTGTTTTGTTAATTTGAGCTGGGGTTTGAGGGAGTGGGGTGGTGGGAGGACGGTTGTTTGTGTGTGTGTGTGTGTGTGTTTGTGTGTGTTTAAAAACAGAAAAAGACTGTTAACTATTACACTGTATTGGTTGTACTGGAATAATCCTGCAAAAAAAATAAAAAAAAATGGAATATTTTCTGGTTACAATGCTCAAATTTTAATGTTTTGTTAACTTTTATCGGTTTCTTATCCTTGGAAATTGACAGCAATTGAGGCTTTTTAGACTAGTGGTCAAGAACAAATGTAACTGTTAATATTGACAAATCTGAGTTTCTTGAAGATACAATACAAGCTGGGGTATACTCTATCACTCCACAGAGCTTTAAAGGTTGAATGGTGTAAGCAATGGATTGATAGCGATCATGACTTTACTTGAAATACATAAATACAATCCAACTAACGTTTAAAATGTATCACTTTGTGATTCCTTTTTTTTCAGAACGGAAGAACTAACCTATCTCCTTTCTTTCCCTGCAGTGAATTGAATTCCAAACTACAAGACACTCTGGAGCAAATCGAGGTTTGTGCATTATCTCTCCTTTATCTCTAATGACATTATTTAAAAGTCAAATTAGTAAAGAGGCTTTTAGCAGTAAGGAGTATTTACCTCTAACCTTGTAATTTTTGAGAAGATATCATCTGAAAAAAGCAATTCTTCTTCATTTTGATATTGTAATAGTTTGGCTTTCTTATTCTGTGCCTCACAAATATTGACACATTCAGAAAGTCATTATTGTGATGGTGCGCGCACAATAAATTATATCTGTGTCATCTCCAGCACCGTGATACTCTTGTGTGATAAATGGGATGCAAAGCAATTTTCTCTGCAACGCTGTCGCTGCGCTTGAGTAGATTAATTACTTACAGATCTATCTGTACACAGGAAACAGGCGTGCATGTGCACATACACACATACCCAGCCAGGCGCCATGGTGCTTGTTTGTTTACCTATCAGCCTGCATTTCTGAATAAACAAAGTTAAATCCTCTAAATCATGAAGGTAAACACTTGCACAAAGGATTTTAGTAACTAAAACCTTCACCTTAAAATGCATATGGCAAAAACAATCCTATGAGTATACAATAACTATGTTTATTCACTATCAATAGTCTGTCATGCCCTGATGTACTTGCACATGGCAATTGTTGCTTATATATACTGTATTGTGGCCAGCTGCTGTATTGGCATCCAACTTAATCATTAGGCTAAGCCTGCGCTCATGCTGAATTGTTTTTGATCGGCACACAGGTACAGTTTAAAGAACGTCTCAAACAATTACTGATCACTCAAGAAGACACTCAACACACATGCACGCAGTTAGGTGTTCTTTGACGTGACAGACTGAATACACATATCCCCTACTGGCCCTTGAGCTTATGCAGGCGTTTTTAACCATTTCTGTGTAGTTGTATGGACAGAGAAATATTCAAAAACACCTCCAGTGTGGACAGGACTCCTTTTTTAAATGAAGAGAAATAAAATTTAATTTTAGAAACATCCATATACCTTTCGATGTAGCTAATGTTTTCTTGGAAAATCTGCAAACACAGAAGTTGTGCAAGTAAAATATAAGGTTCGCTTGTCACCTTCTGACGTGACAACAAAAGCTGAAAAGCCTTTGAAGCCTGAGAAAAAATCCTGAGAAGCTTCCTTAATGTGTAATCTGTGGTAGAGTTGAACTTTTCATATTCAATAACACTGTTACAATTACTGAAAGTTAAAATGAGTCATTACTTAATGTCAAATAGCCACCACTACATAAGATGTATCACCTTACTTGGTGGCAATGTTATGCCAACATCAGCACAGTAGCATCCTGGGAGAAAGAATGCATTTCTACATTTTACTCAGGCGCGATCAGGAAAAAGCCCTGTAGTAAATTTTACTGGAGGGCAAACAGGAAAACTCTGGAGAAAATTGGGATGAACATTTTAAAAGTTTAGCCCACCTTGAAAATATCATTGATTTTTCAGGAGTTATGTGAATACAGAAGTGTGGCTGTCAGCTCTGTTCTTTTAAATACCCTTGAGTATTCTTGGATGCTAACTGGAAGCTTATTCAATCATCAGATTACTAGTTGTGACGCAGCATTAAAGCACAGTACAGTACTGTTTCCACAACATGTGTCTGGATCAGTTTACTTTTGCCCTGTATAATTTACTTCATCATAGCTCACAGTATTCAGATTGTTGGGTTATTTCTGATAGATATTGACTTCCTCTGAAATAGTTGCAGAATCGTTGTATTGTCAGCAAAAGTTATTGTGCAGTTCAAGTGCGGTTTTAAGCATATGCATTAGAGAATGCGTGGCCACACAAGGTGTTTGATCCCCAGCCTTTGTCAGCACTTTATTCTACGAGGTCAGCTGTTTTGTGTCAGAGTTGTTACACATCCCTGCACTCCCTAACTTTTGTCTAACCTTGCCCTACTTTCACTTTTTATGTCTTTGTCAAAGACTCACTCACATCTATACGCCCACATCCACAATCTTGTTACCTGCCCTTGGCTCTGTGTGGAAGCTTTACATCTGCACATCTATATCCAAATCCCCGGTCTTAACGCTGATAATCCCTTTCTCTCTCTACCCCCTCACTTTTCCTCTCTATTTACCTTTGTCATCCCTCATTTCTGCCCACAGGAGCAGCTTGATGTCGCCCTTTCCAAGACGTGTAAAAACTTTGATGTTTCGCACTACACCAAGGTCCAGCTGGCCTACACGCTCCTGGGCAAGACACAGGTCAGTGATTTGACTTGCATATGGGGTCACTGGGAATGGCTGAACATGGCTGAACTTGAAGGTTATATTGTTGCCAACACTTGTTGCATATGTCCACATGTCTTACTCTAGCTTTTTTATTATTAGGGGTTTAGAGGGTTTTTATTTCAAGTTGAGGCACTCTTTCTGTGTTTTGACCACCCTCGTCAGCCAATAGTGAAAAAAATCTCCCTCAGACAGGGTAGATGAATCATCATAGAAGACAAGAATGTGATTTGGTCTTTGCCTTTATTGCCATTATTATAAATTCTTCAAATGTCTTATTCTTAGAGTAGAGAATTTCTCATCTGAAGAGCGTGCCTGTCATCCATAGTAATTTGTCACATACTGTCAATCAAGCAACACCCACAGAGAACACCCACAATGAGAAACTGAGCCCTCAAAAACAATCCGCAAATAATATAAATTAATCCCTCAAATTACCAAAACAGTCACGACAATACCTTCACAACAAAATATTTGTGTGTGATGTTTCATGCAGTTAATTCAAACGCGTACAGCCATTCTTTTCAGACACAGGAATCTAGACTGATGATACCTAGCGTCCCATTTCTGCCCACTTCTCTCTGTTATAAAAGTGTAATACCACTCTATCATCATCGCCAGCGTATGATGATGCCTACACTTACAATTCTCCTTCCTTTCATAAAGCACTGTTCCTCTATTTCAACTTAAAGCATTTTTTTCCTGTGTGAGCTCTTTGCTGTGAGTAGTCATTTGAGGATAGAATTGTAAGCTAGAATTAAATGTTGTGTTCAAAAAGTCTTTGTAAATCGTGAAATAATACTTTATGTCATTTAAAATGCTACGGCTAACAGCTAACTGAGTAGCAATCTAACAAACCTTGATTTTTTTAAACCATGATGGGGCTGCCAGAATAAAAAACACTGAAAATAGTCTTTAGGAGAGTTTATAAGAATTTCCTTATTGAATATTTGAGCCCTCCCAACTTCAGCACTCACACATTCTGAGCCTCCATGTGAAGGTAATTAGAGGCTTAAAGTCTTCAGTTGGATGGGGAAGTTTTCCCAATTTATACTCAATGGATGTATGGATGATTGCCAGTCTTTATTGAGTTATACTAGGAAAACATGTCCTGCAACCATAGCATTTTAAAGCACAGCTGCAGTGCAAATGCTTCGAACGAATGAGACAAAAGTTGTTAAATCAAATAAAGTCACCTTCTTGGGTTATCTTACATTTTGCCTCTCTGTCATCCTTATACTCAACATAGCAGGTCATTGTTATTCAAACTTGAGTTGGTGTTAAAGTTTATTTATGCTCTTCCTCCAAATGTGCAGTTTATTTACTCTAATCGCACAGATATTACTCTCATAATATTGTCAACCACCCCAAAAATACAGAATTTTGAAAATAAGGAAACTATTAATTGGCCACAATAAACGGCAATAAACTAAATGTGCTCATCTGTTTCTGGCAAACTTGATATCTGACACTTATTTTTAATAATTGACCAATCAAAGCAGCTCTAATGCCGCGTTCACATCAAACATGAACGTGAACGCTATTCACACGAATACAACCAAGAGAATGTTTTGTGTTTGCTCGCTCATTTCGTGCTATTAACTTGCTAAATTCATGCGGCAAAATCACGTGTACACGAGTGCCCAAGACACAAATTGTCACATGAGTGGGGCTCCCTCCAAACACCACATCAGTCTATTGTTATTAAACAAGGTTGAGCTCGACTACATTGAATGGGGAAGCTGGTTATGCTAATGAGAGGGGTGCTAGCAGCTGTATGAAACCAACGAATCGGTCTTGTGTTTGACTTGCAATTAATGGATCTGAAGTTAGCTGCAATGACATCACCATGATTCAAATTTGTGAAAAGTAAAAATGCTAGCTTTGTGAGGTATGTCCTTAAGATGAAGCTGAGCTTGGATGACACAATGGAGATTTGCGTTCCTCCTGCTTTACTTACGACTAAAAGCCTGCTGATATGTAATTGGTTAATACTACTTGGCCTTTAAATGAACGACAAACAGACACCAGAACACTTCCCATGCTGAAAGTCCAGACACCCCTGTGTACAGATATAGAATGTGTAAATTCAAATTATGAGGCTCTTATTATTCTTGTACAGCAGCATATGATTCCTTAGACCGTCTATTTTTCTCCTCTCATATTGTAACATGTCAGAATAAAACATTTGCCCTTTTGTTTTAAAAGTTAATTCGAAATTATGATGGACGATTAAAAAGTACAACGATCGGAGTATTTTGAGAAGCCACGTTTCCATCTTCCTCTTGTCAAGTTGTTCTACAGGCAGCAATTTTCATGGTGTTTCTAGGACGGATGAAGTGAAACTCTCTTAGAAAAGTGAACAAATGTTTAAATTACTTTTGTGCCAGCGGGCACTGGATGGATGGGGGCAACATCTTGTGGCCAAGAGCTTGTGGTAAGAAAATCTAATTGCTCTGCAACACCCGTTACCTATAGGGCTTAGCTCAATGCTGTGCCCTCACCTCCTGCGACTCTGGTGTCCTCAATTCACCAGGGTCGCACAGCAAGACTGTGGGTGGGAGCTGAGATAGTGGAGATGATCGTAAATGAAACTTTTCTTTGAAAAGAAGAGGGAATAACTGACTTGAATTGCAAGGTGATAAACAGAATACAGTGCTGTAGAGCAAGATTGTACTTGATGGTTGTAAGCAATTATTGGGTGTACTTGCAAATGAAACCCCTGATTATAAATGATAAATGTAGGAATAAAAAAAGGATCCATATTTCTATTTAAGCACTGATTCCAGGGGGGATCTAATCAGTGCTTATCAGAAAATTATCACCCCACTGAGCAGGTCCTCTCTGCTCTACCAAGCACTTTAGGGGTATTTAACCTTATGGTGCCCACAATTGTACTGTTGCTTTCACTCTTGCCACACTCATCAGGGTCGTTTAAGGTTGCGGCTGGCTGCTTTGAGTAGCAAAAAGCTCTGTTTGCGGCCTGCCAAAGACAAATAGCACACAAATAATATTTGTGACTATAGGTGAGCTAAGGGAGGCTTTAAGCACCAAATACATTCCTCAGAAGTTTATGGAAACATAAGAAGAGCCAAAAGAAGGGTGTGTTGGACTTGTGACTCCCAAGAATGCTAATGTTGTCTCCAATTTTTTCAAAATGTAAAAAATACAGTGCTTGCTAACAAGTTAGCTGTAACTTTTGGGACTGGTGTTTACCATTGATACCATTACAAATAAAAATAAACTGTAGTTATTATGATAATAGCAATAATCAGGGTTCCCACGCGTCCTGGAAAACCTGGAAATCAGTTGACCAGTTTTCCAGTACTGGAAAAAACCTGGAAAATGGGAGAAAAAGTAAAATGTCCTGGAAAATCTCATATAGTCCTGGAAAATGATTCCAACATGGCTGCGTTTGACCTGACCCTATTAACAAAACACATCCCCATTCATTGAAAGTTGAGTGCACGCTGTGCTGGAAAAAACAGCGACACTGCGCAACTTTTTTCACATATTTTCTCCTTCACTTCATTATCATGCATTCACAGAAAACGGGGGTACATTGTTTATGTTTTATGGTACATTTGGCTCAATTACCGTACTCTAGCTCAGTTGTTCTCAAAGTGGGGTCCTGGGACCCCTGGGGGTCCGCGAACCATAGCGTGGGGGTCCGTGAAATAATTTGAATACATTTCTAATAAATTATAAAATTGTGCTGTGTCATTACAAAACAGCATACACCATTGTTATGATACCATTTGGTGGCTCGAAGGGATATGTGAGTCTTGCTACTGTTAATTTTCTGAAAGCGTTTAAGATCAATTACTTGAAAAGTATAAATGCTGTCATGTTGAGTCCACAAGGAATGAAATGACCCTCTGTTTTAAAGTATACAAGTGGTATTTACTTGATTCAAATTGAAGTGTTATCTGTTTATCACTATGGTACAGGTCTGAAGTATTTACATTGATATGTTTTACAATACAAATAGTTCCAAGGGCAACTAAGAGTGAAAATGGTAGTAAGCATGTGCTTCAGTGATGGGAAGTTGGGCTCTTTTCAGAGAGCCCGCTCTTTCGACTCTCAAACGGCTCTTAATGTAGGATCTTTTGTAGCCGTATGTTTTACCTTAACTTTGCAAAAAATAATAGTTTGTGTTGAAAACCCTTTACTGAGGTGTTTTTATGAGAAGCCTTATAATGCCCAATTGTGTGCATTTCTTCTGTTACAAAATCATTCTCACCCTGATCCTAGGGTTATGATTAGGGCTAGGGTTAGGATTGTGGTAAGGGTTAGGATTAGGGTTAGGGTATTAGGGTTAGGGTTAGGGTTAGGGTTAGGGTTAGGGTTAGGATTGTGGTTAGGGTTAGGGTTAGGGTTAGGATTAGGGTTAGGGTTAGGATTGTGGTTAGGGTTAGGGTTAGGGTTATGATTAGGGTTAGGGTTAGGATTGTGGTTAGTGTTAGGGTTAGGGTTAGGATTAGGGTTAGGGTTAGGATTAGGATTAGGGTTAGGGTTAGGATTAGGGTTAGGGTTAGAGTTAGGGTTAGGATTAGGGTTAGGGTTAGGGTTAGGGTTAGGATTAGGGTTAGTATTAGGGTTAGGGTTGGGGTTAGGATTAGGGTTAGGGTTAGGATTAGGGTTAGGATTAGGGTTAGGATTAGGGTTAGGGTTAGGGTTAGGGTTAGGATTAGGGTTAGGGTTAGGGTTAGGATTAGGGTTAGGATTAGGGTTAGGATTAGGGTTAGGATTGGGATTAGGGTTAGGGTTTTGGTTAGGGTTAGGGTTTTGATTAAGGTTAGGGTTAGGGTTATGATTAGTGTTAGAATTAGGGTTAGGATTAGGGTTAGGGTTAGGATTAGGGTTAGGGTTAGGGTTAGGATTAGGGTTAGGGTTAGGATTAGGGTTAGGGTTAGGATTAGGGTTAGGATTAGGGTTAGGGTTAGGGTATTAGGGTTATGATTAGGGTTAGGGTTAGGATTAGGGTTAGGGTTAGGATTAGGGTTAGGGTTAGGATTGGGTTAGGGTTAGGGTTAGGGTTAGGATTAGGGTTAGGGTTAGGATTAGGGTTAGGGTTAGGATTAGGGTTAGGGTTAGGATTAGGGTTGGGGTTGGGATTAGGATTAGGGTTAGGGTTAGGATTAGGATTAGGGTTAGGATTAGGGTTAGGGCTGGGATTAGGGTTAGGGTTAGGGTTAGGGTTAGGATTAGGGTTAGGGTTAAGATTAGGGTTAGGATTAGGGTTAGGATTAGGGTTAGGGTTGGGATTAGGGTTATGATTAGGGTTAGGGTTAGGGTTATGGTTAGGGTTAGGATTAGGGTTAGGGTAGGGTTAGGATTAGGGTTAGGGTTAGGGTTAGGGTTAGGATTAGGGTTAGGGTAGGGTTAGGATTAGGGTTAGGGTTAGGGTTAGGGTTGGGATTAGGGTTAGGGTTAGGGTTAGGATTAGGGTTAGGGTTAGGGTTAGGATTAGGGATAGGGTTAGGGTTGGGATTAGGGTTAGGGTTAGGATTAGGGTTAGGGTTAGGGTTAGGATTAGGGTTAGGGTTAGGATTAGGGTTAGGATTAGGGTTAGGGTTAGGGTTAGGGTTAGGGTTAGGGTTAGGGTTAGGGTTGGGATTAGGATTAGGGTTAGGGTTAGGGTTAGGGTTGGGATTAGGGTTAGGGTTAGGGTTAGGGTTAGGGTTGGGATTAGGGTTAGGGTATTAGGGTTAGGGTTAGGGTTAGGGTTAGGATTGTGGTTAGGGTTAGGGTTAGGGTTAGGATTAGGGTTAGGGTTAGGATTGTGGTTAGGGTTAGGGTTAGGATTAGGGTTAGGATTAGGGTTAGGGTTATGATTAGGGTTAGGGTTAGGATTGTGGTTAGGGTTAGGGTTAGGGTTAGGGTTAGGATTAGGATTAGGGTTAGGGTTAGGATTAGGGTTAGGGTTAGAGTTAGGGTTAGGATTAGGGTTAGGATTAGGGTTAGGGTTAGGATTAGGGTTAGTATTAGGGTTAGGGTTGGGGTTAGGATTAGGGTTAGGGTTAGGATTAGGGTTAGGATTAGGGTTAGGATTAGGGTTAGGGTTAGGGTTAGGGTTAGGATTAGGGTTAGGATTAGGGTTAGGATTGGGATTAGGGTTAGGGTTTTGGTTAGGGTTAGGGTTTTGATTAAGGTTAGGGTTAGGGTTATGATTAGTGTTAGGATTAGGGTTAGGATTAGGGTTAGGGTTAGGATTAGGGTTAGGGTTAGGGTTAGGATTAGGGTTAGGGTTAGGATTAGGGTTAGGGTTAGGATTAGGGTTAGGATTAGGGTTAGGGTTAGGGTATTAGGGTTATGATTAGGGTTAGGGTTAGGATTAGGGTTAGGGTTAGGATTAGGGTTAGGGTTAGGATTGGGTTAGGGTTAGGGTTAGGGTTAGGGTTAGGGTTAGGATTAGGGTTAGGGTTAGGATTAGGGTTAGGGTTAGGATTAGGGTTAGGGTTGGGATTAGGATTAGGGTTAGGGTTAGGATTAGGATTAGGGTTAGGATTAGGGTTAGGGTTGGGATTAGGGTTAGGGTTAGGGTTAGGATTAGGGTTAGGGTTAAGATTAGGGTTAGGATTAGGGTTAGGATTAGGGTTAGGGTTGGGATTAGGGTTAGGATTAGGGTTAGGGTTAGGGTTATGGTTAGGGTTAGGATTAGGGTTAGGGTAGGGTTAGGATTAGGGTTAGGGTTAGGGTTAGGGTTGGGATTAGGGTTAGGGTTAGGGTTAGGATTAGGGTTAGGGTTAGGGTTAGGATTAGGGATAGGGTTAGGGTTGGGATTAGGGTTAGGGTTAGGATTAGGGTTAGGGTTAGGGTTAGGATTAGGGTTAGGGTTAGGATTAGGGTTAGGATTAGGGTTAGGGTTAGGATTAGGGTTAGGGTTAGGGTTGGGATTAGGATTAGGGTTAGGGTTAGGGTTAGGGTTGGGATTAGGGTTAGGGTTAGGGTTAGGGTTAGGGTTGGGATTAGGGTTAGGGTTAGGGTTAGGGTTGGGATTAGGGTTAGGGTTAGGGTTAGGGTTAGGGTTAGGATTAGGGTTAGGGTTAGGGTTAGGATTAGGATTAGGGTTAGGGTTAGGGTTAGGGTTGGGATTAGGGTTAGGGTTAGGGTTAGGGTTGGGATTAGGGTTAGGGTTAGGGTTAGGGTTAGGGTTAGGGTTAGGATTAGGGTTAGGATTAGGATTAGGATTAGGGTTAGGGTTAGGGTTAGGATTAGGGTTAGGGTTAGGGTTAGGGTTAGGGTTGGGATTAGGGTTAGGGTTAGGGTTAGGGTTAGGATTAGGATTAGGGTTAGGGTTAGGGTTAGGGTTGGGATTAGGGTTAGGGTTAGGGTTAGGGTTAGGATTAGGATTAGGGTTAGGGTTAGGGTTAGGGTTGGGATTAGGGTTAGGGTTAGGGTTAGGGTTAGGGTTAGGATTAGGGTTAGGGTTAGGGTTAGGATTAGGATTAGGGTTAGGGTTAGGGTTGGGATTAGGGTTAGGGTTAGGGTTAGGGTTGGGATTAGGGTTAGGGTTAGGGTTAGGGTTAGGGTTAGGGTTAGGGTTAGGATTAGGGTTAGGATTAGGATTAGGATTAGGGTTAGGGTTAGGGTTAGGATTAGGGTTAGGGTTAGGGTTAGGGTTAGGGTTGGGATTAGGGTTAGGGTTAGGGTTAGGGTTAGGATTAGGTTTAGGGTTAGGGTTAGGGTTAGGGTTGGGATTAGGGTTAGGGTTAGGGTTAGGGTTAGGATTAGGATTAGGGTTAGGGTTAGGGTTAGGGTTAGGGTTAGGGTTAGGATTAGGGTTAGGTTTAGAACCAGATCTAAATTTAAGCATACAGAACTAGATATTAACTCATGCAAACAGAACCAGAATAAAACTCAACCAGAATCAAACTCAACCAGAATCAAACTCGACCAGAACCAAACCAGAACCAAACCAGAACCAAACCAGAACCAAACCAGAACCCTAATAGAACTGAACCAGAACTGACCCAGAAACGTACCAGAACTGAACCAGAACCGAACAGAACCATACCAGAACCGAACCAGAACCGAACCAGAAACGTACCAGAACTGAACCAGAACCGAACAGAACCATACCAGAACCGAACCAGAGTTGAACCAGAACCGAACCAGACCCGAACCAGAACCGAACCAGAACCGAACCAGAACCGAACCAGAACTGAACCAGAACTGAACCAGAACCGAACCGAACCAGAACCGAACCAGAACCGAATCAGAACCGAACCAGAACCGTATCAGAACCATACCAGAACCGAACCGAACCAGAACCGAACCAGAACCGAATCAGAACCGAACCAGAACCGTATCAGAACCATACCAGAACCGAACCAGACTTGAACCAGAACCGAACAGACCCCAACCAGAACCGAACCAGAACCGAATCGGAACCGAACTGCACCAGACCCGAACCAGAACCGGAACCGAATCGGAACCGAACCGAACCAGAACTGAAGCAGAACCGAACCAGAACCGAATCAGAACCGAACCAGAACCGAACCAGCCGTGAACCATAATCGAACCAGAACAGAACCTTACCAGAACTAACCAGAACAGAACCAGAACCAAACTCAAGCAAACAGAACCAGAATCAAACTCAAGCAAACAGAACCAGAACCAACTCAGGTAAACCGATCCAGAACCAAACTCAAGCAAACAGAACCAGAACCAAACTCAAGCAAACAGAACCAGAACCAACTCAGGTAAACCGAACCAGAACCAAACTCAAGAAAACAGAACCAGAACCAAACTCAAGCAAACAGAACCAGAACCAACTCAGGTAAACCGAACCAGAACCAAACTCAAGAAAACAGAACCAGAACCAAACTCAAGCAAACAGAACCAGAACCAACTCAGGTAAACCGAACCAGAACCAAACTCAAGAAAACAGAACCAGAACCAAACTCAAGCAAACAGAACCAGAACCAAACTCAAGCAAACATTATTAATGTCCTCAGGTTGGTATTGAGAAAAATCAGATGCCTCAGCTTGGAAGGGCTGATCCGATTTCTCCTCTCAGTGAGTATTTCTTTAAGAAGACTCTCTGAAGGAACAGATGAAGCCAGGATACACAGCCTCCCCTCCATCACCTGTATCCTATATCCTCACATATGATTGGCCACATGGCCGCCATGCTGACCAATCAAAACAAAGTTCTGCTGTGAGCAGAGCTGGGGCTGAGCACTGAGAGAGCTAAGGAGGGAAAGGAAAATACTGGGAGCCGTCTCTCTCTCTTGATGCGAGCCGGCTCTTCTGATTCTCGATAAAGCATCGGCTCTCAGAGCCGCAGCTTTTGATCATGACACATCACTAATGTGCTTAATCTGTGTTACAATTATGAGGGGGCCATGGACAATTTTCTCACCTGTAAGGGGTCCCTGACTATTGTATTATCAATTTGCCATCATTTTTAAGTATGTAAGAGATGATTTCATTGATAGCCATAGACTACATGTCTTTCAATGTAGACTTCCACTGAGAGGAACATATTAGACTATTTAGGAACTAAATTAGGAACTAAATTTAGACTGTCATACCAGCTTGATCATCAATGAAAATGTCCTGGAAAATGATCTCTGGAAAAGAGTGGGAACCCTGAATAATAATAACAAGGATAATAATAATAATAATAATAACAACAACAACAATAACAATAATAACAATAATATTGATAATACTATGAATTAACATTATTATTGATTGTTTTATTTTGTATTATTTATTGTTGTGATCATTATTGTTATTGTTATTATTATTATTATTATTACAATAATCATACTATTATTATGATTAATAATAATATTCATATTATTAATAATAATAATAATAATAATAATAATAATGATATGAATATTATTATTAATCATAATAATAGTATGCTTATTATTATAATAATAATTATAATAATAATAATAATAATAATAATAATAATAATTATTATTATTATTATTATTATTATTATTATTGTTATTATTATAAGCATTAGCATTATTTTCAGCATTAGTATTATTAGCCTCTTGCGATCTCCAAGGCTCTCAGCTGGCCGACTGCCTTGGTAGTGGGCATATCTCTATTATTTTTTTCTGTAACATACTCAGTCTTCTGTCAGTCTCTTGGAAGCAGACACTTTGACTACAACAGTAGAATTTTTACTTACTTTTTAAAATATGTTCTTTAAGGGCTGCCCACTTCAGACATTAAACTCTGTAACACCATATTTCAATTAGGGACAGATATTTAATGTTTCTGCTGCATTTATAACCATTATCTCAAAATTGGCATCATAACTTTGCCTTAGTTGTTGAATAACCAGATCTACTTTTGAGGCACCGTGTTCTGGACAGTTACTGTGTCACTTCATCTTTCATCCCCCTGGTGCTGTAGTTGTGAGTGAAGGATGGGGGGTACGCCCTCTTTACAGATAAGTGGTGCTGTCTACTGTTGGGATTTTAAATCTAGACCCCAAATATAAGACCAGGTTCAGGTTACTATGCAATACATTACAGATGGCAATTGACAGAGCCAGGGGAAGCTACAGATTAACCTTAATGCTTGATCACTAAAAGAGCTCATGTTGCTTTGTTTAGTGTAGCAGCATAGTTCACCGAGTTTGAATGGGTATCAATTCAGAGATATTCTAGATTATCAACTTTATAGTTTGATGAAACATTCAGTCCTAATGTTTTCTTCCACGATGAGATTGGTTTCATGCATAGTGCATAGGGTCACTGACTTCTTTGACAATCAGATATAATATGAATCAAATAATTTGACTTTCACAGTCTCCATATTTCAACTCAATGAAGAATTTTAACCAACCTGTTGGGCACTGTTTCCACAACTATCATCAAAACATCAAGTTTGGGAATAGCTTTTGGAACAATCGTTTCTCTTCCCCCCCAAAAAAGAGTTGTAAAGTAAATGCCAAGACAAAATCAAGCTGTTCTGGCTGCACACTGTGTCCCAACATTTTACAGAGATGCTTTGGTCTGCACATGCCACTAATAGGTCTTTACACTTGTGTTTCCTATTAGTTCTCTGTCTTTTTGCCTCATTTATGACAGATTTCATCTAAAACTCAGCTGTTTCTCATAGTAATGATTCATGGCAAGTTGAGACAGAATTGCTCTTGGACTCTAAGTCCAGGCAAGCCAAATTATCAGTCATGCCACTTAGTGTGACTAATACAGTATGTCTGCAAACAATTCCAATTATCATGTGTATAGCATGGGCCTCCAAGAGGTATGATTTGCCGTTTTCCTGCTGTTTGTATTTTCACAGCTTCATGCTGGCAGGCGGCAGTTACAACCTGACTGTATCGTTTTCCTAACAATGTGTTTGGCTCTTCCTGCAGACCGCCATGGACCAGCTGCATATGCACTTCACCCAGGCCATCCACAACACTGTGTTCCAAGTCGTACTGGGATACGTGGAGCTGTGTGCCGGCAATGCTGATACCAAGTTCCAGAAAATGCAGTACAAAGACCTGTGCACGGTAAGGAGATAAATGTGTTTGGCTGGTCAATTTATGCCACCAACATTTGCCTATTCTGTCTCTAATTTCATGGTCATTTCTGGCTAGAAATGGCTAGGTCCAATCCCCTTTCTTCAATGCCAGTGTCAGGTCTCACCTCTTCTGTAGTCAGTTAAATGAAATTGTGAATAAAAACCACCACCTACAAAGTGCTGAAAGGACATTTGACACACTGCTGAGCCCATTTTCAGCCACTTTGCTACTCACATTATCTCTCTGGATTTCTTTCTGCCTTGTAGCCAAGCGAAAAATACCTACATTCATGACAAGGGATTCTACAGATTCTCCATAATAGAGTGAAATAAAGGAGGATGCAGAGAGCATGGAGAAAGTAATCCAGAAAATGGGTGTTAAAAAGCACATTGTAGCCCTCAACTATGAGGCCATTCATCCTGCTCACTATACAGAACCACACTTCAGAAGCAGCACTGTTCAACTCTGCTCCCTAAGCTGCCTTGTCTTTAGATCAAAATAAATCACATCTGCTCGGCCATCAAGCAAAAAGTTGGTTGATTTGATCATGAATTTGCACAGTCACAGTCTGACCTTCCATGTTCAGGGGTTTATACGGGGCACCACTAAAGGTTATCTCTGCCCAATCCGGGAGCACAATCTATCTTCCTCTCCCAATATTTCAGCACTCATAGTTTTTCTCCTCCCAACCCCTCTGGCTCCACTTTTTGCCTGCTGTTTGACTGCATAGCTTTAACAAGGGGGGGATGCCTACTGTGCTCATACAACTACACTGCCCTGTCCTTTACCTCTTACCTTCATGCTACCTCTCTTTCTCTTCACTGCACCTGCTTCCTGCATATTTTTCCACTTTTTTTTCCTGCCACAAATAGTAAACATTCTTGAAGGAGCATTATTCAGCTCATAAAGGCAAGGGGGTTGCATTTCTTTTAGTGGGAGATTTAGGGGGGTTGATGGGAGCTTGCATTTAAACTCTCAGGCAGTGTTTTTAGGATGTAAGAGCTGAAAGTGGACTAATAATTCAGTTCTTCCAGTCATTTTAAACTAGTTTTGAGCACATTTCTGTTGTGTCACCACAAATAAGAGCTTAGACAGACATTATTATATATTTTTTGAAGTGGGATAGTATCACATACTTAGTACTCAATAGTACTAATATCAAAAATCACTGGATATTTTTGGTGTATTGTGAATCGTACATATACACTTGTGTCGTACTTTCTTAACCTGAAATGATGGATAGACTTTGTCACTTATTCTAATATTGGATTGGGGTGTAATTCACATCCATGTGGGCACCACCCCATAGACGGTGTTCAGAAAGGTCAGAACCTTTCAAAGCACAGAACTTCATGTCATGATTCTTACCATTTTTGGAAAGAAAATTAGCCCATTGCCTTGCAGTTCTGATAAAACTGCCACTATAGCTGTACGTTCCACGACTGTCTCTTCGACGGCCGCCATTGTTTACAGGTTTGCGGTCGCTTCTTGATAAACTGCGCCCATAGCTCACGCTTCTTTCTCCTAAAATTAAGCCGATTGGTCTGGTCATTCTCTTACCAGGAACAAACCTATCAGCTTGAAGTTTTGCAAGATGGATCCGCCTGATGATAGACATGGAATCAGGCCAATCCATCTGCTTTGACCTTATCTGCAGGGGCAGATAGTCTAGCCTCCATTCTGTTATTTTGACTGGCAACTGTAGGTAATACACTTACTATTTACAAGTATGTCATACAACCCCACTTAAAAAAACTGATCTATGCCTTGTAAGGCCAAAATAAAAGAGATTTATCTGAGCTTCCTCTGTTATGTCACCCATTGGTTTCTTTAAGGAGGTTTTCAACCCCAAAGATGGCATATTGGAAATACTGACTAACTGACCAAGCTAATTTTGGATCAACCTTGACATAGGCTAAGAGGTGGCGCTTTTCTCATCCTGGCTAACATCTACAGTGCAGCCGCCTGTATGAATAATGAATAAAAAATGGGCCATAGATCAGGCCGTAATCATGTTTATTTTTGCTTTAAAAATTGGTATTTAAACACAAGACCTAATGGGGATCCTCTACCTTTTGCAGGCAGCCTCTAGTGGACACGTGAAAAACTGCAGTATTTTTTTTTTGCACTCACGCATTGGCTTAATTTTTCATTAACAGAGGTTGCCACTTGGTTTAAGTATTTTTAAATGTGCTCCCATGACATTGATACTCAAAAAAGGCTTCACGAAGCTGCGATTTGACTGGTAGCTTACGCTGCATGAGATTCCCAAACAAAGGAAGTCTGTGGAGGAGATAACATTAAATAAAAGGATTCCTCTCTCACTGTTGGTTAAGAGGTACAAGTATTTTTCTCTACAAAATTGTTAGTTCTTCCTTTTCTACTCTAATCTTCTTGCAAATATTTAGTAAGAAAATGATTGGATATATTTTTGTATCATCTTGTATGCCTTAGTAACCTTCTATGAATTCTATTAAATCTTCAACCCAACAAAAGAAATGTTCTCTTCACTCAGGTGGCGTTTTCAAACATCCATACTTTCAGTTCTCTCTGTTCTTTATTTTTTTCTTGCTGATCTGATACTAAGCTAGCTGAAAAACTGTGTCACGGATCCTCTGAAATACTGTGTGTATGTATCTGTTACAGTAGCCACAGATTCATCCTCATGTTTACATATGTCTGATGAATCCCCTGCTCTCTAGTGTTGCCTGGATGATCCCACTCAGGCTACTAACACACAGATCCATTGTACAAACAACAGAAGCTACTCAAGATTGATGGGACGTGTCAATAAACTCTCGGCCGTGCTGTAACGATTGATGGGGCAACGCTCGTGCAACAAAATCACACACTCCAATGAAGGATTTGAGCGGATACATACAATTTATATGCAAGAAAGCAGCATCTTCAGCCTGCCTGTGGAGACTTGCAAAGGGAGATGAAGATACAGTATATGATTTGTTTTGAATACAGTTAAGGCATTTATATACCTGCCTTTAAATTGGCATTATGAAAATAACTTTACAAGTAGGTAAATGAAAAATAAATACCTTGCTTCATTATGCACTCTTTGGTCTAAAATGAAATAGCTGCTTATAATATCTATTTAAAAAAGGCTGAAATCTGTAGTTTTAGTGCTCTCAGAGTATTTGTAATGTTCTCCAGCATCCCTCTTAGAGATTTTATCGGATTTTAAAGAGCAGAAGCACCCATTGACTTGTATACAAGCTCAGTCTCACAACTATTTAAATTACACTTGTGACAAACAGGCCAAAACAATGTGCAATCTGCTAAGCAATACTCTCTGCTTCAACAAACATCATCGATTAGCTCCTGAGCAAGGAATCGAAGCTGCTCTAGTGGAGCTGCTCGGTATAGATGCGGGTATGTTGGGAGACTGTATCAATAGCAAAGTTGGAAGCAGAAAGGCAAACTTATCCAGTTATACCTCTGATAAATAAAGGTTGAGAGAATTTTAGAGTCTCATAAGACCCTCTGAACTGACCTCTTAGTTATGCAACTTAAAATTCAAGAGGAATGGAGGCAGACAGAAAGGTCAGCCCTGATTGGGAAAGGGTCTTATTAATTTTACATCAACATCTCATCATTATTGGCCAGCCTCACTCCATATCAATCCCCTGGTCTGTCTGGCTTGTCTCCTGCTGGATATAGGACAGTTCACAGCCAGAATCATAGAAGGTTCTTGTGGGAAATGAGGGGACTTTAAATGCAGGACTATACAACGACTGCAGGCCAAAACTTTGGTAATTGTACTGATAATATGACTGTAGTATTGATCATCATGAAGACGTAATCACAACAACCTCATATTTGGCTAGTAGGCTGGCTGCCCAGAGAGAGAGAGAGAGCGAGAGCAAGAGAGAGAGAGCGAGCGAGCAGTGGTTAGGTGACAAAAAGGTTAGGTGAAGAGAGTCTGTGCTAATGACAAAAAAACAGTGACAGAGAGACATGAAGCGTTTTTCCCCCCAGATGTTTTCACGGCAGTTACACTCTAAAGAACACGTCCACATGTCCATGTGGCGTCTCATTAAGATGCATGACTTACATTTGTGTCTGTCGCAGAGCAACAAAGAGCACAGGAGAAACAGCAATCATGCCTGATTGCTGCATAGTTTTTTTTTACTGCCTTTCTGTTGTCCGTCTGTTATGTTTTCACCAATGCAACATGACTGACACACAGAAGTGTCCCCCAACACAGCCAGATGATGTTAACATCTGAAAACACAGACAGAGGCCAGGGTGTCTTCAGGTACAAACCCGACACATACTTCAACTGTAGACTAATTGTTATGGAATATTTAAATTGGGTCATTACCATAGACTGTATAAAATATGGACGTAGTACCCGTGACGTCACCCATCTGTTTCTGCAGCGCTGTTTGAGGTAAATAGTCGGCGGCAGCCATATTGGTACGGAGGTTGTTTTCGCCCTTGCAGTGGTCAGTGGTTCAACTCCCGGCCTGGCTCATATGCTGCATGTCTTCCCCTGCTCTCTACTCCCCACATGTTATGCCTCTCTTCAACTGTCCTGTATGATAAATGCAAAAATGCCCCAAAATAAAACTTAAAAAAAACCCCAAACAATTCTGGTATTGTGACTGGCCTCTGTTCTCAGCTCCACAACTACAGTATGTTAAATCATCTTTTGTAGCAGACTGAACATGGCTTCCTCCAAAGCTGCCAGAAAGGCTAGTTTTGTGTTTGTTTATCTTTTAAAGCAATAAGCTCTACTGATGATAGAGACATCACTCCACCAGTATCAAACTGCACATCAGTAACCCACAGTCATCCACCCCACTCTCTGATTAAGGCTGACTTTTAATGCAGTCGTATAACGGAGAGATGGTCCATCTCTCAGGCCCTGGAGTGGACGTAGACTCTGCTGCTTCTTTTGTGTTAAGCATTGCCATGATCCTGGGGGTGTTTTGTGTTTACTAAAGCTTCATTACAGAATCAAACTTATCAGTGGCAACTGATGGGAATTGATTTTTCATGTAATTTGTTGTTATTATTCAGTCACAGTGGTAATAGACATCTAAAGACTGCAGCTGCTTATTACTGAGAGTGTCTTTTTAATTACTTCATCAGAGGAATGTTTTGTTTTCAGACCAGAAAACCACATTCGTTAGATGTTTGTGTATTTAGTCTCAGAGAAATTATGCAGTGTTGTTGTTAATCAGTGAAATAACATAACATTTTTATGATTTATTAATAGAAAACGCCATTTGAAATATACATGGTTTATACTAGGGGCTCCTCTATAACTTACTTAATATGTAAAGAATTTTCAGTCAAGATTGTTTCGCTTTAATCCCTGTTATAAGAAATCATACGAGATTTTTGAGACACAAGTAGTCCCCAGGAATCTAACTGCATAGATGTGTTTTTTAAAATTCAGATCATACTTGTTGACTTATCAATAAAAAACTGTTTTGAGACGAGAGCATGCGTACGGCTGCGTATAAATGATTTCCGTTTAAGGAAGTGTTTTGCACCGTGCTCCCTTGCTGGCCCAGCAGGTCCACATATTGCTGACTATGTGTTTGATCTCTGTCAGGTTAATATGTTTGTTTATTCCTTTCTTGAGGGGAGGTGTGTGTGTATGTGATTATCTTTTCATAAGGAGAGTGAATCAGCTAAATCAAGACTACCTGCACTCTCTCTCTCTCTCTCTCTCTCTCTCTCTCTCTCTCTCTCTCTCTCTCTCTCTCTCTCTCTCTCTCTCTCTCATCTCTTTTCGTTAACGTCTGGCATTTCTTTTATTCACGCTTCTCCACACGCCAACGCTCGACTGAAAAAAGGCTCTCTGTGCTTTGTTTTTCTCAAAATCTCCCTGACACAGCTTGGTATATTTTATATGCATAATGTCAGGTAACTGTCTTCAACAGACAGCGTGGCTGCTCCATAATAGACCTGGATCCTCCCTCTTCTAGGCACTTTCTGAGAAGGCTGTATCCTCCAACTCCATTTTGCAGCTGTTTTTTTCCCATGTTCCTTTGACACAGGCGCGACATTAAAGCACTTTACTGTCAGTTGCTGCTTTTAACATGTTAACACAGAGAAACACAAACATGTGACAGCAGCTCTGTTCTCGGGGGCAGCTGAGGTGAACTCTTATTGTCAAACCCACTGAAGACCTGAACCCACACCCACGCTCCTACCACTCACCCAAATGTCATGTCCCCTAACCCCAGTTGCCTAGCAACATGCTGCTGCATAATGGTTGGCTGGTGGAGAACATGAGATAACACATATAAGCCTTGTTTTGTCAGAACTGGTTCATTAAGCTCACCTTTCTGACCGATGGCACTGGAGCCCTTTTGTACACAGAGCTTTGTTTATCTCTGTTTTTTCCTTAATGTAAGATGGTTTCCTATGTGATGGGGCTCAGCTGATGTAGATGACTATGTGACTCTTAATGCTACTTTTTTATGTTATTTAAATACATTTTTTTTGAAAAATTGGACCTAAGGTAGATTTTTGATGCTATAGAGTGCTACATGCTAAAAAATGGCACCGTACAATCTAATGTATCATATAAATGTTGACAGTGATTTATTTTTGTTTGTATAAAAGCATCACCATACATTTCCTATCCCCTAGTACAGGGGTCCCAAAACTTTTCGGACCGCGACCCCTAAAATATAGTTGCCAAAGATTTGCGACCCCCACTGTCCCTCAAAGTGATTCAATGTAGCTTCATACGTCATTTAGCTGGTCTGCAGAAAATTTGCCACCTACATTTACACATGTCTGTATTTCCTGTGCTGATGTTTTTGTTAATTAACTGTTAACTAAAGGCTGATTTATACTTCTGCATCGCTGACACGGACATGAGCACCACATACTTGTGCGTTGATGTGTCCGTGTCGCGCAGCAATTCTCCACTGAAACGCCTGAGGGCAGTGCGGTCTCTCTGATAGCCGGTCGCCTGCTTCCAGCCCCGCTACGATCTCTGTTTACTTTCCCACAGTGATTCAGAGCGTGTTATGTTAATCTACAGCTGATACATGTTACTGTTTATCATACAGACATGATTACATGAAGAATAGAGAGGAGGAGATGAAATACACTGCCGATGTGCGGCCGATATCCGGGATCCCGGAAGTGTTGTAAATGCGGGAAAGACAATGCCGCCGATCGGACCAATCACAGGGCTTGCGGTTCGCATCGATTCTACAGGTAGTTACATTTTGGAGGAGGTGCATGTCAGCTACGTGTGTAGGCCTCTGCGTAGGTACGGGAGCTATGCGGACCCCCAGCGTATCTTACGCCGTCGATTCGACGCAGAAGTATAAATCCGCCTTAACCCTAACTCTAACCTTAACCCTAGGAGTCATCTAGAAACAAAGAAAGGCAGAAAAATATTGAAAAAAATATATATATTTACAAGGTTTTATTTCAAAGTGAATTACTTTAGGTTAATATATCTACAGCAATGAACAATATACAAAATTTTTGATTACTTGAAAAAAAATTAAAACATCTTGCAACCTTCAATTAGTGTCTGGGAACCCCCACTTTGGGAACCCCTGCCCTAGTAGTCCTATGTTTTAAATGTAAGAATTTTGACTATCTTACTTTTACAGCTTTTATTTTGAAGGGCTAAAAGTGTCTTCTTCAGAATTCAGTGTAGTGTTGTTAGATTTGTAAGATGACAGATTTTAACACCCTTTTTAACTGCAGTGGAGTCATGGAGTCGTGGAGCTTCCTTAGGTATCAGCTCCGCGGTTAAGACACTTTATATGATAGTGGTCATTACACAACATTGTCTCATTGATTTCTTTTGAGTGACTCACTAAGAAATCATCCGTCACTTGTCACTCAGGCACTCAGACATGCTGGTGGAACACCCCCCCACCCGCTGAAGAAGGTCCTACTCATGTTAGTTTTTGAACAGTTGGGATCTGTTTTCTCTTTCAACAACTCGGGTTACTTGAGGCTTGTGGTGTGTAATTTGCAATGCTATTGTGAGAGGTGGCAGGGTACTGCAAACACTTACTCACTCCCGAGGTTTACACAAAGTGCGTCTGCTGTCGGCGGCTCTGTTTCATCTGGCAGTGATTAATTTGCCTGTGAACACATTGACATGGCTCCATTGGTGAGTTGTGCTGCGGAGCCTTGAACTCAGTAGTAGCTGCTGTTATGCCAGCTCCGCTATCCTGAAGTTGGCCAAATTTTAACACAACTCATGCATTTTTTCCAGGCAGTCTAGCCTCCTTAGAGCACAGGAATGAAGCATGCATCTGTGGGGTGTGTGCTGGAAAAAAAACAGTGTGCATATTTCTTGGATGGCGTGGTACCAAACATTTTTAGCTCTTATTTGGATGGAGCATAACTGTGATATTTCAAAGATAATGCATAATTGAATTCATATGTCACATATTTCATATACATCATCAAGATCAGGATCATCTGTTGTGATCATTAATATTGTAGCCAAGCCACATCATGCCACTACTTACCTCAATCAGGTTTTACATTAATTAGCTCCTCCTTAAGCTTTCTTCTGACACAGAAAAAGGCTGTTTTCCTCCTTAGTGTCCTTGGATGAAGAGTGTAAACAGACTTTAATTAGATGTTACATAGAGGACAGCTTATTTTGAGTTGTAATCTTGTACTTGATTCTAAAATTAGCCAGCACAATGTCTTCCATGACCCTGAAATGGTTATTTTTTTCTTTAAGGATATTAAAAAGCCTTCAGAGCACATACGACAAACAAACAAGTCCTACAAAATATGCCAAGTCCAAGAAAAATAAGAAAAGTGCATGAGTGACCTTGTTGTGTTCTCTGTTTTGTTGGCAGCACATTACCCTGGACAGCTACATTCCCTGCCTGACAGATCTGTGCAAAGCATTGTGGGAGGTGATGCTGAGCTACCACCGCACCATGCAGTGGCATGAGGAGCGTGACAAACTGGAGTCTGCCCCTTCTCCAGGTGAGACTACACACATCTTAACCCTTTGACTTTTGTATTCCTCCAGATTCTGTTTGTATTCAGCTGAACTCCTCTATTTGTTCTGACCTGATAAAAGGCAGGGAGGACGCACACAGTTCCTTTAAAAGCAGCTTGTCTTTGTGCAGTCCCAAATTCAGAAATAAAAGATACAATCATTATCTGAAGGGGACGTTATTTGA
The DNA here is from genome assembly GCF_009762535.1 of Notolabrus celidotus. Taxonomy (NCBI): domain Eukaryota; kingdom Metazoa; phylum Chordata; class Actinopteri; order Labriformes; family Labridae; genus Notolabrus; species Notolabrus celidotus. The sequence continues at coordinate 14,841,914 of NC_048287.1, read as the reverse complement.
ACACTTTCTGCTTTTTGCAAGCTGTTGCTTTAAGCTCCACGTCCTTTTTTTGTGTGCTAAACTCATGAAATCTCTTTCCTGCACTTTCTTCCTGTCCTTTTCTCCTTGTTTATTCATTTTATTATAATATCATAGAATTACACTAAATCACAAATTATTGAACAGTCATCAACAACATGACATCCGGTCGAAGCAGATGGCTGTCTAACATGAGTCTGGTTCTGCTCGAGGTCTCTGCCTGTTAGAAGGAAGTTTTTACTCGCCACTGTAACTAGCTGAATACTGCGAGGTGCAATGCTCATGTTGGATTAAGATGAGATAAGATAAAGTCCTGTCAGTAAGTTGGGACTTGATCATATCCTGTCTTGGTGTTGGGTCTATGTTAATAATTTAACATAGTCTATGTTAATAATTTAACATAGAGTATGGTCTAGACCTGCTATGTTTGTAAAAGCATCTTAACACTTGTTGTGATTTGGCGTTATACAAACAAATTTTGATTGATTGATAGATTGATTTATTGATTTATTGATTTATTGATTGACATTAAACTTCCAGAGTGATCCATCCTTTCAGTTTTCAGGATAGTTATGGTAAGAACATTTTGTGTTTTCTGTTAGAAAAAGAAAGCATGATGAGCTACAAATATGTGTAAACATAATTGTTTGCCATAGAAATACATCTAAATAAAAGAGGTGCATCTGAACAAACGTATGATTTTCCACTGTGCCCAGATTCTCCAAAACTGTGTTTACTGAAGCTTCAGGCAGCAAGTGATGCAAAATTCCACCGATCATGACATTGCTAGCTTAAGCCATTTTTTGTTATTGCCTGCCTGGCAGTTTTGCTCAGTATTCCATACAAGCCCTTAGTTTGAGTATTTGTAAATGTATTTCATGTCTAAACAGAAGTGTTCCCAGTTAAAAGCAACATTTGTTTGGAATATATTTCTTAGCTTTATGTGGATCTTCACAGAAAGTGTGTACTTTCGCCAAATGCCAAATCCACTCCCTATACAGCAAACTGCAGGACTATCACACATATTCAGTCTACAAAGAAAATGAGGTCAGCTTTCTTCAGACAGTTCTGCTCTCTCCTGGCTGTTTGGTTCCAGCATACAGTAGATTTATCAGCTTTACAACTGACAGAAAGGAATGATTGAATCTTGCTTTATGAAAAGAGAAGAGAGCACTGAGGTGCTGCGGTGCAGAACAGAGTGGAGTGGCACAGAAGTGGAATATATTTTCCACCACTTACCAAATCCCCCTTCAGTGTAGAGGTCATTGAATGAGTAGATAGTGGAACAAACACTTCTGATTACAATGTTGTTTGTAAAGTAGCTCCACTCTGCAACAATACAAACAGGCGTGCATTGTGCATCACGGTGATGTTTTATTTCTGTACCCATTAATCTTGTTTCATTATCAAATTGAAATTAGTTTGATAGTCTGTCCTAATTGCATGAATATAAATTATAAGTACACATTGTATAATTTAAATAGAAGAACTATTATGACCCAGGTTTCAAGGATAGTTGTGTAAGCAGGTGATGAGTCATGAATGTTGCATTTCATTCTGAGGGAATTGCGAGTGCTCTGTTGCAATGCTAATGCATACAGGGTTTTTCTCATACCGGGCCGGGTTGTTTAAAAGTAATCTGGAGAAGCGTCTAGATGGGTCACATCTTAAAATTGAGTCTTTCCAAATACAAAAAAGGACTACAGTATCAGATTGGAATGGGTTACAAAAACCTAAAGTTTGTGTTGCACCAAACTTTTAAGTAAGATTGGGATTATTCTGAAAAAAAAAAAAAATAGGATTATCCTCATCTGAGAGGGCTGGATTCTGGTTGGAATGCCCAAGCAAAAAGCAATACATTTTTAAGTAGGTAAAACAAATAATTATTTATTCAATGATGTTGATACTTTGAACATTTGTTCAAGATTTTACACAAGAATCACTGAATCAGTACCATGACATGGTAGGTGAGGTAGACTTTAGGGTTGCGAATAACAAAAACGGAAAGATTTGATAACAGCTGTTTACACCAGACAAAAAATATGAAATTACCTGTCAGGATCTCAAGGTTTCCGTAAATGTTGGCGCCCCCTCTGGATTATGTCATCCTATTTTGAGTACCAGTATTCCAGATTTGGTCATTTGTATAAGCCTTTATTTGGTTAAGATTGATGGATACATAACTTTTAACATGTAACTTGCTACTGAAGTATCTGACAGGAAATACGTAACTGACAGGGAATAAGAAACTGACGTAAAACAAGTCAAGGAGAAAACTATGGTGTCCCAGACTCTCAAGGAAATTTAGATTGAGACCCCCTTCCTGTTTAGTGACTTGCATGGATAGGTTTTGTGACCCTTAGGCCAGCAGAGCCAAGGAGAGCACAATAAATGACTAGATGTTAAGATAAGTTTGGGCACTGTAGTAGGCTATGACACTGGCTCTCAGACCTATAAAGGGTATTGGGTCAACAGCATTCTGGGAGTCAGCAGATCTGTTCTCCCAAGCATTCCGCGGTGCTCGTTCGATACTGGTTTTGATTCTTATAATAAACATATTACTATGCAAGCAAGCCAGTGTCACTAAGATTCCTTCTACATCTACACATCACGGGCGGTCAAGATACGGCACTACAAATACGTAGGGGTGGGAATCACCAGTGGCCCCATGATACGCTATTATCACAATACTTAAGTCACAATTCAGCTTTCCTTGTTAAAACAATCCAGAATAGGTGCAGTCATTTGACTGAGACATAAAAGCTTTCATTTATTCATTTCAACTTATTTTTGACTGTCACCTCTGCTGACATTGGTAGAAAAAAACTCAACAGTGCCATCAAGTAGACTGAAAAAGCTATTGATTTTATTTTCTTTTTTGTGACCATTCCGACCATGTTTATTGTTTAAGCTGAACAGCAAGTTACCTGTTGTGTTCGTACATTTTGCGGAAAGTACACTGACTCTCCACAACCCATTAAGAACAGCAAGAAGGCCATACACCACATCTGTCTAAACCCAGAGCTTATGTCTGGATCAACAGGGAAAGTCTTGCTTGTGTCATCGCTGCCTCTCCATCCTGCTTCCAGTCTGCCAGATGTGAAAACATCAGCCTTGGGAAGCTCAGTTGTCAAGGCAATACATATTCTGTGGTTTAGCAGTAAGCTCCACTCGAAGTTGAATTCCTCACCAGTGTAAGAAAAGACCCATACTGGATTTGGTGTATAACAATTTTCTCCTCATCACTGTTTATATCATTTGTCTTACCGCAGGCTTTGTCAGATATTAGCTGCAAAAGCAGAACTGTCAAATTAGCTGCCGCCTTCCTGCTGTGTATTGAAAGATCGCTCATTTCCATTTCCCATACTCCACAGAATTCATTAGGGGAATGGATGAGCACACAAGGGTGTCCTGAATGCTTGGTGACATGTTAAGTCCTCACGATCCTTCATTAGATGCTACCCCCCTAGCTGGAGAAAGGACATACAACACATTCCCCTCCATGAAGCCCATCTATCATTCTCCTATTTGATTGGCTGTCACGTTATTCCCCCTGTGTGTAAAGGTGCCCCTGACCCTGCCTTCATCCTGGCTTTCCCCTTTCTGTCTTTACCCTATTGTGTGCGTGGGGTCCGTAAGTGTAGTGATTGACTGGACACACTCATTTGTGAAAGAGAATTTTGAGGTGACAGTAACCCCCATCTCAGGCACAAGGCCTTCTGAGTCCTAACGGTCAAACTGACTGAAGATCACTCCGTCTTTTCCTCTTTCTGTCATACAACTAACCTTTACTATCACTGAGGAAGCAACCTCAGATCTCATTTGTTGTCTTCTAACAGCGGCGTGTCTCTCTAGGGAAAATGGCCACATTACTAGCATCCCAATGCAGCCAGTGGTTAGCATTATATTTCTTCCAGCCAAGGCTTCCTTCTCCATATGTAGCATTATTTACAGTCTAATTAGAAACCTTAAGAGGTGACTGTGTGTCCAGATCAAAAGCCAAGTGAAATTCATCCCCTCTAAATACATCTGCTAAATAATAGGCATAATTTCTTGGTTCATCGCATCCCCTGCAGGAGTGCACTTTCGTGTGTTTCAGGTAGGTCTCAGTTTCACTGTTAATAGTAAGTTACATAGAGGCTATAACCTGAAGAGGAAAGGAATAAAATGTTTAAATGATTGCGTGTTTGTTGAATGGAGGTCAGAACGATCATTTTTTTCTGGGTTTTTTTAAGTTATATTTTTGGGCATGTTTGCCCTCATTTGATAGGACAGCTGAAGACAGACAGGAACGGTGGGAACAGAGGGCGATGACATGCAGCAAATGGCTGAGGCTATAGTCTATGTATATGGGGCATGTGCCTAAACTGTCAGGCCAAACTGTGCCCTAGAACAATCATTTCTGATGCATTCCAGGAAGTCAAGGAATCCAAACCCTGTTTTTGGCATCACCGCTTAAAGCAACTTCTCCACAGAAGTCCTGGAACGGATGGCTGCACTTGGATGCAGAAATCTGGTTACTGCAATAAATAATTTGTCCTCAGATAACTGATGATGGGAGCAGTGACACCATTATGTTTGATTGCGTTCAGCCTGTTTTTGCTCCCCATTCAAAATCTTTTATTTGATATACAGCTGATATCCACATGCACAGATTCTACATTTTATGCAGAATCTGTTAATGGGGAATGCTGAGAAAGCAAAAAGACCATTCCACTGAATTGCTCTGGCAACTTGAAATATTGAGCTTGCCAGTCTAATGTTTCAGAATTTAATATGGTCAGGTAATGGAAGAAGAAGGTTGTTTCAGGAAGTAATATAGGCCAGGGTCATTCACCTGCCTGACAAAATAGATTTACTGCTATTGCACACATCCTGTCAGCATTGAAGGCTGTCAGGCACAGGGGTCGCACAGTGTGTGTGAAGGTAAATAAGCATGGCAGGTCTTGTGCATACAAGGCATGGGCATGGAGCATGTACAGAGATATTGAAATGTATGGACGCTCTGCTGTGGTTAAGAAAGCCATCAGTTCTCAGCAGTCTAGGTGAGAATTGGCCTTCACACCTCATTAATGTTCAGAAGTAACATGAAATATTAAGTAAAATGGGGAACATGGCATGTGAAATAACCTCTGCTTTGCTGACCTTTCTCATGCACGTTGCAATTTTTTGTTTTGATGGACCTATTTCTGCACTTTTCTATTCATGCAAACCTCCCTACGACCTTAGTCAACATGACCAATCTCATCCAATCTTTCTCCTTAATATTTTCTATGTGCTTATAGATCATGTGTTTATAGTAATTTGATTTATTTTCAAGCCATTCAAATAGTTCTCCCTTCAAAGGCCTTTTAGGTTGGAATTTACATAGAGCTTTGAAACTAAGCCCTTAAAAATACTGTGGTTTGCATGTTAATTGAAAATAAATGTTTGGTTTGACTGCACCAAACATCTCCAAATAAATGTATTAATGGCTTAAAGTGTTTTGGAGTGCAATCCCTTCAAATAAAGGGAGGTTTCTAAACCATGTGTTGTAGTTCTAAAGGCAAATATACCTTAATGTGGGGAACTAATCTGAAGTTTTGTTTTGTTTTGGTGGTTGTCAAAGTCAGTTCCACTACTTATTTTTTCTTGAAGTTTGTGTTGCTGCAATATTGACAAATTTGAGTTGTGATTGCTCTGGTCTCTTGCTGAACCCGTACATATTTATTCAAAGTCATAGAAATGCTTTTCCTTTATGACTCATAGTTTGAAACCAGTGGGAAGCTGAGGCCCCTGCGGGTGGTTTTCCTGTGAGTCACAAAGAACTCCGTTACCCACAACCCAACAAAAGGGCACAGAGTGGTTACTAGTTATGGAATGGCAAGAAATGCTTTTAATCTGTCATTTTTCTCCCATCTTTATTGTAACATTTTACAAACCTTTATTAAGGCTTACAGAGTTTACACCTTGGGGAGACAGTTTACACCCTCACAGTCTTCACTGACGCATCCTACATTCACAACAACAACAAAGTAGGGGGAACTTATTTGGTCAGAGTTGTTTAAGAAGATTTTAACACCTAATTTTTCAATTCGCTTACTGTCAGAAAAAGTACTATTGTGAGAGGCAGGAGCTGCCAATCATAACGCCACATCCCCTTTAACCTACATTTTGACATTTTCTAGTTTAACTCATATCCCTTCTTCTGTAATTGAGGATGCAGCTTTTTTGACCGTAACTGCTGCCAGTCACTGTGGGTGGGATTCTAAAAGTTTTTGCTTCACTTATGGGAGCTGTTGTGCCATCCATGTTTCTATACAGTCCATGTGTCAGACTAAATGTTGCAAGCTCGGTTTTCACAATGAGATAGACTTAACTAAACGAATGCTTTGTCAAAGACTCTCAAATTGTAGTCTACGCCCAACCCACTAATCCAAGACAACATGGACTGACGCATGCCTACTGGCCATGCGCTACATTGTGTGTTGTGCATCAGTCAAGATTATCCGTACGATAAAGTTCTATGCACAAGTGATAGTTGCTTTAAAAGGTAAAATTTTACGTTTAAGTCATGATATTTTTACCCTTTTCTAGTCATGCAAACAATAAGACAAGGGACAATTTGTTTCTATGGAATTAACCCCAACCCTTTTGAAGCAAAAATCACTGTTACCAACTCCGTCTTCTTCCTTGTCTGAACCTGGTGCCAGTATAAACATAAATCCAACTCGACTACTGGGGAGGGCTGTTTGAGATTTAGGTTTGTTGTGCTTAATGTTGGCTAAAGCCATTACCCTCAAGTAGAGACGAGTGACGTCTCCCGAGGAGATTTATCACATTTGAAACAGCTCCCTCTGGAGCCAGTGTGGGAATTTAAACCACAGTGATTGTAGCTGGTATGAATGGCATGATGGCATTGTAACTACTGTTGCTCTTCTAGAGTTATTGGGCTATATATCTCATTATATAACCACAGGTTTAGCCTTCTATATGTTTGTGTCACACCAGAACACCCCACTGCTTTTTATGGCTAGGACCTTCATTTTTCAACTCTCAATTGTAGGTGAGTGATGTCGTTTTCTGTTTGAACTTTTTTGTCTGTATCACTAGAAAAGAAAGCATCCAAAGACGCAGTGGAATCTGAGGAGCTTTGATTAATCCAGATTCACTGATCCCCACTGAATACAGACATTTGAAGTGCTTTACTCACATTTTATTTTTCTTAAAATATACAGAACTTCCTTTGTCTGGGTCATACTTTTTAACCTCTAGAGATCCCCTTTGATAGTTTTTTCCTGTAAGGCATCATATAACTCCCCTCATGTCTCTCATCTTAGTTGTGAAAACTTACATGAACTCCTCTTCCATGCTCTTTCTCTTTGTCTCTGTCATTCTTGTAATGTAATTTGATATAACATTGTGTGGGTTTAATAAGATTAAAGTTTGTACATTCAAAATTGGTTTCACCTTGCATACACTCATTCTCTAGTCAAAAATTGCTATTTCATATGTGACTGGGTATCCTTTTTTTCTGAAAAATGTGACATAAATGTATACCTTGTTTTAAAAACATTCAATATTACTAGAGATATTTCTCTACTTGCTCAAGACAAACGCCCAGCTCAGCAGGTTCAGCTGCTTTGTTTTGACTGCAGCTTGGAGATGTTTGAGTCTTGCTGAGATAAATTATGTGTTTAGGTCTTTGAACGTTCTCACTCTCTCAGAAAAAGAAAAACATTACCCATGATTCATGCCTGTCTGCCTTGTTTTTTCAGACTGATGTGTCTAACCATCATCTGGTTTAACCGTTAATGAAGGCCAGTGCGTGTGTGATGGCAAAAGCAACAGATCCACACACATTCTGTCGGTGACACATTTATGTTTCTTCAGAATTCTTAGTCTGAAGATTGTACTCTTGCCTCTTGAATGTCTTGCTCATCAGTAGTCCACCCGCACCTTTGATTTGTGCACTTAGAGATAGATTTGCTGCATGGATTCTCCAAATTGTTTTGGTTGCCTGTAAACGTACATTCTTGTCCAAGTTTCTCAGAGTTATTAGTTTTCCTTCTGGTTAGAAACTGTTGTGATCATATAATTAGAGTCCTCATTTGGGCTCTTACACCCTGCACTGAAATTGTTCCATAATGACTGAGAAGGTGACCAGCTTCAGCTTGCATTAGACAGAGAAAGGCCACATCGTCTGCAAAAGCGATGTTTTTCTGAAAGCCCCAAACGTACACCCTCCTCTCCTGGCTGTGCCTTGAGACCCTTCCAGTTTTGATACCCTGTAGCCCCCACATGAGTCCCTGAAGGACATAGTCTAAGGCCTCTCTTATGCCGTACTTCCACCAAATACACCAGATGTTGTTTGTACATTTACTAGTGACACATAACTCATACAACTCCACAAAAAAAATCTGTAATATCCCTTTAATAGAATCAGAAAAACAAACGCCACATTATAGATTCCAGAGTTGTAGTGTTTATATTTAATGGTTCTAGTCAGGATTTTCCTTTGACATGTTCACAGTGTCTTGTAGGAAAATGTTATTTATATAAAGTCCTGGGTTGATTTAAAGAAATAAACACTGAATCTGTTCCTGGAACTGTTAACATTTCTTTGCCCAACAAAATACTCCACAACATTGACCAAGCTCAGTCTCCATTTTTTTCACCTTACTGAAACGTTTAAAGATGTGGGATTGACAGCCACCTGCTTGCTGCCTTGCTCAGTGCTCAAGGCCTTCCTCAAAATCCACTTCGAACAGAGCGAGCAGCTTGACACACTGATTGAAGCAATTTTCAGCCAGTGGAAAGTAATACAGCGACTATGAGATTGTTTTCTCTACAGTCACTGCACTGCATGCTGTTTTATCTGACCCACATCACTGATCCAATCACAGGAGAGGCTGGTGTCATTTTCTGACAGTCACCAAGATCCTGACATCTTGTTTAAGTGTCTTCCAGTATTGTCCTATTAGATACTGGGTTTGCTGTCAGTGTCCTTTCTATTGAGCTGCCCCTGTTAGATGCTGACTGACAGCCACTTCTGTAGGAAAGTGGAAATTCTTCCACTTAAACTCCTGCTGCCTGCATGGTCAAACTGGGGCAGTTTTAGAATATATTTTTCCAATGTCGCAGTAAGGCATTTTAATTCTACACAAATTCAGTAGTTTGACTTATTTTTGTTTACGATGAAATCACCTCTCAACCATGCAGTACCCCCTTAACAAGAAGGACCTTTGACAGTACAAGATTAGATTGCACCTGAGGAATGATACTGTTCTATTATCAGAGTTTTTTCCATCAAGATTTTTCATCAAATAATAGCAAAAGCCTTTTCTGACTTTTGTATACAGTTTCTGATCCCGTCTGCCCCGACTCATTGAGCAGATGCCCATTGAAACAGTTAAATGAAATCCTTTGAGTCATGCAGAAATGACACAGTCGACAATAGATAAATGAAATGAGTTAGGGGAAGCTGAATTTTATCAGTCTGGTTATTCATTTTTCAATCTGTCTCTTTACTTTGTTTGAATATTCGTAGATGATGCGGCAGCCGGGTCTGATGAGTCGGTGGTGGACCGTAGCTATGTGAAGAAGAAGCTGGAGCACGGACTGACACGGATCTGGCAGGTATATAATGAACTTTTTTCCTCTCATTTTTACAAACATAAAAACATTCTTTTTCCAAGTTTTTTCCCCCCAGATTTCTGCCCTATCATAAGTCCTCCTCACACCCTGCCCCTCTCTCTTGTTTCTTCAGGATGTTCAGTTAAAAGTGAAGGCCTACATCCTCGGCACAGACATGTCCAACTTCAAATATGACGATTTCATTGTGGTACTGGATGTCATCAGCAGGTACAGCACAGAGCCGGAGCCGGCAGCTCATCCTTGTTTCCAATAATTGGCTGTCATTATCGTCACTATGGCTGTCCCTTTCCCTTCTTTTTGCCTTTTTATCTGGTCCTTTCAGTTCTTATATTTCCCCTTCTGGTTTCTCTCAATGCTGATTTGCTCTGTCATTTACTAATTTATTGAAACAAATTATGCAAATAAACCAACACAAAAACACATATATTCCTTTTTCTAATTAGAAAGTTACCATTTAAACACAACTCTTTGGGTATAATTTTTTAAGTGCAATTACATAAGTCATTTTTATTGAACTGTAATCAGGCTGTCCCTTGCTCTGCTTGCTGTTATTGTCAATGGGTGTATATTTTGTTTGAGGAGCAAATCAAAAGTTTTGGAGTTTGGACAAAAAGCTGGTTTTGGAAAAACAGCTGTGTGCCTAGTCAGCTCCCAAAAAATGTCAAAAAATAGGTCAAATTGCTTATTAAAGATGCAGAACTGTGTGGTCCCGTTTCTTTAATATCACTGCTGACATTACATTGTCTGGCTGTTGCATGCCAAGTCGGAGTAACCAGAGCAGCTCTGTTTACATGGTGTCTCTGTGCCCCAGCTGGCTCTGCTGTCAGTCAAACACACAAAGTTGTCTTACCCGAGAGGCTGAAACGCTAATAGGCTGTTTTTGATGTATCTCAAAAAGGCTTTCTTTCTTTCTTTCTTTCTTTCTTTCTTTCTTTCTTTCTTTCTTTCTTTCTTTCTTTCTTTCTTTCTTTCTTTCTTTCTTTCTTTCTTTCTCTGTTTGTCTTTTCTTTCTTTCTTTTTCTCTCTTTTTCTTTTCTCTCTTCTTCTTTCTTGTTCGCTTACTTTCTATCTTTCCATCTTTGTCTTTTCTTATTCTTTCTCTGTGTTTTTTCCTTCTCTCTTTCTTTTTTCTGTCTTTTCTATTTCTATTTCTTTTTCTTTTTGTTTGTTTCTGTTTCTTTTATCTATCATTCTTTCTCTCTTTTTCTTGTCTTTTATCTTTCTTTTTTTCTCTCTTTTTAATTTTCTTCTCTTTCTTTATTCTGTCCTTTTTTTCTTTTCTTTGTGCGTTTCTTTCTTTTATCTGCTAAATTTAGAATACCAGAGATAGTTACAGAAATAAATGTTTAACATTTCAAACACTGACAAACATTAAGAAGCCATACATACAAACGCAATACATTATACATTATTATAATAAATCAAAAGGCATTACACAACAAGTGAAACTAGGAGTTAATTTCAAAATGTATCTCAGTCATAAATATGTCAAGTAGAACATCTACACCCAGGTTAACGTGAATCTAAGTTGCATAAATAATAAATCCAATTCACCATCTGATGTCGCTATACCAATCACATGCCTGTCATGTTTCGCCCCAATCTCCCTACCTTTTTTTCATCCATCCTCCGTCATAACTTTTCCCCTTTTGTCTTAAACATCTCCTCTAGGTTGATGCAGGTGGGTGAAGAGTTCTGTGGCAGTAAGTCAGAGGTCCTGCAGGAGTCCATTAAACGCCAGAGTGTCAACTACTTCAAAAACTATCACAGGTGAGATGCCAAGGTTGCTTCTTGATCACTGAGTAGATTTATGTACTGAAGCCTTCATTTTTTTTTATTTCCCTCAGCTGACAGAAATGATTGTCTATGAAAAATTAGACTGCAGTGACCTGACTTGTGTCCCCTAACATAGCTTAAGGAGAGTTGCCATCAGTGCTTGACTGCCTCACAGAAACTTCTCTACACTATAACAACCATGGGCTGTCTTTTCCCCTCGTAATTCTCTTTAGAATAGTCATGTAATTAGACAATTACACTCACTGAGCTGGAAAGTGCATTTACATCCTGATTACACAACCCCCACCACATCTACATCCACATGAATATGTAAGCCTTCACACTGACAGCACCACATCATCCGAGTTGATTTGCATTGATCATCGCTCTGATTACCTGTCAGGAATCATTGATAAGATCCTGAAATATGGGAATACTGATAAGCCTGATACTGTGACACAAAAGGCAGAGGAAGGAGGCAAAAAGGCTTCTGGGATGGGTACACATTAAAGGTGTGAAATTGTAATTAGAGCTAAAATAATAACATGAGGGGTGACAGACCCAGGAAAAGAGAGAATGCACATTATCCTCTCCTGCTCTGACACATCAGCACTGTTAGCCAGGAGGCTTCCTGTGTGCATCATCTTTACATTAGCTTGGGTTTATTTTCCAGCCATCACTAAAGAGATTACCATCAGTGAACTTTGACTGGATGCCTGTATCTGTGTGTCAGCAGCCCGCAGACGCACACTCAGTCAGCAGGGGTGTGTTGGCCTGTGGCTGCAAAGGACAGAATGACCCTAGCAGGGGTTCAGACATGATAAGTATCTAAGAGATGCGCCGCTGGTTGTTTCTGCATATTCATAAGTCATTTTCTTAAAGTGATTGAAGTTTTAATGTACTTCAAATTCACATTGAATTTGATGAGTATAACTGTAAGGAGATAATGCAAAATGGACCGGTTAAATAAAGTCACCATATTCCCAAGACGGCTATTGACATCATATTATTGTACTATGTTCTAGCTCGCCCAATGCCCTGAAGTTATCTTTAGATAACAGCTAACATTAGTATTCAACCACTCCCTAGCTAACTTTTATTTATCCTAAGCTATGAAGCTAACAACATTTGGAAATGATGCCTTTACTATTTAATCATGTAACACTACCAGATAGAAGTGTAAAGGAACATTTTCATTATAGTCATGATTAGTAAATAACCTTTATTTACTAGACTTATAGCACTGAACACAGCAGTTTGACATTTTGTTTGCAATTAAGCCTCCGACTGTAAGCATGATATCAGCAGAAATTGGCTGCTCTGTGAGTATTGTCAACATGGAAGTTAGAGAGTTAAAATGTAACGCATGTCTCGTCCCTTTTCTTTGTACAACACTTCTCTGTTTCTCGCTCTACTCCATGTTGTCTCACCGCAACTTCCAACACCTTCAGAGAAACAATAAGGGGGGGACCTCAGTGTTTGAAGTCAACACTGCTCGGTCATTTCACAGACCTGATATTGACCTAGCATGCGAGCACCAGGGGGCCTGTCTTGAGCTGTGAACCTGCTGCACACACACTCATAAACAGGCACACACCAACACCTTCCCTGCTGGCTACACATTAGTGACCTTTGCAGGCTTGTCTTTTTTATGTCCCCACATTTAATCTGAACTCTCAGAACAAAGGAACTGCTTTAATGTAAGAAATGGCATAAGGTCAGTGATGGACAGATGTTGACTTTTCATTCTTTTTTCTTCTCCTTCTAACTCCATTGCCCCTTTTTTGTCTTTCTTCTCGAACCTTCCCCAGGGCACGACTAGAAGAGCTGAGGATGTTTCTGGAAAATGAGACGTGGGAACTGTGCCCGGTCAAGTCTAACTTTAACATCGCCCAGCTCCATGTGAGTAGGAATCAAATCACAGGGGCGAGACAGTGACGCATGGCGGCATCCGTTTATTTCACGCTGTCACTCAACTCAAACCCCGAGCCCACAGTGACATTTGCATAAGCATATGAAACACAAGGGCGCCTGCTCAATGATTTCCTCGGCTACCTATATTTGTATGTGTGTGCAAGCCTATCTATCAACACAGGAGCAGTAAAGTTCACAGCACATTATGTAACACATACGTAGAGGATACGGCTGTTGTCCCTTGTGGCGCGGATCTCACTGGATTTTATTTCCTGCTTCCTGAGCAGGAGATAAGAATAATACCTTGAATATCACTAAAGCCTGATGAGGACCAGGTATGAAAGCCCTGGAGTTATTGAAGTTAACTCATGGATACATTCGTTACCTAACTCAGAGAAAAGATCAACATGCTTACATCTTGTTCGCCTCGAGGCAGAGACTTTTTTTATTTTTCCCTTGTCTGTATTGCATGTTAATTTGAAACGAACCCACGCCTCAATTCATTTTCATAATAAACCCTCTGGCATGAGAAATTTCACCATGGTCAGTTTCTATAAAGTTCATAACAGCGTGGTCCCCATTAAAGCTCCTGTTACCCCTTTTCCACTAAATACATCTTCTCGACTGAGGCAGTCTCAGGGCCGGTTCGGAGCTGGCGCTCAAATGAGAACCGTTTCTCTTTCGTGTATTGACTGCGAGTGAACCGGCTCCCAGCCGGGAAAACCGGTTCCAGAGCGGCTCCAACTCTTTGCTCGTCTAGAACCGCAAACCGCTTACGTCAAGTGCGAGGGGCAGGGTTGCCGTGATCAGAAACACAAACCAAACGTGTTTCTGCCATTGTCCTGACTAATGGATTCCAAGGCAAAGCAGTGGTCGGCCGAGGAGACAAGCTGGGAAATACAACCCGGTTCGCTTTGGTCGAAAAGAGGTAAAGGTAACCCTGGTGCTAGTTCTGGCTGGTGCTAGTACTAGTTCAGAGTTGGTTCAACTTGAGAACCTCTTTAGAACCAGTTTGCTTTTCCACAGGCAAGGGCCACAAGTGAGCCACTTTGTGATAACCCCACCTCCACCCCCTGCTGTAAGCGGTTCTTTCTTCTAGCCCAGTAAGGAGTTGGTACTACTCTTGAACCATTTTTTCTGGTTTAGGGCCAGTTCTTTGGTTGTCGAAACACAAACAACTGGTTCCAAACCAGCCCTGGAACTGACTCTGTGAAAAGGGGTGTGTGAGGAACTTTTGGTTTGTGTCAATTTTGGCACCCCCTGTGGACTAAGTTGTGCATGCCATCTCTTTTGTGATCTTATCCTGCATATTTAAAAGTGAAATCCCATCCTGATTTCTATTCATCTACCTTTCAATGTTTCAATGTGAGAGACAAATATAAAAGTTCATGAAAAAACATTTTGCTGATGGCTTCGTTCACATCTGTATGGTCAAAACTTGGTATAAGAAATCGACACTGAAGCTTAAACAAAATAATGAAGCATAGATTTTTGTAGCCTTAAGATCAAACATATAAATCCGGGGCGCTGGTGGTCTATGCACCCCACGTGCAGGGGCTGTGGTCCTCGTCGCAGAGGTCACAGGTTCGATTCCACCTTCGTCCGTTTGCTGCATGTCCTCCCCCTCTCTCTGCTCCCCATGTTTCCTGTCTCTCTTCAGCTGTCCTATCCATACAGGCAAAAAATGCCCCAAAAATATAACTTTAAACACATAAATCCTAAAATAAATGTAATGTTCAAATGCAGGCATATCTTCTAACAAACTTTGGCACCTGCTGCTGCTTCTACCCCTTAAGTTTCTCCTACACTCGACACACCTTTTTAATAACCAATTACACAGATTACATTTGAAATAATTACATTTCCTGAGCATGGAGCATTTTCCATTAAATTAATCACATAAGAAGCTTTGATACACCTACTCACATGCAGCCTAAGGAGAGCTTGTTGTTGAAGGTCATTGACTTGAAAGGGAGAGAAACAGATGATGCAAGAACAGGCACATTGCCTTGCGAGCAGGCTGTTCTCTTTTTTTTATTTGGCTCTGGGCTTAGTTCTGCAAGCTAACTTACACTGAATCATCTGTTTCTTATGACTAATTTGACCTAATCAGGATTGCTAATTTAGAAATGATGCAGTAAATTAATTGAGAGTTGATATAGCATATCACAAAGCTCATAATCTGAAAGGTCAACGTTTCTAAATCACTTATCATGTACTGTATGTTCTCAGCTAAACCTTCTTTATCGCATTCCTTTGTCTCTTCCATTGTCTCCCATCCAGGAGTTCAAGTTCATGGGCCAGTGTCGTTCGCCGTCCGTCTCCCCAAGCAGACAGGCTGCATCCTCAAGCAGCGCGGCTCAGGAGGAGCTGTCTCTGTTCCAGCAGTACCTGCAGGAGGGGAACCCCTTTGAGATGCACGCTGAGAACAGAGAGGAGGAGACGGAGGACGTGCTGGCATCCAACGGGGTAGGAGCATCGCTCACATACACCGACCCGCTAAAGGCCGATAATTAACAAGGCAACCTGTGTCAACAAACAAGTTAACAAGGAAACATTCCTGCTATGTGTTTTGTTCAAAATCTGAGAAGGCAGCACCTAACTTTTATAGGAAACATTCTAATGCCGATTATTTTCACTGAGTGCATTGGTCGAATGTGCGTATATCAGTATTCTTTGTGCAACTGCATCTTCAAAGCCAGAGGACCAGGCTGGATCTCCTTAGAAGGAGGTGTAAGCCTTTTGTCTTGTTCAGCAACTTGAAAACTAAGAGCTCCGGCTTCCCTAAGAAATCTGAAACCATCATGAGAATAGCATCCACCGCAAAAGACAGAAAAATCACT
Source organism: Notolabrus celidotus (assembly GCF_009762535.1). Classification (NCBI taxonomy): domain Eukaryota; kingdom Metazoa; phylum Chordata; class Actinopteri; order Labriformes; family Labridae; genus Notolabrus; species Notolabrus celidotus. The sequence goes on along the minus strand of NC_048287.1, from coordinate 14,825,727 downwards.
GTGATTGTGTGGTGGAGGAAGAACAGGATGATTCAGAAATGTCTCTCCATTTTTGAATTAGCAAGGTGCTGTTAGCTGCAACGCTAGTGTGAAATCCGGCTTCTCTTGTTCGAAGAGTTGAGCTCTAAATTCCTTTTATCACACGCAACAGTATTGCCTCGCTGATCCTGGCAAAACCCTTGTTGCAGGGTAGAAATTGCTTTGATGGGCACACTTCCTGCCTATCTCCTTGGTTGTAGTTAGCAGGTCTGGTGTAAGGCAGGGTCGCTGCTAGGTGAGCAGGTTAGCTACTTGCTCCTGCCAGTGGAACCAATTTCTAATATATTTAATGGATTTCTCAGCCAAAGGTGGAAACAAACCCACATCTGGCAAAAGTATACGAGTAAAATTTAGATATGGTCAACCATACACCTATAACATGAGCCAGAGAATGTTGGCTGGATTTTATACACATATATTAAATACACAGTGCCAAAGAGGGCATAGGCTATTTGTTATATAAAAAGTATTTCTTTTTAACAGTAGAAGAAGAATGATCACGTTGATATCTTGACACATCACCTCATCTTTTGTATTTTGATATATTTGCCTCTCAGGCTCAACATGAAAAGCAATATTGCACTATCTAACACACTGGACTTACAGCAGCTCTAGCTTGGCTGTGTCTTAAGCCTGTAATCCTCTCTATACGGCTGTTGTGTTGCCCAAGCCTGCAGTTTAAGGCCAAAAAAACCCAATCTGTTATTTCAGGGGAGATTGAACTGAAATGTACTCTTGAGATGAATGAATTTTCTGCTCAAAATCCATCTCTTTTTCTATTGTTCTACACACATTAACACTTTTAATAAAATGTTTACTTAATAATCCCACAGTCCCTCACAACAATTTAGTTTTCCACTTTCCCTTCTTCTTTAATTCCACCTTTTTAAAACTTGCGTAGACCTGTTATTTACGTATATGTGAGTGACACAATCTCTCCATGGCACAGAGCTAAGTATCACAGCACTGTTTCACTCCTTGTCATCTCTCTTCTCACTTCCTTTCTCTGTGCTCTTTCTTTCTTTTCACTGGCCTTTCGACCATTATCCCCCGTGACCTCCTTCATCTGTCTCGCTCACATATCAAGTACGAGTCAGACGAGCTGGAGAAGAGTGTTTATCAAGATTACGACAGCGACAGCGATGTCCCTGAGGAGCTCAAGCAGGACTACGTTGACGAGCAGACGGGAGACGCCCCCCTCAAGAGGTCAGTTCCGAGCCAAACCTTTTTGCACGACTCCTCTCTGCACACAGCTCAGGTTACAATGTGTGACGGCACTGAGTGTGTCCATCATTTCTACTCCCTGCCATTTCAAGTTTATGACAGCAAGTGGGCATAAAAAGACACAAAATAAGTTTCTCGTATAAAGCAGGCACACAGAACAAAACGATGTGTCCTCGGGTATCTTTTTCGGTGCCTCTAAAAGGATGAGAAGTCACGCATTATGCCACTTTTTATGCATTTAGCAATGATAATTTTATCTCGCCTCTGCCTAACCCTGCTAAGTAGGCAGAAAGCTTTTGTAAAGCTTTTTGTCAACCCATGAAAAATTCTCCTTCTTCCCACCTCCGCCTACATGATTAGTGACTATTGAAAGATTAGTCGATGTTTAATAGAGGCGGAGGCAATCAAGTGATTCTTTGCCCCTCACGTAAAATCATTCATTTCCACATAATTGAGACATTTTAATGCAGTCGAGGAAAGTTTTGCATTGTTTTCCTTGTGATATATGCAAACACTCACAATGTGAGCATGTTACACACATTGGTTTTGTACTTTAAGTTAGAAAATATGTTGTTGGATTATAGTAGATGGATGTTTATTAGACCAGATGCCAGAAGGTGCTGAGGATCAGCTGTGGAGTACAAGAGAACCAAACAATACACCAGAAATGATAAATGATAAATTATTAGCCTTTTGAAAATTGCATTCTACCTATAAAGTAAAGCATAAAATAAAAACATTTACAGAAAAACAGTTTCTTACTCAAGTAATAATAGAAAATGTAACAAAACAACACTTTTCATCCATACTTCACAGCTTCAATCAGACATCTATTTTCTTTCAGTCACTTTCAGTTTGAACTAAATCCTTGCGTCAAAAACATATAATGCTGCAGTAGGAGTTAGCTCTGTTTATACCATTGAGTTAATAAAATGTATTCCACATCCCGCACCGTAGAATAATGTATTGGATGTGTGTTAAATCAAAATCTTTGTCATCAGGTGTATCAATCTCCTGCATGCCACAGTGTGTCTAGATCTTCATGCTCTGTAGCTCACCATCAAACACCCAATAGGAAACGGTCGAAACTCAAGGTGGATAAAAAAAAAACCTGACCATGCAGTTATTTCTCAACAAATAACATCATCAGTATACCGGGTTCACACCCACACAGGACAGGGATCTATCGGGTACAATTAAGTTACTTCAGCATAATTATTCCAGGCTTATCAGAATGGGTGCTCTGCTGTTTCTTGCTGCAGGTCTTGAGAAACTTTAGAAAAAACATGATTGGCTGGCTGAACAAGACTCCTGTGTTACTTTATTTTGAATTGAAAAAAATAATAACATAAATGTTAAAAAACACTGTTTATCCTCACAGATTATTCAGAAAATAAATGTTATATATTCAAGTTATTTGTCAGCCTGATCATATATGATTGAATTATTTTCATCAGGGTAACATACAGCTTACTTCCCTTTTTAGTTTTGCCTAAATCAATTGTACTCAAGTGGTCCTTGAATTATTATTATTAAAAAGAAACAAGAGTTGTGTGTATTCATGTGTTATGGCATATCTGAAACCCGACATTAAATTACTAAATTAGTTCAGGAAACAAGACATATGTTACTTGTTCCATAGCTTTGCATTACTGAGGCCTTGTGCTAAATAATCATCTCCTATTGTGTAATTTTGTATAATTTTAATGATGAATGCTATCAGATTGTTTGTGCTCAGTAATATTGTGTGTCACACCGCATTCAGCGTGTGGCTATATGTTTTAACCGTACATCAGCCTATTGTCGCAAAATTGCTAATTTCCCATTCTTTGAGCAGGAATCACAACCGGTTAATAATTAATTAGACTGCATGGTCACAACCTGAAATAAGAAGGTGTGTGTAATGATTAATGGCTAATATGGCTCGTTGATGAGTGTCAGGGGTCTGATGCTGCAGGTTTACCAGTTCAAAGACGTCACCAATGAGGTCCTGTTTTGTTTCAAGCGTCGTATTGAGGGTTCTGATTGATCAATTACATGACTCTGACCCATGCTGAGTTTTTGAACCGGGCCAGTCATAGCCAAGGATTAGTGGTATTAACGGTTATTGTCCAGTCCCTTCTTTTCTCATGACTCTGCCCTATTTTTTGTCTCACCCCTACCTCTACGCTTACACCAGTGTGTCTCGGGAGACCATCAGAAGCAAGAAGAAGTCAGACTACAACCTGAATAAAACCAATGCACCCATCCTCACTAACACCACCCTTAACGTCATCCGGCTTGTTGGTGAGTCATGCACTTACAGACAGACACCCCTATGTTTTACAGTGTTCTACTGGCATCCACATTATCAATCATGCAGCCAAGTAAAATAATGCATATTGCACGGTTGATAATGTATATTCACAGTGAAACTGGAATTTGATTGATAGTTCATGTATAACACATTTTTGATTATGTATATTGAACAATAGTATATTTATATTGTATTGTAATAAGTATATAAAGTGTTTTGCCCTGTAGATAATGTATATTGCATGGAAGATAATATACAGTATATTGCACTGTAGATACTTTATATTGGACTGTAGATAATGTATAATGCATAATAGATAATGTACAGTATATTGCACTGTAGGTACTTTATATTGCACTGTAAATAGTGTATAATGCAATATATGTTGCCCCAGTGGAAACAAATTATTTAAATATGCAACAACAATATTAAACTGTTCTTAAGAGCAAGCACATCACAGCCACATTGGGTGTCCTCTCTAATCTACAGAGATTCCCATTAATCTGCCAGTAAAGCCAGCATCTTGTGGCAGACGTCACACTCGGGTCTCAGCTGCTACCTTTGTGAATGAGCCCCAATAATAACAGTTAGCCTCTGCCCTGAGCTCTGACCTTTTGTTCCCAGAAAGGTGCTTTCATGTCTTCTTAATGTGGCTTTGAAGACATCGGAGCTTCTTCATGGCAGAACGTGCCCTTTGGCGACATAAACCTAATGATGTGATTTTCATTTGTGAAAGGGAATTAGAGGAGCCAGTTATCTCTCGGTGTGGTTGTATGATCTCCTCCTATGTGAATTCAATTATTGTATTCAGGCTGATACAGGTCTGCTCTTACCCTTTAACACTTAACATCTTACCTACACATCGTGACATGAACTCCACAACTATAAATGTGTTCATACACCAAAACCACTCTCAATTCAATCAGCAACTTCTCAAGTCTATCGAACAAAACTTTTACTCTTCTCTTCCTTTTTCTGCATTTTCTGTTGCGTTTAATTTGTGTCTTTTATTTGCTTGCTTGATTTCTGCTTTAATAATGCCCCATGTTGTCTTTACTGTCCTGAAACACTTATATAGTCTTCACATTTTAACTGAAAACTGAATTTAAATGTCTTGTTTTCCGTTGAATGTATTCTTCCTTTTCTTCTCCCTTCTCATACTAATCCATAATTCCATCTATCGTTTGTCTTTTTTTTCACTGCACAATTGGTCTTATTGATTCCGAGCCATGTAGCAAAACTTTAACCGAGTGAGAATCCAAAGTTTGATCCCAACCAATCACTTCTAATTCACTCTGTGCAGCGCTAGCCTGTGATGGAGTTAGATTGCTCCCTCACTTCAAGAGAACTCCCTTCAAGAGAGAGGACGTGAAAAATGAGTGTGAGAGAAATAGCGCCAGCTTGATTGAGTTTATCCCCCCCCCCTCCATTCATCAGTTCTGAGTCAGTGGTAACCTTGTTACACTCCTGTACCTCTGTACCCATTGCTGTTATTACCTCCCTGCTAAATTAAGTCCTTGCTCTTGAATGTATGCAAATGTGCTTCTGCAGAAGTTCTCCCTGAAAGAGTGTTGTTCCACCCAGATTAACTTCCTCTAGTTGAACCCTTTTAATCTCCTTAAAGATGTACTTGGAATTGAGGAACCAAATTCAGTGGAAAACGATACTGGGTTGCAGCAGTATGGGCATCCACTGTGTCATACCCAGTTATGCAACCAGGAATACATGCACCTATTAAGCTCTTTTGACTTTTTATTTTACTCCAACTCTGCACAGGGAAATACATGCAGATGATGAACATCCTGAAGCCCATCGCCTTTGATGTCATTCATTGTGTGTCCCAGCTGTTTGATTACTACCTGTATGCTGTCTACACCTTCTTTGGACGCAATGACATGGTACAGTATTTTTGTAATCCCTTTGTTTACTTTTAATTACACAAGTAAATGCATATGTAAAAGGTTGTTTGTTGTTGTTGTTTTTAAGGAATTATAGCTGTTCTGCCATCTTTAATGTCATCTATTATTGACTTCAGCCTGGTTTATACTTCTGTGTGGAATCAACGCTGTAGCCTCTGCCGTAGGTCTGTGTAGCCGTTTTCCAATGCAGAAAACAGCCTGACAGAAACTTCCTCCCAAATTTAACTATGCATTGAGGCAACACGGACCTCAAGCGCTGTGATTGGTCCACTGGACCACATTGTATTTCTCGCATTTACAACACTTCAGGAATTGCCGTACATTGGCTGTAAATGTCATCTCTTTCGACATCTTCTCACTATTCTTCCTTGTAATTATTGCTGTATGATCAATGGCAACATGTATAAGTTCTAATTCAACATAATATGTTCAATATCTCTGTGAAAACACACCAGAAACTGTATCGGGACCATAAACATGCGACTCAACTATCACAGAGACAACACTGCCCACAAGCATTTTGTCAAAGTATTGCAGAGCGACGCAGGCACGTGGACGCATAAGTATGTATTGCTCACAACCACGTTAGCCATTAATGCGTAGGGTCAACACAGAAGTATAAACCAGGCTTTACTGTATATAAAAATGGACATTCCCCATTGTACAAAGGCAAGGCCAAACCCCCTGTGACAGGCACTGACATCTTTCATTGGAGATTCTGGATCCAGAGTCTGTGCACTATGGTTCGGCTGATGGAGCCGCATTATAGATGTCCTGCCCTTCCTAATTGCCAGAACACACGTTTAAGTTATTGATAAAACAGCAAAAATCTTCAGCGCAGGTTTCTTTGACTTGATTTAAAGCTGGCTCTCTCAGTTATAGAAGGTTCAATGACTCTGGTGTTAACACGTTACAATTCCTCATGCATGCTCTTCTAAATCTGGTGTGCACAGCACCAGAGGAGCAGCATTTGTCAACAGAGCTGTCAATCAAGGCCTTATATCCCCCTTTTATAAAAAATAAACTTCTCTGAAAAATTAACGATTGGGCGTAAATTAGGATGACATGAACTAACTTTGGCAACAGGAACCATGTTCGAGAAGAAGTTGATGTGTATTTAAATTTGAAAGTCTGACTCATGTCCCGTTAGCTAGTTTAGAGGAGGCAGAATTTATGACCTATACTGCTGCCTGCCACTAGAGGGAGCTCCAACTGTTTTTGCTTAAATTTTGGGTATTGCAGTGTTGTCCATTTTTTTTTTTAGCAGGTTATGGTTTTACCAGCTACATGACACAGCTGTAACATAGCAGAGCACTGTTGTGTTTTGTCCTCCACTGCTACAAATTCAAAGATTTAACCATAAAGGGGAACTGGACTTGGTAGAAATTCTTGGAAGACATTTTACATTTCTTTTGTAATCTATAAAGTTATTTTTTTAGAACTAAAAAAGCCTTGAAGCATAAAATATTAAACAGATGTTTTGCTGCAGCATCATATAGCCCTGCTGGGTGACATCGTTTACATTGCTATTCAGAGCAAAGACGTGAGTAAGCGTTACCCCACAAGTAGTCACAAGTTGTTTTTTTTTTCCACCTCAGAGCTGGCAGTCACATAAAATCCTGCTGCTGCATCAGAGGGTTGGTGCTTTAAGAAAATTGCCGCATTTATTTCTAAAAGAGGATTGATGATTTTTGTATGTTTATTAGATGATATACAGTGAGACTGGGGAATAACTGCTGCTTCAATCTTTTCTCACGGCTGTTTGTCTCAGTTGAAATTTCCCTTGAATGATAGGTTACAATCTGCAAGCCCGTCCCCTTCTCCTCCTCTCCATCTAAAGAATATCATGACATTTACACTGCGCCTCACAAAGAAAGAAAACATCATTTGTGTCAGCAGCAGTACCCTCAGGGATGTGGTAATGATAGCAACAAAATGACTTCTGTCCCTTCACGGTGGAAGAGATAAACAGGATGAACGCTCTCTGTGGGAGTCGCTATGATACGCGTTATTTTCGTGTTTGTGTGTGTGTGTGTATATGTGTGTGTGTGTGTGTGTGTGTGTGTGTGTGTGTGTGTGTGTTTGTGTGTGTGTTTGTGTGTGTGTTTGTGTGTGTGTAGGTGTGTGTGTGTGTGTGTGAGAGAGATGGGGAGATGAAGGAAGTGGGTATGCTGGTTGAGAGTTGACAAGTGGTGAAGCAGTCGCTTTCCTGATGTGTCTCAATCTGACCTCTGTGAGTTCATACAGTGAATATATGTGAATGCTCTGTCTTCTTGCTTTCTTTCATCTTCTTCCTCAATGTTCTGTCTTCAGAGATACACTATAAGTCATTTTCTCTGCCACTCCTCCTTTTCATCCAACACTTTCACATCTTTTGTGCCATACAGTGTCCTTAATCTTACATGTTCTGCTCTTCTCACACTTGTCTTTCTTCCCCTCTACTTTCCCCCTGCTGCTCTTTATCTTTCTGTGCACATCGCTCTTAAACTTTCCCTTTCTCTTTATTTTCCAGTACCTCTAGTCTCATTAAGTGTAATATCATAAACCCACCCACTTCATGAACAGTGTCTCCCAAAGAGGCACCTACAGTAAAATGCTAATGTCTCCATGAATTTTTTAACAGCTTATGCAGATTTTGCTGCACATATGCTGGTATTTTGACCTGGGCTCTGCTCTTTTTACACCGCCAGAATCAAGATGGAGCTGCTTGACTTCTTTGTGTGAAGAGTAATGGGTAACATTAATATTCAAAAGGGTAAATAGCCCATTATCTGTGTATATTGGCGCTGTCAACTGGATCTGCACTATTGACTCTGTCACACATGTGCTAAAGATGCATTATGTGCCGTGCTGAGAGATCCTCCATCGTCGCTAACAACTGAGTTTTTCTTCTGCTGGAACCAAGAGAGGCAGATTAACAGTTATTTGAAAACGTGATTCATGTTTCAAAGTTATGCCCCATGGACTTTGATGCTTCACTCGTCTTTCTTTCCAAGAGGAGACAGAGGAAAGCAAGACGATTGAAGAGGAATAAAGATGAATGACTGTACTCTGTCACTCTGTGCCATAATGCAATCGTAGAAATGAGGGAGGAGAGAGCCTAGCTACCGAGACAATCGAGTAGAAAGTCGTGTTGAGATTGAGCAGAACGGTGCAGAAAAGTGTGTCACATTTGAAAAGATGGCTTCTCTGAACAGTTACTTTTTTTATCCTTGGTTCCAAACTCCCACAGACAGTTCTTTACAGAGGTTATACATTTTTTATTGCACATGTGCAAATAAACCCCAAAAACGTTATAAGGAAGAAACAGGTGCAGCTGTGTGAGGAAAGGGGAGAAAGGGAGAACTGTGACACAGGTCATATAGAAGTTGGATGATTCAAGCTTTTAAAGAGTTGCTGTAGTTACATGGAAGCTAAGCCTGATTGGCTGTTTGAATCAGACCAGATCAGTTGAAGAAACCAACTAAACTCAAAGGAGCAGATTAATTGTTAGAAATTTTTTTAGTTGGTGACATATGTTGAACAAAATGTATTAATAACCAAAATTCAAATGAAATGCCTGCTACAGCTTTAATGGCGTTGAGAATTATAATCAGTAAATCAACCCATTACCCCCAAATTGTATTCCTTTTTTTTTCTATTTTTGGCTTGATCTCAAATGAATTAATCATTTTAAATAGCCCATGCTTCATACATTATGTTTACCCTAGCAGCATGCTGTTGCTTTCTGAAGTAAAAATCTCATTAGCAGAGAAGTCATGCATCGTAAATTTCATTGTGTCACGACAGGCAATAATTCACAACTTGTCAAATTATCTGTAAAATATCAATAACTAATTTCTAAAAGTACTGAAAGCTTTGAAATTGTCAAAAAAAATGCATTGAGAAGCCTTGAAATAAACCTTTTGCCATCAAGACTATTAAAATTTAGACAAACTCATATGTGACATCACATAACCCGGCTCTGCATCAAATCTCTGACACAGGACTTCCACCAGATCTGTGTCTGGTCCGCCTCCGATCCACTGCAGTCCGGCTCCGTTCTCTCTCGTCTGTCAACATCCACCGGTTGCGTTTTAGGAACGCAGCACGGAGCAGGACCGCCGGATATCTGGAGTCATGTGACCAAGGTTTTCCTGCGGCAATCACTGAATCAAGGATTCTCCTCCTCCTCTCCTCATCAATGTTGTCTTTATCAGCCTCTCAAAACCTGTGACTTGATGACTCCAGGCCTGCCTCCACTCTAAATGACATTTTGTTGTCATAGTTGAGTTAAAAACGATCTAACAATAACACAGAGTGTTTTATTCTGAAAATGAACTGGATGTTTTATCTGATCCGTTGCGTTCCGATCTACCGGACCAGAGACACAGCCGGAAAGCAACGGAACGGAAACCCGTGGGGGTTAACAGATTGACTAGAATAGAAACCTATCAGATCCGGTGCCGTGACGGATCTGCTGGAATTTGGCCTTGAGATGTTAAAGGGCTGAGTTTGATCTGGGAGTGAGTTGTAGTTTCGCGCCCCATGTACAGAGGCTATAGCCCTCGTCGCAGAGGTCGCAGGTTTGATTCCAGCCTCGACCATTTACTACATGTCCTCCCCCACTCTCTGCTCCCCACATTTCCTGTCTCTCTTCAGCTGTTCTCTCCATTAAAGGCGAAAATGCCTTCCCCAAGAAAACCCAAAACTTCCATTCACTGTCCTTAGCTGATGGGTAGTTTCTGACTACTTACATCATAGAGTAATAACATGTAAGTGTTTTCTGTGTTACTTAATGTATGTGTATAATAACAATCACACCTATGTGTTCCATTAATATATTTCTGTTGTCTTTGTTTGTTGTCTTTTATTTCTCTTTAACATCTTTTTCCTTCTTAATTTGGGATTTTGCTTCTCGTTTTTCCTTACTGCTCTCCATTCATCATCCATAGCCTGTCCCGAGCCCGTCTTTGCCGACTCATGGTGGCAGAGAGGCGGGTGCTGTCAGGGTGGTGGGCCCTGCTTGCTTGGTAAGAGTAGATCTGACAGGGCTGTCCCTCCCTGTGAAGGCTGTAGTTAATTTGACACCCTCAAAGTGTGCGTGATTTGCTTTCTTGTGGAACATCAAGTGCACCTGAAAGTAATTTCAGAGGCATTTAGATGTTGACTTTGCTGTAATATCAACTTCTCAACCCTCCTTTTTTCACCTCCAGTCTGTAAACCACTGTAGCCTGTGTGATTGTCTGATTTTGACGCCCCCTCCTCCCAGTTTCTACTCCTTGTTTGGCATGAGAGTTTACCAAAAAAATAAGGGTAAAGATGATCTCCTCTCTGGCTCTATGAGATGGGAGCAGATGTGTATTTGTGTGCTTTCACACTCTGCTGAAGTGCGTTACTTTATTCTCTGTGTGTGTACATGTGTGTCTCTACAGTATGAGTCATCTGGTCTGGGCCTTATCAGCAGCCGACTGAGAACCACCCTGAACCGGATCCAGGAGAGCCTAATCGACATTGTAAGACTTTGACTATCTCCTCACTTTCTCACTCTTTTTCTTTCCCTATTTTATCATCCGTCGTTATCTCATCCCCTGTTTCATTTTCTGACACGAACGTGCTCCCTCCATCCCCTCCAACCTCATGTGCCTCTCACCTGTTTATGCCCCTGAATGTGTCATTTTTTCTGTCCACTCTGACTGTATGTGTGGTCTCACTGCTGAAAGTGTCAACGGCCTGTGCTGCCACAAAATGCATTATGGGTTGTCATTATCTGGCCAGCGGTCACTCACATATACACACCTACCCATGTTTCTAGGCTGGATGTGTGTGTTAATCCATTAGAGCTTTCAATCTGCGCTCCCCTCTGTGACACTACATTGGGACAATTATCCAAGTGTACTCTCCACACCTAGAGTCTTTTTCAAGTCACATGTTCCCAATGTTTAAGCCCTAGTGTGAGCCACTAAAGATGAATCCAAGTCGAGTACGAGTCCAGCCCCATCACAATTAGTGTTATGTATTATAAGAAGGACTATAATGATTAACTTACTATAAACATTACAAATAAAGTGAAATATTCTAATGCTTTTTTGCTTTAATTTGAATGATTATGGCTTCAAGCTCATGGCAGGTAAGTTGGCTGGCCAATCGAGCACATTGATATCATCAGCAAACCCTTTGGTCGTAGTTTTGGCGCTGTGGGCAGGTGCTAAGTCCTACTGGAAAAGGAAATCAGCATCTCCATAAAGCTTGTCAGCTGGTAGAAGCATAAAGTGCTCCAAAATATCTCCTGGTAGATGCTGTGTTGACTTTGGACTTGCTAAAACACAGTGGACCAACACCAGCAGATGACATTGTGCCCCCAAATCATCACAGACTGTAGAAACTTTACATGAAAAGACATGCAAAATGTTACTTTTATCTGAAAAGAGGACTTGGGTCCACTGAGCACAGTCGTTCTTTTTCTCCTTATCCCAGGTCAAACACTTCTAATGATGTCTCTGGTGCAGGAGTGACTTTATATTTGGAATTCAGCGGTTGTAGATGTCTGTGCGTGGTGGCTGCCAGCTCAGTCCGCTCTTTTGTGAAGTTCTCCTAACTTCCTTGAATTGACTTTTCTCAACAGACTTCTGAAGGCTGCGGTCATGGTCATGCTTGTGTTTCTTTCCCTACCACACTTTTCCCTTCCAGTCAACTTTCTATTCATGTGCTTCAATACAGCACTCTGTGAACAGCTGCCCTTTGCAGCAGTGAGCTTCTGTGGCTTACCCTCCATGTGGAGGGTGCTGATGATTGTCTATTGGACAACTGACAAGTCAGCAGTCTTCCGCATGATTATGGTTGCTCGTCCTGGTATACAGTGCTTATTCTGTTCAAATAGCAATTTATTAAAACTCATGATGTGTCTTGTTTTTTAATTGTTTGTGCTGTAGGCCTTAATTATCTCAATTGAAATGGAAAAATGCTTGAAACATTTCGGTTTACATGGTATGAGTCCAGAATTTATTACATTTTCACTGTCTTAGATAACTGATGGAAAACATTGAACTTTTTCCACTGTATTTTAAATCGTTAAGATGCACCTGTATTCTCTGTGGGAACTTCAACTGACTGTGATGGACCTTTTGGGTGTGTAGAAAACACATTTCATATTCCAACATTACATTCTGACTGATCCTGTCTGCGTGTCTGGAGATTTAAATGATCAATGAAATCACAGCAGTGCATCGTGGGTTAATGCACAATGCACCTGTCCTCATGTAGATATGTACTCATTGCTTCTGCTGCGGTGGCATCAATGCAGGTGTCCAATCAACCCAAAAATACCTGCAACCTCCCTGCCATTAATCAGAATTTGAACCACCCAGATATCTTGGACCTAGTGGTTGAGTCAATAAAGAGGCTAATGTGAACTTTAGGTCGCAGCAATGTTATCAACAGTCTGAGTAACTTTAGCATCACTCTTACTTTTCTGGGTCTTTTGAGCTTGTCACAATCTTCTCCTTAAAAGTTATTTTACATATTAAACTCGTTGCACTGCTCTTGTTTGCATTAGCTATAATATCTTTGAAAGTAAAATGCATGATACATGGCACCTCTTGCATCCTGGAAAGAACTTTAGCTGTAGGGTGTGTAGATGTGAATGCAGATGAACATGCAGATGAACACTAGTGCCTACCTTTTTGAAACTAAATCAATTTGAAGGGCCATATACAAAAGATTTATACAACAGACTTTGACAGAATATAAGTCAGAGTCCAAATAGATTCAGAGTCATTAGTGCTTGAGTCAAAGTCAAGTCATGAGTCCATTTTAAATTTAATCAAACCACTTTTTTTGGCCTATGCTCTAAGGATGTCATGATTTTAGAATGCTTGAATATTTGTTCAATTATTCAAAAGCGAAGAGTTAATGCAAATATTATCTCATTTTAAAAGTAAAATTTTTCATGTTTTTTACCAGTGCCTGGTTTTAATACGCTATTACCACCATACGGTGGCTATGGAGTGTCGTAAAGCTGATGCTTACCGCATTAAGTAGCAGAAGATGAAGAATGCCAACTGCATTACACAGTAAAAGAAGAAAATTAGCGACAGTCCCTGGAAATGCTTGTATTCTGGTGTGAGATTAAGAAATGGAGAAAATTGCAGAGAATGATCATATCTGTAGAATGTAAACATACATGCCATGCTGCTGTGTCACAGAAACACAGATAAAAAGATTGAGACTAAGCGGGCACTTAGACTATTTATCTAAGTGCCCGCTACGAGCAGCATCTCGTCCCGATTCCAATTCCGAATAATCGCCAAATAGATGCCAGTGACTATCGAATAGTGTTTTAGATTGAAATGCCAATCCCTACTAGGTTCAAAGAAGCCATACTTGGGCTTCAATCTGACTCTAATCTGCAATGCAGCTGAAGTGAAACCCCCTGCAGGTGAATATATAATTCTGTTGATGTTGATAAAACAGTAGCTTATTCCCCCTCGAGTTTAACTATAGTAGAAATGTGAATGAATGGCTTACTGAACTCGTAGTTTGGAGATTCTGCCTTTAATTCAAATGTGGATCCTAAAACTCAAGTTGTTTTCCTTTTAAGTGGAATCAGTTGTTTACATATATCATTCTGTTATTATTCTGAAATAATATGTTCACGTAATTTCACGCTTGTGGAAAAAAAGCAATATTAGTGCAGCTTTTCATCAGAAGAATAAAAGCCCGGAGCTATTCCAGAAAACAGAGAGGCCAATATTGCTTATGCACACTTAAATTAGATTTTTATCATATGTCACCAGTTGTGACTCACACTCCTCTGCCAGCTGATTAGAAAATGAAAAATAAAATGTTGTCTATTCCCATGGTGGGATCCTGAATAATGTTATTTCTTTTTTCATTTTCTTAGAATCTGTGGGGCTTTCTGCTTGTTTCTCTCATATTACCTTTTCTAATTTAATCTGTGCATCCATATTACATCGTACACTAAGTTGCAATAAAACCCATGCAATGCCTTTTCTTTTTTGGGGGTCTGATATATTTCTGCAACTTTGAAACACTGACTTGAACACAAATGTGGATTGCGTTGGGTTGTTGATTGCAACTGTCAATCCAAATGAGGAGCCTTAATGGTGACCATCAACACCAGTCCCATTTCAATATAAAGCTCATCCGAATGAGAGGTAAGGTGAACGTAGTAGGGAATTGTTTTCTGACCTGCATCACCTTTGCATTCAGATACAATCAGCCCCTTTTCAGCACAAGGGTCCACACAGCACCCAAATTCCCCTTTTAAAACACAGCACCTATTTGACAGTGCAGCGTAATGGCATTTTGATGTGATGGCAATGCCTGCAGCTTAGCAGTGATGTTTATAGCTCTGCAGTTCAGGGCTCAGGCTGAGGAGGAAACATGAGTGAAATAAAGCAGCGAAAAAATAAATAATATAAAGCAGACAAAAAAATGATAAAAGCTTAAAATTGTTTTCAGCGGTGTGATGAAGAAACATGTTTCCCTCTCTAAAGAGGCCCTATGACAAATTATTCAACGGGGCTCATTTTTTGGTTAATTTGTTGGATATTTTCTAATGCCAGACGGGCTCAGCTGCTTTCTGTGGAGGGTGTGTTTTCTCCACTTGACTTCACAACCGATCAAATACAGATAAATGAATGGACTGGAAGGAGGTGGAAAACTGGAATGAAAGACTGTCATGAGACAAAACGATGCTAAACCTGCCACGAACATGCTCACACATACATTACAGATGACCGTAATGATATCACTCTGGCTATCACAGTCAGTGTCCTCAGAGGGAGGACAACGATACAGCCTGTGTAACTACAGCAGTGTTCTCACTAATGCATCGCCCAATGCTTTTAATCTGTCCTTTCTCGTATGCAGAGCTCTTTCAGCTTATTGCGATAAATCATTCAATATTGGGAAAATGCTGCGCTAACACAGCACTTTTTTTTTCCCCCCTCTCTCTGTCTTACGCTCTTTCTGCTCTCCTGTGTTTCAGATCAGGACCTGAACACATAAATCTCACTGACACACTATCCATTACAGTACATATTGAATGTGAATACCTGTTTGAGAGCCGAAGTTTCCAGAGCTAATGCATTTTGTCATTTGTAACTTTTTATATCTAGTTTCTATATGGCCTTTAAATCCCTCTTTTTTCTTGTAGATGACTTCACTCCAGAGTTTGAATGTATTCAAAAAGAGTACACTAACACATTTTTCCACCTGCATACTAATACCCACCCTGGCACTCCTGAGATTGAGGCAGGGTAGACCTCATTTGTAAACAGATTATAAAGTTAATTGCATGCTGCATTTCAATTGAGCCGGTGAATCCTTGTGGTTTTCTTCACCTGACTCACCGTCGCAACTGTTTGATTCCAAAACCGATGCGCTGGTAATGACTGGAGTCCCATATGGACGGCGGTGAAATTCCATCTAATTTCTTCTCCGGTAGTTAAATTGGGAGCCCCATGGGCCAAAAGTAAAAGATCATCCCCTCATTTACGTTCCATTTTGTTGCTTCCGTTATTCTTGATTACCTCCCTGACACCCTGCTGCTCGCCTTGGTTTGACAGTTTCATTTGGAGTTAACTCACTTTTTGACTTTGAATATTTCACTGAGAAATGTTTGGAAGCTGGCAAGGTTTGAGAGAAACTTCTGAGAGTGGCAGGGACATAATTGCCTTCTCAGTTCTTTCAGCAAATCACCTGTTATGTGATGTTGTAATCACATGCGCTGTCATCAACACAAGTTTCAGGTTCAGATGTGTCACCTTCATCCGAACAAGAAGCTTTGAACTGAATTATCTGTGGTGTAAAATAATAATTAACCCCACATTCATGCTGGAAACAGTCTAATCCTTTATCCATTCTGCTTTGGGTGGGTGAGATGACAGTGCAATGTCAGAATGGTGCCATGAACCACATCTGTGGCCATATTGTCGCTGCCAGAAAGTTCAGCTGTAACAGCTGTTGAGCTGCAGGCATCATTGTGGAGGGAGCTGCCGCAAGCTCTCATTGGTCATCCACTAGTATCCACTCTTTCAATCAGTCACTCCATTTTTTTTACCACCTTCTCTTACAGATCCTCCCACCTAATCATACCAATTATGAAACACTTCTCAACTCTGAAACCCAAGCTTGTATCATCAGTTAGTAATCATCAGCTGTTGGTGTGTTTTTTGAGTGGTCTTCATCCATACAGGCATGAAGATGAGATTGTACAGCAGACAATGTCTTTTTTCCAGTCTTACAATTGCTGACGTAAACTCACAGTATTGGAAAGAGCAGATTAAATGTGAGTTTCTTTGTATAAGTGTCCCTTCTGGGTGCTCAGCTTTAGTGCAAAATTAGACTTTTTCGGGCCTGGCTCTGCAGCAGGAATGAGAATCTGGGTAATTTCAGTGTTGGCACCAGTAATCTGGCAGTAAAGGGTGCTTGCCAACATGAATAGAAACACACTAACAAACAAGACAACACATTTAAACAGAGCGAATACAAACTTTATACAAACACGGTCTCATCGAATGTCTCTACCACAGTAGCCACTGCTGCCGGTGTCATTTTCATGCTGTATTCCTGTCCTAAGTGATAATCTCTGAGCATGTGTTGTGGTTGTGGTTCGCTACTCTGGTTTGGCACTGCTAATACACTCTGGCATGCTGCCTCTCATGTCACACACACACACACACACACACACACACACACACACACACACACACACACACACACACACACACACACACACACACACACACACTAAGTACAGTTTCTTTCACACTGCAGCAGTCATTAGTTCTGCATGTCTCATGAGGGCACATCACTGTCCAGATGCGTCTCTATGTTGTGGCCTACTGTCTCTCCCTGTGAATGGTGAAAGTGACCTGAGGGATTGCCATTTGACAGGGATTATGGATCATAATTAAGCTCCATGGTGTGACTTTTTACACGGTAGTCATCAGAGCCTCGCTGGTATCGACATTTCGTTGGGTTTCACAGAAACACACACATATCTTTTCATTGATAAGCCCAGCTGTGGTTCATGCTCCTTAGTCGTGATGAGAAGACAGTTGATCCCTGTGGAGTCAGTTACCTAGCATCCTTTCTGCAACTTGTGTGAATGACTCAACACAACTCCCAGTGTGACAGACGTGTTCATGAGCTGAATCACAGTAATTTAACAAACGTTGTATTTCATCTCTTTGCTTTTTCCATGTTTTGTGGAGATGTTTTGGTACCATTTTCTTCCTGCCTGATCCAAATAGTAGAGAAACTTCCTGTATGTGTCCGATGTTTTGACAACATTAATTAGAATCAAGTCTGATAAAAATGCTTGAATAACACAACTCCTTTTAAGCTTTTCAATCCTGCAGAGCATGTGTCAGTTACTGCTAGCTATCAGATGCAAGGGCAGATAATGTCAAGCGATAGTCCTCATTGGCAGTGGATAGTGATCTTATACTGATGAATTATAAAAATGGTTGGTGTGATATTTGGGCAGCTGAAAATGTAATATATGGGTGGCCCTGCCAGGTTAGTCTATGTGTGGGAAACACTGTGGTACACCTACTGGTATCAGTTTTGAAACTCTACTGTTCAGCTTCTACTGAAAGTTATTTCCGTCTTCAGTCCCGCCTGTTTTGTCTGACGAGACAGGTGAGCCGACCTGCAGCTTTGGGAGTTGAAGTTTCCAGACATAACCCGAGAAGATTTGTGCGTTGACGCTTGAAATAAATGAAAGCCCTAATTCCATTCGACATTCATCTAATGAAAACAACATTTCTTGTATGAGAGTGACGAAGAGGTGCAATAGGATCCACTTCACAGTAATTGCCTGGCAGCCAGTCCACTCAACATGGCCGTCAGTCTCAGTGGGATAGACTGGAGAGGAGTAAGCAGTCAATCATGTTAGACTGAGACACTTCAGCTGAGAGATCACTTTTTTACTCCCAGTGGGAAGCTTCCGTCCAGACAAGGGCGATTACAGAATTATTAAGCTCTCAGAGATTACTGTACCTTTCAAATCTAGGATCAGATTGGGGATTGTCTGACAGATGAAACCCATTTTTTTGTAGATTTTTGCAAATGTTGAGGTTCAAAGGGCAACAACTATAAGGGTTAGTGTAAAGCAAATCTTAATTTTCTTTTTGTTTTTGTTCTTTTTTAAGGTGTAAGGTTAAGTACTTTGGATATCATTATACAGTCCTTTACTTACCTTACCTTTACTATAGTCTTTAGAGGATGTACATAGCATACACAATATAAAGAGCATGTTCTTAACCTTCAAATAATAGAATCTGATAAACAAAATAAACAAAATAAAATATATATATTGGGGGAATAACTTACCAACTCTTTCTCAAACTGTAGTCATTTTTTGAAATCTAGAAATGCAAAAGCTCCTGTTTTACTGTTGAAAATCGGAGCAATTGAGATGCAAAAATTTCACTAAGTAGCCAATTTGCCACTTAAAAAATAAAAATAAAGTAGCAAAGAAAATTGAGAAGAAATGACTTTCTTTTTAACCAAATTCTGGATCAAGAGATGTTTATGTTGATTTTAAAGCCCTTAAATCTTGGTCTATAATCAAAAGCTTACTTTCCAGCTACAAACATTTGATTACACAATCAGAGTTTAAGTGGACTACTTCTTCTGTGAAACAAGAAAGGTCAATCAACATTCATAAGATTTTGATTCAAATAATGCAAAGTCCTCAATAGTCCAATAAAGTGAGACAATGGTGTATAACTTTACTCATACCTTTAAGTATTTAATTGTATATGCACAGCTTCTCTAGTATGTTGAGGTTGATTGTGGTCCACCCCCCAGGCATCTATAACTTTACCTCACACAGTTCAAATGATGGATCCAGCAGATATGATACTGAGAGGGAGCTCCACTTTCCCCTCAGGTGTCTGCTGTGGCTGACAGATATGGCCTCCCATACCCGCCACAAAAATACCTCGGGCTGTTAATCAAAATTGATCTGCTCACAACAAACCCCTCAGTGAACGTGTGGGGAAAACCCAAGGATGAAATAGATTCCGCAGCAGCAGAGGTGGGACTGAATCAGCACTTTGAAAAAACAGAGAATGTTGTCCTCAGTGAAACCCAAGGGCCCACAATGCAGACAATGGCTTCTTATGTGTAATGAAAGGAGCCTGGTAAGGTTGTTTACTCATTGAACAGATGGAGTAGTGTCATATTGGAGATGAAAAAACAAGTTAAAGCTCTCAGATGGTTTGTGCCAAAACATTTTCAGGGGGTTATGCTAATATAAAAATGCAAGTTAAACATGTACAAAGCCTAAAACATGTTGCCAAAAGTCAAGTGTGTCCAGACTTTTTGACTGGGGGCACCCATTTACATAAAAAGGGATGGCATAATATATGTGTGCACACACATGTTCGAATAGCGTTTATTAACCATTTGTGTCTTCAATAGTCCTTGTTATCTAACCCCCATTGCAAATTAGGTTTATTCTCAAAATGTACAAACTTTCAGCTATTTGCAATGAACAAATTAAACAAGAACAATTTAAATAGCTTGACACAACTGGTATTTGAAGTGTTTTCTCAAATTTCAGAATTATGGGTAGGCACCTAGGTTGTAGATCAGATACAATGGTGGTTCCCAGACCACCACCCTGATGCATCCCTGCTAGGAGTTAAGACTTGCGGGGGGCAGTTGTTTTCTCAGGAGACACTTAAAGAATTGATGTCACAAAGCATAGCAAAATCTCATTATTCATCAGTGGTAACATAACAGATAATAATATGTAACCCAGACAACTCTGATACAAACACATTATGCATTTGTTTAACCATATCCTCACTAAGAATACTTCTCTGTCTTTGATCTATTTGAAAAAAATAAAAACAGCAGGGACTCAAAGTCATCAAGTTACGCTAGTATCTTTATTTTTAATATTATTCAAAGCTTCGCCCACATCTCTTCTAAAAACATCTTTAGTGTTACAAGTACTATATTCTTTGAAAATTCCAGAGGCTTCATCTCTAATCATTACACAAGGGTAGATAAGCTCCCTGGCTTTGATGCTTGATGTCTTCATCGCACTTAACTAGGCTGTTAGTCCATTTGGGAGAAACCATTTCAGCATTAATACCTAGCAGGCAGAAACAAGACTTGTTTCACCCGCTCGTGTGTCCACAGAAAACAAAGGTCCTCACAGACTGTGAAGTTGATGTTTGCACTCTCGGGCAAGCTGTTCTCTCTCAACTGCTGAATGCTTGTAAAGCTGACAGAATAAGTAAAGAAATTCTTCCCCAAAGGCAAAGGGGTAATGCTGCTGTCCTCTCCTGAATTCCTAATGAAATCATAGGTTGGCTTGAAACAATATCCCTCAAAGTACAGATAATCCCATGTTTCGTCTCTTGGCAGTCTCTTTAACTCAGGAAGCTGATTGGTGCCACTTCTTCCCCAGTCTGACTCACTCTGGTGTTTTGCCCCATTCGCATAAATTATCGATCAGGGATGATGTCTTTAACAGTGCCTGAGAGCAAGTAGAAAGCCTCCACAGCATGACTGAGGGAGTTATATTAAAATGACAAAAGGATGACACTTTCTAAGAGGACTTTGACCTTAGCTGGAGCGTCTGTCAATGAAGGCAGAAACAAGACTCAAGTGAGACTAAGTAGGGAAGGGTTGCATAGTGAAACCTCTACCATACTTTTATATTGAAACAGAGACACCTGGTTTGTTAGCATCTGTAACATTATACACCAAAGTTTTGTGGAGTGTATTTCGTGTGAATCAAATATATTATCCAAATGAATTATTAGCATGTCCATCATGTGATTTCCATTAATGTAGCCCTGTACTTGTGATGTTGCTTTAGAGTTGATTTCTTTGTAACATTTGAACATGGTGTTAATCTTAACTTTAGCATGTCTTTCTCAGTGCTTTAATGTATGCAGTCACTCACCCAAGGAGAGTTCATGAAAAATCATAAGTCATAAACTTTGACTTCAATGAGTTCCTAATACTCATTCTGACATCATAATATTCTAGAAATGTAAATCCAGTATATAATTGGTTTTTTTTCATATATACAATATATAAACTATATAGAAGATAATTGCTATGTGTGAAATCTGTGCAGTCCCCCAGAGTGCAGAGGTATGTTAAGTCAAAGGTTTGAATTACTTAATAAGATCATGCTGTTACTTTTTATAAGTATTATTCTTGGGCTGAGTAATCCCTTCTAAAAATAAAAAGACTGAAACTATCTGTCTGTCTGTCACTGAGAACTTTCAGTCTTGTTTTTACCCACCGTTTAGCTAAAAGGTCTTAAAATGGTTCATTAACTAGAGGGTTGCTTTTATCTGAGCTCTGGTGCCAGACAGATAATTAAACATGGCAAGAAAGAAAAGAATTGTTCTCTCCCTCCAGTCCTGCTTCATGGCATCCATTTTTTCATCATACTCAGGAGTCAGACACCCATACAGATATTTCCCTTATCTCTGGTACAATGGGAAAAAAAACACTTCTTTTGCTCAAGGCTCATTTGTGAACTTTTATTATGTTTCTTGTGAAGTTTTCAAAGTGTAATGAAAAGGAACAAAGTTGCTGTTGTTCTCGATGAGGAGTTGGACAAAGCGAATGTAAGTTTTCAAAGTCCTTGGCTAGTCCTACACCCAACATGCCTGTTAGCTGCTGCCTGATGTGCTAGCAAAGGGCTAAAGGGCAGAGCATAAAGGTTGACAGGCTGTATTGATACCACGTAACAAGGTGTACTAACCAAGTAATACATGTGTGTGTTTTTTTCATTGATTATGCATTTTTCAAGTCCACACATAAGGCTTGCTAGCTGGTACTAGCAAAGGGCTACAGGCTAGGTTACAGCATATTGGTTTACACGCTGTGTTAATGCTACATTACAAGCTGTAACAGCCATATAATACACCCTTACTGCTGACCAAAACGTGCATTAAACTTAACCATAAAATATCAAAGGTCCCTTAGGTCAATACCGACCACAGCAGAACAGACATTTAAGACAGACACTTGTGGCTATGGAAACTTCATACTGGGAGCGCAACTGGGTCGCAAGTCCAGCTTCAGAAAAGCTCAGGCAGCTCTGATGTTGCTACTCTGCAAACATAGCGTAGTAGCAATTCCCACCAGTCTGTTGGCTTTGTGTCCAAAGGTGGGGAAATGTCCTGTTTAAAGTTCTCAACCTTTGTGCCCATGTAGTTGTTGGCAGCAGTTGCGCATTGATCCTCTTTAAAAAGCACACGTGGAGACCTGAAGCACAGCCGCAGCTGCCAGCTGAGCGTCTCCGCTGTGCACAACACCTTTAACCAACTGAATCACATCGAAACATGCTTTAAACTTAAAACACCTCCCTGATAGCTGAGTGTACTATGAGACCACATGATGTTTGTTCAATGTAACAGAAAATTGAAAACAAAAATGCGTGTTTCGAGTAATTTCTTAACAATCAATTAATTGTGTACATTCCTACTTCATACTTAATATTTCTTAGAGAGTCAGTCTGCATGACTGTTAGTCTTATTATTAAATTTTGTAGCACATAAAAGTTTTTGAATAAGTTGCTTGCAAACCAATTGACATTTGAATCATATTCTTTTCGATTGGTCTTGAGGTCACCAGTACGTATTATCATAAGCTGAATCCATGTTTTGAAGCACTTTTCAGGGGCTGCCAGCTGTAGTGGTCCTGCTTGCTTATTTCCATTCTGTTACTTGGTTCAGGCACGGCTGTTCTCTGTTCCTCTGTACCAGTGTTGAACAAATTGTACCCTGCAGTGCATCCACCTTGGAGGCTGCCAACCTTGTTTATTTCCTGCAGAGCCTGAAATTTACTTTGGGTCCCACTCGTCAGTGTAGCTGCTGGTCTTCAGAGTTATCAGCCATTCTGAGTTCCCCTTAACAAGAACGTTTTTTTAAGAAATGCATCTCTCAGTGTAAATTATTGCTGTAGAAAATGTCAACAAAGGCTGTTTCTCGTACACTTCAGTGAATAGATTGAAACCTCACAATGAATCAAGCAGAATTAAAGTCATCCAAGTGTATGAAGTTTCAAAATAATTCCTGAGGGATAGCAGGTTTGAGTTTTGGAGCTTAGTCTCATTTTTTGCTGCTTGATCACAGAATGTACTGTTACCATGTTATGACAAATACTTAAATTCCATTGCAGACTCTTTGTAAGAGTTGTGCTGTGAGTCATTTAGCTGTAAAGACAAATATAAACCCCTTCAAAGCAGTGATGTGGGGGCAGATAAATAGTAGCTGAAATGCTCACTGTAGTCATAGAGACAGAAAGGTTCAGGTGGAGGCAGTATCCTTACTTTACATAATGCTCATTTGTCCTGTATTGTTTGCTGTGTCTCACTTCACTGCTTAGTTTCTCGTGTTTTGGAAGAGGTCTCTGTCCGCATTAGACTCAGTGTGTTAATGTAAATGATAGCTAACTCCTGACTGAGGTGAATGTCTTCCCAGTGAGGAATCAAAACAAGCATATTTTCCTTGTTATTTCCTTCCAAATCGATGTTAGACATATTAGAAAGTAGCTGCCTCTGGCTGTTGTACAATTTTCTCTGAAAAGCTGTGATTTGTGAAGTTCTCCTCAGTAAAGAGCGTGTGTGCTTTGATTTTGAGACCGCTCTGGAAAATACAACAAATACGAGTGGGAGCATTTCACCATGGAGCTGTTTTGCCATGCCTGGATGCACATGATGTGTTTTTGTACTCAGAGGAAATCATTCATATGGTTGTAATATCAAACTCAATGTAGCATCCCATCGCTGCTAATACTGGATTCATGTGATTTCTACATTTATCACAACTTTCATTTATTTTCCTGGAAACAATGAATCTACTACACGAGGAATTTAAAGCCACATGCTATTGGCTGATGTGTTGACTTGTTAATCTTAAAGTAATGAGTATTTACTGAAGCGTGATTGCAGGTGTTAGAATGAAAGATTATGTGTGAAGGATGTTAAGCGTTTATTTTTGTTTTGAATACGTTTCTGAATAAGTTTCATTTGTGATAAATGCAGTATATCCTCTGATTTTAGGCTAAAACCAAAGAATGTTAAGGATTTTTGCCCCCTCTCCTCCTGAAAATCCATTATAGAAACGGGCCATCAAAATGATTATGTACTCCCCACTACACTTAATATAAACCTACGAGAAATATGAAATATTGAACATTTCTAAGAACCAAAAATCATCCCTCTTAATAAATAATAGACGGCGCTCCACTGTGGAAAAGTTGGTTACACAGCAGAGAGACTGCTGTTAAGGTTTGAACTCCTCCTACATATCTTCAGCAGCTGCATGATGTAAATCAAATAGAGTACAACCTCTTCACTATAAGTCATGCTATATAAAAAGGTCTGCTTCTCCTCCAGTTTTTGAAGCCTTTGCATGAGTTTGAAAAGTCGGTGATATCGCTGCTGCTTAATTTTTGCAATATGGCATTCCTCTGTGTGCACTTGGCATCACCACAGGAAAGTTGAGTCAGTTTGCTTTAATCTTGAAGAAGTGTTTTGTCATTTTGATTGAGAGCCATTGTAAAATCTTGATTTTGAGCAGTTGTGTCTTTAATGATATCAAAGAATGAAAACATTTTACCATGATTTACTTCAGTAGCTTATGTAAGAGTTGATGTCTTTATTTGAAAAGCTATTTTGAAAAGTAAATTTTTTGCATCTGAATGCATCAGCAGCATTTTGTGACGATCTGCTTACAGACGCAAAATATTTGGTGCAAGACTGCTACGGGATTCAGCAAAAAATGTTTGGTGTCGCTCATTTGTACATTTTATTTATGGGAGGAAACAAACATATTCTTCCCAGGCTTCTTAATATTTAATTTTAGACTAAACCAGGCAGAGACATTCAAATTGTATCCAAGCATTTGTATCCATGTCTTCCTAAGTATCAGACCTGATCTGATTTGCATGTTTTCCCCTTGTAAATATTCCAGGGCGCCAAAGGGCAATAATGGAAAGTTATGTTACTCCATCCTACCATGTTTGCCCTTTTGTGCATAAATTGATTGTAGATAAACCACCAAATAAACTGATCAACATGCAATGTGTCACCTTCAAGATCATGTTACCTCAAGTAACTGTGAAACAACAGTGAGGTTCTTACAAGCATGGAGACATTTAGGAAGCGTCTCTACTCTTGTTTTCTTGCCTCAGATTTAGAGCAGCACTTGCGTAAAATCCTAAATGTCATGGGTGTTGTTCGAGTTTGTTTTTCTCCACACTTTTTTTCTTTAAGTCTTGCATTTACCCGCAGAATCCCTGCAGAGTTGTACCCAGTTGGAAAAGACAGACAACTTTTCTCCCATCGCTTTTTCAAAAGCCTGCTGAATGCTGCAGGGGCTCAGTCAATGAAAGGTCAAGCCTCATGCAGTGTAATTAAAAATAGACCAAGCCAGACTTCCCTATAATGTCAGAGTAATGCCACCATGGTCAGATGATACGATTAATCTTATGAAGTATATACAGCTGTTACGCCCCACCCTAATACGGCCCTGTGGGGCTAACAATAATCCTGCACATGAGCCATATGAAAACACAAAAACACCTTAAAACACTTAACTAAAAGGGATTTAATATAAAATGACAGAAATAATTCAACAAAGATCAACTAAATTCTTACTTAGCACACAACCAAAGCATGACAAGCAAATCCCCTGAAGGAGAGGCAGACAGGCAGCAGTCCCCAACTCAAATGGCCACTCCCCTACTACAGACAGCAGTAGGCCAGGTGGACCTCTTTACCTTAAATAGAGTCACCTGCAGGGCAGAAGGTGACAGAGAGGTAGGGAAGACAGAACAAACAAACAGTCTTAACACAGCTATTATGTATTTTAATACAAAACACCCAGGGCGACCTTTAACATAAGGTTCATATTAGAGTGTTCTCTCAGGGGCATTGTAGCCTGGTTTGTGAATAAAGAGGTGTTCCTGAGAATCCTCTCTTGCACACTCGCATGAGCAGATCTAAAAAAAAAAACAAGACACCAATCAAAGAAAGGACTTTGAAATCAGAAATTATGTGAATCAGAATTAGAAAAAGGACACATCTGCAGCTGTGTAATGGTGTGACTGTGTTTCAATGTAGCACTAATCCTCTAATGTGTTAAATCTTGTCATACAGTACAACATATTAGCTTTCAAACATTTTAGACAACATATTTAGTTATGTGTTTGTCACGTTTCTTTTGGTCTTGTGTGTCACACATACGGCGAACAGCCGCTGCTCCACAACATTTTATATCGCGATCCAAATCTTGAAGCATCTGCTGCAAATTGCTTTAAAGTGACTTCTTAATGGTGTTTTTGAATTAAGTCCAAAACCAAAACACTCATCCTGTTTACTTCCTGCAAATTGTTACTGTCTGTCTTTAAGTGGCTTTCTCCTTTGTACCGTGACTATTTGACTGAGATGATGTTGTTAAACTTTAAGTGTTAAATCATTCAGTACTTTTTGTTTCACAAAAACAATTACTGAGGTCAAGTGTTATTTAGCCCTACTAGTCCCCTTGACGAAATTAAGCTAAAAGCTCTTTGTGACGCAATAGTTGTAAATTACAGAAAGTATATTATTTACTTTTGAATAATAAAGAAACACAATATCAATCCTGATTAAGCTTTGACAGTATTTGTCAATTAAAAGAAAAAGCTTTTGTTGTCCAAAAAAAATAAAATAATAAAACAGCATCTTTAACTTTTGAAGCTCACTGTTGCCATGAAAATTGAATAACTACACGATCAGCATAGTTTCTGATCTGTGGCCTTTTGTCTGAGGACACAAAGACAGCAGACAAATACATAAGTATTCAGTAACTCTGTATAGCTTTATTATTCTCTTTTGCACATACAAAATGTCAGAGAAGGGGTTTGCTGTTTGTGATGTGAACTCTGTTTCAAAGTGTAGAATAAACTCATCATTATGAGTAGCTTATAAATAGCGTGTATATTGGCAGGGAGTGTCTCTTGAGAGGTTTCTATTTCACTCTCATAGGAAAACAATTAGATTCCCTCCACTGTACAGTAGAGTGGTCTAATTCAGGTGTTAATCCTCTTAATGTGATCACATTTGAGGACTGATAATAGTTTCTGTGGAGATGAAGGTTTGACTGAATGCAGGGAGCTAACTTGGTGAGGTTTTGGAGAGGTTGCAGTTTTCCACACAGAAGGAGGCAGAGTCATTGTACCAGGTCTGGACGATACATTTCTAGCAGACCTGCATACTTTGCATTTCTGCTCCATATAATAAGCTGCATGTATGTATTTTCTGTGAACAGATTTCTGTGGAAAGTAAAACATCATCCTCTTAAAACTGTCGACACTTGTTTGTTGTCAGCACTGACATTTTCTACTGTGTGTTATTTCTTTTGTTGACATCTCATAATTTTATCCGAGATAAACTTAAAAGGGACTAAGATTTATTTGTAAATTTTGCTTTGAGTTACTAACATTCTGACTCTAAGGCAGCTCCGCTGTACTTGCTGCAGTCTCAGTAATAAAAGCCATCCACTGGCCATGTGGAATGATTGTGCTCGTACTCCATGTTAGACCCAGATTGCTCAGGAGTGCAGTGTGTAAGTGCATGATACGCTATACAGCATTAATAGCTCCCATTTGTTCATTACCTGTGTGATTGCTATTGATCTCCCAGAGGCTGATTCCCCGATTCAGTCTGCCGCTTTAAAGCCTTACATGCCAGTGAGATACAGCATGTTGCCAGGTTGATGTGCCTTAGAGAATAATACCAACTCCCCTCTTGTGTGGAGTCTCTGTGGCTTTTTATGCAAATAAAGATTATTGTGATTGATGGGGAGAAAATTAGGCTGGAATCTTTCCCTTTCTATTGCAATTGTTTTTTCAATGAAGGGATAAAAGGCTTGCTGTATGGAGATGTGTAGCAGAATATTTCAGAAGGAAGATAAATGTTTGCCGTTGAGGAGTGTTTGGTCAGCAGGATTTCAGATTTTACCGAGTTTCTAAAGGTTGATTGAATTTTAGATTACGCTTATCCACCAGCATGCATCTGCATTTTGTCTTCATTTTGCAAGTTAAACATTTGATGTGTGGCGTTTGCTCTTAAAGTAACAGGACTAAGATCTCCCTCAGAAACCATAACAGAGTTAACATGGAGAGTTATGATTTATTTTACAGTCTCCTACAGCAGTGTTTCCCATCTTTTTACCCCATATATGTTACTAGAGAACTGTTCCTGTTCCTAGGGAACAGATATGGGGTTGAATGAGGTTCTTGTCAATAGTAAGTGTACTACCAACAAGAGATCCCCGTCAGCTCAGCTATCTAAGTCAAACCAAAACACTAATTTCAGTTTAAGAGTATTTTGCCACCAGAAAGCCCTTTAGTATTTACAGTGTGACCCCAGACGCAACACATTACATGTTCCTCTGCCTGCAGTGCATTGTTCTAAAATTATAGACAAAAATAGTTGTTGAATTCAAAATAAAACCTTGCAAATAAAAAAATGTTACATTCATTTTTTGCCTTTTTTGTTACCAAATGTCTCCTAAGGTTAGGGTAAGGGTTAGTTAACAAAAGCATCAGTAGCAGCAGGTTAATTCATATTGACATACTTCCCTTCTGCTTCACTGGTTTTCATATTTAACTTCTAAAAATTGAAGAAAGTCAGTTAAACAGCTGTGTTCAGCACTCTGGATGGTGAGTGAAGTAGACTGCAGTGTATGTGAGCTGCTGGTATCATCTGATTTCGTCTCTTTTGGAGGTAGAATCAAACATCTGATCTGTGCACTGCAGGCAGAGGAACATGAATGTGTTGCATCCACAGATAGTGATTAAACAAATAGTTTTTCTTAGGGCATAGCAAAGTGCAGAAAATGTTCTAAATAGCATAGCATTAGCATAGCATTAATGACATTAATGTTTTGGCTGGACTTTCTTAAAGTCAGCTAAGTTATGTTGTAACATTGCCCCTATCTGCAGTGGTTGATATTCTTGCTTCTGTACCGAGTTGACTAGGGTCCCATTTGGGTGAACACTTAATACTGACAAGAACCTTATACAACCCCACTTAATAATAATATTATAAATAAAATATAAATAACATTGATAATAGGTAATAATATGTAAGCATTTATAACTTCAATCAGGAATAAAAGTATCTCTGATGATGAATGATGATGGAAACTCCTTTTTTAATCTACTTTCTACCTTTCCTATCTACCTGTGTGTCTTTCAGGAGGCGGTGGGCGAGAACCCAGGGGTCCACGGTCCTGCAGAAGACAGGAAAGAGAAGGTGCCCAGCCCTCATCTCAGCCAACTGGTGGTCCTCACTAACAGTGGGACTCTTTATGGACTTGCCCAGCGGGTGGTGGCTACTGAGTCTCTGTAAGTAATCCCCTGCACTGCACTCCAGATAATGACTTCAGGCATTGCATAAACACTCCAGTAATTAAAGTAATTACAAAGTAATCAATGTAATTACACCTTGAGATATGCAGCAGTATTGGTGTTTTTTCCTCTAGTATGGGGAAAAGATGAGAATGTGGCTTCTATGCCTTCATTTTTGGGTCATTGTGGAGTGATGTAACTCAGCAGTTACATCAAAGCGTTTTCTCTAATGAAGTCAAAGACGCTGCTTCTCACTCACTTATTCGCCTCGAGGTGATCATAATTTCATTAAACAGCATCAGAGAACCCAGCCATCTAACATTAGCATGACCTGCTGTGTATGTTTGTGTGTGGCACTGTTTATTTCAACATTCACGTCTACACAACCTCTTCAAATGAAAGAAAGCAGATTATAGAAATAGCAAGCGCAAGATCATTTACACCCCGAGTAGATTTCCCAGATCAGTCGCTGTAGTTTACTAAACGCATGTTTTTCCCTCTTTCTCTGCCTATATAGCTGTTCTCCATTCCTAACTTTCTTTTTCCCTCAAAAACTTCTCACAAAGCACCCTCGTACATAATTAGCTTTCATCGTTTTGACAACTTTTGGACGTGAATGGTCTGCAGCGCATAAGCGTTTTTAAAGTTTGTAAACCAAGGACCCAGACGGATAAAACTGCTGAATAGGCCAACACTCTCTCACACAAACGTTTGCATGTACTGGTGGCAGCCAAAAAGGTCGGAGGATTGATTGAGCTAAAAGAGCTGCAGTGCAGAGGTGAAGATATTTTTTGGTGAGGTTTAAAGGAAAAGTTGTTTAAGTCAGAAAGAAGGTTTTCTGTTAAAAAAAAGGTGGTATTAGAAGAGGCAGCTAATCGTAAGCCCTTCTGATATCTTCATGGCTTTTAGACATCATCTTAGAAAAAAGAAAGTTTGGGTCATAGAAATGAAAAAGAAGGGGTAATTGAGAACATAAATCAGAGCTTAGAGCTACGTTTCTCCTCTCTTGCCTCAGGAAAATGTGGGAGTAGGGGGAGGTAGAGCGTACGGCCTAGCCCAGCGTAGAAAAGCTCTAACCCAGGGGTGTCCAAACTTTTTTCAAAGAGGGCCACATATGATGTTGTCAGAATACCTCCGGGCCAGTGGCTCCTACTGAGACTTAGGAATCCTAAAAGTTATACATGAAATACTTATTTAATAACAATCATTTTAAATTTTGTCTCAATAAATCAGTAACTAGGAAGTCCTCAGTTCTCCACATGCCATGTAAACATTAGCAAACGTTATCTTCTTCTGGAGGAAAATGTTTTTCATTAGGGTCGGGAAATGTGGGTAAAAATATTGTATCATTATTTTCCTATGGCAGGATCACAATCTAGATTTCATCACACTTCTTTTTCATGTTGTTTTTAAGACCTTTCTGACCAGCAGACAACATTTTAAGAACTAAATAATAACTTTCCTGAGTTCTGAACATTTTTGATGCACCACATTTTTCCCTTTTCTGCACAATTTCATGATTTGATCTTGTCTTGTGTCCTCTTTTGTGTCTTCTGAAGTTTTAGTGTTCATCAAGAACATTTTCACATCATGATAAAAACAGGAATTTGAAAACTTGTTTACTTTAAGAGTCCTTGTGATTCTTCTTTATTGCCGTCTTGCAGAATTCCCAGAGCTTTGGCTTTAGACAGGTAGTCCATATAAAGCTTTTTGAGACATTTCTGGATTGACTTTAGTTTTGTTTGTAGAAAGAAACTGTGATTAATTTCTTTGCTATAAATAACACAATTTAAGATGGAAGCTTGGGGCCATAAATGAATGGACCTTGGGCAGGCAATTGGCCCCCGGGCCGTACTTTGGACACCCCTGCTCTAACCCATAAAGGCCTTCTGCTCTTGCTCTGCCCCCCCTGTCCTTTTTCTAACATTTCTCAGCAGACTCTTCTCTCTTGTTTCCTCCTTCTTTTCCTTCATGAAAATTTGGGAGTAGAGGGAGGTAGAGCGTCCTCACAGAGCGCTCACCTTTTTCATGAGGGCACAAGTATCTTGTGTGTATTTCAGATCAAAAGGTGCTCATCTGGTTGTTGTTGAGGTGTTTTATTTAAATCAGTGTGATCAAACTATCTGTAGGGTGGACTCGCTTTTTCTCTCTGCACCATGTCGTGAAGGTAAACAAGCTTCTGAAGCAAACCTTAATGTGATTTTCTCTGCTTCATGAAAACAACACATGTCCACTGTCCTTTTTTTTGGGACTCTGGCTCTCTTAGATGTTGTGCCTCCGGATGTAGTGTTAACAAGACAGTACTTATAAATACTAATTATTGCTTTTAATAGAAATATTCTGGTGGGGCTACATTTATTTCCAGCAGATGGTCTGTTAAAGGAGCTATACTTAGAGCTCAATTATTGAGTAAATCAGCCATGCAGGGATTTGGAAATTACACAGACCTTTCCCTTGGTGGAATAATTGCCTTTGGAAAACATCCTGTTTAAATGAGTCGATCATGAAAGAAAAATAGTGTCTTCAATTTTGAGAATAAGTTTTTTCTTTGTTTTCTAAAGAAGGAGAGGAGAATGATATAGATTCTTTCTTTTTGTAAATCAGGAAGTGTCTTTCGTCAAA
Source organism: Notolabrus celidotus (assembly GCF_009762535.1). Classification (NCBI taxonomy): domain Eukaryota; kingdom Metazoa; phylum Chordata; class Actinopteri; order Labriformes; family Labridae; genus Notolabrus; species Notolabrus celidotus. Next base: position 14,793,231 of record NC_048287.1, on the reverse strand, counting down.
ATATAAAATGTAAAGAACATTTAAATAACTAGTAGATCAGGGGTGTCAAAACTTTTTTCAAAGAGGGCCACATATGATGTTGTCAGAATACCTCAGGGCCAGTGGCTTCTATATCCATAAATAAATTGACCTTGGGCCGCAATTGGCCCTTGGGCCGTACTTTGGACACCCCTGTAGTAGATCTAGAACCATTTAAAAGACAGGTAAATATGATAAACCCTCTCATGGCAGCTCAATACACAGAGCACTAAGTGCTCAAAAAGAGATTAATGCCAGGGATCTGAATCAAAAATGTTAAAGCTTGAGAAGGATATTTGGAGAATTTAGCAGGAGTGAGCTAGATTTTGAAATGATACAACCGCAAAAATCGCACCCCCTTCACTCTGGTCTTGTTCCCAGCCCCACCTCCAAAATACAGGAACGCATATTGGCATCTCTTTTATGCTGTCCCATTTTCTACCTCTGTGTAGCACAGGTTTTTGGTGTATGAGAAGTTGAAACTTTGCCTGCCCCTTTTCTGCAGTTGTCAGACTTTCAGCTTTTAGTTTGAGCTCCTTTGACAGTAACAGCTTATAGATTCTTGATTGGCAGGGAGATCGTCCAATTATTTCACTCGGTCCGCATGTAATGATAGGACAAACTTATTACCACACAGCAGCTTCCCCAGACACCCAAGTTTTTCTACTTTATTGTTGGAGTATTATTGGTACTACTTCTACTACTACTACTACTACTACTACTACTACTAATAATAATAATAATAATAATGATAATGATGATGATGATGATGATGATGATGATAATAATAATAATAATAATAATAATAATAATAATAATAATAATAATAATAATAATAATAATGATAATAATAATAATAATAATAATAAATTGACAAAAACAATCTAAAAAAAATCTATTTGAACCGGCACTAAAAATCATTTATTGTCCAGGCTGTAATGAAAATTTGCATTAATTAGGCCATACCTTACCTTGCACTTTGGATAAGTTCCCCTGTCTTCATGCATATTCCATATGAGGTGTACTCTTATATTTTTATAAACACTCATTTACCCAGCCCTGTAGTGCAAGTACCCATTCATTGTCCTATCTTTATGCTAAACGTCCTCTCTCTCAGATTGATAGATCACCTGATTAAGTAACATGGAATTGCTCAGAGTGACAGGGTCCTCCTTGGTGACGCAGGCAGGACTGCATGACGCTGACGATAAAATTGGTCACTTGGTTGCCAAAAGAGTTCAAACCAAAAATTGAGCTCAAGGGGCAGCACAGAATTTAAGGGCCTGTTATCAGGCATACGTTTTTGTCTGGTCGAGCTGTTATTCCTTCTTTAAATCTGCCCTGTCCAGTCAGCTGTGTTGTTGTTGTTGACCTGGGACTGTCAAGAAATCACAGTTTGAGAGGCGCAGTACTGCAGCTGGCATGCTTGTTAAACTCTGGACGCAACTCTGAACTTCCCTCAGATGTCACTTTTTGTTTAGTGCACAGTAGCACTTCAGAGCTATCGATCGGCTCAAGTCAACAGGACTTTATTTAGTCAGAGCTGGATTCACAGTAGAATAGGGGTGTTTGTTCTGTCTGCATTGATTTTTTTGTCCTGTCTTTCTTCTCTCTGTTACTTTGCTCAGGCTCTGTATATTTAAGGTTAACTGAAATCCATTCATTTCAAAAGTTCTGGCTGATTTGTTGGGTCTGTGAGGTGTGAGAATTGAATATTTGTAAGTGGATAAAGTTTTCACAAAATGCAACTTAATAAGATTTGAGGAACTACAAGACAATTCATCATGTTTCAACAATAGAGTCTTTGCTAACTTAATTTTTTAGTACATTACACTCTAATAATCACAGCAGAGAAATTAGATTTCTGTAACAGGAGAATAGTTTCTGTACTGGCTCTGCTTCTAAAAGTGAAAAATATGACGGTCTCACACTTCACTTTGACTCTTTCTTGTTTTGTTGCCGCCATGTTAGAACAGAAAGGATGAGTTTTTAAATTAGAGGCTATGTTGATCATGTTTTGTGCTTTCTTTGCCTGTTTGAGGTTAAAAAAATGATTATTTCTAATGTCACTTTCTCCAACTCAAGCTATCAAAAAAAAAATGTAATCGAAAGTAATATCAGCTTTATTTAATAGATCTGTCACTCATAAAAACACAGAAACAAGACAATAATTGTGTTGTGGTATAATGCCACAAATAGATAATTTGCCACCACTTTGATGGATTAATTTGTCATTTTCTTTCTTTCAGTGTGTTTCTGGCAGAACAATTTGAATCCCTCCAGTCCCACCTGGACACCATGATGCCGGCAGCCAAGAAGCCCTTCCTGCAACAGTTTTATTCCCAGGTATGCTCACCTCTTTTCTAAAAACTCTGTGATCGAATTTATAGGGAGGTATTGTGTTTTTTATATTGTTACAATGTTAAACCAATCCCTCAGTTTGCAGGCTGCTCTAAACCCCAGGTTTCGCACAGTTTTTTGCTTTGATGATACTTTAACTTTAAACAAAACATCATCATAATTATGTCATTTAAATCTACTATAGAAAAAACCTTTACCTGCATGTTGCTATCAATATTTGGATCATAAATCATAACCATCACTCTGCCTTGGTTTTTGTCAAAAGTGTATGAGAGTAATGACAATCACTCTACCAGCTTTCAGTCCTTTTCTGAATCTGCAAGATGAAAGTTGTCACACACAACCATGCAAGCTGCTTTTTTCTTCCTCTTTTTGTGTTGTTTCTGATCACTTGACATTTGAAGCCCCCAGATCCTCAGACATGTCTGTTTACCCCAAACATCAAATGCATGTCATGTCCTGTAATTTCACTCTTGGAAATCTTGTGCAATCAATGACGTGATCTTACCCGCACAACAAGTCAGTCTCAGAAGAGACCTTGACTTTCGTGTCTGCCTCTCTGCTGTTTGCTGCTTACGTAATATTGGATAACATGTTGAATCTAACACACATAAATGTTTTCTCCCTTCCTTTTGTCAGACGGTGTCGACAGCCAGTGAACTCCGAAAACCAATTTACTGGATTGTTGCAGCGAAGGCCATCGACTACGAACAGATGCTGCTGATGATGGCAGGAGTTAAATGGGACATAAGGGAGATAATGTCACAGCATAATGTATACGTGGATGCCCTGTTGAAGGTAATGTTGCATAAGAGATGTGTAGATGAATGTTAACATAATATGTGATGTGCTGTGGTGTTGATGGTTTCTGAATAGAGTCACAGTGAATTGACCTCTTTGGATATTACAATGATTAAACTCTGCCATTGGCATGGTCATGGCTAACATATTAACAATCATTAGATTATTCACACACCAAGCAGACAAAAAGCAACATAAATGTTTTACTTATACTGAGCTGGACTGCGTCTTACCAGCCAACCTGTAAAAGTGCGATATACACTTTCTTTAGATTTGTTTTTAGTCGTCATGAATTTCTGGATGAAATATCTATTTATTATGCAGCTGAATGCTTCTATTTGTTGACCAGTTGCTAACTTTTTCTGCCATTTTGTGCCCAGGAGGTTATGTAAAGTCAGGGATTCAGAGTTTTGTGTCTTTTATTTATATAGAACTTTTCAGAACTAAACATAATTTAAGCAAAAATCACCCATGGTTACAGAATAACAGTGGAACAACTTGGTGATAGGGCGCCAGTTTAGCTCAGTGCTTAAATCACTGCGTTTACAGTCCTTTACCAGATGTAATCCCCTTCTCTTCCTTCCAAGTTTCATAAAGGCAGAGTAAAGGCATTAAAAGAAACCAAAAAATAACCTTCAAAAAGGAAAAAACAATGGTTGATGAGACAAATGCGATAAAACATCAAAATTATAAGAAAGCAAATGTCTTCAAAAGTGATTTAACAGAAGGTACAGGCTCAGACAAGTCTTTCCAAAGCCTGAACTGCAAAATTTCACTAAATGGGGTTCTGCTGCTGGACACCTGGTTGATTGGAACATGCATTGGTGTGTGGTGTTCATAAATATTGCAAAAACAAATGGGCTTCTAGCAAAAATGCTAAAAATGTCTCAGTAGAGCTTGAACTTAAACTGAGATGTGTGCTTGGGTTGGAGTCTCTAAAAATTAGCTAAATTACATGGCAGACTTAATCCCATGTGCAGAAAACTGTAGCCTAGCTAGCATGCTGTTTCCCCGGCATTTTGTCATTGAGGGGAACAAGTTGACTAGCATCCATTGTGGCTAGTACAATTACTAGTGACATGTAACTTATACAACCCCACTTCAAAAAGGCTGAAATATCCCTTTAAGATTGCCGTGTCAATAAGGCCAAGTGGACTTTTGATACGTTGAGAATAAACAATGATTTTAAGACTACTTCTATTCAAAGGGCTTTTTCTATTCAGGTGTATTTTACATTCAGGAAAAGTTCAGAATCTGCTTAAAGTTTATTATTTTTCTCCCAAAAAATACCAAAGCCTAAGCTAGCCCTCACAGCACCATGGAAAAGACATGCAAGAAATTAAGAACACACAGTAGACATCTGTTTAACATTTATTTTCATTTAGCAAGGATTTCTCTGTCAATGTTTTTCTTGAAAATACATTCTAGGTTATCCTCTTACTATCTGTGCCATTTACATAACCATTACCTCTTATTCCACCCAAAGTCAAGAACTCTTAAGTTCCTCGTCGTCCTACTTGAGTTTAAACTCATTCAAGAACTTTTTTTTTATCAATTATTTGGGCAGGGGTGAATAATTCAGCACATGGGTGAGCTGATGAGAGCTGAATGCAGAGCATCCCTCCTCTTCTGCTTCGTGGAAGATATTCAAGCTCAGTTATTTTTTTTTTTTTTTAGAAGTGATAGTTTTCATCGAAATACCTCTTCATGCATGCTGGCCACTTATCCCATTATACATTTTTCATTGGGTTGGAAGGACATCTTGCACCAGTTTTCTCACCTTTCAAGGTCTCTGAAGGGTTTGCTGGGGTGTGAAATCCTGAACAGACCTGCACCCAAAGCAAGACAGATCCCCACGTGCATCAACATTTCTCTGTTGATTAAACCTCTCCTTAGATGGTAGATCTTTTTTAAAATGATAAGCAATTTATGTTCAGATTCAGTCAGAGTTAAAAGTTCTTTGCTTCTAAAGAATCAAACTTACCTCTGAATCACTGAATGGCTCATAAATCTGTCTGGATGTAGCAGCTTTGCAGTTAAGTCCATTAATTTAGCTCATGAGCTAGCTTCTCCTAATGGGAAAATCTCAGTCTCACTGGCCTGGTTTAAATGCTGAACAGTCTCAAAATGAACATAAAGCATATTACAGCTAGCATGTACTTTTCCCCATCAGGTCTTAATAGCCTCTGCCAACTTGTCAGACATGCATATGGATTGCGTTATGCGCGCTGATTGAACAGAATGTGCTACATTTTGTCGAACTGCATACAGGAGGATATTTTATTCATGAATTCAGGTTGATCACTGGCACTCAACAATGGCATTGATTTGCATATAAAGTGGTGAGGAAATGCAGCAGCCTCAGAATGACTTCATTGACAGAGTGCTTAAGTCAGGCACTATTGTGCGACTGTTAGTGAATGAATAACATTTCTTGGGAGGAAAATTAATGGAAGTATGACTTTAAATTCAGGTTCATTCTTTTAACATGTAAAGTTTGAATGAAGGACAAGTACACACTGGAAAAAAACATATACTTATCCTACACCCACCATGTACACCGACACTGTGTATTTTAATTTGTTCCCTGCACAGAAACATCATATTATAGTTGTATAATGCTATGCATGATTAAAGGTTTTAGGGAACAGAAATGTTTGGCACAACTTGAACCTCATCTTTCGTTTCAGTACGCCAGGTGTCCTGCAGCCAGTGTCTTCCATTGGGATTTTTTTTCTCTCTTTTTTTGTGTTAAAACATAAAAAGAGAGAACATTTGGTTTCTATTGTAACAACACCCTGATGACTGGTTGTAGGGCATAAAAGTAACATGTTGTGTCAGGAAGTGCTGCAACTAAGCTTGGATTATTTTGACAAATGATACACATGGCGCTATCCAGAGTGAAAAAAAAAGATGAATGACGCCATTGTTTGGACAGGGGGGCCATACTTTTGTTTTGTAAGTCGCATCATTGTACACAAAGCAATGCAGAAAAAAACAAGAAGGTAAGGCTGTAAACCTTGAAGAAGCCTCTAAATGATGACACAGTCCTTGTGCTTGAAATATTGACTGTATTTAAGTGTGGACCAAGCGTCTCCGACTCCTCCTCACACCCATGCCGCCTGCTTAAAACACATATTAAACTTGCCAATAAAAGATCGATATAATCTACAGTGTTGCAGATTCTTATGTCGGTTTGAAGTCAACATTCATAGTTATGGAAAACTGCATGACTCTTGTTCGTGTTTGTCATGTCTTCTCTTCCTCGTACCCCCTCTGCTTTGCTAATCTGATGCACACAGTACAACAAGAGGTGCATTTTTCAGAGCCATCAATTATGTCATTGTACCCGTTTTTGTAGCATCAATAAGGGAAGGCAAGTTTATTTGTAAAGCACCATTCATACATAGAGCAATCCAAAGTGCCTCACAGAGTTAAAAACAAAAACCAGAACAGTAACAATCAACAAAAACATACAGCAAACACTTCAAACATTAAAATTTTATATGCAGCGAGTTATGTTTGATCTACTCTCTCTCTCTGTGTACTTATGTAACCTAACGTACAAAGTAAATAGTGTTGGGTCTTACTATTTATTTAAATTAGGAGGGATTATTATAAATAATCAGCCCCCTTTGCTGCTCTGAAGTCCGTAACTTGCAGAGTCTTACTGTCCCGCCGGACACAGAATCACAACTGGTCTTGTCTTAACGAAAAAAAAAACCTTAAATGATTCGATTCATCTCAGAACTTCTTCCCAGGGATTAAGACTCACATTGAATCTTTTCTGTGTCGAGTCGCAGCCCGAAGCTGGCTCAGACCTCTTGACACCCCGCAGGGTGCCCGAATGCCCATCAATAAATAATAAACATTTCAAGAATGTCTTAGAAAAATAAGCACTTGGACATAATTCAACATGAAAAAAAACTAACGTACTGAGAAAATCGTAACTAATAAAATGTATTAGTTAAGTATTTTGATTTCAGCGTGTGACCTCTATCACACTTGTTATCACAGAAGAGGCAGGCTTTATGACCTTTATTGAAGCCAGCCAGTAGGGGCAGTGCTGACTCTTTTGACTTCACTTTGAGAGAGCTGTTATGTCATCCATGTTTTTATACAGTCTTTGGTTGACAGAAACAAAAGGCAGTGTGGGAGGGGTGCATTGAAACACAATCTGTCCAGCATTCTGATGGTTACAACAGATTACTCTCTTAGTTGCCTAAATTTATTGGACAAGATGCTGCCTCACAAGCTGCTCTGTTTGCATATGAGGTGTTCTGGCCTGGACATAGTGTTAGAAAGTTATGATAAAACTGTTGATCAATGTTTCCCAAAGCCTTAAATAACATCATGCTGTCACTGTCATTGTTTTTCTTATACCAGAAGATATTCAGTCAGAGAGGGGTAAAGAAATTAGCGATGCTTCTGCAGAATGTTGACTTTCTCTTTCAAAGAGTCACACAGAACAATTAAATAATAATCTAAATAGCTTGCAATTAAATTAAATAGAACCCTTTTGAATAATCCACTCAAAAGTCAAAGTTCAGATTAATTTAAATTCAATTCAAAATACTTTATTTATCCCCGGGGTGCAATTCAAAATGTTTTATATGATACAATTTAAAAAGAGACGAAAAGGCCAACAGAGGAATGACTGTTTGAGCTCAAAAAGATAATAAAGTAGTTCAGTTTGGATGTTCTCAAACCGGAGCCACAGTATCCAGCAGCACACAAGTGATTTATTTTAGTGCTTGATTTACAGCTTTGTGGATTCATACTTCCTGCCCTGGTCTGTTCTGTACATCAGGATGTTCTGTTTGTAAGTCCAGACTGTAAAATCATTAAACTAGTGGAGTCAAAGTGGAGTAGAGGTAAAATCCCTCAGATATAGGCTATGTACATCCGACAACTTGCTGTTGGGAAGACTGATAGACCTGACATCACTACAAGAGTGTGCTGTATGGTAGATTACCAAAGTATGTATAAAAAGAGATTGCAACAAACATCTGATTAACTTTAATCCTGATGTTGTGCAGTTCAGCGTAGAAGGCAGTCCACTAGGTCTGTCAAGAGTTAGGATTCAGGGAGCTGGTGTTGGGAATATACATGTATGTTATTCGTGAAGACTTTGATTTTCTTAATATCTCCCTGTTGGAAAACAAAAGTTGCATTCATGCCAGGGTGTGTTGTTTGTAGCTTAAGCTGTTTACTGTGCTTATTTTTTTTTATTCTACTTGAACAAGCTGCTTACCTTTAATTATTGTGGACATTTTACAATAACAGCCGCACCACGTAATCTTTGTCTGGTTACATAACAATGACTTCAAACTGCTCATCCAATAAAAAATCAATTTCATGTACACCATGTGTTTATTCCTCTCTCGTTAACTCTTGAATATGTCTCGTGCTTTCCAACTTTTTAGGAGTTTGAGCAGTTCAACAAGCGGCTGGGAGATGTTTCCAGACATGTGCGCATCCCACTGCCTGTGTCCAATGTCCTGTGGGAGCACTGCATCCGCTTGGCTAACAGGACTCTAGTGGAAGGGTAAGAAAGTCATTAAAACGGGGTAAACTATACACAGAGGCTGTCTTCCCCCCCAATCTCTACTCCCCACATCTGTCAGCTGTCAAATCAATAAAGGCAAGGCAATAAAGTCAGATACATGTAAGAGTTAAAGCTGTAAAGATCTTCGGTCCTGCTCATATATCTCGTAGTTGTTGTATGTTGTTGCTGATAGTGAGCTGTTTTAATGGCAGGGGTTCAGACAGAATTTAACAATTGTTAACTTTTAAAGGCAGAATAGTGAAAGCCTTGGGACTGTAGGTAGGCCAATAAGAAGCATATCACTGATCATACAACCAATCACATCAGCTTTGTAAACATGATGAAAACACATGCTTTAAATTGAATTGGCTTCTGTTTTTGATTTATTTTATCCAGTCAAGAAAACAACACCCTACTCGTACTTTTTTTCCTCCTTACGTAACTGTGTCAGGAGGGTCTACACCAGGGGTGTCCAAAGTACGGCCCGGGGGCCAATTGCGGCCCAAGGTCCATTCATTTATGGCCCCAAGCTTCCATCTTAAATTGTGTTATTTATAGCAAAGAAATTAAACACAGTTTCTTTCTACAAACAAAACTAAAGTCAATCCAGAAATGTCTCAAAAAGCTTTATATGGACTACCTGTCTAAAGCCAAAGCTCTGGGAATTCTGCAAGACAGCAATAAAGAAGAATCACAAGGACTCTTAAAGTTGACAAGTTTTCAAATTCCTGTTTTTATCATGATGTGAAAATGTTCTTGATGAACACTAAAACTTCAGAAGACACAAAAGAGGACACAAGACAAGATCAAATCATGAAATTGTGCAGAAAAGGGAAAAATGTGGTGCATCAAAAATGTTCAGAACTCAGGAAAATAATTATTTAGTTCTTAAAATGTTGTCTGCTGGTCAGAAAGGTCTTAAAAACAACATGAAAAAGAAGTGTGATGAAATCTAGATTGTGATCCTGCCATAGGAAAATAATGATACAATATTTTTTCCCACATTTCCCGACCCTAATGAAAAACATTTTCCTCCAGAAGAAGATAATGTTTGCTCATGTTTACATGGCATGTGGAGAACTGAGGACTTCCTAGTTACTGATTTATTGAGACAAAATTTAAAATGATTGTTATTAAATAAATATTTCATGTATAACTTTTAGGATTCCTAAGTCTCAGTAGGAGCCACTGGCCCGGAGGTATTCTGACAACATCATATGTGGCCCTCTTTGAAAAAAGTTTGGACACCCCTGGTTCTACACAATAGACTGTATACGAAATGAACATAGTGTCCGTGACGTCACCCATCTGTTCTTGAAGCACTGTTTTGAAGCCATCAGTACCATATTGGAAATGCTGAACACAACTCCATCTGAGCTAGTGTGAGGTAAAGAGGCGGGCCTTTAGCTTTTTCGCTAACAGCTACAGGGTGCCCGCCTGTCAATCAAGTCAGCCATGTCCTTATTTGGGCAAAACTCGTAAGTTTAAAAAACTCCCAAAAAAATTCAACCCGTACAGTGTGTGCCGAGAGAAAAATTAACTACTCAGCCCTAAAACGTTTCTTTAACCAGGCTGTTTTTTATTGCTGCAAAGAACGTCGTTGTGAATGGGTGTGTATGTGGTTTCTGGGGTTTTCTGCAGCCAGCCTCAAGAGGACGCTTGATGTATTGCACTTTTTTAGCACTTCCGCATGGGCTTCATATTTTAAGACTGGAGGTTGCCACTTGGTCTACACACACACACACACACACACACACACACACACACACACACATTCATACACACATGAAGAGACATGCTCATTGTACTTTTCCAGTCAATACACATCCACTTCTGCAGATTCAGACCTTAAAATCTTGTTACAAGTTGAGATGTCTGAAGAGCACATTTTAGCTCACGTGCTGTGACGATTGTAAGAAAAATATAACTTTTCCTGACCTCATTAAACATAAAACTGATGAAGACAGTCAACAACAAACACACAGAAATCTTAAATAAGGGGGCAGGAAAAGCAGCTGTGTGCAGAGAACAGAGGTACAGTCTTGTGTGTGTGTGTGTGTGTGTGTGTGTGTGTGTGTGTGTGTGCGTGTGTGTGAGAGAGAAGAAGAAAAGAATACAGAGAAATTATAAAGATTAGAGATAACTGAAGAGAACTAGGGAACTATGATGATTAATCATGATTTATAATACACATAGTAAGTATATATATTTCTCTTTCAATAGCTTATTCAAATTCAATATTTATGCAGCTCTTCTAGAGGATATTTAATGTTTTCAAGCTGATACTGAATAACAAACCCTGCATAGAGGAGTACACAAAACACTTCATTATGAAATATTTACATTACAGAGCTGCATGAAGAGCAGAGATGTTTTATGTCTATTCATCATGCAGTCTTGTTTTGACATCCTCTCTGCTACTATCATGTTTCAGTGTCTCTAAAGCTACCGGAAGCTTGTGTCATGTGCACACAACAAACATCCTTAATGAGTTATTGTGTCATGGTGATTCATGGCCTCCCACTCTCATCCATAGTACCTTTCTTTCGTTTTATTCCTTAGTGTTTATCCCTCCTTTTTTAACATCTGTGCAGCAGAAATTAAAAAGAGAGAGAGAGAGAAAACTTTCCAGAGCATGTTGTCAAGCTTTGTGAAGAACAGGGGAAATTACCTCCAGTACACAAGAAACCTGAAGACTCTGCTGCCAAGTTCCTTTGGAGAAATCCCCAAAAGAAAACCACTCTGAGCTACTGCCTTCTTCTCCTCTCTCCTCACTCTGGCAAACCTCCGTTTCACATCACTCCGCAGAAAGCCCATCAGGGGGATTGTTTGACACAGACCACTCTCACAAAAAAATGAACGAATGCTCTTGACACATCCCTTGTAATGCATTTCACCACTTTCTCCTTTGTAAGCGAGAGATATGAGCCATGATAGGTGACAGAGCAGCAGTGTTCTTTCTTTCTCTCTCTCTCTCTCTCTCTCTCTCTCTCTCTCTCTCTCTCTCTCTCTGTCTCTCTCTCTCTCTCTCTCAACACCTGTAATCCCTGCTGTCTTTTTACTCAGCATCCCGATGCGGAGTGGGGAAAAAAAGGCTTTTAGATTGAAGGTGTGATGAAAACCGGTCTGATCTGACAGACTTGATGCACAGAAACACTGAGTCAGACCAGCTGACAAACCAGACGCTGACAGTTATAATGAGGTTGCTCACATTTTATTGGAAACACAGGTTGTGAAAGGTTTCCAATTTGTTCTAGATACAGTGAGGATGTCACTGGGGTTGCAGTAATAGGCACAGAAAATGTTTTTATAAGTGCTTTAATGCTTTCAAAATGTATTAAGAAGGAACGAGAACATTAGGCATTAGGGTTAAGAAGAGGGCTCAGCCTCACACGCTGAGAAAAAGGAAACATATTAACCTCATAACAGCACTTTCCTTCACGTTGTGTAAGCCAACATTTGAACCCTCTCCAATGTCCAAATGGCCCATTACGATTGCAATGCTCTTCAAATTTGAGCTGCTGTTCTGCTGCTGTAGATCTCCCTCCACACACACACACACACACACACACACACACACACACACACAAACACTCAAATATCCCCCCTCCCCTCTGGCACCACAAGAAGACGGAGTGGTCATATTTGTTTGTTTGTACTCCGACTCGCTCAGCCTGTTATTCAATTTCGCCGTCCAGCGCTCGTCTCCCCTCAGAGGCTCGCGGAAAATGGCTCCGTTAGCAGTCTGAGCCAGAACTCAGTGCCGAACTCTGGCAGGCCTGACAAGCAAAAAAAAAATGGAGAGCGAGAGAAAGAGAGGAGGAGAAAGGTGATGAAAGAGAGAGCAGCAGAGGCAGAAAATGGAAGAGGAACTCTGAAGCATTAAACAGAGAAGCTGAGCTGTCTGTGTGGTGTGTGTTAATGTACCATGGATATCACACTGACCTGCCGGTGGACAACACGCTGCATGCTGCCAAGCATAAAACAGAAGACACGCGTGTGCTTAAAAACTTGTCACCCATGTTTTCTAAAGTAAGGGCGGAAAACAGATCAATCCAACATGCCAGACCAATAAATTAAAAACAGAACTAGTGCAACACAAACACATTTTTATTGAGACTCTTTGTTTTTCTCATTACACATTTTTTCCCTTGTTTCAAAGACTCAAATGGATTCTGAGTGTCTGCCATCATTTAATTTACCACACCACTGGATAACTTTGCTGCAGGAGTTTTGATAGTGTTTCTCTTCTGACTCAAATAATTTTTAATCAGAAATTGGCTCATGACGCACTGAAACAGAATTTAAAATCATTGCTCCTTGGATTAATCATTGATATGTAGAGAATATTTTGCTGTAAATTGGCCTGGAGACATGTCTTATTCAAAGTACTGATAATCAGTATTCTCCACTAAAAAACATTAAAGGTTATATAATATTTAAAGAGCTTTTACCTGTGATAACTTTCATGTTTCAAAATAAATAACTAACACAGACTTGCTTTCATAAGCAGGGGCACGTCTAGACTTTTTTGACTGGGGTGCCCGAACTGGGACATACTTCATGTGGCATGAAGTATGTCTTCTTTTACCTTTGAGAAATAACTAAACAGAGTGGCAACATAGAAATAATCCAAGATAAATTCTTAAAGGACTCAAAAAAAAAAGAAGATTCACAATTTAAAGAACTTTAAAGATCCCAAGCAAACTTCTGCACACTGTCTGACTGTCTTGAACCAAAAACAATACCAACTGTACCTGTACCAAAACATTGCCATTAAATGTTTTTTTTGACTGTGTACAGGAATTTGCCTGCAATTTTTGATCGACTGATCCCTCTCCTCTTCTTCACCTCTTATCAAATAGATGTGCAAAGCATTTTTCTACATTTAAAAGCACCAACAAAAGGAAAAGGAGCTACATTTAGATGCAAAGAGCACTACTAGCAGCCTGTTGTTACACAGTACAAGTAGTGAATTTCAAGAAAAAGTCTTGCCTCTATCAAGACAAGTAGCCAATCATAGCATTTTGGGGTCTCACCCGGGCTAGTCGATGTGATTTCAAGGTTGACCCATGCCGCCCCTCTGGATACTCCCCTTCCCATGAGGAACTGTTTGTTTGTCTTTGTTGTGGAACTGTTGGTTTGTCTTGATGTGTACATGAAGAGGTAGTGTTTGCTGCCCACCCCATGCATTAAAGCTGACACTAAAGAAGTGCTCAATCTTGTAGCTGACTGTCTTTTTTTGCTTTAACCCTTTACTTTTAATCTAAACGAGTATCTGGGGCATTGCTAATAATGCCTCTCTCTGCTGCTTTGTCCTCTTTTGTAGTTACGCTAATGTAAAGAAATGCAGCAACGAGGGCAGGGCCCTAATGCAGCTGGACTTCCAACAGTTCCTCATGAAGCTGGAGAAGCTGACCGACCTGCGACCCATTCCTGACAAAGAGTTTGTGGAGACCTACATCAAGGCCTACTACTTGACGGAGAACGACATGGAGCAGTTTATCAAGAATCACAGGGTTAGACAGTGAAGAATTATCATCTTCATTTTGCTGAAAGCCTGATGCGGAGACGCAGCTTGTGGTGTGTCTGTTTCCTGACCTACTCTTTGTTGTTTCTGTCCAGGAGTACTCCATGAAGCAGCTAGCCAACCTGGTGAATGTTTGTCTGGGCTCACATATAAACAAGAAAGCTCGTCAGAAACTTCTGGCGGCCATTGACGACATCGACAGACCCAAGAGATAGACTGACGAGCGGAGCAGACCCTGAACGCATCATCCCGTAGAGACAGACACTCCAGCAGAAAAATAAAACTCCCTCAGAGGAGCTCAGCAGAGAATGTCTTCAGTGTCACTTTCATGCTGGGGTGTTTTTAAGTAGTAGTGCTGCTGGATGTATCAGTGTAAAGCTAATTTATTAGCCAGTTGCTAATCAGCTGTAAACCTATTAAACAAACACACAAACTTGACCTGCTGAATGCACCTTGTGACGTACTGATGGACATAATGCTAAAACTTCCACCTTTCAGCATGCTGCAGTAACTCTACAGAGACATAATAAGGACCATAATGCAAGCCTTCATGTTTTTATTTAACAAACATGCTGCGTATGAAGCTTTTCTGCAAATCCTCACAACCACTTCTATTTTCAGTAACTACCAGACCTCTTCAGACTGCAAATACAGGTCATAACAGTGTAGTGTGAAGATAACTGTGTGGTTGTTTATGGTATTCCGTCACCAAATGTGCTCAATTTTTTGACACAACTCCTACCTTAAGATGAAAAGAAAATGATTAGCTAACATGAGCTTATTTTGAAAGTCCAGTTATATTAAGTTCTTCTACATTTGATTGCAGCTCCTTGATGCGTTTGTAGCAATTATAAACCTCCACTTTTTGATATCAGCTACATCATATGGTTGAATGTTTCCCTGAATCAGTAGATGACACTTTCTATGTTATTCCAGCTCCTGTTTTCTCTGTATACTATTTACTTCAGGGTATTATTTGTGCCTGACTGAATGCTTATTTGTTTGTTTTGTCCATCAATGACATATATATATATATAAAATATAATGATGATTCAGAAAATAATATAAATTACCGTAGCTAGCGTTAGCATATTATATATAAGCTCCTGCTGCTTTTGATCATTTACCATTTGATCATTTCTGAGGAGTACATTATTTTATCATCATGGGATGAGTTTTTGAAAATCTGAGTAAAGCAGCTCCTTTTGTTTCAGTTTCATTCTCTGACTTCTTTGCTGAACAGTTTTTTTTGTTCTTTGTGTTTTTTTATCAGTTTTGTTGGTTTGTGCAGTCAGGCGCTGATGATGTGATTCCTCATGAGCTAGTAACTGAACTGTGTCGACTACAAGTAGAGCTCTTCTCCAAGGCTCAAAGCCCCCCGCGCCCTCCTATCGTGTCCATTAGACCAGACCTGCCGAGAGGCCTGATTGATGTACTGTTGGAGAAAAAAAACAACAACTGGAGTCACAGTTTTTGACATGGCTTCATATTTCCTGTGCAACTGTTCCATGAAGAATACTGTAAATGTGAATGATTTGAACAATGTCTGTATTTATTTCTTGCTCTGTGTCTTGTTTTGGGTTTTATATGATAATTGCTGTAAGTGTGCTGTCATTGATCACATCTCAGCATCTTGTGACTTATCAGCTGAAGCTAAAACAAATATTTAAACTTTGTCAAATTATGTTATGAGTCAAGTGCACTATAGTGAAAATAATCAGTAATCAGTGTTTAACTGTAGGTTGAACCAAAATGATTCTAACATAATAAACACACTAACAATGGACTCCTATTGTTTATTCCATTATTACCCTCTTATCCCTTCAGTGCCCTGAATAATCTACACACTCTATAAACCTATCAAACCTTTAAAACCTCTGGTGCTCTGATCAGATTTAGTAGAGCTAGTGTTACCTTTCATCAGTGTATATCAGTGTTACCTTTCAGCAGAGCTGCTGTCATCTTAATGGTGCTTTATTTAGCCAGGAGCAGGACACTGTCCCATTAATTAATGTGGCTTCCTGTGTGGCTAAACCCAGCAGCCTTCCTATTCAGAGGAAACCCACTGATCCAGCTAAAAGAGCTGTGAATGACTCACTTTAACTTAATGACTTACTGTTTTTCTTTATACTATAGAAAAATGTAGGTGTCTTTCTAGTCATTAAGCAACTGTGTCTGCTTTCAACATTCAAAGCAGAAAAAAAAGTCCAAACCTTTACAAGTGATATGTCAGTAAGGGTAAGTAATGGCTGGTACAAAAGCCCATTTAGATAGCCTCATATGGACCTTATACTAACATTTTAGAATAAGAGAGTAGGATCTGCAAACAAATGATGGATTTGGGGTGTGGATTTAGCCTAGTGGTTAAGCTGTGTACCCATATGGTGGGCACAGGCAGCCCGGATTCAGTTCCATCCGGCGGACCCTTTTCTGCATGTAATTCCCCCCTCTTTCTCCCGGTGTCCTTCTCAATCTACTGTCCTATCCTCTCTAAATAAAGGTCAAAGGTGGTGCCAGGGACGGGCTTGGGTGTGCTCAAACTACCCCTGTAGCAGGCATAGCACCCTCACAGCACCCCCAAGAAATGTCAGAGGTTTAAATGTTTAATATAGTTGCCTATACATGTGAGTCCTATATATTTCAATTTCAGTCAAGACTTCATAAATACCCCCCCTTAAAAAAAAGTAAGGAAAAGCCAAATCACGTGGTTATTTTTAGCCAATTGCGCAGTACGCATTCAACCTTTGACCTTACGTACACTCACCTGGTGTTTGAGCGACAGTTTTTGCTTATTGCCCGGTGTCCGCGCAGTTAAGAACCGCAAAGGATAATGACAGTGATCACATTAAGGCTCAGATGCTGTTTTAAGGAGCTGAGGGAGATTTGGAAGTGCCAATCACTGACCAGGACTAAGAAAAGTCTGAAGAAGGGGACCCGGTTTTTCAGTTGAGGAATAAGACATTGCCAAAGACACTAGAGATCGTCCACGTGAGTGTCCAAGTTCTTCAAAAACACATTTGCGGTCAACCATATCAACAGACAGTTTAATTATGAAGACATCAATAGGTAAGTGCGCGTTAATTTAATGCATTTGGTGGTTGAGGCACATATAATTCCTGGAGGCCTACTGATTCATATGCGTTGCTCATTAATATAATGATGATGAGTGGAATACTGTGGATTTTGTTTGATCTCTGTATCTAAGCAAAACGAGATGTATAGCTTGTTGCGTGTACGTAGGCCCTGTCACAGGCTCAGTTGCTCAGTTGAAACTTCCATCTTTTGTTTTACATGGAAGACATGATAAATGTGACGGGACGTGTAGATGCACCAGTTTCTGAGCGACTGTGCGCGTGTGCCGATAGGTGCGTTTACGCGCATAGGTGTGTTTGTGCGCATGGAGTGTTGGCAGAACATTAATTTAAATACATTTTATTTGCGAGCACCGTCACTGTTAAGATGAGCATCCCCCATGGTGTTTCGGTTTTCATTTTTCATTCATTGAATAGTATTGTCATCTGGCATTTTCAGCAGGCTTTGGATGCCAGCAGGAAAAACGCCCTAATAGAGAGGGGCGGGATATAATCCTCTGAACCTATCAGGGGTCACCTGACAAGCTTACATTAATGTCATTAAACAGACATGTGCATGTGTGTGCAGATAGTAATCTGGAATCATCTATAAACAACAACTCTGTCCCCCTTCTAAAGTTGTTAGTCAAACTGTAAGTTATTGTCAACAGCTGGTTACATTGTAGGCTCCAAAAAGTCAGTCATCACTACCAGAGGTATGTCATTGTCAAACCGTAGCTGTTGGTTTGAAATAAGACTGACTCGTAATAATTTATATGAAAGATTTGCTTTTATCAGATATTCACCTGTTCTTTTAAAAAGAGTCATTTTAATTGATTCTTGTAAAAGAAGGGAGGTGAATGAGCGTGTTCCGCCAGACATTTAGAGGTCAAGTGGTGCTTTGTCTTCAATGAGATGATTCCTCAAGTGAGTTTATTTTTTGGTAGCTGCTGATGGATGGCTCAATTTACTGCTACTGCTGCTGCTGATGTGGCTGCTATCAGCACCATGCAGGTCCCTCTAGGCATACACCTGTGGGATATTTACATAGTTCACCAAAGGATATGGATTTTGTTGGCTTCAAATCACACCCCAAGGGAGCAACTCAAAAAACACAATACAATTATCAAAAGAACAGTCTAAGCTCCTTCGTGTTAAGATTTTATTCACCCACATACTTCCCTGAAGGACATGTAGCCGTTTCTATGTTTTTGCAGTTTCTGTGAAAGTATTTGACCATTCAACCCTTGTGTGTCTTTCTTGCAGAGATTTTCTCACCCTCCTGCTCTCAAACACTCTGAATCATGACCTACCTAACACCACTGTTCCCACTGTTCTTGTGCTGCACATTTGGTTGCTCAGCTGGACAATACCTCCTGTGAGGCAGTGGCCCAGATACCCTCTCAGACAAAAGAGCAGGCGCTCTCTGCTCCTGTGTGTCTGCCAGATTTCATTGAGCTGAGCTTGTAGTAATCACCGATTCACATGGCCTCTACCCCTTCACTGTCTGCTGATATGCACTGATCTAGACTTTTTTCATGTCTATTCAAACATATTTAATAATTACTGGCATAGGCTATTTGTAATTTTTCATACATGATGATTGACAAGACAAGATGTGACATCAAGGGGGCTGGTTATACATGAATGCGAAGACATTTTTTATCAACGGTCATCATCTATAAAAGATTTTCTCAGGCACAGGAAAGGTTTTGAAAATAATTTGTCTCTGAAATCTTGAGCTCTGAAATTCTTATTAACTTTTGTGTGAACTTCCTTTTGTGGAACTTGGTTTGCTCAGTTGCTGCCCTCCCTCATCCCCCTGCAGAGATAAAAGTAGTTTGGCTGATTACACCTTTTTATTGAGCTGAAAATGGGAGCTATGATTACAATTTAGTGAGATTCAAACTCCATTTTTACAAAAGGATTAAAGCTGGGGAGGACCTGTACTGACAGGTGACAAAACTAACACAGGGACAAGCATGTTAATTATAGACACAGACAGATACTGGCTGGATACCAAACACTCCAACACTGATACATGAAAGAAAATTTTGTTGCAAAAAACCATATCATTATGTTCAGTGAGTGAATGTTCCTTCTGTGTTTGCATTTCCCCCACCAAAAAGATAAATAAATAAAATCAGATTTTTTTGCACTACTTTCTTTGAAATGCTTTTGATAACTTTTGAAATCAGTGTTTAGAGTGTCCTGGACCAGCCAATGTTTTTATAACCATTGCATAAACAGCAACCAGTGTTGCTCACTGACAAAGCTAGTTAAATGACAAATTTGTCATAGGATCTAATTAAACCGTATAACTTTTATAACCTTATCTCAAACCAAGCTAACATCACAGCATGCAGCTGGTTTAGCTTGCACCAACGTTAGCAGGGCCAATAGAAAATAGTTAGCTATCTAGTTAATCAAGTTAGTTAGACAATACAGGCATCCAAGGTAGTTAACAAAGCAATGTATTTATTATCAGTCCAGTGGGGATTCTTGTGTGTGTTGAGGACAACACATTTCACCCGGTCACTAGCAAAGACAGCTAATGTTACACATCCAAGAACAAAGCCTATAATGTAAAGTATGGACAGGTGCTGAGCCAGCTACTGCTGTGACCAGTGCCCTGCCATTTAGTCTTACAATTAATCTGCTCCTTTCAATACTCTCTTTCTTGTCTTTTCTCACTCAACTCAACTCTCAACTCAATTTTATTATAAAGCACGTTTCATACTTTCAAGCCTGCAGCCAAAGTGCTTCATGAAGAACAGAGACAGAAAACGATAGCAATAGATACAATGATACAAAATAGATAGAGGAATGTGATCTGAAGTTATTAAACAATAAAAATTAAATTAAATTAATTAAAATTAAATCAATCATTTAAAATAAAATAAATAACAGAAAAATAAAATTAAAATATTAGAAAAGAATAAGATAGAATAAAATAAATAAAAATGATGCTAAAACTATGGTCCTAAACGTAATAATGCAGTCCAGGGCTAGTCCAGGGTACTCCCAGATTTATAACTCATCCACATTTTTCAATAAGTGATTTTCATTCATAAGCTTTTCAACGGGAGTAATTTGCATGCAATGTTATGCAGCGCAAAGAGAGTGAGTCGGAAGACGGGAGGTTTTCTTTTGTCACTGCAAACCTTGCATGTTTTGAGCCCCTGCTGTGGCTTAAAGTTTGTCTTATAGCAGTTTGAGGCCTCCTAATTGCCCGGGGCCTACCTTGCTTGTTGTCATATCATTTCATTTGCTTTGTTCTCACTTTGGTCATCTCATTTAAAATGTAAACCAGAGAGAGAAAAATAACACCTAGTCTATAATTTTTTCCATTTTGAAGTCTACGTCTTTATGACCTTCATCTATAGGCTCCTCGGGGTAAAGGGTTTCTTAACTCGTGCTCATATCTGGTTGTCTTTTATTGACGGGGAAGAGGATGAGCTGGAGGGTTCATCTCAGGATATAAGAGTATAAAAGACATTTTGGGTTTCAGGCAAACTGGAACTCACATACACACATGAACACCTTCAATCTCAATGTCACACTCTGTAAGAGCAGAAAATCGAAAACTGTAACCAGAGAGCTGTGCAGGGTTTGGATGAACCCATTTGGGGATAATGACTGTCAAGTGTATTCACAGGGCTTTTCATTAAAGCAGCTTTATTGATTTAGCCCTGCCACCCAATAAACTTGCAAGGGAATGAATATTCCTGTATCCATAGAAGTGTCTCTTAGACCGCAGTGCACAAGTCGAGAAATTTTCATGGGATGTGGTCGAATTGACCATGCCAACAAATAGTTCAGCAGGGACGAGAAGTAAAGTTAAATATTACGCGTTACCTTGCAGAATTCATGAAAAGGAACACTTTTCTTTCATCATAAAGTCATTAAACCTCAAAATAATTCAGTAAAGATTCAATAAATGGAGTTACTTTCATTAACTTAATAGACATCACAGTGGTGTTTTCTCTTCTTATTGACAGGCAGTACAGATTGAAGCCTCTAATTGGATGTCAGACTCCGCTGCATAAACTTTCACGACGGCCCTCTGAGAATCTTGTTCCGTCAGTCACTGCTAATTTGCTGCCTGAGTAACTCTGCATGGGTGGAAACAAATGTTGTGTGTGGTGGAAAACATGAGCAAGGTAGTAAGGCCTCTCAAGGAAAATGAGGGCTCTGTTTGAATCAGACGAGGTGATTGCTAATTCTAACAACATCAAGTGAAATTGGCTTCAGTTAAGAAGCTGTGAATCCAGAAGCTTGATATTTCAGAAAACTTTGATATAGATAAATCAAAGTTCATCCCTCAAAAGCAGAAGATAAATGGAATTTGTGTTCATTTATTGGCGTGTGTTCTTCCTAAAAATAATGGAAATATCATTAAATTGTGATACTCTCCTTTATTTTCTACTGACGCTGAAATCCTCTTGTCAAAACACTAGGTTTGTATGATATAAAGGAGAGAGAGAGAGCATAAACTTCAGTGCTCCTGTGGGGAAACCTGTCTGGACTCAGTGGTCTATACTGCTGCACATAAAACTGATCACATAAACAAGAGAAGCATTTGACATGATGCTCGGCAGCTGCCTCATTTAAAAACATTAAGCAGACATTGTACAGCAACTGTCTGCAGACGTGATGAATCATATTTAATTCCCGTTGACATCACTCAGCACTATACATCCTAACAGCAGCAGTGTGAGGTGTGCTTGGAAATACCCTCACACAAAGGCAAAGTCAATACTCCGGTCCTCGAGGCATGAGTATTGATTTTCCTCCTGTGAGCTGATGTTTTGGTGTGAATTACTGGTATTCACACAGTTTTAAAAAATGATGGTGTATCTAAGGCGTCAGTTTTCTCAGAGATGGTAGTTTATTTTTCCGCAGGGGAGCTCGGTAATGGCACAACTTTTCTTGGATTTCTTTGTTTCATGATCTCAGTCACAATGACAATGGTCTCTTATACAATACTTTCTGTAATGGCCAGTGACATTTATATTCAGAGGGCACTGAACAACAGCATCTCTGAATGGTCACTACCTCAATGCTTAGTCACTCAAAATGACTGCTGCGCCTCGCTGCCTATATATTTTAAGGTTATTGAAAAAGAAGTAAAGAAGAAGAATGAAACTGAACAATCAGTGCAGGAAGGTTGGAGTAAATAGAGATACAGCACCAAAAAATAGACTTGGAACTTGTTGGTTCATTGTTGTTTTCACAAGAATCCCATGAGCTGGTGAACTTCCAAGCAATCATTTAATTTTCCTGTTTTCAAAGGAGTACCACTCCTCTGCCAGTTACTATGTTTCGGTACTCTTTGTCTGAAGGTGCAACAGTTAAATTGTAGGAGCTTTTTCTTTCTTTGCCTGTGGATGATCAGTGCAGACACTGATTGCTTCTGCTGTCACTTCTCTTGCTTTAAGAAAGCTCAGATCTGGTTGAAATAGCAGGTCCATAGCTACAGGGTCTGACACAGTGTCTTTGGCTTAAGTTGCTTCACATCAGTGAAAATGTTTATTCCTGTTATCTAGGTAAAACAGCCTTTCCATCGGAAAAAAAAAGAACAACCTCAAAGCCACTTTACAAAACGTACAATTTTCATTGGATTTAAATAGTCCTGCTCAAGCATGTTTTCAAACTCTTATTAAGAAATTACTCATATCCACCGTGCCTATTAAGCAATCCACGAATGAGGTGTGCACACATACAGTGGCAGAGTGTGAATCGCACTCAATAGACTAAATATCTAAAGTGGTAAACAAACAAAATGATCACAAAAAGATTATTCACATGTAATTTCATGGGTCTTGCCCCTCATGTCCCAGCTTTCACAGTACTGCAGACAGAGTGATGACTTTGGAGAAGTGAGGCAGATAACAAATGAGAGACTCTGTATTTCATCTGCTTCACTATCTCACAAATCTAATTGTGTTTGGGGTTTAATCATGGCCGCACAATAAGCAAATATGCCTGATGAGAGATGTGGGTGAACTCAAATAAATTGTCAATTTTGAGTACAATAAAAGAGCTGGGTTTTTCTCATACTTCCTGTTTATGCAGCCTGTGAGCATTGTCCTTAGGCTACCTCACAAGCTTGTACCGTGAGGAGAATTATATTAACAATACAGGTCAGTATTTACAATCTGAAGGGTCAACCATATATATCATACTGTTGATGTGCTTTGTTTGATAAAAAAAAAAAAGAAATATGACCTTACACACACCTTTGCCAGTCCAGCATATTTATAACATTGTACCTATTGATCCTGAGCTCAGGAGTCAAACATGCAGCAAGAATTTGAATCTACAAAGACGGATCACATATTGTTAATACATGCTGGCCATTCTGCTGTGATGACATGTGGGTGGGAAGCTCAAATGCTGTTTTAGTGTTGTAAAATCTATGTTTCAGGTTTAGTCGGATAATTATTAATCAGAAAAAACATTTTTTAACTCTTCTCATTTATCAGTAACTAATCAGAAAAAGGAATGTCTAATTATGTGGCCAAAGTTCTAGAAAAAACAACATACTGTACTGTGATAACCAAGCAACAGCTAACGTTAGCATTCAACAACTTCCTAGCTAGCATTCTAGTGTCTAGAATTTGTATTTACACACTTTTAGGACACATTGATTTAAGCCTGGAACACACTAGACTTTTTCTACACCATCATACGATATGGTTACCTATGAAGCAGTTGAATGCTAATGTTAGCTGTCTGATAGTAACTAATGGGTTTTCATGTTTCCCATCCATAATATCTCCTGCCTGATTTCACTGTCATTTCATTTGTAGTTTCTTATAAACCAGGCAGTTTTGCAATTCAAACAAACGGTCAGATATTCTCCTTACGCTAAATTACTTGAGCGCCTGAAGATAACATGAACATTGCTATCATGTAAATATGATGAAAACGGTACAGCACTAGCGTCTGTGGCTCAGAGATGGAGTGCATTGACTTTCATCAGTGTTGCCAACTCCTCAGTGAGGAGAGTAGCCCTTATTGAGCTCATACTGTATCTGCGAAACTGTGAATAGGACATGCTTTGAGTCCTCTGAGTCCTTTGAGTGGTCAAACAACTAGACAAGCAGTGAATATGTTAGGAAGAGTCTCTCTCTTTAACTTTGTATACTGTATTTGAAAGACTGCTGGTTAAACTGGGAATATGATGACAATGGCTGAACAGGTTTGAGAACAAATATTGAACACAATCAGGTGGAAGCAGTGTTGACATTGTAAAATGTCTTCACTTTTCATGGTTGCATATAAAGCTGAAAGAAAAACCTCTAAACACTGACCCAGAAATGATTGCACTGCTTTCATTTTTACTGGATGGCAGAATAATGAAAGCAATACATCATATCAGGAAAAAGTAGACCCGTTCACATCCTCTGTGTTCAGTGGAAAATGTGCTTCACGAGTACCATTACCATACAGACCCATATTTCATACACCAGTCTGACAAAGGCTTCCAGGCCTTGCTTTTAGTAACACCATCTGTATACTGCACCTTCCATTTCAATCATTTGGTTATCATAGGGCCCAGCATGCTCCTCTTGGCTCTCCCTGTTTCTCATTACCCAGAGGAAAGCTTGGCCCCACAGATCAGCGAGTTTAAAGAAGTCAGAGTAAAGTCGACAGCAAATGAAGGTCTAACAGGGACTGAGCTAACCTCACAGTGTGACAGCTTTGCTTTTAATGGCAATTACACACCATCCTCACCTCGCTCCCATACTGACAGCATGTAAGGGTGTGTTAAAGAGAGCCAGGGAGGGATAGTTAGAAACATGTCGGTTTTCACACCACTGTGAATGCTTATGTGTCTGACCTCTTCCCTTGCACAGTGCCAGTTTATCACAGCTTATTCAACTGTTCAATTCAGTATTATTGTAAAACACATTGCATTCAAACTTTACCCAATGTGGTATTATGTTTGTTAGTCAGGAAACACTGTCTTCACTGAAGGATGGGATGCTCATGCTGCAATGAAGTTAGATGGGGCAACAAAAAGGAGTGTTGATGATGATACAGGCTGTAGACAAGCCAACAGTGCACTCATCTATCTGAACTTTTTTTTTTGAGTCCGAACTGAAACAGTCACTTGAAATTCTGGATTGCGACTACAGCAGGTATAATTCAACAAGATGATGGTCGTTGGATGAAAGCTGGCAAGTGAGAATGAGATTAGTGATCCTTGAAGTTGTGCTAAAATTTTGGGATAACATTAAACCACAGTGGTACCCATAGAATGATTGCATTACCGGTGACAGGGGAGGGGGGGGGGTATTGGAAGTATTTCAAGATGTGCAACACTGTATTTACAATAGGTTACATTGTAAGGTACATGAATTAGGGCTTTATATTAGCTAGGACCTCAGGATATGACATATTCAGTATAAATACACAGTATATACAGTATATATACAGTGTATATATATATATGGCTATTTTGTTTATTTATAATATGTACTGTGATGTATAATAAATATTGCTATGTACAATGCATATTGTTACAATATGTATTCTGATATACAATGTGTATTGTGCTGTACTGTAGGGTGTGCATTGCTATTAGGGCTGTCAAGATTAGTCGACTAGTCACGATGAAGTCCTCGATGATTGTTGACTACTTATTTAATAACCGACGTCATCCTTTATTTTTTTAAGCTTTGTTTTTCTCTTGAAACTGTCGCTGTACCCTCTGCTGTCTTGTCTGCCTTTCTGTCCTTGCTGACATGAGCAGTAGTGGAAATCAGGGTCAGCCGTGTTGTCACCTGAAAAGTTATGCCCAAACAGAATCATGGCTAGCCGGCTAAGAAGCTCAAAAGTTTGGGAGCATTTTTCCAAAATAAAAGAGAAGAATGCGCAATGCAAAATCTGCAAGGCAGAACTTACCTTCCATGGCAGTATGACAGCGATGCACGAGCATCTGAAAAGGAAGCACGTCGTGGCTGATTCAATTTCTGACGGAGAGGGACAGTCGTCTCGGTAAGCTAATTGACTAGTTAGCTGCTAACATTAATGTCAACAGTGAGCTATTTACTTAGTATTCATAGTGCAAAATGTTTAAGGCCAGAGTTGTGCCTTCATTTTGTTTTGCACTATCACATTAAAAAATGTCAGAAATGCTGCTACAAGCTGCAAAGTTCATTAAAAGTTGAATGAACTATCATCTTAATCGTCTTTATTTTTAGTTAGCACATACCTTAAACACTTCAAGCTAGAAATGAATGATGGTTATATAAGAGCAGAGCATGCTGGTGCGATAAGCTGCAATTTACGTATGATCCTTACTCACAATTTAAAATTGAGGTGTACAACTTGTTGTGTCATTGAGTCAAAACTATTTAATGCAAAATTAACATTTTAATTTATTACAACATAGGGTTGTCACAATAGTAGAAACCCTGGTACTACTTGTTGTTTTGTCTGTAATACTGTCAACAGTATTTAAAGGCACAATAAGAGGATTTTCACAAAAATTAGGCTTGCTCCCAATTTAAGATATTACATCTCAATTATCTCTCATAATCCAGTTGAAGCATGTGGTGGTCTTTGTACCTGAACAGACCCTGGCCTCTGTCTTTATTTTAAGATTTCTTCATCATGCGGCTGTGCGAGGGGCATTCCAGTGTGTCAGTCAGTGCAGCAAGTGGGGCTCACAGAAAGTCTCTAGAAAAGGTGTAAAGTGAGGCATAATGATGTCTGACATCACTCCTTCACTTTTGCCCTTTGCTGATCTGCTACAAACACAAATGCAACCTTTGCATCTTAATAAAACCCCAAATGCACTTAATGAAATGTTGGTGACTGCCGACTTGTGGACATGAACCGTCTGTGTAGTTGCTGTGTGAGAGTTGCAGGTCTGATAGAGAGCAGATCAGAGACACACAGGGGCAGTATGGATAGCAGCTGCATACAAACCTAATTTTGCTCCTTCTTGCAATTTTGTGCAGGATAGTGGAGGCGTTAATTAGTTCACTAGAATGTAACCGCAGGGAAAAAAGATCAGGAAATAATGCCTTATTTCCTTATTTTTCAATGTTTTGTTCTCATTAGAAGCTCCTGCTCTCTTAATTCCCCACTATGTCACTCAGCCACCTCTGCTTACTCTCTTGCTCCTGGTAGCTTTAGACTCAAGGAGCCAGCCTATTGGCTGAACCGTGACATGTACATGCACTGAGGTTGTTGTGAGAAATTCAGAAATTCAAGGGAAAGTCAAGGACATTTTGAATCTATTAAATAGATCTCTGTGAGGGGCAGGAAATTGATACACTACCATGAAAATAGACTTTTCAGTTCTAGTGGGAGCAGTGCTCCTAGTGTCGTTTTTTTTCATTGTTTGCCTTGAATGCAGCCTCTTGGAAGTAGGTCAGATCCTCCCCTTAATCAGGTGAACCATATAAAAAGCACCTGTGGCAACATGGCTGCCACTTTGTCTGGTTTGCCTGCTGGTTGCCACATGCTCCTTGCACTGAGGTAGGTTAGAAATCAAAAGGATTATTCCCACATTGTTATAAGTATTTGTCACTTTCTTAACGCTAACACAGTTAATTTTGTCTTGGAATAGCCCCCTTTCTGCCTCTCTACCTTGGGTGACCTGGTGTCTGGTCTGATTATGGTTTGTTTGAATTCAGTTGTTACAGCAACCCAGACATAAGTACAATGAAGAAGAAGTTTCAATAAGTAAAATAAAATAAATAATTAAATAATAATTATACGGCAAACCCTTAGTGCCCCCCTCCCTCCACATTGCCACACCGATTTGTGTTTGTGCCTTTTTTTGGGGGGGGGGGCAATATTACAACTCATTTATTGTTTCTCATGATTCTGTTGTTGACAAAGCTTGTTGATAATGAAAACCTCAGTTTTTCTTCCCCATTTCGACTGTTATGTACAGGCTTTGATTGTGTTTCAAAGGTCAAATATGAATTCTCAACTGTAAAATAAGATCTTGTTTGTAGAGAGCAGATGAGTATGGGATGCTGTTATCCAGAAAACACTCTGACATTCATTGTAGATGCTGTTAGGAGTAGCCCACATCAAAGATTTGTGGGGGATGAATTTTGCGCCTTACTGGAGTCCTTTCACCATCTTTTCTTTCCCACACATACATCTGCCTTGAGGCACTTTGATCAAGATGACCATCAGCCCTCCTGAATGTCTGTTTCATGTGATGTTCCTGCCATTTTTGATCTAGATGTTGATAATCCTGAGGGTTTAGATGTGTGCTCAGGGAACGGGGCTTACATGCAGTGCTGGCTAACTGAGCTCTGACAGGTTTCTGCTGATCTCCCTGAGGATGATAGAATCTGCAGACAGAAGGGCTCACAGTCCTGCTCAGATAAATCATCCCATCCAATCCCACCTGGGCCTGTAGCCAGTAGTATTTACATATTCAAATTAACAGCAGGATTAACTTCCGGTTTGCGTTGTGAACTCACTGATGCAGATACATAATGCATCTGTCTTGTGCATGTGCTTGAATTTCCCCCAATTATTAAAACTGTTGTACTGGTTTCATTCCTCAGTGCCTTTGAAGTTCATGGGGCAGAGAGGAGAAACCTTGTTTACTCTCAGCTTAAAATATTCTTTTTAGTTCTGCTTCTTAGCCTCCCTTTATCTTTCTTCTGTTTCTGTCTTCCTCTAGTCATTCATCACCTGAATTAACTATTTACTATACTGTCAGGCTCTCTTCAGGAGTAAATTGCCTGCATGCAGACAAACAATCACACTATTCAAGCAAAAACACAAGCGAATGATCCTGTTTAACTTTATCTCTGTCAGTTCGCTTCCACTCGACAGATTCCTGTCTGTGATGTCCATACTAACGCTCCAGGATATTCTTGCCTATCATGTGTCACTTTCATTTTTCTTGCTGGATGGTGTTGTTTCCTGTGTGTTTGGTGCTTGCTTCCACTCTAGCAGACATTTTAAGACCTTTGGAGTGAGACGGATAGGAACCTGATTTAAAACCGATAGGTTATGCTCATGGTGTAGCTGCTAACTTGCCACAGGCAGGTTTGAATGACAGTAAACAATGCCTTATCAGTGGGTGGAAAGTGTCTGGCTGTCCTCTCCTAACCTGCTGTGCTGTCCAGCCCTGAGGGGAAACACACTCTTCCTTTTAAGTGTGTCTTACAGGCTGAGCACATGAAGTGCCTTCAAGTGTTAGAATATGGGTTGTTTATGGTGAAGCAGTTAGAGGGTCTGTTTGTGCTTACAAGACATGCACATAGAGGTCGTTGATGTGAAAAAAAAGAACACTTGAAAGAAAGCTAACATGAAAAGGACTCAGCTTATGACTAAAACATATTAGAGAAACATTTACTTGACATATACTTTGATGATATTGTTGGACCCATGTTTGATCTGGTTACATGAATGAGGCAGGGTTTATAACATATACTGCAGCCAGTCAGTAGGGGGAGCTCCAGATGATTTGGCTTCACTTTGAAGCATTTACAGCTACTGCGTAAGCCCCTCCACCACCCTCACCTCATCCCATCTGACAGCTACTCTCGACCCAACCAAATTGATTACTCAACATATACATCTGATGTACACAATTTTCAACTTCAACTTCAAACTTCTTCCCTGTCAGATTCTGTAGTTTTCTCCACGTGTTGAAAAAAAATGAAGGTTGTGGATTCAGGCGAGGAATGACACACACACAGGTATTGTGGAAAACTTTAAGAACAGCAACTAGACATAGATGCGGTGAGTTACAACTTAAATGCAACCTAAAATGTTTGATTATTTATTTTACTTTGTATTGTCATGACAACATTGGACAATACATCTGCACATCATATTTTTTCTCTGTTAGGCTCAGACCGTAATCCAACATGGAGGTCTGTGTGTGAGAGTAACTGGATGCTGACTGAGACAGCTGTGGATTTTTCTCTTACTAGTTTATGTTGTGTACCTTCATCACCTTTTTATTTATGAAGCATACTCTGTCCAAGTTTTGAAACTACAAAAATAGAGTGTACAAGTAGAAACCAAACATTTCCCTCTTTGCATTGAGTCACTTATACATGATCAAAAGCAGCAAGGTTTAGAAAAACATTGACAGCCTTTCTCTCAAAGCAGCATCTCTCAAACCTCCCTGGAATTGACGCTGCAGGGAAAGTATAACAGAAACCAGTTAGTGCTCCTCCTGCTGTGCTGGGACTGCTCATAAAATGCTCCTGAGTACCGTGGAAAATCCGAGCGCACAGCCTTTGGATAGAGGGAAAGCTTTGGCCGCTAACCCGGCGTTTAACGAGGCTCCGCGGTCCTTTAACTTTAAGCACTTTGGTTTCTCGGCTGTGTCACTTTGAGCCCCGTGCATCCAAGAATTATGACCCTGGTGCATGTCTGTGTTTCTGCGGAGTAGATGTTGAAATCTGTGGTTCAGAGGTAATGGATGCTAACATTTAAGTGGAGTAGGATCTGACTTATTTTGTTGCAGGCTGTCTAAAAAACAGTTTTTACCCTACAGTTTTACAGCTGTTTTGTGACATCTAAAAGGCCAACAAAGTTTTTAGATTCTCTCAGCAGGAGGTGTTATTAAAGTTAACAATACCTGTCAGTACAATTTCAGAGCAAGTTATCCCTAATCCTTGAAAAAACTCTCTTTATGAACTCAACCTCGCAGTCTTTTTGAAACAGAGCTTATAAAAAGCTTGTGTGAAGGTACATTGAATATTTATGCTGCGAAAGAACTGAATAGTTGCCTCCCTCCAGGTTTATAAGACTATTTGAGGATGGAGAAAATGATGTGAATGGATTGGAAAAATGTTAGCAAAGAATGCATTAGTTAATTAAAAACCCTGCTAATGGCCCTTTTCCACCGGCCCGTCTTAGCCCGACTTTACTCGACTTTACTCGACTCTACTCGGTTTGTGTTGTGTTTTCATGGGCCGGGTACCTCGTGTCAGATACCATTTTTTCGTACCCGCTCAGCTTTGGTTCCAAGCGAGCTGAGCCGATACTAAAAGTTGACGTTGACAGACTGCCGGCCACTGATTGGTCAGAGAATGTCATCACCAAAGAGTCATGAGCGTGACGCCCAACACAGGAATGAAACCCGCCATTTTTAAAAAATGACATCAACCACCGACCGAGCAGCAAGTACACCCTTCCCTCCATGTCCTGTAACATTCAAACATACAATTGAAGGTATAAAATTGATCTGCCTCCTTTTAGGATCTAGAAAATGGTTAGTGTGAGTGGTAATTTGGACACTGAGTAATTGCATTTTTGCGACCACAAGTGCAAAATAGCAGCAGGAATAAACCCAAACAGATTTAAAAAATAAAGGCAAAGCTCTCAAACAGATAGAAAGATAAAAGCCAGCAGGAGATGTCGTTCAGCTGAAAGCCTCTCCACGGCCACAGCATGTTCTCTACCAAGAGTCCTCATTAATCATTTCAATCACAAATCCCAAGAGTACATTATGAGGGAACACATTTTATTACACGACTAAGACAGTTATCTTCTAAGAGGTATTATGAGCCCTGGGTTTTGACTGACAGGCTAACCTCTTCTTTCAGAACAACAATGAGTAAAGATGTGGATGTGTTGGCTTTTCTACCGTGATTGAACAGATACCCACGGTTGACTTCAAGGCCCTTTTAAAACAGCGTGACCTTGATTCTTCAGTGAGGTCAGAAGAGGAATTAAGAGTAGCAGATTGTGCAGTAGCCTTCAGCATGCCGATATGTGAAGTGCTGCTCTCGACCCTGTGAGGTCAGAAAAAACTTCACTTTTCCTCTTTATGTCTACTTTTGTGTCCAAGTCCTTTGTTATGCTAAAAGAAAAGATCTTCACACAAGTTGATCAGTGATCTGCTTTAAAGCATTGCTTTATTTTCCTAATATCGAGGAAAGCCTAGAGAATCATCACGCAGCGAGGATTGTCTTCCAATAATACATCAAACACAAAACTTGTCTAAGATTATAATTTATGAGTGTTGCATTGTAATCCTGAAGGAGGAGTTATTTTATTAGGTAATCTCTCCTCTCTCCGTAGGCTTCTTTTCTGGGCGATGCTAATTTCCTGAAGAGTCAAACAGCATCAAGCGCAATTTGAAAATCCAATAAAATTCTTGAGTGTTCTGCGGCTTTGTGGATAAATTGACTTGGCCTGCAAAATGTGGAACAGCACTGTGAGCATCAGGCTGAAGACACGGAGCCCAGATGACACGATGGTGTCTGAAATTAGTCAGTTGATACTTCTGGGGATGGCGTGCCAATCATGAGGTAATGAGTGTAAAATCAGATTTTTATCAACTTTCTTTTTCATATTCGTTCTCCCTTTCATTCAGCGCTCTGCCCCGCTGAAAAGGGGTTACCATTTCAACGCCTGAATGCAGCTGCTACTGTTAAATCCAATCACGACTCAGAAGTCCCATCTCTCATGAGACCATGCTGCAGATTAGTCCCTGAGTGAGAAGAGATTCTGATGGTTTGATTTATTTTCTTTGAGGCAGCAGCATCTAACACAGCGGGGGTCTCTTTCTCTCACATTATGAAGAATAACTATAGCTGGCACACATGCTGGCATATGCATGCACACATTCATACACAGCATGAGACTATATAACACATGCCCACACACATTTGGATCTAGTTTATGTGATATCTTTCTCATTTTGTGAGACACCAGACAAACAAAACACGGGGAAGAGCAACCACTGGAAGAAACACAAGACACACCATTTTGGTCCGGTAAGGGGTATCTCAACAGCAGTCTGTTTGGTCACTACATATTTTGGTGTGTCCTTTCATTCTCTCCAGAGGTAAAATTTTTTCAAAAATGCATGATAAATGGACCATACTTGCATTACACTCTTCTTGGGAAAACTCAATATGCTTTACATTAAGCCACACTGGGTGCTATGCTAAGTAATCCATGTATCATTCGTTCATTCAATTTTCAAAATTAAAACCAAAAATGAAAAAATCAGAAAACGACTTGTTTTCTCAATATTCGTTTCTAAAACAAAAATGAAAACATGGATAACAACTCTATTTCCGATTTCCGTTTTTGTGCTCAAATGAAAAATGGGGAAAACGGATAACGAGAGTTTCATCTGATTTCGACATTTTCTTCTGGCGAAACTTGAGTGACCCGGAAGTGATTGCCGCCCCCAGCTGTGTGTCTGTTACGTGTCCTTTTCTCCTGAGATTGTTTTGGGCACAGAAACTTCTAAAGGACATTTTGGAGCACCTTGGCACTCCGACCTCCTGCAGCACGGTGGAAATCGCTGCAGGAGGTTTTGCCATCCCGAAAAAGTGCTGTACAAGCTCCGAGTAGTTCTCCAGTCCATCCATAACGCTAAAGCCCGTTTCTTCTTCTCTTTACACCTGAGTAAAGTTCTCTTCCGGGTCACTCAAGTTTTGCCAGATGAAAATGTCGACCATAGGTGGTTTTAAATAGAGTGAACGTATTGCTTTGAAGTTTGCCAGTTAGCATGCTAAAACCCCAGAAAAAAATTGAAACATTTTATCACCTTTCCTGAAACACTGTAGAGCACAATGTTAGCATTTGATTTGCTAACACAGTAGCAAATTTACGGTAGAATTATCTAAGACATATGACCAACATTTTGAACCTATGATATTAACAATATGGATAACTAATTTAACCAAATAGTAATTGGTGAGATGACTATCAAGGCTGACAACTTTTAATAATTTAGTCAACTGAATGCACACATCCCGAGTTACACTGTTTCTAATTATGCACAAGTTACTACAGCAGAAACTTAAGTTAGCTGAAGTACGTTAGCAACAAGCTAGCACATTATCTATTTAAGTGTTGACAAATTCTCAACTCGGAATGCAGATGGCTGTCCACCAATGAGTCTGTTTCTGTTCAAGGTTTCCGCCAACTGGAAGGAAAAATGTTCCTTGCCACTGTTGCCAAGTGAAATACAGGCTTCAATCCATCAACTGTAGATTATTTAGTGCATAATGTATTTGTCACACTCAATATCTATATCTATATGTAGCATCAAAACTGTACACACAAGATTAAGTTTTTGGTTTAGCTGCCCACCATCAACAAAACTGCCTACCCGTTTTGTTGATGGTGGGGCTTTTCAGGTGATTTTATGCTATTCTTGGCATTCCTGAAACCTTCATTAAAATGTCAACACTATTGTTAATCCTATGCTAATTCATGCAAAAAGACAAATTAATTGAGCATGACTGCACAAATTGTCACTTATTTATAATGGCCTCTGTATGGCCTGCTTGTTAAACACGAGAATCTGTTGCTACAGACTCACAATCTTTGGTCGCTTGGCACTCCGGGAATGTTTGTTCATGGAGCGTGACTGTGAGCCTGGTTGCTGTGTACTGCAGGGCTAAGGGCTGGGATTCACTGTTCCAAACAGAAAACCAGAGGAGCTGCTATCATGCCTTAATGAGTGAAGAATAGATCAGAGTCATTGTGTGTTACCAAACAGAGAAAAACACATCTTTACACTGTTGTCATTGGGCTTATTGAAGTGAAGGTCCGGCTGTAATTGCTGTCCACAAGAGCAGAAAGTACTTCAAGCCCTGTGTGATGGAGGGGTTCAGTGCACAGTCAGTACACTTGAGATAGACTGAATGGACAGATGGAAATGAATGTGGCCTGAATAGAAGAAACCAGAATTTGACCATCCACGACGAGTCACAGGAGAAAGTAAAGTTTCAAGCAACGTTAAACCATCCTTGACCCATAGATTAAGATTTCAATATAAAACCCAGCTGTCTTTTTTCCACTGCATAGAAAAATCACAAAATATCCACACTCACAGCTGAATTCTGAACACACGTGACTTGTTTTTTGAATTTGCCCAGTGTACTGTGAGACTGTTGCTGTCAGGGAACATTTTGAATGCCTGAAATAGCCTGCTGCTGACATTTTCCTGAAGTTTCCCTGGTCAAGATGGAAGCTTTTCAAAGCAATTTATGGCTTCTTCCTCCCAAACTTTCTGCTCTCTTTTTTTCTGGTGTAACTATTGAATAAACATCCATAACAAGAAGATCTACGACAATGAGGAAGATTTCAGTGCCACTTCATCTCCATTACTGCAGAACTCCTCCATCTCTGTCTTGGTTTGCATATAATTTCAGACTTTGCATTGAACACTTGATGGATTTGTTGCTATGCTGCAGGCAGGCAGGGGACAATATTCACTAGGAGAATGACAAAGAGGCTTCATACATGTCTCACTTCATCATCATATGCAGGAGGACAGCAAGTCTTCTTCTCTCGACTGTACCATGTGGATTCAGCAGAGCCTGAAATTACATATTATATAGTAGCTGTCTATAGGGAAGCTGTAAAAACGTTATGAAGAGGAGGATTCAGCCTTCTTAGTGCGATAATAATCTTAATTTGTCCTGAATGTGAGCAGCCCCCCGTCTTGGAGACTGATTGTGTCAGTTGATTCTGTCCTGTTTCACACATCAGGTGCTAGTTTGTGTTTCAAGCTGAACCTTTTAGTATATAAAAAAAGCTCCCTTTTGACACTGCCAAACCCAGGCAATCCAAAGACACAAAATGGAGTTAGGCATCTTTGTTTAGCCAGCACACTCATTGTCCAAAATCTCTCAACCCTGAAACATCAATGAGCAGCGTTGGCCAGGAAAATGGTGCTGAATCATGGGAGATAGTTATTGAAAATTACTCTACAAGACAAAAAGTGTACGACTATGTGATCGTAAAAGATTTCCTTTCCCTGTTAGAGTCCATAAACTCATTAAATCATTATAAAACACAGAAAGAAAGATCCTTTTATTTTCATGTAAAAGCTGCAAATTGTCCATTTTCATCTAAATTCTTTCATCTTGCTCTGATTTCTATTTGCTTAGGAAATAAAAAGCAACAAATAATCTCTTATATGTGTAATCTTGTGCTAAATACCCTTTTAAGAAATTACAAAAAAAAGAAACACCAATTAGTTTGGCTTTTACAAAATGCATTTTCTTTTTATCAGCTTTGATATGACGCCAGTCTGAGCTGAGTGGGAGAAGAAGACAAACACAGGAATGACAGGAAGGTTACAAAAATAAGTTTCAGAGTAATATACAGTGCAAAACTCTATTATATACACAGTGACAGCTCCTATTTACATGGTAATCAGCATACAAAATATACAGAAGCCTTTAGCAAACCCAAATAACTAATAATAATGTGTCTTACACTGTGTGCGCCACATCTGAGCAAACCATCATTTTAAAGATGAAGAGGATGGTACATTTCATATCATCAATAAAATATGCTACTTTGAAATTACACATGACCATCTCTGCCATCATATGATGATGATGATGATGATGATGATGTGATTCTCTCATATTGATTGTCACTCTGTTACTTTCTTATATCTTGCAAACAAACAGTCATTTATAAATGGCATTGCAAAAAGTTTAATCTTTTGGAATTAGAGGGCCAACAAAATAGACTGCAGAGCTGCATCTTTGACCCAAAAAACTAGATTGATTTGATTCTTTTTTTCATTCTGACCAATTTAATTGTATTTCCTCAAGGTAGTGTGTTCCAATTTCCTCCCAAATAATCCTTCATTATACATTTTAAGATGGTAACTCTTGATGGTCCCATTTAGTAATTATTTAGATTTTTTAATTGGATAAATATTTTTGAGCACACTATAAAGATAAACTTTAAGAGTCCTATTTTATGTGACTATGTGCAAACTTAGTCTTAGCTTCACTCTATAGATCCATAGAAAAATACACTACCCTTTACTTTATTATCATTCTCTGATAACTTAAACACGTCTCACACAGTTTATGACAGAAGTGGACAAGAAACTGAACAAACCTTCACATTTAGGGTGAGTGAATACTGGACGGATGATTGCACCATAATAAAAATGGAGGACATTTGTGGTGAAAAACTAAAGATGTTAGCCAGGGAACCCGAACATATCTGAGAATCTCTCTAAATAATAAAACCATTACGTGTTGTTTGTAGGTATCTGAAATCAAACCATGATACATCTTGTTTTTCCGTGCCATAAACCTGCACTGTTGCCTTCTTATATTAAAAATGCATATTTGTTGCACTGCTTGGCATGTTCCTCTAATATGATGTTCTCATTAATAAGGTTGTCAAAATGTTCAATACTTTGATACTTTTCAATACCACCTGCTTTAACACAATGCAGTCTCTGTTGTTCTTATGTTGGATTGAATTGAAAAAGCACTGAAGCTTAGGAGAAAAAAAAACAGTTGAACTTTTCACCTGAAGCTGCTGCGTGTGAGAGAGAGTGAGAGAGGGCAGTAGTCGAACATTGAGATGAAGTAAAGAATAAACAGAACGGTCAAATTAGAGGTCTCTCTTGAAAATGAAATAACCTGTATGAATCAAACTAAAAATGAAGAAATAAGTAAGATATTTTCTATTTAACAAATCTCTTTGAGTGTCCTTGAAAACAAAAGAGAAACAGTGGCTGGTACATTTCATAAATAAAGCTACTGTGAGGAATTTTGGTTTGTGCTGATTCAGCACCTTTATGATCTTGTGTGGTACATCCCAATGTAATATTTTCTGACAAAATATCTCATCTTTGAACAATTAAATGTGTCACTTTCAGTGCATATTTGCTGTTGTAAATGTCAAGAAAGGCTGTTTCTTAAGCGTGCTGTCAGTTGTCTGGTCCAACACCAACCCCCTCACAGAGATTACAGGAGTTAAAATTACAACAAAGACATTTCCAATCTTGTCACTGATGATCTGGTTTGTTTTTGTAAGTCAAAGAGCAGTCAGTATCAGTTTCAGTCTGTTTCACAACCAGAGACAAACTCCCCACAGGAGCTTTAATTTTTCCTTTAACAAAATACTTAATGTGTTTTTAATAAGCTTAAAACAAAAAGGATTGATGTGTTTTTGAGGGAAAAACTGACATTATGTGGAGTCCTAAAAAAAAAAAGGATGGACAAGTTGAGAATGATATGGCATAATTCACATTGAGTTTGTCTTTATGAGAGACGCGTTGGTGGAAAAAAAAAAACACATACTCCAAGCTTTATCATTTCCTCCGTCTCTGAATCGTCTTTTAGCTCTACGCTCTCTCCCTCTGTAAATCAAGGAGCTGAATTTGTTTGTAAAGAGGTGGAAAGATAAATCACAGTGGCCTGAGCCAGTTGGACGCTTTATTGGCTTTACTACCAAAAGTGAAACATGTTCTTCCTTTGCTGAATATAAATTAGAAAACTATTGGATGTCCATGTGACCCTCATAGATTATTATAGAAGAGTTTTATCCAAGATGCAATAAAATGCCTGATTTTGCAAACATCTGCTGACTAAGTGGGCAGATTTTGTCTTTACTTCTTTTTGTAATAATGTATTGACCAGCTAGACTTTTAAAAGTTGATGAACTTTAACATAAAAGTGTATTATTATTGTTATTTTTGTGTATGTTTGTAAGGATAACATAACCTTTTCTCTTGTACATAAACTTGTTGATCGTAAAAACATTATATGGATATGATGCTCTCATCATATCATCATCAGTAAGCCTTTCCTTTGCCCTTGATGCTTGTTTATACAAAATGCTACATTTCATGAATAAATATGTAGACAGTTCAGAATATTAATCATAAAAAAAAAACAGAGAGTGTTTAAAGGCATCATAACAAAGAAGGATTGTGAATAAAATCAGACAGCGCAGTCTCTACACTTCAGAGAAAGCTATCTGCTTGTTTGTAAGGGTCATTGGCACAACTGATGGCATATTAGACTAATACACAGTGAAGCAACTCCTGTGGCTGTTCAACCTCAAAATAAAGTTTTTTATTCATAGATCTTTTTTGTGCATTTAGCTTTTTGTTTTGCTTCTCAGCCCTGTGATGTTCAGCTCAGCACAAATACAGCAACTACAAAGCAGTCAGGAGTGCAGCATCACAGGACACACACTAACTGAGCTTGTGCCGAGGGATTGGCAAGAATAAAATGTTAATAGAAAAACAAAAATAAAATCCTTTAGAAACATTGTAACACTGTTTTTAACTGAAACATGGTGAACATACATTATGTACACAGTTCCAGAGCTTCTAGCACAGAGGGTGATTTTGAAATGTCACCGCTATCATGGCACATATGATCAGGTTTGTAGATCTGTGTGTGTGTGTGTGTGTGTGTGTGTGTGTGTGTGTGTGTGTGTGTGTGTGTGTGTGTGTGTGTGTGTGTGTGTGTGTGTGTGTGTGTGTGTGTGTGTGTGTGTGTGTGTGTGTGTGTGTGTGTGTCAGGGCACACGTTACTCCTTTACACAGCTGTGACCAACATACACCCTTTGGTATAGGTGAGGTTAGGAAGGATTGGTTCTTCTACTTCACCTTTTAAATCATCATCATAACACCATCAAAATCTTTATTTACCATCCCTGTCACGTTCAGCAGCATAATTTCCAAACAGCAAACACTAACACCCTTGCTCCCAACACAGTCTTGCTTATTTCCGTCACAGTTTAGCAGCTTTAGGAAGTGACACATGTCGAAAGCAGCCCTGGTCTCGTGCCACAAGTTCTTGACATCAAAGTTCTCAAAAAGCAGCTGCAACAGCAATGTGAAGTTAAATGAAGAGTCGCCACTGTAGCTAGTCGCTCTTCAACTCCATGAGCTTAAAACTCCCAGACCTGTATCATCGCCATGGGTCGGCTTCACCTGCATTTGAGATTTAACCACTGAGATTCACTTCCTCTCTTACTCTACGACTCTATAAGTCTTCTTCGGCTGTTCCTATACTCTTCATCCTCCGTGGTGCTCAAGCATAAGTCTCTCCTGATTTCAGTGCCACCAGTTCAGAGTCGTCCGTGTGGCGCCCGTTCAAGTGTTCACTGTTGCAGTCTTGGTGGTACATGAAGGCGGGGACCTCGGTGATGGAGGTGGCTGTGTAGGATGTGGAGCGCATCGAGCAGTGGTCCTTTCGTCTCTGACCCAACTGGGTTTTGTACTGCATCCACTGTCTCTTAAGAGCTGCCTGCACCTGAACAACACAGACACACACAGCTTTAAAACATGGTTCATAATCAGGATGAAAAGCTTTGACATGAAATTATTTTTAAAGTCAGTGCTTTTAGCCTTACATGTTGGGATCAAGTATAGTAATGAAGCCTGGGACTACAGTAATCTTGATACCTATAATACGTATTCAGACAACATCAAGATGATGTAGCCTCGGGAGGCACCAGCCAATTCTTCTAAGGTTCCAGTTTAGCCAGCAATCATTCAGATACTAATGTCCAGGGCTTCTTTTTCCATGTATGTTCATTTTTCAGTCCTTCTATCAACTTTGGAAAACAAGAATGGAGTTTTGAGACATGATGTCTGCTACCACATTATTACCTGAATTTATATGCAAATGTCTGTTTTATAGCACTCTCTAAACCCATCGTCTGATGGCGATATATTGTCTAGGGACTATTGCCAACTGTTCTGATGCAGCCAGCAGTTAGCAATAAAGGACTCCCTGTGAGACATATTTTCCATTTGTTGCTATTTGTAATAGACCAGCTAGCGACTTGAGAAGTGAAGATGAATATCGGTGTTGAGAGACGATGTCTATGAAATTGTCAGCTGCACTTGCATACAGACTGCTGTTCAAATACATTAATTCAAGCTTAATCATTGTCAGATGACAGCCAATGGGTTCTGGGATTAGATTACAGGAGAATGCTTTCCGCCCATTTACCTCTGCTCATGAACTCATTGCCTCCATAGAGCATATGTTTGTTGAAACTCTAGCGGGCTATTATTCAAGGATTACAAACCGAAACCAGAACACTTCTAATACCAAAATCTGATTGTCGGCCTGTAGAATCCATCACAAAATATTATTTTAGAGGAAGTTAATGAGAAGTTAAGGTGATTTTGGGTGATAAGTCATGGGTTACTGAATTGCAGTATGGCCAGTGCTCTCTGTCCTATATCCTCTATATATGTACTTGTACCTGGATAAAACCGATACTGCTAAAACTCTACTGGATCATACTACAAAGACTACAAAAATAAACCAGAACGCTTCCAACACCCACAATCTATACACTGTTGTTGTTCATGTGATTACCTTTCATGGAAATTGTAGCAGTTATGATTTCCTTCCCTGTCCACGTGATGTTTTGAATCTGTTTCAGTGTCAGATACTTGTATTTGTCTGTTGGGTTTTTTGTTTGTGTATTCACTGTAAAATATACTAATCTCTTACTGAGTTAGCTCTTGGAAAGAGATTTAAACTCATTATACTTGGGGGGAAAAAGTGAAAGTTTTGTTGCCTGCCCTATGTATTTACTTCACCGTATCCCTTTTATGACTAGGAAAACATCTCGGTACAAATGCTAGAATTTTGAGCTATTTCTTCTGTTGTCAAAGTGACACATCACAAACACTCCTCCAAACTTTCGTCTGCTTTGCTTTGACCACAAAATCATTGCAACAGACCTCTGAAAGTACCTGCAAATCATTTGTTGTCTCGGTGCAGTGTGAGTGAGGCAGAGCCCACGTAACCACCATCTTGTGACAACATTAACCCAAGCGGCAGAGATCTTAACTGATGCAAATGTAATGGCTGCAGCATATGGGGCTCACTCATCTTTCTATCACATTAACAGATGCCACTTAGGAAATGCAAACATCAGAGTCACATTTCTTGTAAAGCAGCCAAGCCTTGCACGTGGCCAGATCATTATTTTATAAAAGGAGGAAAGATGAAATCAAAATGAAGCTGTGTTTAAATTATCCTCTACATCTGTCGCCTACAACTGCTAAAAGGACCTACATATTTCTACTGAAAGATATCAATTCATCTGCACATTATTTCCACAGCCTAATGTTTTAGGTCCTGTTACAGAAGCAGTTGTCACTTAAACAATTTGATGTCAAAGAACCTGTTCACTTTCTTTAATATCATGCTGCAGTCATTTTACACAGCCAACTGTTAAAATTGCATGTACCACACAATCTGCCTTTATGTGAATGACACACTGATAACTATCCCCAATTTAGACCCTGATATAATCAGCAGTTATCATCAAGTTATTGAATAAATCAGCTTTGAGTCTGAAAAAGGTAGAAATGTCCCAGAAATAGGACAAACTACGTCCACATTCTCTGTAAGATGTTTACCCTAAACCAAAAACAGCAAACTTCTCACCCTTAAAAAGAGACCTAACTATTAAAAATTGTGAACTTCAACTTTGAGAGACGAAATGAGAAAACAAAATCCAGGAAATCACATTGTAGGATTTTTAAAGAATTTATTTGTAAATTATGGTGGAAAATAAGTATTTGGTCACCCACAAACAAGCAAGATTTCTGGCTCTCACAGACCTGTAACTTCTTCTTTAAGAAGCTCTTCTGTCCTTCACTCGTTACCTGTATTAATGGCACGTTTGAACTTGTTATCTGTATAAAAGACACCTGTCCACAGCCTCAAACAGTCAGACTCCAAACTCAACCATGGCCAAGACCAAAGAGCTGTCGAAGGACACCAGGAAGAAAATTGTGGACCTGCACCAGGCTGGGAAGAGTGAATCTACAATAGGCAAGCAGGTTGGTATGAATAAATCAACTGTGGGAGCAATTGTAAGAAAATGGAAGACATACAAGACTATTGATAATCTCCCTCGATCTGGGGCCCCACGCAAGATCTCATCCTGTGGGGTCAAAATGATCATGAGAACGGTGAGCAAAAATCCCAGAACTACACGGAGGGACCTGATGAATGACCTGCAGAGAGCTGGGACCAAAGTAACAAAGGCTACCATCAGTAACACACTACGCCGAGAGGAACTCAAATCCTGCAGCGCCAGGCGTGTCCCCCTGCTTAAGCCAGTACATGTCCAGGCCCATCTGAAGTTTGCCAGAGAGCATATGGATGATCCAGAAGAGGATTGGGAGAATATCATGTGGTCAGATGAAACCAATAGAACTTTTTGGTAAAAACTCAACTCGTCGTGTTTGGAGGAAGAAGAATGCTGAGTTGCATCCCAAGACCACCATGCCTACTGTGAAGCATGGGGGTGGAAACCTCATGCTTTGGGGCTGTTTTTCTGCAAAGGGGACAGGACGACTGATCCATGTTAAGGGAAGAATGAACGGGGCCATGTATCGTGAGATTTTAAGCCAAAACCTCCTTCCATCAGTGAGAGCATTGAAGATGGAACATCGCTGGGTTTTCCAGCATGACAATGATCCCAAACACACCGCTCGGACAACGAAGGAGTGGCTTCGTAAAAAGCATTTCAAGGTTCTGG
This sequence comes from Notolabrus celidotus, assembly GCF_009762535.1. NCBI lineage: Eukaryota > Metazoa > Chordata > Actinopteri > Labriformes > Labridae > Notolabrus > Notolabrus celidotus. Next base: position 14,749,619 of record NC_048287.1, on the reverse strand, counting down.
AGTGGCCTAGCCAGTCTCCAGACCTCAACCCCATAGAAAATTTGTGGAGGGAGTTGAAAGTCTGTGTTGCCCAGCGACAGCCCCAAAACATCACTGCTCTAGAGGAGATCTGCATGGAGGAATGGGCCAAAATACCAGCTACAGTGTGTGCAAACCTGGTGAAGACTTACAGGAAACATTTGACCTCTGTCATTGCCAACAAAGGTTATGTTACAAAGTATTGAGTTGAACTTTTGTTATTGACCAAATACTTATTTTCCACCATAATTTACAAATAAATTCTTTAAAAATCCTACAATGTGATTTCCTGGATTTTTTTTCTCATTTTGTCTCTCATAGTTGAATTGTACCTCTGATGAAAATTACAGACCTCTCTCATCTTTCTAAGTGGGAGAACTTGCAAAATCAGTGGCTGACTAAATACTTTTTTGCCCCACTGTATGTCATAAGGGAAAATAGGTCTTTTGTATTTACAGTGTTTCAGAGACAAACAGGATGTTGTATCTGAAAAATTATCTTGAGGAAGGTATGTACGTGTTTGTGTATAGTATAGCTCCAAGCCAAGAAAACTGATACATTACCATCATGTCTAAATGCTCGTCTTTATAGCAGAAATAAACGTGTACAGCTTGGTACTTTTTTTTTTCTGGCTCAATAGCTCAATTTTTTTTATAACTCGTTGAGTCAGCATTTCCCATATGACCTTCATCATCAGCCTCAAAACTCTGCTTCAGATAAGATGTTGTCACTGAGACATCCATGTTTCATACAGTGAATGGTCTTTGTCTGTTTTTTCTTTTTCTAGTAGGTCTTAAGTTCCAACTGTGTGAGACGTGAGACTTTTTAGTGAATCTTGTTTTTGATTTGTTTGGAAAATGTTTTAAAATGTTTTAAAATGTGAAGTTTTCCAGTCCTTAAGGTAACAACATCATTATTTTATGTCCAACAAACTGATCTCCCTCACTGCACAATAAGCCAAACTCAATGGGATATTTTTCTTTAATGGCAGCACATCTTCACATTTGAAAAGTTGAATAGTGAATGTTTGACATTTTTCCTTGACTGATGATCCATTAATAAAAGCATTGACTGATTGATTGAACTGGAACCGATTTGTCTTCTAAAAACAGAAACTGCAGCAACAGTCGTCCTGCACTGCAATGATAATCATTTCATTTTGAAACACCTTAGTACCACTTTAATTACTGGGAGTATATTAAGGCACAATGATCCAATTATCTTAATTATGCCACCGATTGTTGTAATGAGACAAAAGAGTGGCCGGGGCTTAAAGCCTCCATGTAGAACATCACATATACAGCATGGAAGCTGTTTGTCGGGATGACCTTACTTTACAATGGGACCATTGAACAAACAAGGCAGGTCTGTGCAGTTTGGCCTTGAAATAAAAACAACAGCATTGAAACCAGCCCAAGAAAGCCGAGTCCTGATTAGGGGAGCTGAACTGGTCATTATGTGGATGGAGCGATTGACCTGTCACATTCCTGGTGATCGTCTGCTCGTCTGTTGAGCCTCTATTTCCCAAAGAGTGGCCTCAACCTTGAAACATACACTAAATATTGGTCGTACTACAAATCATGTTTACATTGAAGTAGTAAAAGCTGTAGCTCTCTGGCTGCTCATGAATGAGCTTTCAGCTGACCTATTTACAGGACTGAATGTATACAGTAAAGCACAACTCCAAAGAAAGCTCCTCTGTGTCAGACGCTTCATGCTGCGTACTTAAATTAGCTGCTCTCGCTGCTCGCGCATCACTGCGCTGTTTTTTCCTCATGCAATGAAATACCTTAAAAACACATTATGTGCCTCTGAAGCAGAGAACTTGGCTGCACTTTATTACTTATGTTTTTTGAACTCTTGAAATATTACAAAAGAATGTTAGTTTTAAACACCAAAAGCTGTCAGTACTTTTCCAATCAAAGCAACACCTTCACAATATAACAACCTGCTGAAGGCACTTTCTCTTGCTCTTTTGCTTAGTGCAGACCTTGAGCCTGAAAGCGTCTTTCACGCAATGACTGCGCAGAGCCAAGAGGTCTCCACAACACCATTAACCCCAGATCATGGCTTTAAAAGAAACGAATCGCGCTCATTCTAAGAAATGTTTGAACCACGTTAAGGATGCTCGCATTCAGACAGCTGCTGACAGACTTAGAAAGGCTGACAAGAGAAACTTGAAAGCAGAGTCAATTTCCAGCTGGGCTTGGAAACCTCTCTGTCATTTATAAACAGTGTCTTACTCCTCACCTGACATGACCCTTCAGCTTTCACTGCTGCAGCACTGCATTACTCTCAGAACGGACAACCTGCGCGTATCTTAACAAACTGCTACAATCGGACTAATGACGGATGCAGCTTGTCTGTGAAGTTACAACTATTTTACTGCTGTGTTTGGTGCCAGAAACACAATTTGAGCTTCACATCTGGGTCATCTCTTGATATTCAATCAGGTTAAGATGTCAGAAGTCAGAGATCTGACCTGGAAAAACAGCCCTTGAAAATGTTTGGCCTGATGGAGTTACAGATTAATATCATGAGGAATGAGCAGTTTTATTGCTCTGTGACTGAGAAGATCCTTTACTAACAAGTGCAGACTGACCTTTATGGAAGAACAATTACCCTGTCAAAAATGCACAATTAGAGGGTCACTCAGAGCACAATGATTTTTCAGGATACAATAGTTTTGAAGGAATGTCTCAGTAAGAGTAAGATAGGGGGACTTACTCCAATGTCATGACTGTCTGTGAAATGGAAAGATTTTGGAAGGAGAGGGTAGCTATGCCTAACATGAAAACAGAAGCCAGCCTAGCACCACAAAAACCTTAAAAACCCACCTATCAGCACAGCTATATTTGGATGTCCACTTTAAGTCATCTAAACACTAACATTGCCAGCCTTGCTGGTCAGCACCACAACACTAGTTGGTTAAAAAATTGACTTGTACTTTTAGACCTTTATGCCTTAAATGCTGATGGCAATCCGCCCGCCATTAGCTAGGGCTGTATCTTGGGCAGTTAGTGGCTACTGCCATCATGCCATAATGTTTTGTAATAGATTACAGATTGTATCTTGTAGCTATGTCTGGTTAAATAACATATAACCACTCGACCCGATAATGCGTAACCGGCACAGGCAATTGGATGTTAACCAAAAACTGGTGGTGCTAGCTCTGCTAATGTTAGCCACACTCAACAAACTGATTTCACATTGTTTCCCGAAGACTCTGTGATCTCTTGTGTCAAGTAAGTTGTGTCCAACTTTGACTGTTTCTACTGACTTCTCTTACCCTTAGACTAGTTGGCTAGTCTGAATTTAAACTTCTAATGGCTACTAAATGATTCGCTTTGGATCATCCCCAGTCTACATTGCCTTTAATCTAACGTTGTCAAAAAACAAGAAACAGCAGTTCTACTTTGGTCAAGTTGGCTGCTTTCTTTGTTGCTTCTAGCCCAATGCTAAGCTAACCATCTCCTATCTGATTTCATATTTAGCTTTTATACATGACAGAGGTTCAGAAGTTGTCATCCCAATTTTGGCAAAAAAAACCAAACAAACAATAATTTTCAGAATATCTAGCTGTATGAACACATGAACAAGGCTTACCTCTCCATTGAAGAAGCAGAAGATTGTTGCCACCAGCAACCCCTTAAAACACAAAACAAAACAAAAATACAAATCAGTATATTTAATGGAATTTTAAATAAAATGAAGAACTTTCTAGCAATACAAAATGAATAACTTTGTAATCATATGGTGATTCTAATATAAATAAATAAATAAATAAATAAATAAATAAATAAATGAATAAATAATCTGCCTGTTGTTTAATTAAGCGCCTCATTGATAGTTAAATAAAGGTAATGGGGTGCCAAACAATTTTTTAAGGAGGTAATCATCAGTGAATCTGATCAAGTCATCACAACAATAATGAGGCAGAAAACAAGGTTTTAATGGATGGGAATTTAAGCATGCAAAACCTCTAAATCTCAAGCTCAATGAAATATGAGCTGCATTTAAGATCAACATTATATACAGGATGAGGGTTTAGTGGAATGCTATTATTGGTTATAGCAAATTATTATTAGGAGATGTTTTTACCTTTAATTAAATCAACCCCCAGAGGCTATAAAGCACCACCTCTCTGCTTTTTAAATCACTACTGAATTACTTTTGAACCAAGCTCCAGCTTGGCACTTTAATGGAATTCTGATTACAGCAGTTCCTCGCTGTGAGTTCCGTGCCTACCTGGTAGTGCATAAGTATGTTCATGATGTATTCATAGACCTCCCCAGCTAGCCGGTTTTCTGGCCTCCAGGGGAAAATGACAAACTGAATTCCCAGCAGGGGCACCAGGATCAGGGTGGCCCTCACTGCCTTCATGTACATGTTGGACTCTGCTCGGTGTGTGTCTCTCAGCTTGGTGACTAACACTCTTATTATATTTAGCAAGAAGAAGAGGTTCACCTGCAGGACGAAAAAAAGAGGAAGTATGGTCATTTTTCTTGTGTTAAATTTACTACATCCTTGCAAAATAGCAAACCAACAGTTGTATTATTCCCATTAATGTCAGTGCAGGTCCTTTATATATTACTGAAACATTGGACTAACAGACTTACAAGAAGTGCTGCCACTATGGGACCATGGACTGCGTAGAGCAGATGGGTTTCCACACTCATCCAACAGCTACAGAGAGAAAAATAGATCAGTCAGCGCTCACTGCTGCCCAAAATACACACTCACGCGCACATTCAAAAACACACGTGTACGTGTCTGCACACTCTCCCTCTCAGCCACACACCAGTGAGCACATATGTACACATCTCCTGTTTACTTGCAGACGTTTCTGGAACATTACTCACTTGTCATCAAAATACTTTTTCCTTGCCACGGCGTGGATGGATGCAGGCACAATAGGAAAGCCTTAGACAGGAAAAAAGATGGCGGCCATATGAGGTCTTGAGTGAGTTTGGGGGAATCCATTTGTCATTTACGCAACGGTAAATGTGTGGTTAGCTTGGTCGGTTGCTTTCTGCTCAAATAAATGACTACTACACAAATATATTCTTGGAAAGGCTGAGACATAGTGGATCAACTTTGGTACTCTTAAATCTACTAACTTTTTTGTTTTGATTTTATGCTCAAAGCCTAAAATCAAAACCATATGGTTGGTTTTATGCTTCATTTAACATTGTGCCCATAACAAAATTGCACAAGAGGATTTGTATTTATTTTTTTCTGGATATAAACGCATGAATCCATGTACAGCCTTTTCCAGACACCACTGAGGCCCTGCAGACCTAACTAACTGGTGTACACACACACACACACACACACACACACACACACACACACACACACACACACACAGAGACAGGGAAGTGGCTAAAACAAGTCTCAAGGTTATTCTCCCATTTGTAATGATGACTATCAATTTAGTTATGCTGCCTACTTGATTGGCAGACTGCACCCATTATTTGTGTCCTTAACAAGGTGAAAAACAGGACAGTTTGAGCACCAAGTGTCAGGAGGACCAATAAAGCTGTCAGCATGTCCAGAGTGACTAACTGTTTGAGGATTGGGTGGATACTTGTAAATTTTGCCTGATAGACTGTTCCGATTTTTCCTCTGTGAGTGCCTTTTTGTCCATTTTTCAAACTGTGATTCAGTTTAATGGGAGCACAGAAAAAAAAGAGAACAATCCAGAGAGACTCACCCCAGCCCAGGAGGTAGTACCAGTGCAGATGCTGCTCCTCTGCAAACACAGCCACCACGATGAGTGTGTGCAGGTAGATGCCTTCACAAAGCATCCAGAAATAATTGCAGCCCAGCATGTACGTGTGGAAGAAGTGTAACACCTTACAGCCAACCTGCAGAGAAAGGCACAATGCAACATTTTATATCTATTATTACTTTTTCCTGCTTACTTCCTGTATAAATTCTCAAAATCTGCAAAGAGGATTCAATTAAAACACTCCTGACATCATCTCAGTGATAATATACAAGATCTAAGCAGATGCTTCTGCACGCATGGCACAAAATCATTTGCCAGTATTACTGTTTTTTTCCTCCCTGTAATACTGATGGTGTTACAGAAAAGATGTTTATTCATTAACCCCCCCTGGAGGTGGGCTGAGATGGAAATGATGGTTTTCTTAGATTGGGGTGTTCTTTGATTACGCTTGTCTTGCTTTGCAGGAAGAAATGAGAAGCTCTGCAAGTGCATATCAAAAGCTTTAACTGTAATGTGCTATGCAGATTTCTGTGCATGCATCCAGCACAGCATGAAAACATGTCTCATTATGTACCCAGTTCCTGTGATTAAATCATTACTATAATGTTTTGAAATAGATTTCTTTGATGGTAATAACCAAGTGAATCTTATCTTTATTTGTCTACAAATGCTATAATTACCCACACCCTGTAATTCTCCAAATTACAACAACACACTTGCATGACTTTTTCCTTCCAGAAAAGTAACGATGAGATAAAATCATATTCCTTATGTATGCCTAAGGGATTTTCTGCTAATTCGATGGTTCTTCGGCTTATGACATCAGCTGTGATTGCTGCTGCTCACCAGTCCTGTCTTGTATGGCTTCTGCTGTTTCCAGTTTTGGATTATTGAGCTCCATTAAAAGCAAAACCAAGAAGCAAAACAAAGACAACTGTGCTTTTTGAAATTGTACTAATTGTTTCAAGTCATGGACGTCTCTTTTAAGTTAGGATAAAAAAATATTACAGAGCTCGAGTTAGGGATAAAGTACTTTTAAAAAAAGAGTTGGATATGTGTCATAGATAGATAATCTATTTAATTTAACACCATTTATTTTTAAATTTCCCAACATTATTTATTGCTTTTTTGTATTTCTTCATGAATCATGTTTTAACTTCACTCACCACTGCTGATCGGTCTATAAAGGTTGTATGCGCACTGTGATCTGTGTGCATGTAGTATGGGTATGTGAACTGCTTATGCACCTATACTTTTACACCAAGTTCCTCACAGCTATGAAAATGTATATCGAATTCTTTATAATCATACTCTGTAGTATTAAAAAACATATACAGCCTCTTTGAGGCTCTCGACACCATTGATGCATTAATAAAAACTAACTTGAAAGCTACCTTGGGGAGTTTTAACTGGTTATGAGACAGACTGAAATGAGAACTGATGCCTCTGTATGAACTACAAAATGAAACCAGACTGTAAGCATTAAGACTGAATATCTCTGTACAGTTGTTTGTAATGTCTAAATAAGCTGGTGGTGTTAGGTGTCTGCTGAATGGATTAATTGCATGCTACCAAAAACAGCTCTTTGAATTAGACTAATTTCTAATTAGTGATGCATTTGCAGGATTAAGTGAAGCAGGGTGAGATATTTTTTGTGAGAAAACATCACTTTCACTCATACAGGACAAAATTAGAAGAGAGAAAGAAGGAATGCTTTGTCCTTAGGGGATGCCAAAATCAACTCAAACTGAAAGTTACTCACAGGAGCTTTCATTTTATTTATTTATTTTTAACAGCAAATGTGTTAAAAGTTTTTTTGTGTCCTTGCAACTGGTTAAATCAAATCCCTACTACTTGATAAAAATATCTTTCATGGATCATTGTTAGGCCTCTTAGTGTGCCACACAAATACAAAGAGTGCTGTATTATGTATTTCTTTACGCTGATGATACAGTTGTGTTTTTCACAAACTGTAAAAAAAATATCAGATCAATGTTAATGGACTCTCTTATAAATTGAATCATGGTGAACTCCAAAAACACAAAAAGGTATGCATTTTAACAAACATGGATGTTCCTACTTCCTAGGTATTCCTAAGGTATTCATGAGATTTAGACAGCAGTGGTGCTAAAAACTTATGTTGAATACTTCAAATAAAAAACAGCGATATATAATTTATTCCTCATGATAGCTATGATACCCTCTAACTCCATCTGAGAGCTATGAAAATGATCTAAATTAAATATTCCCACCAGGGTTTCTGGTTCCCAGTCCTGTTTAAAAGAGCCTGTGTGCAGCCTTAGTTTTATTTAAATATGCTGGCAAAGCTATTAACCAGGTCCCTCAGGGATCTTCATGGTTCAAAACACACAAAAGTCATTCACTTCTGAACTTTTATCCATGTGTCTCTCCCTTACCTTCCTACATTTCTTCCCACAAAAGAAATCTCCGCTATAAAAGATACTGATTGGATTGTCAATGAACCAATACAGGTCAATAGCCTTCAATCGATTTACAGCCTGTGTTTGTGTTTGCATAAAGTTAAGAACAAAGTTATGGTTAACAAATCAAGCTGCCGTAGATCATGTACATGTTTCTCATGTTTTCAGCCTCCCCACTGGTTTGACATAAGCTTTGGGGTTTCACTCCCCCACAATGCTGGCAGGCCAAACCAGACTCTCTATCACCACACCAGAGAGAATAAAATGAGCTTGTTTTCTCTGCGAGAGCAAATCTCCAACACAAGCCACCCTTCCTAAATCACCAGCGCAGAAAAGAGGCTCATAAGTCTCACTCTGGCAGCGGTAAATTTCAATCAGATTTCCCAACAGACACGCGTGACTCCGAACCAATGATGCTTGTGATTTCTTTTTCTGCTTCCTCTTGAAAAGCCAGGCCACAGTGACCAATTTTGTTTTGACATGTTGAGACAACGTTTAAAAAGAAAACATGATGGCGTAAAGGAGAGCCATTAAACACAGAAAATATATAAATGTATGTGTCTCTTGTCATTCCTTGAATCAGGAGAAGGGATGTAAATAAAGATATCAGACTGGATGAGCCAAACAGATTTGGTGAATGCATGAAAAGGAGCAGCAGCAGGATGCCTCTGCTGTCTCCTGGCTGCTTCTGAAAAGCCTTCTTTGTTGGGCCGGAGGTGCAGATGCTGAAAACAGGCTTGGGTTTGTCGGATTGTAAACACATGAGCAAACTTCTACCATCCATCCATTTTTTTTGTTTCATATTATAAATACTTTTATTTTTTTAACCTAGAATACATATCAGAGGGAAGATGGTTCAGATGTTTTAATAAAAAGAGGTAATATTCTGACATTTATTCATTTAAAGAGCCTGAATGTGTTTAGGTTACTCGGTTCTACATAAAAGTAAGGATGAAGTTCAGAAAGATTCTTGGCCTGTTTAAAGATCTTACACTTCTGAAGAAGAAGCATTATGCACCAAGTTAACAGGCTTTCATTACTTTTACTTTTATTTCTTAAGGTGCGTTTCTTGAAAAGTAGCACATGAATTTATGTTCACATGTGATAGTGAGGTATTCCGACGAGACAGATTTATCATCTCTACCAGAGCAGAGCTCCGCATTTCAAAGTATTTCCATAATGCATTCAGTGTGGCTCCAAAAGTCTGTCAGGAATACGTGGAACAGAGCAAAACCTGTCCGTCGATGAGCGGTGACGCTGCCAAGATATGGCCCACTGACATGAAATACTAATTAGGAAAGACTTAGAAGTCTGTTGCAAAAACTTAAATGTTCAACTATACAGATTTATGTTTTGCTTCCATACTTGCCTGGGCTTACAGAGCAAATTAATTTTAAAAAGTTCATAGAATCTTTTCCATTCTCCACTTTTATTTGACTTAGCATAAATCATGAATACATTTGTATCTCATTTTAACACAGTGGAACTAATCCTCCTCTCACAATGGATTCTGCTAAATAGCACTTTTTGGCCATGCTAGCATCTGGTTCTGGAGCTGTTAGTGCCCCTCAGTTTGCTCCACCACCACTTTGGATCAGATTTGCGTGTCCCTGTAACCTCACAATAGGTGCTGGTGGTGTCTCCCTAGGCGGATCTGTCCCGGGCAAAGACCCAGAATTGGCGTAATCCAAGGACTCTTCAAGAGCCAGCCCAAGAGGAGCTGCAGCACCTCTACAAATGAGAGATTAGGTCTCCACTTGGAGCCATACCTGGTACCTACCCAGGTTTGGTATGAAACAGCTCCAGCCCCTCCATGACCTTCATAAGATCTGTGCATGTGCATCTGAGCCTGTGCATGCTCATGTCCAGTACATAGACTGGTCCTTTGAGGTGGGAACATCACTTCTCAAGCATTGAGGGAACGGGAGCTAGTACTCCCTCTCAGGAGTTACCTGACAGTCTGGACGAGGGCTATGCTCATGCAACTGCAAGAGGACAGCTTTCTTAAGCCTTTTTCATGCACCACTGAAATTTTCAGGAGCTCTACCCCCCAAAATTTCCCAAAGTGCCTTGTGCCCACAGTGTGAAGTCTTCCCCATCAGATAAGGAGAATGATTGGCTGGGAGGCAGCACATGACATACAAAGCTTGCTGCAAAGGCTACAGTGTAATGTTTCTACATGATGGTTGATGTAAAGAAGTGTGGTAGTCCTAGGGTTAAACATTCCACTGAGGCCATACTTACAGGGTTTCTGCTCACCACTTCAGGATTCTTGACCACTGCTACGAGGTAGAAGATGGTGATGGCTGAATTCAACACATATGAGCAGAAGAGATTCTTGTGCAGGGTGATCCTTTGGCAGCTCAGACTCCTGTATAAAGACAGATACTGTTGTTGATTTCAGGTACACGCTGGCCTACCAGGACATAATCTGATATGTAGAAAGGAATTCCTTATTGGACTACAAGCTGGAAATGATTTCTTGTAGACAAACCAAAATATCAGATAAAAAGTTAGGAAAAATTGCTCCCGTGATGAAATAACCAGGACTGACAGGGACTCCTGACATGCAGACTAAGGAGGTTGTCAGATGTTGCTATAGTCTGTTAAATCTCTTATAATTGGGATCTTAGACATCTTTGTTCTGGCTGGTAAAAATCATTGGGGTCAATGTGCCGCATTGCCTCTAAATGCTCTCTACTGTACATGCTGGACTCATTGATAAATAATACATAATGGATCCAAAGGGTACTTCTCCATTACCTTGGCTAGCCACTCAGAATTAATAGCATAATAAAATGCTTGACCAGCGGAGTGAAAATAACTATCAATCTCAAATTAGCTTCAAGTCATTCATACCCACAAGCTTCATTATTGGTAAGCATTTAAATATTCTGCAGCTCACAGAGTGTTAAATGCTGAATAAAATCTTGCAAAAGATATATTTTTGAATATGTCCTCCTATCTATACGTCCTCTACTGTTTTAGAAATAAGATCCCTGTTCTGCTCATGGCCAGTTTCATCTTTGATGAGAAATAAAAACCCCAGAAACAAAAAAAACAAAAAAACAGGAAGGGCAATAGATTTCTCAAAATGGTATTAAGGATTTTTGTACGACTGTGTCTGTTTCAGAGGCCATGCTTATTTCACATTGAAAAACAGTCTCATTGTAGCTTCAAAGAACATGCAGGAGCTGTTGAGTGCCTAAAGTTGATGTTCAAATCTTTATAGCAACTTTGGTCAGACTGTCGCTGATGCAAACGCTCTCATTCCAGACATGTTTTTCCATAGCAAGTTGGAGTATTTTTATCTGGGAATCCTGACAGTGCTGATGTGGTTGTAAATAACAGAGGAGTTCAGCTGGACACCATCACATACCACAGAAAGCTTCACATCTGGATCTTATGATACAACATTAAGCCTCCAATATTTGAAGTGTTTTAGCTATAAATATGGTTAGTCATGGAAGAGAAGAAAAAATTAAATATTCCATGCCAACAACATTATCAAGATCGTAATTTGTTATCACTTTGATCGTGTAAATTGTGAGAACCCCGTTGAGTTTCTATGTAGTTGAGTGTGGAGTCTGACTCTCAGCGGGTCATGGCGGTTTGAAAGATAAAGCACCTGCCTTAAACACGCCCGCTGAATTTATGAGTGAGTATAAAACTTAGGAGCAAACCGAGCATCCTGCAGAAGATCTGTGCTGGATAACAGCTGTGTTTGGGAGGTCAACGCCCTTCAAGATGTCAGATTTTACAACCGTGGTGTTCAGAGCAACAGGGCCAACAAGGCAACGTGTCCAAATATTGTTACGGGACATTTAGTTAAATTTTTCTCCAAGGCTCCATTTTTAGATTTCTTCACAGGTATCTGCCTGAGTAATAAGATAAACCTTATGGTATCATTAAAATGAATGATGAGAAGGTTCCTTTCTTCTGAAAGAGAAACTGAAAGTTTCAACACTCTGTGTGTATGCTAGCTAACTTTCCTTTTAAGGCCTCTGTATTTTAATTTCACATACATTTACAGCATATTGTACCTCCCTAACCCATGTCCACTTTATTTTGAACCTTCGTCTAATTGAATTTCCTAAGCAGTATCTCAATTACCGCTGCACTTTTCTCCTGTGGGATTAGGCAGTATATTGGGATGAATAGTCTTAATGAGCAGTGCGCTCAGGTGCACACGTTTCTAATAAGAGCAAAGCACTGACGCTTCCAACGGACGTCACAGCTCCCCGGTTTTGAATCCTAAATATCCATGAAATAATTGTGCAGCACAAATAAGCCAAGGTGGCATGAAATTAATGGAAGTTAGTACATAAATTACTCTCATTCAAGCTGCAGAGCTATTTAAGACCAGCAATTTGCATTAAAGTGTAACAGCAGTGGTAAATAATAGGAATATGGTAAGAGTTTAAAATATGTTATCTTAAGTGATGATTATTTATTCTCTTGTACAGCTTCTCCAGAGAAAGTAACAAGCTAAGAGCGTTAAAGCCCAGATTTAAATTACTCTATAAAACATTGACAAATCTTCTTTCTGGCTTTGGGGCAAGTGTTTAAAACTGTCATGTTCAATCTGCTGGTACGGACACAATAAAGACTCTGCTGACTGTGAACAAGACTCAGACTAAAGGGCTGTCCGTGCTGAGTAATGAAATGGCTGGAGGACACTTGAGTGAAAGATCACCACCATCTGCTGTGCTGTCAGACTAACTGATGACACTGATGAGATGACTGAGCCTTCAAGGGTAAAACCAGCACTGATTAATCATTCAAGAGTTATGACAAACTGTATCAGTGCACCATGTTTAACATCAACAAGCATTATAGTTCACGTTACTACACCAAAAACTTAAAGAGCATTATTCTCCAATGGTTAAAAGCCATCCTCACCTGAAGTAGAAGAAGATGGCCAGAGAGATGAGCAGGAAGACGATAGACAGAGCATGACCCACAATCGTCATGTAAAGCAGGATATACGCTGACTGTGGAAAAAGACAGATAAGCACAACTGAGTGATATAAAAACACAGGTGTACTGCTCCCTGTTGCTCTCGTGTCTGTATTGTACATGCAGTCCGATCATGACTATTGGATGAAACTAAAGGCTGATTTATACTTCTGCTTGAATCGACGCAGTACCCTACATCGGAGGACCGAGTAGCTCCCGTACCTATGCAGAGGCCTACGCACGTAGCTGACGTGCACCTCCTACAAAATGTAACTACCCGTAGAATCAACGCGGACCGAAAGCCACATGATTGGTCGGCTCAGCGGCAATGTATTTCCCGAATTAACAGCACTTCCGGGATCGGCCGCACATCGGCCATGTATTTCATCTCCTCCTCTCTATTCTTCCCTGTAATCATGTCTGCATGATAAACAGCAACATTTATCAGCTGTAGATTAACAGAACACGCTCTGAATCGCTTTGGAAAAGTAAATGAAGATCGTAGCGGGGCCGGAAGCAGGCAACCGGCTATCAGAGACCACACCGCTCTCAAACGTTTCGGCGGAGAATTGCTACGTGACACGGACACATCGACACAGAAGTATGTGGTGCTCATGTCCGCATCAGCCCCTGCTGCGTAAGGGGCGACGCAGAATTATAAATCTGCCTTAACTGTAAAGAGAGAGAGGGGTACCTTTTAGGGGAATACGTTTAACTTAAAATAATGCTTTATATCTAGAATATAAGTTTAACATATTTACATAAAAACAGCTGAATTTAAAAACCTGGTTGGGCATAGCACTGTAATTATTTTTTTAGGGCTGGTGGGAGGACATTTAGAGGTGCTTCAACACCCTGAAAAAGGTCTAAAAACACAGATGGTGCCTAGTGAGGACACTAGACAGACAGTTTTAGTTAAACAATATTATTTATGTTTCTTATTTAAAAGTCAAATGCAAATAAAATTGTGAAACTGTGCTTTTATACAGTGGGATCAGGGTTGAACTATTTCTATATGTAATGCATCAAAATCTATCAAACAGTGAGCTCCAACTGGGCAGAATAGCTATGTAAATTTGTCATTGTTTTCATCATCATCTAAGTTTTAATAGTTTACTTAAACATTCTTAAGGCTGGCAAAAAAATATCAGTCCAATCATCAAGGATATCAACAGAAAATTGTTTTAACCAATGTTTGCTGATGGTTTTCATCAATTCCCCTCAAAACCAAAGATCTTAAATTATATATAACAATCTTAATCTTAATAATAAATCAAACAGAAACTCATTTTCAGAAAGTATTTTTGTACAGTAGCATGTAAGATTATTGAAATGCACTAAGAACTACAATCTGATATTTGACGGGTGAATTGCCGAAGCAAATCAACATACTATTAGGAATAATCACACTTACACGAAAACAGCTAAACGAAAATATAAAAAAAAATTCTTTTGTGACTAATAATGGGATAAAAGCTAACTATTCTAGAGAAATGTGTCAGATTCTGTTTTTGCACCGCAGTAGTGAGATGTTGATGTGTGGTCCTGTCTTGTGAAATAAGGAATCTTAAGCAAAAGTTTGCATCAACCTTGCCCTATCAGAAAACAATGGCGTGTTTTTTTAGTTTTTCTTTTGGACCATACTGCTGAGACTTTTTGTTCTTAACGTTTCCTGAGACTGGGAGGCCGAGTCAGCAAAGATCGTATTTCTGTGGTAACAGATGGAGCGGCTGATCGATCAGCAAACTTTATGTTTTTCTTAAAGGTTTGCCAGAACAGCTGCTCCAGCTGTGCAGAGCAACGACTGACTGAAAGTAACATGCAGTTGCAGGTTTTTTTTCTGCAGAACTTTTGTTCACAAGGTGCCATTATTTGTAATTGGCCCAACTTGGAGAGCATAGTGGAGTTGAATTTTTATGGCCTTGGATGTACACTGCATGAAAAATTATTTGGCAAATTTTGTCTCAGTGAGATAGAGAGTGAATGTTAGAAAAGTCTGCCAAAAAAAGGGCGATGCCAAAAGGAGATACCAATTTAAGCTAGAAAAATGCAAAGCTGTCTTGGAAGGCCCTCATGGTTTGGAGGGCAGGATTCGGTGTGAAGCATAACATGTATTTCCACATAATCAGCCCATTACTGCGTCAGCTTCCACGGTTAAATCTTGTGAACAAAGAGTTTAAAGAAAACTAGACTGAAAAAAAAGTTCCAGTTTTCTGCTCACATTTTTAACCTTTAGACTTTTTTTCTCTACTCAACATTGTTGGAAACTAACAAATACACTAGTTTCTTTGCATCTGAACTTTCACGTGACACAGACCAGGTGTCCTCTGACATTCAGTTTACTTTCCAACTCTAAATATTTCAGTGGAACTCAGTAGAGGAAAGCAGTGTCTTCTGGAAGCAATGAGCCTGTTAATAATGGTCTCTGGCACAATATTTATGGGCAACTACATTAGAACTGCTTATTTCCATTTTCCACATTTTCTACATAAAAGACCTCCATGTAGAACAAAACTGATGATGCTGACCTATCAAACTGTGACCACCATGCATTTTCTCTTTGATAGCTGGCCACTATATTGTAAAAGATTACCTTCAGTTTTGCTTTAGTGTTTTCGTTGCAGAGTGTGTAGTTGGACCAGGTCCTGTTAGTGTCCGGGTGGCGAAACCATTGACCATCCTCCCCACAGTACTTAGTAGCCTTTTCTGTAAGTAATAATCAAGTCATAAATCCAAATTCTCCAGATTTGATTCACAGCATGGGTTATTGTGCCTGTAGTTATTTAGGTAGATAATGTCTCCCCTATTAAAACTCAAAAATCTCCAGAAACAGTTACAAAATCACACATTATCAGAGGTGAATCCAACATGTTTCTGTAGTGTCGCTACTCACCAGTGGGGTCAAAATCCTTAAAATAGTTGGGGCAGTTTTGAGAAGTGTAGGTCCCCACTTGAGTGTCATCCCAGCACAGCCAGCCATCCCAGTTACGACTGCAGTATAGACCTGAAACACCAACATAAGAAAATCAAACATCTGCAGAGAACAAGTCTGTTAACAGATAGGCAAATTATCCTGTTGTCTTTACCTGTTTTGTTATAGGGCACATCTCGATTCATTTTCTCAAAGCATTTGTACTGACTGTCAAGGATTTTCTTCCTTATGATTTCTTGCTCCTCTGGATTCACCATGGGACTGACTGTGGCCTCATCCGAGAGCTCCACCTCAGCGTCTCCAGAGAGTTGGGCAGCTGCCTTCTATATGAGTGAAGTCAACATCACACAGAAGGAATGAGCTAGCAGGTCTTAAAAACCCTGATAGTAGAGATATTTTAATTGTTGGGTCCAAAATATGTTTGGATCAGGACTTTTTTATTGACTTATGGTTGTGGGAAGCAAGTAAAGTTGGGAATATATATATAATAAAGTTAAGGCACATTGTGTGAGAGGCACTAAGTTTGGTGAGAGAATCATCTTGGAGCAGGGACAGGTGTGAGCTTTATCGCCCCTGATTTAGACCAAGTGTGGGAAACTTAAATCTACTCCTGGGCTCTATCTCCCCGCGCTGACTCATTGGCTCACTGTCTTAGCTTAGCTTCACCTTCTGAGGTAGTGAGTGGTTGTGTCCATGTGTGCTCTGGGTTGTGTTTTCTGCATAAAACCCTTCCTGGATGAACTGCTCTACATGTCCAGTCGCTAAAAGAGTTGTTTTGTTAATGCTGGGCAGGTCTTTTTACCTCAGCCTTTTGGGTTGTCTTTTAAGGCATCCCTAGTATCCATTGAGTTTTTGTTAAGGAGTGTTTCCTGGGTCTTCATGTTCATTTAGTTTCTATTCAGTTGCAGCAGCAGTGGTTTAGTTGCCATTTTATCTTTGTAGAGCTTAGTTTAGTTAAGGAAGCTTGTTTGTGTTAGCCTTCTTTATTTTGTTTTTTCCCTCTCTCTTTGATCGATGTGGTTCTTTTGGAATGACTCTCAGAACCCTGTGGTCTTCAACTCTGTCCCACTCCCTCCCATCCTGACACAATGTTAATGCTTTATCACTTGTTGTATCAAGGGGGCACATAGTACATTATCCAAGATTATAATTTTGGCAATCAAAGTTAACACATTAATAACAAATTAATGCAAACAACACATCTGCGCAATTACACATTGAGCAGAAATTGATAAAGAAATATAAACACTGTCCTAATAAAGACCTGGTTCCCGTAAGCTAACTAGACAAGGTAACACAGTGTTGCATTAGGACACGTTCAAGGACAGGTTGGAATGGCATCATGATGAGTTCAAATGATACGTAAAGAAAATTAAAATTTGCATTTTAGCAAGAAACTTGGATAACAATGTTTTTTTTATTTAAGAAGACATTTGTTTTACCAGCAATATAAAATAAATATAACAAACAGAATCTAAATCTGTTAACTTCCCAAGAAAACTCGAATGAGCTTCCTATATATATATATATATATATATATGTATGTATATATATATATATATATATATATATATATATATATATATATATATATATATATATATATATATATATATATATATATATATATATATATATATAACTCAACAAAGCTTTACAATATAATATATCTATACATGTACATATACATATAAACTACTATTGCAGCAAATACTCAAATGAACGTTTAAGAAAGCAAGAATAAAGCCAGCGCGTTTATCCACATAAGTGGACAAATATGCTTGCAAATATATGTTAAGAGCATTAAAAACTTTAACAATCTCCCTCTAAGCTGCATTTAGAAGAGAATAATTCACAATTAATTTGTGATCAATCGCAAATTAATTATGAACATCATACGATTAATTAAGATGAAAACAGTTTGTTATTTGACACTCTAATTATGCTGTTTTCAAAGGTCAAAGAAAATCCAGTAAAACTGGTAGCATGGGTCTAAACACCATGAGCCTCCCTGCATGATGATCATTCTGATAAATAGTTATTACACATGAGCATTACCCTCCACTTCTCCTTAGTGTTGGCAGCACAGAGTGTGTAGTTAGTCCAGGTCTTGCCACTCTCTGGATGGTGAAACCACTGCCCGTCATCTTCACAGTACTTAGTTACCTTTTCTAAAAAGAACAATCGTACAATTACTGTTGTATACGCAGCATACGGTACACTGCACACAGTAGCTAGTCATTTTTAAATCTGTGTGACTGTTGTGCGACTATCTTAAGTCTAATTGCTCACCTGTTGGGTCAAAGTCAGAAAAATAGTCAGGGCAGTTTTGAGAGGCATAGGTCCCGGCTGGAGTATCATCCCAGCACAACCAGCCGTCCCAGTTTCGACCACAATGCAGACCTGCAACACCAACACAGCGACAAAAAATCTTTACAAGTGTTTACAGGCCTCCTGTTTGTATTCTTTTCACACATAAGAAACAAAACAAGGATTTTAAGTTCACAATATCAATACCTGATTTGTTAAAAGGTGGATTGTGATTTATTTTCAGAAGGCATTTGTACTCATTCTCAACCATTTTTAGAGTCTGTGGGAAAAACAAATATTGTGATGACACAAACGTTACACAGTCAAACTGAATTTTTACCAAGAGTGGGTAAAATACCGACCACTATCGACATTAATGAACAATTATCTCCTGTAGCTAGAGCTCCTGGTCAAACCTATAACGACACCCCTTTACACATTAAATAATTCCAACAGGTTGACATTGGCTATTTAGAAACTTGGTTCTACTCAAATCAGAAACAACCCCAGGTGACCCTTCAGTATCTGGCACTTGTCAGACCCACCTGGAATATAACAACAGCCCCAAGTATTGCAAAGGTTTAGCATCCATATTGTGCTGACAAGATCTTTTATCCCCAAAACAGGAAATTACATCTTGTTCTCGCCAGTTAAAAGTTATTCAAACAAGATGAATGAAAATACCTCCTCTGGAGGGATATATGATATAATGTAGGCAAGCAAGTTGGGAACAATTTTCTGAGAATTTATCTGAATGATGGGTTTGTAATTTGAAACAAATGTCTTTTTTGGATGCAGATAATTTACTAATGGCCGTTCCCAAGTGTGAACCACTTTAGGCTTGATACTTTGGAACACTTTATTCTGCCAATATAGAAAGATACAACCAACTTCCCATCTGAAAACAAAACAGAGGTCTGTTGCTGTGTGCATTGTCAAATTGGTTCAAAGGTATATCTTTTTTTTGTTGTCTTTTTTTAAGTTTTCATGTGGTAAAACAGAACAGCAGTACAGGTCAGCCTAGTTATTGAGAACCTGTATGCATAACCTGAACAAAAAATCACCAAAGGATTGTTTATGGTGTCAAGAGTACTGTGCATTACCCTCTGCCTCTTCTCGTGGGTGGCTGCACAGAGTGTGTAGTTGGTCCAAACTCTGTTGGCCTCTGGATGGTGAAACCATTTACCGTTTTGTTCACAGTACTTCGTTGCCCTTTCTGGAAATAACAATCATTTGATTAAGTTCAGTTTCTTCCAATGAGATCAACAGTGCAAAAAAGTTAATGTCACTATGATGATAATAACTTGTATAGCACTTTTCAATTCAGGTAACAAACTGCTCTTAAACAGACAAAAGCAGATAGACTGACTTATAAAGATATAACAAAGTTGAGTTGTGAAATAAAACAAAGAACCAACTCTGCAAGTCTGATCTACTCTGACAGGGGGTTACAAAGTCTGGGGGCTCAGACAGCAAAATCCCTGTCACCTTCTGTTTTCAGCTAAACCTTGGAGTTGCGTGCAAAGTACTAACAGAGGATCTCAGACTGCATCCTGGCTTGTAAGGTGGATACAAATTTAGAAATACACAGAGGGGCAAGCTCATGTCTTGCTTTAATGTGATTACTATTATATTTTTTTAAGCAGTCCTAAAATCAAAGGGCAGCCAGTATACAGGTGTTAAATTGGGGGGATATTTGCACTGGGGTTGTTCAGAAGTGACAGATTTCCGGTTCCTTTGAACACACATTTAAATTCTGATTAACCGCCTGGTCCAAATGACAGAAAAACATCAAACACTTCACTACATTTCTGAGCTGATTAACATAGGATTTGGACAACCTTTATCACCTGCAGTGCAAAACACAAGTCCTGATCAAAAATGACACCAAGGTTTTGGCTGAGGGCTTAACTTAAATAGTTAATTAACCTATCTGTGGTAAGAATTGAAGACTGTTTGCTGGGGGACTGATCACAATAGCTACAAATTGTGTTACATTTAGTTTTAGGCTACATATGTCTGACTGGTTACCAAATCTAAACAGGAGATAAAATGCTGTGTCATCGGTATAACAATGAAAATAGCCATTTATATTTTTTTTACTTAAAGGGAGCATATAAATGAAAAATAAACTTGGACCCAGTGGGTTGTGTTTGTAACCTTTAAAACCAAGAAGAGGGTAGCCATAAGAGGGTAACAAGTAGCCAGCAGAGCAAAATCTTTTAGTCTCACAGCTCACCTGTGGGATCAAAGTCGCCAAAATAGTCAGGGCAGTTTTGCAATGCGACCACTCCTGCTGGAGTATCGTCCCAACACAGCCAGCCATCCCAGTTACGACCACAGTGCAAACCTGCAACACCAACCCACACAAAGAAAGATTACATATTTCATAGTCTTAAGTTTATCCAAGAAACTAAATGGATTTAAAATAAGTATGTTGTGTAATCAGGGAGTTTTATAGTTCTGTAGATTATAACAGTACCTGATTTGTTATAAGGTGGATCACGCTTCATTTTCTCTATGCACTTCTTTTCATTCTCAAGGACAATTTCTTCCATAACACCAGCTTTTTCTGTCTTAGCACCTGTGACCTCTGTGGTGGGCTCTCCTGGAGAGTCCCTCAAATAATGGAGGACCTCTTTCTGGAAAAACGAAAGTAGTTCAACATACAAATTAGTTTGCAGAGCTCTTGATACTGCCACCATTGGTTGAAAAGAAAGAGTCAATGACTAAATACCTTTAATTTGTTCTTTGAAGCTGGTTGACAAGTGGAGCCAGTCTCAGTTCCGTCCCAATTCCCCCATTCGTCACAATATTTAATCACTTTTTCTGTAAGGAAAAAATACTTACTGTAAAGGCAATTGGAGAAAAGAATAACCCAATGATTATACAATATCGGATTACATGTGAGGACATAATTGCTTCTGTTTGACGTTCAAGTCCAGAGGAGAATCTCTACATTCTTTGGATCAGTCTTTGGTTTTCTCCAGTAGTATGCTGGCATCATCCAGACACATAAATCTGACCCTGAATCTTGGCATTACAACTGTGCAACTGTGATTAGTTCAACCTGGCATACATCATCAAACGTTATGTCAAAGAGAAAATCCCCTCTCAGGAGTATTTCTCTGACAAATTTTCAAACGTCTGACTTAAAATCACATGTAGCCTACTGCAGAGCTAAGAATAGGATCACATTGTTTCTGACAACAACATCCATAGCCCCGGCTGCTGAGCTTTCTCAGACAGCTCATCCACTGCTCAACATCCACTTCCAACTGTACGTCTCCTCCAAAGCTGCGTATCAGCAGCATTAGCTTTCAAATAAGGAGCCATCAGGGGACACTTAACGTCACAGGCATTTTGGGAAGATCTTGTATGAGCTATCTTTTACAAAAACACTCTCTCTCTTCCAATCCATCTCTCTGACTCAGACTTTTATGTCATGTTTGTAATCCCTTCTTTTTTGCTTCTATTTTTCTGTCTCTATATATTCATATACTGTAAATATACTGTACTTTCTTTTCTCTGACCTCTCCTTCACCTCCATGTTCTCCATCAAATAGCATCTCCTAAATCAGACTTGACTTGACTCTGGATCTCATCAGCTTGAAGTAATTGAGCCTTGCATTCCTCGCAATAAAAAACGGCACACTCTACAAGGAATACTTTCACAGAAACAAAGTGTACTTAATCAGTTCACAGACATTACCAATATCAATAAACGTCTGTTTTCATTGAGTCTTATTGATAATACATAGGCAAATGATTTACTGTGGATCCTGCTTCTAAATTTCCATCAATATCCGTCTGCATGCAGGGTTAAACTTAAAGGCACTGCAGTGATCTGAGCAATCGCTAACATTAGCATGCTAACACACTCACAAAGACATGCTTTTTTGTGTAGTTCAGCTGATTCTACTGGGATTCCATTGGTCTACAAGGAATATGGTTTTCAACCATACTAGATTACCCAAAATTAAAAGTTCAGAGAATAATTATTTTTCCTTTCCTGAGGGAGAAATACATATTTTGACCATATATTATGCACTGGTCCAACATTCTTTAAAGCATTTTCAAGAGAGTCTAACTGGAAGTGAAAAATAAGTCATGGAGTCATCAGTCATTAGTTGATAGATGCTTTAGGAGTTATGAACGCCTGTCCTAATCCATCCAGTAGATACTGACACAAGTTACTTGATAGTACATGTTTTGACCTCCTGTTTGCCTGTGTGATGGTATGAGGGTTCATCCTCTGTGCACCATGAATATCGGCACCAAATTTGTTCACAGACATTCAATGGTTGTTTGGATGTTTGTTTTGACTAGGAACTATGTGATGGACTGATTATCACACCTGGCTGACAGAACATGACTGGAAATAGGAGTCACACTGGAGGCTGATTGAACAAAACAACTTTGTTAATGTCTAAAAAAGCCAAAAGTCAGAAGTATGAAGGGAAAAAAATAGAAAGAATGTATATGCAGCTTTTAGTCTGGGCTTTGTGATTTGATTGGCATATTCTCTTGGAGAGAGGGCTACAAAGATGATTAGTAAAATCAGCTGACTTTGTAATTACTACTCATGAAATCCTCCTCCAAATAGGAATATATTTACTCACTACTCAACATGAATCTTGACTGTCAGAGACTTGATGCATAACATCCCATCACAAAATGCAATTTAGACAAACATGTGTTCAGAACCTGACCATTTATAGTTAACATTTATGTTGTATTTAGCTGAAGGTTTTGATGGCAGAGGGAGCAGAAAGAATCTCAAGAATCTGGGCAGTAGTAGATCTATGATTCGAGAACCAGTCACCCTAAAAAAAAACCGCATGGACATTAACTCAAA
This sequence comes from Notolabrus celidotus, assembly GCF_009762535.1. Classification (NCBI taxonomy): domain Eukaryota; kingdom Metazoa; phylum Chordata; class Actinopteri; order Labriformes; family Labridae; genus Notolabrus; species Notolabrus celidotus. The sequence goes on along the minus strand of NC_048287.1, from coordinate 14,726,367 downwards.
GCTGATCAAAAAAAGGCAAATAACATCATTGGATTTCATTGAACAGTACAACTAGGTAGCCTCAGCTGAAGAGTGAGGCCATGATAATAGAGCCATAGATGCCATTTAGCTAACGCACTATACCTTCCCTCATCCAATGCTGGGCAGCATTATGCAGAGTTGAAGAGTTCCATTACACAGTATGATCATATGATAACATTATTTTACTACAACTGGTACATTATCCTAAGTTCTTGCTGAATGAGTTGATACAAGGTCAAGTTCCTCTTAATAATGAAATAATCTGCATTTACAGATTATTTATAAGGAGACAAATCAGTAGGAAGATGGCAATGTTTTCATTTCTCAGTAGCATTTTGGTTTCTGTCATGTCGGTTATTAGCAGGACAATGGTCTGAGCATTATCCACTGAAGGATCACTGTTGCTAAACCTGTGCAACTGAGACAAAAAGGTACTGAATCATCAAGCACAAAAACAAAACAAACTGCTGTAGATCTGATAGTGTCTCTGTGCACTGGTGCTCTTTGTGCCATTATCATCATTACGCAGTTACTTACAAAACTGGCCTCTTACAATGGAAATGAGCTTCATTACATTGAAATTATCAATTATAAATTCTGGCACAAACGGCAAGAGTTGGCGTGAATTTTTAGCATCCGCTAAGAGCTTCGCCTCAGTATTTAAAAGGGAAGTCATGCCCAAACATTTCAGTGATCTAATTACCTAAAATAATTAGGGATGTAAGGATATATCGCAAGACGGTAAAAAATCAATAAAATAAGGGTGGATCAAATTGATTCAACAAAATTTGTATTGGGATATTATTTTTAAACAGTAGAAGGCGCTATCTGCATTTCACTCCGCTTGTTCGACATCATTAAGTCTATTGCGCTGTTCTCTTGTCACTTGCTGAGAGGTGTTTTAGGTTTAAAGCATGTTTCAGAATCAGCATTTTGACATGGAAAACGTTTAAATTTTTTGAATAATTAAATGATAATTGATCTTTAACATTTCCAAAGATCGACCACGGAAAAGACTTGAAATTTACATCCCGAATTTCAAGATATTTACCTTATTTGTTTTAATATTTAACACTTTCGTTTGGGAATTGTTTACTCTCCATTTCTCTATAATTGTTCTGAAATTTTCCAACAAGATATTTTTGTACGGTGATTTGAGTCTTTGTGCAAGTCGCACAAAAAAAGTGTGCAGTGGTTTTATTTGAGTTACAACACACCTTGAAAATGAAAAATCACTTTGTTTACAGAGAAATATAAGAGAAAAAAATATATATTGCAACTGTCCATATCTGAGAATTGAAATAAAATAATTATTAAAATTTTGAGTTCAATCCAGTTTTCTCGAAAATCATTAGAGAATCGTGAGTGAATTGTACCGTGAACCAAAAATCGGTATTCAAATCGAATCATGGGTTGATTGTATCCTTACATCTCTAGAAATAATATATTGATATATTGAAGTGTTAATGACACATTGACCTTGACTGTATCACACCACTCACGAATCGACTTCACAATAAACCAATACAAAATATCTCCTCCCAATCCAACCCATCTTCTATATGTGGAAAGAATGAAAGCACACAGCACAGCTCTGCGCAGCAAACAGTGGTGATGCTGACAGTTCATCTCCACAATAAGACAAAACAAGAGCAAACTGCAACGAGTTCAAAACCTTCAAGATGTTTTTCATATGTTTGTGCGTGAATATTGTTACAGGAGTTTGCTTTGTAAACTGGATATTGAGACGGACTCTTAGTGAAGAGCAAAAGAGACATTGATTGTAGTGCTCTTTGCAGACCTAACAATGTTTTAGCTTTCATAAATTTTTGTAAACAAAAATCTGCACACAATCTCTTCCGCAACGTTGTCTCTCAACCCCAGACCCATTCTCACTTTTGAATTTGCTAGTAGGACTGTGAACTATGAAATAGTTTTAAAAAGAAGTCTTTGCTGAATGTCCTTTATAGATATGGCTCCAATGAAAGCTCTAAAAATTGGACTTCACCGGAGGCTATATTGTCCTCAGATGATATCTGATGGCTTCTGAGACTGATAACGAACTAATTTTCCTCTGAATGATTAATGAAAACGTCTAATGGGAACACACTATGAAGCATAAAAAATCTTGCCAGCCATTTAAATAGCCATGCTATTTAGTGAACTTTTATACCATGCAGTCAGATTCATGACCTCTAAACCTCCACAGAACATAGAGGATTTGATTGTTGTCTGTGTTGTCTGCTGATCTGGAATTAAAAAGTTTTGTGGGAAACCCTCTTATTTCCCACCACTCTTGAATCAGTGGGGTTTTTGCTGAGTGATGGTGTTTCTTACCATTTGGGTCCATGTCAGGATGATATGGACAGTTCTGTTTTACAGATGTCCCGGCTTGTGTCTTATCCCAGCACAACAAGCCGTCCCACAGACGTCCACAGAATGTACCTTTAGAAATGTAAAAAGGAAAAGTGTAATGGCATTAAAGTGAATCTCCAAAGACACGTTCTCAGTTTGAATGTATTTGAGAGTTACATAACTCTCCATTGTGTCTCCTCAACTTCCACCCCAAAAGCCCTTCTATGTCATTTAAACCTCCAGTGGCGACACTACCATTACCTCCAACAGCAACAACAACAACCGTGATCTGACCTCAATCCCTTGCGTTACAACGTCATTATACCTGTGATGCTTTCCTTGAACTAATCCATTTGGCCTTAAGAAGACCTTAAATGATTCTGGCCTCTCACCGTTTTGGTTTTCTTGGTGGTCTTTGTTGGACACCTCAAGACATTTGTATTGACCCAGGCTCACCGCCTTTCCCTGTCCTTCTGTCATGCTCTGCCTAGTCCTGAGCGATGGCTCTGAGACCGACTCAGCTCCTGCTGCCACCTTATGCTGTGGAGAAATAAGTGATACCAGAGGTGAGAGGACAGGGAAGAAGACAAATACTGATATTATGGAGTGCAGATTGGGATTTGTCAGTGCATGTTTTGAGGCAGCTGCTCTGTTCCTCTTCTGCCAAAAATTACTTTAAGTCAAATCTTACCTTGGATGACTCCTCTAGCTCAATATTTTAATATTTCACACTTTTATCATGAAGTCCAGACATTTACAAAAGATACATTTAAATGGAAAAATAAGTGGATCATTTTGAAGCTGATCAGATGAGGATTTCACTCCGCTTTGAAATTCTACTTCCTTATGATTCATTCAACTCATTAAAGTATGTTTGGGCGCTCAGAAGTTTAAAGCATCTGATGAATATTATCTCTGCTCTATTGTTTGTATTTGGAGGTGGCATTAAAAATGAAGAGGCCTGCCATGTGAAATGCTGATTTTGATAATGCTGCTCGCTGAAGGATAAAGAACCCATTTTGCTTAGACTTATATCACACACTTTTGGGGAGCTAAAAATTAAGCCTCAAGGAGTGCCAGCCAGGCTCATGCACTTGCATTTTCTGAAACATTGAAGGAATTTCAATCTTTTTGTCTGTCTACACTCGCCTCATTACTATTCAGACGCATGCCTCCTACCTCTCTCTTTGTGGAGGGAAAAGAAGATTCTCATTAGACAGAAATATCATTTTTACTTCCCTGATAAAAGCTCGTAAAAGGAAGTTGAAAGAAAGGATGGTGAAGTCCCATGTAGCAGTTTAGCAGCCGTACATATGATGTCACTCCAAACATTGAAGTAAATGACGTCATACATACGACCACCAGGCCACCACCAGTATCGAAAGATGAGCATATGAATGAGAAAAAAAGGAACAATTCTTATGTAAGGCTTTCCTCATCTTGTACAACACTCGAATAGAAGAGTGCAGAAACATAAAGCAGAGCAGCACAGAAACATCAGGCACAAAAAAACATTTGGCACTGATTCTTTCCAGGACCTCGATGTTTGGCTTGATGCTGAAAAGAAAAGGAAATTGAACCAGAAAACTTCCATTTCACAAAGACGCTGCACAGCAGAGTTTTTTTCAACACAATGGACAATGACTCAAAATATGTCTATTATTCTGCTGTAGGAGAACCTCAAGAACATCTCATTGTGAATACATCCACAGTGACCTCTGCAAACATCCTTAAGCCTGTGTAGAAATTCATGGCGTTCCCATTATGATTCATTAAAGAACCCACAATAAGCTAAGTGGAGTTTATGTCAGAGGGCTACAGGGCAATCAGAAAGAGGTTTCAAAGTTTCATTCGTTTAATTACAACACCTACACCAAGGGAATCATAATGCTTCTTATGACAGTGCCAAAATGTGTCACTCGCTTTATTATTTGATTTCTGAAATCTTTGACTGATGATGATTACAGCACCTCCATTAAACTAATGGCGAACACTGTATAATGTTTAATACACTGTATAGTATGACCTCATCCTCCAAGAATAATTGCAATTGGCTGATAGATGTCTCAGACTAGGGTGGGCTGAAGGACAGAAACCATCATTGCCAACCCCCGAGTGTGTAAGTCAGGGATAATGTATAGTGAGCTGGTGGCTATGCGAGTTAGAAGTTAGAGATGCACTCACCAGCTCTGCGTCCATCAACTGGATGCAGGACAGGATCAAATATTAAAATATTATCCATGTTGTTTAGTTTACCGGTTTAGAATGCTAACAGAAGGTAACGTTTTTGCCATAATGTTTACCAATTTGATGCTCATGTTTTTGTCAAAGTGTCAACAGGCAGAGGTGAAATGTGCCGGACTCTTGCATGTGGATTGATTTGATACTGATGTAAGAACTGTTGGCAAGATGTTTTGACCAAACAGAATCAAGTACTTGATAGAAAACCTGGTAATAATTGTATAATGTCATGGCAGGAATATGTAGAAGTCTACATATAAGTGTCATGATAATTGATTTAAAATTCAACATGTATAATGGGCAGACTTATTTTGAAGGGAACAGGTGAACACTTTCATATATAACTTTTCAACTTCAGCATTTTGATGATCTATTTGTAAGGGACAAAATATGTATAATAAAGAATTTTGACTTTTTTTTTTTTTTACACAAATCAGAGTAAAAGGAAGATTATTAAATGTTCAATTTCACAAATGTATGTGTTACTTATCAAGCTTATCATTTTTTCACACAGATTTTTTTCATGGGAAGATTTAATTTTATGGTTTTACAATGTTAACTTTTGTTGTTCTTTTTTTGGTATACTTTAGTGTTGACACTATTGGCTACTTTAAACTACAGTGTTTAGATTGTTTGTTTTTATTACACATTGTACAGCATTTTGAAACCTATATGTAATTATTTCCTGTATAAATCTATTGATGATAATTGAGTGGTGGCAGGGCTTCTTTGTTGCCAGCATTGCTTGTTTTTGGTTCAAACCATGTAACCATGTAGCGGCTGAGTTTATGTTACTACACAGCTGCAGACTTTTGTAATGCTTTTAAATGTTTACTGCAACAGGGAAAAGTTGTTTGGGTTTACCGTCAAAGGCTTCCAATTCTTCATTCCTCAGTTTCATTTAACATGCAAAAATTGGAAACCCTAGCTGGAGCCTGCAGGTGTATGCTGAGGAGGCGGTGGGGCTGAAAGTATGAGTGCAGCACAGGTGCAGGGCAACGTGGGCAACAACAGAGCAGGGGGGCAGTCTAGAAGCTTAAATAGACCATTAAACTGGGAGGATATGTTTGTAAGGTGGTGCATTTCAAGTTTGGAATCAGTGCGGCTCCAGTTCTCAAAGGTTACTCACAGGTGTCAATCCTTTTAAGTAAATACAATCACAAAACACAAGGATTCATGCATGACTCTTTGCTGAAGTATAAATGTGCATAGAGAATGTATTCAGTTTTTTCCCTCTTAATGATGTTTTTGGATTCATTGTGTTGTGATTTTGGTCATATTTTCTCTTCGGCAGTACAGTGAGTATTTATGAAAGAAACACTGTAAGAGAAACAAAGTGTTCATTAATGTCCTTGTTCTGGGAGGTTATGTTGTTGATATGTCTGGTGCTTTGCAATAATGGGGAGGAAGAAATTCCCAGAATGTGTGGCCCATGTGTGCTTAGACAACAGAATGCATAGTTAGACACACCACTAATATACAAAGACATATCACATCCATCCTTTTGTTTAGCGTGGACTTGTAAAAGGTTTAAAGATATTATTAAGTGCAAGACATCCGAATAATGCATCATCTGCATAGAGAGTAAGGATCAACTTAAATTAATCACACTTCTTCCTTTCTTTATCTTTCTCGGATTCATTATTTTGCACACACACACACACACACACACACACACACACACACACACACACACACACACACACACACACACACACACAGTCATGGGTCACATATCTTGTCTTTCAGGTCATCCAACTTTGTAATGAACACGCTGAGCTAATTATAAACTAAAACTATTAATTATAAAGGCTGAAAATTAATAATGAGACTTTTTGCTGAGAAAAGAAAACCACTGGACCACAGCATATTATGTGCCAATTTAATGAAAATTAAAGCCTGTATCCTGTTAGAACACACACATGCACTGCATACATAATGGGCAGAGAGAGAACCAAGGTGTGCATACCTGACTGCATTCACTTGAATTAGGAAAGTGAGAGCTTACCACCAGGAGAAACCAGTTGATCCAAAGCGAGTCCAGTACCTTCATATCTTCCTCTCACAGGCTGATCCCTAGAGGAAGAAAAGAGGAGTTATGACTATCAGAAAACGAGCTGTAGCATGAAAGTGACTGACTGAGCAAACATATGGCTCTTTAAAATCAGGATTACAGCATCTCAGGAGAAAACATCATTCATCAGAAATGCAAAACACTGCAGCAGAGGCAGAGGCTTGTGAAATTTCACACTTTTTCTCAGTGAGTGTGTGGCTGGCAGATAAGGAGCAATAGAAGCAATCCATACTCAAAACAATAATAGAGGAACAAAGATAAAAAAAAAAATAAAAAAAAAAACACAAGACAGGACCAGACAGACACATGGTAGGACAAATATAGTTGCTGGTCATTAATCATCTGCAGCTGCAGCTGCAGATCTGACAGTGTAGTAAATGAGTGCATGTGAGATTAGAATTCACTTCAGCTCTCTTTGCTTTGGCTGGCTGAGCCCCTGCTGGAAGCCCATCACTCCACAGTTTGAACAGTTCAGAACACCTACTGCTTGTTCCACACTGTCAGCGACCCAGGGGGCAGGCTTTCCAGCAGATACACACGCATGAGGTCACAAAGTCACTGTGAAAGGTTAGCGGGATTGATGGTATTTGTGTTGGCTCTCAGAAGCATGCTGATGGTAGTCTACTTAGTATGAAAAATTAACCTAAGACTCCATCTGCAAAGAATTAATGGCTGAGAGTGATGCGCTTTGACCAGGGATGACTCCACATTCCCTTAAATGTCTCCCATACCATCGCTGTGTTTATTATTACTTATGAGGAGATTAATGTTGTCTGTAAAAAACAAGTCCATTGATGTGAAACACAATTGACAAAAACTTAAAAAGCAACTTCTCTTTAAATCACATTTCAAGATATGAATCCAAAAATAGACATGGGCTCAACACATTTCATTTTACTTGTGACTCAGGACCATGATCATATGGTTTTAAGCATCAAAAAAGATACAATATAAAAAAGCACATGGCATGGCAAGATCACAACAAATATCTATGTGAGAAAAGAAGATGAACATCAGAATGGCAACTAAATTCAAATAACCGTTGGCCTCTGGTTGATGTCAGCAGGCAATCGCGGCAGTGTGTGAATCGACATAGTCCTGTGGCTGAAACACTTTCAAGCTGTCTCTTAGCTTTAAGTCATAATATGATACTACATTGGTGTAATAGCTCAGAATTAGTTGAATAATAAATAAAAATAAAGTACATTTTATTGCATTCATTTGATTCCCAAATCAAGACACTGGTGAGAATTGCTCTAGTTTATCAATATGGAGTTAAAAATGTTTTTTAAATGAAAAATTATGGAATTTTACATTTCTTTGAAAATTTGATCAATCAAGATTAACTATTGAAATTCAGAAATTAATTTGGGTTAAAACAAAATGTCATCCTTTGACAGCCCTGGTATATAAAGAGAGAGATATTTAATAGCCTGAAAGTCTGTATAAATGGAATGAAAGTCTGTATATATGGAATGAAAGTCGGAATATATAGATTGAAAGATATACACTGTATATATATGTATATATTATGGCACTTGTTCACGAATAAACAGATGATGAAAGTGTAAAAAAAAGAAATTTAAAATATATTTATTTAGTCCTTCATACTTTAAAGTCAGCAGTTTAGTCACTTTTTTCCATTACAGAAACAACTATTAGCTTAATGTTAGTAAAAATAGATATGAAAATATGAAAACAAGAAACAGAAAAATAAGCTCAAGCACTTGTTAAGTATACACTTAAAATAAAATACTATATCATATGTCCTGAAAAACACAACATGTGTTTTGTGTAATGAAGAGACCATATACCAGTGAAGTGGTAAAATGACTGTGTAATTGCCTACAAAGCCAAACGTTGCCTCTTTTCAGCCATTTTCGTTAGACCTCTACGCTCTGATCGATACTTCCTGAAAACCAAATGATTACACATTATTCAGCATGCTACAAAACTCAGTCACTTCACAGACACTTCAACAGGCAAAGCACAAAAAACTAAAACATCCAAGGCAAAGAGACATCAGAAGACAGAGGAAGTCAAGTATGGATCCAGAAATGGCCCCAGGACGAGGAGATCTATAAAAACATCATCAGCATCAGCAGAGCTCCGACCAGTTGATTATGAACTAATCACCTCTGGCTGTGCGTGAGCACTTGTATTTTCTGAAAAATGGGGCTTTCTCAGAGAGAGACAAGTTTCTACAAGTCAAATAACTACAGAGAAAATTGAAATGACTGATTTCATATGAAGCTAAGTTAATAAAAAATCACCAACTTTGTTCCATGGACACGGGGGACAAAGACACAATCTGATATGTAAGAATTCAGTTCAATCTCAGTGTAAGCCAAAAAGTTGTGGTTTCAAGGAAGCAGATTTGGTGGGAAAAGAATCCTTGAGCTCTATGCTATTATGCTTATTGACGGTTGCTAGTGGCTCCATTTAGGGTGCAGATAAAGTATAAAGTAGAAGATAAAGTATGCCCTCTGGTGTATGTATATTCAAGATAAAGTTTGTTAGCTTTACTTAGCATCAAGACTAGTCTGAAAGGGAAAATAGCTATCCAGGCTCAAACCTTAGCATCTATGATAAGAACTAAGAAAAAGGCAGGTCGATTAGAGAACAAGAACATTTCTAATGCAAAAACTTAAACTGCTATAAATAGTTTTGCGAGGCTGTCATTTGAAATTCACCAAATTGTGTTCTACATAAAATTTAGTGCTGAAGGTGGGCAGAGGCTGGGTTTCTTTGACACACAAATAATGCCTTGAATATTTAAACACTATTACACACACTATCAATAATGAATTTCCCAGTGGCACATTCCATATTTTAGTATCTCCGCTGCACATGTTTTACTTTTCTCATATTCAAACCTCCACGGTTTGTCTTACAGCAAGGGGAGGTGTGGGTCTTTTCAATAACTGTCTTTGTGCCTTACACATTAGCTCATACACGTCTCTAAACATAGATCCCCTGAGCATTTTTCACGGGCCATTAGATCTTATGTGACATGAACAGTAAAGCCTGCAGCAGGCGTAGCTCATTAGAGAAAGCAGACCCGTTATAGAGAAGACAAAGGAAAGCACTCAGACAGGACAAGTGAGTACGTGGCACAGCATACATATACAGCACTCAGTCCGCTGTAGGAATACTATGTAGTGCTGAATGATCTGTGCATTAAGTTAAAGGTCAGGCTCTTAAAATGGAAGTTTTGAAGAATCACTTTTGCAAACTTAGTACATATTCAAAACCACGAGATAAAGAAAAGTATTGAAGTTAGAGAACTTTTAAGGTGAGGATTGACTTTGAAATTGTGCCCTTCAACAGAAAAAGGTTCAGTTTGAAAAGGGTCAGCTTTTCTTTGAGTTTGGTGCTTTATACAAAGGTGCATAATAAATGAGTGCCTGACATTCAGACTTTTCATTTAAAGTCTTTATACTTCACCCATCATAGATATGTCCGTATCTCAATTCAAACCGAATAATACTTCCAGTTTAGAATCAAGCTTGACATATATATCTTTTACTTTCTACTTTTAATGGTTGCTGAAAAAGTTATATTTCTTTATTAACTGGGATTAAACTGCCCAAGGGTTTCTTTTGTTGGTCCCAAAGTTTCAATTTTAAGTGGATTAAAGTGTCCAGATTTGTAGTAGTATCATCATTCATGTGTTTTGTGTTCCTTCTTTGTCCTTTCTCTCTTTTCTCCAACTTGCCCTCTGCCCTTCCTCTGTGCCTCATTTTCCCCTTCATCTTGCCTCTCCTCTTTTTTTGTGCTCCGTACATCACACTGACAGCGGCAGACGGAGCCACACATCTCTCCTCTTTCCTCTTGCAGCGAGCGGACATGGGCGCGGTGACAACACAGATTTGTGCTGACATCACATCAGTGATGGAGGATGTAGCGGCTCAATCTGCCTCCCTCTGACTTTTCACCACTTCAGAGCCCATCAGTCAGTCTGAAGGCTGCAGCCACACGGACGTGATTTGGCATCCAATATTCAGGCCACGACAAATGAGCTGGATTACAATGCAGGCTCAGGTGGATTAGTTTGACGAATGGACACATTGTGGACATAACCCACAGGGCTTTCATATTTGTCCCGTCCAAAGAATGAAATATTGCAGTCATGCGCAAGCTACGGTACATGATCTATAAGTCGTATTAAAGCACTCTCTTTATATAGCTACTTAGGTTAACTACTCTACAGCAAGCAAACCATGGACACCACTCCCATTCACTGTCATCTGACACATAACTTGTCATGGCCTCCAAAAGAGTTATAGACAGCACTGAAGGCTTTTGATTCTCCGTGTGTGACCCCCTATGATCACAATGAAAGACTTATACTAATACTAAGGCATGGTAGCTTATGTTGTACGCATAATAAATTCAACATAAACACCAAAAAATTGTTTGTGAAATTGAGGTAAAAATGTTACAGTTTATAGTTTACAGTTTGTAAGTGTATCATTTTGCACCTCTTTTTGGTAAAATACAGTAAAATACAATTTATTTTGTATGTCATTTTATATCACCAACAATAATTACAGCTAAATTACTTGACAGAACTGACCCTGTCTGCAGAAAAGTAGCTTGTGTGCTGTTTCTACTCGCAGTTTCTCATGACTGGGCCGTGCTGGGCAGCATCCATTGTGGCAAGTACAATTACTAGTGACATAAAACTCATACAACCCCACTTCAAAAAAACTGAAATATCCCTTTAAGAGAGACACATTTTGTCAACTGCCTTCAATTAATTCCATATAATACTTCAGGCTTTTTTTTTACACATCGTTGCAAGCAAGGACTGCTTAAAAACGTACCCTTGATGAAGCAATGTAAAGCCTCTTACACATATTTGATGGCATCCATCTTTGTTTTCTTAAATTAGTTTTCAATGTAGAATTTTAAACAGAAAAAAAACATGTGAATATAAAATAATTCAAGGCCCTGATTTCAATTTAAAGCTCATTGCTGGTAGGTTTATAAATCTTTGATGTCAGAGAACCATAAGGTGCTAAGAAGCATCTTCTACAAGAAACTTCTGATTTGACCAAAACATGATTAAAATAAGGGTCACCGCTGCACCCTAAAGAGATGCTTTTTTGCATAATGACCCCTCACTAGATTATTGTTTACCACTTTAAAATTCTAATGGGAACTAACTTTGCCTCTGCCAACTGACAGGGGTAAAATGTGCCGGAACTCCTTTCTGCAGATTAATTTGATATGACATATGTGATCTGGTTGTCCCTGGTGTCACTCCTGCTATTCAGAATAACTACATATGTTGTGGAGTTTGACCAATCAAACTCAAGACTATAACACAACTTGGGTAATAAGTAAGAGTGTCGGTGGGTAACACATTTTAATCTCTGGTTTGACTTCAAAACAATACTGACAATAAAAGGAAATGTGTAGGTTATTCATTGCAACACATGTGCATTTTAATCTGATGTTTGGAGGCTGTCTAATAATACATAACATGCCAATTAAAAGATTCATTGTAATGAACTTCCATTCAAAGAAATGAGACCCTGTAGAACCATTCATTTGCAGACTCATTGACTGATTTGTCAATGCTAACACTGTGTTCTGAGCCTCCTCTCAGCACATCTTGAGTGAATATATTCCTGTTTCTGACTCACACTCATGTCGAGGTGCAGCAGGTAAGTGGTGAAAGCGCTGAAAGCTCTGCAGCCTGACTTCTTTCATGTCTTTGGCTTTAGCATCTAAAAATACACCAATACCAGTCTCTCCAATTAAGGTAAAAAGAACAAGGTTACATTGTTCTTGCATGCATTTACCTCCCCTAAATCCCCCTATTTCCTGCGTTCTTGTTTCCTCTCTGGCCTCCTTTCACTTCCATATATCTTCTGTTCCTTTCATCTACTTCACTTCTCTTCTCGTTTCTCCATCTCTCTCTCATTCAACCCCCCTACCACCACCTTCTCCCCTCTCGCTCTCCATTTTTCCTTTTTCAATCTCCCCCTTTACAAAGCGCAGCCCTCCTTCCTATTCCATTCTCCTGGTTCTCTCCCTTTCCTTCTACATTTCAGAGCTTTTCTCTGTAACTCTGTGGGAAGATCACACAGATTCATCAAGTAGCTTTTAAACATTAAACAGGTTCCTGTTATGGTGACACATCATATTTTCAACTAATCCATCTGTTCAACAGAGTACACCCACACAGAATAGCCCCAGACCTATTTCCTGCTCTACTGTATATGTGACCAAGCACTCAGACCATACATAGAGCTAGTAACATACTGTACAGATTTAAAGTTTCATAGTTGTAATGGATTAAATTAATACAGATGGTCTTCCAGTGGATGAATATAGAGTAACAATACATATTTGAGCTTGTTAAACCTTCACTGGGGCATGTAAACACACTACCATTTCATTATTTGATTTAAAAGTGAGCCAGCAGTGAACCTGATGTCTTTGTGGCCATTTCAATCCATCCTATTTCTAAGGGATAAATGTAAGAAGCTTTCCAAGTTTGGGGCTACATCTTCTCATTCCCCAGCAGACAAGGAGTTTAATGAAAGATTGTTAAGTATCAGATAATTCTGTTACAATTGAAAGTATTATTTGATACAAGAAAAACATACACACACCATTGTGTTTATGAAGACATACAAACACAAAACAGGAAATAAATCGGTATAGGGACAGAGTTCAAATCTTGAGTTTCAGTATTTTAAAGCAGGACATCCATAGTGCTGTGATGTTAGTTTTAATACTCCCTTCTGCTTAAAGAACTGCACTGCCCCTTTCCCCCAATACCTCCATGTTCTCAAAGTTTTTTTGTTTCTATTTCACATCAGTTAACAAAAGAAAAATCAAGATAAAATCAGACTTCTCACATAAAATTCCCCCTTTTCTATCTGTTAGTAGTTCTTGTACTGTTCCTTACCAGGAAACTAGCTGTTATAATACCACACGTTACACCTTAATACAACATGAACAGTGAATAAGAAGATGTGAACAATTTGCCGTTAAGTCCCCCGAAGGAACATAAAGGGAAAAAAAATCTAGATCTCAATAGATTGTTGCAGATCTTTTAAAGTCAGGTGAATTACTGCTTTAGTTCTTAGCTCAGACTTGAAGTTTGGTAGCTGGACTACTATACTGCTCTGAACCTTAGGGGGTCAAGGTCAGTCTGTCTCTCAGTTTTTTCCTCAAGCAAAAGAATGCTTATATTGTGTGTTTCTTATGATTTAGTTTTTATGACATACCAGAGGATCGAACTCTTGATATAGCTCACTTTAAGGTGATTTTTTTGGGGGGGATGCTGTTAATGGAGGTTCACAAGGTAATCACTTTGAATTGCTCTGCAAAGTTTTTCAAATCTAAAGCCATTTTCTATTTTGATTTAAATGTAGTTTATTTAATTTGTGATTTATGCATTTTCATAAATTAATTAATTGGATGATGAACTGCTGCTGTAATTTCAGTTAATATTCATCAAAGTCCATCGCTTAGTGTTGCTTTCAGCTAAAACCTTTGAAATATCAGAATTAATTGAGTATTCATACAACCTTTGATGTAACTCCAGCACAAAGAACGTAAACTGATCACTTCTTAATGCAGACTGAGTGGCTTAAAAACCACCCAGCTCATTGTTTTCTGTGAGAATCAGTCTTAAGCAGACATTATGTTGAAGACCCCTGATGTATTGTGTGGCATCCTAAACAGCCTAAGACGGTCTAAATGTTTGACCAATGGAGGACCAGACTCGTTATGACAGGAAAATTCATCTCCATGATGAGTAAACAAATTAAGACCAATCTGAATACACAAAGCTGTTAAATTCTGGATTGATTGGACATCTCCTCCAGCATAATGTGATTCATCTTCAGGAGGTCATTTGATTTAATTGGATGCACAGTCTTCCTTATTACATGTTGCGCATCCTTAAGCCGTTTCATTTTCAAAAATTGAAGTAATGATTACCCTCCAGTGAGGGCACAAAATTGATTTTTATTTGAGGTTGCACTGGAGGGTCACCAGCTCTTGCACCCTTTATTAAAAGCTCTGTTGTTGAGACATTTGGTGCCTTCCAGCCTTTGATCTGGAGCACCTCTCTCAAATATTATTCACCAGTGAAGTAGCAGGAATATGTTTGGAAGCGATGAGGCAAGAGAGCATTGTGTTCTCCAGCTGCTCGGAGCAAGCCTCTTTCAATAAGAGGACTCTCTGTGACTCTGTTGATTTATACCCAATCTCTACCGCCATGACATCCCACACATTTCCTCTCCTCTTACAGGGAGAAATGGAAGGGCAGGCAGGGTGGGGAGGGGGGATTATAAGGAAGGATGATATGAGAGACATGGGTAGCAATGCAACATGCCTCTGGTGGATATGATTTAGTCATAGTCTAGACTCTGTCCAGATACATTAAGTTAATTCAGTGCCCAGAGCATGCCACTTCCCTGCCATTTTTCTTCTTCCTGGCATTACAAGCACTTTCAAGCACTACAGACATACATTCCATGTAAACTGGTGTTATTTAGTGTTAGCCAGGCAGACTGATGGGAGCCATCTTCGTGTTTCCTTTTCTCTACTTGTGACTACATGGAACACGTTGGAGCCACTTTTCAACTCCAACAGCTAATAACTCAAATGTGGTAAACAGCCTGATGTGTGCTCCTGCATCAAAGCATAACTGCTTTCTTTTAGAGTAAGGTAACATTACTAAGTGAGCAGTTTTTCCATCTCTTTGAGAAATACAAAGGAGCCTTTAATTGGGGTATTAGAGCAGTGTTGGCAATCTGTCTGGGAAAGTGAAGTTGTCTACTGTATTTGGCCTGCAGCTAATTAGGTATGATGTGCATCTTTTTAAAAATAAGCACATTATTTGCGCCACAGACCTGTACAAGTCTCAGATTTAAGAGAGTGTAGGGCAGAAAGCAATGGTGCAGAAGCAAAATCCACAATGTAGTCATTAGATCATAGCAGAAAGATAAATTGCAGCAGAAATCTTCAATGAGTCAAAAACTGACACAACTTTTAAAGTTGTCTTGAGTTACTTTCAAACTAACGGATCTAAAGATGACCAGGC
This sequence comes from Notolabrus celidotus, assembly GCF_009762535.1. Taxonomy (NCBI): domain Eukaryota; kingdom Metazoa; phylum Chordata; class Actinopteri; order Labriformes; family Labridae; genus Notolabrus; species Notolabrus celidotus. The sequence goes on along the minus strand of NC_048287.1, from coordinate 14,710,600 downwards.
TGATTATGAGCCTGATCTCCCTCATCCAACAAAACTAAGCAAAGGCCTGATTTTTCTAACTATTCCAAAGATTCACAATTCCACATTTTCCTGTGGTGTGAAAACATTGAGAGTGATTCTGCTTCTCTTGATCTGCTCAGAAGACGATCACGGCCCCAATGATTTAAAATCATAAATATTAAACAAATTCAATATTTACGATCAAACATCCTGTTGTGTGGGGTAACCTCAAGGACAACCAAGCATGCACTCTGTTGATTTGTCACATGGAACTGAACGCTAGTCAATCGGGAAGCAAGCTGACTCGCAACATCGCTTGGCTCAGATCCTCTCTCTCCTCCTCTGCTGCAGAAACCCTCATCCACGCCTTCATAACCTCCCAACTGGACTATTGCAACAGCATTCTCTACGGCCTCCCCTCCACCAACCTCAAAAAACTTCAATATGTCCAAAATTCAGCTGCCCGATTACTCACCCACTCCCGCTCCAGAGCCCACATCACACCCATCCTTCAGCACCTCCACTGGCTCCCCATTCAGCACCGAATCCACTTCAAGATCCTGCTCATCACCTACAAAGCCCTCAATAACCTCGCCCCCTCTTACCTGACCGACCTCCTCAAACGCCACCCCCCATCTCGCCGCCTCAGATCGTCAGATGCCAACCTCCTGCCCCCTATCACCAAGTCCAAGCACCGCACCTTGGGGGACAGAGCCTTTGCCATCGCTGCCCCCACTCTCTGGAACTCTCTCCCTCCACACATCCGCAACTCTGACTCTCTCCTCTCATTTAAGAACCAACTCAAGACCTACCTGTTCCAAAAAGCATACCACACATGACCTCTCCCCCCACCCCACCTGTGTCCCTGTTTTGTTTTATTTATGTGTTTTAATTTTTTTAGTTTTTCTTTAGTTTTTTTTTTTAGTTTTCATCTTATGTAAAGCGTCTTTGAGTACTAAGAAAAGCGCTATATAAATTCTATGAATTATTATTATTATTAAGAAGCAAGCCCAACAAACACATACATACATGGAGACAATAGCAAATGTGAAGCATAAACTTAAGTGGAAGTCTAAAATCGAGGACCAACTTGTTGATTGTGGCAAAAACATGAGTGTTCATACAATGTATCCTGCAAAATATACCTACAATGAAATTGCTGCAGAGAGGAGTTGTACAGAAATTGCCACCACAATGTATGTACCTGGTAAACAAGCAGCATTGTTTAGCTTGACAACCATCCCATTATCTGCCATGTTTGTTTACGCTGAAGTCACATTTGACTGCGAGAGATTAGGTTAGATATTCAGCTTTGAGTGTTGTTAGTAAATTGAATCTTTTATTATGTGTTAAAGCTGTGTTGGCCATCTTGTTACACTCCACACCCCGTAAGAACGAAACTGTTGAATCTGTCACTATCACCCTCCCATTTGCTCCATTTTGGTCTCCCCCTACTCCTATTAAATTGGTCACTGTTTCAGGTTCCCCCCTGTTCAACACATGTCAGGTTCTCTTTATTCGTAAATATTTGCAATGGCATGTTAGAGCTCATGTTGTGACCAATAACAAGGCTGTGATCGAAAAAAAAAGAAAAAGAAAACAATGGAAAAAAGATGAAGTAATTGACCAGAGAACCAAAACAGAGAGCTGAAAGACACTAAAAGAAACAGAGTTTGATGGTGGTTTCTTAGTTAGCTCCATTGTTTATATAAAGACATTATTGATTATAGCTGCTTTGAAGTGAATTATGGGTGTTGGGTAATGTCTAATGCTGGCAGGATGAACCATGCCTCATTGCCAGAAGTCACCCCTCCCTGTATTCAATTACATGCTCCATATGCATTTTGGCAGAATCTGCAGTCATTATGCTCATCCTTGTGCAAACGTTTTCCACCACTATTTCCCTCTGTGCTTCTTTCGCTCATAGTTCTCAAGGTTGCAGCCATGGTGGTCTTTACATACATGGACCACCAGGACTCTGCGGCAAGAAGATCCAGAGTATTCCCCCTCTCCGACCTCTCTCAGACCAGATTACAAATTAATTACCAACTCCCGAGTTCACCTTTCCGTCTGACCAGCTTTAGATCATTTAGACAGTTTTTCTGTTCTTTGTAACCTCATTTTAACAAACTCACTAGTAGTTCACCTTCTGAAAAAAACACTGTACCCTTTGTAATATAATTTACTGAGACCCAACATTGATCCACCATGAGCAAGAACGTGTGACAAAGGGTACCCTTTAATAATAATAATAATAATAATTGATAAGATTTATATAGTGCTTTTCTAGATACTCAAAGACGCTTTAGAAAAAACAGATAGAGGTATAAGATACAGAAGGACAGATCAGAGACAGGGAAGGAGAAGAGCTCACTTGTTGTAGGCTTTTTTGAAGAGGTAGGTCTTGAGTTGATTCTTAAATGAGAGAAGTGAGTCCAAGTTGCTGATGTTTGGGGGCAGATAATTCCAGAGAGTTGGGGTAGCGATGGCAAAGGCTCTGTACCCCAAGGTGTGGTTCTTGGTTTTGGTGATAGGGAACAGAAGATTGGCATCTGATGTTCAGGATCTTGAAGTGGATTCGGGGCTGTATGGGGAGCCAGTAAAGGTGCCGAAGGATGGGTGTGATGGGTTTAATGTGAGCTCTGGAGCGGGAGTGGGTGAGTAGAGGGAACACTGTAAAGGATGCTGTTGCTGTAGTCCAGTCTGGAGGTTATGAGGGCTTAGATGAGTGATTCTTCAGTAGAGAAGGAGAGTGGATCCGAGTCGTGCAATGTTATAGAGGTGGAAGAAGGATGTTTTGGTTATGATTTTGATATGTGGTTTGAAGGAGAGAGTGGGACCAAGGATGATGCCAAGGTTACAGACTAGTGGGGAGGGTGACTGTTTGGTCATTAATGCTCAGTTCTGAGAGGAGGGAGGAAGGATTTGAGACCAATACAAATGTGAGGGTGGAAAGAATGGCAGGAGGGATGGTTTAATAAGCTGAAACCTTGAGCAGAAACAGACTCATTCAACTTTTATCTGATTACACCTCAGTTATGAAATGGCCCTCTCACCTGCTTAAACCAAAACTGTGAGATTTGACTCAAACTGTACAGCTGCCAGGCTTTTAACTAAGACCATAAAGCTTGATCACATCACACCGGTTTTAGCGTCTTTACTCTGGCCCCCTGTACACTTCAGAATTGGTGTTGAAATTTTACTGATTACTTCTAAGCTCTAAATGGCCCATCTCCCCTGGCTACATATTAGCCCTTTTGGTACTGAGAAAACAGACACACACTTTGAGATCCTTGGGTACAGATCTTCTGTGTGTTCCCAACACCAGGCTGAAAATGAAAGGAAACAGTGGGTTTGTAGTGAGGGTTCAAAACTTTGTTTGGGTTTTGAGTACAGGTTCCAGAGTTCTGAGCTTTGTGAATTTGATATAGCATGTGAGTTTCAGGTCCACTTTTCAGTTCCTAACAGCAACATAAAACTCATTGGGAAATTTGGAGTCCACAGAAGTTGTACTTATCTGCCAGCACCTGCTGTGCAGAAGTAACCTTACATCATTTGTGACGCAAAACTCCAACAAGATTGTGAGACGAGGATTGTGGTGGGCCACAGCAAGCTGTTGATAGTTTAGCTAAGCTTTACTAAAACAGTTGGCCCAGCGAAGTGCAGCACATGTAGCGAAGATATTTCACGCAAGGGAGGAACCACGTCCAATATGATGAGGCATTTACTCCAACATAGCCTGAATTTGAGGGAATCAACTGTATTTGATGTGCTGTGGTTCACAAAAATGTCCCAGTCACAGTCGGCGGTAGCAGCTGTAATGTCTGGACACACTCAGGTATGAAACACAGTTGAGCTCATGTTCACATTTATATTGAGGCAAACAAATCATGTCTACAAATATTTCAAATATATTCTTGTCAGATACAAGGTCAGATAGCACTCCTCCGCCCATAGTTCTTATGAAGAGACCCTGTGTTGCAGAAACTCTGTTCAGAATCAATAAATTGAACCAGAACCGGAAACTGAATCAGACCCGACCCTACTCCAAGACTCTGGAATAATTTGAGGAGATCAAGTCAGCTAAGTTATTGTGTGCATGCATATGGACTTTTTACCTGGCTCTCGTACTTATCTTCCTGCTGTGTAAGATACTTGATTCTGACTGGTCAAAACCCCTTGACAATCCCTTGACAATGGTTATTTACTTTCACCAACATGAGCAACGCTAGAGGCAAACTGATCACACGTCATGTCAAATAAATCTGCGGAAAAAAGTTCCAGCACATTTTGCTTCTGCTTGTTGACACCATAGATATAACTGTTTTGAGCCTCACCCCAGTTTTGATCACATTCGGGATGAGGCGTTTACATGCACACAGATAAGATACACGATAAACACTTGTATCCTGAGCTCTGATTGCATTTACACAGGTGCCTGGGATGTTTATTTTTTAACTACACAAACTACGCTATTAGTCTGAGAGGCCCATGTGGCTTATTGCGGACTTGCCACCATTAAATGCCAACCTCACGTTGTAGATATGGTGAATCCACATCATTTCCAGCAACGGGAGAAGAGAGTGACAGCAAATATGAAACGTGTCCTCAAGTCTGACAGGTGTCAGCCTGTCACTGCCGCCACATCGGAGGACCGAGTAATGGATGAGATACGTAGTGGCTCAACTTCTACTTCACCCTTGAAGTAGGATGCTCCAATTTCCACCATCATGTTTGTTTGGCTGGAACATCACTTGGCTGAGGCCGAGCCAGCGCAGATAGTCACCAGCTGTCAGAAACTGGGGTACGGTGTATGCATGTCACAGTATCCTGTTTTTGTTTTGTAGTTTCCTAAAACTCCGAAACAGGATACTTAAAATCTATTAAAACCTGGTTACTCAAGCCAGTGCAGACACAGTCAGGGATCTCTTTAAAATCCTGTCTTAAGACATACTTACATTAGCGAGTCTTTCCTTATTTTACTTGAATTTAAATTTTTGTTTGAAATTATTTTTTCTTCCTAATTCCTTTAAAATAGTTGTATTTCCTTCAGAGTTCTTTAAATGGATGTATGCCTTTTAAAATGTGCTATTTCTTAATCCTTGCCTTTGCTATGAGTTTAAGACATCTGCCAGGATTGTCTGGGCTGAGAAAGTGAAACATTTTTACTTTGCATGGAGGTGGCAGAAGAATCTGATAAATGTCAGCATCATGTTTTGTTATTGGAGTAATAGGATAAGGTGTTTAATACAAATAAAAAAGTTCAAACTGCCTTACTACAGGTACATTGTATTGACTTGTGTTTTTCCTGTAACCTTATGATATTAATGAAGTTTAGATGTCACGATGCAGTGACACACAAAGAACGTAATAAAAATAAACTATAAAAGAACGTAGAACAGAATCAGCATGTTACAGGGACATCATTTCACATGTTAATGTAATGTTCCAGGTTTTGAAAAGTTAAAGGTAAAGTTAGTCAGATACAATGAGAGGCTTTTTATATTCCACACTAACTGGGGCTTGTTATTTCCACGGCTAGTCAGGGAGTTCTAATTATTTCAGAGTTAAAAACACATATTTTTAAGCTTTGAAAGTGCATGTTCCTTCTCTGTTTTCAGCCACAGCAAAACCCATTACACAAAAACTGCTTTGATTTTCCAGGAGCGGCAAATCCGCCAATCAGCAGAACTACATCATTAAAATGTAATAATCAGATGTTAAACAGTGTCTGCCATGAAACCAGACTGGATAACAAAGGAACAACACTGGTGTGATTGCTGCTTTCTAAGATTCACCTGATTTACATACAGGTGATTCATTCTTGCTAATGTCACCGCATCGCGAGGGTCTCTGCTGAGATGGTGTTTGGATCAAGACTTAGTTTCATGCCAATATTATCATATTGTATCACAAGCGTTAAGCTGATGTGCACTTGGAAACTCTTTAACTTGCAGGAACACTACGCAGGTTATGATCAATGATGCATTAGTTTTGCTTTTGTATTAGAAAACAAGCAATCTCAAGAGCAGCTGTTCCTTTCATCACAGTAAAAAAAACAGGATATACTGGTTTATTTCCCCCATACGTATCACAGGGGGGATCTGAGGTGGTCAGACTACTAACAAGGCCTTCACAATAAAGGTGAATATTCAAAGAACATTAATAAACATTACACGCTGCATGATTTATAATGCTCTATTACAATAGGTTGTACCTGCAGTTCAGCACGTCACTGAACATGACAGGATTTCCAATAATAAATACAGAGAGCACTGAGCTATGTTGTCAGGTTTATTAAATATGCCCGTCCTGTTATATAATCCCCTGAATAACATTTTCTCCTCCTGATATCAGTAAACAAAGGAGTCTGTTTATGAGCACAGCCTTTGTTCTGTCATATGAGCAGCTTCCTGCATGACAAACACATCTTCCCACTAAGTTTTTGTTTACTTCTTGAACATATTACGTGTCATTTTATACTTTCGGCCTCTCAGAGGCAAAGTGGAGAGTCTCAGGTGCTCACAGACGTCAACCACTGAATATTGGGTATTTTCAGGGGATAAAAGTCCTTTGCTCTGGCAACCTCTCCTTTCCTTAGACTCTTCATTTCCTCTCAACTTTGTACTAAAAGTATAATTCATCTGTCAGTTGACCAATGATGTTGTTTCATTTCCCCAAAAGAGGAGAGCAGAGGACAGATGGTAAATATGGAACAACCTCGGCCAGGTCTGGGTTCAGAGTCACTAAAAGGAGAAAAACTCTTCTCAACTCAATTATAACAAATGAAATACTCCAACATTTTTAGGATTAACTTCTACAGTATATTTTAGAAATGAATCATGTCTTGTCAAGTCACACGAAGAGAGAAATATCATACCTGTTTGTCAGTAAACAAATGAACTATAACATTATAATTGTTTTGGCTAAGCCAGCTTGTTCCCCCTTATTACAGTCTCAATACTTTGCTATCCTAAAAAACACTAGCTGTAGCTCTACATTTACAGTACATACATAAAAGCAATCATCTCACCTAACTTTAGCAAAAAAAAAAAAAAAAACCCAAAACGTTAAACAGGCATATTTTCCCAAATTATTGGGGGACCCTTATTTAAATAAATTTGAAAAAAGGGCGCTGGTTCAGCCCTGATGGTAGAGCGGGCGCACCATGTACAGAGGCTTCAAATGATTCCTTGTCCCGACATGATTTGGTGCACAGCTTCAGCCGCTCTTTCAACACATTTTCTGGCTCTCTCTCAAGCTGTTCTATCAAATAATGGCTGAAATGGATAAAAAGATTCTTGAAAGTTTTTCAACAGAATTTGAATTTCTTACATTATGCTAACAGGAGCTGACAGTAGATTGAGTCACTCAATCCACTCATCCAAAGGTTCTCCTTCCTTTTGCAGGACTTAATAAGCCCATGCTTGGCTTCACAAATTCAGCCCCCTAAAGGCGTATTCAGGCCAAAAGTGAAGAAAGTATTCATCCCTCCGGATATGTTGACTAAGCTAGCACTGTGATTTTCTTGCTTCACTACATCCCCCCGGAGAGGTCTGCTTGATGGATACCAACTACCAGCATTTATTTATTTTCAGTTGAGGAGAACCTGTTCATCTTTTCCAGTGAGTCCCAGTTTCAATGTAAATAGAGAGTCATACATAGACCCCACTCTAGCTTATTTATAGTTGTTTAACACCTAAAAATTAACACGTTCTCCTGTGATTAAAATGCAATAAATGGACCAGAAGTTTGCCACAATAACAACACAATGATGCAGATTGGTATGAAATAAAAATGCAAGCATTGAAAAGTCTGTGCCAAAGTTGATGAATGGGGGTCGAATTGGGCATTTAAAATGCATCTCAAGAAATTAGAGGAGTTTACAAGCAGATTGGCTTTTGTAACAGCATCGAGCTGATTTGTCACTCAAACTGAATTTTTTTCATTCTGGCTTATTACTCACGTCATTCACATAGTTGCCATTGACTTTCTATTCAACTTTGTGGCATGAAAAACACAGTTCCTCTTTGATCTGGACTTCTTAAGCCTCTGATACCCAAATCAACAAAAACGTTCTACCTATGATATTTTTAGTCACATTTATATACTATTATATATATTCAACATATTAGAACTGAATTTGAATCAATTTTTGAAATATTATCAGTTAAGTTTTTGATACCCTTCTAACACTAGGATACAGAAGGCAGGGTTAACTTGGATATTTATGATGAAACAAATATCTAACCAATCATAAATGAAACACTGAGTCACGTGTACATATGTTCAATAAAACTACTCCTCTCCTGCTCAGACCGTCTCCTGACGTCTTAGCCAGCTCCCCTCAGTGTTGCCATAGCTGTTAGCCTGTTTCAGCACATCCACCGGTGAAGATGACAGCTTGTTGTCAATCTTCTACTTTCCTAACTGTGGTGTATTTGGGGAAACTTTGGGACGCAGTTGAGTTGAGCTGCGGCCGAATGGCTTAAGCAGTCCCGGCTCATTTCCCCAGGACCAGTTCACTAACTATCCCCAGGACCAGTTCACTAACTATCCCCAGGACAGGTTCAGTAACTTTCCCAAAACAGGTCAGAGTTAAGCCAACAATGTCCGTCTGACACCCAGAGCCGAGCTCCTCTGCATGCACATACTATACTGCAGCCTTGGCTCCTCTTGGAATCCTATTGTCTTAATACCCTGGGGTCTACAAAGTGATAAAACTAAAACTAATTTTAAATATTCAATTTATGTTTCCAGAAGCTTAAAGGTCTTTCACATAAAAAAAGATCACAAGTTATATATTTACTCCGTAGCAACACGCTGAAGGCATTACTAAACAAGCTGAGAGTGTAAAGGACTGTATGGAAGAAGAGTGGACAACTGATACGCTATGGCTGCACAGAGCAGCTTGTAGAAGAATTAACTGGGAAAAGAGCCACAGGTCTAAAACAGAAGATCAGCCCCTCTGGTTGAAGAATGACAATCCGACAGAAAATGGATCCCAGAGGGCGAGATCAGAGGCCCTGAGGACAAAGGTCCAACATGATCCTCCTGCTCAATCTTAAACTCAAACAAGACAGTTCAGAAAGCATCAGAGAAAAAAAAGGCTAATTTCAGATGGAAAATGATCTGCTCTAATTTGAAAACATCTCATGGCTCTTGGATGTATGCTAGGTGAATGGAACAAACATTCTCGACAATAAATCAGGCAAGGTGGGAGGAAATAAAGGAGAGGTTGACAGAAATAGCTCTGTTAAAGCCGGCACAGCAAAAGCACATCTGAGACATGCAGCACAGTCATTTCAGTTATGGGTCAGAGGGCACAGCAGCCCTGCATGATCCAATAAGACTGCAAAATCAAGACAGCAAAACCCATCCACACATGCACTCCCTTAGAAAAATCTCATTAAATGGATGTGAAATACCAAGGTTCTCACATTTCTGAGAAACCCATAAAGTGTTTTCTGAAGCAATGCAGTTGAGCCCAACAGAAAAACGTCCATACAGTACTGTAAATATCACTATTACAATTTCAAGGACATACATTGAAAATAAGCTGATGGAAGAAAAAAGCGCTTTGAAATAGACGTGCGATACAAGTCAATCGAAGAAAATCATTCAAAGAAATGGGAATTGCCGTTCTTATGTTTGCAGGCCACAGATGAACAGCAGCGTGTTTTCTATTTTCTCAGCTTTAGCAAAGAGTAAAGTATGCAAATGTCTTCAGATGTGAGGGACATAGCAGGAAAAGAGGAGAGCAGAGGAGGAGGATGGAACGTTATCAAGCATTTCTCCTTCAGGCTGTGTCTGAGTGTGAATGAGACGGATTACAGTCTCTCTCTCTCTCTCTCTCTCTCTCTCTCTCTGCATGTGCGTGTGCGTGTGTGAAGAAAGAGAGAGAGAGAGGGGGAGAGATTTTGTGTCTGATACCCCAAAACATAAAGTGTATCTATAATTATAGACTGCTAAATGTATTACTGGCTGTGTTTATCTGTGATTACGTGCTTGAGTTTTACAACCTACTTGACACTCATAGAAAGGCATTTGTGGTGCTTAAAGAGTAAGAGAAAGTAAAGGGAGAGAGACAGAGAGAGAGAGACCTAAAGAATAATAGATTCAAGATTTCAACATTTAATTTGTCTCTTGCATTTTGTGCAGTACTAAGTCTAGTGTACACTTGGGCGATGACATCAATTAAGATCAATAAAAGTTCATTCGAAACAATAAGAAATAAGGAGAAATCCGCTAACAATAAGTAAAAATGGTGTCTTTAGCTACCAAATTGCAAGATTTTATTCAAACGCTGAACAACATCTCTTACATTTCACAGCTTGAATTTTGATTTATTTGTAAGAAGCTTTCTTTCAAAAAGCAGTGTATTTCTAAATATAATAGTTTATATGATTAAATACTATTTCTTATGGAGATCTTTGACGCAAACTATGACCTTTTCTTTTGCATTAGTTCAAAACTTCAAACTCTATCTACTGTTGATTAAAATGATTGGGCTCTGTTTTTAGAAAATCATCACTTCTATGCTGATGACACATAGCTGCTAATTTCTCCCTTGAACTCATGGTCTGAAGCCCATTATCTTCAGTCATTTTTTAAGCCTGTAGGATGCAGGATGGCAGTACATTTTACTCAGCTTAATGAGAGTATGATGAATGAATGTAGTCAGTTTTCTTTGATCCCTACCATCTGATCTCCATACAAGCAGGGGTCTGATTTGATACCTCTAAAGTCTGACACAGTTTAAGAAGTCCCAGTTTGGTCTGCTGAAAAATTTTAATCTGCACCCACTTTTGGAAATCTTGAGACCATTTTTTGGGGGTTTCTTTTCAGATGGCTAGATTAACTTGCAGTTCAATTGAAGTCGTAAAGGAGCTTTGAATATTGCTGCAAACCAAAACCCCTTGTGGTGCAACAACCAATCATTGAGCATCGAAAATTCACAATATACTGGTAGGCTCCTAGGTCCCAACAGTCCCAGCATCTAATCCACATAAGACATAAAATACAGACAATTGGCATGACATGATGTAGTGGCCACTCATCATTTAACATGGACTAGTTAATAGATCCTGCCTCAACTCCGCCGCTTTGCCTCATGCTAGGTCAACAGAAAGTTAGGTTGAGTCAGCATTTCGAACATGGCATCCTCCGACGAAAGGCTTCAAAACTCTGCTTCAGAAAAAAACAGATGACGTCACGGAGACCATGTCAATGTATTATACAGTTTATGTATTTGATGCAGTAAGGAGTGTTCTTATTTTAATTCTAACGCGATTAGTATTCTTCTTCTGTTGTTTAATGTGGTTAGCAACAGCTTTCAGCCACTGCGCTACCACCACTGTCTGGTGGGAGTACCTTATCATAACCAGGGACCAGTAAAAAATGTGAAAATAATATTTTGCAATAACTTTTTGTTATAAATTAATGAATATTTGGGTATTTGAATATCACGGCCCATCCCTAACTGTTTTGTAGTTTGTAAAAACTTATTGTTTAATTTTTATTCTTAATACAAATTCTCTGCAAAACGCTGAGAAAGGCAAGAACTTTCTCATACTGTGCAGCAAAATAACTCACTGGAACAAAAAACTGTAGGTTTGTCACAACTGCAGTCAAACAATGAGCTCAGCCTTGACATAAGTCCTCAAATGAGTAAACAACAAACCGCTTCAGGTTCATATTAACAGAGTGAAAAAACACCTTAATGAAAGTGTTATTACGACATGTCACGTCTTCCTTTTTAACTCGCAACTAAATAGACACTCTGGGAATGTATTAACTAGAAAAATGTCAAAATGACATGAAAAAAATCATTGTTATAATAACAAGCACAAATTTATATAATTGTTCGTGATTTAAATGTATTTTTTTATTTATTAATATGTGTATAAAAATGCTGTTTACAAAGTTTTGATGTCAACACCAACACATTGTTAACCATGAACTAAAGAGGATGCAGAATAATGTTCAAATGAGGCTTTTGTAATCCACTCATCCCCAACACTTTTACACACGCAAACACACGAAAACACACATGAGTTATATTCCCTTCTCACAATGGACTACAAGCTATTATTAGCCCCTGAATAACTTTCTGTTTAAGTCCAGAGTGGATCCATTATTTCCTACATATTGTTCAGAGCAGAGACTGAGGACCTACAGGAGGCACACACACACACACACACACACACACACACACACACACACACACACACACACACACACACACACACACACACACACACACACAACCTCTACCACACACTGATTGACTTCACTGCCTATTTCCAACTAATTATACTCACCACAAACATCAGCAATTATCTACCCCAGATACATTTTGCTTCCTTTTTACTTTTATTAGCATTTCACCCTCTTCCTCGAGATGCCCCAACAACCCTGGACATTTTTCTAGAAAACCTACAATAAAGTCAAGCTTGATTGGAAGCAGAGGAAAATAGACAGACATGAGTGTTTCTGCTTGTGCCAAACAGCCTATAATGAAGCCAAGCCCAAGTTGATAAGGTTCCCACATCATTAACAGACACAGGCATACTGATTTCTATAGTCCATGAATAATAGCTCTAATTACATGACTGGAGATGCAGCTCCATTATACTAGACCACTTTTCATTGCTGACAAAGCTTTAGCCTTGTGCTAGCTTTTCTGATTTCCATCTAGATGTTGAGAGCAGAAATGTGGATTAAACTGGCATAATTTTGCTCCAACAAACTTTTGTATCAGGAGTACACATCCAAAGTTTATTTCCTCTTTTTCATTGGTCATGAATGTCACCTTGGACTTTTTTAAATCATCCCTCATTTTCTACCATTTTTTTTCCCACTTGCATTCACAATTCAAAAATGGCTGCTGCTTAATGTAATGTAAATTAGGGGAATAATTCCTTCACACTCTGTAATTGGTCATGCCCCGATACCTAGCTTACAGTTTAAACCGCATTAGGCTGGTTTTAGCAGAGCATGAATTATTGACTGTAGTTCAGAGCAGTGGTGCTAACTTTTTTTTATGTGCAAGGAGCTACTTGACTTTCCCAGCGTAATCTACCCCATCTTCAATGGACATTTTCTGGATGTAATGATTACTAATGGGTGAGTCTTAATCATATGTTACATTGTCTGTTGATACTTAGTCTAAACCCCAAATATTTTACGTATGAAAGGGACAATTTTGCATTTTTCTGCAGTATTTTGTTAGAGTAGAGGTTGTCTGAAAAGGTATGCAGTTAATCCTTTTCAATTGCATTTACCTCCAAGTTTCGTTGTAGTGCTAACTAGCTTCTCAACTGCAAAAATGTGCATGCAAAACATGGAAAGACCTAGTCAGGTTTTCAGAAGTATTAATACTACAACAAAGCACAACAAAACCAAGCAGGCAGGTGCTAACACACAATGTAGACACTACCAGCATGACTGTAGTAGAACTCCCCTATTTATAACTTGTCAAAGTTAAACAGGAAGGTCAATATCACCATTGTGTCCGTACTTGTTAAATGTTAAGCTACAACCTGGAGGCAGCTAGGTTTGGCATCAAAGATGGAAGTAAGAGAAAACAGCTTTCTGAAGCTTGAAAAATCTACCTTACACCACCTCTGAAGCTCATAAACCGGTTGTGAATAATTTATTTAGGCTAGTCATTCTTTTACTTTTACCTTAAATCAATAAGTTCTAATTTAAACACCTTTGTGTTTGTGCCTTTGTCAAAAACAGGCCATCTTGATAGTTCTTCAGTATAGTGCTAAGCACCTCCTGATGTTAGTATAAAATTTAACTGACATGTACAGTATGTGAGGGAAAATTGTACTCTTTGCAAAACTTGTGACTAAACATATTTGACCAAACATTGAACTATTTCTCTATTTTTAATGCAACATAATTGTAGCTGACTATTTCTTTTACATAAAAAAACAAGACTCCTGAAACACATGCCACATTTTGACGACGATGTGATGAAAGAGAAATGACTTGTGGGCTAGAATGTGCAGGCATGTCCTCTGCAGTCCAAGAACATCAATCATGTTGCCTTAAAGGTTTTGCTGTTCTGTCAGGTTCACACAATGTAAAGCAACGACTATAAGAGAGATCAGAGTGTTATTTATTCAAATGAACACAATCATGCAATTCACTCACTGAACATCTGCTCAGGATAATTTGATGTTACTGCTCTTTAAAAGCACAAAATGAACTCATCCCTCTTTATTTCAGGCTAAGTTTCAATAATGTGTCTTTGAATTTTCTTTACGAGCCCATTAAAATAAAATATTAAGTCTGGGATCTGTTTTATAGCTTTCTCTACTTGTGTGTGCATTTGGCCAAAGAGTTCATTATGGTTTATTAGTCCTTATCAGCGGTGAACTGAAGGTATTCTTTTACTCATGAGGGTTTGCTGGAGTGGAAATGTGTGCTGCTGGCCCCATGCCAGTACACATGCTCCTGTATTAAAACACACACACACACACACACACAAACACACACACATATACAGACACATATATTCACAGAGGTGACAAGAGTCTCCCATTTCCTCTCCGTCTGATACCATTACCATTATCTGTGCCATGCCCATGGCAGCCATTTAGAGCCCAGGAAGAGTCTGGGCAGCAGAGTACACTGCAAATTGGCCCACTATTAACTAATCAGTGGATGGATGTACACTGATGCGCCTGATGTTCGGGGCTGTTACTATCACAGTCCGCCTCATAATAATCCATTAGTACCATCGAAATTAAGCTCAGCACGAAGACGTGCTTGAGTAGAGTGCTTCTTACGCCACACAACTTCATGTAAAACGATGGAACTGTTATTATAATACGACTAACTGACTGTCCTTAATTAGCAATTTGGTTATAAAAGCAGGGTGATAACATCACTTGGTATTTCTATCGTGTCTATTGTATCAATCCTCAATAAATCTGTATTTAAATAGCACCAATTCACAACAAATGTTATGTCAATACCCTTTACAAAAAGAGCAGGTCTAGATCATACTCTTTGTTTTTATAATTTACAAAGACACAACATCAAGATATTATTCAATCCCATCCTATTTTGAGATTAAATATTACCCTATCTAGATCAAACATGAGCTAAGCACTTTGTAGCATTTGAAAGTCACAGTGGGAAGGAACAATTTCATTTCAACAGGCAGAAACCTCAGCATGTTGAACATGAACCGTTTTACTTACCTGCCTTGAAGTATCACGTCTTTCAGCTCACAAAATCCTGATTCCAAATAGTTATGACATTATTTCAGATAGTTTCGCTGTTAATTTCAAACTATAGATTTAGGTTTACGATGCACTACTTTGCAAACTAAGGACACATCTAATTAAATTAGTGACAGGCCTTGGGTTTTAACAGATTAAGATATTTTTCCCAAATGTACAGAAAACGTGATATGCTGTATCAATAGTATCTGTCTACAATCTGATAGGTATTGCACTAAACTGTCTTCTTACTGCATTATTAATAATCTCAGTTTAAAATGTCTATTTGTGTCAAAAACCATACGAATCTAAGTGACTCATTTATAGCTTAAAATTTTCGACAATTCAATAAATGATCATCAGAGTTATTGTGTGATCATCACATATGTCATTGCTAAAACGTATAATAATTAAAGGATATGAGCATTTTTTCTTGGAGTTTTGCATAAGCATTTATGGCAAGCGTAGATTAATGGTAAATTAAATTGATCTGCTCTTATTTTGGTACCCTTGAGCAAATGAATTATTCAATTTGGAGATTCATCATAAAAACAACAGTTTTAAACCGTACAACCAAAGAGTCCTATCAACAAATGTGAATGGGATTGTACATGATTTTATGTTGTACAGTTAAACATATAAATCATTTTGAATCTTTATGAAGTACGGTTGTTTCTGTAGTTGTTGTAAATTTCTTTATCCGCCACTTACCCACCAGCAACAGTTTGAGGTGATAAGTATAACAGTATAGAAATAGTTAGTGTTGGCGGTGATGGCCTCTTTGCCTCTGTAGATCCATTAAAGGTATCTGTATTCATTGAATTCATATAAGTTTTTATGACTTCAAAGTAAAACTTGAATGGGACTAAGGTCGGATTTAAAAACTTTTCTCTGTAAAGTTGCTTCCATTTGTTTCAATTCAAATTTACTTGAATTAGAAAACCTCTCCCTCGAGATCTTTAGAACAAGTTCAGAGTGAAGAGAGATGGAGACATGGTCTAAGTTGAGGCCAGCGCTTTCATCTGAATGACTGACTGTACGGCTCCCTCCATTCCCCCTATCCGTCTGCAGATCATATTCATATCTAAAAGATACCTTGCTGTTTCAATTCCAGAGATAAAAAAGAAGAATAAATAATGCATTCATTCTTTCATGGTATGCTCTCAATTATCACCGTGAAGGAGGACCCTTCTCTCAGGAGGCGACGCCCTCTGTGCATTTGCTCTTCTTTCCACTATGTGTTTTTTAAAGACAGCTTATATTTTCTCAGTCACTGCAACAATTCGATCAGGGAAAAAATCCAGAGAGATTGTGAGATAAAGACCATAACGTATCCTGCATTATGTAAACACAAATGACTCCCTTTCTAGAGTTAGAGCTTCATTTATTTGCGTTTTAGGTTTTAAGTCTGCTCAAAATTCCTCCATACTCTGAAAATTAAGATCAAAACCATCCAGGAAATGACATACTATGAATGAACTAGAAAAACATATTAGGCCCAGATAAAAACAATAAATGTGCAAAACAATTCCGTTTGCAACAAACGTTTTGCAAAGAAGGACAAAGACTCCATTTGCATATGCCTTTGTCCTATTTCACTAACTCCCACATGCTTCTGTGTGCAGCAACAGAGGAAGCACACTGCAGCTGAGGGCTATGGGAAACCAATTAAAGAACTATTTTGTCGCTGGACTTGGCCGAAAGGCATTAACCACAATTCCCTTCTGGGCACAGTGTTCCTAGCATGCTCCACTGGGTCAGAGAGTGGGATGTGTCTGGGTGCTACAAGCTGAAAACAGACAGAGAGAGAAACAGAGAGATGGGTGCTGTTATCACGAGTAGCCAGTGGGATAATTCCAATAGGAGCTCATGCGCTCTCACAGTCCTTTAATATTGCCGCCAGAGGGTAAAAATGCAAGAAATTAAAAGAGGAGGGGATAAACAAAGAAAGCAAAGAGGAAAACATTGTAAGCATATCAATTAACATTAGGGACAGTAAGAGACAAAATATGAACAGAGACAAAGAGGAAAAGAGGAAAGTAGTGAGAAGAGAGCCGACGGCCCCTCAGAAAAGAGGCGGTTATGCTGCAAATCACTCCTCTTTGCTCAACAAGCCCCTGAAGCCTCATTCTGGAGCCTCTGAAGCCTCTCAGACCCTCAGAAAAAGAACAAGCCCCAATCTCTCTACAGCGCTGTGACTCGATTGTAACAACAAACAGGGTATGTGCCCACAAGTAATAGTTCAAAATCTTCTTCTTAGCTTGGCATCAGTAAGTATTTAAAAAAAGGGACAGCAGCCAATCAAGCAGACAAATCATCTTGGTCAGGCTGTGAATAGACAACAGTTGAGGTTTATGCAAAGAGTATGTTTGCACAACTACCACTCAGTAAAAGACAAATATCATTGGAATGAAAAGGACCATCTATCTGCTTTTTCACACCATCAAGGTTTTATCAGTCGTAAAATGTACATCCAAAATTTTACAGATAATAACACACAAAAGAAGCAACAGACTTTGTAACAGAGAGAAAAAAAAAATTGTGCATAACCTCCAAAATCGGTGCATCATCTCTCCCTAGCCACCAATCGATCACACAGACCTTAATAGGGGCTGATTACACCCAGTATTACAGCCGACCCTGTGATTCATTGAGGGACATAAAATAACAGCCAAAATCAGGATGAAAAAGAGCCAACCTGCAAATGAAATCAATGAATGGTCTAGTAGTCGAGGGATATTGTAATAAGTCAGAATTCACAGTGTCTCAAAGCACACACAGAGCTGCACTCGGAGGGAAACGTAAGCTCTACATTAATTACTGCCAGCCACACTGCGCTTCCCTCTAAAACCCCCTGAGAGAGAGAGAGAGACTTCAGTGGTGAACAGCAGGGGTCTTTCACAGAGGGGTCCATTTATCTGTGCCTCCAAACGATTTCTGGATCAGCTTCTGTTCAAAATGACCAGACCGTACGTAGTTTCATTCATAAACACTTTTCGTCAAATAGTGCATCCCATGCTTCTCTATTTTGTGTGGAACTCCACCTTATCTAGTAACATGACACTTATCACACACAAAACTTAACTCTGAATAATCTATTTCATCTTTATTTTGAAATATTCAACGTTAAATGTTACAGGAGTTGGCTGACATTTTGGGAACTTAGTTAATTTGCTGTCCTCAGACAAGAAGAATGAAAGCATTATTTTAAGTACACATGAAGCTGCAGCAAGCATAGGCTAGGTAGCTTAGCATTAAGAATATCAGGTTAACATCTACCTTATAGTTCTGTTAAAAATAATGAAAAACCTTTGTGCCACTCCGTAGCTTATTAATTTCTATCCCATTCATTTATCGGATTTTAAAAAAAGTTTAAAATAAGCAATTTTCATTAATGTGCCAGCATACTTTTTGGTGGGGAGCTCCGATGGAGCAATAATGATACTGCTCCAGACTAAGAGATAACTTCAGATGTGCTTTTATTATCTTCTGACACAGTCAGGTAAAAAATGTACCCTTCCTTTTGTCTCAGCTTAGCTCTTATGCTAAGCTAAATTTGTAGACCCAGTAACATGCTCACTGAAATTTCCCCAGCTAGTTCTCACCAGGCGAACAAATGAGGGCATTTCCTAAAAATGTTCCGTTATTTATTCAGTAACCTTTTCTAGTTTTCTTCAACATGATTAGTCATGTTCACATAAATAAAAGATCATTATCTGTGCTGCTGCTCACAGATTGCAGGCATGTATGCAGGCAGATGCATCAGTGTCATGGGAGAATGCAAAATCCTGCGAATGGGAGCCAAATTTATTCCAGGGTGTCACTCTAAATGTCAGTGTTAACAGAAAATAAAGGCGGAGCATATCTTGAGATAATCTGTACACCTGGAAGGCAAGCAGCAAAGAAAACCTGGGATGAACACAGAAAAAAGGAAAGCAAGAACCTTGTATTTTGAACCAGACCACCATGAAATGAACACTTGTTTTCTCAAAATTTTACATGATCTTTTTAGAGCAAGCCATCAGTCTGACCCATCTGTGTGAGGGACCCTGAGTAAAGCTCTCTGTGACTGTGTGTCTCCCTAAGTGACAGAAAGCTATCAGGGATTGTCACTTTTGTACGGAAAACCCTCCATGAAGTATGTTCGAACCAAACATGGAGGGCAGAAAGTGAAAAGATTTAGACCTTAAAGGTGGGAGGATGGGAGCAATAGAGAGAGACTGAGAATGCAATTAACTGTGAAGGACAAAGAGCAAAAGGACAGAGATGAAGACAGGAGGAGACAGACAGAGAAAATGAAATGGAATAAGATGAAGCAGGTTGCCATGTCAGTCTGGCCCCGGATAAACTCAACAAAAAGGAAAAAGAACGAGACAGGAGGAGCGTGAAGTGAGGACACGATCAAGATGAAGTGCAAAGGGAAGGAGGATGAAAAAACGCTAGTGCATAAACAAAAGAGTGGAGGGGATATCGTCGAGGAATGGGAGAAAAAAAGCAAAGAACAACTGCTTTTAATGAAAAGCAAACACCTGTGGGTGGAGGAGGAAAATAAGACAGACAAAAGGAAACAGAGGCGCTGACATTAGAATGCTAATTGGAAGCTTCACACTGACGTCTGTTCTTTTTGTACCCACTGAAACTTGTAGCAGATCTTTCTCATTCAATGTGTGCTTTTTTTTAGTTTATTTCTGATAATATCTCGAGCTAATGAGTTTGCTGCTAGCATAAAAAACATTTAGCAGAGTAGTTGTTCGCTTGTTAAAGGCAGCCTAAATAGAGGATTTGGAGGCTTAAAGGGGTTAACAGTTTTCTTAGTGTGGATAAAAGAAAAACAAAACATTACGAAGAATTGAATATTAAAAAAAGTCCAAGTTTTTAACAGTTCTGAAATGCTACTCACTCATGAGCTAGCTTCTCATTTGCAACAGCTATCTTTAAAGTTACAAGAACCCTAGAGGAGTATCTTTAACCTTTCCTAAAAATTGCTCTTTATGTTTGAAGACATGATAGAATTTTCTGACCTTTAGATACACTGATAGGGTGAGCACTGTACAGATAATGAAAAGCTGATACATAACAGCATATACTTTGGCTCTACTAACAAACCAACATGATGTCAGACAGAGAACATTGGATTGATCGAGGAAGCTCTGGATCACGTTGGTCATTAGCTGTACAACTACAAATTGAATTCAGCTATTTAATGCGGGGCAGGTATCAGCAGACAGAGGAAACACTGACATTTTCTTGAAAATGTTAACCTGTCAGAAAATGATAGGTCCATACACCTCGCTTCATCACACACACACATTACACACATCTGTTGTAAAGACCTCTCTCTGCTTACTAAGCCACAAACCTTTCACTCTATTCTAGCACCACCTATTGATACTACTGCTCACTTTATGAAGCACTGTGGATGCAGCATTTTTACAAGAGATGTGCCACTTTGTATCAAATAACTACACTGGAATATTTTTGTTTCACGTTTATCTCTTACCTGGAGTCTCCAGTGAATTGTGTCATAAATGTCTTGTAAATATTCAAAGCTCTTATTCCTCTAGATCTTTTCATCTAACCACAAGTGCTCGGTAAACAGCTCAACGGTGCAGAGATAACTGCAACAGATGACAGTGAAATTGAGTTTTGCAACAGCAGATCCCCTCGTCTTTGTCAGTTTGCCTCTAAAGTTAATTTCTGATTCACAAACAGAACTGACAGCCAAAATGTATGAGAGATAGAGAACGAGTGCAGTTGTGTGCACATATTGTAACACTTAACTTAAACAGGTCCAGCTTGAGTGATAGTTTGAGCTTCTGTGTCTTTCTGCTTCTTAAAAGCCTTTATTAGTTTACACAGAGACCGGTGGGCCCTGTTGTGTGTTGATGGCTGAAATGAAGAAAAAGGGCTGATTTCCGGCTCTTCCAGCAGAGAAGTATTTATTATGCAGCAGAAAAGGTTAAAACACACCCTGATGTATGGCTTGTTTACAAGGAACTCTCTATGTTACCATTGGAGCATGGTTTTCTTTCAACATTTTCAAGACAACCAATGCAAAGAGTTAATTTCGTGACAGCAAGATTGTCCGCATCATCCAAGTATAGCGCAAGGCAGCTCTGGGTCAGAGAAAGGGGCTTTTCCACATCTGCGACTGCATCAGAATTATGCTGCTTCGCAAGATTCCTCTGATTTGCTTTGTGCAGATAGCAGGGTAAGTATCACTGTAAGTCCTTGGCAGAAAATTGAGCATTGTCTCGTCTGTGATTACAGTACCTGGGCGGATGGATACGCTGACATTGTGGCCCATTGCATGTACCTTTGAATAAAACATGGGGCATTAGCTTGATTAATATTGAGGAATAACAACAGGCAGTGGATATTCTGCTGACCTTCCCTGTGTGAAGGGACTCAATTACATGATATGTGAGTGTGTGTGCATGACAGAAAGAGAGATCTTAACTGTGTGTATTTAGATTTGTGCAGGGAGTAAGAGTAGTGTAGTCCAAAAGAATACACAAAAGCGCAGAGATGCTGCATCTGTCCAGCTCGTACTTAAAAACCTTTTGGCCACTGACGTCTAGCACACTGTGGTCACATTTTTGAATGCAAACATTTTTCTTTTTTCATCTTTTCCAGCAGACCTCTCTCTCTCTCTGGCTCTCAGACTTCTCACTTCTGTGCTTTCACATGGGCTCAAATTTGCTGCTTGCTTGCTCACCCGTTTCTGTCCAGACAGAGGGGCAGCCAGACAGACAGACACACAGACACACAGACAGGGTGCGGGATGATGAATGACAAACTTATCTCCCAGACTCAGAAAGCAGCCAGACGGGGCTCGACTCACTGTAGGGCGCTGTACACATCCCAGCCTGTCTTTCTCATTTTTTCCTCCTTCTGCCTAACTCTCTCTTTCTTTGACAGCATGAATGTGTCCCTGCTGCTATATTTGTCCTCATCTGTATTGCACATTATATTTGTATATCTGAAATGAAGAGGAGCTCCCATTCCGTTCAGTCATAGCATCTCACTGAAGCCACTTCACTCTCCTTGCCTCTTATGAAACCCCCAGATGACACAAGCCATTACTTTAAACACGCTTACGTAAACTCAAAGGAATCCCCAAAAGAAGGATCCCAATATAGCCACAAACATCTTCAAGGCATTGCACGTCACTTTCTGCTCAGTTTCTGCCACAACTGGAGAGCAAACTGATGCAGGCACGCAGCATTCAGGGATGATTTTGGATCATTTTGCTTCCGGCCTGTGGTTTTGGAATAGTGGGTGCATGAAGGAATGCTTTATTTTCCATGAATTGTTTAAAACAATCAATGTGAGTGTGAATGCATGAGCATGGTTTGAAAGTACTGTGAAAAATTCTCATGCACATCAGAAGAGAAGAAGTCGTTCTGGGGTGGAACTGGCTCGGGAAAATATAACTCAAACAAAGTCCACAGCTTTTTCTGAGAACAAAGCCGAAAGCAGCTTTATTCTAGTCCTCCACACAGACGCATTGCTCTTCTTGTTTGGCACTGTGATTAATACTGCAAGTGCAGAAAGGTTGCATGCATTGACCTTTTATCCGTGTATACATGCCTACTTTTCTGCGTGGTGTGCTGCGTGATTGCTCCTATTACGCATCAATATAATCTGTTGTAAAATGTAATTTATTACACACACCATCAAGATGCTTCTCCATTTGTTGTTCTATTAATTATCTGAAGAGAAGCAGAAACCTGTATGCATATGATAGTTGTGTTTGTGTATCTTGTGTGGGTATGTAAGTCTTGAGTGTGTTTGTGTGTGTTTCTGACGTACTAGAATTCATCTGTAACGCACTTCTTAGCATCTCTGTGGCTGCACAGAAGAGCCTCAAAGCTGTCTTTGGTGCGCAGTTTGCAATCTGCGTGAAAATACTTTTATAAATTTGCATTGACTCATAGGAGGATCCAATATGCAGAATTAATTTACGATATTCCTGAACATTAACCTTTATCAAACAAGCCATGGAGCATTGCATTTTCTAGATTAACTTTAGGTTGAGCTTGCAACACCATACAATATGATTTTCAATGTGCATAAAATGTATGAACTCATAATTTAAATCTAATGAGAACTCCCTCCAGCCATTACTTGAGTTTTCATTTTCATAACTAGAGCATGACAGACAGCACAACATGAGTATGAGTCATTCCTTGCATTTCTGTTTTCCTCCTGCTTACATCTTGAGCTTAGCTGGTGTTGAGATTCAAACACCCTATCTACATGTCTTTATAATCCCTTTAACAGCATTAAAAACCGGAAACTGAAAATCCCATTCATATTGCGTCATGGGCATGCAATGCAAAGAAAATTGGATTCTTCCTCATCAGCCCCCCCTCAAAACGTGACATTAAATGAGGCAAATAGGGAATCAAACTGACTGACCTGAGAATTTCATCAACGCAGCTGACTAATATTAACACCTCTTACAGCAATTACTTGGATAAGTTAAAAAGGAAACATCAGTCGGCATCTTACCTTACTTCAGTAGATTTTTAGTGAGAGAAACAGATGTGGAGGAGGTTCAGGGGAGCCCGGTGTCCTTCCTTGGAGACTGACTCCCAGCTTCTACGCTCTTATTAAACGCTGCGTCAATAAAACTTTTTTTCTTGCATCCACGGAGATAAACCCACAATGAAAATCAATCAAACGCTTCCACTGCCGCGGCTGTGCCCAGGTAAATACCTTTTTATGAGATGATTTAATGACCGACGGTGCGCGCGGGAGATGAGCGCCGGGCAGGGCGCCGGTCTGCAGCCGTTGTGAGCGGTGACAGTTGACTGCCCGGTAATCCAAGTGCGTCTAACAGCCTCCCGTTTACGCGGATGAGCGTGTGGTGGCTGAGCTCCTCCTCGCCTTATCTCAGTCTGTGTGCTGCAGACACACAGCGAGGAGAGGAAGCCTCTCCGGCGCGTGTGTGCGAGAGGGTTTGGACACCGGCTTTTAAACAAACACCATAATGAGAAATTCAAGTAATGTGTTACATATCAGTTTGGCTGAGGGAGGCAGCAGCGTGTTCAGCATGACTTAAATGGCGTTATAGGAGCTTCTATTGTTTTAAAATTGAAGCTTTGTTTTGCACAGACACTAATATGACCACAATGTTGCTCTTAACTTTGGTTAAGTAGCATCTAAAAGTCAAAGAACTTGTCACAGTTCACTCAATCAGTTCTTGAGTTATAAAACTATATTTTTTCACTACCAAAGCCTAATTGATTCCCTTCTTTACAAATAACAGTACGAGTCACATAACATTACATAACATGTAACGTAACTTTTGTTTATTAAAATCTGATGCGTAAAGCCCCCTTTGTGACCAATAAAACCTCTGTCAATTTATATTATTGAAAATAAGAAGGAATCATACAATCATCACAACTTCATTGAATTGTGTTGGATTTGATGTGGTCAATGCAACATGTCTTCTACATGTTCATGCCATAGCTAAGTAACAAATTAAATTGTTAGATTATTTATACTTCATATTTTTGAAATCTTTTCTGTGTTTTCTTTTCTGATTTCCAGTGGCGCTATCTTCTTCTGTTGTTAAGTCCTTGCATATATACCTGACCTGAAGAGTCTTAGAAAACAAGGATGTAAGCATTACTGAATTTTAAAAACTTTTCAACGCCAGGCTTGCACACATTTTTTTTAGGGATAAGCACTCAAGAAAATTTGTAAAATTCTCCTCATACCCCATCACTAATTTGAGGTTTGTCTTAAATCCTCCTTTTCCTCCATGAACTTCTGAGAACCTTCTTTTGACCACCTTCTTGACCATTTATACGTTAATGATAAGATAAATTCTAATCCAGTGAGCAGAATATCTGATTCTGTGTCTTTGACGGCAGCAATTGAGCTCAATAATGTAAGTGATGCAAAAAGAAGTGCCTATCCTGTTTTGTTAGAGTGCTACATTTGACAACATCCACCAAAGCAATTGTATTGTCCTCTACGGAAATGTATAGCTCTCTGTGGCACAGTGTTTTATGGATTTTGCTGTAGCTTATCACTGATTTTATTTTTTATTTATGAGACTGTGTCACATTTAAAGATGATTTCTTTGGATTCGCTGACATTCATGTCGAACAAGATGTCCCTCATGGAAGCATTCTTGGTCTCATGATCGTTTGTCTTCACAAGCTCTGCCAGTGCAATTAAATTAGTCATCACAAATATTGGATATCACTATTACAGTGATGACACAACTATTTATCTCTGTTTACCAGACTTGGCCATTTAAATGATATTCTTGCCGTCTCACTGATTGTATACTTTGTGTTAAACGTGGGCTTGAAAACCAAAGTCCAAAGCAAATACTCCTTAACTGTCTATAAATTCAAACAATCTGTTTAGCAGGTCACAAGCAATCAGGTCACAAAAACTTAAAGCTGTTATTAACACAATGATACCGTCATTGAATCCTTATATACTGTAATCACTGACATTGTTGCAATTTTTACAAAACTAATCTCCAAAAGTATTGACAGATCACCTGTAGCCAGAAGTTCCATATGTACAAAAAAATCACCCCTCCACTCACATCAATGCACTGGCTCCCTGTATCTTTTAACCGATGATAAACTCCTTCTACAAAGCCTTACATAATTCAGCACCTATCAGCTTGATCAGTGACTGCCCTCTGGTGTATGTCCAAACATGAACTCTCAGATCTTCCACTGTCTTTGTTTCTGAAGTTCATAAAGTGTCCCACAAGAAATTTGGATGGCAGCTTTTGGCTTATGGACCTAAACTGTGGAACAACCTCCCACTAGATCTTAGAACAGCACACTCTCTTTGAATGTTTAAGAGGAACTTAAGAGAAGAGAAATTAAGGACTTGCCTTATAAAATTGACTGATTGACTGACTTGAATAATTTAGCCTAACATTGTTGGTATCTGCTGTGAACTTTTGATCTTGATTGTTTTGCCCTTTCAGTTGCATCTAGTTATTAGTTATTAGTCAGTGCTACACTTAGAGATGCATGAAGTCCTTAAAAGGGGTTAATTTTCATCTAAAGGGAACAAGTTATTATCTTATGTGCACAAAAACTATAGTGTGAACGAGTTATAATCTTGTAGGAACAAGATAGCTATCTTGTTCCTACAAGATAGCTATCTTGTGCAAAGAAGTTATTATCTTTTTTAAACTAGATAACTATCTTGTGTGAACAAGTGATTATCTTTTAAGAAGAAGCAAACTATCTTGTGCTAATAAGTCATTATCCTGAGGGTATCAGATAATTATTTGTGTTGTGTTATAATTATGTGGGAACAAGATAACTGTCTTGTGTGGACAAGTTATCAACTTGCAGAATAGGGTAATTTTTGTGTTGTGCCAATATAATTTTGTGGGAACATATAACTATCATGTGCAGAGAAGTTATTATCGTGTAAGAACAAGGTAACTATCTTCTTATAACAAGTGATTATTTAGGAACAAGCTAATGTTCTTGTCTCAACGGTTTACTATGCAAGCTAGTAATAATAAGTTATTGTGTTGTACCAAGATCATTTTTTGGTAACAAGTTATTCTCTTGTGGGATCAAGATTGCTATCTTAGGCAAGCAAGTTATTGTCTTGTTCACATAATAATACCTTATTACATGTGCATGCAGATAATTGGCTTATAAAGAATATTACCTCATTGGACTTCAGGGAATGTGTGCTTTAATGCAATATTATTATTTTGTTAGTTGAAAAGAAGCCTTCCTAAGGTAAGGATACATAGAATTATCTCCAGTCAATGATGAAACAGGCTGCAAGTACCAAACTGTGCATGCGCGTCATTATGAAAAGAGGAATGTTAATGTCCAAGTGGTTTATGAGCAAAAACATTTCAGAGAAGGAAGGCTTTAACAGCTGACCACAAGCTATCCCATGCTGATTGTATAGGATCAACACACTTAATTTGGGTACTGTAATCAGCAATGGACTCTCCAAAATTAATGTGACAAGAATTCAAGTACTATTGAAACACAGGACATTCCTTTCCCTTAAATATTTGAGAGTAATTGAACCGAGAACTTTAATAATTGGAGCTCAGTCAATTTGTGCTCAATCTCTTTTCTCCTTTCCTTGTCCTCGTCACTGTGCAGGAATTATTTTTGCTTTTGTTATGATCGTTCACATATGCATGACATTTAAAAATCAGAGCACATTATTCATTAAACAGAGCTGCAGATCAAGTTGATTTAATCTGGACAACTGATGAGTCATTGGCAGATATAGTCTGGTCTATTTGATCTTGGAGTGGAAGTTAAGTTATTGATCTGTTGTGTAAAGACTGAGAGTTTTATGATGAGGAAAATATTAAACTAAGAGACCACAAAGTGCATAATGAACAGGCTTGGTAAGGGATGATTTCCTTACTAGACAGCTGATCATTTGATATGTGGTGGTAGAGCCATTACTCAAATAGCTAGTAGTGCTTAAGCCAAACACAGTTATGGTTCTCATTGCAGTCTTTTGTTGTGCCCCAAATTTTACTTAACATTTGATTGCAAAAAAAGCTGTTTGGGCATATTTTGGGGGCATTTTTTTGAACATTTTTTAATTTTACATCACAATCACAAGCTTCAACAAAAGGAAAACAAAAGCAAAACACTGGCACTGATAGCTCATAAGCAGGGTCCCCCACAAGTTAAAGCTATAAAAGTAATTGTGCAAGAATGGAGAGAAAGACATTTACACCTTACAATAATAAAAATGCCCTCTCAGGGACTCTGTGCACTGTATGTGTTGAGACTCAGTTCATCCGTTTAGGGGGAGTGCTTTTTAATTTTTTCCCAGTTGAATACTTTCACAATCTAGCTTACAGTTCTTGTTTTCTTCCAAATTGCCTCCCTGAGTATTAATGCACCCACACAGATGCACATACCCACATGCATTCTTACTTGGACCACTTCTTAGACTCACCCAACCATCTGCATCTAACCCTCCAAAAAATCTGCTTCTCTTCAATAGTTAAAATGACTAAATATCCTCAATTCACTGGGTGCATGTAAGTCAAATACAAAAAACCCACACACAATCAGACAGAGCTAGCCATGAAGCTGCATATTTATCACACATTATAACAGAGGAAGATATGATGAGACTGTCATCTGTAAAGCCAGGAGATCTACAAACCAGCAGAAAAGATAGGACGTCAAATGGGGGAAGGAAATGAGTTGACATTTTCCATCTACTTGTAAATATGAGTCATCTTCCAAAGCTAAAAACAACATTAGTTTTATTTGACATAAACACTGACACACATACATTAAAAAGATTGACTCCAAATCACACCTCAAGCAACAATAAACTTTTTTAAAGCCGATTACTGGATTGGAGACGTCAACCTGTTTATCTTTTTGGTTGTCGGCAACTGATTCATCTATTTTTTTGTCCCCCAAATTTTACTTAACATTTTATCGCAAAAACAAAACTGTTTGGGCATATTTTGGAGGTATTTTTTTGGAATAAGATTCTCAACATTTTTGAATTTTTGAGAATATTTTTACATCTAGAGAGCAACGTCACAATCACAAACTTCAACGAAAGGAAAACAAAAGAAAAACACTGGCACTGATTGCTTATAAGCAGAGTCCCCTATAAGTTAAAGCTATCAAAGTAATTGCATAAAAATGGAGCGAAAGGTAAATACACCTTACAAATCCTGCTTCATGTTCCATATCGCCCAACTCACACCTGGATAAAAGTCATTCTGAACCTGCAACACCATAGTCCCATTATAAATCCCTCCTGGCAGAGCCCCCGCTTCAAATGATCACATTTGAAGCTTGAGCTGCTGATGGTATTGTGGTTAGAGGACACTTCCGTGAAAAAGCAAGGCCATTTCACAGAATCCCCCTCATTATGGTCAGTTGTGGCAATGATAGAAGGTGGTGGATAAATGATGGAAATGGAGCTGTAGCTGAAGGGACGCCTGTTCTGTGGGTCACACTATGATGTGAACCTAGAGGATAATGATGCTGGAGAAAAGGCCATGTGACTCACAGCTTGGATTAAATACAACGTGACTGCATCACATTCTGTCATGAAAGAATGAAACTTTCTTTTCTTGGGGATACAGAAAACCAGAGGCACAACAGATAAGGCTGAATGATCTGTTAGCAGAGACGTACGAGAGAGTTTGCTAGTTGTGCTTCATGAAAGAGATCAGACACATGTTAGAAGTTATTTCTAACGAGGCAAGGAATATTTTCATTCATTACCCGGCTATGTTGAATACATGATTCTGATCGGTTAAAACCCCATATCAGGGGTGATTAATTTTCAACAGCAAAAGGGACACCAGGGACAACCTGATCATGCAAATCATATCAAATTAATCCATGGAAAGAAGATCAAGATAATTTCACCTGTGCCTGTTGACACTGTAGCAAAAAATATTAGTTCCTGTTAGCATTCTAAAGTAGTAAATATGTAAGTCTCAGGCTGGTCAGAGCAGCTGGGGGAGACCATAGACTGTATAAAATATGGACATAGTATCCGTGACATCACCCATCTGTTTCTGAAGAGCTGTTTTGAGACCAATCGTCGGCGGCAGCCATATTGCTGCTGTCGAGCCAGTTAAGAGGCAGAGTTTGAGCCTCCTAGCCAACAGCTGCAGCGTTCCCGCAGGCAGCTGTGCCTCTCATTGGAAGACACCTAATCTCAATATCTTCGAAATTGCAGCGTTAGAAAAAAATTCACCCCCCTCACAGTGAGAGCACATTGAGAAATGAGCTATCCAGACTACACTCATCTTTTGTACCAGGCTGTAAATATGTTTATTTCTGCTGTAAGGATCGTCTTTTTCCCATTCATGTGTATGTGACTTCCGGTATTTCCGGAGCCAGCCTCAAGCGGATCCTAGATGAACTGCAGCTTTTAACACTTCCGCATTGACTCATATTTTTAGACCGGAGGTTGCCGCTTGGGGGAGACACTGGGCCTCAACCATCCATGATAGGGAAAAGTGTAGCACGATCCTGCTCTACAATCCAGGCACTGGCAACAGAGCTGGTGAGTGCATCACTAGGTTGCAGATTGCTACAAAGTAACTCAGAATTTAAGTGGTACTAATAATAGCAACAATTTTAAAATGAATGCCTTACTTCTGTCTGAAAGTGTGTCAACTGTAAAGCTCTGAGAAGAAAGAGAGCTGAATGAGGACATAAATGTCAACAAATATTCCTGCAGAAGTCCGGTTTACTGATCTAACGTTGCCTCAATGGAAATGTTCAGTTTCATTCAAATTCTAACAAATAGGCAGGCTAGTGTTTTAACTTGAGCGTGAATTGACATGGTAATAAGAAACTGTAAGATTTCCCCCTGTAAATGACAGCTTTGGGTCTGTTTTTGTTCACTTGTAATCAAGCTTTATAATTGAAAATTTCTCTGAAAAAACTGCTAATAGAGAGAGACATACAATCAATGATTGAAATGATGTTTCCTGAAATTTGATCTCACAAGTTTCATATTTGATATCTTTAGATTCTTTTGGATTCTATATGATACTTTGGAGGCAGTTAAGTTCATATTTCTGGATTAATCATTTTTTACAATATCTCTGAAGAAAACATGGTCCGTTTAAGTGTGTTGTTTGATAAACGTTGGCCCTAAACTTGGACCCTGTTATTAATTCCAGCCCTCTCTTTGATTGAATTTGATGCCCCTGATTTATTACATGGGATTGATTTAGCACTGCCATAGTAGTGACCTTCCATGTAGCTTTAAATCTAAACCTTAATTGGCAAAAGTTTATCTGTAAGTAACATTTTTGTGCTTGTATTAAACATAGTAAAAGGCCTTATCTACAGAATCGTAAAACAAATAAGCCGTTGTTTCTTTCTGGAATGTACAGTAAGTCTGCTTTACCAAATTTTTGGATGCATAGGTTTCAGTGTTGCACTACAGGCCTCCGAAAAACACCTCTCCCAACCTGCTGACCTCAAATAACCAAATGGAGGGGTATATTTTACCCACAAAGTTCAGTAAATGTTTTCTCCCTTGCCTGGTCATACCACTAATATATCCAGTTTATGGTGCATCAGGTCTCATGAAAGATAGATAGTTTCTAGCCTCTAGATTGCACACAACCTGCTTACTCAGTGAATTTTCAGCTCTCCTCTGCATCACTCTCATGGGGAGCATGTGGCGGGTCAGCTGTCCTAAATGTAATATGCATCAAGAACCCAGTATTAAGCAGCAAATTCAATTCTGACAATGTGTTTAGCTGCTGAGTCTGCAGAGAACTGCTGAATGGGAGCTGGATATCACGTCTTCAACCTCTGGGAAGGTTATAATTGAAGTGCACATAAGGAGCAGAAGAGGAGGAATCTGCAGCTCAGACTGAATATCTATATTTCCTTTTTAGTGCTTTTTCAACTTGGAGGAGAAATGTCATCATCAGGCTTAGGAAAAAATAGGCGTGTGTATTTGTTTGTTCTGCTCAAATCACTTTTAATCTTCTCAATGCTGATGAAAAAGGATTGTGGCACAACTGCAGAAGGGTGAAAGCAGCAAATTTATTTACAGCTATGAGTCATCTTCAGCACAAAAAAAGATGCTATTCTTAAAACAACAGGAAGGCAGTATGATTGTTAGAGTAAAGATTTGAGGGCTGTGGGAAGGAATCTGTCAATAATTTGAAAAATTGATGCCTGACTCAATGGGATACAACCTCATAGAAAGTGTTAGTATTCGCCTAAAAAATCAATTACTGCACAATTACAGGCGCCAGGGCAGGCGGAGATTAGAGAAATGGAGAGGTAATGACTGTTATAGTAAAGCTCTGCTACCTGCACATGCACAGGCAACACACACATCCACAAATTAATCTCTCCTTGTTGGCATTTTTAAAAGAATCTGTCTGTTCCAAAAGAAAAAGTGTGGATTCATCTGACATGTTTAATTATACAACAGCTACATGTGCTCTACAGTCTGGATTCTCATCAGCAGACACATCAATCTCAGGGTAAACAGGGAGGAGGGCTGGTGCGATGTGTTACACTTTTCTCATCACAGGGTGATGGATGTAGGGGGAAACTGTGATGCCATGTCAGGACAGGAAAGCCTCTAGAAACATTTGGTCAGAAGTTGAAACGGTCCAAACTCTGACAGCCAAGAGGTGACGTATGCCAAAATAGAAGTTTGTTTAGAGAACAGTTTTTTACTTCTGTAGCCTGAAATCAGTTTCTGTCTTCAGTGCCATTTATCCTCAAAGCTAAATAAAAGTGACTTGCTTATACTGCTGCAATTTAATGAAGCATCTCCAATCAACAACAAGATAGATGTAATGGGTCAAGAGCATTTACTGTATATAAATATGGAGGATGTGCCCTTATCCCCTCCCACTGTAAAAAGTGAAGCCAAAATAAAGCACTGCTGATAAGCACTGCATTTTGTGCTGATGACACGCACAGTTCAATGACTGTCGTGTTTGTTCCACTTTCCCTCACTGTTCTACCACTACCCTGCTTATCCTATGAAGACCACTGTAGAAGCCCCATTTGTCAACAGAGCTGTCAATCATGACATCACAAAGCGGCAGCCGCCGGCTGCGAGAATTGAAGCCAATGTGGAAGTGTAAAAAACTGCAGTTTCTCGAGTGTCTGCTTGAGGCTGGCTCCAGAGGTACCGGAAACCACACACACACAAATAAAAAAAAAAGCCGATCTTTACAGCAGAAATAAACATGTTTGCAGCCTGGTTCAAAAAACAAGTGTAATCTGGATAGCTCATTTCCTTGATCAGCACTAGCGCTAGTTAGCATAGACACATAGCTACATGTTCGTAGCTGTGTACCAAGACACACGTCGACATACTGACAAATAAAACAACAAGAAGCACTAAATCTGTGACTAATCATTCAATAAGGTCCTGCTGCAGGCGCCTCTCTGTCAGGATCAGATTCTGGATCAAATTCAGAGGGTTGAAGTAATGCGGGTCTGTGAGCAGCCGTGTATATTCAGCCAACATGTAAACATTAGATCAACGTGCTGGATAGCCGAGGCCACACTCCACTTCCTGAGGGGGCGTGGTCAGAGAGCTCATTCTCATTTAAAGGCACAGACACAGTAAACAGACTGTTCTGAGCAGGGCTGAAAATGAGGGGTTTACAGGCATGCCAAGATTTGATTTCAAAGTGTTTTTTTGATCATAAACTTCAAAGACATGTTTTGGGGACCTCTTAGACCAATATATTTTGATGAAAAAGAGCATAATATATTTAAGGTTGACCACCTCTATTTGGACGGATTAATAGGACACATGAGAAAAGATGTACAAACAATTAGTGATATGTGACAACAACATTTAGAAAGCCTGCTCTTGCAAGCTTATTTAAGCTGCATGAGCAAAGAACAACAATCTATCTACAGAGTAGTTTCCTTTTTGATAAACTCTCAGATAGCCAAAATTAATAACCTTGTTTTTTTATTTTTGGATACTTTGGCAAATTTCAAGTTTGATTTGTTTTCTTGAATTGAAAAGTCTGTTGAATCTGTTTTAAAAAAGGAGAGAGGGAATTGTTAACCATGAAGCTGGATCCCCACCATTTGGTTTTAATCCTCTGTTGCTGCCAAAACTGAGAGCACTTTGAAGTCAGTGTTCATTTCAGCAAACAAAACCCTCCTACAGAAGCAGATTGTAGTAGAATAAATGCTGCTGAGTCAACACCTGGGCTGCAAGGCGTGGGTTGCTCCAGTATTTGACTAATATGATAACTACGGGTGGCTGCAGAATCTGTTGTACCTTCTGTTTGTTTGTTTCATAAAAGCAGTCAGAAAACAGGCTTACTGACTCCCAATTTTTATGTAAAAAGTGTTAATCGTTACAATTAAAGGGGAATTTATACCTGTCATTGCAACCCAAAAATTGCAGCATCAAAGTTGAATTTTTTTGTTGTTGTTAGGTATGCAAATCTGCCACCAGGGGTCATCTACTCCCCTCCACCTACCACTACACCTACAATTTGTAGAGCCAACTAAAAAAAACTTGTTCTTGATCATTAAAGTATCATGATAAAACTTCAATCAGCTCACTATATCTATAGAAGAAGATTAGAGTGGATAAAAAAACACTTTATAGTACAAAGACAGACTTTTACCGGTTTAAAATTGGCCTTTTTCATAAAAATCAGCTTATTAAATCAAAACTGACCTATAAAACAATCTGACAAATGGTCCTAATACATGGAATTAATCTATTTTTTAATGAGAAGCATGTCACAATATAAACGCTCATTAATCACAATTGAGAATGAGGGGTAAAATGATGCTGCCTAATGTACTGCACATAATGAAATAACCAGAGCTGGATCCAATCATCTCAAGCACTCTGAACTACACCAAATCGTCAGCACTCTGTATTATATTACCACGAATTAATGGCCTGATACAGAGCTTTGTTTAATGATTAGTTAACCACTCTGTCGGTTTGTGCAATCTCTAACATTAATCATTTCTGTAGTGGTTTAAACAGCTCATAAGAATACATTGATGCTTGAATCTTTTGCTTTCTTGCTCACTACACCTTTAAATAAGCTATCACCTGTATTTTCATTGATTAAAAAATACAATTCAGGAAGTTAAGTCTGCTTTGTAGAGCCAAAATTGTAAAAGCTTCCTTAAAATCATCGGTAGTGACAATTTCAAGCTTGTGTGGCCTCTGCTGTGTGCACGTTGTTAGGATGACATCCTCTCTCATATCAGCATCGTGTAGATGATTTAGCTTTTGTTCCTAATAGCAAAGGGCCGGGACAGATCTAATACCTTTCATTACTATTTATAGCCCCGCCAGATTTGAGTCACAGTTTCCTTTGATATCTTCCATAAATATTTATTGTCTGAAAAACCACACAGTGCTTTAACTCTTCTATTATTAGACATAGACAGAGCAGAGTTTCAGACCAGTCATATTTTAGAGACCCATTAATAGCCTCTTTGTTTTGATTAGCGCTATTAGATTTCTCTTTTTGTACATAGAATCTGAGAAACCTGAATAGTATTGAGCAAAAAGTGAGGGAAAATCCTCTTCAGTGATTAGCTTTGGAGAAAATGGGGGTTCACATTAGCAGCGTTTTGCCTATAATTGAGAGAATTTCACTATAATTGCTGCAAACAATGTTGTGAAAGCTCATGTTTCTTATTTTGTAAAGTTGCAGTTTCCTCTCCTCTTTAAATGCAGCATCATCCTAATGAACCTGCCACAGTATGTTGCGTTCGCTCCTCCATGATTACTTCCTTCCTGATTCAGGGCTTCACTGAGGCGACCCAGATAGGGCTGAGTGCCTCGCAAAGTATTACCAGATAAGGAGGGGAGACAGCAGCATTAGTAGGGAGTGGAATAAGCCCCGAGATAAAAGTGAAAGTGCCTCAGAGAAAGTGAGGAAACTGGCCAAGCCTGTTTTGTGTGTGTGTTTTTTTGGTTTGTTTTGGCTGTTATGTGTTTGTGCTTTGGTAGAGATACTCTTGAAGGTTAAATGCATGCTGCAGCATTTTAAAAGAACTTCTAATAAGTCTATTTTTATCTGGATATATCTTCCAATAAAATACGACATTGTCATGTCACAACAACAGAAGCATAAAAGAACAAAACTTTTGGTAATAGTTTAAATTTATTCTTCATTTTTTATATAAAAAGTGTGCTTATAAAACAGTAGAACAAATAAAAAAGTTCTCTATAATAATATAATTCTTATACAAAACATATACAATACATACAATATCAACACACAATCAGGAACAGTAGTGCAGTAGTAAAACTTTGTCAACAAACATACAAATAAAGTCACATTTTAAAATTGCTCTTATAGCATGACATACAAATACAGTGTAAATTTGTGTATGTGCCGGTAATACTCATTCTGTAACAACAACGAAAGCAAAATCTGCTACACTTTCTGGCTCAAACAGAGATCATTTATTAAATGTTAGCATCTGTAAAGTGTTTGTCGTAGTAAGAATCCCTGAAATCGCACGTCTATGCCTGCAAGAATGCAAGGACATTATTTCTTCTCCGTCTCCTGCGACGACCTTTGGATTGGATTGAGTGTTTTTTGGCTGCTGGAAAACAAAAATGTATAAAATCTTATTAGTATACAGGTGCCAAGCTGCATTTTGGAAATTAAATCAGTTGATGCATTTTCCAATTGTTCTCCAAGTTCAAACAAACAGGCTGCACGAACTGGCTGGTAAAATACAGCTGTTATTGCACTTGGATGAAACCATCCTAAAAGGATCAGTTAGTAAAACTTTACATGTTCTCAGTTTACACACCTTTGACACACACGTCCATGCAGTTCTGCCTGGACACAAAGTTGTTGCTGCTCCCTCCGCAGCCCGAGTAAATGAACTCCTCACACATCTTGGTGGCTGTGTTGTAGTAGAAACGAGGAATGGAGGCTGAGCACTTCCCTTTGTCTAGAGGGTCCAGGCAGAGCACGGGAACCGCTGTAATTATAACACAAAGCATGATTAGGCAGCTTATCATAAGAGAGGAATCAAGAGGTGAGCTTCTGGAGTACCAACTGCTATTTCCCCCTCTTGATTGTTTAATTATTTCCTTCTTCATCGACTGCGTACTATCATAAAGTCATGATGACATTTTCTATTTACACAATCGTATAAAGGTTCTTTAAGTTGCACCTCAAAAGCTGCTCAGATCTTTCTTCTTACCAATATCACCCAACCTTTTGAAGTCAAACCCTTCACATGGAGATTACTTTGAGCATCACTTGAGATAATATACTTAAACTCACTTTTTCTTGGACTGCAGTACTCCATGCATGACGTGAGGTCTTGGAAGCGGTTAGAGTTTCCCCTGCAGCCTCCATAGGAGAAGAGCTCACATTGCATGGAGGTCATGTTGAAGAAATACATGGGAAAGAGGGCACGGCAGGGTCCTTCCTCTCTAGGAAACCTGCAGATTTGGGGGATCTCTGCAGAGAGAAATGATAGATTTTTAGTTTTGGACAAGCAGTATCCTGAAGCGTTTGTGCATCTTTTGCAGAGTGAACTTGAGCAAGCACAGAATAAAACCTGATGTGATGTTTTACTTAGTTTCTCATGTAACATTTTTCAGAGTTAAACCACACCCAGTCCCAATTTGATGTCTTTCAAAGACATCCAAAGTCACCCTCCTCCTTAAGTGTTTGCTCATCACATTGAGAACTTACTTGGGATTCTGAAACAGGTTTTCTGGCACTCCTGGAAG
Source organism: Notolabrus celidotus (assembly GCF_009762535.1). NCBI lineage: Eukaryota > Metazoa > Chordata > Actinopteri > Labriformes > Labridae > Notolabrus > Notolabrus celidotus. The sequence goes on along the minus strand of NC_048287.1, from coordinate 14,673,113 downwards.
CTCTTGAAGTTATTGGCATTCCCTTGGCAGCCTCCATAGTAGAAAGTCTCGCACTTCTGGGTGATGGTGTTGTAGTAATAGCGCCCAATTTCTCCTCTGCAAGGTCCCTCGTCCACTTGAAGGAGACACACGCCTGAAAGCAGCAAAAATGTTGTTACTTACGGACGAAAGCACCACAGAAAAAAAATACGTTTAACAGATTTGCGAGAGAAGTTCCTCTGAGGACCAACGTCACGTGATAGCAGACAAAGTAAGACTTTAGCATAGTTTACAGAGTTCGGTGAAAAGGACGTTAGAGGCTGCGCGTTACCTTTCGGTGCCAGGGCCAAAACGCTGTAAAACGAGGACAGCAGTGCCAGCAGCGCTATTGTGCAAAACTCCATTGTGCAAACCTCAGCTCCAAAGCCTTTTCCGCTCTCTCGACCATCCCAGACTGATCCAGTTTTATAGCAGACTGAAGTATTTCCCAGGGGAAGCAAGGGGCGGGGATATAATGACTCATTTCAATACTACAGCGTAACTCCGTCAAAGTGGTGATGAATGACTTGGTGACATCAGAGAGTCGCTTTAAACGTGCAATAATTGCGCACAGTATCGTTGCAGTAAAGTTGTGACTAATGGCACTTTCAAGCCAACTAAAATAATGTGAGAGAAAGTTGAATCCCTTGTGATAGTAGACAGTCAAAGATATGCTTTTTACTGGTCACTCAAGATGATGATGATGGTGATGATGATGATGATGATGATGATGATGATGATGGTGATGATAATAATGACGATAGAGATCAAGCTACCAAAAAAAATATTTGAAAATTTTCCACAAAACAAAAGCACAGTGTCGTTTCTCAGGAACAGACACTGGTATGTATCATTAATGTAACTCACACATCCAGACACACACACACACACACTTTCCTGAGAATCCTCTGATATCTTTAGTTTAGTTGACTAATCTCAGCAGCCTCCATCACTCTTTCAGGAAAAATGCTGCCTTGCTCCACTAAAAAGCTCAAGGTCCCCTTTTCGTGGCACTTGACAAAGCAGCATTGTCTAAAACCTTGAATAGAAATTATTAAATTATTAAAATTATTGTGCCCCACTGGTCAAGGGTGTACCTGTTTGCCTGGGGTGGTCTAACCAGAGCACTGACTTATGCAGGGGTGGCATGAAGTATGTAACACACATGAATAACATGTATTCACTCTCTCTATTTCCTTGATATTAACTTATATATTTTAACTACTAATATTAAAGTGTCCCGAGATGCTATATTCCTGTGTAAATGTTTTACTTGGGAAAGTATAAAAAGTATAAAGCATACAAATACTAGCCTAATTCTTTAAAGACTGTACAAAATGTATGTGAGTAACTAAAGTGTTGAGTTGCTTTGCTGTGAGTTGAGTTGAGTTGCTGTAAAAAAAAAAAAAAAAAGCCCAAATAGTTGATTTTATCACAAGTCTCATCTCTGAAGAGGTCAAGCCAATTATATTTGAAGGTTTTGGGATTGAATGTGGGGTGGCCAATCAGATTCCGGTTGTAGATTATGATGGTTTATTTCAGTTGAGGAAGTTACTGGAAAACTGTCATGAACAATGATGTGTCTCCACTTTGACAGGTGGAGGCTAAATACAGATTAGACGTCTTATCACAGTGACCTTATAGATGAGGCACCACCCACTAACACTTGTTTTGTTGAAGATTAAGGAGGATAAAATAGCAAAAAGAAAAAAGAAAATAGAAATCAAATCTATGATGTGCAGTAAATGCAAAACATGTTGTACATACAGATCAAATTAACCCAAACAGACACCTGTGTGATTAACTACTCTGTAATTCAGATAATGGCACGATCACAAGGGGGCTTGTTTTAATCAGATTATTGGATTTGGATTGTTTATGCAGATTACTTTATAACCCAGATTGAAGGGAGAGGAGAGGGATTCTTCAGCAGGTTTTCAGGGGTGGAGGGCTGCTCCAGCAATCGTAAGTGTACTTATATTCCTTTAATGAAGTTTTGTTAAACATGATTCAAATGTTTGAGAATCTTTTTATCTCTGATTTTGAAATAACAAATGCTGAATGTTTTCATTTTGTTATTTTGACAGAGGATGCCAGTAATAAACATTGATGATCTGACGGACAAGGATAAAGCTCTAATGGAAGTAAACCAACTTAAAAATGAAGTGAAGCTTGAAAGGTGGTTGGTAAGTTTTATTGCTCTAAAGGTTTTTTTTCTGCACCTTTATCATGTTTTCTAAATAACAAGGAATAACTAGCTGTCTGTACATATAGCCAAGGCACGCACTATGTCAGTTTTAACACCTGTCTGATCTGTTTAGACCTCTAAATGCTGTGAGGAAATCAAAGACTACATCCAGGCTGGAGTAGAGGAGGACATCCTTGTCAAAGGCATGCCAGAAGACAAGAACCCCTTCAAGGAGAAAGGTGGCTGTGTTGTCTGCTAGACTGGACCTTGAGAGCTTTTCATAGCTCAGATTAGCACCCAAGAATATTTTCCCTCCGTTCACACAAAAGATTTGCAGAGTGAGAAGACTAGAAGAACAAAAAAAAGACAGAACTTATAAAAACTTCACTGGTTCCCATGTAAATGATTTGCCATCTTCTGGCCAGATTTGTTGCCTCATAATTGTATTCTTTGAAGAGAGGCAGTAAATAAAAGCTGGTCTTGGCAAGAGTTATGTAATGCTTCTTTCTTATGTGGTGGATGTAGTCTGAGCAAATTGGTCCATGTGTTGTTTCATACACAGAAGCAACGGTCATTAAAACAGCTTGTTTGTAACTCAGCCTGTCTCCTTCAATCACTGTGGGAAGCTTTCATGACTGGGTAGAGAAACAAATGCATCTTCATTTTGTGGACATTCAGAGTTTGACAAAGTTTTTCTCAAACATTTCAATGAGATGATTAAAATTTTGTGAAAAAAAAAGTCCTATTCTTCATGAAGTTCCAGTCATTGTTACCATTTAAGTGTTTATGGAAATTAATAAGCAGACAATAACGAATGAATATATGATAGAGGAATAAATAGAAAGCAGTAGGCCTTTTCTAGCTGCCTAAAGTGTTAGAGAACAAAGGTTTAAAATGTTATCTGTATATTATCCAATGGTGGATCTATTTTTACGATTTTTTCAACCTGTTGTTTTCTACCTACTTGATTTGGATCCCTCGGAAGGTAACATGCTAGCTTGTGATCCTTTAGGCCTTCTGGTCAAGGTTTACACCAGAGTAAATTTTTCCTTATAGCTAATTAAATGATAAAATAATACATCAATTCCAGCTTGTAATGAAATGATACTTTATGATGAAAAGGAAACACTTTTATTTTTGTACAGAGGTATTCCCCCCTTTTCTTATTTGCAACCATAGACTGTATAAAATATGGACGTAGTATCCGTGACGTCACCCATCTCTTTCTGAAGCGCTGTTTTGAGGCCAATCATCAGCAGGAGCCATATTGCTGCTGTGGAGCGATTGTGACATAAAGAGGCGGGCTTTGAACCTCCTAGCCGACAGCTACAGTGTTCCCGCTTGCCAATAAAGTCAGCTGTGCCTCTCATTGGAAGACTGGCAATCTTACTATCTTCGAAATTGCTGCGTTAGAAAAAAATTCACCCAGTGTGTGCCGATCAAGAAATGAGCTATCCGGACTACACTCGTCTTTTATACCAGGCTGTAAACATGTTTATCTCTGCTGTAAAGATCAGCTTTTTTGAATTGGTGTGTATGTGGTTTCTGGTACTTCCAGAGCCAGCCTCAAGCGGATCTTTGATGAACTGCAGTTTTTAGCACTTCCGCATTGGACTCATATTTTTAGACCGGAGGTTGCCGCTTGTTTGCAACCCATCAGATTTTACTCCCAGAGGTTCATGGCCTCTAGTTTGGGAACTAAGTCATTGATTAAACAACTCAAATACAGAAAATGTTGGATGCCTATTTTCGAACTCTGGGTCATCAATTTTGTACGGTCAGCCCCCACATGAACCCGACTGTAAGCAAACATTTCCTTAATTTAGACTTCCGAGAGGTTAAAGTTTTATCCTGGGATATTATACCTGCAAGTCCTTTACAGTGAGAGTGACACTACACGCATGCGCACTCAGGCAGTTGTAAACAGAGATGGCGCTGCACGGAGGAGCCCTGCGTCTGAACCTGCTAATCAGAAGTCGCTTTTTGTACAAATCCAACTCATTTATTGGTGTCCGGTCGTTGTCCGAAAAGGTGTCATCCAAACCCGACTCATCCAGTGCCCCAGAGACAGCGCCTGACCATTTAATCTACACACAAGAGCACTTTGCATTAAAGGACTCCCTCAGAAAGGTATGCAGGAATGCTAGCATAACGTTAGCACGCTTGATGTTAACATCAAAACAAAGGGATCATTCGCCTCGTTTTGAGAGTTACAATGTGGCATGTCAACACCCTTGTGTTTTCCACTAAGCAACAGTATTATTTGAAGTATTGTAACCGTGAGGAGCAATAGATTCCCAAATAATGGAAGTAGGTGAGAGGTCATAAAGCTGGCTTGTTATGTAGTTGGCCTCAATTGCACTGTTTTGATGCTCTGATACAGCTTCACCCTCATATAAAGTGTATACATTATTGGGAGGTCGCTTGTACTGCTGAATATGAGAGCCAGGATATCAGTCTGAATCTAATAATGACTGAAGAAGCCTTCGTTTCTTTCTGCTTCTCTAGTTTGTAGGACACATAGCCTCTGGCTTGTGTGTTCTCATGACCCTGTTTTTACATCAACTTGTTTAAACATTTTGTGTTATAGTCCATGGACCAAGGGTTCCCAAAGTGGGGGTCACAAGACACCAATAGGGGGTCCCGAGAGGTCTTCTAGAATGTTTTTTTAAGTATTCAAAACTGTCATATTTTAGCCATTGTTGTAAAAACATCAACACAAATAGCAATTCAATTACAGTGTTTGTCATTAGTAGCCTATATTACTTAATGAAGTATGAAGCAACATTTGATGACTTCAGAGGACAGTGGAGTTGGAAGTCTTTGGCACCTACACGCAGGTACAGGGTACCGAGGTGTAGAAGGGCTTGCCTTGGCAAGAGCCTGATCCCCGCTGTTATGGGGACCCTGAACAACAGGCATCGCTGAATAACACCACTTTCTCTGTTTAAGTGTTGATGCCTTTGTGGATAGTTTGTTTAGTAGAGTTGAGCAATGAATGTTTTTCGTGAATGTCCTTGTCTATGTCTGTGGAAACACAGAGGGTGCTGTGAAAAATAATTTCCCCAAGGGGACAATAAAAGTCTAAAGTCTAAAGTCTAGGTCTATTTGGGTGTCCCAGCTGAAAAGTTTAGGAACCCCTGCCATAGACTACTATTGGATTGACAGGTCTTGATGCAATTTGATTACAACCCCAACTCTTGCCCAATGACAGCTGGGATTGGCTCCGGTGTGCCGTATCACTTCTTCTTTTAACAACACTCTTTATGTTTGGCAACTAGAGATCCGTTTCTAGAGTTTGAAAAGTGAAATGTTGTTCAGTTTTTGCCTGATATAGGATTTTAGTTGCTCGACTGCTCAGGTTCTCCTTTGTCGCATTTTTCGATTCCAAGTTAAGACTGCAGGCAGGCCAGATTAGCACCTGGACTCTTCTACTACAGACCCATGCTGTGGTAATAAATGCAGAATGTGGTTTGGCATTGTCTTACTGAAATATGTAAGGGCTTGAAAAAGACATTGTTTGGATGGCAGCATATGTTGCTCCAGAACCTATTAGTGCCTTCCCACAGGGATGCTGGCTTTTCAACTTTGTACCGATAACAAGCCGGGTGGTCCCTCTCCTGTTCTTCAGCATCCATGATTTCCAAAAAGACTGCCAAGAAATATTCAGATCTAAAGATAAGTAGTAATTGGAATAGCTGTGTTATATGAACGCATTAAACTAGTTTGATTGCTATATCCAAATAAAACGCCTGGGACTAGGATGTTTATGTTAGGGGTTTTTGAATTTTGTTGAGCATCTAATATTTTTTTTTACATTTTTTTATGAACTTGTTTATTATAACTTTTTGACATAATTTGACAGTTGTGTTGAATACTTGTAATCAACCGTGTCATATAACAATAGCAATAAAACAATATAATCCTTAAATAATGAAAAGAAAATAAATAAGTAAAAAAAGTTATAATAATAATTACCATTATTATAATACTCATAACTATAATAATAACAACTATAATAGTAATAATAATGATAATAGTAATAATAATCATAACAATATTAAAAGCTAATGAATGAATTATTAGACGTATACACATAAATGTATGCTCACATACAAATCTATGGAATATTAAAACATTTTTTGATAATGTGTACATTACATGAGGAAATAGATGCCAACAAGGTAGGGAAAAAAATAATAACAATAATATAAAAAAAAATGGTAGCATCTAGCTATTTAAACTACAATGTTTCAAAGACCGATTAACAGACATGAGATGACCAAAAAGACCCATGGCCCATTGTCTCAACAAAACACCAGTAATGTACTGTACTTTCCCCCCTAAATGCTTCTAAAGTTAAGCCTGCTTCTCTTCATTCTTCTACCGTCTATGTGGTTTTCGACATGTGCAGCTTTTAACTTTGAAAAGCTAAATATTAAGGGCATTGTAATGGCAGTAAAAAATCTAAACGAGCATTGCTTTTCAGCATGACTCACTTTGAATATTTGTTACTAGACAGGCATTGGAGACAGATGCTTTGAAAATATCAACAAGGACCTAATTTAAGGCCGGGAGCAGAGTCGTTACGGTAAATGGTGAGGAGTTTGTCGTGTGACTTAACCTTGAAAAGGATGCCACAAGGATGAAAATAAAGCAGCAGGGGGAATAATCGGAAGGATAAAAATGGGGAAAGGAAATGCAGAACAATATGTTGGGAGAGCAGGAAAGGGAACTTGAGGCAGCTCTGTTTATTAAAAGAATTCACTGTAGAATAGTGTGTAATACACAAATGGGGTTATAGGAAATCCTTTAGTGACTGTTCAAGGTCAGGTGTCCACGGTGACAATGTTTCCACTACAAACTTTCTGTGTTTGGGTGGAGAAGGTGTAGAACCATGGTAGACTTTTTTATTATAGCTGATTGTGTGTGTGTGTGTGTGTGTGTGTGTGTGTGTGTGTGTGTGTGTCACAATGTGAGGTACTCAATTAGTCAGACTTCCACAAACTCCCACATGTAAAAACCTATGAACTGTCCATGGCTCTGGTGTGTGTGTTAACGGAAGGACCCTCCACTCATGTGCAATCTCCCATGGTTTCAGACTGGGATTTCCCCTAACACTATTGTAAGGCGGTTTAGGAGCAACACTGCTGGTCAGTAGTCATTACATCCTACCAGTAACAGATTAGCTTTCCATATTTTCCGGCCTGGGGAAATATTTGTAATAAAATTAACTCAATAGAGGCTTTTGATTAAAAAAGAAAAAGTATCCTAAATCTGCTTAAAAGTGCCGGGAGAATGTTTCTGTCGACTTCGGTGTCAGTTAATTTTCAGGATTACTTTTCTCCTGGTGGTGCCAACTACTTTTCATGCAGTTTTTGCCACAGCTTTTGATCAAAATTAAATCTGAGACAAATGATCCACATCACAGTACAGTGTATCATGACAACGTGATTTTGAGTCTCAGCTTTTAAATATGCTTTGGTGATTTTGCCTGTAACTGACTAATGGTTTTGTTGCCATGTTGCTTCAAGTGAGACCATACTGCTTTGGTATAATTTTGTCATCGGAGCAATAAAGTTTTGATACTGCAAACACTTAACAGAGCATTTATTTAATTCATAGTTTTCCGTCACATGACCAGAGCGGAAGCCTAGAGGGCGAAAAAGAGTGTAACGGCTGCTTCCATTGATCACAAAAGTACACACAGCTTAACGTATTTTCAATCTGGTCAGTAACGCTACAGTTTCTTCTTTCTCAGATGCGATTCTTAAGCATAACCCAGGCTTGTCTCCTCGTCAGCTAGCGCATATAGTTGAACAACAACTGTCAGGCATTTTAAAACCATTTTTAAACATGAAAATTCTAACAATTTTCAGACAGAGCTGCATGCGTTATTACATGCGACCCCATTTTTCACCCTGACTTTACCGGGACTTTTTCTTGATTGCCTGCTTGTAATATTTTCACAAGAAGTCAGGTGAGATGATGAAGAAGTCTGGAAAATTCACTACGACTGAGTGGAGGGATTAAGACGTTAATACCATGCTGCCTGTGAGCGACCAGTGTGCTCAAAGGCTGTATCTTTGTGCTCGTAATGAAGCTGCTTCATACCCTTTTCTGCTCACCAACATGTTCTTTTCTACTTGTTTGTTGATACTGTGAATACATCAGTTTACATGTAGGACAGATAAAGGTAAAAAAAATAAAGAAATAAACGTCATCATAGTGTCAGACGCTGCTTCGCCCACCTTCTTGGATATCTTTTAAACATTACACTACTCCAGTGTCTTTCTCACGTAATATCCTGCCTCCTGAGACAACCTTTCCAGGGAAATTGTATGTAGGTGTGAAGAAAGATTTAGAAGAACAAGAATCATTCCTGTCTCATGCAATGAGACAGATTTAAAATTAGACATTTGTTTTTGTACCGTTTTTCGATAATGGCTGATAAATAATCACAGCCAAGGTATGTGTTTTAGTGTGTGCTCGGTCTCTGTTGCCAACCTAGTTAATTATCAGAATCACCCTGCTGTAAATTTGTAACATTTCTAGATCTCTTGATATATGTATCAAATTTATATCCAGCTCAATATCATGCAATACTGCTGATTAACCCTTCAGTAACAAAACCATTATCATGTCTTTGTTGACCTTGTGATTACCAGCCAAAACGTTAGACACAGAGAGGTAAACCGAGTACAACACCACCATTTATTTTGGACGGAGAAGCCCATTATCCTGAGTGCCAGGTGAAAAGCACAGAAACTTCAGTCTGAACATTTTGTAAGACCTGAAATATGATGTTCCTGACCCTGTCTTACTACTTGACAGTTTGCTGATGTGAAATGGTTCTGGTATGCAACACAAATAGTCCACAATAACCTCAGTGAAGACATGTAGAATCACTCCCCAATGACCGATCTGCTTCCTTTTCCAGCAGTGTCGTCCCTCCCTTTCCCTCCTCAGGATCTGAACCTCGAACAGGGATGAGTGTAATGCAGGTGAACGGGAACCTTTCTCTGCTGTCTGTTATTAAGTTTGCTTTAATGTCATCAAGCAGATTCAGATCCAACTATGTCCCTCATATGTTGAAAGTAGTGTCTTTTTTTTCTGTATTGAATGCTAAAATCATGGTGTCCATGTCCTCTGTCTGCTGTGTATTCAGATATCTCTCCACCAGTGTGTTTTTATTGGCTTGTAAAACGGTTATTTGCTTTGGGTTTGTGTGTTTTGGAAGGATAAAATGGGTGTTCAACACTTTTTCGCAATCCTGTGAATTCTTCTGAAGTACTTTGTTTTTTCAGCTCCAACGGTAAAACACTGGCCCTCTCCAAAACAGTGCTGCTTGTGCTTTCACTCTGAAGCAGATATTCAACCAAAGCTAAACGAAACTATAATCCAGTAGGGTTTGTTATTTACAATGCACATTATTGAACATGGCTCATTTAATTCCTTTCTTTCCTGGAGGCTTTGATTTAATGTTTCCTATTTTCAATAAATAACTCTTCTGTTTTAATAGTTTTATTTTAATTAGCTTTTCCCACCATTTAGAGCCCATTGTGTTGAGAAGAGGAACACAGTTACGAGATAGATAATCATGAGTTCATTGTAGCCAAGGCCCTTAAAAAATAATATGCTTTCCAGATAAGGAAGTCTAAAACAGACCAACCATAGTTGTTCATAGTACAATCTCCATGGCCAGTTTTTGGATGACATTTTAATTTGAAAAACATCCATCAAAAAATCAGCCAGGGAAAGTCACAGAACTGTTTCTTCATCTGTTTTCAAAGGCATAGACATCACACAAATGGTGTAGAAAAAGTTGCAAACAAACACTTCTGTTAACAATGCCTGCCTGGGAGGTGGACTTTGTCAAAAACAAAATACCACATTGTACTGTAACCCTCACTTTAGATCCACATCCAATTCTGTGTGGAGGAGCTTCAGTTCCCACAAAAATAGCACGTTTCAATAGATTGTTCATTCATAAGTGCTTCTCCAGCTGTGGACCACTTCCAGGTGCTTGAAATGAGTCACGGAACCAAAGTTCACCCACTCCAAAGTCTATTTCAAAGCCAAGCAACAACCCAACTTTACTGCCTGCAGACATTTAGGTCATGACTCACAAAACCAGACACTGGTGATACAAACTGGTACAACAATATGAAGCTTGAGCTTTGTTACAAGAGAGAATGTAAATGCTGGTTATACTGTTGAGAAGTATTCAGTGTTTGTAGTACCAGAATCTATTTGTTCTGCCCTTATAGAGCCATTTCATTCAATTCTGATACAAACAAACGCAAAGCTGATACATTCAGAAATGTATTTGCCAAGTTAGTTATTCAAATAAGGCCCAGAATCGACCAGTTAATGTCTTTGAATGCATCGTGGAGGATAATTCTTAGCCATAGCATTGGTTTGGTTCCACTGTGAAAGCATATAATAAAGTCATCCTTCATTTTTCAGCAGTTGTGTATCTGTGGCTTTGTGGCTGCATAAAAGGATCGGCTGCTAACCCAGAGAGAATGTCTTTAATATAGGTTTCAGGACCAAGTTTTATTTTAGCATGCTGTTTTGAATAATACTTAGGAGGATTTTTATTCCCTGCCAAGAATAAAATGCTGGAGGACACACAGAAAGCATTAAAAAATGGCATCTGAATGGTTGCATGCAAAGACCCGAAGTATCAGCAAATTATTTGCTACCCAACAGCTTAAATCTGAATTATCAGTCTCATCCCTCATAAACCCCAAATCCCCAAACCCTTGGTGTAATTTGCACTTTAAGTTGAGTTGGACAACTGCTGTATAATATTATGCGGTACCAACACTACCACTGAATTCTGTTATCGTCTTGTACTTGCGCTCTAAAATAACACAAATCGGGAGTGAAGCCCAGACTGGAGAAAATTTGTTTTTGGGTTCCTCTGTCCATTTTTCCGTTCTCTGGAAGTCCAAATGTCGTAATCACAGAGAGGGAATTTCTTCAAATTTGGCACAAATATCCACTTGGATTCAAGGACAATCTGATAAGAATACCAGAGTGTATAGGTAAAGGTCAACCTCACTGTTACATCATTATAGTCTGAGGACACTTTTTTTAAAATCTTAATCAATGTCATGACTCAGAAACAGTTACAGCGATATGAGCTTGCATAATAAAGAAATTACTTATGACTTCCTCAGTTGCAATACATAAGAGGAACCATTTATTCCACATGAGCTGTGCGTCAACATAAGCACAAACATTTGACCTATCACATGGTGCCCTGGAAACATGCCATTACATTGAGACAATCACATGGAGCCCCAGTTGGCCTGAAGCCACACTTGTAGGTGACATTTTGATGGCAACTGCAAGATCTGCATGAAGGATGAAAGCTGATTTATACTTCTGTGTCTCCCCTATGCAGCAGGGGCTGACGCGGACATGAGCACCACATACTTGTGCGTCGATGTGTCCGTGTCGCGCAGCAATTCTCCGCCGAAACGCTTGAAGGCAGAGTGGTCTCTCTGATAGTCCGGTCACCTGTTTCCATGCCCGCTACGAACTCTGTTTACTTTTTCACAGCAATTCAGAGCGTGTTATGTTAATCTACAGCTGATACATGTTGCTGTTTATCATGCAGACCTGATTACATGAAGAATAGAGAGGAGATGAAATACACGGCCGTCGTGCGGCCGATGTCCGGGATCCCGGAAGTGCCGGAAATGCTGGAAATACAATGCTCCCGAGCAGACCAAACAGGGGGCTTGCTGTCTGCGTTGATTCAATGCGTGGTTACATTTTGGAGGAGGTGCGCGTCAGCTACATGCGTAGACCTCTGTGTAGGTACGGGAGCTACGGTACCTCCGGCATAGGCTACGCCATCGATTTCGAAGCACAAGTATAAATCAGGCTTGAGGAAGTAAAAGAAAAAGTGAAAAGCATGTGTAAGAAAGTTCTTGAACAACAATAGTGCTATTCCGAAATACTTTGGCTTCATATGGGTTCATGTGTTGAATACACAGGTAATGTCTGCAACATGCTGAACAGCAGAAAGACTGGGGAACTGTGAGATTACAACTAGTATGTAAGAATCAACAGCTTATGTTCATGAACCCATGACACACCGCAGGTTTTCCTCAAAGAATGCAATCCCTCTGCCCAACTTGAAACTGGTGTGATGATCTTATTTGCTGGCAGTCTGAAGCTGTGTATGAAAAATCCACTCATTAGAATTTGGACCTTTTTTGCAGCAACATCAGTATCTGGTTTCTCTCTCTAAATTGACAGAGAGAAGGAACATTCAACTGTGTGGCAGTTATCCTATTTTTCATGAGCATAGGGCTTGTCATATTGTACATCCTGAGCCAAGTCCTGGTTATCAGCAGTGGACTGATAACGAGCACATATAGGAAATAACATGCCACACATACTGTCAGTGTATTCGTCTTTGTCATTGTTGTATATGCACAGTGTGTAACATTTCCCAGCCTGCTTTCTATTCATTGATATGTAATACCTTATCTGGCTGTCTGCTACAGATAGATTACATAGACTTAAGCAGGGATGTGCAACACACTGCAGGAAACCCATATGGGTATAATAATCACAATGTGTTCTATTTAGACTCATCATAATGTATGTTCTTCTGGTGTTAGTTATGAGACAGGGGGCAGGACCCAATTGAGGTGAAAACAGTGAAGGCTGCAGAAACCTGCAAACACATTACATTTCAGGCTTAAAAACAATGATGTCATGCTCATTGAGTACAAAAATTAACATGTATATGTCTCCTGCTGTGTGTGTGTGTGTGTGTGTGTGTGCTGTGTCCTGTGTCCTGTGTGCTGTGTCCTGTGTCCTGTGTGTGTCTTGTGTCCTGTGTGTGTGTGTGTGTGTGTGTGTGTGTGTGTGTGTGTGTGTGTGTGTGTGTGTGTGTGTGTGTGCTGTGTCCTGTGTGTTTAGATCATCGATCAGGAAATCAACCCCCATGTGGATCAGTGGGAAGCAGAAGGGAAGTTTCCTGCCCATAAAGTTTTCAAGATCCTAGGAAATGCCGGTTTTCTTGGAGTCAATAAACCAGTCGGTAAGAGTCAACAAGTACAAACCAACACATGTACAACATTCACATTCATAATTGTAAATAAGGCTGCTGCAGAAGCTTGGTGATAAACACCTAACTATCTATTGCTTCAATCAAGTTCACCCTTTCTGTGCTTGTTAAGCATGGCATTAAAAGCTCCTAGGGATTGAAGTTGATGTTTTTTAAGTTCAGCAGTTTGCAGCAAGTCCCGTAGTAAATAATTTGCTAAATCCGTGTTAGCAGTCATGTAAGCCCAGCTGGTATTAGACTGGAAGTATCACTGTGAGTGAGTGGCCAGCTGGGGGGATCAGTTTCACTGCTTTATACTCTATTGCTTAGCTGAGCTGTCTATGTTTTGTTTTCTGCTTTTGGTGTTCTGTGTGGAAATAACTTTAACATGTTTAACATAACATGTTGAAGTGATATTATCCTAGAAACTGTAACCATTACAGAGGACTTCTCCTCTCACACACTCTAACCCACCTAAACCAAGTGGAGTGTTTTGAGTTGTGAGTGCACATCTGACACAGAAAATCTCCAGCTGTGTGGGACATGTGTGAATTAAAATGAAGAAGTAAAAAGAATAAGATACGGAAAACCCCAAATATGTTTGGTTTGTGCTTGCAGAATGTGGTTCCATTACACATACAGAGATCAAGGAGTGTTTGAGGGCTTTTGCTCCAGCAGAGACTTTGGTCTATTTTATCCTTTGGATTTAAAGAAGGTAATCCATATAACTGTGACGACTCATTAATCACCTATGCTCGGTCTGCAAGATATATCGGTTTTGGGACGTGCTGTTTCTGTTGCCATTGCAGAAATCTCATGATAAATCTGTGACATATCTGGGAATGGAAAAGGCAGTGGCACAACATAAATATTGCCTTTAGGGATATATTTTTTTAATCCAAGAGCACACATAAATAACAGTCCCACAGAAAAATAACAGAAGTAATGGTCAGAATTTGCCTAAATTAAGGGAAACCTGGTTTAAAATATCTCTTACATTAAACCAGAAACCAAAGAATCTTTCACCGTGTGTTTAGTTTGACCCTCACCGCTTACAGGAGCATTTGGCTTGTCTTCTTTACAGCCGAGTTCAGTTTCCATTCATTTTTCTTTTCCTTTTGTCTGACACCCATATATTATATTTGGTCTTGTTTAAAAATGTTCCCACTGCGATGATGGGTGCTGGTGTTAAAGCAACATCCCACAACAGCTGTCTGCTGCATTGTATCCAATTTCCAGATGTGTACCCAGCTGTGTCACTTCTAGGTTAGGAGGAGGGGGTGGATACAGTGCTGTATAGCTAAGGAGAATTAAATAGTTGTGGTTATAGTGTGTCATTCAGTGGGATACATGAGGAGGTTTGCAGGAAGTTTGTAGACAACCAGCCAGCAGTGATCACATTTTCAGTTATTTACACAGCAAGGGATACATTATATCTTGAAGAATACCCTATTTTTCCTTTGTCTTTTGACTTTCCTTCATACCCCTGCTGGTTAAAACAGCTGTAGTTGCTGTTCTAATATTTTATGCTGAAAAAAAAAACAGTGACAGCATTAGACACTGAACAGTTTTCAGAAGAGTCTGTATTAGGTCTGTAGGTCAAAGCAGAGGAAGGGGGAGGGGATTAAAAAGTGCTGAGCACACCAGACTTAAGCATGAGTTGACAGGATTAGAGAGGAGGAGCAGCAAAGACATTCTGTATTAGGTGGTAGGTTTCTAGTCCAGGGGCGTACCCAAACTCTTTGAGGGACAAGGGCGAAAAATGTAAAAAGGGCACCTGCTGTATGCCACCGGGCACCAGCACACAGAAAGTTGTGATTTATGAAGATCTGCTTCGAGCAGCATTTTGTCCACTATTTTTTAAGCTCCTCAGTTTTCCTTCTCTGCTCAGCATTCCGTAACCAAAGGGTTGTTGCAGAGCTGGTTCCAGTCTTACGGATAAGGGCTAACATTTTTTAATTAAAACATGGCAGAAAGAAGCCCACAGGTTACGGAACTGGAGTGGTGTTTTGGACCCCTGATACCCATAGTTGTGGGTTCATTTGAACATAATTAGGCAGAAGTAGTTAGAGGAGGTACTGGTGTCCTCCCCCAGGAAATTAGGGGCATATAACACTTTATTTCCTGCATTCTGGTGAATATTTGTGGTGGGAAGTTAAGTATATAAACGGTAAACCAAATTATTAAAACATAATTAACAAAACAGAAATGCTCCTTCCTTCATTGAAGCTCACATTCTTGCAAGATTTAATTAATTATTTATGTTCCCATTTTAAACTAAGTAGTTCACTGTGACTCAAACACACAATCAGATGACACAATTGTGTTCACTGCTTTCACACTGACATTAGCAGCAGCTCTAGACCTTGAAATTGTATCTTCTTAAAAACAAGTGTTGGGTGCATGAGATAAACTGTGCGGCGATAGTTGCCATAGCTGGTTATGAAGTTGATATTGGAAGTCCTACTTATTCAAGATTTTGAGTGGTTGCTGAGGTAGAAGTGACATTGACAAGCGCAGCAATGTTCCAAAATTAAACACAGTAAGAAAATCAGCTGATGAAAGGTGTTTTTGCTCTTAACACGTTGAGCACTAAAAGGGCTTACAATTTAAAAAACTGTCAGTGGAAACAGGCCCTTAGCCGTTGATGCTAGTTTCCAAAACTTCAAAAACAACCCCATCTCCAAAAAACTATCAAAAGTGTTAAATAAAAATGATTGGTCCTAAATTAAAAAGACTGTTTCTACTTCTTGTATAGTTTTTTTTTTTTAATGTTTTTTGTTTTGGCTTAATAGCTGCCATATATCAGGAATAAATAAAGTTCCAATGATGATCTATATATATATATATATATATATATATATGTTTTCAGAAGTCCCTGCAGTTTGAGCTGCAGTGCTGACTAATGAAGTAGACGCTCAGAGTACTTTGCACTGGGTTAATTGATTTAGAGGCTCGGATTACAGAGATGGGAATAGGGATTTAGGGGTCTGTACTCTGAACAAATGATTCATCAGGTGGAATGAGAGAGGACATTGCCCTTTATCAGAAACAAACCTGAGCATCCAAACAAAAGAAAACATAGAAAAACACTGCAAAAATAAGAATGTTTTGTGTTCCATATCTCCTGCAGATTCCCTTTCTCCATATTCAGGCCTATTTGTTTGTCCTGTTTCTATGCAATGGCTCTCCATTGGCATCAATGACCTAAAATCCAGGAAGAGAAAGGACTCACTGGTGGGTGGTTCGGACAGATTTATGCCAGGTTATAACCTCCATCAGCGGTATGTCCCAGACCAAAGTTGATACTTGTCCTGTTGACATCTCTTGAAGACATTCTGCATATCCCTTCATTTAATCCTCTGACAAGAAAGAGCTGCACTCAGATTTTCCACCCTCTCTCCACCTTCAAGGAAAGGCTTTATTAACTTTCAAAACATGAGAACAGGAAGTTTTTGCAAAGGCAGCCACGTTCAGGGAGAAGACAGAGATGACCCTTGGCTCCCTGCCTGATTTCCTCTGCTCTCATAGAGAAATAGCTGCTCTTCACACCATGGCAATGGTCTGTCTCCTGCCTGGCAGCCTGCACAGTTTCCCATTAAACTGAATATTTTTGAAAATAAGGTCTGAATGACTAACCTTTGGAGAAACGTTTGTGTCAAAGCTGCATTCTGTCTCAGCATTTCTACGTTAGCAATGCCGTTTAAATCAAAAACATGTTAAACACTATCAAATTGTATAGAACGTCATGCTGTGGGGGAGAGGGAAAGATCTGAACTGAAAGCGGTGATGCATGCATTAAAAAGTTGACTAAGCAGTTTGGTCCGTTTGTTGTAGTAATTATTAGATTGTCGACATGGAAACTAACTTGAAACATTTGCGCAGTCTCTCATGTTTTCATAGTTTTAGCATTAGGTCACTCCTGGTTTTGCATCTTCAGTACAGAAAGTGGATAGAACAGAGTGTTGTTGCTTTTTCGAGCTTAGGCAGTGCTTGTTCTGCACCTTTCAATTCTCTTCAATATGTGTTTCATATGGAGCTCCACCCGATGAGAACCAACACCCTGGAACATCTGCTGTTCAGAGGAACCATATGTGCATAGAATGACACTTGTGACAGAGTTTTGTTTGTTTTTCTCCTGCTTGCTTGTTCAACCAGACAGCCTGCTGTTTTGCCAAGAGTGGGATAAACCTCAGTGCTTCCCCTCGTCCACATTATCCACCGCAGGGTTCCCAGCGTTCAGAGACTTATCGGTACACAGCTGCACCTGTTTCCTCTCATTTTCAGCTCCCCTGCTCCCTTGTTTTCTTGTCCCGCTATATCTCCAACGTACTTTGTCCCAATTTATGTTGCTCTCTTGCTTTTATCCACCGTCTTTGACGGGCCGCGCTTTCCATTATTCCATAACTAGTTTGACAGGTGATATTAATCCTCTTCTCCAGCATTTGCTGGCCTTCATTTGATAAATACATGTATGATTAGTCAATGCTAGGATCTATCTTTGGGCCACAACCTTATAAGTCAGTCTTACTCTTTTGTGGCATAACCTATTAATGGCCGATATTGATGTGATTTCAGTTATTTGTACATATTTGTACTTTAAAATGTGTATTTTTGCAAACCTGGAGGTAAGAAAGGATAAGATTTAGTGAAGGGATGACTTTTAGATGAAAGATGCAAAGCAGAAAAATGTTTCATTTTCAGGCATTTTATTTTGAAAGGATCAGGTGTGTGTATATTTACCCCAAACAACTTGAGAGAGATTACTTCTAAAAGCAAGTGCATTAGCTATCTTATTTCACAGGCAGTGTACAGAAAATTGTCCTTTAGCATTAAGTATATTAGTATAAAAAGCAAGCTCTATATTCCTAAGGAGACGCTGCAACTGATGATGAAAGGCAAAAGACAGGAAATGTAATGAGGATAACTGTCAGAAAGTGGTGTTTTAAACATGGTTTGTAATCCGCTCTTCAACTCCATTAAGGACCCTGGGTCTTTGCAAATGTCTCCACTTCAAGAATCCAGGAAGTAGACATCCATTTTGACTTTTTTTTATTCAATGGGTTGTTTAAGAGATCAAAATCAAGTTTGATATGCTAGGCAGAGAGGATCAGATGACACTGAGATGACAGTGACCCTTATCTGCAGCGTACTGCTGCTCTCTCTGCAGTGCTTTTTACATGTAATTACAGATAGCACAATTAATGACAACATCCTGTAATTAATTAGAGTGCATGCTCCAGTAACAACAGATCAGCTCAGATAATTAGGTACAGAAACTAGTGTGTGTGTGTGTGTGTGTGTGTGTGTGTGTGTGTGTGTGTGTGTGTGTGTGTGTGTGTGTGTGTGTGTGTGTGTGTGTGTGTGTGTGTGTGTGTGTGTGTGTGTGTGTGTGTGTGTGTGTGTGTGTGTGAATAGACACACTAGGCATGGACTGTATATATCTGAGATAACAGGAAACAGGAAAGGTGAGAGTGAGGACAGTTTGAGGTGACATGTTGTGATGGGGAATATGTAGCTAAAGTAGCATTGCTCTTCCTTTGTTTCCCCCTCTTTCATCTTGGCCCCAAAGGTCCACATGTGTTATCAAATATTTTATATAAGACTACCTATAAACAATAAACCCACTCTTTGTTATCAGTAGTTGATGGAGTGTGTGTTTTGTCCTGTGCAGAGTATGGAGGCCTAGGTTTGGACTTCAGCTACAGCGTCGCCGTGTCAGAGGAGTTGGGAAACATCCGTTGTGGAGGTGTCCCCATGGCGATCGGTGTCCAGACTGACATGGCTACACCTGCATTGGCCAGGTAACATGACACAAAAAGAGCATGAGCAGTATTTGAGAGTCAGAAAAATATGCTGGTATTTGTCTCATACGGAAAGTTTGCAGCTACTCACCCCAAACAGTTTGTATCCATGAAACATCTTTATGTAAATGTACATTTAGCCTGTGGCATGAATCCCCCTCTTATGCTGCCTCTTCCAGTCAGGAGGACAACAACTAGTGGGTGACTCAGGCAGCAGTGTCTGCTTTGTGTTATTTTTTCCTTTTCACACAACCTCTAAAGCCACTTGTGTCAGAGCTGGAGCACATTTTCAACAATCATCCTACAGGCATGTGTTTCATTTTGAGGTGATAAAAAGTGACTCCTGTTGCTCCTCCTGGCAAGCACTGTTGTCATGTGAGGCCTGCAGATGAGTGTGATGGGTTTGATGTCTGAACTTTAAAAACAGAACCATATCCACACCTGTTACAGTCACTTACATTTTCTGACACTTGCTCCATCCTGTAGTTCAGCTCTGATGTCTCTCTGATGTCTTTATTAGTCAGACATGATTTCACTTAATCAATAGACAGAACACAATTCATACTGATAAAATTACTCTAAGTAGATACATATCTGTACAGTAATTATGGACATTATCAATCAATCAATCTTTATTTGTATAGCGCCAAATCACAACAAACGTTATCCCAAGACGCTTTTACAAACATAGCAGTCCCGTCCGCAGAGAAAATAGCCTAGCTTACTGGCCGGTCCTCTGGGAATTTTCTCATTAAATGGGAAGAGCTCACCGGCACGCATTGTGGCTAAAAGGAGCACTAATGTACTGTTACTCATACGACCCCACTTCAAAAAAACTGAAATATCCCTTTAAGTAAAATATTATGTAGTCATGTCGACATTTTATTAGCTTTGCATTGTTATATCTCCAAATATATATATATGTATATATATGTGAATATAGCATTATGAGAAGCTGATTTAGAAAGTCTCTAATCACTCCCTGCCACTTGTGTCTGATAACCTGCAGTCCCTCACACATGCTATGCTGCAGGTGATCAGAGAGAGAGAGAAGGGTCCTTCAGCATGTCCCTCCTGTTCATGCACTGATTGAGGGGCGATGTCTCGTTAGTATGAACTTCATCATGCCACTGTTTTAAAAGTTATGTGCTGCTGGCTGCTTCAGATGTTATTCTGCACTATCTTAGTGTTGGATCATTGTGAAATACTTTTTCATTAACAAGTCTCATCCATACTGAAATGCTCAAACAAGCTAAATTACGCTGTAAATTGAAGCCTGTCTGCAGCTGTTGATAGCCTAGTTTTTGTGCTACTTTTTCTCACAGTTTCTCAACAAAGGGGCCGAGCAGACGAACATCTCCTGTGGGTAATAGACTTACCATTGACAAGAACCTCATACAAATGCAGTTCAAAAAAGAACTATCCCTTTAAACAAGCTTCCCTGAAGGCTGTTTGTCTTCGTACAGTTGGTGATCGTTCGTCTCACCCATGTAGGGCCTTGACTGGTCGTGTGATATCTTCCTACTTTGAAACAGCTGCTGGTGACAAGAGACAGACTTCAGTGAAATAGACAGTTGTAATCTCCAGAGCTTAATTATGGGATCTACTCTAGCCTGCAACAAGTTCTCAGTACTAAGACAGCATCAAAAAAAAAACAACAGAAAAAGAAATTGAGGGGAATACCATGGGAGCATCGGGGTAAGAGTGCCCCGCTTCAACTGTTATTGCCTGAATCATAGCAGTGTTGTTTTAAAGCACAGAAACACTGCTCTGTCTTCCTACGGTCACCCATACAATGAAAGAGATCCACACAGACAAAGTTTTGGAGCCGGCTCTTTGTTAATAGTTACTAACGTGCTTTCATTTCTTTGTATGTGCATCTATGTGTGCAGGTTTGGCTCATCTGAGCTAAAGGAAGAGTTCCTCCTGCCCTCCATCATGGGAGACAAAGTGGCATGCCTTGGTGTGAGTGAAGTCGGAGCCGGCTCTGATGTCTCAAGTGTGTATCTCCTCCTTCATCTTCTTGTCATATATTATCATATCATTTTGTTTTTAGCTCCTGAAGGACCATATTAGATTGATGAAAGCTGTGAATAGGATTGAGGTGCCAGGAATATATCGGTGTTACTCTAAATATGACACGGATACTCTCTCAGACAGGATGGCATGCATTTGTGTAGCCCAAATTTATATCAAGTGTGTAATTTAACTGTATATTTTTGATATTCAACTGCAGAACCTTTATTTAACCCTTTGTCCTCACATCTACCTTCCTAATCTCATTCTCTCTCTCTCTCTCTCTCTCTCTCTCTCTCTCTCTCTCTCTCTCTCTCTCTCTCTCTCTCTCTCTCTCTCTCTCTCTCTCCATTTCCATTTCCACACTCCTCCACACATTGATTCAGGTATTGTGACCAAGGCTGTCAAGAAAGGCGACGAATATGTGATCAACGGGGGAAAGATGTGGACCACCAATGGTACCCAGGCTGACTGGATGTGTCTCCTAGCCAACACCAGTGATGGACCTCCACACAGGAACAAATCTCTCATCTGTATGCCCATGAACCTGCCCGGTACAAGTCCATCATTGAAATAGCATGGCCTAACTTAGCAAAGCAAAGGTGTTTCTTGGAGATCTAAAAGAGGACCTCAAATTTAAGATTGTGCTTTTTTCCATCATCCTGTAACCTCTCTTCTTGCCTCTATTATTAGTAGTGTGCCTTTGCCAAGATGCACAATGACATTAGTTTTGGTTTCTCTCAGGAATACACATTGCCCGCACAATTGATAAACTGGGTATGTGGTCATCAGACACAGCCCAAGTGTACTTCGATGACGTCCGCGTTCCCTGCAAGAACATCATCGGCCAGGAAGGCATGGGCTTCACCTATCAGATGCTTCAGTTCCAGGAAGAGAGGCTCTGGGCTGTGGCCAATAGTGAGTGAGCTTATCTTTCAGTTCAGATCTTTCCCACTCCCCCACGTATTTTAATAAAGTTCCTCCTGTTCTTAAAGAGCTGGCTAAGAATTGGACGGTTCATGAAAACATTTCCGTTTCCAAAAATTAGGGAGTTCAGGTCATATATTCAAGCCATTAATCTTCTCTAAAGTGACTGTTTGCTTTTCAGTTTGAGTAAAAAGCCCCTGATGATGTTTTCTTGTGACAGATTTAAGTAAGACTATGTAGGAGGAATGTAACTGTTCATGTATTTACTGAATCTGACACTGATGCAATAGTCTGCCTGAACCGGTGAACTTTTATGCACCATATCATGAATCAGAAGCACAAACGGCAAGCTGAAAAATGTGCATACAGCTCTTACTGCCATTAAGAAGAAAGAAAAGGTGACCGCTTACATAATCCTGAGCTCAAAACTATAACTACAGATGGAAGCAGTTGCAGCAGGGTCATCATCTATCTCACTCTCTCTCTCTCTACGCCTCCAGTTGTAACTACAATGGACATCATCATCCAGGAGACTATCCAGTACACACGGCAGAGGAAGATCTTCAAGCAGCCAGTTCTCTACCACCAGACGGTTCACTTCAGGTTGGCAGAGCTGCAGACGGAAGTCGAGCTGCTGCGCTCCCTCCTCCACCGTTCCACAGGTGGGTTTACCGTTGAGGTAGGGGTGACAAAATGGTTTGCACAATCTCAACTGCTTGCAACATCCATCTTTTCCTAGAGTTATTCTCTTCTCAGAGATAAACCTGTTTTCCTCAGGATGCTGCAAAATACTCCAAAATGTAATCAGAGCATTTATCAGGGCTGTGATTGGAAAAGGGGGGGGTGGGTGGGGGGGGGGGGGGGGGGGGGGGGGGGGGGCAGAGCACAGAACAGAAGAAGGTACAGCACATTTAAAGATTTAGAATGTGTTCATAATGTGCGGAAATAAACGATATCATGATTATATAGCTACATAGTGCTGCTTTTCTACTAGGAAATAATAAAAGATGTGCTGTCTTTGGCGACATCAGTCTGCAGCTGCCTCTGTAACTGAAACATTTCAAAACACAGCACCCATAAAAAAAAAAACCCTCATACTTTTACCCTTTAGCACATTTATGTCCTGAGCTCTCAACAAACGGACACTTCAGGTTACTTTGGGGTAGGTAAATAAACACAACAGCCAAGGTGGCTTACTGCTGTCCTGTTATTATCACCAGTTTGAGTTGAGTTGAACATTAACTTACATCCTCGTTGACACTTCAAGTCTCGTGCATCATCTTTTCAGGTCACAAAATCTGGAATAGGAAAGTTACAGCTGTTTCATTCATACAGCCGCCTTGTGAAACTTTATTCCAGAGATAAGACTGAGGCCTCAGTAACAAAAGCCACAGTTGACTCAGCTCTGCAAGAATGATGTGAATGCCAAACAGGCCTTGAGCGGTAACTCTGCTCATGTATGATGCAGGTTGGTTTAAAAGGTAGAGGGGTAATGTGGTAGCTTTAACCTATCAGAGAACAAAGGTTGCTTTGCTTCAAAGACAAAACTTTAATTCTGAGCTTTAGCAGCAAAAATGCTTCCTACCACATTTCCAAGCCACACAGGAAGAATTCCAAATAACAATTTTCACCCCAGCTTTTGGGTGGTGTTAAATTCTTCTTACAGGGTATTTTGTACTTTAGGTCATATTCCACATGCTCTGCTACGAAGCCTTCTGTCTTTCCATTTTATTCTATTTGTAAATGTTGATTCTTGTTGGTCAGTATTTCCTGTAAGATTGTAAACAAAATCAAACTTTTAAAATGACATTAAGTGATCCAATGAATCTATTGGACACTGTCTTGCTAAATTAGTCTGCAGACAGAAAGGGCCAGACGTTCAAACTTCACGAATAATGGCAGACCTGCCCAACGAAATCAGTTGTTTTTCTGTGTACTGGCATGACTTCAGATCCCCCAGCCTTGGCCACCTGAAACACTGGCACACACCCAGCTCATCCAAGACAGAACCCTGTATGCTGCAGTGTTTTCATATAAATACGTGGAAGCATCTGTCGGGCGCAGCTCCAAGGTTTTGTGGTTTTTCTTGTTGTGTTTACAGCACTTGCAGCTCTAAATGAAATCATCTAGTTTGTACTGGTTCAAGCCTGATTTGCTCGCCCAGAAACAGATCAAAGCTGTAGCATGTGTTTGGCACAGGTAGACACACACACATGGACAAAGTTCTTTACACGCTGAAACAGGAACATGACGCAGTCAACACATGTTCCTCTGGAGGATATCTACAATGGAGGCATTGATCGGTTTCACTGGTTAAAGGACTGAATGGGAAATAAACACAAAATCAAGTCAGGGGAAACAGGGAACTGAACTTTTATTTATTTTTTTGTTGTTGTTTTTTTTTTACTACTTTTCATACAAATTACCATTTTTCACTCTTGCATTCTTTTTTTCACTGCAGCATTGTTCATAAAAGGCAATGATGTGACCAAGCTGGCATCCATGGCCAAACTGAAGGCAGGCCGCCTGGCAAGAGAGCTGAGTGACAGCTGTCTGCAGTTTTGGGGCGGAATGGGCTTCACCAGTGACGTGCTGGTCAGCAGATTTTATAGGTGAGACTGGGGACTGAACTGAAGTTTCTTGTTCTGCATTACTATTTGAACCACATAGGTTATAGCAGCATGGTTTCCCCCTGTATGCACTTTATCACACCCTAAGAGAACCCAAATGTAAGATAGCAAAATCGTGACCCAGCAATATCAGTCGCTGCACCAAGCTGCTCAACAACTTTTGTTTTATAGCTGCAATTATGTGCACTTATGTGAGGGTATTACATTTTGATGTGAATAGCAACCAACAAGTTGGCAGGAGCTTTGTGGTCAGTATACTGCACAAATACTTTAAGCCTGATTCCTTAAGAATGAAAGTCAGATTGATTGATGGTTTTCCCAAAAACAAAGCATGTAATCAAGTATTAATTCTTGAAAACATGTTATTAGGCGAGGTCTCTTGTTTCTTGTGTTGGGCTTACAGTCTCTTATGTTTATACACTGTGTAATTGGGCAGCATAGAAGTTTATCTAGACACTGTTGGTCCCTATTTTATGCTTTGCTGACATCTACTGGCAGGGCAAACAATGCAGCTTAATTACCTAGGGGTTCAAAATGCACTGTTGCTTTCTGTATGTAAAAGATGTTCTAATTGATCAAATTAATTAGTTATTTAATGAAAATTGATAATTGTCGCATTTAAAAGTCACTAGTTCATAATATTTGTCCTTTTCACAGAGATTCCAGGTTATTGTCAATTGGTGGTGGAGCTGATGAGGTCATGCTGGGAATCATTTCCAAGTACATGGACACACTCCCCAAGAATTGATGTCATCAACGCTGCTGATAATGTGATATTTATTCACAAAACAGCTTCCATACACAGATCACCTGAAGTGCAGTTCTGAAATGTTTTAACAGTTTAATACGTATAGGAAATAATATTTTGCGTTTTGCCTTTGATTGTTTGAACTCTTATATTCATGGCCAGACTAATACTCTGAAAACAAAATTTCTTTATCATCTTAAAAATGTGAATAGCTGAAGACAAATTGTATGTAATGTAAATTGTAACAAGTTAATTCAAACAATGTTTGTCCATTGAAATCTAAACCTATTTTTCAGCTGAGGACAGTAAATAATGTACTAAATTAAAGTTGTCATGCAAAGGTTCTGACTTCTTTTGTCCAACTAATTCCCAAAACCCCATAGCAGTTCAGTTTAAATATTTCAGCACATGCTGTACAAGTAGCACACTGTATATTGGTCTTTATAGAGCATAAAATTTGTTTATTTACATTAAAAAAAACATTTTTACAACATAGTCAAACAATGTGAACCATTGCTTATAATGTAATTTGACATTACATCATGTTTCACACAGAATGTTACTATTATAATTAAATTAAATTAACTCAACATGGGATGTTTTGAGCACCTAATCTTCTTATAACTATTTATCATTCAATGTGCAGAGTTTAGGACACTGTTTTATCAGCTTGGATGGTTACAAACAGTTATTTGTGTCTTCGCTTCTAAATCCATGTTTATCAGGCTGATGTTAATACACTATCTGGTACTATAGGTAAACAATTTCTACCTTGCATGGTCAATTATGTCCCTGTTGCAGAGTTTTCAGGTCTGAAACAATTAACACCAGTGAGTCCTCATATCACTTGTCTTGGGCTCAATTTATGAAATGGGCACCTGTACACTGCCTTGCCTTCTCTCATCTTTATTATGTTGAACTGCTTCTGAGATGCATCAGTTGGCACAGACAGCGGGGCATGATGTTGTATTCACCGTCTTCTTCTTATCACCTCAGCTTGATGAACCAGTACAGGACAAAGAAGACGAACAAGCAGAATAGCAGCATGTAGCACAACAGTTTGGTCTGACTTCCTCTTGACAGCCGCTTCACTCTGCCGATGGTGGCACCAAGCAGGCCGCCTGTGGAGTCAAAGTCGGAATCCTAGTTTGAGAAAGTAACACAAGTGTAAGTTTAAGTGCTGTTATCTTGGGAAACAGTCTCCAATGGTGGAGTCTAGACATTATTTAAACAGCGTCCAACACTATTTTGAGGAAGTTGTATTTAGCACTTCTCCAACACTTAAGACTGTAAGTAATAACTTCTGCACCACTGCATTTATCATACATTTAAACTTATTCATTTCAATACAACATATGTGACCATAATACGATCCTTCTTATTTATAGACATTTTGATATTGACACTGAAAGCTCCTGTAAAGGAGCTATTGTACATATTGATGAACTCTCTACAAGTGGTACATCTTATCTCTTTGCTGATCTTGTCCTGTACAAAGAAGCCTGTTTCTGCAGCCTGCTAACGACCTTTAACTCCTATCCATCAGCAGTATTAATAATGCAAAAAAAACACTATTAGGAGGACAATCATTCCTGTCACTGATATTGTTGTTTGTTTTTCCAAGGAGAGACAGAGGTGCTAGTATTGATTCCATTATAAAAAGATATCATTTAGTTTTTTTAACATGTTAAAATGTAGTTTAATTAAAGCAAACGAATCAGACAACTCTTCTATCACTCCTACTTTGTATCAGAGTGTGGTCAGTGAGAAAAGAAAGTGAAACTCACCATGTCCTCCAGCACTTTGATCTGGTATTTCACTTCAGTTCCAATATCCCTACACAGCTGTTGATATCAAAGATCAAAACACAATTTTGTCATTGAAAAGCACATCAATAAACTTCTAAATTAATAATATAGAAAATTACATCTGACACAATAGATACCAAAACATGACACCCAAAATAAGGAGACGGTGTTATAGAGTATAGATAGACAACTCAAAAGTCATCACAATTTCGATGTCCTTTCCCCGAAATATGACCCGCTTACTGTAACACTACGAGTGAATTATCTATTAATGTTACTTACCCTTTTCAAGGCACTGACTTTAGCCCTCAGTCCTTCCTGTAGTTGCTCATTCTCTACTTCATACACACTGTATCCACTCGCTACGTAATTCCCAGAGCCTGCTTCACCTTGATAAAAGGAAAACGATCATTATCTAGTTTGTTTAGTATAATATCCGTAAGGCTATCTTGTAATGACAGCAAAGCCCCAAAAGGAATAGAACATATGGACCAGGAGAACACAACAACCGGCATTATAGACGATTTAGTGACAACATTAGCTAACGTTAGCTAGCTAAAGACTTAAAACTTTCCTTTTTGATAAAGCTTATAGTTAGAGCTGGATCAGGCTTGGACCAGCTTTTGTCATGCTGCTATAGGCCTAGACTGCCGGGGGAACTGGCACACTGACACACTGGGATCCTAGCTCACCCTCTTCCCCCCAACCCCCTCATCACTTACTTTAACTCTGCCTGTCCCATTAAAGTTACTAACCATAGACCTTTCTGGAGTCCCTGAGCTCCATTGTCTCGTAGATTCCTCTGAGCTGCCGTAGACGTCCTCCTGCTGTGGACGATCTGGACTCCAGCGGCAACAGCTTCTACGACTCGTCTCATCACTATCACCTCTCTCTCTTACTCCCCTCTATCTGTCTTTCCAGACCCAACTCAGTCGAGGCATGATGGCTATCTAACATGAGTCTGGTTCTGCCTGAGGTTTCTGCCTGTTAAAAGGAAGTTTTTCCTCACCACTGTAACTAGCTAAATACTGCGATGTGCAATGCTCATGATGGATTAAGGTGAGGTCAGACTGAGTCTTACCCTGTCTTGGTGTTGGGTCTCTGTTCATAATTTGACATAGTGTGGTCTAGACCTCCTATGTTTGTAAAAGCGTCTTGAGATAACGTTTGTTGTGATTTGGCGCTATACAAATAAAGATTGATTGATTGATTGATTGATAAAGCAGCTAGTGAGCTAATCATGAGAATAAAAAGAACCAGTTTCTTACCCAAACCCGGGCGCCTCATCTTGAACAACTGAAGATGAAGCTGCAAGGTAATGTATATAATGTGTGTGCAAAAAGTCTAACGGAATGAGATAGGAATAAGAGTTAGCGGTAACAATGCAACTGTGGCAAGTTTGTGAACGTCAAC
The DNA here is from genome assembly GCF_009762535.1 of Notolabrus celidotus. Classification (NCBI taxonomy): domain Eukaryota; kingdom Metazoa; phylum Chordata; class Actinopteri; order Labriformes; family Labridae; genus Notolabrus; species Notolabrus celidotus. The sequence goes on along the minus strand of NC_048287.1, from coordinate 14,644,484 downwards.
AAACGCCACGACATCATACGGAAGTCGATAAGGTCAATCTGTTCCCCTGACGTCATCCAGAGATAAATACTAGTAGTTCAGCTGGTGTGCCATGGACATATGTGCGGTTTCCACTCCTATCTCATAATGCAGGGAGAAATTAATTACTAAGTGTACTTAGTTTACAGTTGTTTAATTTGATTTAACTTATTTCATGTGTTTAAAAGTACTTCTATATGTTTCTTTGAACAGATAGTATTTTTATTTTTATTTAGAAATTTTGGATTTGTGTTTAGGTTTATATATTTATTGTCCTTACTGTCTTGTTGTGTCCTTACTGTCTTGTTAATTACCAGTGTTTCAATCACCACGTCAAATTTAGCATTTTTGTAACATCCTGTATACAAATAATACCTTAATTCCCAGTGCTTTTGTAACATAGCAAACTGTAACTATTATGCATTTATATACTTATTATTAATCCAATTTATATTATTTCATTCATATTTATATCTTATTTATTCCTTCTTTCTATTAATATTTTGACTTTTTCATCCTGTAGATTAGACCATTCTGTAACAAATCCCCGGATAAATAAAGTATTTCTGATTCTGATTCCTTGTGTGTGCGATCTCACTTGGCAATAAACCTTTCTTGAATCTTGAATCAAATTTGCTTCAAGTTTGTGTTTGTGTGTGTGAATGCTGATTCATTTTTACATTTTCTAATTAACTGATTTTTTTGACTCTTTTTAACCCTAGAACACTATCGCCGGGTGATTTTCACCCGAGCAAACACATATACATGATTTTCATTATGTTGGGTTTGTCTGAGTGTCATGGGTCCCCGGGTAGCTTCAGCATCGTCTTTGACGTCTCTGTAGGTCTGGGTGTTTCCCTATTCCAAAAACTGCTTTTTCCTACAGACACGTGTTTGTGTGTTTTTCACCCTTTTTTGTTTCTCTCTCCTGCAGCTTCTTGTGTGTCAAGGAGACTGTGCCTTCCCCGGGGAAGTCTCCAAGGTCCCAGGAATGGGTGGACCGAACAACAAGTTTCCAGTTTAATCATTTTTTGTTCTAGAACTTTTTGACCCCGAATTCCAAATTTTCTGGAATTTTGGAATTTTTTTATAGGATCCCCCCCATGATATCTTTTTCATTTTCTTCGACATGGCACAGTTAAACATGAAAGAACACTACCTTAATTTGTCATGTATTGTGATATTTTGATCACAAGTACTTTTTATTGGGTATATTATATTGAGTAAAAAAAACCCAGCTTTAGTGATGGTGTTACTAATTTTAGCAATAGTGTTCTATTAAGTTGTTTTGTTTTGTTGTTTTTTCTCCCTTACTATTTTTCACCAAATTTATTTATGCTATGTTATTTTCTTTATACATTTCTTTATGCGTTTAATCTTCATCCTGTATAAAGCAGACACTGTTTTCTTTTTCAGTCTCAGTATTTGCAGTCGGTTGGAGCAAGGCACACTGTTAGTGACTTGGAGATGCCAATCCAAAGGTTGACCCTGGACATCTCCCAGAAAGATGGAAGGTTTAACACAGTAAGAGAGATAACTTTCTTGTGGCTATAAACCATAGATTGGTAACAACTTAAAATTGATAATTGTTGCATTTAAAAGTCACTAGTTCATAATATTTGTCCTTTTCACAGAGATTCCAGGTTATTGTCAATTGGTGGTGGAGCTGATGAGGTCATGCTGGGAATCATTTCCAAGTACATGGACACACTCCCCAAGAATTGAAGTCATCAACGTTGCTGATAATGTGATATTTATTCACAAAACAGCTTCCATACACAGATCACCTGAAGTGCAGTTCTGAAATGTTTTAACAGTTTAATACGTATAGGAAATAATATTTTGCGTTTTGCCTTTGATTGTTTGAACTCTTATATTCATGGCCAGACTAATACTCTGAAAACAAAATTTCTTTATCATCTTAAAAATGTGAATAGCTGAAGACAAATTGTATGTAATGTAAATTGTAACAAGTTAATTCAAACAATGTTTGTCCATTGAAATCTAAACCTATTTTTCAGCTGAGGACAGTAAATAATGTACTAAATTAAAGTTGTCATGCAAAGGTTCTGACTTCTTTTGTCCAACTAATTCCCAAAACCCCATAGCAGTTCAGTTTAAATATTTCAGCACATGCTGTACAAGTAGCACACTGTATATTGGTCTTTATAGAGCATAAAATTTGTTTATTTACATTAAAAAAAACATTTTTACAACATAGTCAAACAATGTGAACCATTGCTTATAATGTAAATTGACATTACATCATGTTTCACACAGAATGTTACTATTATAATTAAATTAAATTAACTCAACATGGGATGTTTTGAGCACCTAATCTTCTTATAACTATTTATCATTCAATGTGCAGAGTTAGAGTTTAGGACACTGTTTTATCAGCTCGGATGGTTACAAACAGTTATTTGTGTCTTCGCTTCTAAATCCATGTTTATCAGGCTGATGTTAATACACTATCTGGTACTACAGGTAAACAATTTCTACCTCGCATGGTCAATTATGTCCCTGTTGCAGAGTTTTCAGGTCTGAAACAATTAACACCGGTGAGTCCTCATATCACTTGTCTTGGGCTCAATTTATGAAATGGGCACCTGTACACTGCCTTGCCTTCTCTCATCTTTATTATGTTGAACTGCTTCTGAGATGCATCAGTTGTCACAGACAGCGGGGCATGATGTTGTATTCACCGTCTTCTTCTTATCACCTCAGCTTGATGAACCAGTACAGGACAAAGAAGACGAACAAGCAGAATAGCAGCATGTAGCACAACAGTTTGGTCTGACTTCCTCTTGACAGCCGCTTCACTCTGCCGATGGTGGCACCAAGCAGGCCGCCTGTGGAGTCAAAGTCGGAATCCTAGTTTGAGAAAGTAACACAAGTGTAAGTTTAAGTGCTGTTATCTTGGGAAACAGTCTCCAATGGTGGAGTCTAGACATTATTTAAACAGCGTCCAACACTATTTTGAGGAAGTTGTATTTAGCACTTCTCCAACACTTAAGACTGTAAGTAATAACTTCTGCACCACTGCATTTATCATACATTTAAACTTATTCATTTCAATACAACATATGTGACCATAATACGATCCTTCTTATTTATAGACATTTTGATATTGACACTGAAAGCTCCTGTAAAGGAGCTATTGTACATATTGATGAACTCTTGACAAGTGGTACATCTTATCTCTTTGCTGATCTTGTCCTGTACAAAGAAGCCTGTTTCTGCAGCCTGCTAACGACCTTTAACTCCTTTCCATCAGCAGTATTAATAATGCAAAAAAAACACTATTAGGAGGACAATCATTCCTGTCACTGATATTGTTGTTTGTTTTTCCAAGGAGAGACAGAGGTGCTAGTATTGATTCCATTATAAAAAGATATCATTTAGTTTTTTTAAAATGTAGTTTAATTAAAGCAAACGAATCAGACAACTCTTCTATCACTCCTACTTTGTATCAGAGTGTGGTCAGTGTGAAAAGAAAGTGAAACTCACCATGTCCTCCAGCACTTTGTTCTGGTATTTCACTTCAGTTCCAATATCGATAGTCAGCTGTTGATATCAAAGATCAAAACACAATTTTGTCATTGAAAAGCACATCAATAAACTTCTAAATTAATAATATAGAAAATTACATCTGACACAATAGATACCAAAACATGACACCCAAAATAAGGAGACGGTGTTATAGAGTATAGATAGACAACTCAAAAGTCATCACAATTTCGATGTCCTTTCCCCGAAATATGACCCGCTTACTGTAACACTACGAGTGAATTATCTATTAATGTTACTTACACTTTTCAAGGCACTGACTTTAGCCCTCAGTCCTTCCTGTAGATGCTCATTCTCTTCTTCATACACACTGTATCCACTCGCTACGTAATTCCCAGAGCCTGCTTCACCTTGATAAAAGGAAAACGATCATTATTTCAGTTTGTTTAGTATAATATCCGTAAGGCTATCTTGTAATGACAGCAAAGCCCCAAAAGGAATAGAACATATGGACCAGGAGAACACAACAACCGGCATTATAGACGATTTAGTGACAACATTAGCTAACGTTAGCTAGCTAAAGCAGCTAGCGAGCTAATCATGAGAATAAAAAGAACCAGTTTCTTACCCAAACCCGCGCGCCTCATCTTGAACAACTGAAGGTGAAGCTGCAAGGTAATGTATATAATGTGTGTGCAAAAAGTCTGACGGAATGAGATAGGAATAAGAGTTAGCGGTAACAATGCAACTGTGGCAAGTTTATGAACGTCAGCAAACGCCACGACATCATACGGAAGCCGATAAGGTCAATCTGTTCCCCTGACGTCATCCAGAGATAAATACTAGTAGTTCAGCTGGTGTGCCATGGACATATGTGCGGTTTCCAGTCCTATCTCATAATGCAGGGAGAAATTAATTACTAAGTGTACTTAGTTTACAGTTGTTTAATTTAATTTAACTTATTTCATGTGTTTAAAAGTACTTCTATATCTTTCTTTGAACAGATAGTATTTTTATTTTTATTTAGAAATTTTGGATTTGTGTTTAGGTTTATATATTTATTGTCCTTACTGTCTTGTTGTGTCCTTACTGTCTTGTTAATTACCAGTGTTTCAATCACCACGTCAAATTTAGCATTTTTGTAACATCCTGTATACAAATAATACCTTAATTCCCAGTGCTTTTGTAACATAGCAAACTGTAACTATTATGCATTTATATACTTATTATTAATCCAATTTATATTATTTCATTCATATTTATATCTTATTTTATTCCTTCTTTCTATTAATATTTTGACTTTTTCATCCTGTAGATTAGACCATTCTGTAACAAATCCCCGGATAAATAAAGTATTTCTGATTCTGATTCCTTGTGTGTGCGATCTCACTTGGCAATAAACCTTTCTTGAATCTTGAATCAAATTTGCTTCAAGTTTGTGTTTGTGTGTGTGAATGCTGATTCATTTTTACATTTTCTAATTAACTGATTTTTTTGACTCTTTTTAACCCTAGAACACTATCGCCGGGTGATTTTCACCCGAGCAAACACATATACATGATTTTCATTATGTTGGGTTTGTCTGAGTGTCATGGGTCCCCGGGTAGCTTCAGCATCGTCTTTGACGTCTCTGTAGGTCTGGGTGTTTCCCTATTCCAAAAACTGCTTTTTCCTACAGACACGTGTTTGTGTGTTTTTCACCCTTTTTTGTTTCTCTCTCCTGCAGCTTCTTGTGTGTCAAGGAGACTGTGCCTTCCCCGGGGAAGTCTCCAAGGTCCCAGGAATGGGTGGACCGAACAACAAGTTTCCAGTTTAATCATTTTTTGTTCTAGAACTTTTTGACCCCGAATTCCAAATTTTCTGGAATTTTGGAATTTTTTTATAGGATCCCCCCATGATATCTTTTTCATTTTCTTAGACGTGGCACAGTTAAACATGAAAGAACACTACCTTAATTTGTCATGTATTGTGATATTTTGGTTTTTTTTTTGTTATATTTTTGGCCTTTTTGCCTTTATTTTATAGGACAGGTGGAGAGAGACAGGAAATGTGGGGAGTAGAGAGTGGGGGAAGACATGCAGGAAATGGTCAACCGGCCGGGAATCGAACCGGCGACCCCTGCGACGAGGACTGTAGCCTCTATATGTGGGGCGCTTAGACCGCTAGGCCACCAGCGCCCCTTGTATTGTGATATTTTGATCACAAGTACTTTTTATTGGGTATATTATATTGAGTAAAAAAAACCCAGCTTTAGTGATGGTGTTACTAATTTTAGCAATAGTGTTCTATTAAGTTGTTTTGTTTTGTTGTTTTTTCTCCCTTACTATTTTTCACCAAATTTATTTATGCTATGTTATTTTCTTTATACATTTCTTTATGCGTTTAATCTTCATCCTGTATAAAGCAGACACTGTTTTCTTTTTCAGTCTCAGTATTTGCAGTCGGTTGGAGCAAGGCACACTGTTAGTGACTTGGAGATGCCAATCCAAAGGTTGACCCTGGACATCTCCCAGAAAGAGGGAAGGTTTAACACAGTAAGAGAGATAACTTTCTTGTGGCTATAAACCATAGATTGGTAACAACTCCAGCTATGCAATTTTGTGTCAAAGGAGCAGTATTGCAGGTTGTCATGAGGTTTAATTTTTTTTTATATTGTTAAATATCTTAATTACTTTCTATTTTTCCCCTAGTCCAGTTAGGATACACTTATATATTTTGGATAAATGTATGATGGTCTTATTTTCATCATCAGTATTGCTAAACTCATACCAGCTGCCTCACACTAATTAAATGCAAATTAACCTTTAACTGTCTTTGGTACAATGTCTCATTTACATCACGAATGAACACCACAGATTTTTATTATAAGGGGAAGAATGCTCTGATGTTCCGTTTCGACACAGACAGATTGCTAGCTTTCAACATTTTGAAATCTGACCACCATGAAATGGAGACAAATATCCTTGGTGGATTTGATAGCGGAGCTTACTGACAAATCCGTCCATGCTGTATAGAATAGAAAAGAGTTCCTCAATATTTCCAAAATCCTGGAGGTGATGTTCAGCTGTGATTAGCTTTCCTTTATATCCTCTCATTCATCATTCCTCATTTACCCTTGTGCTGATATTACAGGTGACAGCTGATATGATATGAGGGATTAAAATGGCTTCCATGATGTTAATTTATTCTCATCCAATATCTTATAAATAAATACAACTTAAAGCTCCTTTCTGCTATAATGCATTTCAATGGCCCACTGCTCATCTTTTTATGTATCACCCAAAGGCTCTGCTGTATGCATGACCTTGACTTAAGTGTCAGAAAAACAGAGGATATTGATTGAACAGTGTGCACATCTCCGCCTTGGTGGATCAGAGAGCGTTGGCTTTAACAGAGGCTCTTTAAAGTGGAGAAAGTGTTTGGACGTTTAGAGACTGCTCTTAATCCTCATTGAATCTCTGTGGACACAGAACACCCCTGATGCAACGATTAACACACATTTGGCTTAAAACATGCACAAATGCTTAAGAAGTGAGGCATGTGCAGGGCTGTGTGTTAAAGCCAGATCTTACCCTTGAGATATTCTAAATATATATGCACTGTATAAATTGTACACTTTGAACAGTGTTTTAAATAGCTGCACCAGTTTCCAGTGCCATCTGCTATTTTCTCTAGTCTGGACTATTATATCCAACACAAAATATGGCAAAAGCTTTTCCCCAAGATTGAATGTCAGGATTAGATTTAATAAATAGATGAGCTTTTTTTTTTTTTTTTTTTAAATATTCTTATTTGCTTTAATGTGGAGGCTTGAAAAGACTGATGCCACTCTTATAACTGCACAGCTCATATGAAACCCTGCCAGAAGCCAGTTTGCTGATGTTGCAGCCAGAAACACGGACAAAAGCTGGAGGTGTGTTTCTCTTTCCTTGCCTTTATTTCTGTAGTTAAAGCTCCGGTGAGGAGTTTTTAAGCTGGTAATGAATAGTAACAACCTCTTTATGACTACAAGAGAAAACAAAAACCATCAGCATTAAGATTAACCATTTCTCTGTCGGTAGCTCTAATATCAAAAAACGCTGGCAGGGGGTGGGTACCGGTTAAAGGGACTTACGTTTTTTGCTAATTTCATCCCATACAGCAACCAAAAAGGATTAAAAAAACTTATATACCCAGCAGAAATTAAGCCAATGCAGAAGTCCCAAAAAAATGCATTTCCTTGAGTGTCCACTTAGGGCTGGCTCCAAAAGCGAAGGAAAAACCATTAACACCAATGTTAAAATGCCTACTTCTACAGCTGAGTTTAAAATGCTTACAACCCCAAAAAAGGATTGGGTTTCTTTGCTGAATAGCTCATCTCTGTATTCATACAGGCTGTACAGGGGTTAATTTTTCTATAAATCATCAGTTTTGCAGATATTATGGCTTAAAGTTATGCGCAGAGTTGGATTATTAGGAGCGTAGCTGAGATGAATTACAGGCAGACGCAATATAGCCATTTGCCAGAAGGTTTACGGCAAACCCAAACTCCACCTCTTCGTCTGTTTCTAGGTTGACCAAGAGTTAGGTTGGGCCATTGCTTGACTTCATAATTCCTTTTCAGGGACCAACGGGTGCCGTCACTGAGACTGAGTGATTTTACATGGACTTTTAGGTGTTTTGATCAGAATTTTTAATCATCCCGTTTTTTATGTTGTGCATGTAAACATCATATCCTGTTTCCAGAAGCTGGAATAAGCATGGGATTTATGCAGGATTGTTATAATGTAAGGACCATAGTGCTTTGTTTTGGCACCAGGTTTTTAGAAGGCAGTCTTCATCCTGTATAGCAGGAGATCTGAAGTCTTAACTGGTTATGAAATATAATAATGACATGAACACAGACAATTTGGCACGCATTTATTTATTACTTTGATTAACCAAGAAGTTAAAGAAAATGGTAAAATGTCTCCTCATCAAGAGAGACCTGGCAAAAACACACAAAACAGAACATAAAGCAGACTGAGTTCACAGGAACAGATAAAGAGAACCAGATACATGAAACCAAATCCAGTTTATAAAAAAACAGCTGCACAGTTTCAAAGCATTGAATCCTCCCATGGAGACAAAATCATTAAGCTGCTGTGTTTTCTGAGGGTTATTCCTGGACTAGAGCCGAAAAAGGAGAAAGCTCCTCTACCAAGATGTGAGTGAGTCCTGTACCTGGTAGAGCAGCCATGTAGTAAGGCAAAAATCATCACAGCTGTTGGCCAGTGATAGGAGATTCAAAAAACAGAAGGCATATTTCCCAGTGCGGGTTTGTATAGTCTGTAAATAGAAACAAATCAAAGCTGCGGTCTCCAAAGGCTTAATGAAAGCCAGGAAACCGAATAATAAAGTGCACAAGTCATTTGTGTTATCATCTATAGGGGAAAAGAAATGCATGAAAACATGCTTGTTAAAGGTATTATGCACATTGCCTTGAAAGTTAGGAAAATAACATCCCATTAAGCTGTCTATGATGATCATTCAAGAGATACTCCCCTGTCAGTGGAGGATGCCGACATTTGGCGAGACAGGATCATAATTAGCTGAAAATGAGAACTGCTCACCTATCTGCACTGCACCTCTGACTGTACACTGCTGCTGCTTAACTAAATCTGGCTCTCGCTGATTAGCATGATTTCTCCAGAGAATGGAGCGATGGATGAGTCAGATGACGAAGGAAGAGCAGAGTGGGGGAAAACCTGCCAGAGGAGAGATCAAAAGTATGCTATTGTGCTTCCTATTAGTCTCAGGAGAAAGGATTTTCATTCCCACACTTAACACTGCTTTGAACCGCAGTTGAAAGAACTCTGGCTGCCCCCTTTATCCATGCTTGAAATTTTCTGGCTTGTAAATTGTTTTTATACGAGGAGTTGGATCCTGAATAGATGACGTTGGTATTCAAAATAAACCAAATACCTTTCATTCATCAGTAAATGGGTTTCAATGAGACGTGTGGGGAAGAATATAGCTGCTGCATTTGGAAATGTAATGTAGCCCTTAACAGATATAAACAACATAAATGAACGCAGAACCATGAAATCAATAGAATATTGTTTATTGTATACAATATACTTTTATTGGAGAAAAATAATCAATGCTGAAAATGGTAAGCTAAAGTCATGAGCTAGCAGTATTGTAAATTCAAGCAAACAAGTCCACCAAGCTAGTTAGCTGTTTGTCTTAGCAGCATCTGTAGCCTTGTTAAGCTAGCTAAAAGCTTAAATTATAGCTATAACATCTAAAACTGGCAGTTCATTGATTCCCAATTAGTTGGCATTGTTGTTGCTCTATCTAACAGTGGCTAGCTAGAGTAGCTAGACTACTCCACTGCCATGAAAGGTGTCACAATATAAAAGTTTTGTGGAGAGAAATTTCAACAAATCCAATTGGCTAAGTGTCTAAACCGAGGGGTGAATTTCGGAACTACTTTGGAGGATTGTTTTAGCAAAGCAACATCAAACAATGTCTAATGCTCACTATAAGTTTTTAAATAGCTAACTGTTTATTTCACATCCATGATCACGATTCCTGTAACCCATACAACAACAAAAAAAATTAACTCTAATGCAATCTAAATATAAAGTAGATACATGCAAACCAAACTCACAATGCTTTGAGACATGGTTGCTTCTTTCACACATGGTTCCAAACAACTGGAGCTCTTTGTGCTCAACACATGCCAAAGCACCACCCAGTGTACAGAGCCAGAATCACCAATGAAAGATATATGTGTCTCAAAATGAACCAAAATAAAAAACCCAATTTGGCTCCCACATTAAATTTTTAAAACTGCTGTAAAGAAATAAAACCTGTCCCCCTAAAAGGCCATTGTTTGTATGAAACAGGAAACAGAACAAAAAGACAGGGGTCACAGACACGGACTGCAATGCTGAATCTTGTGCAGTTCATATACATTTACAGTGATGGCCACAAGGCTTGCAGATGTGGGAGGCAGGCAAAGGTAAATCGGACAAGCTGTCCAATCCAGGCAAATTCCAAGAGGCTGGCTGAGAACAAACCACGCAGACATTATAAAAACAAGGAACACCAATGCTGCTTCAGAGGAGGATGAACTGGCAAGAAGACAGGGCAAGACAGGCCAAATTCTCAAGGGCAGATGGTTAGTGAAGGACAGTAAACTAAATGATGGATAAAAATCACAAAAAGAGCATGGAAAAAATAGACTGAAAAAAGGCATGGTTGAGCACATAAGGACTGAGATAACACATGGCTGTAATCTGAGAGAAGCCGTTCTAACTCTTGATCAGTGTGGTGATGAGAGAAGGATTTACAGACCTTCTGAGCACTTTGGGCTTGAGACCACAGGGACATTATGTGGAAATCTATTTAATAAGCACAGAAGGAAACATCTGCATCTTTATAAATGCCAAACTTAATTTCTTTCTGAATAAAGGGGCGCTGGTTTAGCTCAGTTGCTGGAGTGGGCGCTTCATGTGGAGGGTCCTTGTTGCACTGGTTGTAGGATCAACAACTGGTATTTGCTGCATGTCATCCCTCTCTCTCACTCCACATTTCCTGCCTCTCTCTCTCTCAAGCTGTCCTGTCTTATAAAGGAAAAGAGCCACAAAAAAAGGATCCTTCTGAATACACACAAAATAGAGCAATCGAGGAATCTGAAAACCACAGAAAGACATCATGAAAAAAGCTCTCTGTTGACTCTTTTCACCTCATTTATGTTGCCTATAAGTGCACAGTATTCAGTGTGAATTATTTCAAATCCAACTTCATCATTTTTCATTTGGACATTTTCATTTGAAATATTCTGTTGCTTATATTGTCATCTTTCATTATTAAGTTTAATTCTTGGTCACATTGCTTTAGAGCATCCACCATCCGTTCAAGCAAAGAAAAAATCTTTAAACAAGTGACAGAGAGAGAGAGAGAGGTAGATTTAGAGAGGAGCAGGGTAGACCATTTCTTTTTCAAATTCATTGACATAAAAGCTTTAGCGTCATAGCTATTACATGTTGCTGAATTCCTCTAGGGGAACTCTTGTCGCTCGTAATGAATCACACTATTACTCAAACTAAAATAAGTTGTCACCCTGCTTGAATCATTATTCATTCATTTGAGCATCACTGTGTTTTTGGTTTGTGGTGTGTGTCAGGGCCCAGAAAAGCTCGCTGAAATTCCCATTGAAACACTGAATTACACCCAATTTTAGAAATTCCAGCTATCTTGAGTGTCTTATCTCTCTTTCTCTGGCTTAAATTCAGCTTTGATTTACAGGTTTACACAAAAACTCACTCCTTGGACAGAGGAGATGAAGCACCATTTACAATTGAATTAAAGTATTGATTCACTTTGGTGTCGTCTTCTCCGCTGGGAGCTGGGCTTGAGTGGCTTTGTTTTCATTCTGATTGTGATGTAAACATAACTGGATGGTCTTTTCTAAGAGATTAATTTCTATCAATAACTGTCATTTAAAGTACCTGCAAATTACATCACTGTCGTCTTATCTGACCCTTCATCTAGCATTGCCTGACATCTAGGCTTTTGCCTTTTATCTGCATACACACAGACACACGTACACACACTTCTTACAGACAAACCTTTCTTCCCTATCTGCGCTTTAAAGCGAGAAAATGTGTTATCAGTGTGCCGAATGAACACCAGCTGGGAGGAAAAGTGGAGAAACGTGAGCTGTATGCTAACTCTTACATGGTAATGCAATAGCTATGATTCACTTTGGAATGAAACACCGTCAGGGGGAAAATACAAACATGGTTATCTTTTATAAAGTTAAAACAATTAGTCTTTTGTTTGATTTTTTACATAATAGTTCTAATAGTTCGTAATTCAATTACAGTCCAAATTGCAATCTGCTCTTAAAATATGAGGATTTGCTTCTTTGATGAATGAATGCTGCAGACTTCACTGAAATAAAACACATGGAAAATCTTTAACAAGCAACATGGGTTATTGTGCTTAAATGCATTGACCACATGCATATGAGGCCGTTTTCCTCTAACATCATGTTCATGGTGGAAAGATCAGCTGTTATAATCTTATGCCACTGTGTTGGTTGTAAGATATTTAAGTGTAAGAAATAAGCTGAAATAAGCAGACAGATAATGGTAGCATTTTATCTAAATTGTTGTCAACTAGGATTTCACCTCTGCTGTATAAGACAATTCAATGGAATAGTAATATTGTTATTCAACCATTTACTACCTAAAGGTAATATTATCCAAGTAGCGGCTAAATGTTAACATTAGCTGTTGTCTGATGGTAGCCCGTTGGTAATCAAATATGATGTCTGATGAACCCCTGAATTGTTGATATTCATTGTTTTTCCAGTTGCATAGACATCAGTGGCCAGTCAATGAGTTCATACATCTTACAACCAACACAGCTCAGCACAAAAATAGAGTTTCTCATTCTGAGCGTGATATGAGAGGAAAATGGCTACCGTTTAATTATGGTGAATAATGGAACAAAATCCCAAAACATTGGCAGCATTTATGTACAGAAAAAGGCCAATAGGTGTTTAACGAACCATTCAACTCAAGTGTATGTCTATTTTACTTACTGTCATTACTTCTGAGTCATCTAAAGAAAGAGTACAGTCACTGACTGCACTTTTCTGACCGATGAGGCTTTCCTGAACTCATTCCAATGCCCATTATCTACACCAATGCATGAAGAGTCAATCAAACCCACTGCAGGCTTTTTACCCTGAGGAATGATGTAACAGAGTGCAAGTGAGTGCACACCTGGTGGAAATTACCTTGCATTATGGCACTCGCTGAAATACCTGCTCGCTTTGCATCATGCAGTCTGGAGCTGATTGTTCTAGTGAAGAGGTAAAAGGTCTCTTAAGGCAACTTCTGGATGACATTCTTTCGACTGGCAATCTGTTAAATGCTATATTCTTTTTTCTGCTGATGTGCAAGTGATGTGTGAATTTTTTTTTATGTCAGCATTAAGACCTGATCAGGTTTGAGACATCACAAACTGTTTTTATTCAATTCAGTTATAAAAAACTAAAAAGTCTTTTGTTTGGTCAAAAGTTTCCTGAGGCGTTAAGGTGTGCTTGGTTCAATTATGTTCTACACATAAGCAGCTGTGCATATATATTTTTTTTACTGCTGAACAACATTATAGGACAATTGCATGGTTCATCTGCAGCCTCTCACTGTTAATTCAATTTCCAAGGGTTATTATTATTGGAAGAAGACAAACTGGTAAAACACAGAGGCAACAAACTCTGTGATGACATGGTAGGATGCTAAGCTAGGTAGGGACTTCCAACACTTAATTCATGGGCCTTTAATTAGGAATTATGCACCAGTGTTTGGGAAGGCATGATTTAGAAGCCAATTTGTATCATGTATATGATAAAGAGAACACTTTGCTGAATACTTTATTATTTGTTCAGGATATTCTGCATCAGGGGTTGACATATTGTGCTATTCATTTGTTTGTTTATGTATCTAAAAACGTAACAGCATGAAGCTGTTATTTGAGATGCTAGATTTCTGATTTCATGAGCCATACGCCATATTCATCACAATTCAAATTGAAAAAAAGGCTTGAAATATTTCACTTGACATTTCATGATATTTTAATTTATTGAGATGCACTAGTAGAACATAATTGGGAAGTTATTGGGGAATTTGGATCTACCGTTTTTTCACAACTCTTGTTATTCTTCTTTTCTAAATCTTCCAAACAAGATAGAATTGTGCCCAGGTTTTTTTAAGCCTGTATTTTAAATTAATAAAACAGGTAGGGGCTAAACATTATTTGCCCTACTTCTCTGCATGCTAAAATAAACACTTGTTACATCCTCTGTTCTTATGCATAGGTATTTGAGTTGGAGCTATGCCACAAAGCCCAGTATGAAACCCTTGACTCTGCTGTGCATCCACAAGGTGTGCTGTATCAATAAAAGCTATATTGCTTTGTCATGAGGATCATGCATGGTGTTTAAAGCCGCCGACACACAAGTGCAAGACTGACTATCCCAGAGCTTAGTACCACTGTTTGATCTGTTTACAAAGTCTAGTAAAAGGACAAGGGGAGACTGGGAGCTGATGTGAAATGTGTCAGACAAAGGCTGAAATGAGGGTTTTTCAAAGACATCAGCCTGAGATAAGAACTTTTGGAGTTGTAAATCATGCAAAGCTACTACAAAGCTATCATGTGGACAATATAAAGCCTGAAAAAAGAGCATAATAGCCCACTTTTAATCCTGTTCATGATAGCATAGAGGCATGCATGATAGCAGGAGTGTGCACTAAACTGCTTTCCCAGTATCTCTACTTGAAGGAGAAAAGTTTGTAAGTGGAGGAGACACAATTAAGCAGAGTGAGTCATACAGAAGCCCGCAGCAGACTGAGTTTGTTGACTTTCATCATATTGAGAAAACATTTCAGTCATCTCCGTTAAACTCCTGCAGCTAAGTTTGGCTCTTTCATTTGAGTGTGGTTTATACAAGAGCATTAATGTGCAAGCTGGCATCATTGTCATCTGCACTTTTGATTCTAATACTGGTGAAAGTTGGGGGACTGACCAGGGGAGTGCTGATACACTAGTGAATAAGTTGTCTCTCCCACAGGCCTCAGAGCTCCCCATTAACTGCCATGAACAGGGCTTCTTTCTCTCTTTCTCTCTCTGCAAATGAGCAAACCAGAGAAAAGCCCAAACTGATTTGAATTCCATTTGAAAGGCTTACCAACACCGAAAACGAATCACAATTTTATGCTCTGCTATGTCCCTCATGTCACAGAGGCTTTGGTTTGCTACACTTCTCCTCCTCACAATATGTCAGCACACTGTAAGCCTTTGTCCTGCTGTAATTGAGTATCACAGGGCCTGATTTCAGCACCCTCTTATAGCCCCACAGCTCCGCATGGCGGGCTTTGACAAGTAATTCATAGTTTGCTGAGTAGTGCAATGAATGCTTTACACTAATCTCCCCTCAGGGATATGGTGTGTTGTCAAACCTCCTGTTAGGGTGTGCTCCTAGAATACTTATTGTGTCCGAGGATGTCCTGGACAAGGGAAAGTTTGTGTATTTACGCACAAGCCAGAGAGTTAGGGTTGCATTTGTAAGGTGAATTCCCACCACCGTACTGCAGAGGCAGATGTGCGCAACCATGAAGAAACCATATGGTGGTCATAATGAGGCTTGTTTAGAAATTTCACTCTGGGAAAAGCATAGCAATCTGCTAAATCTGGCAACATTTGCTATCTCATGGGCCCAGCTCCAGCCTGTTTACTGCAAAACTAGTGCTAATATGCTCCCATAACTCTGTGGCCTGCAAAAAAGACTGCTTATTGACACACTGCCAACAATTACTGTGCAGCTCTAGGTTAAGTTCATGTCCATTTTAGCCCTCTTACAAACCAGCTCAGGCTAAACAAGGTGAGTCAAATATACTCTGCAGGTTATGTGAGTTTGATTTCTCAGTACAGATCTGAAAAAATAAAGTTCCATTTAATCTAATTTTATCTATCTTGTTATTTATTCTATTCAGCACCAGGCAAGGAAAAAAATGTCCTACTTTCTGCCTTCCAGAAGCTTATCTTAGCTTTTAATGTGGAAATGCGACGCATTTTCTTTATCAGAAAACTCTGAGCTATTGAAAAAATTTGACATATTTTATGAGGATATGAAACATATACAAGTTAGTTTTTAGTTTACACAGAAAACTTGTGTAACATAATCTATTTTAATGTAATTCAGAAGGTGACAGCCTCATCATTGGTATACAATTGCCAGGGGTGTGTCAAGATTACAAGGGGGGGCATGGCCCCCCCTTGTAATCTGACTGGCCTCCCCAAACCCTAAAAACTTGGGGCCGGATTTAGGAAGATTTCATGCATAGCGTACTAAATTGCGAGTTCATTCTAACATATTGCACGTTTGGTTTGTGTGAGTTTTGCACCATGGAGAGTTTGGACAGAAAGCATGACTGTAAGCGCAAAACAAAACTCAGTCATATGGTACTAGAGGTATTAGTGGCTAATTTGAATAAGCATATTTATGAGCTAGATCAAAAGAAAATCTGAATTTTCTGAAGAAGAAACACATCGCCGTTCTGACCTTACCATATCCAAAAAATATACACAGGATTATCCATTCGTATGATACTCTCACGTTAGTAGTTAACAGTATCAAACTTCATGCTGCCCCTGCTCAAGTCAGTGCTGCAGTTGGGACCTCTGTCAAAATAGTCTGGACACACCCCTGATAACATTCAGTTGATACAGTATAAACAACATGCATTAACTTGAAGAGAAAGCAGGCATCATGTTGATTTGTCACATGTTTCCCTCATTAAATAGAGCCAGCAGCACTGACTGGTTGGTTCCAGTCTGGTCAGAGGGGTGCTTTGACCCACCAGTAGCTACACCCAACAGAAATGTCACAAGGCCAGTAAAGCTGTACTTTATTGTGAGTCAAACCAGGAAAGATCTGTGTACACAAGTTATTTGTAAAGGCACATTGCCTTCGATTCTCATATTGTTTTGGGCAGGCGAAAGACTCTTCTTATAGAGATGAGCAACATTAGCATTAGTATGAGTTGTCTTTCTGGTTTTCTAATGAATGGAAGTGTGATGTTCTCTTCTTTTTAGCTGTTTTGTTCCCCACCACTTTTCCTATAGGCCGCAAGCTATTCACCAACTAGTCGAACTCTTTCCGCATCCTGTTAAAAAGTATTGGAGATTTTTTTTTAAGCTTTTCCATGCATGCTGTGGTCTAAAACCATGCTGAAGGGGGCTAGTTGTGAACTTCAAATTCAAAACAAAAAGCTGAAAGACACTAAAATGCTCCATATAGCTCAAGGGAATGGCTAACTTTGGGGGAAAATGAAGAAAACGTTGAAATTTGAGTCATTGTTGCAAAAAAATACATTGAAAATATAACTGGGGCCAAAGCTTGTAACCAAATAATCTATATTTACTTCAGTCAATTGGAACCAGGCAGAACAAGTAAAGTCAACAAAAGCATATTAATTAATTATAACTATTATAATCTTATAGTCTCTTCAGATGTTTCAAAGGTTGCTGCATGGCCAAACTTAAATGCACCAACACACAGGAGGCATAATAATTATGATATCATATTATGAATGACCTAATGCAGCACATCATATTGGAACCTTAGCCGGTGTTCATTCGGCACACTGATAACACATTTTCTGTCTTTAAAGCGCAGATAGGGAAGACAGGGTTGTCTGTAAGAAGTGTGTGTACGTGTGTCAGTGTGTATGTGTGTGTGCAGATAAAAGGCAAAAGCCTAGATGTCAGGCAATGCTAGATGAAGGGTCAGATAAGAAGACAGTAATGTAATTTGCAGGTACTTTCAATGACAGCAGGTGAAGCTGCTGTTTCTTAACTTCAAAAAAGTCACACAGTGTCTCTGAGGGCCCGATCTACTAAAGGTTTGCGTTTTACAAAAAAGTTTTACTAAAAATCCCTTGATGAGCACGATGGGACAGAATAGACTGAGTGGACATGTCATGTTATCTATTGAGAATGACAGATCAAAGAAAATGGACATACAGTGCATCGTGGACAAGTCCGTGGAGCTTAAGGCTAGTCCAGACAGTGGTGAGTAGGCCTAGTTCATATTGATTTTTTGTTTGTATGTGAAGATGTGGGCAGCTGTGCCAATTTTAATAAACTTTACAGCTGTTGATACAGTGACCCACTGTGCTCTCATTATATGAAAAAGTTAAAGTGGGTGTCAGAATGATGCGGTCGCTATCCGTGGTGCTGAACTGCTTTGAATTTGTGTAGTTTTATTATTATTATTTTTGTGTTCTCTTGGTTTGATTGACTAAAACATGTAGTAATGCTTGTAAGCCCAGCTTTTGCGGGCATGTTGCAAAGCGATGTTATGATGAGCTTTACAGTGACCGCAGCCATGTGTGCGTAACGCTGTGCCAGTTTGCACCTGCCTTTCAAACGTGCTAAATATAGACGCAAATACAGCGTACGGTATCTGCTTCAGGTTTGATAGATCACATTGCGTGTGCTAAATGATTACATTTGCATCTCCTCCTCCCAGTATTTTGCGCATTCTGATGATCTACATGTATTCTGCATATTCATGAAGGCAAACACGCTAAATGATTTGCGAGTGCTATTTTGCTCATTTGAAAGACGCAATTCTCAGTGCTCCCGGTTAGTACGTCAGCTTTGCGTGCGCTATCAAGTTTGCACGTGTTTTTATACACGCAAACCTTTAGTAGATCGGGCCCATTGTGTTCTACAATAAAGAGAAATTATGTGTAGGAGGAGTCACGTCCCATGCTGCCTTTTTCCCCCGACCCGCTTTCTGCCTTCTAAATAAATAAAGTACCATTTGACTACATGAACTGTAAGCAGATTATGAAAGCCTGCACAGGTATTAATGGATCTGCATTTCCGTAGGAGAAAATCTGTGAATCTCTGAAATTTGTCCGACCTAGGTTGAGGAAAATCTAAAGCCGGAGGCCATGTAGCAAAACTTGATTTTTAACCAATATAAAACTACTACTTTAGTTCTGTAAGATCACAAATTACCTTTGATTCAGAGTATTTTTGAGATCTTGACCATCTGTGGATTATCATTTTGAGCCCCCATGAAATCATTGATCTCATAATTAAAACTTTGTACTGATCAATACCTTTCTAAAGGGACTGAAAACACAGTTCCACCCAGTTCAGATCTCAAACTGGCCATCTCTCTGGTATATGTGATTGAAGGTGATCCTTTTAACTTTCCATGCTCGAAGGAACATTCACCTTTAATGGCCAGACATATAACAAGATTATGTCTGTATATCAAGACTGATTGGCATAATGAGTGATGGGTACAGCCTGTCTGTAACTGCTGTGTCAGTACAGAGAAGATCACATCAACATACTGCTGTCGGGAACACAAAACACTCCCTGATGTATCCTCACTGATAAATATTTGTGGTAAGAGGTACACACACAAACCCATACATATGAAGAGCTGATTTGGAGGCAGACAACCTAATTAGTGGAAGGTCAGCTCTTCACAGAGTTGATTCCTCAGGTGACACCATGCAAATGAAATCTTCCCAACATCCCCTGCTAGGCTCAAACAATGACTCATCACAACACTATCAGGACAAAACAGTGAAACTGTAGAGGAAAAGATCTTACTTATTTGTCTATCATTATGATACAAGTAAAACATAAGTAAAACCCACTAAACTGACATTTCTTACTGTTTTTCTGCATCAATTGGCACAGTTTAAGATGGAATCTCTTACCTGGCTTATATTTGTCACTGTTTGATAAAGTCTAATTTCAAAACACTCAGTTGACTCCAGAGGATTTTAAAATCGCATTTAGAGACACAGTTATAAGTGTCAGGGTTACATATTCTAACTCTGCGGAGGTGGGTCAAAGGTCTTGGTTTCCAACATCAACCTCTCCCTAATCAAAACCAACAAGTCCCAGGTCAAGTGACGAGTCAACATAAAACAAGGTCCAACCTATCAAACCTATCAAAGACTAACAGTTCCAGGGTCAATTTCGAAGTTATGATCAACAGGTTCCATATCAGAGACCCCTCAAAGGCCAGCAAAAGCCTATTGGTCAGGCATCTACTTCCAGGTCTGGTACCTATTAAGACCAAAATGTCCAAGGACATGTGCGAAGTCAAGACCTACCACACTTAGGTAGGGAACAACTTAAGTGTGGTAGTCACAAGTCAGTTTTAAAGCAGGTTAAGTGCAAAATGTCCCAAGAATCAATCAGCAACTACAAAGTCAAGTCCCAAATCAAGTCTAAAGAGTCCTAGGTTACCATGTCAAACCAACAAGTAACAGGTAAATGAGTGCTAAACTAAGCTTGTCAGGACATCTTGACCAATGTCAGGACCACAGGTCCTAGATCAAGTTCAATCACCAACAACCAGTTCAAGGTAAGGTCCCTAGATGATATCTTCAGATCCCATGTTAAGACTACCGAGTCTCAGGTCATGGTCCCAGACCATCAATACATTAATCAGCTGCAAGCTGATGCAACAAGTACCAACAAGTCCAAAATCATCTCCACAGTTGAAATTAACACATCCTGTGCTCAGTCTTTTTGTTAAGATCAAAAAGTCCCAGGTCGAGTAGTGAGCTAAGACTGTATGTCAGGGCCAACAAGTCCTAGAGTAGAAAATTCCCAGGCTACAACCAACAACACTTACAGTATGTCAACATCAACAAGCACCAGCTCAAGTGGTGACCTGAAGTCATGACCACTAGTCCCTGATAAATATGAAGTTAGATCCACTCATTTATAGTTAACAACAAGTCAGGACAACAACTGTCTCAATCAAGACAAAAGCATTCCACACTATGTCCTGAGTAAAGACCAAACTGACCTCTGCCAACTAGCTTCAGACTGATATTTCCCACGCCACTTCCAATGAGCTCTAAGTGAAATACCCCGTCAAGACCTATAACCCCTTCATCATTTGCAAATACATGGCATGTCTTAGGTCAACTGCAAGTCAAGACCAGGAAGTCCCAAGTCAAATCAAAATCAAAACCACAAGTCAATAACTGTACAACACGTTCAAGATCTACCTCAAACAAGGAATTGCAAGTATTTAGTTTATGTAAGTCTAGCCTGAGAAGTCCCAAGTACTTGTCACGACTCACAACCAAGTCCAAAGTAAGGCCCAAAGTCAAGACCAAAATTCATCAAGCCAACCCTTGCAGCTAATCATACACAAAATTAAATACCATTTTAAATAATGAAGATTAACAATTAGGAATCAAAGTATTACAAGTGTGACTGAGGTTACAAGGTACAGTATACCTTGATATACTTTTTATTGAACTTTTATAGTTCTATGAATGTCCTGAAATACCAAAATGTGTCTCTTTGCGTATTTTGACTGAAAGAAAAAGTCAGAGAGGAAAAGAGTTGGGAAGAAATAAAAGACAGAATTGTTAAGAAGATATTATGCCCATTGCACCCATCACATTTGATGAGGGTCTTTTAACACTCTGGGGTTAGTGGGAAATACTGGTACTATTATTTTTCTTTGGTGTTAAATCAGCCAAAAAACATCATCTTTTACTGTCATTATTCTTCTGAGGATATGTTGCTATCAAATCTCTTCATCTTGAGAGCCCTTTTCTTTTTACACTGAAAATGCAACATTTATGCAGATTTAAAGCACTCTGAGGAAATAGTGTTTGTACTTTGGGCAGTTCTTTTTCTTTTCATGGTTACTTCACAAGAAAAACTTGATGGAGTGGAAACATTTCAGTGATATGCATTTTGATGCTTTGATTTCCAAAACAGCCATATTTATCACTGCTCCATTATTGTGGTCAATTTCACAGTTAATTCTACAGCCAAGCTTTCCTTACAGAAATGAGATGGGTCCAAACATCTAATTCAGCTTTCAGCCTGCAGACAGTCAGACCTCCTGAGTCCAAGTCTGTTTTAAGCTCTTATTCACTCTTGGGCGAACTAAACAGGCTTAATTTGTATCGTGAAGACCCCCCAAACGAATCCACATTAATCTGCTTATGCAGAAGTGAGAGGGATTTAAACTCCCATGGAATAAGACTTTTATTGATTAACAGATTAGTGAGTTGTTTCTCTTATAACTTGTTCATTGAAGACAAGTAGACAGAAAAATACACCAATTAACCAAGCTGACCTGTGCCAACTAGCTTCATACTTGTTTCTTTGATATGAAAGGCTGTAAAACTTCTTTTTGGAAGTGTACGGCTGCATGTGGGAGAATATCAATCAGCAAGCATCAGAGTTTTTGACACATTGATGAGCAGACATAGGGGAACGTCTGTGTTTCCTCTCTGTTTTAGATGTTGAACTGCAATAGCAAGCTTTTGATTCAAGGGTATATTCTAGACAGAACCAGTTCCATCTCATCTTTTATTTTTCCCTTCATTTCTAAGACACTGTCCTCTGTCGCAGCGTAGATCTGCCTTTACTTCAAGGGCATCCTGATGTTTTCTTGTCACACTATGTTCCAACACAACTACAGAGCAGGCTCTGGGTCACAACCACAGCTGGGAAAGCTATATGTTTGAATATAGAAGGAACTGATGGTAAAGTTCAGGTGAAAATTTGGTCAGATGAGTCATTGTCAGATTGATGGTAACATAGAAAATGAGGTGCTTTTAGATGCTGCTGAAGCCACAGTGTGAAAGAAAGTTGAGCAGTTCAATCTAAGGCCTCCATATGTTGCAAACAACATACTGTATCTAATCTCATCCCCTTTTCTCGAGAATTCAGACTCTAGATTGTCATTGAAGTATGCCCCAAATCTCCACTGTGATGTTAAATCTTGGACACAAAGCAGCAGAAAAAAACAATCCAAAAAAAAAGAATGATGGCATCATCAAAACACAAAATAATTGGCAGACAGATACAGACAATTCAACAAACACAACATGACATCAGCAGTGATTGGAGCTTTTGTATAGCCAAAGGGTAAATCAATATGGCTGCTTGCGACTGACAGGATTATCCTGTGCTGTCACTGAAACAGAGGGACAAGGATTTCAGAGTGATTAGTGAAACGTATGTGGGTTTGTGCAAATTTGTTGTGCAGTCCTGTCAGTCAAAACAAAAGAAAAGATTTCATTCTATTGCCGAAATAAGAGAAATAACACTTTCTGACAATAACAGGAGTTCTTATCCAAACTGATGTCACAATGCTACTTTATTTGATTTCTCTGGGAAAAAAAAGAAGATACATTTCAATTTTGAAATGAAAGCTGCAAATTTTTCTCTTGTGAAATTAAGTCTGAATTATTGACCTTATGAAGCCTCTTGGCTGTTCTACACTGGGATGCTAATTCACAAGCTCCTTATCTTCACTGCCCAGGTTGTGTTCAGGTTAGTGCCAGGTGTTACACAAGGCTGAGATTACTCACCATTGGATGCCACAACCCATCTGGCTACTGTAATAATAAATTCAACAATTAAAATTCATGACTTTTTAAATAAGGGGCCTGCTTTTGTTTGACAAAATGTTGTGAAATGGTTAAATGTTTCTGCTTTTTGAAAAAAGCAGAAACACGTATTTATGTTTTAACAGCTTTAGTTTTTCTGTGTCAGAATGCAATCTTTTAAAAATCTGATGAGCTCACTGATTCACACGATTAAAGGAATATTTTTTTTTAAGTGGGGTTGTTTGAGGTATTTCTCAATAGTAAGTGTATTACCCACGGGGAATGCTTGGCCCCTTTTGTTGCAAAACTGCTGCACATGGGGTCAATTTTGTCACATATTGTAGCAAGTGTACGCTAGATTAAGAATTTTCTTTAGCACGTTACTTTCTCCAATTTCTTTAGAAGTTAAATTGGAAAACCAGGAGAGCCAAATAAAAGTGTGTCTGTAAGGTGAGTTTTCAGCTCACACTTTTACTTATAGCATAATGACACAACCAATGGTCTTTGAGGTATGTCAACCTCATCAAAATAATACACTGTGTTAGCTGGTGAAGGGGCAGACTGAGCTGAAATAACAAACTCTACATTTGTTAATTAAAATTGTTTCAAAATCAGAAGCAAAAATATTGAGCTTCACAATATATCCGTGTACCAGGTAAACGTTGACTCATACATAATGGGCCTGATTAGTCTGTACAAAAAGAAAGTGGCTTCCTGAAAGCAAAGTAAAGTGCTGAACATTTTCTAAATAGAGCTTACACTTAGGTCAGATTTTTATTTAGATGAGCTAAATTGCAGGTCAAGTTGACTCCATTTGCCGCAGTTGATAGCCTACCTTCTGTACCGGTTCTCTGGCCAGTTGCGCAACAAAAGGGCCGAGCTGATCTCCTGTGAGTAGAACATTTACCAGAGACAAGTACCATGTACAACCCCACTTAAAAAAGCCAAAAACCTATCAGTTTAAGTGTGATATTGGACAAGATCAATTACTTTAATTGGGGTCATTATTTAAGGCATGTTTTCCTAGAGTCGCGTTCTCCTTTAACATCTTAAGTGCCAACAAGAGGCTAAATTTGCCCCTTTCCAGTGTCCTAGTCGGTGTTCCCTGTCCTAAAGATCCAGTCGCCCACACTGTGCAAACCTATGTGCCGCCTGAACTCTGGGATCCAAAGTCAGTTGCTACTACTGACTCTTAGCCCAACACCCTATCACCTGTCTTTGCTAATCACTAGAAAGATTCCCCGCAAGCAACCCAGAATACATGTGTCTCTGTAGAGCTGCTGCAATTTTTCCCTGTTCTTACAGAGTTTTAGCAGAAGTCCTCTGTTTCTGCTGAGCAGCACTGGTTGTCAGGTCCAGAGTCAGGGGTCCTAGGCAACGACTTGTCAGATCCAGAGTTGGGGGTCCTAGGTGACCATTTGTCAGGTCCAAAGTCAGGGGTCTCAGTCCTTGACTCGTCATGTCTAGAGTTGTAATTCCCGGGCGGCAACTCGTCATGTCCACAGTTGCAAGTCCCAGGCGACAAGTTGTCAGGTCCAGAGTCAGGAATCCTCGCCTCTTCTGTTCCTGATCCTCCTTCTGTCTGGCCTGTTGCTGATCTACCTCCCAATTCTGTTTCTGTCTTGTCTTTTGTCGGTCCATTTCCTGGTACGGTCCAGTGAGAAGACACCCCTTCCGGTTTTCCATTAGCTTGCACCTGTCCCTTGTTCACTGTTGGCAGTTAGGGTGACACCAGTTCCTGATCCTCCTCGTTGCTCTCTTCACAAGAGTCCTGCTATCAACCAGTTGCTCGTCCTCTGGAAAAGTTTGTTCATCCAACTGTCCTCCTGTGGTCTCTTAGTCTGCTTCCACCTCGCCTCCAGGCTATCTGCAGAAAGACCCTTGCTCTGCCTCTGCCCTAAGCTCCAAGCCCCCTCTGAGTTCACTTTGCCAGATTTTTTTTTATCTCAGTGCAAGACTATTTAATGCTCATTCTCCTGAAAACTGTTTCTCTGTTGTTGACCCTGCCTGCCTCTGAGCTGCCTGTGTTGTCATTCACGTGATGTCTATCCATGATTACAGGTTCTGCCTCAATGTCTCTGTTTTTTGTCTGCCTTCCCCCCTTGGCTGTTTGATGATTCCCTGAGACAACACAACTGTATGAGTACAGCTATTTACTTACCTGTTGATCCCTAAAGCTATGAAACTCTCACGGCGCACCACACTCTTACTTTGCTCGGTCCTGTTAGCTAACATGCTGGCTCCCTTAAACCTCCTTCAGATCCCAATTCACCATTACTACCTACTTTTCAGCTTATACTGAGTGCTTACCTGGTTCTGTCTGCTTCTTCAACCAAATCTCCTGCCTGCATGCTTGTCCATGGTACTGCTCACCGCATCCAGATCAGTCCTTAGTGGTAGTGATAGAAGTGATACTGTGTCTAGAGATGGCTCTTCGTTGGTTTAATTTCGTGCCTGAAAATCCAGTTGTGTTTTGGGTGCTAAATGTGTGCTTCCCATAAATTTAATTTAATTGATGTTTGTGTTGATAAACTCTCAAACTGTAAGTAGCATGCTAGCAGTTAGCATTAGTGAATAGCCCACTAGAGGTTAGCATGCCAGTTATTAGCGCACTAACTAGCTAAATGCACAGTTACAGTATATGCAACTAATATGCATCAATGGTACTCTGTTCTTTATCACACTAACCACAACTCTAACCCGGAAGGGTGGGTATACAAAAAATGTAACTAAAATGGGCTTTAATTTTGTATATCAACATTCATCACATTATTCGAATCCTTGTGGAATTGGGGTTTTAGTTAAAGTACATTTGAATGATGTTTTTAGTGTTGTTTGAAAGGATTCCATATTTAGAGCACCTTTCAGATGTAAGCAGTACTATTTATTATAATGCATAAACATTCAGTTGATTTATCTCAATATTTCTCATTACAGGTGATTGTTGACAAGAAACATGATCCCAGATAAATTAGAAAACATTCCTGACTTTTTTTTTTTCGGCTTAAATGTGTTTTTAAAAAAGAGTGAGTTTACTTCAGTAATTTTCTGATACATATTTTTGTATGTACATGTTTTCTAACCCCACACTGAGCTAAGAACTCAGAGTCTTCATGTTTTTTTACGACTCAAGTTTTATTGTATTTTGAATTTTAAACAACACATATCCACAACATACAGGACAAAATAGTGCCGAGCGGAAGAGTGAAAAAAAAAAAAAAATCACGATAAAATGTGTGACTTTGACTGGCATGAAAAATAATAAAAAACAAACAGACAAATAGACAAAACAACAAACAAAGAAGAAAAATACTGTATCAATGTACACATTATATAGTCTGGCATCCAAAAAAACAATCAGCTGGTGCCCAGAAGGTTCCCCTGTGGTGAGTGAAACCGCAGAAACTTTCCCCATTTATTTTCCTACCTCATTTATTAGACTGTAGGATATTCTCTCAAAAGCTGCCATCCTGCCCAGTTCTGAGATCCATTCCCAAAATGATGGCCCTTCTACCGCTTTCCATTTTCTCATTATCATCTGTTTACCAACCATGATACTCGTTTGGATCCAGCTTGCAAGTGGTTTTACAATAGTGACAGTATTTTGAGGGTTTCCGAGTATGTAAACACCAGGACAAAACACGTAATCTACCCCCGCAATTTCCGTTTTAAACTCATGGACCTTGGTCCAAAACATCTGTACCTTCGAGCATGACCACAGTGCATGAACTAAGTCACCCACCACCCCGTTACATCTCCAACAATCTGATGTTTCTTTTAAACCCAGTCTGAATAACTTGCTGGGGTACCAGTAGAATCTATGAAAGATTTTAAATTGTATTAATCTTATTCTGATGTCTCTAGACACCTGTTTGGTAATCCCAATAATTTTATCCCACTCGTCATCTTTAAATGTGGTCCCCAGGTCCCTTTCCCACAGTATTATCAGCGCGGTGGTGGTTTTGTAACCAGATTTGTTTATGAGCATAGAGTAATAGCGGGAAGCCCCATGTCCTGTCTCTGAAATACGCTGAATCTCCTTAATGAGGTCCAAGCCCTGGGGAGTATGTGTAGAGTTGAACGTACTGACAAGAAGGTGCCTCAGTTGAAGATATCTCCAGAATTGATTATTGGCTAAATTGAACTGCTCAACTAGATTTGCAAACGATTTAAGGACACCTTCCTCATACAGGTCACCTATAGCATGAATACCCTTGTTCACCCACTCTTTCCATATGACTGGAGATTTGCCAACAAGGAGCTTGGGGTTATCCCATATACCAGAAGAGAGACTTCAGAGTCTTCATGTTAAATCAACACTAATCGCTGGGGCCCTCGATGTGTCATGGACTGGCAGTGAGCTAATCAAGTGTTTGCACACTGACACTCAGGGTGATGAGAAGGACGGAGGAAATAGAGGACCTCCTGGTGGTCTAAACCTACCACTGATGATTGAGAGATGATTGTCCCAGCAAGCAGAAAACTCTTAGTTTGAAGTTAGAGGACAAACAGCTGTTCACATCCTCCAGGCGGGATAGATTTACATGGAAAAGAGGGGCAGATCAATTAATCAGTGGTGTCTGTGACCTTTGTAGTCAGGGACTAATAGAAGTAGCTTGAAGTACAGCACTAGGTTAAGGAGGATAAAGGTAGAGCTAACACTTGAACATTCATATTTAAAAAAAACAACAACAAGTTTTTGTGATGGCAAAGTCTGATTGGCTTTGAGATGTCGGGAATAACAGAAGACTTTAGCTATGCAGGCAGTTGGCTAGTAAATTAATGTGCTCCTGCACCTTTGTGCATGTTAGGGTAAGTTGCAGCCATGGGAAGTGATACAGTGAACACATCCTCAAATTTTACATGAATTGGAGAGAAAACAAAATAAACTTCAAGTGGCCACCAGGTGGCAGAAGTAGACATGCATGTATCGTATTGTCAAACATGAATTTCAGACTAAATTTCATGTACTTTGCATTAAGTTTTTCTGGATGCTTGCTGCCTCTTATCAGTGCGGATGCTATTTTGTATACTATTACCACTATATTTGAAAAATACATAACATGTTTTACAAGAGGTTCTACTGCCTTCGGCAGTGGTGCTATTACTATGATATAAAAAATAGTTTACAGATCCGTTTTGGCAAGCACCATCTTCAACCCTGTGAAATTTGGGGAAGACTGGACATTGTATCACAGAGCTGCTACAGGGTATCATCATAGGTGGCGTTTTGCCTAACAAAAAAAAGGTTGTGTGGATGACATGTTCAGGGTGCTCACATCATTTGGTGCTTGGGCCCTAATCCAGTTTAAGATTGCAAAGATATTCTATATTACTCTTAGTAACTCTCCAGCTGATGTTATTCCAATACACAGTATTATTATCAGTAGTATCATTGTGTTGCATGGGTGTTTTTTTTACCCATACAGAGATGTCGACGGGATCATTATCAATGTTAGTATTAAAAATCGGTGACATTCCAATTCACATTCTCCTAAAGTGTCAAGTTATTTTTGACAAAGCTTCAATAAATCAATTTTGGTGAAGGTCAATATTAAACAAAGGATATAATACTTCATGACTGTTTATTTTTAGTCGTGCTGTGCAGCTGTATCTGTGGTCAATAGTTTGGAAAAAAAACATCCATAAATTTTACAATTACCAGCAATTTTATTTGAATCTTTAGAGCCATAAAAATACCAATTTTCTCCTCAAGGGCACATTTTAGTAAACCGTGCCAATAATTATATTCATGCTGATCAACGAATGCCATCTGCCTCTTGTCTGCTGATCTGAGCCTTTCTTCCTCAGCCTGTCTGAAGGCTTCTGACAGATTTTTAAACTAATCTTTATGTATGGATGCTGTCATGAGCACCTGACCACATTTACAATTCTGATGTATGCAGATGAAGCTCTCATTTCCCTTATTGAGTCTCCTGGTGGTTCTTGAGTGACTGAAGGAGACCTTGGGTAAATACAGCTAAGCAGGGACATGAGAAGCAAACACAGCAAGGTCTCCCTTCCTCACTGTCGCATACATCGGAGTGGGTTTAGATAGGAGCTCTTCCAGAGAAGTAAATCAAAACAAGATTAGATCCATCATGCTTCTGTTTGCCAAAGACGTCACATCCCATATGTACTATTTTAGGAAACCAGTTTCAGTGAAATGACATTCCACTATTCTCACATTGGACGTGTTATTTTTCCCCAACAAAAGTAGCTTGATCAGAAAATGTCACCAAGTTTTGCGTCATGTCGGGTGAAATGTTGCACCTAATAAAAAATATGCTTATAGTAAAAGTAATGTGAGCCACTGAGGCATTGCTCCATTTACAGTTTTATTAAAGCTGTGTCCGTCAGTGTCATGCTGTGAAATGGGAGCCATGGTTGGAACAGGTGGAAGGTGAGGCTTCATCCACCAAACGGTCAAATAAGTTATAAAAAATTAAACTTCACTTTAAACGCTTGGTTCAGTAGGTTTTGCCGTCCTTGGAAATAACAATAAAGCTGTAAAATTAATATTGGATCTTCTTTGCCAAATGTAGTCTGATGTGGTGAACTAGTAACTCACATGAATGATCTGCATGAACAAGAAACACTGAGTTTATTATTCATCTTCTCCAGACACATGTTGTTTCAGGTTTGCAGTCCCTTATTTTCTGCTTCAGCTTACCTTCGTATTATATCCAGGCATAAAGCGTAGTCTAGACCTCCGGTGTTTATATGTCTGCCTGAAAGTTGCACAGTGGCCTGAAGTTACCTGACCAGTAGTTATTGAACAACATCAGCCTTTGGGAGTTATGGTTGTTACCACCTAGGTTGCGTACTCACTCTGTTTTAGCTCTGCTTTTGATCACCACTATCTCCTAAGGGTGATATCTAGCTCTATAGCTGCCAAATGCTAAACTGTGTTTACTAGCTAGAGGCTAACAGTGTCTCTCTGTTGTTTGATGCTGTGTAAGAAAAGATCACAGCTAAGAGTTTTGTTTGTTTGTTTTTCAATAAAAATGGTTTGTACTGCTTGAATAACAGTGCTCTGTGTGTTGTAAGAGAAACAAACGCAGATAAACAGTGTGCAGAAATTCTGAAAATATTGATCAATTGTGTTTTACAGTGTATGCTTCACCTCAGCCATGAGTTCTGAATACTGTAGTATGACAATACAGCAGAGGGTCTTTGTTGTGATCCATTACTCTGATACCTCAGTATTAATCAGGGGACCAAGACTTCCTGCATGCTCTGTCAGAATTCTAATTATCCTCATCACCTGTTCCCTATACATTATAACACTTATTACCCAGCTACCAACTAAAACTATAAATACGTTGATACAAAACATCGATTTATAAATATTTTAAAAATTAAAAATATTTTTTTATACACAGCTTAAAGAAATAGTCCCTTAAATTCCACAGTCAATAGCACTTCCGTGGCCATGGATTCTTAGCAGTCTACTTGCGGAACCGATTGACTTTAAACTGAACCTTTCAAATATTAACCTGTTCATTTGTTATAATTCACATGCAACTGAACATTTCCCTTGAAGGTGAAGTGGAAAAACAAGGTGAATGGGATTGCTGCAAGAATATGAAAGTTGCCTTTTGTCCTCATTTAGCTCTCCTTCTTCTTTGAGCTTTTCAGTGAACACACCTCTGAGGCAAATGTCACAACTTTTAACATTGTTGCTATTATCAGCTTATGACTGAAGTTACTTTGCAGCAATCAGCTACTTACAGATCCACTGACCAGTTCTGCTGTAGTACATTTGACCTCTGCCGGTTGACAGTGTGGCAAAAAACACATCCACCTGCTCACTATACATTTTCTCTTGCACAAGATAACAGTCTGTTGACTGTTATCTTTTGCTGTGACATGCTGCTTGTAGAACTGTTTTGTCTTGTCTGTGTTTTGTCACCACTAATGGCTTTAATTTAACTTACTGTAATCATAATGGTTGAGCTTCAGCGACACACTGAGCATGTAAACACCACAGCAATGGACAGACCAAAACTGATTCACTTGGTTCTATTTTTGTTCTACATATAACTGAAGGAGATTTATTGTAACTACATATTACTTATAACCATGCACTGACACATCTGTAATTCAATGGGCAGTTATAGTGACCTGTCATTGTGCATCACCGGAGCCACAGCAGGAGAAACTAAACAAAATGTATTCCACCAACAGATGTCAAGTCAGGCTGCAATTTAAAGTTTTTTTGTGCTGCTCACAGATTTCACAAAGAAATATTTGTATGTGACCTTTCGGTGGAGCATGCAGAATGGAGTCAATCCAGCACAGGCAGTGGGACAAGAAGGAGGAAATGATGCTTCATGTACCATAAAATGAAATTGACAGTGGAGGAATGGGTGCTAACATCTGTCTGGTTTGCTTGGAAGCAGAGAAGTCACTCTGGTCCTAAAACATGGTTCTAAGTCATAGGCTAAATTTTAAATCATTCATAACAAGCTTTTGAAAGCACCAGATCTAATTACAGTAAACAATAAACTCAACATGCAGGATGTTTTTAAAGATCAGAACACACTGAAGTTATTAAGTACTCGAGACATGATGGGCCAGGTAGTCTTTTTTTTTTTCTTAAAACAAAATCACTTCACTCAGCTGCCCAGAAGAGATTACACATAAGAGGATCCTTAAAATCACATAAGTCAGTAAATGCAGCTTATAAAATGATCCACACATTCATTGTGTAGTTGTAAACTGAGGTTCCAGGTGAAAACATATATGCCAGAGTGTGGAGAGCAGAGAATAACAATGTACGCTTCCCAATTACAAAAGAATCACAGCTTGTCAGCAGCAGCAAAATCAAGTGACAGGTTGGACAGCGTTTTAGAAAGCTGTTTTCTCTGCAGAGTGATGTGATTCTTTTTGCATAAGAAGAAAGAAACACAGCAGCTGATGGTGCGGTGGCGCCCTCCAGTGGACAAAATAATAACTTTAATAGCTGCTATGAGGAAAGAGGACACAGGATTGACGCTTGATGTAATAGTATTTCCTTCATTTCTAGCAAAGAGTATATGCAATTGTGTAATCAAAGCACCTTCTCCCATACATTTTGCATCAGTGGAGTTAAGTGTAACTACAAGATGTACAGTGGTGTGTTTTTACCCCAACATGCTCAAAAGAAACCAGGGTAAGATCTGGAGAGGCATCCAACAAAGGGAGTGTCTTGTTTGTTGAGCATTTTAACCAGAAGAGGATGCTGCGCTCTCGCTCATGAAAGGCCAGAGGAAAAAAATACCAGCAATACCCCAAGTCTGGAGTTAACAGAGGAGAAACAAATGTGCGCACTCTGAAAATCTTTGTCTGACAGAGGCAGAAATGAGCAGCAAGAAAGAGAAAATGTAGACACATAGTTGGGACATGAAGTTCAGATAAGCAGATATCTGGTTAGGGTTTGACATAATAGCAAACATTTGTTAATATGTTTGGACAAATCAGGCAAAACCTCACAAAATGTTTTTTTTACTTCTCACTTTTCTCACCACTTAGTGAGCAGAAGAGGTTAATTTTCCTTTCTCTCTTTTTTTCATCTGCAGATGTTGGGGCGGTCCCTATCAAGGTTTTTGGGAGGTGTTTAGACTCTTCACGTTTCTCACTTTATTGCCAGACGCATTTGAGGCGAAATTTTAGAGTGATTCTCT
Organism: Notolabrus celidotus; assembly: GCF_009762535.1. Lineage (NCBI taxonomy): Eukaryota > Metazoa > Chordata > Actinopteri > Labriformes > Labridae > Notolabrus > Notolabrus celidotus. Next base: position 14,611,336 of record NC_048287.1, on the reverse strand, counting down.
AAAATAGGTTTAAATGTGGTAATGAGCAGGTAGAGGGGACTACAGTTTAGATCACTGAGACAGACAGCAGTCTAGACACTGGAGACTGTGGTGAACTGTAATGGTTAATCAACTCTAACACTGGGAATGTGAATGCGTGTGTATGTTTGTGTAATCTGTGACTTTACTTCTCTGTAGGATGCACTATAAGCTTGTTGTTACACTGCATGACTGTGATGAATATGATTGATTGCATAGAGTAAATGCACATGATTAACCGTGATTACTTATCCAGATTAGCCGCACATTTAAGTGTCTTGTTGTGCACTCGTTTAATGAAACATTAAGTCAACAATTTGTCAGCGTATCCCTCTTGGAAAAGAATCACATAATCCCATTATTCTGACCATTTTGTTGCCTGATTGATCGCTGGCTGATTTCTAGAACAATTAATGTAAGACGCAACAACATGTTCTGTAAGTAATGAAAGCTAGGCAGAAACAAATGTGTAACTGATATTCATATATAAACAGATGTTATCATGAAAGTTTGATGCAATGAATGATTATAAAGACGGTGTATCTTTTGCAAAGAACATCATGTGTTTAAGTTAAAGTTACAACTCTGCTTCTTTGTTTTCTACTTCAGAGCATCTTCGCATGTGACAGCTCTGGAAATTGTTTGACTTCATGACTCAAAGAACAGTGCCCCATTTAACCATAGCTTTTGGTCCAAGTGAGGCCACACAGTCTCATCTTTAAGGAAGGGCAGCCCTCTGATGGTACCATTTTTATGGATCCTGCCCTAGAATGAGGACATGGCTTCACACTAAGAATTCCCTTAACCCTAACCCTTATTGCACCCTAAAAATGTACATGTTCTGTACATGCCTTAGACAAAATATCACACGATTACAGGGAAACATAACTGGATATTTTACAGGAAGGTCTATTCAATTTCAAAGCACCAGAGGACCTTGGTATTCAAATGTTTGAGACACAGAACTGCACCATTCCCATAAGGTTTGAGCCCATTTTTCTGGCAATTAAGACTCAATAAAACTCGCTTTTTTTTTTAACTCACATCCCCTTACGGTTTAAAATACTCATACGATTTCATGACAGAAGATAAGGGTGAAATACACAAATACAGTAAGTAAGGGAAGGATGATGTGGCCTTCTTTATACTGCAGTAAACCACAAACCTGTCTGTCTGTCTGTCTGTCTGTCTGTCTGTCTGTCTGTCTGTCTGTCTGTCTTTCTGTCTGTCTGTCTGTCTGTCTGTCTGTCTGTCTGTCTGTCTGTCTGTCTGTCTGTTTGTCTGTCTGTCTGTGTGAAATGAGAGAGCACAGCTCGGTGAAAATGGCCTGTGACTGAGCAGGAATAGCCGAACCATCACTGCTCCCATCATGCACTTCTGTGTGGTCACCAAGCTGGCATTTACACTGCACAGAGCGCAGGAAGCAAGATGACTGGACTGACCCTCCCTTCATCCCTGTAAGAACCACATCACATGGAAAAGAGAGAGAGAGAGAGAGAGAGAGAGAGAGAGAGAGAGAGAGAGAGAGAGAAAGAAAGAAAGAAAGATCAGCTTTAGAGTGAAAATGGTGAAGAAAAAACAGAGATAGACCACTAGTCAACAAAGTGCAAAAAATCTCAGAGAGAACTGCAGAGCGAGGGAATGGGGAAGAGACAGGGAGGAGAGACAGAAGAGGACGTGGCAGGAGGTTTCGTTGGATGAGATGATTGGATTCTGGGTTCATCTGAGGATGAGTGTAAGGAGGAAGGCTCTGTGTAATTCATGTGTGCTGAAACTAAACAACTATTAACTTTCAAACCACGCTAACTGCTATTTGCACTTCCACTGATGGTATTTTCGGTTTTATGCAGCTTATTATTCACTTTCTATTTAAAACCACACCTTCAAGCATTAGATACTGTTAATTATAAGGTGTTATCTTATAAATTAGCCCATAGGTTAACATATAGTTTCAATGCAGCAGCAGCACTGCCATGTAATGCAAAAGTATAATGAAGGAAGATCGCTCAGTTTGTCTAAAGTTAAGTCCTCTCTTTGTTTTTCTCCTTGCGGACACATTTTATCACAATGATCAGGCTCTTTTATTAAAAATTAACTTCCTGTTTACCCCCAGAAAAGACAAGTCAGGAGCCTTTTTAAAGTCAGGGGATACTGGAGAGGATTGTTGAATATATTAAACAATAGTGAAAAAAGAAGTGAGATGTAATCAACTGACCTTTGCAGAATAAGTTCTTTGAGCTCTTCTTACCCTTATTTCTCAGGTTTACAAAGAAAGCTTTTCCCACGTTTTCTCCATGCTGACATTTCAACCTGCAGAATAACTGCTTATGCCAGAAAGATAAATCATTGCGCATTTCACCTGCACACATTTTGAAAGAACAGGGGCCTTTCAGGTTTCACTGTGACCCCATGTGAAGGTTTGTTACTCTGAGGGAATAGAGAATTACGGCAGAGCAGACGGCAGGTAATTGTGGGTTTCACCTCTCCTTAGACCACCTTTCAATTTAGCACTTTATTGCTGGTGAAATGGGGGGATTCTCTCAACGTGCAATCACAGGCCACGTGTCTGAAAGAGAAGGTATGGCTGGCACACCCACACACACACTTCATACACTTTACCTAACAGAACCAGTGAAGGGATTTACAGCTGTGTGTATGACTGCTTTCTCCTCTGTGCTTTAAGAGTCCAACCTGCAACACATATTATACAAGGGACATATACTTTATATGAAATTTAAGCCTTCAATTACATTCTTTTTAACAGTTCAGCCTAATGCTGCCCACAAAAACTGGGATAAACTAAGTTCACGTTTTATTCTTAAACATTTATCAAACTAGTGAAGGAGTTGTAAGTTTTTAGGTTTGCAGCCTTTTTGTGTGAACTCAACAATAATCCCCTTTTCCAGTGCAAGTTTTGTATTATTTACATCAACATATGATCTACGGTGATCGTAATATGACATTTGTATGGTGGTCAAGCAGGGCAGATGAACTACAATGGCCTGAACAATCTTCATAAGTCAATTCAAGTCAGCTTTATTTATATAGCACATTTAAAACAACCAGTGCTGGCCAAAGTGCCTTACAGGGTAAAAAGTATATGAACAAAAGCAACACAACATATTTATATAAAAAGTAAAATCAAATAAAATTTGTTGGGATCTTTTTGTTCTCATCTCCAGGATAAGGCTCATTAAACATGTAACAGCTCTTAGATACATTCATTGCATGCATTACAGGGAAATAGTATCAACACATTCAAACATTTTCAACTTGCTATAAGTTCCTCTGCCGCTTCATTGCTTTCTGGCGTCTCCTCTGTCCCCACTGTAACTTCTGTGTAACATTTATGCAGCCTAGAAAGAAATCTTTCATAAGGACAAAGGATCTGCAGAAAACATGCATCTTTAAAAACACATGCAAAAGTCCACAGAAAACGCAACAGCGGAAGCACACGATGAAAAAGAAAACAGGCCCCAAAAAGCCGAAACAACTGCATCGACACTAAACGCACTTCCGATACACAAGTGATGCAAAGCAAAATACACACAAAATCATGAAACACTTGCAAGAGCAAAAGGTGCTTAGAATTGAGGCTTAAAAACTTAAGTGCTCCAGGCATGTTAGGGTGCTAATGCAGCTTAGTATTAGTGTATTTATAGACTGTACACAACAGGAACTTGGCCTAAGTGACGTCACCCACTGCTTTCCGAGGAAGCATTTTGAAGCAAAATAATGGCAGTCAACTTATTTCAATGCTAACTCAGTCAAACTATTGGTCAACCCAGAAACAGTCAGAGGCAGAGTTGAGGTGGGCCATGAGTGACATCATGCTTATCAGCTAACCCCAAATGTGACCCCCAAAAAGTGTTTTGGTCCCTTTTCAGACCAATACCATTTTTGTTAACATGTTCAATTTCACAGTAAAAATGGGCATTTTAATATGGGTGTCAATGGAGATATTTTGGCCTTTGCAGCCAGCCTCAAGAGGACACTCAAGGATCTGCGGTCTTTTGGACATTAGCATAGGCTTCAATGTCCAACATCAGAGGTTGTAACTTAACGCTAATAAACTCTATGAGGTCAATAAAAACTTTTCTCAAGTAACAAAGTATGTCCATCTGGTTAGCCTCTAACTGCAGGCATAACACATTTCTGAGCCTAAGTGCCGATATCCAGATTCTTTGTCTTTGTATTGAAAGACGAGTTATTTTCCTCCGATTTGTTCAAGCTAGGCTACGCTATTAGTCTTCTGATTGAAGCTTCAAATCAAACCAATATGTCACCAAATCTTGCAAGAAGTCTAAAAGTAAATTTTCAACCAAACCATGACAAATATGAGTAAACTAATTAGATTACAGTCAGAAAATCCCTCCATCAATCACAATGGAGCCCCATCTTTAGTGAAACACTGTGGCATTGCACAGAAGAGAAAAAAAAGAGCCGCCAGGTGGGGAGCTAGAGAGCAAGGAGAGTGTTTAGTTTAGGAAGGGTGGGAACATGGCAGGGGCGAGTAAAAGTACTGAGGAACAAGGGAGGAGGATGAAGAAAGGCTTTCTCCCCCTCCCCTTATTTTTCATCCATCAGTGAAAGTATCGCAGCACGCCTTCTTCATCACTTCCCCTCATTCTGAAGGTATGTTTTCCTCTCTGAGGGTGTCATCTTGAAGACCCACCCACCAACACCCTAAACAGCACCTGAGCAGGCATGCCCCACCTCCCTGTTTTACCACCAGGAGAGGGGGGAGAGATAGAGAAGATCACCTGCAAACATCAAACCCTTTGGCTAAAGAGATTCCACATGAGACTCCCTCTGCTTAGCTTATTCGACAGTCACTGAGACAATCCAGCAGTGGGAGTCTGAGCTCAGGGAAAGACAGAAGGGGAAGAAGTGAAAAGGGGACGGGGGAGGGGATAGTTTGGACCTTTTAGATGTCTGTGGAAAATGAATCATGGAGGCCTGCAGAGGGGGGATTTAGAAGAGAAACACATCTGGCCAGAAGGAAAAGAGAAAAGGATTGAGAAAAAAAACAGAGAACACAATATCTCAAGAAAAGTTGTCTTTAGGAAAATTAAAAGGAGTGTCTTAGAAAAGTGTCCTGATTGTGAGACACTGCCTAAACGTGTCTAGTGCCTCAATCTGAGCGGAGCATAAATGAAAGAAGAAATGTAGGATTTAAGAAATGAAGGCAGCAAATATAAGCGTGTGAATTGCAATCCTTGACTTTAATGTCATGTTATTCTGAGCTGGAGACGTCCCTCCCTAAACACTGGCTGTGCTCCACAATAGGCGGGCAGACGCTGCCAGCTCTCAATTCACTTTGGCTGCTGGGGTTTGTCATTAAAGTTTTTTCTTCTGTTCTTTTTTAGAAGTTGGTTTTAGCAGCAGAGACTGCATCAGGAGCGTGACACAGCCACGTCATCTGCAGAGGGAGATGGGAGATGATCACAGTACATTACATTGATAAAAATGTCCCTATGAAGGTTTGAAAACTTTAGGAGTCAACATTTTCAGGAAAATGTCATCAATGTTTTGTGTGTTTTTGGTACTTAGTCCTTAAAAATATGCTACATTCTGATTTTGTAGCATCTGTGCTAATCTTCCAAAGAGAGATCTGTAGGTTAAAACATACAATGATTTTTTGATAAATGATTGCTTCAAGTCAAATACTTCTTTTACTTAAGAGAGGGAGAAAAAAAGTTTAAAATATCTGTCAAAAAAGTGCAATGCAGTTCAAAGAAACAGGCTGAAGTATTTTATGAAAATGCTCCTGCTTTTGGTCTCAGATGCAATAACCGCCACAGAGGGAGTGGCATCAGACGTGGAAATGCAACGACACAGGAATAGGAGAAAAAAAGTGGTGATAATTCCTGCCATGTTGGAAGGAGATCAGATTTAGAGTTCAGACTACATGTTGAATTCTTTATCTCTCCTCTCTCTTCTCTCTAAGCAAAACACTGAACCTTGCAGCTCCTAGGACCTCTTATAGTTTGAGTAAAGCTTTAAAAAAAATCATATACAACTAGGCATATTCTGTACTTTGGTATTCGCTCCCTCACTCATCAACTGTCTGTTGCGTCACCAAGGATAGTTCTTGCAAAAAATGTAAAAGGACGACAAAATTGGTAAAATATTCCAAATATTTAAGCTATATGCATTAAAAAACGTATGGACTAAGTCTGATTGAAATAACTGGTAAACCATGGAAGTTGACTGAAATGTTTCTACGAAATCAAAGGAAAATAGAGATTTCTTTGATGGTACACACACACACAAACTCACAGAACACCCTGTAAAGGAGTGTGTGAAGGAGAAAGTGTGTGTGTTAGAGACCCCAGGGAGCAGTTAGAGGAAGCACCCCTGATTCCTGCTCAGTGTGTTCATCCTGTCTGACACAGACTAAGAAAATACAGCAACAAGACACCCCCCTTCCCCCACTCATACACACACTATCACACTGCCAGACATGTTCCCCTGAGAGTGTGTATCTGTGTTTATTTGCATTTATGTGCAACACCTGAAGCAGAATCCTGAATCTTGAGTTTTGTATTTTAATAAATCCCATGCAGAGAATTGCTGCCTTTGATCAAAGCAGCTTTAATTTTGAATAAATACAGTGGGCTTTTTTTTTGCTCTCCAACTCTTATTTGGGCATGTAATGGCTCAGCCTTTGCTGCTCTGGTAACATACTTTCTTATACTTACTATACAGCATGTGCTTTAAAAAAATATGATAGTTCAATGGTTCCAATACATGCAGATACAAGTGGCCTTTATTGCTTCACTTAGCTAGCTAAAACAAAATAAACAAGTCTTGTGGTAAAAAAGGGGGGAAAAGGTAATTAACTGTAGAAATATAAGGTGACGTATGTCAGATCAAATCAAATCAGTCTGTTGAATGGAGCTCAGTAGTTTTCAGCTCTGTCTGTTGAAACTGTGGCAAAATGTTGGCTTCTGTTAGCATTTTCAATCACACTGTCCAATCATGGACAGCACAAAACTTTAGAAATAAACTAAATGATGACCAGTCAACAACAGAGAAAATAAGACAAGAGAAGGAAAATATTGCAGCAACAGCAAATTAGTTAACACACAAAGAGCTGAATGAAAGAGACATCAACAGAATTTAAGAAAACAGACACGAAAAAACACAGAATGGAAGACTGTATGTTACAGTCATTTTATGCATCAGCTCAAAAATGCTATTGGTAAAATTGTAGAGTTCTGACTGTACTGTTAATTAAAATGTGAATTGAGTGTTAATTCAACATACAAGTAGGATGATAAGAATGCTGTGGAAGCACTACCAACTTAAGAATCAGAGTGGACATTTTTTCCACTGTACAAATACATTCTTTTTTTAAATAAATAAAATCATCTTTTAATCAGTATTTCGTTAAAGTCTTCATTTCTTTAGTTGGTAGCTTGGTGTTAAGCAAGATAATGTACAGTGGTTGTTACAGCGGCTTGGACACCCTTCAGGGTGAGACACAACCCTGCACCTGCACCATATCAGGGTTCTGCTCTACCATATCAACCCGCTCACTATACATTATCCCTTCCTTGAATACTTGGATCACATTTTTTGATGGACAAACATGGATAGGCTTTTTCTTTTTCTGTTTGACCCTGAGGAAGAGAAAGGGGTCACGTTTTATTTTGCTAGTCCCAGCAAATCTTTGTTCTCAACATAGCAAGCACTGAGTGATCCGTTATAGACGACTATCATGGTAACAAAAGAGTTGCACACATGATGATCCATTCATGGGAATAGAGTTGATTTCCAGATATAAAATGAAGGTTTGAACTCAAAGAGTCACAATCCCTTTATATATTTTCACACCTTTATTGCAAACCTCTGATTTTTCCTTTAACATTAGGACACAAACCTGTGTTTAGGATCAAAAGCCAGCATGAGCTGCAGTGTAGTTATTCCTGTTTACATGTTGTCATCTTTATTATACCACTTTAGCTTCAAAGTCGTCTCCTGTTTTTTTTTTTAACCCTATCTGAAGATGAGACAAAACTAGAGCCAGGGGCTGTTTCTGATTACAGACAGGTACATATCTTTTGATAAATACCTACAGTTTCATCTCAAAGGCACAACAGCTCTTTCCTTTAGTCTTTATTCACTCAAAGAGAGAATTCATCCAACAGTCTATGTTCATCTCATAGCTTCTATATATATTCTCTCTCTCTCTCTCTCTCTCTCTCTCTCTCTCTCTCTCTCTCTCTATCCCTCTCTCTCTCTCTCTCTCTCTCTCTCTCTCTCTCTCTCTCACTCTCCCTCTAACACTCTCACACTCTCTCTCACTCTCACATACACACACACGCACACACACACACACACACACAAACACACACACACACACACACACACACCAGTCAGGGCCTGTCCTCCTCAACCTGCCGTCTCTCTCTGCTCTCAAACCCCCTCCAGGCACACCGCCTCCTCTCAGAGCCGGGTTACACAGGTCACAGCAGCACAGCGCTGCTGAAAGCAGCATCGAGAGGCTATGTCACATTAATAGACTCATGCCCAAAATACAGAAGTCAAGATAGCATTCACAAAAAGGTGAATTGAAAACAACCTAAAAAACAAAGTCACAGAAAGGTCATTTTGGATCCAAAAGCAAGTCCAACTCCAAAAAGAGGTAGAAATGCAAAAATAACTTGCACAATAAGAAATCTTGTCTGCTTTAAGTTTAGTTTGCTGCTCAGTCCTTTATTAGCCAGCTCCTCCTGTATGTTGCAGTGTGAGTGTGTACATTGAGTACCACTGTACATTTATCAGAACTTTGATTAAAGGACAAGAGGAATACAAAAATGAAGAAACCAGCAGGAAAGCCAGACATGTTCTCTCCTTCCCCTCCTCCATCTGAATCCAGCAGTGGACACGTGGAAGAATTTTCTGGTCATCATGAAGTTTTGAGTTCAACAAGTAGGGAAAAAAAAAAAGAGAAAGTCAAATAGCGGGGCAGGAGAAGAGGAATAGAAATGTTTTTTTTTTCTTTATTCTAACTCCACCCCACCATTATGACTGGCTGCAGGGGCTCATCTGGTCAACAAACTGAACAGTGTAAGTGTGGACACGCCCTGCAGCCATGAAGTGTGTGTGGCATGTGTGTGTTTATGTTACTGAAAAAAAGGAAAGACAGTGAAAAAGACAGAGTGGGATGATAGAATGAGAAAGAGACAGACTAGATCAGTCCAATATTTAAAATGTGAACATTGACAAATCAACATGACAGGTAGTGTCTTTTGTTAATGTTTTGAGCAAGAGAGAGACAGAGAGAGAGAAACATGGAGAGAGAGATTGTGTGACAAGCTCAAACTTGTCCCACTGCCCCGTGTAAACCCTGGAATGGGAGTCAATAAGATTCAGGACCACCACAGTGTTTTAACACGTGCTCTAATCCATTACACTTTACTGACTTAATAAAACCAGCAGTCAGCTGTCCAACAGAACGCCTTCATAATTTGGTATTCAGTCAGTAAAAAAACACAAAGTTATTAGCTAATCACATTATCAAGATTTCATCAGTAAAACTGTGAGTGGTACCAACTCACAATTAAGAGACTGAAGGAAAAGGGGTCTGCTAAGAAGTGCAGAATTATTCGTTATTGTGAGTCATGGTCACCTGGAGGCGTCTTGGTAGATCTGTTGTATCTGCAACATTTTCTGGGCTACTAGAGATAGTTTTCTAATATTTTCTCAAAACTTGACGGCACCATCACATGATAATCAATTTTCAAGTGAAAAAATACATTTTTGGAAATGTATACTTGAATGTAGTCATTCTACTCTTGTATCTTTATGCTAATTCAGGAGGTACTGCCCACAGTCGGTTAGATTAGCTTTTCACAAAGATTGAAAGCTCTTGGAGTTATGGTATGGTTAGCATCATAATGCTTGTTGGTTTAATTCTGTTTAACCTCACCTGGAGGTCTAGTATGTCATTTACACTTCTAATCATAACCCTAACCCTAATCATAACCCTAACCCTAACCCTGACCCTATTCATAACTCTAACCCAATCATAACCCTAACCCTAAACCTATACACAACCCTAATCATAACCTTAACCCTAATCATAACTCTAACCCTAAATCTATACACAACCCTAATCATAACCTTAACCCTAATCATAACTCTAACCCTATTCATAATCCTAACACTATCCATAGCCCTCACCCTAATCATAGCCCTGACCCTAATCATTACCCTAACCCTATTTATAACCCTCACCCTAATTATACCCCTAACCCTAATCATATGTGTGTATGTGTATATATGTGTGTATATATGTGTGTATATATGTATATATATAAAAAAATTCTCACTATGATATTTCTATCTACATTTATACATGTGTACATTCTTTTCCTTTTTTTTTCTTCTGTAATGTAATGCTGTCAAACCTCGTTTAGTTTGCTTGTTTTGTTTTTTTCGTTTTATATGTGTATTGGTTACTACCCGGATAGCAAATTTACTCCGCGACGGATCCGCCCCGGAGTCTTTTGCTATCTGGGTAGTGTGTTTATTTATGTTTGTCTTGTAGGACCCCCTTGAAAACGAGATGATACATTCCTAATGAAATATTTCATTCATTCATTCATAATCTTATTTCCCCCTGAATAAAATTTTCCTTCATGACACAATGTATTTAACTGACAGTATTGAATAGCTACGGACCGTATTGAGGTGTTCAAAACGTTAAACACCCTGAATATCAACATTTGGAGCAGGCTCATAATCTCTGCGGACTCACAGTCATGATAGTGAAGGCTCAGACTTCAACATGTGGATTACTTCAACAAGGGAGCTGAACAGAAACATATTTCACACTCACTGTGTCCAGTTTTCTGTCTACTCGTTCTTATTGAGAAAAATAAGCATGTGTACGTGGTCAGGTATCAGCTGGGAGCGCAGCCAGGTCATAATCAGTCCAGCAGCGGAGACCTGTCACTCAGCCGCAGCCCCCAGCTGAGCGTCTCTGCTGTGCACAACAGCTTTAGCTAGCTGATTCACATGGAAACATGCTTTAAACATAAAACACCTCCCTGATAGCTGAATGTAATATAAGACCACATGATGTTTGTTCCACGTGATATAAAATCCAAACAAAAAATGTGTTTGAGTAAGTTCTTAACAATGAATTGATACTTGATTAATTGTTAACATCCCTAATAGGCACCTGAAAACACATTACAACCACAGTCGTAACATAGGATTCAATAATAATCATGGCCGAAGGATATAGCTAATGGAACTTGGGCTACCTACAGTGGTAAGATGTAGAAAAAATGCTCAGTCCATTTGTAGCCTCCAAGGCGATTATTATTGACTCGTTTGTAAACGTTTGAATTATTTAGCAGTGTACCCTTTCATGGGCCTATCTTTAAACATAAGATAAATAATCTTGAATGGTCATGCCATATGCGCTTTCAGGTGTGTTAGTGTGTATATGAATTTCTGAGGATTATTAACTGAATGACAACGGGACGTTGCTTTAAATTGAAAATAGATGTGTGTGTGTGTGAATGTTTTTTTAATTACAACACTGACTGTGGACAGGGACATCATCAGCTGTTCCAGCCCCGTCAAAAAAGTAGCTCAGTAGGGGGCCCCTGCTGAACGTGGGCCCTGGGGAGGCCATTTCTTTCAATTCAGTTGCCTTTGTTGTTGTCCAGTGAGTTTTTATGAGTAATTCGAACTTGTTTATCTAAATTTAACACTTTATTAACATTTGCTTTTTGAATCTTAGTAATGTTATTCTGATAAAATGTGAATATATAGAGTCAAATTAGTTTCTTTCCTATGGCTACAGGTAGTATGTATCAGGTTTCTAAGCGTCCCTGAAGAAATGCACTTCTTTGTGTTGGACACTAGAGGCATCACCTGTTTATTTCATAGACTGTATAAATAATGGACGTAGTATCTGTGACGTCACCCGTCTGTTTCTGAAGCGCTGTTTTGAAGCTAATCGACAGCGGGGGACATATTGGAAATGCTGAACGCAACCTAACTTCTTTGGAGCTAGTATGAGGTAAAGAGGCGGGCTTTGAGCCTCCTAGCAGTTATGTGTTCCCCCTGTCAGTCAAGTCAGTCATGTCCTTAAATGGGCAAAACTTGTCATCTTAATACTTTCTGAACTGTTGCGTTATAAAACAAAATCCCCCCCAGTGTGTGCCATTTAGCTATTTAGACCTAAACCGATTTTTGAACCAGGCTGTAAACATGTTTATTATTGCTGCAAAGATCGTCTTTTGTTAAATGGGTGTGTATGTGGTTTCCGGTGTTCCTGCAGCCAGCCTAAAGCGGATGCTCGATGAATTGCAGTTTATAACACTTCCGCATGGGCTTCATATTTTCAGACCGCAGGTTGCCACTTGACTTATTTACATATCTACAGACACCAGTCACAAACATAGGTAGAAATGGGGCGTTAGCTTCCAGACTGTGCGCAGAACTACAGATGAAACGAACACAGAGTATGGGCAGAGGACTCTGTCAGTATCAGTATACTGGATGTGGAGCATAAATGAGTACTCTTAAGCTAAACTCACAGACTGCAGACGATAGATTTACACTAAGCATTTTAACACAAGGTATCGGTCTAGCTATCATCAAGTGAAAAATGCCTAACCTTTTCACCTTTACTTGCATCTATTAGCCTAAAGACAGCACAACCTTGCTTGATGAAGATTTTAATCAAAGTCAATTAATCTCAATTAGTAAAATCTAAATTTGTTGTACATGTTATCTGGAAAGTAAAGTCGAGAAAAGTAACAACAGAGCTACAGTATAAGTTAAGAAGAGTGTCAAAACACTAACAAAATGAGAATGATAAAACATCAAAGGAAAACCAGGTTCAGATGCCTCATGCTGTTTCTCATTCTGTCTGTGTTTGTCTTTGTGGTCAGAGACAAAAAGAGAAATGAAATAAAGCTCAGTCAGCTAGACAAAGTGGAGATATGAATTGAAATGAGTGTATATAAGAAATATGAAGTTGAGAAGGAGGTGAGCTGGAAAAGAAAAGTAACGAAGAAGCAGCAGTGAGTTTGCAAGAAGAAAGCAGAGGCTGTAGATTTTCTCCAGATGCAGAGCTTTCACAGTGGACGTCAGCCAACAGGCATGTACTCATGCTTTAGCTATGTCATGGGCTGCCTGCACTACCCTTAAACCTCCTCCCCTTTTTTCACTGCTCCCCCTTTATTTCTTTTAAGCTCTCTCTCTCACTTCTAAACGTCTCTGAACCAATCTCCCCCTATCTTTCCCTTCTTCCTTCATGCTAACTGACTCTGACTCACTGAAGTACTACAAACAAGACAAGTTTATTTGCATCGTCATGATAGATCCTGGTTATCGACTATGTCTAGTCTGTAATAAGTTAGAGTGGCAAAATAAATGAATACCAAACAACTGGTACCATGAAAAACTAGCCAAGCAGTCTATGACTTCTTGTCTGACTGAGTTTCAGCATATGCACAGGCTAACATTTGCTATGATGGTGATTTTCCATGGAGCGTTCAAGAAAAAAGAGAGAGAGAAACACGGGGGGAGCGAGAGAGAAAGAGACTGGGCGGGACTAGACAAAAGAAACTGGAAAAAAAAAACATCTGTAATTCTCAGATGGAATTTCTTCCATCATCAGCCAAACCTCCAAATGTAACCAGCAGAGGAGGTACACACACACACACACACACACACACACACACACACACACACACACACACACACACACACACACACACACTGAGTTTGGTGGCTGCAGTGGCCTACATACAAAGTAAATCCACTTTAAACCTTAATATTGTTAAACTAGAAGGACAACTTGAGACCAAACTCACATGATCTATTCTGGGGGTTGAGAAATGTAGCATTCCCTGATGATTGGTAATTTGTCCTTATTCAAGATATCAAAACTCAAAAAAGTGGTTCTTGTTGTTAGTTTTCCCTATGATACCTTTTTTTGACCAATAAAAGACTCCTTAGCGAGTGATGAGTCGAGGCAATGAAGTTAAAGGTAATTAGTCTGCTTAAACAGGCAAGAAGGGGTCCACAGCTTATGATGATGTCATCAGGCCAGACCAGCTAGTCAGACCGGCTGGGGGGAGCGGACTTAACTAATGACTGTAATGTGGGAAAGTTAGCCCCTGCCACTTTAAGACTCATGTGCCCGCCACAGGGCTCCATGGGGTTGTAATGTGTTCCAGGTGTGGCAGAGGGATTTCTTTATAAAGCTGTAGACATACACACAAACATAAATGTATTATCTAGTAGTCATGTGTGTTCACAAATAGGTTGGTTATTCAACCTCGCATAAATCTGCATTTGTGAGCTCACACTTGCAGTTTAGAAAGGTTGTTGAGGAGATCTATTGGAGGCCTCGAGAACCCGATCACCAACCATGACCAGCACAGCTTCACACACCTCTAATGACAAACACACATGTACAACCAGACACAAAATATGCATCCATTTACTATGGCAGTTTTATCAAGCAAACATTTAAAGTTTCTTCACCTTTTGTGCTAAGAAGCACAAAGCTAACTGTTTATCCACAGCTTTACAAGCAAATATTCACAGGGTTATACAGGAAATATAAAGTATTTCAGGCCAAGCAACAAGCTCCTGTGGAGCAGTCTGTAACTGTCAGAGAACTTGCATAAACACTGAGTAATTTGCTAATTAGCAAGTTAAACATGATCCCCGGCTATGGAGGTCCTGCTGTTCCTTAGTTCCTGCTAATCATATAGACTTAACCTAAAGCAGGTCTATTGTTAAAAGAGAGATATAATTTAAAGGAGTCTAATCCTCTTCCTTTGTCTTTGTCTCAGTATTTTTAAGCGTAAACAGAGCTTTAGGAAAGAGATAATTAGAGGCTTGTCATTTTGTCATTTTATGCTGCTTTGTGGTTTTATGTTTGCTTTATCAATGCAGAAACCGCTTCCTTTTAATTTGAACCTGTGTAACTTTTAAGGCAGCATTGATGTGCAAGCTGTTTGTTCTAATCTGCATAAACCACAAGCCGCCAATAGACCAGGCTGTCTGTGAAGACTGTAATAATCAGTACGCCACTAACTTCTAAACAAAGTACCTGTGCTTACAGAGACACAGCAGGAACTCACCTGGGGTCCTTCCTGAAATAAGCCACATTTTCAACAATTACTGTGCTCCACTTTCCTAAATGAAGTCTCCCTCAAGCTCCATATTAATCCTAATGAACTCAGTTGAAGAACACATCTGATTTACATGATAGATTAACTTGTTTTTAAAGCAGAAGTAGGCTGTACTATACCCATTGCACTGATCAAATACTACCCCCCCAAAATTCTTCACCAACACACACGTCTCACACAGAACATAAATACTGTATCTTATGGCTTCCACAAGTAACTACGGCGTTAGAGCTGCAAAGAAGAGATAACAGGTTGATTATAATACGATAGCAAACAACAGTGGAGTGCTAGTTGAGAATGTGTTGTTAGCAAAAAGCTAGCTTCATGTCAGAGGCTTCACACTTTTAATAGTTGAATTTTATTTAAAATTTAAAGTTTTATAGTGTTTCTTTTTGAGTCAGGACAGGCTATGAGCCGAACTGCTGCTAACGTTAGCTAAGCTGTTTCCTAAGACAAAGCCTGACATCATACAATCCAAACAACATTGATAGCAATCAAGTCACATCCATCCAGGTTTAGCAGTATACAGTAGAAGTATACAGCTGGTAGAGGATAATATTAAGGGTGTAAAGATTCACTGATCCAAATCAGTGACTGGTCCACTCACAGGTCCATGGTTCTGTGGTTTGGTGAAATGTCATACAAGCTGTCAGTGGTCTGGTTTCAAAGCTGTGATCAGGTTGACTGAGGTTTTGCTGTATTATTTTTCTGCAAACTGTCCTCAGCTTTTCAGTCTCACAAGACTTGGACGTTGACCGTTTACCTTTAACAAGAGTAGTGTTAGCTTAGGAGACTAGCCAGTTAGCACGCTACCTGAAAACCACAATGTCCGTGATTGGCAAAGCAATTCATTGACTTCCTCCTCAAAAATTAACTAATGTGGACAACTTTCAAAAAGTCTACTTGGTGCAAAAGAGATTGTGTCAGCTGCAAGACAGATTTTTACCAGATAAGACCAAATGAGGAAATTATTGTAACGATGCTTGCGTTAGCCATCAGCAACACAAGCAGAACCAATATTAAACATTGTTCCAAGCCTAAACTCGTCAGTGTACAGTTAACTGAACTCCTCCTGTTTTTTTTACCAAGATTTAAATCCTACTGTAATTGCATTGTAACATTGTTCATATGTTAAATCAAGTAACAAGATAACAAGCATGCAGCATTAAACCCAGTGTGACTGAAATGTTTCTCAAATCAAGAACAAAGTTAAACAAAACATTTTGAATGGAGGGCAAGAGGCATTATCAGCTTGTGCCTTAATGTAATGTTTCGCTTATTGCAATTTTAATATTACAATTACTTGTCATGCTGTGTTATGTGCTAGCAGGCCTTTTAAAGTCAATGAAAGTAGAGGTACAGAGAGGCAAGATTTCTGTGTTAGTTCTAACAATTTTTTTGTATTTCTCCAGCCAACTACCTGTCATAGTTAGATGCATGGCTGTGTGATAAAGACTTCCGTTTATTAATTATGAGTGTATTTTGTATAGAAAGTTAATAGTTTTGTCAGTTTGAACCGTAAAAAACTTAAGTACAAACTATTTTAAAAGATCCATTGTCATTATTTTTTGCACAGTTAAATTAGGTAAGAAATTATTTGGGGTTCAATCGTCAATTTTCCTCTAAGTGCATCAAGTCAAAATGATTTAAATCAAAATGTAGCAAATCTTGCTTTATTTTAATTATTTGTGTCTGAATCTAACTGGATTGGATCATCTTGAAAAGGAGAGATGCACACCCCTTGATAATACTATATGCAACCGATTTAATTACACTGATATCAGGCAATACCTAAGTCTAAATACTGAATGGTTATCTAGAAGGAAAAAATTATATTGGAATCTCTAGAGATAATTCAGTTTATGTAAGAGGGTTTGACTTTGTTGACCTTTTCTCCCTCTGAACACTCTGAACTCAGATTTAATAGCTCTACTGTTAGAAGTTACACAAACTTACCCCAGTAAAACAACTGGGTTTCATCAACATACAGTATGTGTGCATGTGTTAGGGTTATTAGTGCAACATTTGTTTTCAGTCACCTACAGGGAAGCATGCAGCAGGAAAGAGGGCTCCCCACCATGACCATAAAAGAACAATGGCTCCAGAATACACTTGGATTATAAATGAATGGTGCCAAGAAACAATCTCTGTCTTTAGCCTTGAAAAAAAGTAGAGGGGTACATATCAAACACAAACAGTGGGGCTTCAAATCTGTATCTCAAGACACAGAAAACTGTTCCCTGCACAAACTTGAGTTTCCCTTTTTTTTCTCCTTTTGTTTGGCTCTGCAGAGTGTTTTCTCTGGACAGCAAACCCTAACATTTGGACTCTGACTCCAAACCTAGGATCTAGACAAGCTGCACTATGGGGAGAGAAGAAAAGTGAAGAGGAAGACCAGAGCAGGAGGAGAAGTGATGATGTGGAGCTTGTGAATATAGTGAGAGGGAGGAGGATTTTGAGAGAAGTAGAGGGGGAGGAAAAAAAGGGATGAGTATGTGAGTATTAAAAAAACAGACATACCTCAAGACTCTACACACAAAATGATCCTATTTGATACCAGCAGACAGTTTAAAGTGTTCTTA
The DNA here is from genome assembly GCF_009762535.1 of Notolabrus celidotus. Lineage (NCBI taxonomy): Eukaryota > Metazoa > Chordata > Actinopteri > Labriformes > Labridae > Notolabrus > Notolabrus celidotus. The sequence continues at coordinate 14,593,551 of NC_048287.1, read as the reverse complement.
AATCATTGATTAGCTTTGTTGTTTGAGTAAGCTATATTGGTTACAGTTAACAAACATTAACACATGAATCATGAGCTCAATGTCTGGCCAACATAAATACATCAAAGATCTGTTAAACTCACATTTTCATATCAATTCTGTTGTCTTAAATCATCTATTTTCGTATATCTTTTATCTTTGACACTATCTTGCTATAGGCTTTAATTTCTAAATGACTTTATATGTTTTGCTGTATCCTGACTATACGCTTCCCTCTCATGCCCTCCTGCATCCTGGCTCCCCCTTGCAGGACAGCATGATGGTCTTGATGTTGTGGTTCCTCCTGTAATGATCAAGACGTTCTGGGTAATTCGTGACACCTTAATTCGTTTCCACCAAATGAAAATTGATAAAATATTATGACATGTTTTGAAGTTCTTTCACTTGTCAAGGCTACATGCTAAACATTGTAAATAAGAGATCATATTCCCATGGCAGCCATGTTCCAGTGATGTTGTTCTCTGGGTGGAAAGCTCAAATTGTATCATGCCTTACTACCTTTTTCCAGGTTGTAGGTCATAAACGTCCATTTCCCCATTGATAAAATGCTATAAAGACAATGGATAGTGAAAATCCGAAGACACATCAGATCCCATTTTGAGTTAAACAAATATATTTGAGAATGCCTTAGCTACCATCAGAACCTAGCTTACATTAGCATTCTCGCTAATGTTTAAGTTTGAGGGTCACGGATACAAAAGGACAGATCTAACATTTGCACCAGCAAAATTATTTCATTTATAGCTAAATGCTTTAGTAGACGTTATTGTTCGTCGTAATTTCACATTTGTAAACCAAAAATATTACATTCTATAAATATTATTTGTACGTTTTTTTTAAACTGACAAGGAGAAGCGTGCTGAAAGAATAAGGAGAGCATATTTTGGTACTACTTTGGCGCCCATGAATCGTATGTAGCACATCTTGATAAGAACAACTTTTCATATAACCCAGCGACTGCCCTTAGAGATCTGTAATCATCGTTTTTTTGGCTAGTTAACATTGAGTTAACATTGAGTTTAACCTGAAATATGACTCAGTGCTTCTCTGGATTTTTATTATCCATTGTCTCAGCAGTTTCTTATCAATCTGGAAACAGTAAGGTATGTTTCTATGACCTACAACCTGGAACAAAGCAGTAAATGATGAAAATGATATTTGAGTATTTCCCACTGTGAGCACCCTAACAAGGCCACCATGGGGGTATGTTCTATAATTCTGCAGACTTTTAGTTGTCTCTTGAAATATGCATGGCTCTAAAAAGTTCCTTAAACCCTAAAACTCCTATGACCGTTTTTTGTCACCTAGTTTCTCTGGTAAGTATACAGGAAAGGGGATGTGCTTATACATCACATTTCAGTTTGATCCTGTTTTGAGGCTTTTACCCACCAGGGCTGGAGTCTTTGAATCAAAATCGCTGGTTTTCCTGCTGCCGATAGGAGATGTCTTCCAGCCGTAGTCTTTCTACTGCAGCAGCCCTCCTCCCATTGGCTGAACTGGTGGAAAAAGTGACACAGCAGACCAAAATGCAAGAGTAATGCTTCTCCCAGACAGAGGAAACAAATGGAGAGAAGAAAAAAAGATCCAACAACAAGACTTTCTTTTGTAGAACGTATTCAGAGTTACATTTCATTAGAAAAATGAAAATACCTTTTTTTTTTTACTTTGTTTGACAAAAGTTTGGGTCAAACTGAATAACTGCAGGGCGTGAAGTCATGATCAACAACATATGGAACACGTTTAACTATGGAGATGGATGCAGATGGGATCCCCAACCCCCCAACAAACACACTTAGACAAGCACATGGACAGATACAAACACACAGTCAGTCCTGCTCTGAAACAAAGCTGTCAACTTTATGAAGAGTATGTACCTTGCACATGCCAGCCATGTTAACATCAGTCTTAATTTTTCAGTCTTGGGAGATCGACTACTGTCTTTTAAGAAAATGTTGAAGTCATAAAATAAACATGTAGCAAACTTTTATACTTCAAAAACATGGTTAAAACACTTTGTTAACACTGTAACAGTCCTGTTAATTAGTATAAATGAAAAAAGATTATTGATTCAATGAAATGAAGAAAAATGAAATACACATGCCATTTTCCAACACATAAAACATCATCCAGTTTCACATTTAAAATCTGTCTACAGGTTCAGCTGTCACATTACCGAGCTCTGTGTCCTCAGGCCATATCCTTTCACCATAAGCTCTGGGAAGTTTAAAGGGCTGATTGCCCTCAGCCAGCATCCACCAGGTGTTTTATGTGGCAGGTGGAGGTTTGATTGGTGGCAGGTGGCAGACAGTTCAAGTGCTAACTTAAGCCCATAACCCAGTTAAACCACGACGCAGAACATTTCAGTGATTGACAAAATTTCCAAATCTCTGCAGAGGGCTAAGCCTTGCTAGTGAGAAATATTTGATTGCATTGACTGGGTCTGAGTTTAGGAGTATTGTACTGAAGCTTAAAACAGCAATGATTATCGTTCATTTCTAATTCTGTTATCTGAGATCCAAATCTAACAAACCTAAGTTAAAATGACAGATTAGGGGTGCTGGTTTAGCTCAGTCGTTAAATCTTGCGCCCCATGTGTAGAAGCTACAGTCCTCCCGGGGTTCAACTCCCATCTTCATCTTTGTGGTATGTCATCCCCCACTCTCTCATCCCTGTTTCTGACTATCAGCTGTCCTGTCTAAGTGTCTGATTACAGAATTCTTGTAATTTATCAACACAACAGAACATAATCTCTGGATAGGTGCTGGACTGGGTTTTTGTACTAAATGTTGTGGTGTCATCTGCATAATGTGCATGTGAAGCCAATAACCCCCTCTTCTTTCTTCAAGTTGCTCATCTGACTTTGAAAAATGGCAACACACTCGTTGGATGATAGATGATGGGTTTTATGATGGACTGTAGACTTCAGTCAATGTATCACATGACCAGAAATTAAACAGAGTCTTTGTGTTAGAGATCCCTGAATCTGTCCTGATCATTTTAAATCCTAAATATAAAGAGTTTGTTATGATTGTATATCAGTCAGGACAGAAGGATACAACTTATAATAGTGTAATTAACGCATTAACTTTCAACCCAAAACAAGGCTTTGGCAAAATTGTAAGAAGCATAGAACAAAGGTTACTTAAACCGTTGACGAATGCTTTTGTAAAGCAAAGACTTGGACATGGCTGTCTGTAATGGAAATATGCCTTAAATATTCCCCATTCTGACCATAACCCTAAGCCCTGCTCACTCAACGATCAATGTAGCTGTCACCAGATGATACTAAATATTGTCTGCCCCTTCAGTCATTACCTAACTTGGTATCTCTAATAGAAATGTTAATTTAAAGGAATTAATTTAAATAGTTTCAAGTCACTTTTCTCACACTGAGGTACAGCCACATTAGCTCAGTTAAATAAAGCTTTTCCTACATCAGGAGTCCTGCCTGGTTTTACAAGATCCAACTGTTTTGTCGACCGTTTCCCTCCTCCTCCATCTGTGAAATCATTCAAGTGTGGAGGAGGTCTGGAGGAGTCATTTTACTTCCTTGTTGTCACACTGACTGCGGCCGTAAAAGCCAGAGAGGCCTAGAGTTTTCCCTCACGCAGACTTTAAAACTTCTGGAGCAAAGTTGGGCTCTGTTTTGACTTGAATATACAAAGTCAGAAGTAAAATTATTATATGTATTAAAGTACCCTCTTAGTTTCGGGGATACACAAGGGATAGAGTGTCGGCTTTACCAACCTGGAATCTGATTTATTTATGACGGAAACATCATATATAAAAGTGTTGAATGGTTTAACTTTAATGTCTCTGATTTCTTATTTTTTAAATGGTTGGTGACCGTTGATGAATAAAAGTGCAGCTCAGTCTTTGCAGAAATAATTATAACAGATGAAGAAAAGGAAAATTACTTATTTGAGATCCTTATAATCTCCACTTCCTTTTACAAGAGGTAGGGTCAGACATGAAGGGGGTTGGCATATGTGGGGGCTTTGGTGATGCATGGAGGCTTTTTTCTCCTCAACTTTGACCTCATCCCAATAACTCTTGTTTGCCACCCATCTTCCTCACTGCAGGAGTACCGCCATCTTTGTGTGTCTGTGTGTTGAAGTAGACAGATACAGGATTTGGAAATGGGGAAAGAAGTTCAAATGTCTCCAACATTGCGGCCATTTCTTCTACCAAATGGTGTGTGAGGCTGCTGAAGTCATGGAAGCAACATTATTGTGGTATGTGGACCTGAACTGAAGGGAACCAAGAGTTTCCATACTGGAAAAAAAGAACTGTGAGATTCCTCCTTCCTAAAGGCTTGGCTGGTCCTCATCCAGCACTCCAAAATAAAACTACACGAAACCAGAGCGATTTGAAAGAGGTGGAGTTATTGAGGGGAACCGATGGGAGGAGAGAGAGGTTGAAAATCTCAGATTTCCAGCAGTATTAATATTAATGACACAGTTTTTCAGGCTCACAACTTTGGTAGGGGTTTACTGTTTTCTTTTCTTTGAAGATATGAGAACATTATTTGCTCCAAAGCAATCATCATAATCTCTGTTAATACTCCTACATGGAAAGAAAGTGGAAGTTTCATCATATGTCTGGAAGTTTTAGAGTTTTTTTTCTTTTTTAGGAGGATTCTTTTTTGTTTTGTTTTGTTTTCTACTGAAAACGTCCATTGTTAACCACTCTTGAGGTGGACAACTTTGTCTCCCTTTACTCTGGTGTGTCATCCGGGGCTCTGAGTGCATTTTCCCAGATGTGTAATGATATACTGCTGTGTTGAACTTGCCCCTAACCAGCCAGAGAGAGAGAGAGAGAGGGAGAAAGAGAGAGAGGGAGAGACTCCAGACAGCTGAACTCACTTAAATGTGTTCCTCATGTGTGCGGTAATATGGAAAAGATTTCAGTGCTCTCCCCTCAGCTCACCAGAGCTGTGCGCAGCTTAACCCTTAAACAACTGAAGCACTTCGACCTCACTGAAGCTGCTAAAGTAACCCTGCTGGTCCTTTATTTCACATTCTGGCTGTAACATGTTTTAGTGGACCATTGTTTCAAACTGTTGTATCATTTTCCTGTTTAAGTGTATTCAATGCAACATGCCATGCCCTCAATGTAGTTACGTGCTTATAAATATGTTTACATGCTTTCTATCTTTTTAATAGGGATGTAAAGATTCACTGATCTAAAACAATTACAGACTTTCATGGGTAGGATACTAGCCACGGCTCAACTTTAACTGCTCTGCTAACCAGCCACTGTGGCCAGTAGATTCCCAAAGTTAGTAGCCAATCAGCATTTTGACTAGCCACAATTTTGTTGTTGGAAAATTTAATTTTTTATGATGAAACTTGGCTCTTTCTTTGAAACTGCTTGTCCTTACCACAAGAGACCACCTTCAACTTTGTATGTCCTATGATTGTATGTCCAACAATCAGTGCGGCACATGATTTTAATGATGACATTTTGAGCATCAAAAACTCAATTTCTTCTTTCTGGTTATTTGGTAGATTTTTATGCACCAGTTTGTCAAGAAATTGTTGTTATACTTTCAGAGGAACACCTTTTTCATTTATGAATGTCTGGTAACCCTGCATGAATGTCAAATTTAACACTCTAGAAGATTTAAAGTGTCATCCTAAATATGATGGTAATTAAAGTTAGTTAAGATTGTCATATTTACACATAGGGCTAATATGGGGGTTCACTTTCTACTTATTTAATTTTTTACAGTTAGCAATACAATTTGTGATACAATTTCTATATTTTTTTGTGCTAAAAATCTTCAATCTTGTGAGATTCTGGTTGACATTTTTTCTGTAACTTGTAACTTTAACGCTAGATTGCTAGTCAGTTGGCTTTAGGTTGCTTACAAGTAGATCTGGATTGGTGAATCTGTAAACCCCTTCTAACCATCAAAGTATCACACCTGTGCATGTGTGTGTGTGTAAGAAAGACTATAGGAATAACTGCGTCACAAGCCCCATGATAATAACTTAACTTAAATAAATGAAAACTCACTGTCTTCTTCTCCATGTGATTTTCCCAACACTACTCTGCAATTACTGTAGGTGTGCTTTAACAAGCACCTGGGACCAGCAGGGATACTGTCTTAAAGTCCATCTCCCTTAATCAGTTGTTTGTCGGGGAATCTGTAATGCAGTAATAATGAGAGCACGTTTATATATTTTGACACACAGATACAGACTCTGCATGCACACTTCTCTATATGTTCAAGTGAGTGGATGCAAAGTGATGACAGCATGAAGTGTTTCAGGTCACATGACTGACATTGCACGTTCTGCAATGTGAATATTGTTCATGCACACATCGCAATTCTAGTGGTCAAATGATATTTCGTTCAGCCCTAGATTCAGTTATCATTGCATCAGATTCAACAGCATTGTATCAATTCTGGTTTCACTGAATCATCATATATTTTAATGGATCCTCCTTGAATAGACTGTGGTGAAACACACCCATACTTATCAAGCATTGACCAAGGAAATGAAGATGTTCATGACTTCCTTCCTGAGTTTGTGAGTTTAATAAGAAAACACCAGTCATGACAAAACTTCAATCTTTCACCTCATACGTGCAGTTTTCAGTACAATTCAACAAGACCAAGAGTCCAGTCAAGCTAGCAGCTCTGTGACTGGCACAGAATTGAGAGTGCTTAATGTTGTTATCAGTAGGATTACAGCTAAAATTCTCATGAGGGGATGCAGACAAAGATTGAAGGTTTAAGTAAAGAAAGTGTTTCCGACAGAGTGAGCAGTGAGAGGAGTGATTTATCTATTAGATTATAAACACTATTGTATTTGATGTAGTGAAGTTCGCTCGCACATATCTGGGGTTTCTCATGTTCTATGTGGGAAGACACAAACTGGCTAACTTAAAATGACCAGTGTCCTCATCATGAGAGTCAAATAAGCCAAATACATTTTCACGTTTAACTTCACAAGGATTTACTTGTTTTTAGAATCAGCATCAAGTGGACACTCAAGGGTCTGCAGCTCCAGGCATTTCAGATTTGGCTTCATTTTTTACAGCCTTAGAGGCTGCAGCTTGTGTTAACCAGGTTTCATATTTTTTCTTAGTATGTAAGTATCTTCTGTAAGTATTTTGAAAAGAGGTACAGCTGAGGCTGATTGGAACCAAAGTCAACTTTCAACCAAACTATGGCTTGAAAACTCTTGATTTATATAAAGCCTTACTTCAAGTCTTTCAAGTATACGCAATCACTGGGGATGAAAATACCTCTCACTGAAGGGACATGAACTTGAGAACTGAAGAATAACTGCAGGAACATTTGATTTAGTAAGTCTTTCTCTTACGGGGAATATGGCCACCAAAACCTTGACTAAACTCTTTCAAAAGATTAGATCAACTCTTTACATGTTTATACAGCCTTCGAAAAGAAAAACATTAAAAGAAAGAAATACAGAAATGGACATTCTCTTCCTCTGCTTTTACACAAGTTGGACTTTTTTCTTCTTCTCTCAAACCACGGCCCAGCTCTATCCAACAATTATCTGCCTGCCGTGGACTCTGGTGACATTGTATGTGGATATTTCTGTCACGTTTATTATGCGTTTGCTGACCAGACTGTGAGTCATGTGGACGCAGGAAAATCTAACCATGTGTTATGCCCAGCCAAGGGAGGTTCCTCTCTTTGATTTTTCTTCAATTTGCCCTCCACTTTTTTTGCACTTCTCACGTTCTTTATCTTCAGTTAAGCTGTTTCACAGACAGAAAAGTCTTTTAGAGGTTATTGTCTTTGCTTTCATTGTGATACATCCAAAGCAGGACACAAAAAAGGCGCACAACGCCATATTTAAAGAGCAAAAGTTGCATTTTCTTTGAATTTTCAGTGTCAGAATGATTCCCCCTGACTCATTCTCTCCACTGTGCTTGCTTGTGTTTCCTGACACATATTTATACCCTTCCTAACCCCTCACCCCCTCCCTGCAACCATCCCCACACTGACATTAGACAAACTCCTCAATAACCCCGCCTCCCTGCAGCTGAAGTCTAAACGTTTTAGAAATATATTCCATTGGAAACAGCCTGCAGATGTGGTGACCTGAGGGAGTAGAGACAGACAGAGGAAGAGCAGGAGATGGTGGGGGAGGCCTGAGGAGACGCAGAAATGATATGAGAAGAAAGGAGGGTTAAAGAACGAGGAGAAAGGCGTAACATACACATAGACACATCACAAACTTGGCGTGAGTGTTGTATAATTTGAAGCACTTAAAGTAAATGAGCGCTCCTTAAAAAAGCACGGCCTCCTTTTTTTACTAGTCCTCCCTGAGTTCCTTCCTTCCTGGGTGCTGCAGAGTCAGAGAGCAGGCTGAATAATGCCGGTGGCCTCAGCATGCTGATATGCGCTCGGGCCTGTCGAGCCAACAGGAGATCTGAATTCTTTGACTCAGTCTGCCTATTTGATTGCGCTTCAAGACTTCAGCAAGTGCCAGCAGCTTCCACGTTCTCAGCTGAAGAACAGAGGAAAAAGTCACTGCGAAGAACTTGATGGTGTTCTGACTGACTGTCTGAAGAAGCAGTGACTCGCTTCTTGTTGCCTAGAAAAGTTAAAGAAGTATTGATTTTGTTACTCCACTGTTCATTGCTGGTGGTCAAGTCATTATAAACTAATTTTGGACATTCATTTGAAACCAAATAACTTAGCATTTTTGAAACTCCCAGGGGCACTGTTAGCATAGCTGTTTAAGCGTGTGCCCCATGTACAGAGGTTATAGTCCTTGTTGCAGCGGTCACTGGTTTGACTCCTGGCACTAACCATTTGCTGCATGTTTTCCCCCCACTCTTAACTCCCTAAATGTCCTATCTCTCCTCATGTGTCTTATCAAGGCAAAAATGCCCCAAAATATAAGCATGAAAAAAAAAATGATCTCAAACTCTCCCAAAATACTAAATATTCAGCTGGATTTGTGAAAATGTTTATGATATATATGAAACAGAACTGTTTTTCTTTAATATGATGGTGCTACCATTGGTAATACTGATTTGGTTTGAAAATGGGACAGGGTGACTTCCAAAGGAACATTTTGTCTAATGAAAAGGTTGTTTTTTATCCAACACAATGAAAGATTTTGCTGTGACAGCCTTACATTGTGTGGTGTGAGTATGAGCTAACAGCTAGTGGCTAATTCTGGCTAGGGGGTTGAAAAAAAATTGCTCTCAAGTACAAACAGTGCATATTAAAGGAAAGAATTATTATTTTTTTTGGGGTAATGTAGCAGCTGTTTTGGTGTTAGCTTCAGAATAGAAGAAGATTGGGACACCAATTTAGCTTAGCTGTTCTGTGAAAGCCCTGTGAACAGTGGATATAGTCCTTGAAATGGGCAGCCAGGTTTGAATCCTACCTGTGGCCCTTTCCTGTAAGTCAGCCCCCACTGTACTATTATCAGAATAAAGGCATCAAACGCCCCCAAAAATCATTTAAAAAGGAGACAAGGAAGAACAACACCCCATTAGGTACATTGGTTTTTCTTTCATTGAGGATCTTCTCAAGAACCACAACAAAGCTCTGCCATCACCGTGCCTTTTTACTTTTACATTGAAGCCCACAAAAGTGTGATATTGATGTCACAGCATGTGACTTTATATAACATAACTGTCTTCAGGAAGCAGAAGAGGCATGATGTGTAAACAAACACAGCAAAAGACTTTGCCACCCCTCTTGATCAGAAAATGTAACTATGTAGCTGTTTTTCACATTCTGCTGGTTATGTTGCACAAATGGGCCCCAAATACATTAATGTACAGATGCTAAACATATAGATGTGTGTTGATTGGATAAAACCTAGATGACAAGTCCTCAGGCTGAGCTACTGCCACCCCTGTGATTATGAGTAGAGAGCAATAGGTGTAGCTGGTTACCTCTAAAGAAAGCTAACAATATGCGTGCAAAGCTAACAAGTTGCTTGCATGTGATTTCATAATCAAGCAGGCCAAATGCTGGCCAAGTGGGCAAAAATAAATATTTGGTTGTCCAATCAGAGAAACACTGTTGTCTTTATCAGTGTATTTGAACAATCCTGCACTTAACAGCTCATGAATATTCTTAATTTAATACAAGCTAAATTTTTATCAAAGACAAGCTGAATTTCATAGTTTTTTCCTGCGGTGGAAAGTATCCTGCAAGAGAAAGACTGAAACTGCCTGAAATAAAGGCTGTAATTTGAAAACCTCAACCGCCTCTGCATGCCTGCTGATGTGTATAAATGTGTGTGCATATGTGTGTGTTTGTACGTGCACCTTCAGTGCCCTGTTTAATCACTACCTCTGCGTGTGTGTGTTGCAGAGGGCAAAGTGTCTGAACCTCCATATCAATCACTCTCTGCTTCCTTCAGACCTTCAGCCATTTTTGAATCTTTCCTCATCTCTGTCTTCTCTCCCTTCAGTCAGTGAGAGGAGTATAGGCGTGTCTCTTCCCTTTAATCACTGACTTTCTCTTTCTCTCTGCTCAGTCACTGAACCTTGTCTTCAGACAGCTGCTGGTGTCTGAGTGTGTGGGCTGGATACCCATACCAGCCATTTTATGGTACAGTAGAAAAGCACTTCTAATAAGAGGGACATCATTGTCCCAAAACCCAATTCATTGTCATCTAAGATTTTGTAAACTTTAATCAGATTTAATTTACCCTGCTAACTTTTCTTGTGTATACTAACTGCAAAACTATAATCCCTTCCACATATTAACTTATGACTATGACTGGATCATTTAAGACATTGAGGCCCTGATATTTTCAGGAAGTTGCAGTTTACATGTGACACTGCAATTCCAACATTAACACACAAGGGGACCTGAGCAGAGCCAGAAAGGGGGCAGCGGAATTGAGGAAGTCTAGAGTATTACGCCACGTGAGATGACATGAGATGACGTGCACTTTAACGTTCTCTCTGCACCCACACTGCCTCTGTGATTTGTCCCCATAAGTGACCTAGGTTCGTTCTGTGAAGGAAGAGTGTTAGGAGTCTGGACAGGAATGAGACCTTAGAATGTAAAATACATGAACGTTGTCTCTGTGACATCACCCATTTGTCTCTGAAGCTGAGGTGTAAAGCCTGAAATGCTGTCTCAGCCTAACTTTCACCAATCTAGTATTAGGCAAAGACATGGAGTTGAGGCAGGCCTTTAGCCCCTCGCTAACAGCTACAGGATGCTGGCCTATCAGTCAAGCCAGCTGTGCCTCTAATTATCCAAACTTTTTTTATCTTAATATCTTCTTAGTTACTGAGTTCACCCCTGTAAAATGAGTGCCAATAGAGAAATGAGCTATTTGGACCAACAATTATTTTGGCACCAGGCTGTAAAAGTGTTTATTTTTTCTTTAAAGATAGTGTTGTTTTGAATGGGTGTGTATGTGGTTTCTGTTACTTCGTGAGCCAGCCTCAAGTGGACACTTGAGAAACTGTCATTTTTAGCACTTTAGCATCAGCTTCATTTTTCACGGCCAGAGGTTGCCACTTGGAGTGGACACAAACGCGAAAGGACACAGAAATGTTCACATCCTCAGCCCAGTCAGGAAATCTTCAGGATAGTTGTGCATGTGTGAAAGGGACTCATAATATTGATAGTAATACATTGTCTCTCGCCATTGAAAGAACAATTCAGATAAATGGTTTTCTGTTCAATGGGCTTGTGACAAACTATTTTTGGCTTATCAGACACACACACACACACACACACACACACACACACACACACACACACACACACACACACACACACACACACACACACTGTTACGAGTTGTCACCTGCATCAGTGTTGTCTGTGGACTTAAAGGGGGAGACGTCTTTTAGAACAACCTTAACAGTAAAATAAGCTGTGATTGAACATGATCTCCTATAATTATGATTTTTTTTCCCTTTTAGACGGACATGTGTGGGTGCTTGATGAGACTCTCAACCTCAGTTTTAAGTGTGCATTTTTATTATTTCACACCAGTATTCCAAGAGGCTTTAAAAAAAACAGAATTTATCAAATCTGAATGCATCACATTAATGTGATTTAAATCCTAATTACTAACATTCAGAGATGATTCTCCTGCCTTGCACTTTGCAATTTGATATTTCTCTGAACCATTACACCAGAGATACAGTGAGAGTCCTCTAACATAGTTGCAATAGTCATACATTTCCATCCAGGCATACAGCAGTTGATCAAATCTTTCCTCCTTATTTCTCTAGTTTGTGCTCCTTTCTTCTTACCAGCTGGCTGACAGGTGGACAGCCTCCCCTGACATGAGAGAATCTGCTCCTCCTGTAATCCTTAGCTCTTTCTTCTGCATCAGAAGGGAAATATGAGACTCAGTGACTGAGACCAGTGAAACTACTCAGGCAGCCAATCGGAGCGCAGCACATCTGGAGGAATCCGTCTGCAGGCCCAGCTGGCAGAACTGTGGGAGACAGAAGAAGAAGGGCGAGATTTTTCATCCAAAATGGCCGAAAGAAAATAATGTACAAGTGAAAAGATTGACTAAATATGATATGGCTAATATATAAGATTTGATTTTGTGTATAAAAGCATAATGTATCTATACTCATCATATTTGAGCTTTGAGTTAAATTGTAAGAGATAATTTATTTCTATAGCGTAATTTTTGGTACCTGACCTGAAGCAGCAGTTCTTTTGCAAGAAGCTGCAGCTCCAAAAGTGCTGTCACTTTATCAAGCAGCAGATCTACATCTGGAGTTTGCACACACCTTAACTGTCTATCTGGTCTCAGTAGTAAACTTCTCAACCCAGAGGACACCCCTGCATTCTAAGGGAAAAGAGGCTTGGCGCTCTGGAAATGTCAAATAAATCCTTCACAGATAGCTGTTGGTTGAATATTATCATATAGATAGCAGCAAAGGCTCTTGAGCTTGAAAAATCAAGTTAAAGAGGTGCTTTCATTTTATTGAACCCCAACTTTCACGGTTGAATTGAATTTTTCACTCTTTATAATCATCTGATGAATGTACAAAAAAGAGAACTGTGTCTAACAATGTTGAAAAGATTACATATTCCCTTGGATTGAACATAATTATCTGTTTCATGTGTTCAAATCAGGAGAGAAAAGTCTGATGATGTGGAGCTTTGCAGCCATCTTTGATTTCCCCTGCCGCCTGTCTGGTGCTGCAGCTCGTCCACAAACATGAGAATGTAACTGTGCAGAGAGCGGGAGCTCTGCCATCTTTAAAACACATTTCATCTCACTCGCCCCTCCTCCTCCTTCCCCCTTCTCTTTTTTTTCTCTGCCTTTCTATCTTTTGGGGTTGACCCAGGGAAGAGCTGAGGTGAAATTTTTGGGAGTGCCCCAACTATTGCTTTTTTTCTGTCACAGACGGGAGGTGAGGGACTGTTGACAGTGCAGGAGGCAAAGCTAAGCTGTGCAGCTACTTAAGAGAGATCAATGAAGTGTTGTGGAACCCTTATTGCCTCTGTACTTTTTTATAGTTGCTTAAATAGTGACTACCAGAACACATATTGATATAATGATGCAACTTAGAGCTTTAGATTACTTAAAAGAAGATTAAGTAATTTTGAAGTAAAGTTTTTATCATCAGGATTTGGGTTAAATGTAAAGGAGAAATGAAATGTCAATACACTTCTGGTTAAGAATTGAAGTAAAGATCCTGTTCCTTTATTTTCCTCCGTTTCTTGTGTTTATTGAACCCATCCAAAGACAATAATAGTTGAAAGGGTAATGAGCATGTCTTAGAAATTTGAGCTACAATGACAATTGGAAAGTAATTTCTGTATTGGATATCGGTCTTTAAGGTGTATAATAGGAAATGGCTTTCAGGCTTAAACTGCACCCCGCTGCAGTAAGACATCCTACGACTGTATTGGTCCAAAATGTTTTCTGTTAATTAGGTGAAAAGGGAAGCATCCAAACGTTGGGTGCATCACTATTCACATTATCAAAGAACATGTGTTTCTGTCCTCTTACTCACTTTAGCAGTGTGTGCATGTGTGTGTTATATTAGTCAGTATAAGGGCCAGGATGAGAGTTGCTGGAGTGGTAGTGGGGGAGATGACATGTCTGGTCATGTGGGCAGGTACGAGTGTTCAGTGAGAAAGAGAGAGTAAGAGAGCTGCAGAGAGAGAAGCTGAAACTGGATCCTTCATTCACACCTGTCTTTTGTCAGACTGAAGCTCCAGCAATGTGTGTCCTACGTGAAGCACTGCATTCCACTGATTATGCTGAGTAAAGGCATCAGTTATCTATTCCTTAAACTTCTAATAATATAAAGAAATCAGTAACATAAATATATGGATTGGTTCCAGATTTGGGGACAGACACATATTTTGTTTATGTTGACAGAGTGGATCTTTCAGGGAATGCTTGGTGCGTCTAGCATCTGTATGAAACAATGACATATGACACAGAAACAGCTTGGTTGCATGGGGGATATTCGTGGTTAAGGGTTGCTGTACACTGAATAAAAAAAGAAATGTTGCGAGGAATGCTTTCCAAAGCAAGAGACACATGGATAAAATAAAAAAAATGAAAAATGCTCTGAGACCCGTGCGTAAAAGTGGCGCACTAACGCTCAAATCCAAGTAATCTCCAACGATTAGATTAATCGTCCTACGTGCTTTCTATAAATTATGTATCCCTATAAAAATCCGAAAAAGTTGCGTTGACTTTGGCCCTTTCGGTACCAGCTGATGCCTACCGACACCATCCAAAACAGGCGCATTTACGCACAAACTGCGCGTAAAGATCAATGCCAGGCGTCCGAACCTCGGCACTAACATTTCGGATTCACTGCGACCCGTAAAAGAAGGGGAAAAAACTTAGGCCTTCTTCTCCCTTTTAAACCTCGACGCTGTCCACGTCCTCAAAAAGAATGGATCTAATTAAAACGTTGCACTCGTCATCAGCGCCAAAGCTTTGCCAAACGCTTTCTTGTAGAGAGGAGGCTGGGAGATGCAGCACCACATGACTGAGTGTGAGCTGGAGAGGGATGGGAGTCAGATTGGGTTTCTCTGCTCTGATTGGCCGGGGGGCTGACTTTTGACACGCAGACCAGGGATCCTCCTGCCATATAAATAGGCCTGATAGAACTTTATTATTCTAGCATCACGGCAGCAGGTTTGTGCTCAGTTTGGAGTTACTCGTGTCACCACAACTGTATGCCTGCTTAAAGGTGGTTTAAAAAACAGGGGCTCAGCAGCACAAGGAGTCTGCATGTCTGTGTAGACATGCTCAGCTTTGTGGATACTCGGATTCTGTTGCTGCTTGCAGTAACTTCATTACTAGCATCATGCCAATGTAAGTTTGAATATCTGCTCTTTTTCTGTGATGGATATTTTTTTCTTTCTCGGGTCTCACTGCTTTGAGGATCTTTCGCTTGGCTTTTGTTTGGGACATACATCAAGGTCAACCAGAAGACAGCTCAAAGCAAGGCTGAATTTAACTCAACGGATTGAGCTCGTGCAAAGGATTCTTCACGTTTTTTCCAAGGATACAATTATTATGAGAGAGGGAGAAGTTGCGCTCCAGAAAAGTTTTCTCACTTTGAAAGAGACCTCTAAAGTAGTCAGTTCAGAGTCTTTCTTAAACTTTCAATGCATGTGAAGCTTTTAAAATAGGTTGAATTAGATTTTCTTTTAGACAAAGGATGAAAAATGTAGTGGGGCGTTGTACAGATTGTTCCATCCAGACGTCCAGGGCATGAGGCTGTACTATAGGAAACAGCGATGTCTCCCCCTGGCGGCCAAGGACGCACTTAAACTTGGCATCAGTTTGACTGTCTCCTCTTTAAAGAGAAACATCTGTTCCTTAAATCTTAACTAGAAATAATCATTATTGCTTAAATATTTATACATTTCTTCAAACTAAATAACCGTTTTCAGGTTGCAACCTTCTAGTGTGTTTCCTGATTAATCTGAATTTAGGTCTCACAACGATTTAATGAAAGGGTATAATGTCCTTTGAAGGATAAGCTTAAAGGCAAATGTTTCCACTCTGATAGTGCGTTAAACTGAGAAATAAATACCCTCACGTCACCTTGAACGTCTTAGTGCGCCACCTTGTGGTCCAGTTTGGACATCAGGGTTTTTAGAGTTCATGGGGAGGTCCCAGCTGTGCCAAAACCCAGCTGTGACCAGCTGCTCCAGTTCATAAAAGCTCACACCTGCAACAAAGTGAGGGCAAAAACACAAATATCAGCCATGTGTTTTTATTACAGTTATTAGATAAAGCGATTCCATACTTAATTTTAATTTAAGTAAGTAGACTTTGGGGTAACTAGACCTAAATGCACAAAGTTAAATCTTAAAATCAGAGTATGTATTTATGAACAGCATCGCAGCAGACTCCAGAAAACAGTTACAGATGTAATGCCTACATTTCCCGTTATGTCGTGGGCCTTGGCTTGTTTGCAGAAGCCAGCCAAGTATTCCTGTCCCAAGGGCATGACGTACCTGCACAGGCCTGTTAGCAGCCTGATCCTTATTATATGGAATGCTATTGAACTCTCAGATTCACATTCTTTACAGAGTTAGACCATTTGGAGATGTTTAACATGTAAAGACGGTCCTTCGCTACACTTTTAGATGTGATCTGTGACTCCTATTATAGCAGGTAAATTGTCAGCTAATTAAAGTAGGTTGATTGTTGAGGGATGACAGAAACATGTTTGGACTGTTTTGACTCCAAGCACTGTACACAGTGTAAGGCCTGAAGTTTGGGACATCAGAGCAGTGCACAAAGCAAAAAAGGTCAAAGTTGCAAAAATCTTTGAACCATAGGTCACAGGATTTAAACTTGGATTTTGTGCTATTTAATTGCCCAAATTAATGAATTTTGACTTAGTTGTGCACAGTGATGCAATTACTTTAATATTGATCAAACGAAATCTGTTAAATTGATACAAATGAACACAGATAGATGGAATTTACATTGTTTCTTTCACAGATGACTGTTTTGCTCTTTAACTGTTTGTAATGTTCTAATCAAGTCTTCCTTCTTCTCTCCCCACCCTCCTCTTCTCCATCTTCCTCCTCCTCATCTCTCCAACACAACAGCGGTTAGTACACATGCATGAAATCAGATCTTAATTGTAGCTTTACCTTTGTCACTTTGCCTTTTTTCCTCCAAACGCTGTGTGAAATAATCCATGTGCAGTCCTCTCGCTGGTTGGTCTTTACTTTTTCGAGCGATCTCAATGATAGCAGAGAGTTTCATTCAGGAATTTCTCCCAGTTTTCTCCCTTCCTGTCCATGAATAGGTGAGGGTCCCATTGGCTAAAGTTTGTGTCAATGAAAGCTAAAACCGCAGCTCTGAGGCACCCATGGGGCCTGGTACAAAGGATCCTTTCTGAGGAGCAGAGGGAGGTTTGCCCCTTACAGCTGGCCCTGAGTCAGATCAGAGTCTTCCTCTGCTGCTTGATTCAGATGAATTTAGGATGCAGGTTGAGGAAAGCTGATCTCAGACCAGTTTACAAGTGGGTGAGATCTTTAGCTCAGACTGAACTACAAACAAAAAAAGGGGATCCTGTGGCCTCTGTTATAAAAATACAGTCAATACACACATCCTGATTTGAGTTTGTTTAATAAATCTGCTCATTATTGAGATTGCCTAAAGTTAAACACCTAACCTGCTGGTGTTTGCAGCATCAGCAGCAGCATTGTAATGTTTTAAAGGTGCACTACACACCTTGTTTGGTTCTGGTACTTTTCAGAACTTAATTTGTTCCATGGACTAACACCAGATTGTTGAGTTGGATTTTGGACACTGTAACAAATTTATTCTTTAAGCATCTCTTTGCAAAAGTTGATGCCTTGTATCATGCACATTGCTCTGCTGTATATTAATTTAACTCTTTTACCTGCACGAGCATGTTTTACTTTTCCTTGTGATGTTATTTTGGAAGGTTATGCCATTTATGATAGTGCTTAAGCAAATATTGACGATTGTTTGATCAGGCCTGAAAAGACTGAATAAATAAATCTTACATTTATTTACCTTCTTTTCTATTTAGGGAAGAGTCAAGGTGAGCACATAATGTTGTTCTTATGTGTTGTTTTGCACCTACAGTGGCATATCAAACACAAAAAGTGTAGTTCAGATCAGAAGAACTCACAGGGCATCTTCATGGTGACTAATTTAATCACTGAAATGTGTTTTTACTTGCTTGTGCTCTCAATGTAAGAGTCAAGTCTGTTTACATCACATTTTACTGATTTGAACACACACCATGTTGTTTGAATAATAATCATATCTGCTTTGAGTTTAATGTGGCATAGATTAGAGGCAGCTGCATGCTTTACTAGAGGAAGATGTTGGAGCTGACATGTTGTTACAGCAGCCATCTGCTCTGTGTTTTGGTCTGACTTGGTGGTTTTCCCGCTGCAGGGCCTCAGAGGAGAGAAAGGACCTCGAGGTGACAGGGTAAGCTGAAGTGAAACTCTGATGCTTCTGAGCAAACAAATATTTCTGTGTAAAAGATGTATCTTAAGTGTTTGAAGGTTTATATTTTAAACAATTTTTGGTACTTTGTTTGTTGATGTCATTAGACCTTTTAACCCCTTTAGGCCACGCCTCTTTGTTTACATAGCCTATAGGCCTTGCAGTTTGAGAATGGTAATTAAGTTATAGGTGTTATAAATGTAACCTTACTTAGGTCTCACTATCTATTTCAAGTTTGTCCACTCCTGTTTGATCATCAATAAAATAATTGTTACACCGGTGTTTCAGCTAAATTGATGAATCTCTACATTAATATTTCCGGTCATGTATAGCATTACTCACTGTATCATCTGTGTTTTTTACAGGGTCCTCAGGGCCCTAATGGAAGAGATGGCAAACCTGGAATTCCTGGCCCCGCTGGCCCCCCTGGTCCCCCTGGACTCGGAGGAGTAAGTTCACCATTTTTACTTGCTCAACAGTCTGCTTCGCTTTTCAGTGTTCGTTTGAAAAAGTTGTCTAAAATCTGTGATAATAAAGCCTTAGCTTTACTGGAAGCAAAATTGTGCAATAATGGCTAAAAAAAAGGCCAACTAAATGTGCATCCAAATGATCGCACATTGACTCGTCAATAATGACGGTATCTTACTGATGATGTCATGACCCAGTGACCTTTGAACTTTTATCCTTTACACATTTAACAACATGGCCAACTGATAGCACATGGCTTACACACAGCTTGGTTACTGTTGATATTAGATTCTATAAATCCTAGAAAACATTGAATGCTCACTTGTATTTTACATGTAATCAGATTTTAGGGGTACGCAAATGTCAACTTGTGTCGTAGCAAAAGTGGCAATAGCTGTTTCTTTTGGACCACTAGAAACTCTGACTTCTCGCAAGTGTTTGAACTCGATCAGTGCTTTTGTCCTCAAATGGTCCTTTGATTTCCTCACAAGTTTTCTATTCTTACTGACTTGGCTATTTTTTCTTTCCAACAGAACTTTGCTGCTCAGTATGATGGTTCAAAAGCTCCCGATCCCGGCCCTGGACCCATGGTGAGAGTCCTGCTTCTTCTGCAGCACAACACTTTTTATCAACATGTCTTAACATCCTAACTTACACCAAAATAACAACTGTCTGTAGTAGGACGTGTGATTTTTGTATTTTTTGTATTGATAAATGATTATCTAATTTCTCCTTTCAGGGTATGATGGGTTCTAGAGGCCCTTCTGGACCTCCTGGACCTCCTGTAAGTTTATGCCCCCACTGCATATTTACACTATGCAGCTTTTAATGCAACTTTACCAATAAATCATGTTTATTACCACAGAATTTTCTGTTACTCTATTGTCAAAATCTAGACTTATTTATGTGCCTTGCATCATTCCACAGGGACCTCAGGGACACACCGGACACGCTGGTGAGCCCGGAGAGCCCGGACAGACTGTAAGATCATCACACAAAATATCCACACTTCTTCAAATCACCACTAGAACCTTAATAACACCTTTTAGATCATTTTCTGTTCAGACTTACCAACATAAGTCATCTCTCTTTAACGCATCCTCTTTGAGATGTTAAACATTCTGCTCTTCTTTCCCAAGGGTGCCCTTGGTCCTCGTGGCCCCCCTGGACCCCCTGGCAAAACTGGTGAAGATGTACGTATATATTAGTGGTTTTATAAGCACTTTTCATTGCAGAGTTTTGGAAGTTCTGTAAAGACTTACGAAGACATATGGTAACGTTTGTTGTGCTGACTCGCAGGGCAACAACGGCAGACCTGGTAAGCCTGGAGACAGAGGTACCCCTGGCCCACAGGTAAGAGAAATGTCCTTCAAGACAAGGGAAATGAAACATAAACAGACAGAGTCTAAAGCATAAATATACAGTTTGTTCTACTAATTCTTCCCTTGTTTTGACTTGCAGGGTGCTCGTGGATTCCCCGGAACACCTGGACTTCCAGGAATGAAGGGACACAGAGTGAGTGTGGTTCTTTACCTTCCCAAGAACTGATCATTACATACATAGTACTCAACTGAATCCCACTTTGGACTGGTAAAAATAGAGAAGGGTACTCCAGAAATGTGCACATAGAGGTTTTGGAGCAATGTGCCCAATCACTTGCAATGCTGGCAGTGGTAATGGACATAAAGGTCTGTCTCCTGAGGCGTAAAACACAGCCCGTTCAGAGCCATTTTGGTTCTTATCCCCTGTTTTGTGGTAGAACTTGACGAGTGAAACGTCATCTGTAAGGTCTACGATATAAACCATAGCCAAATGTCAACCTTCCAGTGAACTTTAAAATGTATGTCATACCTAAAGATTTCAGGTGTCCCCTTGGTAGTGTGTATTCTTGTTTAAGCACATGCTGCTTCCTTTTCATAATCAAATTCATCTAACAAGGACCTGAATTTGTCCCTAATCCCTTTTTTTCTGTTCGTTCCTGAAGTAGCATAATTTAGTTGCAATAAGAGGTAAATATGAACATATTTTAACATCTCTTTGTTTCTACATTTCAGGGCTACACTGGTCTGGATGGACGCAAGGGAGAGCCTGGTGCCGCTGGAGCCAAGGTAAGAAGAGCACCTTCCTGATATGAGTTCCTTATTTTTAGTTTATATTCTATCTGTTTTAATGTTGAATCACTTTGTTCTATTTTAAGCACTAACTTTTGACCTGAAGTGACTAAACCCAACCTTCTCCTCGTTTTATAGGGTGAGCCTGGTGCACATGGAGCTTCTGGAAGTCCTGGACTTGCTGTAAGTTGCTATGGATCTCAATATTCACATTTGAGCTAAAATGGAACATTAGTAACCATACCAAACCTCAGGAAGTCCATCTCACTTACAGTAATAAACCTACACATTGAATATATAAGCAATAGTCAGTCATACACCTTCTGTTGTCATGAATCCTCACAGCTACATTTATGTATTAGTTATTATTCAGTATTTGCTGTTATTTCATTTCAGTAAAGAAGTGTTTCTCATAACCTCTGTTTTTGTGCATCCTCCCTGTAGGGCGCTCGTGGTATGTCTGGTGAGAGAGGTCGTGCTGGCCCTGCTGGCCCCGCTGGTGCTCGTGGTTCTGATGGCAATGCTGGTCCTGCCGGCCCTGCTGTGAGTACCAGCCCTTTAAATCCTTTTTCTGTTAAATAAAACTAAATTGACTTTGTTAGAGTTGAAAGCAAAAGGTAGGTCTTCTCAAGATAAATCTATAAAATAAACATTGTGCCTATTATCCTAGCATGCAGATTAGTTATCTTATGTTCTCTTAAATGAAAAGTATCAGCATACAAAGCAGTAATGTCACCAAATGTTTATCATATGCAGTAGATGCAGTAGAATATGAAGAGCAACATCCCAAACTTTGACTTTAATATGAACTTTGAACTACATTACCTGTTTCCTGATGTTATGTCAATTTTTCTTCAACCCAGGGTCCCCTCGGTAGTGCTGGTCCCCCAGGTTTCCCCGGTGGTCCTGGCCCCAAGGTAAGCGTAATGTCATTTCCTCTAGCATTTCCTTAATGATGTCATCATGTCCTTTCAGAGAGGTTCATGTTGAAGGTCATCAGAGGAGCACATATAGTTTAATCCAATAATTTCTTGCTGTATCCCCAAGGGAATGACTCATACATGCAAAGGTCTCATTGACTCTGTACCATTTATTTACATACAAAAAATTCACATTTGAACTCATAACAATAAAACCAACAAATCCTTAAGACCTGTTCTGGATTCAGCTGGACTTCTAAGCCTGATAGATTTACAAAATACAAACTTATTTCAGCTTTGATGTATCATTCATTCATGACTGTAATTTTGTCTTTGACAGGGAGAGATTGGACCTGCTGGAGCTACTGGCCCATCTGGACCTCAGGGAGCTAGAGGAGAGCCTGGTCCCAATGGCGCTGGTGGCCCCGTTGGTCCCGCTGTAAGTATACCAACACATTTGCCTGTCCTAGAAAAATTCTAATCAAAAAAATGTATTACTTAAGGTTTGTTTTTTAGATGAGTCTTAATTAGTTCTGTTACATTGTGTCTGAAATTCAGCTTCAGCTAAACAGAGATGTTGATGTTTAACACAGGTTACATGCTGGCTAAGAAAAAACAAGAGTTGTTCTTTAACTCGTTGTATATTGAATTACACATATATATTGGTGTCAAGAATTGATGTATTGTCACAATACAGATGTTTTATTACATCTTTGTACCCATTGCATTATGTTTCAGCCACTGACTGCTGTATATTTAGTTACACTGTAAATGTGAAGGCCCAACTTTGGACGAGAGTTGAAAATTAGCAAAAGTTCTAAAGTCTGGACATCAGTTTTATGCTTGTATTGGAACTACATTAAAATGCATCATCTCTAAGAAATAAAAATCCAATCAACTCAACACAGTTATGCTTATGATGAAATAACTTACATGTCTTTGGAAGCAGTGCTTACTATTGATGGATTTGTACCTTAACTGAATGCCTTGAGAGCAGTTATACCATTACTTTGTTAGTGATGGTTTGTGTCTTTCAAAACATGTAACTAGTGACAGTTGCAAATCAGCTTAATATTTGTTTTGATAATATTTCCATTGTTTCTTGTTTCTTGTTTTCCCCCTGTAGGGTAACCCTGGTAATAACGGTTTGAACGGAGCCAAGGGACCTGCTGTAAGTACTCAAGTTTTACCATTAAGGCCATTTCTGATCACATCAGCATAATTTACCTTTAGTTGTGTGTCAAGTAGTGTTTATATTACTTAACATGGATTAAAAGGTATACAATGAGACAAATCAGACAAAGACAATGTTTGTTGTTATGCTTTAAGGCTCCAATGATTCTCACCTGTCCGTTATGCCTGTTTATTAGGGTGCTCCTGGTGTTTCTGGAGCTCCTGGCTTCCCCGGACCAAGAGGAGGACCCGGACCCCAGGGTCCTCAGGGTGCCGCTGGACAGAGAGGTCTTTCTGTAAGTACACAACACACTAAAAAACATACTTGAAGCACAGCAAACAAAATTGCCATGCATACACATAAACTATTTCGCACAGATGATTGCTCTTTTCATAGATGGTCGGTTTCTTGTTTCTTAGGGAGATCCTGGTGTCCAGGGTGTGAAGGGAGATGGCGGTCCCAAAGGAGAGCCTGTAAGTCATATCATCACCTTTTCACCTGGTCTAAATTTGCACCAAACTTCTTCCAAGACCTCCATGTATACTAGTGAATAGTGTTGCTTTAAGACTTTTTCTGTTGCCTCCTTCAGGGTAATTCTGGACCTCCTGGACCCCCCGGACCTCAGGGTGAGGAGGGCAAGAGAGGACCCACTGGTGAGCTTGGTGCTTCTGGACCCTCTGGTAGCCGTGGAGCAAGAGTGAGTACCAGGGGCTTTGTTACACCCTAACCCATCCACATCCAGAGGTTTGTTACATGGGTCACCTGATCATTCTGTGTGTCTCCTTAGGGTACCCCTGGTGGCCGTGGAATGCCTGGATCCGAGGGAAGAACTGGACCTATTGTAAGTATTTGGACACATCTGATTCCAAAAAGTATGAAAGCATTTAGTCATTCTTTTATAAGGTGAAACTTCCACCTCATTTCTTTCCTCCCTGTGTCTCCTCATAGGGTATGCCTGGTGCTCGTGGTGCCAGTGGTGCAGCTGGACCTCGTGGACCCCCTGGAGATGCTGGTCGCGCTGGTGAGCCTGGACCCGCTGGTCTCAGGGTGAGTGCTTTGCTGCTAGTTTATGAAATATATCCTTGATAGAGAATTGGTGGTAAGATGGAACATCTCAGTAAGGGTACCTTGGAGCGGTGTTGGTGCAAAGGTGTTGGCAATTAAACTGTAGTTTTTGATGGAAGCAAAAAGTACTACGAGGTCAGCTACAGTAAAAATTAATGACTAAATATATCTTATAACTAATGTTTATTTTCTACAGGGTCTCCCTGGAAGCCCCGGAAGCTCTGGACCCCCAGGAAAGGAAGGACCTTCTGTGAGTTAATCTTAAGTTTTACTCCAAAATAGAATCAACTATCAATACTCTACCTGATTTTTTTATTTAATGACAAAGACATTGGCATTAGTACGATAATACTTGCTTTAAAACTGCCATTAACATGACTTCCTGTCACTTCCTATTTCCTCCTTTAGGGTCCCGCTGGACAAGATGGCCGTGGTGGACCTCCCGGCCCAACTGGACCCAGAGGCCAGCCTGGAAACATTGGCTTCCCTGGACCCAAGGGACCTTCTGTACGTAGGAATAAGAGCTTAAGATCTGAGAAATTAGCATCTGAAGCTGAAACCTGTTTTTATGTGTGAAAACCTGGGCTAAACCGAACTTTGACCCCTTTCAGGGTGAGGCTGGCAAGGGCGGAGACAAGGGATCTGCTGGCCCAACTGGTCTGAGAGTAAGTTTGGATATTACCAATAACACCCAGAAGATCGAACACAGATTTGTTAGCTCACTGCTATTTTGAAAACATGCTAACATGTTGCTGTGTGTGCATTTAGGGAGCTCCTGGACCTGATGGAAACAATGGAGCTACTGGACCTTCTGGACCTGCTGTAAGTATTCTTATTTAGCATTCAAATCACCATCATTTTATGCTAGTTTTATCCTTTATTCAACAAACTTTTCTATGCGCTTCCTTTACTATAACTGTACGTAAGCTATACTGAACACTTGTCTTCCTTTTTTTCTCCCTGCAGGGTGGTCCTGGTGAGAAGGGAGAGCAGGGACCTTCCGGAGCTCCTGGCTTCCAGGTTTGAATCCATTATTTTACTATATAAACAAACAACTTACAGCAATCTCATGAAGGAATCTTCAACTTTTAGTTTTACATTATGCACTTGTTGCTCCTGTGGAAAATATATTTTTCTGTCACTTTATAACCTTTATTTTACCCAGAAAATTCCCAGTGAAATCTCTTTTCTAAGCAAGCCCTAGACCAAGATATCATCAAAATAGTTTTATACAAAGAACTTTCAAAACTAATCAGAAATGACAAGAAACAATAAGTTACTAGAATTAGCATTGAGGTGTGTGCATACACTCATCACATGTTCCTTAATCCTTGTTTTAAATAATATTCACTTGTTTAACTGCCCTTCAAGCCAATTTTCTGATTGGTTATTGACATTTACAGTCAAAGTATAGTTCTAAGATAGCATTGTTACCGCACTGGTACTAATGTTGTGTTTTGATACTTTCAGGGTCTGCCTGGCCCCGCTGGAGGTGCTGGAGAGGCTGGCAAAGCCGGAGACAGAGTAAGTTATACACACACTTTCATCAAAGTCAATCAAATCATAGATATAGTGGAATAAGAAGTTCACCTCTAACCCAACATGTTTGTCTCTGTAGGGTATCCCAGGAGACCAGGGAGTGTCTGGACCTGCTGGTGCTAAGGTGAGTTCACTTACCTTTGATTTCAGCACACATGCATTAAAGTACAATTCTTCCAAACAGATAGTCTGTGGCATAGTTGCTGTACTTCGTTCGCATTATTTTGTATTCAACAAACATGCTAAGGGAAACTAAAAAACCCTGATGACCTCTGTGTGTTTCTTCAGGGAGAGCGTGGAAACCCTGGTGCTGCTGGAGCTACTGGCCCTCAGGGAACCATGGGAGCCCGTGGACCTGCTGGAGCCCCCGGAACTGATGGTGGAAAGGTAAGATGATGGCATTAGTGTGCCCAAACAATGATAGCTGTAAAGTTTATAGTAGAAAATGTTGTGCTGCAAAATGTCATACTGAAGCATGTGTGTTGCTTCAAAATTGACCTGTGTGTTTTCAGGGAGAGCCTGGTTCTGTTGGAGCTGTTGGTGCTGCTGGACATCAGGGACCTGGTGGCATGCCTGGTGAGCGTGGAGCTGCTGGACCCCCTGGAGGCAAGGGAGAGAAGGTAAGATCAACATCTCTGAAACTTCCAAATACAGCAATTTTTTCACCTTAAGGATAACTTTTTTTTGTGATGAAAATGCATTTATTCTCTTTCATTCACTGTGCATTTCCAACTTCCCTCCTCCTCCTCTCTGTCTCCTACAGGGAGAGGCTGGACACAGAGGACCTGAAGGCAATGCTGGCAGAGATGGTTCTCGTGTAAGTAAAACTCTTCTTGATACAAAGCACCGTAGCCTTGCGCTGTTTTCCCTGAGTGTATACACCAGGTCTAAGTGTCCTCCTCTCTCTCTTTTCAGGGTCTGCAAGGACCTTCTGGACCTCCCGGACCCACTGGAGCCAACGGTGATAAGGTATGTAGGTGATATGGACATTACTGTATCACAACACAAATAACGGTGAAAAACATAAGAATGAAGATGTTTTGAACACACACTGTGCCATAGGTTAACCCATGATGTGGGTTAACCTAACCTAAAAATGGCTAAACATGGCTGCCTCTGACATAATCAAAATGGCCGACAGACTCTTGTATGAGAGACATGCAATAGAAAATTGTCATGACTTGTCTTTAGGTAAAATCAGTGTCAGACTATATATCTTTAATGACCAAACTGACTCTGCGTCCCATATTTTCTCACTGTTCTGAGGAAGAAAATTGAGGTTAACACATTTGCAGGAACATATTTAGAGCTAGAACCTCAACACTGCCACCTGATGGCTGTTTTATAAAACTACAACAGCTCACCCACAACATACAGTAACAGAGAATGTCATTGGTTGAAGATAATAAATGCAGCAAACAAGACATCTGATGAGTCAAATACACATATTGAGAAATGTATTTTTATTTGTAACTATGATGTAAAATAATGTGGTTATTGCATTGCCTTAGCAGACAGATGAAATATGCAGAAATACCACCATTAAATTCACACTATTGTAAACTTTGGTGCATTGCCAATGATCAAAAAATGATGTTGAAAAATTTTAAGCGTTTTGTAGTTTCTTCTTCACTTTTGCAGTGAATTTAGATTAATGCTGTAACACAATCCAAATGTCTATGGATTTATAAATGTATATAAACCGATGCTAAGCTAATGTAATGCTCACTGTTCTTTCCTACAGGGTGAGAGCGGTTCCTTCGGACCTTCTGGACCTGCTGGAGCCCGTGGACCCTCTGTGAGTACCTTTGCCTGACTTCCTTGAAATCAGCTTTTGTAATAAATATCAGATTAATGCCAAATTAAGTAGTAGTAGTCGTAGTAGTAGTTATTCACACATCATACATAACACAACCATTTTCACTGTACACACACTTTCAACAAAGCAGGAGTGATGCGTTAAGTGATGACTGAAATGGCATAGGCAGAAGCATAATGCTTATTTAAGACTAGTATACATTTTTTTTTAAATCTAATTAAGCTACCAGCTATCAAAGTGTAAAGGAAAAAAAAACGTGAACAACTAATGACAGACAGCTTTTGTGTCCAGTACAAACACTGTTTCTGACTGGCTTTTTGCCGTTCACAGGGAGAGCGTGGAGAGGTTGGACCTGCTGGAGCACCTGGATTTGCTGGACCCCCTGTAAGAAAGCCATCTATCACATTTCAGTGTACCATACATAAATCCTGTCCAAGCAGCAGCACATGAATAGACACATACTTACACAGATGTTGACCACACCTTGCTTCTCTACTTCCCTTACAGGGCGCTGACGGTCAGCCCGGAGCCAAAGGAGAGCGTGGACCTGGAGGAGGAAAGGGAGAAGTTGGCCCTGCTGGACCCACTGGACCTGCTGGACAGTCTGGACCTGCTGTCAGTACCACATCCACTAAAAACATACACACATGCTATTTGACAAATCTGACATATTATTGATTAAAAACCCCAGATAAATGTCATGTTAAGATGTATGGCTTGTGTCTGATCTCTTTTCTTCTGTGTATCTAGGGTCCTGCTGGCGGTGCCGGCCCTGCTGGTGCTCGTGGAGATGGCGGCTCAACTGTGAGTGCTAAAACTTAATAAAAAAAAATCCCTCCTGCTTTCACCTATTACATCTATAAACATGCAGAAGTCATAAAATATCACATGAACACAAATCATGTAAAAAGGTGGCCAGAGATGCCTGGACATTAACATAAAATTCTGATATTTCGAGTGAATCTAAATTTTACACAAAGAACCATGAAGCTTTATCTGGAGCATGAGCATCATACTCATAGATTGGGTTTTCTTATGAGAACAAAACAGAGTCAAACCTTACCTCGCAGCCACAAAGTCATTATTTTGAAATGTTAGAATTTCAGGGGTGCAAAAATGTTTTTATTCAGTCTTTATTTTGATTCTAATTTTCCATCTTTAACCAATGGTCACAAAATAGAACCATCTAGCCTCAAATTTCATCTTGCACTCCCTTAGTTTTCCACATACTGATAACACTACTTCTTCCTGATACACCATTTAACCTGTGACTGTGTGTGTTTCTAATTTCAGGGTCTGACTGGTTTCCCTGGTGCTGCTGGCAGAGCTGGTGCTGCTGGTCCCGCTGTGAGTATTAATTCTCTATTACAATCATAAGTGAGCACATTTACATACACACACACTTACATATACCCACACATATTTGACCTTAACCCACTTTTCCTCCTTCTCCTCTCACAGGGTATTGTCGGCCCCCCTGGTGCTGCTGGTCCCGCTGGTAAGGATGGTCCTCGTGGTGGTCGTGGAGATTCTGGTCCCGCTGGTCCACCTGGAGAGCAGGGTATGGCTGGACCTGCTGGTCTGGCTGGAGAGAGGGGACCCTCTGGAGAGTCTGGACCCCCTGTAAGTCATGCATCTTTGTCTCCAGACCTTTAAGATGTCTGGTTGTTCAATCAACAGTTGGATAAGCATATACATTTGAGCTTTTATCTTCATTGTGGTTCGTATATTCACAATAAAGCATTAATACGTCTCTGTGCTTGTGTTTAGGGTCCTACTGGTACTGCTGGAACCGGTGGTCCCGTTGGTCTTCTTGGAGGCGGTGGTCTGCCTGGTTCTAGAGGAGACCGTGGTTCTCCTGGTGGTGCTGGTGGTGCTGTAAGTGCAAATGAATGCTCAAAGAACCCTTAGAAGAAAAACAGAGAACCTTGTTTATGACTCTGTCTAATCAACATCATTAAGCTATTCAGAACATATGCAAGCATTTACATTTTAGCATTTAAATGAAGACACAACCTGAACACAAAACAGAAGTGTGAATTAAGTAACTAAAGCAAAGGTTCTTCAGTGTACAGTGTGAAGCTGTTAAACATATCTGACTCAGTGATTTCTCTGCTTCCCCTCACAGGGTGAGCCTGGTAGAGTCGGACCTGCAGGTCCCCCTGGAGCTCGTGGTCCCCCTGGAAACATTGGCCTGCCCGGTATGACCGGACCCCAGGGAGAGGCTGGACGTGAGGTAAGGATTGAAAAGGCAGATTAATTCAATGACATCTTGATAGAGGCTTGTGATCAAGTATGGAGAGAAAATCCTCACATTCAAAGTTTGGTCATTGTTTGTGAAGTAAACCAGGAAGTATGCTCTCTGTACTACTTGGTAAATGTTTAAAACAGCAGCTAATTCAAAGACTTATCGAGACTCAAAGCCAACTGAAGTAATAACTTCATACGAAGGTTTACCTGAAAGTTGAAGCTGTAATACTCTCTGCTGTCTTCAGGGTAACCCTGGTAACGATGGACCCCCTGGTCGTCCTGGAATTTCTGGATTCAAGGTGACCCCCATTCTCACACCTTAAAGCATGTTATATACAGAATAATCACACATGAACTTTGACTGTAATCTGACTCATGTTCTCACCATGATTAGGGAGACCGTGGTGAGCCCGGACCTGCTGGTTCCAGCGGACTTTCTGGTTCCCCCGGACCCGCTGGACCCGCTGGAGCTGCCGGCAGACCTGGAAACCGTGGAGAGGGTGTATGTGATAACATGACGCTGCTTACAGATACCTTAAATCATCACTTGATCACATTTCCCAGAGGCTACATACACAACTGTGTGCATGCTTCACACATGGATCTTTCTGTTCTTGTCTTTCCTCCTCTATAGGGTCCTGGAGGCGCAACTGGATCTGTTGGCCCCGCTGGAGCTAGAGGTGGTGCTGTAAGTACAATAAGCTTATGTATACTTACAGACATAGCATGTTGAGAGAGTACATCAGTGTCAGCAGAATATTGTGTCCTAGTCTAGCTATATGATGTTTTTACTGTGTGTTTGTGTGTCTGCGTCTTAGGGACCTGCTGGACCCCGTGGTGAGAAGGGAGTTGGTGGAGACAAGGGAGACAGAGGCATGAAGGGTCTGCGTGGACACCCTGGTCTCCAGGGAATGCCTGGACCTTCTGTGAGTAGTGGCACACAAAATAAATAAACATACAGCTCTATCTGATCATCTGTACATGACACACAGGCTTAGCACTGGCACCATGATGTCATCAAAGCATACATGGAGGGCCTTAAAATTCATGGTGATGCATTTCTCCTCATTCAGGGACCTTCTGGTGACTCTGGACCTGCTGGAGCCAACGGACCTTCTGGACCCAGAGTGAGTAAAGATCTCCAAACTCCTGTATTAAATGAGCTACTATGTCCCAAATCAAACGCTTTAAAGTGCTCATGTACCTGAGAACATATCTAAAGGTCACAGAGCATCTAGAACTTCCTGTGTATTGTTCTTCTTATGATCTCTGAAGGATCAGACTCAGACAGATTATTGTTGATAAACAATCACATGTGAGGCAAGGTTTCCCTAAAAGGATGAATGTTTGACCATGTGATAATCTCTTCTTCAGGGACCTGCTGGACCCTCCGGACCTCCTGGCAAGGACGGCAGATCTGGTGGACATGGAACCATCGGATCTCCTGGTGCTCGTGGACCCGCTGGATCCGCTGGACCTGCTGTAAGCTACTCTTCTTTTCTACTCCAATTCAGAATTGGGTCATTTTGTGAAGTGGACACTAAGCTCCACTGTCATCAAATGATCCTCTGCTAAGGATCACACTGCTACTCTGATAATTAATCCACTCTCTTATCTACACCAGGGTCCTCCTGGAGCTCCTGGTCTGCCCGGACCTGCCGGCCCCTCTGGTGGCGGATATGACGTCTCTGGTGGATACGATGAGTACAGAGCTGATCAGCCTGCTCTGAGAGCCAAGGATTACGAGGTTGATGCTACCATCAAGTCCCTCAACACCCAGATCGAGAACCTGCTCACACCTGAGGGATCCAGGAAGAACCCTGCCCGCACATGCCGTGACATCAGACTCAGCCACCCAGAGTGGAGCAGTGGTAAGAACACTTTAATCTAAAAGCACAAATATTGGAGTTAACATGTTTTTAGAGACAGTGAAGATTACTATTCCCCTTCCATCAGTCTGACTCTGGTTTTCATGCCTTTTAGGATTCTACTGGATCGACCCCAACCAGGGATGCATCAATGACGCCATCAAGGTCTTCTGCAACTTCGAGACCCGTGAGACCTGCATCGACGCCCACCCTGAGAGCATCGCACAGAAGAACTGGTACAGAAGCACAGAGAGCAAGAAGCACGTCTGGTTCGGAGAGACCATCAATGGTGGTACTGAGGTGAGAGTCTATAGATCTCTGACACTCTGTAACAAAAAAGGTTAATACACAGAACATGTCCAGGAAATAAACATCTCTCTCCTCCATGCAGTTCACCTACAACGACGAGACCCTCAGTCCCCAGAGCATGGCCACTCAGCTGGCCTTCATGCGCCTGCTGTCCAACCAGGCCAGCCAGAACATCACCTACCACTGCAAGAACAGCGTTGCCTACATGGACGGTGAGAGCGGCAGCCTGAAGAAGGCTGTGGTGCTCCAGGGCTCCAACGATGTGGAACTGAGGGCAGAGGGCAACAGCCGCTTTACCTTCTCCGTGCTGGAGGATGGCTGCACTGTGAGTACCTCTTAACCTCTTTAGTTTCTGCTCGTTTTGTTGCCGAGCTAGTTTGCAGCTATGTATCATTTGAACACAATTCTAAAACACAATCTCCTTTTCTTCCCCAACACCTTGCAGAGACACACTGGTGAGTGGAGCAAGACAGTGATCGAATACAGAACGAATAAACCATCTCGCCTGCCCATCCTCGACATTGCACCTTTGGACATTGGTGGAGCTGATCAGGAGTTTGGTTTGGACATTGGCCCAGTCTGTTTCAAATAAATAGACTCATGATAAATTAACACCAAAAAAGAGAGAAAGAACGAAAAAAACAAAATCTCTGCCCTTCTTTCTGTGTTGTTTTTTTTTTTATACTGAATGCTGATTTCACTCTGCGCATCCACTTGCTTAAGATGGGCAACTATCTGAGAGGACTAAACGGACTGAACGGAGCATTTGTGCAATGCAAATTAATACAGCAACCCAAAGGGACGCGGGAAAACACCTTGTTGTGGGACATCATGTCATCCTTTTGTAAAAAATAAAAGAAGTGTAATAAAAACGCTGAAAGTATGCATCACTTTTGTGGTCTTTGTATATCTTCCAAAGAGGAGGTTTAAAACCACAATTTCCATGAAAAAAAGGTTTAAACTACCTCATGCCTGTACCTAAAGAAAATACTATTGACACAACCTGGGTCCGCAACAGAGATGTTCAGACTTTGATGCTTCAAGCTTTGTCCTGTATCGGAAGGTGCTCAGTTACTTGAAGCAGAGATCTATGGTGCTAATATGCAGCTGTGGAGCAAACCACTCTTTACTGTATTACTTTGTATTGTCCTTTGAGGAGTCTTGCTTTGGTCCCCTGATATTCCCCCACTTTAAGCAGGTGGAATGTTCCTAAATCTGATGTCTGGTTTTTGTTTGGTTTTATTTTATTTTGTTACTTTTTTGTCTAGAAGTTCTTTTTTTCTTTGTTTTGGTTTTTTGTTCAGGCTTTTTTACTCTTCCCCCTCACAGCAAGTGTTCATACTGACAGCACATATTTCATCCAATTCTGAATGGTTTTTACAGCGGCCTCTCTCTTTCTCTCAAAAAATGACACCACAAAGTCTATTGTACCTATTTTGTATATGTGAGATGTTTAAATAAATTGTGAAAAGTTCTGAAATAAAGCATGTCCAATGTCCTAAAACACACTACTCAGTGACTTAAGTGCTTTCATGTTTTAATGACACCATTGAAGCTGTGTCACTGTATTTTGGTTCTAGTTTGGCTGACATCCTCACTGACTTAAACATCTTCCTTTTGTGGAAGCACAGCAACATCCTCATTTTCCAACCCCCCCCTTTTCTTGCTTTTCACAGTACATCCGATTTTAATGTACAGTAAATTGCTGTTGACACTGTCCATGCCAATGTGTGATTACTAAAGTGCTTTGTTTCTTGTAAATATGCATCCTCTGATGTTGCTTTTTCATTGCCTAATACAGCTTTTGCATCCAAATAAATTTCTGTGTTTGGATCAAGGCTTGAATTACAGTGATACATACACACAAAATGTCAGTTTTTAAATTCAACATGGCATTCCTAACTTGACGACAACTTTGTCAGAGGCTAAGAATCAATATGATTTTAGTGTGTTGAGGGAACTGGGATATGCTTACTCTCTAAAAAGAAATAGAAAAAATTATGAAGTAGTAGTTTTTCTATAACCACTAGAGGGCAATGTGGCTTTTTAAAAGTACAAAATATTTAACCCTGGGCAGTCACATAGACTGATTAACTAAACAAATAACTTAGAAACATCAGTTCATGGCTATGTCTAGGATCCATGGGCCTACAGAATTTGTATTTGTGTCACTATTTATATAATTATATATATTTAAACACTGGTTGGACCTTTAACTACACAGATATTAGCCTGCAAACGCATCATGTGGTGGGTACTTTACATCAAAATGGCATGGTGTTGGACATTTAGGTGCATTTTCTCAACTAGTAAAGCCCCTGTGAGGAGTTTTAATTGGTTATGAAATAGAGTGCAATTAATAGAAATATCTCTTCATG
Source organism: Notolabrus celidotus (assembly GCF_009762535.1). Classification (NCBI taxonomy): domain Eukaryota; kingdom Metazoa; phylum Chordata; class Actinopteri; order Labriformes; family Labridae; genus Notolabrus; species Notolabrus celidotus. The sequence goes on along the minus strand of NC_048287.1, from coordinate 14,559,174 downwards.
ACCTACAAAAGCACACAAGACCATCAGAGACAACACTGGCTAATTCTATAAGTCACTTTTTCCTGGCTAATGGTAGGAGTCAGATCAGACATTAAACAGCACTCTTCAGGAACAAGTTTTAAAGCCTTTGAAAAAAAAAAAAGTACTGCAAAGATGTTCAATAAGAGGTATAACTGACAGCAGAAAGACAGGGGGATTATTTGTTTTTTTTATTTTGTTTTGACTTTTCAGAAAACACTTCTTACAAATGTACTGGAAAAAAACAGAAAAGACATACCACTTTGCCTACAGGGGGCGCCACTAAAAGGTCCTTACAGGGGAAAGCACAACTGGGAGATACGTTCACTTCACATCTCAAGCTATATAAAAGTCCTTCATTACAGAGAGCAATATTTTCCTCTCATCTGTGTGTTTCTGACAGCAATGATTCCCAGAGTTTTGGTCGAAGATTAACTTAAAAATACATGATTACAAGAGAAATACCTATCTGTACTCTTCGATTTACATGCAGGGTGACAGAGACACAGAAGAGCCAGCTGATTTGAGCCTGTGGAGAAGTCGAGCCTTCCCTTGTTTTAAGGCAGCCAGTTGGTCATGTGATCACACTGTTCAAAATGTCACTCACCCTGTGATGGAGAGAAGAACATGGGATAAGTTCATGTTCAAGGAGGCATGGTTTATGTCCCTGAACAATTAAAGGCAAGTTTGAAAAAAAAAAAAACACTCACTCATGTGTTCGTGCTTTAGTAAGTTACAATATGACTAAGTATACAATAATAAAAGTGTAATGCTAGCTGTAAACTGCTGGATGACAGATTTATCACAATGGCTGGGATGGGGTAATTTGAGCAAGTGGTTCAACTTGCTTTGAACTGAAAGCCTACCTCCTCATTCAAAGGCAACAAGAAAGGGCTCATCCCTAGAGGTGATGTTCTTAAGAAACTACCCATGCCACAAAAGCTATGTGGAACAGGCACAAGGGACCAGAAGTTCATATTCCCCTGCAGCTTTGACACGTGGAATGTAGAGTAGTGGCCTCGTTATGGAGAGTGTAATTTGATTTCACTCTAAAATGTTCACGTTTCCAGTTTCATCATTTTTCCAAAGGCCTTATTAAAGGATAAATGCTTTTGATTCATAAAGTATATCTTTAAGTACAATTTTAGAATTAGTCCATTTGTTCATTTTTTAAATAGACCCTGTTAAAGAAAACTGGAAGTTGTAAACTTAATCTTTACATAAAACTGTACAGATGTCTCGAAATTGTCTTACTTTAATACAGCAGTATGAGGTCAAAATGTTAAGTTTTACTTTAATATAACGGGGGGCACAATTTACCCCCTCGTGGCTCAACTGCCCTCTCCTCTAGGCTCAAAGTACCCCTCATAAGGGAAGTAAGTTGATCCAAGAGAAGACTGTCTTTGAAGAGTTATAAAATGATTTTTATTTGTAATCTAGCACTGCTAAAAAGTATGAATTAGTTTAAAGCAAGCAACAACCACACCAACCTGCAGATACATTAGTCTTTGCCAAACAATCAACCCAAACCTGCTGATTGAAATTCAGGATCATGTTGGTTTCCTCTTTGAATGGTTTTAACCTGCACCTGGGGATGCAATGATGAACTGTGTTCTCAGAAAGTGATTTAAAGGTACAGTGTGTAGTATTTAGAGGTGCAGTATGTAGTATTTAAAGGTACAGTGTGTAGTATTTAAAGGTACAGTGTGTAGTATTTAGAGGTGCAGTATGTAGTATTTAAAGGTACAGTGTGTAGTATTTAAAGGTGCAGTGTGTTATCATTTAAATACTACACCGTGTGGCATTAAACACTACACACTGCACCTTCAAATACTGCACCCCCTACCTGTAAATATTACACACTGGACCTTTAAGCCCATGCATGAATTTTCACAAGAGTCATATCTGTTTTTAATGCAGTGCAACCTGAGGGCCTGAGGATCACAGCATTCCTGATTTGTTTTTTGGCCATGTCTTGCTTGTATAGAGATTTTTTCAGATTTTCTATTATCTTGATCTTTTCATGGGATTTTGTAGTGCAGGTAATGAAATTCTTTGCAATTTTACACTGAGAAAACTTGAGCTGACAAAGTTTAATTATTTTCTAATGCAGTCTCTAAAAGAGTGCTCAACCTCTTCCCATCTTTACTTCTGGGAGACTGGGCCTCTCTGGAATGCACTTTCTATACCGAGTAACTGACCTGTTGCAAATTAACTTAATTAGTAGGGAGATGTTCCTCCAGTTGATTTTTTTGCATTATGATTAAAAAAATTTTTTTTATAGTTCCTGTCCCAACTTTTATGAAACGTGTTGATGTCAACAAATTCAAAATCAGCTTATACTTTTTCATAAAACAATACAGTTTTACAGTTTCAACATTTGATTTAGAGTCATTGCACTATTTTCAATTAAATATATGATTTAAATCATTCGCCAACCATTAAAGTGTGTTATTATGAACAGTTAACACAGCGTCCAAACTTTTTTGAGTTGTAGTAATTGAGGGGAAGGACGGTTTTCCTGTCCCATCCAGGTGTATCTATTCAAGCATAGTTGTGTGGAGTATAAGGTGAATGTGACAGTAGATAGGGTGTGGCGTTTCAGTAGGTAATGATTTTATGTCATGATAATCAAAATTCATTGTGTTTACATAAAAGTAATGTTAACAGCTGTTTAAATATTCTTTGTTGGCTCTTCATGGCGGAAAGGAACTGCAACTCTTTGTTCAAAGATTAAGTTATTTATCAGTTATAAGTTATTACTCTCGCCTGCCTCCTTAGCAGATTCATTCTGGCATTGTCCAAATTTGTCTGCTTGTTGGAGCTCCATCTGCCAAACACTGTCCGATGTTTTTAATCAGGTAGTCCAACCTGATCCTCTGATCACTACCTTAGGGATAGTCGTAGATAAAAATAAGAACCTGACAGGAACTCATCTCAGAATAACAAAATTTGTAACTTTGTTAGCTCGGAGGCTGATCCTGCTTCAGTGGAAATCCTCTCATTCCCCGAGCTGGACTCATTGGCTGAGAGATGTGGTGCAGCAACTTAAACTTGAAAAACTGAGATTCACAATTCATTACTCCTCTGATAAGTTTTTGAGAACATGGAAACCTTTTGTAGACTACATTAGAGACAAGCTTGATACCCCACTAAGCTGAAAGTAAATCTAGAGATAAGTCATACACATTATAAAACTCTTAATCTGCTGCCACTGTTAGAGCCCATCACTTAAAGTGAAGTTTTGATTGACTAACTTCATTATTGTTGGGTTGTCTTTCTGTTTATTTTTTCAGAACTGCCATAGTGTTGTAATTTGTTCGTTTGTTTTTGTCTGTAAAGTTAATAATGTTTGAATGTCCTGTAGCAATAAAAAAAATATGTTTAAAAAAAAAAGATAAAGTTATTTGTTCATAAAAATACTAATTGATTTTTAATAGTACTAAAACAGAACTACACCTCCGTAAGTGAACTCCTAAAAGCTCTATTCAGCTCTGTTCGCTATTTAAACACACAAGCCGCACCTAATCATCAGCTTATGTCAATACAAGCTAAACTACATTCTACTGCCGTCTTGCTGGGCTAAGTTCTATCAATACATTGTTGTCAGGTGTCTTTACAACACTCCTGTAAAAACAGCACAGAGCCGACCTTCCTGTTCAGGTGTCATTTGTCGAAGTTTGTTTGCAGTCACGGAACTTCCCTGTTCTCCGCGATATGACCCTTGGATAACTTTGCTCTGGCTGTTTAAATTTAGGTGAACTTTTCAAGCCTTGAGACATTAAATATTGTGTAAATCTGCACCTGCTTTAGAGATGGAGAAGGAGGCGGTGTTGCATGAGGCTGGCCAGGCAGATGGTGCAGACGGAGCTGCGCCGCCACAGAGCTTCACAGGTGCTTGTTGTCATGGAGGAGCAAAGATGGCGGTCCTGGCCTATAGCCTGGGCAAACGAGAAATAAATCAACATTTCACCATTAAAAATGCCAAATTGATATCGGTGTTGGTCGTCATTCTGCTCCTTGTGTTCCACACGGCTTCTCGGTATTATGGCGGTGAGTGTTTTTTCATTTATTCAAGCTATGCTGCCAGAGAAACACTTTAGCATAATGACAACTAGCAAGCTGTTCGTGTGTCTGAGGACTAACCTGCGGGCTGGTGTAGTGCTATATGCAGATTTGCTCTAAACTGGTAAGACATAGAGCTTGCACATATTTGACAGTGCAGATATATGATTGTGTATATAGCAGGCTGCCTTTAGTTTCGTTAAGTTGGGTGACTGGCTAGCTACATGAAGCTAACAGTGCGTTTAGCAGTGTTTACATGCTGCTGTCAGGACACGCTCGGTCACTACCGCATGCAGGCTGATGTAGCTAATAATTTACAGTATTAAGACGACAGTATAAACTATAACATTGATATCATGTTAGCTTGTCAAATCTTTTCCTAGTGATTAACGAGCTCTGACTCTATTGGTGTATTGAACGAGTGTTGTAGCACTCTCATTCCTGTCCTTGCTCGTTTACAAGTTTTCATTAGTCATCTGGGTAACACTTTAGTATAAGGGTACAAATGTTCAGTGGTGGACAGTAACAAACTACATGTACTTGAGTACTGTACTTAAGTACATTTTTAAGTATCTGTACTTTACTTAAGTATTATTTTTTGGGTGGAACTTATTACTTTTACTCCACTACATCCAGAAGACAATCATTGTATTTTTTTTACTCCACTACATTTCTATCAATGCTTTTAGTTACTCACTACTTTTGCTTTGAAGTCAGCTCATGAATTTTGAATTTTGAATCATGAACTTTTCTGAAATCTGATCCCTACTAGACAGTAAAATGTGTTTGTGTAGCTCTGTTTGTCTCAGTGGTTTAGCCATACTTGTATATCTTGCATCTCCAGGGACACAAATGTTGAGCAAACATTGAGCAAATTTCACTCAGATCAGGCAGTTCATTTAGAGGTGTACATTTGTTTCATTACAGATGAACATTTCAAAACTAAGTTACTCTCAACACAAGTTGTCTGTGCTTGGATTAACTTAGTTTCTGTTTTTATTCCATGGTATAGTTTTTAGAGATTTCAAGTCATGTTTTCTAAATAAACATAATGTAACAGAATGTACTCCTATGTATTCTTGACTGCACTCATGTGTTGTGAAAATACAAAGTTTTGAGATTTTCTAAAAAAGTACTTTGAATACTTAAGTATTTTTAAAAGCAAGTGCTTCAGTACTTTAACTTAAGTAATAGTTTGACAGAGCAACTTTAACTTGTATTGGAGTAATATTTGACCTGGAGTATCTATACTTTGACTTAAGTAATGAAGCTGTTTACTTTGTCCACCACTGAGTATAAGGGTACAAATGTTACACTTTATTCATGCGTTTTTACTCATTAAGAAATGCACAATTCTTTGTTTATTCCTCTTCGAATTGAGGAATATACTTAATTCCTTTTGCTCTCCATGAACTAATGACCAAGTCACCATGACATAATGTGATGTGTAAGTGTTAAAATATCATCGCTTGAGCTTTGTAAATTAACAGTCACTTCATACCATAATTGATCTATTTCCAAATTAAGTGGACACTAATTCATTACAGGACCATGACTTCGCCCAGCCTCTCAGATTAAATGTCATAACTTAATTTCACCGAGAAGGAACAATAGTATTTGTTTATGAATACAACATTGTTGATCAAAAGCTTGTTATATTTGTTAATTACTGGTGAGGTGAGTTGAGTAATTTTATTTTTGCTTGATTTGGCTTTGTTTACAATCATTCATTTATTCGTTTTTATGTGTTAATATAATCTGACAGAGTGGGACTACAAAGACATTTTTGCATGGCATACATCCACCTTCCAGCTGGGCTGCACATAGTGGACATGGTCCGTGAAAGTGGGTGGGAACCAGAGACCTCTGTGTGCACACTGCGAGCAGCTGCTTTGGCTGGCAGTGACACTAAATGCCCACATCTCTCGCCAGCCTGCAGACCCCTCATGCTCCCCAGTTACTATAGATTTATTCAGTTGCAGATGGCTCCATTCATCTTGGACACAAATGAATAGCTGGAGAGATTTATGGTTGAGCTACATTGCTGATGGCTTCATTTTGTACTGTGGCCCCCAGCAGAGCCCTGTATTGTACACAAGTCCTTTGAATGCACTGAGTGAAAGGCCAGGGTACTATTGAGACAGCAGGTTTCAGTAATAGTCACAGAGGACCTATGACTGAAAGGCTAGGCAGGGCAGTGTTTTTTCTGGTCTTACTGGCAGGATCTCTCTGTATCTTGCCCTCAGGTGGAGACTCCTGTGAATGGCTGCTGTCCAGAGGACGCTACTTGGGGGAGAACGTATGGCAGCCGTATGGCTGCATGATGCACAAATACAAAAGCACGTGAGTCACAGCTATGCAAGGTTACTGTATGTATTGTATATTTGAGACAAAGATTCATGTGTGTTTAGCTGTGTGTTTAGGTGTGTATGAGTGTGTGTGTGTGTGGAAGGGTGGATTGGTAATTTGTGAGCTGAAAGACCAGTTGAGAAGAAGCACTCCTATTTACAGGCTATGATTAAAAAGATCTGACCACCCAACACAGGAATGATTGCTATCTGCTGCTATGTAGATTCACAGGTTTCAGATTTCTCTCCATCATTTTTGTCTTACAGTGAAGCCAAAACCTGTCTAGCCCAAAAGCGGGTGGTCTTTGTCGGTGATTCAAGAATTAGGCAGCTATTTTACTCCTACATCAAACTTATTGATCCAGAACGAAGAGAAGATGGAACCAAGGTATAAATGAGGAATAGCAACACGCTAAGCCATGGTTTGTCTTGGGAAAACTTTCAGCACACCCAAAGGATCTACAGGCGTGAGGCAGTCAGGGGAATTATTAAGTGCAGTCATTGTCAGACATTCCTTCTCTCTACCCTGCAATCTTTTGTCCTGTCTTTGAACCAAATGTATCTAATTTAAACAAGACCTAAATAAAATGTATCTATCTTTCTCACTTGAAATAAGTCCATCACATCATATCCAGTCCAGTTGGTTGTAACCATAGACTGTAAATAAAAATGGACAGCGTTGCTCCGCCTCTTCCCGTTGTACAGTTCTGAAGCCAAAAAATTCCTCTCCCGGGCGCAGCCATTGTGCAGCCAGAGCCTGTGAAGCCACTGTAATAAGCTCCACCCTACAGCGTAATGTCACAAGACGCTGTGTGCCCTTTGAAGTTTCGTTCTACGGCGGCTGTGAATCAAAGGAAACCCGGAAGTAAAACCCCGTTTTTTAAACTCTAATAACTAACGAAAAACAAACTTTTCAGAAAAAAGAGGCCTTGAGCACAAAACAGTCAAATACTAACTACATATAACCACAGCATACGGATGTGAGAAACATTCGTACGACGTGTATTTATTTTTTAAAGTTTGACTGCTCCCCCATTCAAATGAATGGGGAGACGGATTTTTTGACCTACACTGCAGCCAGCCACCAGGGGGCAGTCACACTGCTGAAAGCCTCACCACCAGGGCCGTATCCGGCATGCTTGGTTGTAACTTGTTGAGGATTTGCCTTGAACATTTTCTGCTTGGACAAAAATTGAAACACTTCCCTTATTTTTTGGTGACAACACTCATAGATGGCCTTTGTTTCTGACTATATATTCATATTCCCTAAAACAGTTAGTATTGAGAATATTTTCTGTTAAAAACAATGTAATAGGGTTAGCACAATGTTATGTCATGAAAAAAATGCAGTGCTGAAATGCATTGAAATTATGCAGCAGTTGTAACTATTTTTGGCTGAATCTGAAGAAGGGAAAAAGAAGAACACTTTCTGCCTAACAGGCTTTCTCTCTGTCTGTCCCCATGTTCGTTATATCTGAAGCACGAGGACATTTCCTTTGAAGACACTACTTCCTCTGTTTATGTGGTAAGCTATTTCTGGATGTGTTTTTATCTCTCATTCTCAGCTTGATAAAACTGATAAGAGATAAAACATTTGAAAAAACATTTCTTCTGTCTGCAGGACTTCCTGTGGTATCCAGAGGCAAATAACTCCATGAAAGAGCGTTTGATAGCGTGGACACATGTGAGTAAAGATGCTGAGTTCTGTTAGAGGAGAGCTTTGTTTAGCAAGGGTGTTGCATAAATCTGACATTGTCATGTGTTTAAGGAAAGGACTTGTTTGTCCTAAATCCAACTTTTCTCCTTTGCTGCAGGAAGCTTCAGCAAAGCCAGATGTGTTGGTCATTGGAGCTGCCACAGTAAGCTCTACTACTGACTGTTTATCTATATTTTCACATATTCTGAAAGGCAAAAACAAGGTGGTTAATATTATCCATGAATCTGTTTACTGCAGTGGTCTATCAAGTTCCACATGGGCAGCAGCGAGGCCCTGCAGCAGTACAAAGTCAACCTGACAGCCATGGCCGCGCCCCTGGAGAAGCTGGCTGAGCACGGAGAGGTCTACTGGGTCCTACAAGGTGAGTTCAGCTTCATGCTTGTAATGTGAAGTATCACAGCCTGCTCCCTCCTCCAGAGTGATTAACCTCTCATGTGATTACTGCTTTCATGTCATAAGGGATTAACATTTACACAACTTTGATCCTTCAAAGCATTTCTCACTAAGTGTTCACACATTCCAAGTGAATTCACATCATCAAACATGAGTTATAATTACAGTAGTATATATATATATATATATTTTTTGGTTTCTTGCTGTCATCTACAGTATGCTACATTATCATCTATTTACCTTTATGGAAGCTAAACTTTGATGCATTGTTTTTAAGCAGGTATTGTAGGTGCTGAGCTGTTGATATTATTCAGAATATTTAAGTAGTTTTTTTTTTAACAAAGCATCAACATCACTCAGACTATTAAAACTATATCACACCTCGACACTTGTGTCCTGTAGACCCTGTGAATGAGGAGGTGTTGAGTGACAACAGGAAAATGATCACCAATCAGCAGCTCGAGTTTTACAACGAAGCAGCGGTCGATGTGTTCAACGGCAGCAAGCGCAACGGCAGGTCCCGGGTCAAGCTGTTTGCCGCGTCCCGTCAGGCTGCTCTGGAAACCATCACCAAATCAGACGATGGCTTGCACCTACCTGCGAGCACCATGAATGTGGTAGGCAGGACTTCTGTTCATTTTAGGTTATTTTTTGGTCATTAGATTGTTCTTTGGAAAGGTTAGGCTTCACTATTGTCATTACTTTTTTTTGTCTCTTTTGTGTATTAATAATTTGTAGGTCCCAACCGTTTTAAAATGTTAAGGACCTATTTGGGTAGAATCTTCTGCTAGCAGCTACCACATAGCTCTAATGGGTTTAGTGTAATCCTTTTGGGGTATCTAAGTAGTATCTAAGTCCACTGAAAAGGCCTCTGTTTGCTACTGTCAGGACGAGTTTGTTATTTTAAGTATTGGACAACTCTTCTGGAAAGGATCCCTACCTGGGATGTAACAATAAATCAAGTATCAATCAATCAATAAATCTGTACTTGTATAGCGCCAAATCACAACAAACGTTATCTCACAATGCTTTTACAAACATACCAACCCCCAAGACCCAACCTCAAGACAGTCCCCTCTAACTGACAGGACTCAGTCTGATCTCATCTTAATCCACCATGAGCAGAGAACTTTGCAGCATTTAGCTAGTTACAGCGGCAAGGACAAATTTCCTTTAACAGGCAGAAACCTCGAGCAGGACCAGACTCATGTTTACCAGCCATCTGGAAAGAGGGATAGAAGAGAATAAGAGAGAGAGAGGTGATAGTGATGAGATGGATAGACACATGGTCTTATGTGACATTCAGCTATCAGGGAGGTGATTTAAAGCATGATTGAGTTCAAAGGGTGTAGAACTTAACATATTTGGATATAAAACCAACAGACTGGCGAGATAGCGCTGATGTTTCTGGCCTGCTAGTATGTCTGCAGACCAGAAACAGAAACTGTGCTTAACAACTGTGAGAGACAGTGGTAGAACAGCAACTCCCATGTTCTGCAAAGTAAATGCTGATGGAGTCTGGTGGCTTTGAAAAGAGAGCTCTAGGTCTTACTCTTTATTAACAAAAGGATAATTTCTGTGTTATCATGCCTGAAATGTTGTCAGACAGTTTTAATTGCAATCTGAACACGACAGTATCAAAAACAAGCCTTTTTAAAGGACATACTTTTAGTTGGAACATTTGCCCCGAACACTCCCTTTCGCTTGGTCATGTAGTCCCCAAACTATGTGAAAATGAGGCCGAAAGTGAAGAATACTGGAATTCCCTTTCAACTTTTGATCATTACTAACATCTTCTAAACCACCCTGTGTGATCCTCTTGTCAGGGAGCCATGGTCCTCATGAACTCTGTGTGCAACAAAATACTGAGGCCCATAGACGGCTCCTGCTGCCAGACCCTACCACCTCCAAACCTCCTCCAGAAGCTGTCAGCATGTTTCTTCCTGGGCTGTGCCGTGCTCTTCCTGGTCCTGCACGTCCTTGGCAACAACCGTCACCGCCGACCTGTGCCCCCGGATGTGGAGAGCCTGGAGGAGAAGAAGCCGGTGACTGCAGCTGCACCCCTGGGCCCAAAAGCGCCCGTCCTGGCCATCTGCAGGATGGGCATCATCATGGGTTATTTTTACCTGTGTGACAGAGCTGATGTGTTCATGAAAGAGCAGAAGTTCTACACACACTCTACGTTCTTCATCCCTCTCATCTATATATTTGTCCTGGGGGTGTTCTACAATGAGAACAGCAAAGAGGTGGGATGTGGTTCAGTGTATGTATATTTTTTCAGCTTGTTAGAATGAATGAATGTAGGTTTTCTTGAGTATGACGGTCAAGTGAAAGGTGAGCTTCTGCTAGTTTTGATGATGGCTGCATAAGAGTCTACCTGTTTCATATGTTGTGATTGGCTCCCTTAGGTTTTGATTCCCCCGAGTGCAAACAGGCATTTGTATGATTGTGCTAGTCCTAGCTTAATCACAGTTTCTAAATGAATGTCTTTATTACAATGAAGCACATTTTTCTCTCTGTCTTCTACACAGACCAAATTACTCAACCGAGAGCAAACAGATGAGTGGAAAGGCTGGATGCAGTTAGTGATCCTTATCTATCACATATCTGGAGCCAGTGCTGTGAGTCTGAAATATTGATATCGACACGTTCACTCCATCTGCTCACTTGTGGTGAATATTGATATTTAAAGACATGAATTATTTCTGTATTTCAGTTCATTCCAGTTTACATGCATGTGCGTGTGCTGGTGGCAGCGTATCTCTTTCAGACCGGTTATGGACACTTTTCTTTTTTCTGGCTCAAAGGAGACTTTGGACTCTATAGAGTTTGCCAGGTGAGGAAACAGAAAGTTACCCTTTGACCAGGACCTTGCAATGGCTCATTATTGTGTCATCAAAAAGTGACTTTACTGCTATTGTGTATTCAAACTTGAGCATTAAAACCATCATAATATAGATAACATGAACATTATTGCTTGGCTTTAACTTTTCTGTTATGTGATTCTGATGTGATTAATCTGTGTGTGTTTTTTCTTAATCACGCCTCTGCAGGTACTTTTTCGTCTAAACTTCCTGGTCCTGGTTTTGTGTGTTGTTATGGACAGACCCTACCAGTTCTACTACTTTGTTCCACTGGTCACCTTCTGGTTTGTGGTCATCTACTCCACACTGGCCATGTGGCCGCAGATCCTTCAAAAGAAGGCAAACAGTAGGTGTTGATGGCAGCTGATGGAAATTAGAAATACTGTTCCTCTATTGTTTCACTCACTTTGAGTCAGCCGACATATGTAGTTCCATACAGGACATGTGATATTTGTCTTAAATGTTTGCAGAACACTCACAGTTTCTCTAACGACTGTTTCATTGTCTGAACAGATAGCGGCATTTGGCACCTCGGTATCTTGGCAAAGTTGCTGGGTCTTATGTTGTTCATCTGCGTCTTTGCTTTTTCCCAGGTGGGTGAATGGAAATGATTTTAATCTGGCAGTCAAAGTCAAAATTTAAATTGCAAGCATTATGTAATTCAATGTGAGAAATTTCATGTGAGAGTTTTCAATGGTTTCATGTCAGTGTATATGACTTTACACAATGTAAAATGCTTGTAAACCTCCTGATATGCCAGTCCTCCAGATTGTTTGAACTACGCTGTCATAGATTTTGATCAAATCTCTAGTTTTAATCCTTGCTAATTCAACATTATTGTTTTTCCCTTGTGACTTCAGGGTCTCTTCGAGGGTGTCTTCTCTGTATGGCCCATCTCCACGCTCTTTGAGCTGAACGGGAGCATCCACGAGTGGTGGTTCAGGTGGAAGCTGGACCGATTTGTGAGTCAAATGTGTTGCGCCTCAGTTGCAGGAATCCATCTTTGCATGAGCACTTTCTTTGAACCCTGACACTTAGCCGTGAAGATCTGAAGTAGGGATGTACATTTTAAGTATTTTTTCCATGATCGATTTTTGGAAATGTTAACGATCAATTATCGATTTATCAATAATAAAAAAAATATTATTCTTGTGTGAAAAACAAGGCCAAATACGTTTTTTCCCCAAAAAATATATTTTCTACAGCAAAAAAATCTATATAACTGACGGTATTGAATACAGTTACATGTTTAACACTAATTATCAATGATCAGGCTCATAAAAATATTCTCCCCAGACATAGTCTTATAATGTGAAGGGTCATAATACAAACAGAAAAGTACTTAAAACTCACAGTGTCCAGTTTTCTGTCTACTCGTTTTTATTGAGAAAAATAAACGTGTATTCGATCAGGTGTCTGCTGGGAGCGCAACCGGGTCATAATCAGTCCAGCTGCAGAATAGCCCAGACGACTCTGATGTTGCTGCTCTGCAAGCATAGCGTATTAGCAATTTCCACGAGTCTGTTGGCTTTGTATCCAAAGGTGGGGAAATATCCTGTTTAAAGTTGTCAACTTTCGTGCCCGTGTCATTGTTGGCAGCAGTTGCGCATTGATCTTCTTTTAAAAATCGCACATGGAGACGAGACGCACAACCGCAGCCGCCAGCTGAGCGTCTCCGCTGTGCACAACACCTTTAACCAGCTGAATCACATCGAAACATGCTTTAAACTTAAAACACCTCCTTGATAGCTGAATGTAATATGAGACCACATGATGTTTCTTCAATGTAACAGAAAATTGAAAACAAAAATGCATGTTTCGAGTCATGTCTTAACAATCAAATAATCAATAATCGATTAATTTTGTGCATCCCTACTCTGAAGCTTTTGAAAGTTGGGCAAAGTGTTAAAACTTTGTTAAATAGTTTTAATGTCGTTGAATGTTCCTTTTGCAGGCGGTGATACACGGCATGTTGTTTGCCTTCATCTATCTGGTGCTGCAGAAGTGCCAGGTGTTGTCTGAGGGGAAGGGAGAGGCCCTCTTCCCTGCCAAGGTCTCCAACCTGCTCCTCTTTCTGTCAGTCGTCTTCTTCATTGTAAGACTCCTCAGACTTTTGTTACACATGCCAGTACCAGTTTGTAGACGTTTGATTTATTTTATGCAAAACTATTGTTGCATATCTTTAAGGTCATTTTCTTTTAACATAACTATGAAACTAATAAATTCCAGCAGCTCAGGATAGACTGGTTTCACTGGCAGAGCCAGAGCTAGAAGATAAAACCTTCTAGTTAAATAAATATCTTGTTTAATCTTAAGGAGGGAACCTCACAAAGCTCAGTCAACATCCTCCTTTTGTTTCACCACAACTGAAGACTAAATCCTGTTACCTTACTTCTCTTTTGTCCCTGATCACGTCAGACTTACTCAATATGGGCGAGCGGCTGCAAAACCAAAACGGAATGCAACGAGATGCATCCTTACATTTCTGTGGTCCAGGTACAATTTTCATTTTCTTACTGTGTCTCTGCCTTTCTTTTATTTTCCTGTATTTGTACAACTGACAAGTTTTCCTAAAGTCCAGAACTTCGGGGGGGTTAGCGTAAATGTGGAATCAGCACAAAAGTTTAGAGCATAACTGGTTTGCTTTCACACATCCTGATACAAATTACATGACAGTATAAGTTGTGCAACAACAAGGGCGTTACCTCTGTGATGAGGGAGTTATCAGGCAGAGTTAATCTCGTTTTGGAAACCTTTTGAAACAGGAAATAGTTCCCATCATTAACAAGATAATTACGTTTCCTTTCCCTGACCAGGATTGCCTTCTTTTCTCTACTTGTATCACTTTTCCTTACGTAGACTTTTTGACAATGTCTTCACTCTCCACAGATTTTGGCCTTCATTCTCATCAGGAATATTCCTGGTTATGCCCGCTCTATTTATAGCTCATTCTTTGCCTGGTTTGGAAAGATCTCCTTGGAGGTGAGCAGACCTGTTTGTTGACTCAGAACAAAGGTTCTCTCGTTGAGGAATTTATATGATTTTCTTTAAAAAGGTGTTTTGAAAACGGTATCTTGGACAAAGAACAATCAGTTAATCCTATGATGAGATAATACAATGTTGAGAAAACAGTAGTTAGCTACCTGGATTAAGAAGACAACTACAAATATTGATTTTGAAAAGCTAGGAATGATATGTGCATCTCTGTCTTTGACGTGTGCTGATTCCCTTTGAAAGGAGCTACCAAATGTGTTGTGTTTTGTCTCCCCCAGCTGTTCATCTGTCAGTACCACATCTGGCTGGCTGCAGACACTAAGGGGATTCTAGTCCTCATCCCAGGAAACCCTTCACTCAACATCATGGTCAGCACCTTCATCTTTGTGTGTGTGGCTCACGAGGTCTCTCTCATCACCAACGACCTGGCTCAGGTGGTCATCCCTAAAGACACCGTGGCCCTGTTAAAAAGGCTGGGGGCCATGGGGGTCTGCAGTCTGGTTTTCTTGCTGCTGGCCAGAGGCAGCCAACCCACACCCTGATGAGTACCTCTTGGTGGAGGGTGGGGTGGCCATGCTAGGTTTGGAACCAGATTGTAACCTGGAGCAGCAGGCTCAGTTTTTAATGTACTGGTGGCTAAAGGAGACATCCTCTGTTGTTTTGAGGAAGAACAATGTCTAAGGCCGGCCCAGCTCTGAGCCAGGACTCTCATCTCTTGACTGCTGTGAAAGTCGTACACTGAAGAAAATAAAAATGCCCAAGTAAGGGTGAGGCTGCTCCTTACAAGGCATGTTTCAAGAGAAAAAAAAGTTTACAATCTGTGGATTCAAACGAAGTGCAAAGAAAACATTTGGGGATGTTGGATTTTAAACAAAGAGGTCCTCTTCTTTCAAAACCTCATGCTTGGTGTGTGAAATTCTGCCTCTTTTTAGCCAAACACATTAACAAGAAGTTAATTTTGTGTCATACAGTACTTCCTGTTGTTGCTCCACTCTGGGAGGGATCACTAGGCACACACTCCGTCCACATGACAGTAGCAGCTAAAGGCGATTCACTCAGGTGGATCCATACACTACATATTCAGATATCTACAAGAAACGTTCAGATTGTGCTGCATTTTATTACAAACGTTACTTTGTACAGTATTTACAGTGACTTTCTAAAAAGATTAGATATCTAAATATGCAAAATATGGACCAACAACTGGGCTTGGGTGAGAAAAACTGTCAGGAATTAAGTTGGAGTGCAACTCGCTTCCCGTTGACACACTTTCGCTCATTTTTGTCAGTAATTTTAGAAATGTTTGCCTTGTGCTGAGAGGTATTGTGGCCACCTGCTGTAGCTCTGAGATTCTATGTGATGTGTACAGTATTTAATGATTTAAATTAAGCTTCTATTTTATACACTTTCTTTTGTTTTGGCTTTGTTTTCTTTTGTACTTTGAGCTCATGACTGCTGTTTGTGAAGGAAGTATTAACATAGTTTTGTACCCATCCCAGCATCTCATAGATGATGACCTGCCTCAGAGACACGTTGCAGAGGTTGAGCCTTTACAGTTCAACTCCTGTCTGCTCACTTCATAGTAAATGTATATTTGTACAATAGAGTGCAAGACTTTATTTTATACAGCAACGCTTTGGCAGTGTTTTGTATTCCTCTAATATTCCTTTGCCGTTGCTTGCACACATTACTCTACAATAGGACTAACAGCAACATTTATTACAGAGCCGGTGAAGCTTCATTCTACGAGTGAGTGAGTGAGTGAGTGAGTGAACAAGTGATGCCTTTGAACGCTTCTCTCAGTGGCTTGTTCACATGTACTTTGTCACATCTCCTAATGAGCCTGGGATCACAGTCTTCTGTCTGTTTGCCACTTTGCATCAGAGAGCCACATCAACATAAAGAATGCACTGACCGTCCCGATGAAACATTACTGTTGCTTCAAGGAAACTATTGTATATTTTGTCAGTTGACAAATGGGCGACGTGTATTGTGCCTCTATATTCCCACAGACATCTAAGAGAGATTAGCACTTTTACTGTAAACCTGCAGTTTTGTCATCTTTGCAGTGAATATAATGTTTAATATAATACTGGGGCAGATACTTTCTGCACTTTGTATGAATTTGTGTTGCATACTTGGTTGTAAAGATTGAAGCCACAATGGGTTTCTTCACATTAATGTTGATTTCAAAAGAAAAGAAAAAAAACATGGGTCCACCGAGGATGGTTTACCTCTTATGCGGAACAGTTTGTTTTCGAATTTCCCTGCCATTTAATCAATGATGTGCTGTTTATGTTTTCAAACTGCATAAGCGCCAATTAAAATAGTAATTTCTCTAACAAGTCAACGCTTCATCATGTTGAAAGGAAGTTCACTGCTCCTTTTCCTTATCATGTACTGCTCTACAGCTATGAATTTGGTAATTGTTTCAGGCCTTCAGTCTTTTTGGTCATGTAAAAGCAACAACTATTTATACCCGTGTGCAGGGCCTATTTGAAATATGTTACATGTAAATCTTTTTGTGATGTCTTAAAATGTGAAATGTATCCAAATTATTTATAAATGCCTTTATTCTGTTGTACATTGTTAATAATACCTTCATAAAAGGAGCTGAGTCGGAGTCTTTTGTAGAACATGTCACTTAGTTGTTACCAGATTCATGTTTGATATAAAGAAACCATAGAATGTATAAATAATGGACATAGTACCTGTGACATCACCCATCTGTGTCTGAAGCGCTGTTTTGATGCCAATTGCTGGCGGGGGCCATATTGTAAATGCCGAATGCAACCTCATTTCTGGCGAGCTAGTGTGAGGTAAAGAGGCGGGCTTTGAGCCTCCTGTAGCCAACCGCTACATGAACGGAAACTGTAGTTTATAACACTTCCGCATGGGCTTCACATTTTGAGACTGGAGGTTGCCGCTCGAAAGAAACTCGTATTGAATGCAAATTACTTTAAAAGAATTTATTATCATGTGACAAATTACGTATAATTAATAACACATGACTAGTAAAGCATTTCTTTGTAAAATTCCCTTTTCTGTGCAAAGCAAGTAGAAACTCTAACATCATAGTTTGAACATTTACACATATATTTAAAAATACTCTAATTTATATTAATAATCCACTTGGCTCTTTACCTATTCTTGTTCACACTGTCACTCTTTAAGGTGTAAGTGCACATGGACGGTAAATTTTTAGAACACTTGAGGCATGCAGATTGGCACAATTGTTATGAAAAACAAAAAAGTATAGATATGGAATCAAAATCAGCTTCAACACTGGTTTCTGGTCACAAATTCAGTGCTTCAGCCACCTTTCTCTCCTCAGGAATACCATTTACCTAGAATAAACAAAGAAATGTCAGACAGATTATTGGTGAGAGGATACATGGAAGTTTGACAAGCTGATAGTGTTTCAGAGCAGGAGAGAGGAGTTTGGAATAAAAACCCTTTACGATAAGTTGCTAACACACCTACCTCCAGCCTTCGAAACGTTGACATGACATAATTTTCTCCTTTGTTAGCAGTGAACAGAAAAAGCAGCAGGTTAGTGCTGAAACTCTCATGCAGATGAACACCATGCACACAGGGGGGCGCTCACACACCCAACACTGGGTTTACAGAGGTTTAGTTCAGCTCACTGCCTCAGTTCTTACACAGCTACAGCAAACTGAGAAACTTCCAATCGAACAGTAATGATGCAGATGAGAAAGGATGCGACCATTTCATTTTCCTCACCTTTTTAATTTGGAAAGAATATATGAAAAATAAGAATCAGACATCTTTATCCCTAACTCAAGTCAGTATAAGTTGTTGAACTATTTGGTAATTGCACAGTCACATGCAGGCGGAGTTAGGCAGATTGCAAGACTACTATTTAAAGATAAAGGAAACTCACCTGATGGCCGTTGCTGTGGTATCGTAATCTGGTTTTGCAGATTCCTGAAATCACAAATCGCATTCAGCACAAGACTGTTTAGTATCATGTGAAAGCATGTTGTATTAGCAAATATTTCTGAGTTCAAGGCCATTAAGAAAAATCATGGGACAGCTTGAGTCTTTTAAGCTGTAGTCGTGTTTTTTTCCTGAAGGCCAGACATGCTCATTTAAAGCTTTAGCTGTAAACATAGCATGGTTAGACTATTACTTAAAGCAAAATTAAACAGTAATGGTATTGTTTCAACTTACATTTCCCCTTTAAGCCATTCCTCAGAGTGGCTGCTAATGAGCATGGGTGCATGTGTGCATTTCATGTGAGGACTGACAGCTGTGACAGTCTGTTAATTTACCATCATGAGGTGTGATTTCACTGCACTCAACACTTGGAGTTACAAAAGAAGAATGGTTTTACAAGTGAAGCTAATACTAAATGGCCTTAGAGCTGCATTCTTTCTAATGGCCAGCAGGGAGTGGTTCCTCTGTTTGCTAACTTAAGACCAATTGTATAGAGCCAGAGGACCTCTCACTTAATTACCTCAGGCAACATTTTCCTAAGGGGACCATATTCACACAGTGGCCCCTTGATGTGATTTTCAGGGTGTGAAGCTTAATATTGTTATAATGATATACTGCTGTGTAACAGGATGTAAATTGTATAGATGTGGCCAAACAACTTATTTGATGACAAAGCTAACAGTAGCACCATGCCACTTACTAGCTAATCTACTGTAAGCTGATGAAAGCTAAGATCATTGTTAGTAGTGTTACAGGACTTTTAGTTTTTATACTAAGCTAGGAATTGATTTCCCTGGTAGGATGTGAAAGTGGTTGTCACTAGCTGTTGTCGCATGTTAGCTAACGAGATATCAATGTTTTTTTCCAGGGTTTTTTTAATGGGCCATTTTTGCCTTCATTTGTCAGAAAAGCTGAACAGAGATGAGACAAGAAACATGGTGAGAGGAGAGTGAGGGGCTGTGACTGGGAGTTAAACCAGTGGCCGCTGCAACCAGGGCCATAGTCTCTCTGAGGATATAATAATAATAATATAATAATAAGCTAAACTGGCACTTAATGAACTGTATTTCACTTGAAATATGGCTCAAAGTTCCTCTAGATTTGTACTTGTCACTGTCTTTTCAGTTCCTTAGTGATAAAGAAGCAGGGAAATCATTACAAATGTCAGAAACTCTGAACTTGAGCGACTTAGAACGCAGCAGTAAATGGTCAGCCACAATCATCCTAGCAACATATGAAACATAGGGAATTCCTGCATGAACACTTCCAATGCATTCAGCAACATGCAGTTTCTATGCAGCTGTGCAGCTTCTTCTATTACCATTTGTTTTCAACATCCTGTCAACTACCTGTATGGTACTTGAGCTCAGCTTACTGTAACTATGATAGTTGTGAGGTGCAGACCCACTGCGACCAGTTCATCAAGATTTTAACCTAACTTTAAGATACTTTTTATGTACAGTCAATGTCAAAACAAGGTTATTTTCCAACTCACGTTTGTGTCTGCATGAGGGGCATGCTGGTGGTCTCGTAGTTGTCAGGATGGATTGGTGGCACCACCTCTCCACTGACTGGGTTGAAGACAGGCAGAGTGGAGAGGGGCCAGGAGATCTCCCGGTTCTTAGACATGCTCCGCAGCTCCTTGCTGGACTTCTGGATGGAACTGTGGTGAACCAGCTGGATGCTGGAGAGGGGAGAGGCAGTGAAGTTTACACAAATGAGCTTGTGTCATTGTCAGTGTTGTTAATTTGTTTCAGCCCATATGCAATGCCTCTTTGCCAGGAATACATTTAAATATTTTGATGAGCAATCACTTTGTCTCTGCTGGAGGAAGCTCTGCAATCAGTTCATGCATGCAAGACAGAAACATAACATCCACCCTTACCTAACACGGCTACCTCTCTCTGTCTTCAAGATATATGTGTTTCAAGACCTCTTCTATGTCTACACCATTAATTACCTACATCTGGCCTTTGAATTTTTGAGCAGCCCATTGGATGAAAGTTGTCAACACACAGATGAGCGTATGAATGGGAATGAGAAAGCTGTCAGTGACAACATAGATGACAAAACTGCAAACAAAGAGAAAGAGAGGAGGGGGGCAGAAACAGAGCCGAAATAAAGCAAAACACAGCAGGAGAGGTAAAACACTTACTCTGGTGTTTGCATGTTTCTTTTTTCCCTAGGAACAAAACAAAATGGATGAATTAAATACTAATATTAATAGTTAAACACACATCTAGACACATGTAGATGGGCTGATGGGTAAAGACAGAGTGAAAATGGTGATGGGATATGGGACACTGAATGAACGAGGGGGCACGTCTCTCCCAGCCTGTAAATGATGGAAAATGATGAATGGATTTATTGAGGATGAGTGTCACCGTTGGGCATCAAAACATCAAGATGTACATGTGGAAAACAACAAAAAAATCAGACTGATATTGATGAGAAACTCAATATAAATGTAACTGGATGGTAATGACAAGCTGCAATCCAAGTCCAGATTATTGCTCTCATTTTAACATCCTGCACTATCCATCCTGTCTTCCATTATACTTTTCTTATACTTCATTTAAAGGCTTCTGCGCTGTCCTCTAATGTTCCTGGGCTGTTTGGAGTAACATCACCAAAAAATATATATCAGATAATACAAGACCGGCACACTTACACCCCTTCACGTTTGCAGCACATAGCGTAGCCGAGGATAAAGAAGAGGACTAGTGCCACTGCAGAGGGAACAGCTAGCGTGATGAGGAAGTCTGAAAAGTAGTCCCGGCTCTTCAGGGACTCGGAGGGGGGGTCATATGGTGCAAATTCAGGCAGGATCCCAGTGCCTGGGTCGGGACGGGTGATGTAAACCGGGACCACTTTGTTGATGTCGACCTGAGGGAGTAAGTCAAAGCTTCTGAGGGGGTAAGGGAAATCAAACACTTAATTGTTTGACAGTATGTTATACAAAAACACAGCTTATTTGAGAGGGGTCCAGCTGCAGACCTCCACTCTCAGCCGGCTTGATGGCTCCCTAGCTTTCAGTTTGAAGTTATCACATCAAAATGCCAAATTAAATAGCCCCCAGTAATCTGTTTCAATAAGAAATGCATAGAAACTGTCAAATTCTAGTAATTACTAGAGGGTAGGGATGACCACAATTAATCGATTATCGATTAATTGGTTGTTAAGAAATTACTCGAAACACGTTTTTGTTATCAATTTTCAGTCACGTGGAACAAACATCATGTGGTCTCATATTACACTCATCTATCAGGGAGGTGTTTTAAGTTTAAAGCATGTTTCGATGTGAATCAGCTGTTAAAGGTGTTGTGCACAGCGGAGACGCTCAGCTGGCGGCTGCGGCTGTGCGTCAGGTCTCCACGTGCGCTTTTTAAAAGAGGATCAATACAAAACTGCTGCCAACAATGACACGGACACAAAGGTTGACAACTTTAAACAGGACATTTCCCACCTTTGGATACGAAGGCAACAGACTGGTGGGAAATTCAGGTACGCTAAGTTTGCAGACCAGCAACATCAGAGCCGTCTGAGCTTTTCTGCAGCTGGACTGACACCTGACCGAATACACATGTTTATTTTTCTCAATAAGAACGAGTAGACAGAAAACTGGACACTGTGAGTCTGAAGTATGCTTCTGTTAGTAGTCTCAGGCTTCACTTTATAAGACTATGTCCGCGTAGAATATTTTTATGAGCCTGATCGTTGATATTCTGCGTGTGAAACATGTACCCGTCAGTTATTTGCATTTTGTTGCTGTAGAAAATACAATTTAGGGGGAAAACAACGTATTTGGCATTGTTTTTGCGTAAGAATAATAATGTTTTTTTTATTATCAATTAATTGATAATTGATCGTTAACATTTCCAAAATCGATCACGGAAAATACTTAAAATGTACATCCCTACTAGAGGGCCATCCTTACCAGAGAAATCTTACACCAATCAATGTTAAACTGAGCTCTGAACTTCTTGTCACAGCTGATGACAGGCTCCATCTCCTGACTGCAGCGCAGCTGGTTATGAGGACTCTCCACCTCCCGCAAGCACGACGAGAAGGGGACATCAGCACCAACCATCACATACACTCTAGAGAGGGGCAGACAGGGACGTACAAAGCATGAGAGAGGAGGAGAAGATGGAGCCTCGTTTCACATGTTTATGTCAGATCACTTCTCCTCCACGGAGAGTTCATGGGATGCTTTCATCTTGCAAAACGTCAGCATGAATCTTTGATGCACATCTTATGGCAGTTTACGTGGGCTGGTCCCTTCTGAAAGAGAGCAACTGACAGTGTCTGTCAGGACCCGAAGTACTCCTTTACTTCACAGCAAGCTGTGGATCCCCGAGGCCCCAATTAAATAAAAGCTCTGCATGATGTGTGGGCTGAAAATATAAGTGATATGTTTGATTTCGAGAGTTGAAGAGGCTTCTCATGCAAAGAATCATATTAACCTCATGGTTATTGTGCAGAGATATCAGGAGGAATCATAGCTAAATCACAACACTTGTCCTTGGACTAGGTTTGTTTTTTAACACACAAAATCAATGCCATTTGCCATAAAATAAACCTTTATACATTTAAATCACTCACCCTTCCTTGAGGTTGTTGATGGGCAGGGGCACACGGCCGCCACGGTCGAGAGCTGAGGTGATGTTGATGGCGTTGAGGCGCTCAGGCTGCCACACATTCTTCACCGCTCCTAAAAAGTCACCAAGCACCTCACTTGCCAGCATCTCCTCCACGTTCATGTTTTTGATGTAAAACTCTGCCTGGAATGGCAGAGGGAACTCTGTGCGCAGGTAGGAAAAGAAGAGAGTGCATCATATTATGAAAGAGGTGAATGTTAGCAGGAAGAAGTAACAAGAAGACAAGAGAGCAGCTACAGCAATGCTCTGCTGACTAAGAAACCATGAATTCTTTATTACTGCAGCACAGTTCACACAGGTTTCACCGGTCTGTCCTGCAGACGCTGGTGTGTCTGCCTCGCTCTGTTATGACTTGCCTCCTTCTGGGGCCAGATGGCAGATGACATTACAGCGTAGGAAGAGTGATGTCACGTTGGTGCTGCAAACATCTGCCGAGTGCTCAACTAGCTCAGTTCATCATGTTGTGCTGCATGTACCATGACTGGTCAACAGGCATATGTGCATACATACACACACACAGATGTGAGGTGTAATCAACAGTCTAAACTGGAACCGCTGCCAACCATGAATACATCATAATTTTTCAATATGGTCACATATTGTACCAATATACAATTCTGTGTTCACAGAAGCTGCAACATACGTTACTGATCAATGAAAGCGAATCATGAAACACGAGCTCCTGATTGAATAATCACAGTTTGCTGATTATCTATAGGTGTCCACATGAAATCAAGGTCGAATCCATGCTATTTGTTGTTTTCTAATATATATGATTGATGATCCTCTTGACAAAAGTAATCAATGGCTTCTCTTTTTCTCCGCAGCCCAGTCCACGGCATCATTTAAGTACTGAATGTGCCCTGAGGATTTAATCAGGGAAGTCGCACAGTCTGATCAGTGTTTGCCCTAAGCTCTCACACTGGCGCCTCTTACCTTCTGTAGCCATGACGTTTATGACCAAGTTGTGCCGTGCTGTCTCGAAAGTGCGTCTGTTATAGGCGGTAATCTGAAACACACAGGGGTGAAAGTTTAAGCCCAGATCAGTGCAGATTATATGGCAGCAGCCCCCCCTGGACTAGGCTGAGCCAGAAACACCATGCAGGCTCTGTACCCAGCTGAGGCGCCGTATAGAGGCACATGTGCGCCAGGGGAACGTTAAGCCTTTTGGGAAAAGAATTTCCTACAGTAGCTTATGGGGGACAAAGAAGGCATAAAATAACATAATGGAATTTAAGTCTGAAGAGTCAAAGCGTAACATTGCACTGTGTTATTACTTAAGGCATGAAAATAAGGCACACTCAGTTAAATCAATTCAAATATGTAACTGCACTATTTTCACATGTGCTATAGCAAAGACTTAGTATGTGACACTGTCTCCTGTTCAAATGATTTATGGATCATTTACAGTTACTGCTTTGATTCCTTTCAACCCTCCTCCCTTCCTTTCTCTGCACACAGCAGAAATCAAACAGAACCACTTCATCTTCATCTTCCTTCCCATCACTCTTCAGTATCAGCACCTCCACCACTCACCTCTATGACGGTGGCCTTCGCAACATGTTCTGCAGTAGGAGAGCCATAAAGCACCCCGTCGCTGTGCGGCGTCCTCTGGATGTAGCGCAGCCAGCCGGGCCTGTCGGGGTAGCCCATCAGGTTGGTGTTGAAAGTGATCGGATCATTGCTGGCATCACCTATAAAGTAGAGCCGTTTAATGATTTGATTGGGACCAAAACCAATCCGGTAATGAACATTTAGACCCATTAGCTGATTTGTGGACGTGTTGCCAGCAGAAGCAGCATTTTTACGAGATAGATATGATGAATAGACAGTGCACTGCTGCATTTATGAAATGGCTGCACCAAAAACTCAGAGTACAGATGTTGTAGATAATCCAAGTTTCAACACTTTTAATCATTAAGATAAATTATTAATTGAAATGTGACTGTAATGGTTTGATACCTGATTTTGGGTAGGGGGGAAACTCTCCTTTGAAGTACTCTCTCTCTAGAACGTGAACAAACAGCACTCCTGCAGACGGGTAGACGTTACGGTCTGCGTGTGACCTCGACAAGATGGTCACCACTGAAACAGATTTCAAACAAAACTCATATTAGTCCCCTCAGGGCAGATGATGAATTTGACTTTTAATCTGTGTGTTTTATTCATCATCATAATCACCTGCCTGAGGCACTGATTAGAAAACAAGCTAAGGTGTTAATTGAGGTGAAAAAAAATAAAGCACACATTCAGATTACTGGTGACTGTTAGCCTACCTCTCACATTGAGGATCAATACTGTCGCAGTGATACATTTGTCTACGATTCTTGCATGGTGTCTGCATTCTCACTACGGTAACTGTATTTGCTGAACACAAGGAAACAGAGCGAGCATGTCGGCAAAAATCTAAATCGTTATCTCTAGGAGCATCTATGATTTTGTCAAGGCCCTGTGAGCAAAAAAAGGAGTGATGAGCATCATTCAGACAGTACAGAGCTGTTTTCACATCCTCCTCCCACTCTCTCTCCATTACCCTCTCTGTTTAGTCCCACTCTATTGCAAATATGAACGTTGGGTTTATGTTTGTGAAGGGCATCAAGAGGGAAACAGAGGCACCTTTATAAAACTCTACACACTGTAGGAGCAGAGGTGAATGCTTAGTTCTTTTTCCCTCTTGGCTCCTTTTCTTTCACTCTCCATCCCTCCCTTCCTCACCTGTCTTTCTTCTACAGCATATTTGCTCGTCTGTACTCTCTCCTCCCTTTTTTTTTCTTCTATTCTATTTCCACTTAGTGGGTGGGCATTCAATTTTTAATCACCATGGGAGACCGAGTGTACAAGGGAGGAGAGGAGAAGAAGGAGGGGGAAGTATAAGAACAAGAACAAGAAGGGAGAGGGGCTGGAGTTCTTTTCCATAAGGCATAAGAGGAAGAGAAGGAGAGAATGAACTGTTCTTCCCTGCGGTAAGACAACCTCAGTCACATTGCACGGCAACAGGATGGCATGAAAAATGTGTGTTTGTGCCTCCAGCTATGGAAATGTCACTGATTTTTACCATCCTGAAACTCCTGCTTCTTCTTTTTCTAATAAGCACTGAACCAACATACAGTATTTATAGCAGTAATTCCATATGGAGGTACGACTACCCCTAGAGGGTATTTGTAGAACTGCAGGGGGTGCTGACTTTTTTTCAATTTTATAATAAATCATGCTTAGTCCCTTGAATAATTAGTCTTCATTAATTCATTAAAATCTGAAAATATTTGGCAGATTAATCACAATTTATACGTTTATAACATTTTGCCAACATTAGAACCATTTTAGGGGTGCTGGTTTGACGAATGCTCCCCTTTTAAATGTTCCTCATGTGTCCCTCACAAATGCCGGCCAGAGAGCTTTCTGTTTTTATGCACCAAAACTGTGGAACTCTCTTCCTCTGGACATTAAAGCAGTGGGCTCTCTGGATGTTTTTTAAAGTAAACTTAAGACACACCTTTTTTAATGTGGCTTTTAACATGGAGTAATTTCCTTTTAGCCCTGCACTGCATTATTACCTTTGTGACCATTTGTACAAACATAATTTGTATCGATTTTATTTTATCCTATCTTTTTATATTATATTTTATTTTAATATTTATTTTTCTGGTATTTATTTTATTATAATGATTTCATTTTATTTTTCTGTTACTTCTATGGTTTTATTTTATTGATTTGATCATCATGGTTTTATTTTTAAGTATTTGATCCTTTTCCTTTCCACTTTTACCTATTACTGTTGTTTTCTGTCTCTCTGTTCTTTTGTGAAGAACTTTGTGCTGCAAGCTTGAATGTATGAAATAAGCTGTGTAAACAAAAATGAGTTCATGGCGGGCCTTGTGTGCAGGGCTATACTCCTTGAAGGAGGCAAAAAAATCCATCGTGCTGCCCTATTCTTTGAATAAAGGCTGAAAAAGCAATGTTTTACATTTGATTTCCCATTTCTTAATACAATTGTTTTGTGACATAAACTTTTAAACAACAAGTTAGAGTTTTGGTTAGTTTTTAGCTGTTGGCAATGCAAAATTTTGTGTTAAATGACAGGGAAAACAAAAAAAACCCAATTAATGGTTAAATTCCAGCAGTAACAAAGCTGAAAACATGTTTTTAAAGCACAAACAAAGCCTTCAAGATACTCTCAATACTTTTTTTTTTTTTTTTTAACCCTGAACAGGTTCAGTTAAAGGAAGCATTCAAACCTCATCAATTGTTTTTCAATGCATTTTGTTGATTAAGTCAGACATTAATGGTCCACTGCTATACTGTATACTGTATTATTCAGAGGTTATATTATATCTCTATGCCATGTGACAACATAAAGTGGGTCTCTACTCCTGTACTGTACTGTAAGCCCTCCCCTGGAACAGAAGCTGATTTCCAAGGAGAGTCCCTGCTGAAGAGAGTAATAGAGCAGGATTTACATTTTAATCCCTGTCCATGAAAGAGGAAGTCAGTATGTGATCTTTGGTTGTTAAGCGTTATCTATTACCAGGGTGTACAAAGGGGTTAGAAAAGATTAAGTGGCACAGTAAGCTGAAGATTATTAAAGAGGGCCACATCTACAAGGCTAAATTGACTAACTGCGTTCTGAGTGAGTGCACCAATGCACACTGGAAGTGTGAAGTTATAAAACAGAGCCGTATGTGTCTTAAACTGAGCTACATCTGTGCCTAAAAACACTGATGCTGTCGCTGAGCTGGCCATATGCTATGTGTCCCCAAGGGCTCACAGCTAGATACAATCAATAGTATTTATTGGCCTCTAAATGCTGGGCTACTTTTAAATCGTATGTTACATGTCTTTTAGAGAACAGATAGAAAGGACCACCTGAGCATAGCTAACTCAAGCACTCCTGCACCCCAACATTAGAATCCAGGTTATTCAGAGACCAATAAAAAACCTCTTTTAGTTTCTAGGGATGGTTTGAGTCGATCTGCAAATCCAATCCTGAATGCACACGCTTGGATTCTATTCCCTAGACCCTTTGGGCCTCATCAATTCTTCACCCCACAAAAGGACCACAGTCAAAGTCTCCCGGTCAAGGTCAAACACTGGCCATTCTCCTCCGCTCAGAGACCTGAGTTGATGCGGTGTGAACACTTGTGACACAGCCACAGATGAGACAGGCAGGCGAGCACAGATGGCCTGCTCTGACTTAATCGTTTGAGGAATAGAAAATGACCTGTGGGATTTGAAATGTGCTTCAGCCTATCAACATTAAAGCTTCCATTCAACAACAAACATTTAAGCCTCACCGACGCTCCTGGCAGCCCAGTGTAGAATCACAGGTCCCTGCTGGGCTGTGTTTCACCCTCACCTTTGACTGCAGGCTCCTTCAGCGTAAGTAAAGATCACTGGCTTAGCTACGCTGAGGCTCTGCTAATAGTATCAGATCTGCTTATTTGTGGCTGGCTGTGTTACTGCCAAGCCTTCTCGAGATGATGAACCTGTACATAATACATCACCAATTACAGGTTAATACAGAACCATCCACTGAAAACTAACCTGGCTGTTCATGTTGTAGAAAATATGCAAGCTAACACAAGACAGCTACATTTTCTTAGTAACAGAAGTAAAAAACACAAATATTCAAGATGTGCCAAATACACAATGAAAAATTGATCTAGACTGACACACGTCTATGTTTGTTATAGTTGATCACAATCAAGCCTTGAGGGTAGTGGAAATGGCTAACCATATTTTATGCCCCTCTGGGTTGGCCACTGATTGGCTGAATTCGCAGTAATGATGCCATATAGTTAAACCACCCTTGTCCCTGCAATGAGCTCCAGCAAACCAAGACCTCTTGCTAGCTGAGGCAAAAAGAAAAAGAGGGATGTTCTTCAGTTTTGTTGAATCAGCGTTATGTGTGCACGTCATCTTGGGGTCAGGAGGAACACATGTGCTTCTTTGGTGTTTGAGGGGAAACACAGATAACAAGGATTGCTACTGTTTAGACCGAGGCTGTGATGCGTTTAAGGCTCATAGTTCTAAACACAGACCTGGAAGTGAAAGTTGTTTGCGTCACAAGAAAAACAGAAGGCGACAGCTAAAGACAAGAGAGGAGATGAAACACAAAGTTGTCTTCTGGTGCTCTATAAAGGTACGTAAATCAGTCTTTTGTTTAAGGGATTGCTGTGAAGTACCAGTATCATGTTATACAGAAGAACTAGTCCTTTGTCCTGTAGATAGTGATTGTGGATGATCAAGGTTTGGACAAGGTTTAAATTTAGTAAACTGCAGCAACAACAAAAGTAAGTCAAAGTAGGACAGTAAACAACTAAAAACAATAAAGCCAGTATTAATGGGGAACCAGTTGAGCATGTCACTGTGTTACAACGAGGGAGGGGACAGCGGGTCAACACATGAAGTGCACCACTGCACACACCCACTCACCATCTCTGTACATGGCGGTTCTCTGCTTCAAGCCCATGGATCGCTCCATGCGGACATTTCTCTCATGCAAAGCGGCGTCTTTGACATCATAGGCATGCACAATGTAAACTACTGGATCAATGAATGAGAACATGAATGGAACACATGTGTCTGTAAAGGGCATATGAGGAGGACATTTGGTATATTGAAAGCTTGTTAAGAAAACCTGGCTTCAACCAATGAAGTCTAACAATACAGTTATACAATAAATCATATAGGAGTTAAGTTCTTCACTTGAAGAGATACAGATCCATTTTATAATCCCAAGTTCAGAGTATCTGGCATTTACTCAAGTAAATCATCTATATAGAGAATAAAAATGTTATTTTGATGAGATGGAGAATTATTAGTCCTATTATGGATGTTTAGTCCAGATTTCTGTCTTGGTTAATGGCAGCCACTTTAGGTAGGTGCACATTGATACAAATCATATCCTTTAATTACTTCAACCAGGTTTATTATTTATGTAATTTGATTTATTTATGTGTTTTGCTTGTTTTATTAGTAAAATGTATGACCAAAAAAATGTCCAAATATATTTAAAAAATCTTCAAATCTTAGACATTATACCTCATACTGTTGGCACAACATAGAGAGTTGGCATCTGTTTCTTTACTTTACATTGTTCATTTATGAGGAAACCACCATAATTTAGTAGGCTATGTAGTTCCTTTGCAAATATGTCTATTGTTTAGCACAGATGTAAATACTCTTCTAGCCCTTGAAACAACAGCAGTAAAATAGGCCGGGTTTACAGTATGTAACATTTAGAATTATAAGATGAAAACTGGCTTAAAAGCTGTTTACACTCATTACTTGATCAAATACCCACTATTTTACTATAAAAGGTCAGGAAATCTGGATTTCAGCTCCCACTTCCTTTAATCCCTTCCGAATCACAAAACATCACAACCATCATGAGGTAGGATCACTTATATTAGACTACATTAGCTTTGGCTTTGTGTACCCAGTACACTCGTAATTGATTTTTTATTTAATTGAACCTGAAAATTGTTTGCACCTGTGATAAATAGCTGGACCAATCTTAATGCTGCATAGTCACATAATAAAGCTGTGTATTCGTGTCATCTTATATATCCCTCAACATGTCATTGACGCAGCTTGAGCTACTTAACAAGCATTAGGTGCTTAATTAGCCATTCATAAAACACCTGGAGAGTATGTAAACACAGGCCTGCGCGTAATGCGCGAGGGGACATGCGCTATCTCCCCAAAGGTAATTCAATCATAACCAACGACATAACGTGAAAGGTTGATACAAATACATTCCTATACTTTATTTAAAATAAGGTGCTAAATATATGCTATAAACATGGAATGTTTAGGCATTCAACCCGTATAACGGTATGGCTGCCTGCTGTTAGCCATGTTTTCCATGTCTCCTCCTCAGCCTCCTGGAAAAAATGAGCAGCTAGGCTAACCAGCAAGCTAACTAACATGGACGCTGCATACAAAGACAAAAAGGTGAATCTCCCCCGATATTCCCGAGCGTAATCGATACGTACCCGTACCAAGCCACACCGCGACACCTGCTGCGGACATGGTGCCAATCATCCTCGTTAATCTGACATAGAAAAGGATGTAAAATCTAATCTCCTCTGGGTTTGACAGCCATAATAATAAGCATCCTGCAGCATTCCTTCCTCCGCCTCCTTCCTTCACTGGAGCAGCACGGCTGCTCATTGGCTACACATCTGGATGGAAAAATATGGTTGTCTCGTAAAATTTAAATTCGCAAAATACAAGATGTGAATAAGACTAACAGCACCACGCCTTTGTTTAATGATTGGTTGGGATGTTGTTTGAGCTAGACGGGGATTATAATTCATCTGACTAGTTATCATTCATTCAGAGCCTGCTGAGTGTCTGTATCCATGTGGGCTAGGAGGCTAAAGCATGCAGATGTCGTTTTAACATCAGTTATATTTACCAAAGGAATATTTTCTTTTCCTTTATTGTGCTTAATTTAATTTCTTATTTGTGGATTTTTGCTTAGGCTACTCTATTAATTATCAGCTTGTTATTTTGAATCAAAACATGGATGTGAACTTGACAAGACGTCCAAGCCGATACACAAACATCTCACCAGGTTCTGACCTCCTCAGCCCAGCTGTTAGAGGGCACTGACATGTTTGAGGAGTCAGCTCCAATCTGTCCAGACCCCCCTGCAGAGACAGTCCTAGCAGACAGATGGTCATGATTTGGCCCCTTGGCTCCAAATCAGGCCTGCTAAAAGGCCAAGGGACCCTTAATTCCCCTTTACATGTTCCCTTGAAGTCAGCCACCACTTAAGAGGGCACTCTGATCGTACAGAAGAGCATCCTAATTCAGCTTTACATGCTGACAGATCACTGCATGGATCTTGTTTGATAGATACATGTTTGAAACTGGATTCATGGCTTCCTCTGTGCTGATAGACACGATGCCATCCGTTATATGTTTTCTGCAGTGCGAGGCTGTTCTGTTCTTTCACCCTCCCTCCCTTTTATCCCCTTAAGATTATTTTTAGGTTGCTTAGCAACACCTTCACGTAGCAAGTGTTTGGACTCATATGAATGCATCACAACAATCACTATACAGTAGACTATAGGTCACACAAACAACAAAGACTGAGAAAATAGATTCTCTTACTTGGAAAGAGGATTGAATAGTGGAGATAGTGTGCAGATTTGGTTTGATTCAGGCACACTCTGCACCAATTTTTAATTTACACTGTAATTGTTTTGAATTTGCTTCTTTTGTGCAGTAGCCTAAGGCAAGATGCAACACTACCTCTCTTCATGTGAGAGGGTTATATGGCAAATCAGAGGGCTTATAACTGACAGGGGCTCTAAATATATTAAAACATCTGCAGTAGGGAGGTATTGGAATCTGATCTGATAGTGGAGTGGCACTCCTGGCTGATGAAATTAACCTTATGGCTAAAACACACTTTTAAACAATTTACCCTATAAGTTCAAGAGGATTCTGAAAAACCCCTCATGATTTGTAAGTTAAAAGGTAGACTACATTGTATTAAAAAAACAATATGAAGGCTGATCTTCTTAAAGTGAGTTCACAAATGAGTAAAATAGTTACATTATGATGTACACCCCATCATTTTTTGGCAGATTGAATAACTGCACACCTTTATAAATGAGATTTACATCAAGGGATTTTGAGGGCATGACAAAATCAAATAAAAATTTAAGCAGCAGATGCAGGAATTAAATTGCTATGCCACTCATCCCTTTTCAACTAATCATAATAAAACCTCATTAAAAATGCAATTCATAACTTTTAAGTAGTGTTTACTGAAATGGATGGGCTGTGTATGAATTTATCAAAACACATCAAAAGCCATTGTAGAAGTTGTGGTAGGCCTATTTATTAAAATAATCACATATTTTCTAGTGCTCTATTACATTAAGTGAGTCCCACTCCTCAGCTATTGATGTTGTTATAAACCACCATTATCCTATTTCAGAAAATGCCAAAAGTAGATTAAAGTGTTTACTGTGCTGGATGAAGCCATGCAGCAGCTAACTTTGATAAACAGGCTTTTATTTCATTAAATTTGTATAGACCAGGTCTCCTTTGAACAGTCTCCGTGTGAATGAATGGCCAGCTGCAGCACTATAATAACTGATTAATCATTATTTATGAGGATAACTTATGATATTTAACCTGAATGGAGGCCCCCTTGTGGTCCTTCCACCACATTTTCAGACACACTTATTTGACTACCCATCACATACCCTCCGTGGTCCTTGACCCCTTCCACCCCACCCAAACCCCATTGATGAACAATAAGCAGCCAGTAAAGTTACAGTGGCTGTGTGCTGGTATTTATGCCAGACTGCAGCTCGCTGAACCTCCCTCCGCCCGCAGATTATCGGACCAAACCATTGCAGCATTTCAGGTTTTAGCACCTGTCACATGAGGCATTACATTTTCAAAACCACCAGCTATCATTCCAGCTAAGTACATATACTTTGCTATACTGCAGCAGCTTATGTGACTGCCGTCCTGCCAAACGCTGCCACAGTGCAGCTCTCGGTGAGATCAGCTGCCAAACCGCACCGACACCCCTCCAGTGCGACTGGCAGCATCACCCACTGCCTGCAATGGCGTTGTATCGGCTCCGGTGTGTCCAAACCTTTCTGTAGTGGCGACCCAGTCCCGGACTATTCACGAGCGTGGGGGAGATATGTTGTATTTGGAAAGGTTTTGCATCGAGAGCATCCATTTTTCCGATGAGTTTCCCATCTGGATTACAGTTTATTTGTATCACGCGTCAAGCCAAGCCGGAGCCATGAGAGTAAGTCTTTTGTTTTTGTAACATTGGGGCAACATCGCTGTGGTTTGTGGTTAGCTGTTAACTTCACAGAGAAAATCGATCGTTTAGATGTTAGCCTCTGTATGGATCCACACAGGATGTAAAATATTAATAAATATATGTTTATTAGTATATAAAAAAAGGGAGGGGGGACGACCTGAGCTGTCATGTTGTGTTCGGTGTGGCTGATGTGCGGCTCCGTGCCTGTTTGTCTCATCCCACTGACACAATGTTAAAGCCTCAATTTCATCTGTAACCTCTAACTTTATTCCTTTGTGAATTATCCAGCAGAGGGTGTTCCTCAAGCCCACGGATTAATATTTGCACCAGGATTTCTCATAGGTGTTATGATGGACCGGCGACAGACCGGCGAGGTGAATGAATATTGAACCAGGACATTTAGGTTTCAGCCACTGCTGCTGCTGCTGCATCCACACCATCCATTCTGTGGGCTTCAGAACAACTTAGATTTGTGGATTCTATGTTTCCTTGATGATTTTTTATTTTATATCAGTTTCATTGTTTTATGTTTCATCCCTTTTTATGCAATGCATTTGCAAACAGGATTAAGCATTCATGGCTGTATATGGAATATTGAACTACTTTCCTGCTCTGACTGAGTGAAATTGTTGTAGTGGGCGAAGGAATAATCTCTGCATTTGAACTGCAAATCTTTCAGATGAGGAACTGCTTTGATTTTTTCCCCCTGAGTTGTTAGCAATTCGTTTTTGATGCATTCAATTGCATTTTCTCTGTGCTGTAAACGTTGTATCCACTATGATATGCC
Source organism: Notolabrus celidotus (assembly GCF_009762535.1). NCBI lineage: Eukaryota > Metazoa > Chordata > Actinopteri > Labriformes > Labridae > Notolabrus > Notolabrus celidotus. The sequence continues at coordinate 14,524,557 of NC_048287.1, read as the reverse complement.
ATGTCTGGGAGATGGCATTTACCCACATAATGCCATTGATGGTTTTGAAAGCTGTGGTATGTGGCAGTGTACAAAGGCAACTGGTAACTATAGTAAACAGAGGGAGTGAGAGAGTGAAAGACAAGAAGAGAAGAAAAGAAACATAATTTCTACAGCTCAGCACAGTTAAACAGAAAGAGCTCAAATACGCTGATGTCCATAGTGAGTATTGATTAGAGAAGGTAAAACGGTACAGCAGTGCTGAAAAGGCAACATCCTCAGACTGTTTTTGGAGTCAAACAGGCTTTCATAACTAGTTCCCTTGTACTAAGAGCTTTACATCACACATCCACAGTTATTTGTCCTCAATGATTCTGACTAGTTTTATTGCTGAATGTCAATATGATCAATTTTTAACCCACTTTTGTAATCATGCCACTAAAAAAAATAATGCGATGTTATTGTATTCATGTCTGAATGGTTATCTGATGAATCCGTTATCATGCAGTGTGAAAAAATTATTCTATCTTTTTATAACATCTCTTCTTATCTCTGCAGGTGTGAATGGGCCTAAAGGAGCTATATCATCAGCTGGATCAGATTAGGCAGCGCTGCGGTAGGTCAAACTAGACTCCAAGCTCCTACTTTCTAATGAGGCCACGGCGATGCTGACATCCCCTCTGAATCCAAAGACGACATCATGCTGAAGACGGAGGCCTCGGGGGAGAGGACCTGCCTTCGGAGTGCCTCCCCCCACCGCAATGCCTACCGGGCCGAGTTTCAGGCCCTCAAGAAGGCCTTTGACCAGCCTCAGATAGATGGAAACTCCAAGCCCAAAGATCTGGAGCGGGTCAAACAACCGAGGGGCCGCCAGTACGGCTCCCATGTCAGCCGCATTAAGGACATGTTCATGCAGATGGGCACAGAGAATGTGGCACCCAAGACGAAGGTTTGTGATGATTCCTCGCCGCAAAAACTTGTCAAGCCAACTAACTTCATCAACAAGGCTGACGGATCGGTGATAAAGCTCCAGCACTCTGCATCATCCGACAAGGTCACAGGCGCCGGAGCAAAGTTCTCAGAGACCAGGAAGCTGTTTGAGCAGCACTCACGAGACCAATCCCAATCGCCGGTCTTTCCATTGGGTCGAGATAAACGGGGCTCCCATGAGCACCTGGATGACTGGAGGGGTGCAAGATCTAATCGAGGAAGCACAGACTCCTTGGACTCGCTTTGCTCCAGAACAGAGGCATCCTCCCCAACTGTTAGTCAACTGAGTGCTGTCTTTGAAAATGCTGACCACAACAACCAAGGTCCCCACCACAGGGGAGTCAGCAGACGGGCTCTCTACTCACCAGACGGATATCAGCGGCATGGAGGCGACCTCAGTGAAGATGATTCACGACAGTCTCCAGTTCGTAGCTATCGGACAAGGGTAGGGGGAAAGCTTCCAACATCTTCTTCCGCTGAGGACCTTCTGAATCCAAGTCCAGGCAGGGAGACTTCTGAGCTTAAACAAGTAACAAAAGAGGAAAAACCCCAAGACAAAACCAACAAGGTTGAGACTACAAGTGGGGATAAACGCCATCTCAACGGAAGTCAGGTTAATGGTTCTTGTGACGAAGATGAGAAACCATCAGAGACAAGTAGACATACCGGGGATCAAGGGCTATCCAAACCTTCAAAACCTTCAGATAATGCTGTGATCACCAACAGATCTTTTGAAGATGCAACCCCTGAGCCACTGCCGACCCCAACTACACCAGCCGGGGAAAGCCAGGAGGATGGTTCAAGAGAAGACAAGTCGTCTGAATCTCCAAAGGATGAGGCGGATGACCCAGACGAGGAATACACTGGGAATGAGCGGGTGATTTTTAACGCAGACGGGGATGCCTGTTACCAGGGTTGGGGAGAAAGCTGCACTGATGCCGAGGACGACCTCTATGGAGACGATGAGGATATAGTCTACGACCCAGGCTCTGACCTGACGGAGATCCCCGGGCTACCAGAGGAAAAGGAAGAGGACATCCCTCCAAAGAGGAAGATCTGCTTCAGCATGTCTCCCATCACAGTGAGTTGAATGCAGAACAAAACTCTGTGTAAACCCACTGAACAAAATCCAACATAAAAGCCCTCATGCCGCTCTCGTCAGAAGTAGGTTAAAACCACACAAAGCTAATATTATATTCAGAGCTTCTTTTTTGTGTGCTTATATTTATAATTAGCATTGAACTCCTCATTGTACTTAGCTTTTTAGTTTTCACTTACATGTTTATGAGGTCGTATGATCAAGCTAAAATTATCTGACTTCGGTATTCTTTACCTTCAGACAACTATTATAGACTCCTTTCATATCTTCATTATATATGATCCACTATACAGCAGGCAAAAACAGTGGATGGTTATTTATTGTAGCTGTTGCTCAGTGATTGCAAAAGGTTGTTGCTTCGTTGTATGCGAGCTATAAGAGGGTCAAAACATGGCCCTCTGGGACATTGACGTGTTCATAATCAAAACATCTGTGCATGTGTTAGTCATGCTGGTTTTGCACCCACACATGTCGCACACAAGATACAGTGTTTGTTTCTCTTAAGGCTTTTAAAGGAGGAGGCCATATATTGAGCAACATGAGAGGATATTTTTTATCTTCCAATGGGAACATGAATCTGTCTCTGTATAGAGGATATTGTAGACCTATATTGGGTGTGTACATGTGTTTGTGTGTGAATTTAGTATGTAGCATTGTTGTGTCAGTTATTCTCTGTGGTAAAAGATTGTGTTTATTCCTATTATTGATCTCACAGCAGCTGGAAAGGATGTTATTACACCACAAAAGGTTATGAACTCACAGAATGTAGTATTATTATTTCTCTTTTTTTGTGAAATTGGATGCATAAAGCTCACAAGTGTTTTCTTGTTTGTTTTTTCCAATTCATAGAAACAGCATTACTGTAGTATTTGTTGCATCATCTGCTTTGAAGTATTAGCCTCTGTTTATACTGCTGAGTTGGACACAATGGTGCCAGTGTTGTTTGCGGAATTTGGAAGATGGATTTGGAAGATTATGTGAAATATTTTTCTGCCTTTATCCTCAAGAATTTAAAATCAATAAGATTAATATTCATAGTAAACAATGTTCTTTCTTTTTTTTTTCCTTTTTATTGAATCAGTGGAATCTGTTTTCATAGTTCAGATTTGCAGCCTGTTTGCACACAAGAGTGGTGCACACAAGTCTGTTCATGTCTGTGAGGGCAACATAGTTGTGGTTTGTTAATTTGAGGCTTGTGAGTGAGAGACTTTTAGCTTACATAAACATTCTACAGGTTGAAGGACAATCCTATTAACATGCTGTAATGAACCAGAACAATTAGCCCAGTTATTCTGAGGAGAAAACGTGATGTTCGCTTACTAATTACCCTGCACTGTCTCCGCAATTAGCTTCTTTCTCTTTTTATCTCTGTCAGGACTCGCCACACGTGCGTGAAAAAACACTCACAGTCTAAGCATATATTTTCTTCAGGATTTGTTCTTGCATAAATCTGGCTAAACTAAAAAAAAAGGCTTTTCTTGACATTAATTTAAAGATAATGAAATAATATATTTTTATTCAACATTGAAAGTAAGCACTGAAAGAGCTTGTTATCCCACTTGGGTCAAACAGTCTCAGGATATGTTGTTCTGTTGTCTGTCATCTCAAGGCTTCTGTTTTGTTTGAAAGGAACCACTCATCATATGGAATATTCAAAAGAGGCAGCCCCCCTCCCCTTTTCACAGAAGCACAAGCACAATTAGATATACACCCCTCCCACTTATCCATCGTACGCCCCCCTCCACTCTGCATACGAGAGACAAACAGGGTTCTGTCTTTTGTTCGTTCATATAGTGAAAGGGACAAAGCTATTTTCTCAGTCCTCGGCCCTGCACGAGTCCAGTTTGACCTCTGTGGGTGACGATGCAGCTAAGACTTTCAAAAAAATGCAATTTTATAATCTAATACTTGATGTTCCCTCCCCTTCATGTAATATTTCTTAGTCCTGCCATGTAAAGCGGATAAATAATTTCAACATCCCAGCTTTGAAAGCTTATTTAATTTAGAAATCATCTTGGCAACCAAGAGGAGAAGCAACCAACTTACAGCAAAATTTTGTAAACATGCACATTGCCTTATGTCTGACAAGGCGGATCCATATGATAAATGAAGCCTTTTGTTGGCACTCCCAAATCTAGCTTTTTTTTGCCATGCTGCCACCATGTTCTGTGTTGGTTGGTCTTGAAATTTGGTCGCATCTTGCACTTTAAAGATATTCTTCTCTTTTATCTCAAATAAGCACACACAAGAATTATTTAACCATTAGCATTTCTCTCATTAAAGGATACATTTCAGATTATTGCATGTGCCGAAGGGAGTGAAGTACCACCTCATTAAGTCTCAGAAGTTAATGTCATGTGATATGAGGGGAAGGAGATGTTAACAAAACTAACTACAACCCCCGTAGATCAAAAATGAGAGCCCCTTTCACACATGTATTGCACCCGCAGAAGTTTCCTGGTTTTGCTCAGGTGGGATACATGTCCGAGCAAAAACAGATACATTTTTCTCCTTGATGTTACCCAGACTCTCTCCTGACAGCTTCCTTGTAAAATGTCAGCAAGAAGTCAGAGTGAGCCAATGTGTAAACACACCAGGTAAATGTCATGAAATTTTTTTAGTGGGCAAGGGGTTAATAATTTGTTCAATCAGCTGTTGTTTCTGTATTGTGTAAAAGTCTTCATACAAGATGTTGTGGTATAAATATAAATACAGTCACCAATACAAAACACTCCTCCTCCTCCTCCTCCTCCTCCTCCTCCTCCTCCTCCTCCACATGCTAACCAGCCCAGCCCAGCCCCATCCCGCCCACTTAAATCAAATACAGGCTAGTCTGAGTTGCTGTGAGGTGCACGTGTGAAAGCCAAGTTTCCGAAGACATCAGCGCCTGAAAGTCCAGATTTGTTTTTTGAATTATTGCCAAAATATCATGTATGAAAGAGACTCATTACAATATTTTAATAAGAGAGAGTCAACACAGGTTGTCCATCCTTTAGAGAGGATGGCATTATACCTTTTTCGTCAACATTGGTGAGCTGGTTAATGTTGACCTCATGACTAGAATATTTACCATTGGTTTTAAATGTTATTAGCAGCTGTCTTCTGATTGGCTATTGAAAGTACTGACTCAATCATCCAGAATTTAATTTCTAAATATCAAACATTTTGTATTTTCAGGATAGCGAGGATAGTCTGCAAAATGTTTGTGAGGTCTCGGACTGATCTTGTAAATTCTTGCATTACCAGAGAACCTGGGCGGGAAGTTTGTACCAGTCAAAGTTCCACCACTTACTTGAAGGGGTGAACCAGGTATACAGTACATAGGGGTAAAAGTCTTCTTTCTGAGTCATTGAAATTATAAGATGGATTATTATGACGCTTTTCTGAATGCTAAATGGTTTGAAAGAGATAAACTCTGAACACTTGGTTGATCCACTGTGCTTTCCATTGGGCCATCATTTTACCCAAATTCCATTGGTCCGCAGTCCAATTGGGATAGTGCCATGTACATGTGTTTTATGCTAATTTACAATTGTTACCACACTTACTCACTAAACCCAGATAAGAAACATGCTTGTCATTATACTTGCTAAATATCATCAGAATGACTTGTTGGTTTTAAAAAAAAATGAAATGTATTTATTGGCCTGAAATGTCAGTCATAGGCTGTAGCACAGTCACCTGCTTCTAGTTGGCTTGTAGTTTAATGACTAATGCTATAACACCATAATACTCTACCACCCAGGTCTAAACAACCACAGATGACAGATGGTGTTTTGTAGTGTAGCATGGTTTGACAGTGTCATGTTCTGGAAATAGAAATAGATATGTATGCAGGCTGTGTTTGTGAAAACTGGCCTACAACCACTCAACTGATGAGATGCATTCCCAGCACAGACGTGTGGATGTTAACCTTCTAGGAAGACAGAATGCTGGTGGTGCTAGCTCTGCTAATGTTAGCCACACTAGGTAAACCTGTTAATGTGCCCACTGTGATCCCATGTTAAGCAGTGTTAAATAGTGCTCAGTGACTGTTTTCTGAGTGTCTTCTTACCTTAAATCTATTAGTCCATATTTTTTGTTTAAATATCTAGGAAATGAGTTTCTTCAGAACATCCCTAATCCTCATGGTACCCCTGTATTTTTGAACATGTTGGCAGGTTGTTTTAAGAATGAAGCACAGTGCTGATGTGCCCTCATCCTCACAAACCTTGTACCGCGGCTGTGTCTCTGCTTCTCAAAGACATGCAAGTTTTTTTTCTTCATTAGAGATTATTTCCACATCCTTTCCCTTACTTGTAAAATCCTGACTGACCCAGTGCGAAGTGACTGCTTTGAGACACCCGAGGCTGAGGCAAGCCTGCCTTCCCGAAGGCACTGACCTACAGAAGAGAGAATCAGATCTCCTGTTCATTCAAGCAACCGTTTTTTATCCTTGACATTAGTACCTCTAGTCTAGTTTTTTTAGTCAGAAGTATTGTTTCTAGAATCAAAGTGGATCCAATCTTCTATTGAGCTTTTGATGTTTGGTCATCAAAGTATGTACGGTGCAGCAGATGCGACATTCAGAATAGATGTTTGATCCCGAGGCATCACGCATTTCTCAGCCAGTGTTCAGCTCCCCTTTTGTGGATCTCTCAGGGTTTCAAAATTTTAGTCTTGATCGCGAAAGAATCCCAAAAGCTTTTATCCTTCCTTCACTTGTTGAAGATTTCTTTTGCGAGCAGTGTTTATTCCCTCTCTGTGTTGAGCTGCACTCCATGAGTTTGACAGAAGAAGTCTTCTCCCTCTGCATGCAGTCTGTTGTGCCTGTCTCCTCTTGTTTTCCTCTCCTCCTCTCTACGTGAATGGCATTTATATCATCTTTTTAATGATACACTTTTCGTGCCTGTAGAGCAGCTGCATTTTCACCAGTAGAGACACGGTGATATCTTAATGGAATTAAGCAGATGTAATGAGTGGAGCCTCCATTAAATGGTCGCTGAGGTGGCACTGCAATCAGCCCTTTTAACGCTGCGTGCCGTGTGTTAGGGGATCAGAGAGACTGGTGTTTTGTCCATTAGATTCTGCTGCGCCATTGGTTGGATGCTGAGTAGCATAGATTTAAGCTCAGAGCCATAATCAATGTGATAGATGTTTGTCACTCTTCTCCTCTGTGGCAATGTTTTGTCACTCAAAGACTTGTACATTTTTGATAAGGTCCTTTACTACAAGTTTTAACCAGGATATTGTTTGCGACTGTGTTTGGATGGTTGTTGGTGTTTTTTTTCTATAATTTTTGACCAGTAGCAGATCAGAGCAGTGTTTGTTTGCCATCCCTGGTCTCAACCCACTACCATAAGACAAGTAGTTGGGTGATGGCCGATAGGTAGTTAGCCTGTCAGTGTGAACGGACTTTTGAATAATGCCACCCAGGCACAGGTGAGCCCTATGTACCAGAGCCTTTGTATGCGGCTACTGTTAACAAAAATACCCAAAAAAAGACACAAATCAACCACATAAAGGTGCAAAAAGACCACATACATGCTGGTGCAAATGTAATGCTGGAAATACCTCTGTTACCACCTAAGAAGCAGGATCAGGTAAAGACAAGCAAGCCAGCCAATGCAGTCATCCAATACAAGGATGAATCAGGCTTAAAAAAGTGATCTCGATTAATGATAAATTCAACATTTTTTGCTGCTCAAAAACAGTAGCTTCAATATTGCAAGCTGCACTGTTCTGAAAACTAGCAACAAATTGTGCCGGCAAATGGCAGCCAAGTAACAACCTCTGAAGTTAAAAAAAGGAGCCAATGCAGAAGTTAAAAAGCAAAGGCATCTCCATTAGGTTGCATGTTAAAATGAATTCTCTTTACAGCCTTATTAAAAAACTGTTTTAGGTATATGTTTATATGTCTTTTTTTACACAGTCTACAGGGGATGATTTTTTATAACCCTGTCTTTTAAGAGGCTAATAGATATACAAAAAAAGTGCACAACTGCTGGGTTGAAAGATAGATGGATGCATTGTGATTGTTTGCTCGGAGGCTAAAAGCCTGCCTAAGCCAAAGTTTTGTCAAGTCAGATTTTCCTTATTTTAGGGAACAGTCAGCATTAAGAAATCTTATTCATATGCATTCACTCACTGTCAACTGTGTCACTGGGAACAGTTTTGGATTCAAGTAAGGGACTCTAGTGGAGGAAAGGAATTGTGTTGTTAAATCTCTATTTACAGTTACAAATAGCAGTGCTACAGTTATAAGTTTCAAATCTGGCATTCATTTGTCACACCAAATACCAAGTTTCTAAACACACTTCTTCCTCAGCCTGATTTCGTCATGCTTGCAGATAAGAACTCCCTGCACATTTGGTGTTTACCAGGGATTTTCTTAGTACTTTTGCTGCATGCATTTTGGGTCTTAGGCAGCAATATTTCAAACCAATTCAGAGACCTATCTTGTACTTTAGTGAAGCATGAAAGAACATAGAGACAAAGTTGCTGATGCTTAAAAAGGAAATAACGAGCAACTGAGAAAATGCCAGCTAGCAGCCTCCAAGTGCTGCTGCTCAGGCTCGCCAGGCGTTAAGAGACGGTTATTCCTCTTGAACATTTGGGAGCTCATTTACCGTACGCATGACAGCAGACACTCTGAGCCTTTTGTCAGGATGTAACTGGTCTGTCCTCCCTGCTCTACATGACTGTTCAAATCCAACACAGCTGTACATGTAGTCATGAATTAAAAGTAAACATCATCATCCTTATCTGGAGTTTCACCGAGTACAGTCTTGGTCTTCACAAGCCCAAATGAGATGGCCACCAGCCAGTAACTTTGCTTCCTTCCTGACCATGTTTCTGACAGACAGGATTGCTCTACTTTAGGGCAGTCTGTCTTTCTGGATGATGATGCATGTTAAACAGCATTACTTGAATTTTGGAAGCAATACTGACATGGATTTTGGCAATGTCGTCTTTAAATAGAATTTAGGTCTTCAGAGCATTGCTTCAGCTTAGCCTCCTTTTAATGTAGTCTAGTGTGGCAGCGGAAGCCTTTTCAGCTAAGACACATGCAGACATAATAAGACACATCTCATAATAAAGAAGAACTGCTGCTGGAGGGCCTTTTTCCATAATATTAGCATTAGCCTTTGTATATCTCTTTGCTAAAATATTTAGTATTAAATTACTCTGCCCTGAATCCCAGTGATTTCCCACCGAGAGCTGAGGGAAACTGGCTGTCATCTTTCTAATTATGCAATCTGTAGCTGCTGGGTATAATGGTAGAGCAGAGGGGTTTGTTGGGAGACAGTTCAAACACTTTGCTACAGCAGATATTTAACAACTGACATTTTGGTTGGAGCAGGAGAAAAACAGTGGCTGAGCTCTGGCAGTTTGGGTATTTTGGCTAAGCTTCTTTTGAGGGGGGGGCAAAGTCTAAAATCTTGACTTACAACCAGACCAAGTGTAGAAACTTTGATGCAGATGATAATCCAGCAGTAAATTTTGGCAACATAAATTACACAGAAAACCAAACTGTCACCATGACTCCAGGGATTTTTCCTTCCTCTCTTATCTATGACAGCTACAATGACTCCATACTCTGGTGTCGGGTATGCGCGCATCTGTGCGTGCATGTAGCATAGTCACTCCATTATTAATGCAGTGGTGTTTTTGTTGGCTTGTTTCGGTGCCACCTGATCCTCCCTGGGGGATGCATTTTTAATGATCCAGGAAAGGCGAGACGTTCCCAGTGGTTTTTTGAGGTCGGGCAGTTGTGTTATAGACCATCATCTAACCCCATACCTGCACAATCTGGCCCCCTGCTTACGATATTGTCAGTGTGCTGCTGTTTTTGTTGCTAGAAAGAGCTGCAGAGTGACACAGTGTTCTCAGTGTTTGCTAAGCTGAAGATTCAGACTGCTGCACTATCACCATGTCCTTGTTTAGAGTGAGTCAGGAACATGATTTAGTCTAAATGCCAGAATTTAGATAAAACCCTTTGATGGATTACCATCCGTAAAACCAACTACTGCTTCTGCTTTCTCACATTTGTGCAAGAGCCGTGCCACAAACCGTAATTCCAGATCACAGTTCTGAAGCTGTGTAGAAATTTGAACTCTGGCTGCCAAGTCATTGTTGTTGCAGCATAATGAATTGCATAGCAATGCATGTGGGCATTAGAGCGTCAATACAGTAACAAGCAGCATGTTGTTGTGTTACTCTTGATCCTACTCACTGTATATGACCAAGATATGAAATAAAGCAGGGCATTGTCTGCAGCCATTCAGTCGCTGTTGTTTACTACGCCCTGCTCACTGTTAAAAGCTGGTCCCTTTCCCTCCCTCCTCCTCCCTCTCCCTCGCCCGCACTCTCTGTGTCTCTTGTCCTGCTGGCCTGTGGCTTGGTTTGTTTGTGGGAGTCATGGAACCCAGTGGTATTGTGGCATAAACAGTGGACTGAAGTGCATTCTTTTGGAGGTCAAAACAAGCGGGCTACCAAGAAGAAGCTGAAAAAATCTAAACACGTTTGCTCATTTTGAATAAAACATAATTTGGAAATCTTGGAAGTCCTTGTCTCTCTAGGATCTCCACTTGTCTGAGCAGTCACTGAGTCTGCTCTGTATTCAGAAGCTCCTTTTGAAGTTAAAAAAAGAAATGCTGACATGCAAGCTTGTGGCGTTTCCCCAAGATGTCAAAAGTCAGAGTCACTTCCTCAGACGAGGGCTGATGTGCGCCGAGATGACAGAAAGGTCGACCAGGCTGGAGTCGACTGTAAAACCCTGTACGTTCTCACTTATCTTTATAAAGAACCGCTAACTGACTGTTTCACCTTGTTGCACTTTTTTTTCGCACTTCAAAATCTTCCCCACTGTATATCTGTCAGTTTCGGTCTGTTCTTGCAAGACATGAAGTCATTCCCCTCATCAGCAACTTACTCATCCCGTCAGCATCCAGACACTTTCCTCCTCACACCTGTCAGTTCCTCGGCTCTGTGTTGTGTTATAAGTGTGTGAGTGGGTGGCCACAGGTAGATGTAATGGAATGCAAATGTGCTGAGCTGTCGCAGCACAGCAGACCATGTGTATCTGTGTGTGTGTGTGTGTGTGTGTGTGTGTGTGTGTGTGTGTGTGTGTGTGTGTGTGTGTGTGTGTGTGTGTGTGTGTGTGTGTGTGTGTGTGTGTGTGTGTGTGTGTGTGTCTTTGTGCCAGGCTGCTGTAGATAATCCACTGCAGGGTTCTCTGGGCTCGTGCCACGATTTCTCCTGGGTTTTCCTGCCTCTTTTTTCGCCCTGGGCAGTGTCCACTGTCTGGAAGGTGCAGGGCGGGCACAGCACTGGCACAGACACAGTGAAAGGCCCAGTTTAATACCATCAGAGAAGGTTGGCCGGGCATGGGCACCATGCCGTGACATCTTAGGCAGGGACTCAAACAACCCTGAAGCAATTATCCCTGGTTTCAAATGCTTCTCAGGATTTCTCTTTTTTTTCAGTTTCTTTTCTTTATTTCTCTCTTATTGCCTGTTTCGCACTTCAATAGCTTCCCTTAGCTTCTGCTGCTGCTATAACCCATGAATCATATGAGTCATTCCATTTCTCTCTTTTTGGAAGTTGCATCTCAAGCTCTGTGCACTGGATTCTTCCTTTTCATTTACCACTCCTCCATTTTAGCATCATCTTAAATGTTCTACATCCTTCTTGTGCCCCCTAATTTGTCTTTTTGGTCCCTGTCCATCATCTTCATCCTGCTATTCAAATGCCTTCTCCCCATCCTCTGGTCCTTGGCTCCCAATTCCTGTCTCCTCTCCTGAGGGTTTGTGGGTCCTTGGTTAAACCACACTTTGATTATCCTAAAGGGGAGCCTTCAGGCCAGTACAGAAACCATCCACACAGACAGACTGACAGACATTGACTGGCTGAGGGTCCGTTTTTTGGCAACATATGCAGTAAGATGATTTTTGATTCAGGACACCAGCTTGGCATGAACACTCATGCATCCAAGCAAAGACATGCCTTTCTCATGAAATTTCAAGGGAAGGAGAGAAAGAAGCACGAAGTACATTTTATGTTCCCTGTTAACTTTAAGACAACTGCATATTACACAAAATAACGCATAATGAAAATTGTGATAGCACGTTAAGAGGGTTTCGTATATTCAGTGTCTGTGACCCACAAGGAAAACATGGAGGAAAATAAATTAGACAACACTGCAAACGTCTGAAGTCTGGGTAAATTCCGAGCAGCAAGAGATTTGTCCTGCTGATTTTTTACACTTAGCAATGTTAATGCTTTAATTTAGGTTAAATAGCCTACCAAATATGATCTAAGTTTTAACACCTTTGCACTGAAATACTTGATCCAATAGTTCCTCAGAGGTCCACTTTTATTTTTACTTCATGAGCACATTTTAGAGCTTTAACTTCTTCATTTTGACTTCTTTTAAGCAAAAAATAAGCTCTTCCTACTTTTATCATTGTTTTTTTACACAGATAACTTTTCCTCTACTTGAATATAGACTGTGTGTTCTTCTGCCAAAGCATGTTATGAATCGACACCCTAGTCATTTAATCAGAAATTTAAATGTAGACTAACTGACTAAATTATGTCCAATGCGTTTGGTGAGTGTGGCTAACGTTAGCTGAGCTAGCACCACCATCCCCCTGTTCTCCTTTCAGGTTAACATCCACATGCCTGTGCTGGATGCACATTGCTCAGGTCGAGTGCCAGTGTAGATACAACATAAAAAATGACTGCCAAACTGAGCTGCAGAACCAGATTCTGTCTGTCATGTGTGCTTGTTTACATCCGTGTAATAGAGCATTTTAGCATAATGGCAGTAGTCTTTGAATCTAGCTACAGCCCTGGCTGCGCTACAGCTTGGACACAACATATGACCAGCATCAATAATAAAAATGTTCCAATTTTTTTGTTACCGACCTCTGCTGATTATTGAGGGTGATGGCTTTTAATTGTTTAGTGGACTAAGCCTGCACATCCCTACTGCTCCCTTTTAAACTTTTCTCCGGCTACATTTACGTTCACAAAAAGTCTACAAGCATATTGTTTTCACTTAAATACCTGAAGTGAATTTCCGGCACACATACTTAAGCACCCATATATACATAGAAAGCAAAAAGCACTTATACTTAGCGAGAGAGCTCAGCTTTAATGAAGTTACAGGCTGATGGCATCTGCAGTGCCGGCAGCTGCTGCAGCATCCGCAGATGACAGTGAAACCCCATTTCAGAGAAGTCAGACCAAACTCCTCCTGCGAGGCCTGGAGATCAGATAACAACTCTGACAATCTGTGGAGGCACAAGCAGAACTGCTGTCTGCTCTTCAGCTCCAGTAACTCTATTGAAAGGGGTTTGATTACTGTCAAAACACAAAAATTTGTATGTGTATGTGGGTTTGGTGTCAGGGGTATTGATCAGTGAGTTGAATGGTTGAAAGATATGTGGAGGAAGAGGAGAGATATTGCTTGAAAAAGAAAGCTAGGAATGACACAATGAGAGGGAGTGGGAAGTCATTATCTGAGTTTGAAGTGTATGTGTGTCAGATCTCAGAGAAGGAGGTGATCCTGGTGTTTACTGTACACGTGTGTATGTGTGCGTGGGCGCATCAGAAGTGATGTTACACCAAAACTGTTTCTGTATGATAATGAGGACATTTTCTGGCTCCCACATCATCAAAATGAAGTTATGATTCTCTTTATATATTGTCATTATGGAAGGCATTTACAGATCACATATATTGAGATTTTCTTTATTGAAACAGGGGAACAGGAGGTACTCTGGACGCAGCAAGAATCCCCCCTTGTTAATACTCTGTTAATGTTTTCAAATGTGTCCAGCCATCTGAAAATAAGGTGCTTTCATATTAATATAAACATAAAACTCTGACTTTTTGTTTGTGCAAGCTTTTTTATATCCAGCATGTTTCGTTATGCTTGAAAGAAGGCAGGCCCAGTAGAAGAATATTTTTACATGCAAATGGGTTGTGTTACATTAATCCTATGAAAGCCTCACCAGTTCAAATCCAGAAGGAAACTACACATACTCTGGTCAGTTTAAGAGGTTGTTCTTGTGAGCAAGGATGGATTTTTTTTGTAGGAAGGCATCCTTAACAGCCTTAGCCCACATTACAAGACAAAAGTTTTGTTTCTGTTTGTCATCTTGATGTGATGAGAATAGATATTTCAGAAAGTTCTAATGGTCAATATGGGTGAAAATGTCTGACACTGCTGTTTCCAGGGATCACTTCAATAGATTTATGTGGGCCAAAATATTGATATGTGTCACATATTTCTTGATGGAGCTGTCGGCATTTGTTTAGTCTCTTGAGTCCATCCCCAATAGACAATGTTTGATTCTGTCTTCAGTGTCAAGTTTTGAAATGTTTTTGGTGACTCTTGTTCAAGCAAAAAAACAAAAATCAAAGCTGTCTTAGAGCAACTGGGACTTGGGAAGACCCAAACTTAACAGCAATGTTAGCTCTGTGAGACTGTGCTTGATGGTGCTTCAATCGATCTCCACTTTGACTAGCATGCTGACATCAACAATGCTGCCATGTTAGTATAATTATTGCCAAGTGGATGTCCATGTTTTGTTGACTAAATGATTAAATGTTGCTACCTTAGTTAATTTATATCAGAGTTACAGGTCGGTTAAACTATTTATTAATTTTTTATTTTTTTCGTAGGCCTGAAATGCTGGTTATATGTTGTATAAGCTGCAGCACAGCCACTCACCACAAGCTGGGGCTATAGCACTGGTTAATGGCTATCCATAATGCTTAAATTTTCTACTACCTGGATGTAAACAAGCACAGATAACAGATGCTATCTTGTAGCCCGTCATGGTTTGGCAGTACTTTGATGTGGACTATGGAGATCAAATTTTATGTAGGCTGTCTGTGATAAGACTGGCATATAGCCACTCAATGCCAAAATACTCCCACAGTGCGTCCTGAAATCATACACATTTAAAGCCTGTGTCTGTGCTGTAGGGATCTGCAGGTGGTGCCAAGGTATTGACGCCCAGCCTCGTTTAGTAACTTTAATAAGCATTTAACTTAGCAACAAAACGCTGATGATCCAGCTTTAAGTTATACAAGTTGTGTGACTCTTGTGTTTGTGGTCATAACACAATGCAACAGTTTTTTGTCGATGGCGTTATATCATTTTTATAGCATAAACGAACAAATTTAAATTTAATTTGTTCAATAAATCAGCATGATAAGACCTTACTGTAATCACATAAATCATATTTCAGAAAATGTATCGGATGTAAATATGATTCTAAAGTTAGACCTATGTCCTATCTGTTAACATGGAGGAGCTACAGATGTTTTGGCTTGACTTTTGGGAATGGTCATGTTGTCCTTCTTTTGATACAGTCAATGGTTTACCAGTAAATAGTATAGGTAATGGGTCACTGTATGTATATGTATATGTATGTATGTATGTACATAATGTCTGTGTGGTTAGCAGTAGCTCTAAATGTCTGCTGCACAGCTGTAAGACCAGTGGTTAGCAGCTGCAGGACTGGTCTTTTACTCAGATCCCTGTGGTAAACATGCAGAAGGCAGCAGAGCCTGAATACTGCCAAGGTTAAACACAGATTCACACATTACTGCGCCATCTCACAACCCTGTCCTTTTTACCTTATATCTCCTGTTATGTGCTTTTTGGCAGAGCGAAATCCAATTATTGTCTGAGTACAAAAGGAAATCACACACCCTATCTAAGTGAGGAAATATGAAAAATTTGGTGCACTTATTGGAATACAACAAAAGACAGAATCAGTTTGTAGTCCGCACAGGTGATTTATTAATTTCTGAAAGGATTGGTCATTTGGAAGTGTGTTCTTTCTTAGGGTGGCTGAATATTTTCCAAATTGACTAAACATGGCCTTTCCTCTCGGGAAAACCAGGCAGTGTTCAGACAATCAGATGATATAAATGGGTAATTCCCTTTTTAGAGCCAGACAGGTTTCTTTATCTTGTGGGTAAATGTTTTCTATTTGACGCTGCAGTCCATCCCTCTATTTCTCTTTCACTCTCCTGTTGCCTTCCTATTCTTATTTCCCCTGTGCGCACTCTTTCATTTATCTTACTCCCTCGCCCGGTCACCGTTGCTCTCTTGTCCATCCCTTTCTTTTCTCAGTTCATCTGTCTGTCAGATTTTTTAAGAACTCCCTCTCCTGCCCTTTCCTTATCTATCTCCATCACTGCGCCTCTTCACTGCTTGCTTCCCTCACAGATCCACCCTCATCTGTCCTCATCTCTCTTCATGACCTCTCTCTCCTTTTCGCTCTCTCTCAAGTGACTG
This sequence comes from Notolabrus celidotus, assembly GCF_009762535.1. Classification (NCBI taxonomy): domain Eukaryota; kingdom Metazoa; phylum Chordata; class Actinopteri; order Labriformes; family Labridae; genus Notolabrus; species Notolabrus celidotus. Next base: position 14,508,184 of record NC_048287.1, on the reverse strand, counting down.
GCCACATGCTAATGTGTTTGTAGATAGCTCACAGTGACAGAGAGAGGCCATTAGAGAGGGTACTGACTGCCAACAGTAGCATCGCGTCCAGGACATCCAGGACAGTGTTAGCAATCGTCAGCAGTGTGTGTTTGAGCATTTGTATCATTTTGTGTGGGTGTCCTTTAATGATAACTAAGTGTTAGTGTGTCCCTTTTTTTACTATGCAAAACATTAAGTTCTCATTTATAGGATATGTGGGTGTGTGCATGTGCCCCAGTGTGTGTGTGTGTGTGTGTGTGTGTGTGTGTGTGTGTGTGTGTGTGTGTGTGTGTGTGTGTGTGTGTGTGTGTGTGTGTGTGTGTGTGTGTGTGTGTGTGTGTGTGTGTGTGTGTATATGTATGTGTCTGTGTGTTAGTGTGTGTATGCATGCTAGCGTTAGTAATGCAGGGCTGTTGATCACACTGAATGATTGATGACAGCTAGGTCATGGATAAAGCTCACACAGACTCACAGAGGGAAGAACATAAACCGACCCTGGCGGCATCACGCCACATCTATGAGCCCAAGCTGCGTGTACAACCAGCGCACTGTCTCTGAAACAGAGACATCTATTTATTTATTCACCATAGTTAGCCATGCCTTTGTCATTTGTTCTAACCTTTGTAAGAGGTTAACACAAAATTCCATGACACACCTACTGCAGCATGACAAATGTGCAACTAAAAGAACTCTGACTCATATTTTAATGCATTTTTTTAATGTTTTGAACTTGTTTTCCCTTTTTTCATGACCTTACTCGTCTGAGATCTCGTTCACTGTCTGCACAAAACATGCAAACATGACAAACATAAAACTGGCTGTAGGCATTAATCAATACATGTGATGTGACATGACTCCTATTGATCTCTTCGTAGAGCATATTTCCTCTTTTTACCCTGTTCAGAGAGGTCAGAGTGCCGAGATAGACAGCAACACTGCAGCAAGCTATGAAGTGTCACTAATGTGATTAAATCTGTGGGAATGAGTTATTTGCATCCCCTGTGTACTGAGTATTTCCCTTATTTACTCTGGATGGCAGTAAGAGTTGCATGCTGTGTGCGACTTTAGTGATTGACGTCAACAAGCTAAAGGTGTGATATCCTACAGAAAAATCCTTGCATGTAGCAGACAAAACCAGATGGAGATTGTCACTCACATTTCAATAATAGCAGCTGCTGTCAGTGTGGGTGCAGACACCTGCAATATCACCTTTATCCCCATCCAGGCATGTGGGTTTGCAGGCATCCTCATCCATGCATATTCACCCTTTAAACACCAGTGCACCCCTTCATTCAGCAGTAGCAGCCAGCCTTCTGCAGAAAGCTGCTGCAAAGACGTGACAACGTCATGCTAGTTCAAGTGTGCCCTCCACCCCCACCCCATCTCCTCTTCCTTTCGGTTGCAGACAGCAATGAGAGCGCTTGGCAGGGATGAGATGTGAAGTGACGGTCGACTCTAGCTGTGGAGGAGAGGTTGCTACAAGGACCACACAGCTTAGATGAGGAGAGAGTCCTCTCTTTGCCCCTATTGCCACATGATGTTTCTCTACAGTCTCCTGCTGGTTTATGGGCTTATTTGTGGTTGCAGTTGTGTATTTATTTTTCACAGTGTTGTTGGATTTATCTTGTAAATAATGCATTGGCTGGGAGCACAGTAGCTCTAATTAGCATCCATTCATATGCATAAACCTCTAAAGTAGAATAACTCCACCTGCAGATCAACAACTGTTATCATTAGAGAATAGAAGTGTCCAATTATATTTGTATGACTTGTAATTGTAGAGAAGTGTGGTATTGGAAACAGTTTTTTTTTCTAAGCAAAGGCATCAGATACCATGTAATCAAATTTAACTAAAGTCGAAGAACCATTGTGCTGATTTGTTAAACCATTCCTCCTTAAAATGTGATCTAACTTCTATGTTTGATTTTATAATTCAACTTTGGCTAACTATTTCTTCCTCCTCTTTAGGTGTTCAACACCTACTCCAACGAAGACTACGACCGGCGTAATGAAGAGGTGGATCCAGTCGCCTCCTCCGCAGAGTACGAGCTGGAGAAGCGGGTGGAGAAATTGGAGCTGTTCCCTGTGGAGTTGGAGAAAGGTGGGAAATAAAATCCTAGAACATGGAGGTGGATGCTTTCAGTTACTTGTTATACCCAGTAGACAGAAGCACCCACATGTGGGATGTCACTTTTTTTTCTAATTAAAGGTGTGATATTTCTATTTGTCTTCTCTCGGTCTAGCTTTTTCATTTCCCTCTGTCAGTATTTCTGCCTGTTTTTCCTCGTGATTTACAGTTTTGAATCCTGCCTTGTCATCAATGATAGGGCTGTCTCATTCTCTAAACCATGACATTTTCTACTACTTCTAAGCATCCTATTTCAAATCTTCTCAAATCACATTAAGCCCACTGCAGTGTACTGTTTGTACTAAATCCCCAGCTGGAGCTACAAAGAGCTGATATTTCATCTCCTTCACTTGTCTTTTTCCAGTTGAGGTTTTCCTGTGTAGAACTCCAATGTTGCCTAAAATAGAATGACTGTCAATGGTAGGATTTCACCATCCACTACATGTTATGTAACTCAAACCAGTCATGAATAATGAATGTTGGATAGAGATAGAGGAATGCTACACTGGAAGGGATCTTCCCATATATATGAATGCCATCATGCCTGAGTAAATATCTCCCCTTCCTCTTCTTCATTAATAAATCAATTGTTTGAGTGTGTTCATCCATTTACTTTTTCATGTATCCCTCAGCAAAACTGACTTATCTGAACCAGGAGCCATTTGGGGTTTGATCCAAGTGCATTGGAAAGTTAAGAAATGTAGGGTTTTTTGGGGGAAATCTGCCCAGTAATGCTATTAATCTACTGTATATGGTCTGTATGTTTGCAGATGAGGATGGCCTGGGGATCAGCATAATTGGGATGGGTGTTGGTGCTGACGCAGGACTGGAGAAACTGGGCATCTTTGTCAAGACTGTCATCGAGGGAGGAGCTGCAGAGAGAGACAGCAGGTGAGAGCTGCTCTCCTTTACATCTTATTTAACACAGAGGCTATTTTCCTCTGATGTCACACTAAGGGTGGGAAGCTCAGATGCTGTTATGCTCTAATCCCACTGATTTATGCAAGGTTTACAAACCGTGTTACCATCAGGGAATCTGCAATTTGTTGTCTTTTCATTGCTTCTAGATTAATCAGCAGCTGAAAAGACAATAATATGTCATGAAAACCTTAAGGTACATTTGGCCATACATCAAGGGAACACAACAACAGTTACAATTAAATTAAATCAAAATATAATGGGCAGCTAATCCTGAAGCAAATTTTTCAGTAACATACTCATACACTCCTGTCAAGATTTTCTTTGACAGCTGGCAGTTTCAAATCCTGGTAGTTTTAGCATTAGCTGATGTCTAGTGCTAGCTAACAAGGTCTCAGTTATGTTGTTTTTGCTTAAAATGTTGTGAACTGTACCCTCAAGGTCCCTGGGGATAGTATTTTCAGCTGCTGGTCTATTGGGAAGTGGTGAAATGATGACCATTTGTAGCTTCCCCTTCCTGTCTGTACTTTTTAAAAATCCTGTGACACAGCAATATGACATAAACCATTTTGATCTTCTAGATTGAGTGTGTCAAGAGAAAATTGCTGCTGTGTTAATATGTTGAATAGGGTATTACAATTGTTACTGAGCGGGTGGAGTTAAGCAGAAAAAAAGCCAGGAAAGCTCACCATGTGCTGGAGAAAAAAATGATGCACTTATCACATTTAGTACAAAAATACATACAGCAATTAATCAGCAATTTAGTTTCCACTTTCCAAACATCACCTTCTCTCCCACACACACAAACACACAATACACAGTAACTCTCTGTCCCTGTCAGATTTAGCAGCGGGGCTTCGGATTAAATCCGCTGAGAGAGGCACAGTCTGGGACATGAAGCCCCACACAGCACTGTGCTGTGTCGAGGTGTGTGTGCTGAGTGTGTATTGTGTGACAAAGATATTACATATATGGTGTTATGTCTCTGAATATTCTGTAAACTTTGCAAAGTTTTGACGTAGAAAATGAGAGATGCTTTATATTCACAGCATGTCTCTTGCTATGTCCCTGGATGATGTATGTGTGTGTGTGTGTGTGTGTGTGTGTGTGTGTGTGTGTGTGTGTGTGTGTGTGTGTGTGTGTGATGAAGTAACTATGTTTGTGTTGTGTGTCTTTGTGTATTATATTATAAGCTTGAACAGCGCCGAGTAAGCACTCAGTCAGGGGTAGAGAAGGAGATGACAGCTTCCCAGCAGGCAAGCTGTGTTGTTCTGCCTCTAAACCACCAGCTTTTTCCTATTACTGAATGTGTGATGCTCAGGTTCCCCATAAACAGATTAAATAATAGACACTTCTATTCACTGCAGCACGACTGTATGAGGTACTGTCAGTTCCATGTCCACACTGAGAACACTAGTGCCCCAGGTTGTTTGTGGTAGGTGTGTTTCCCTTCCAGGATATTTTTTTTCCTTTGTGTAGCAGCCAGAAACACATGAGTGAGAGATTAGTTAAAGTGTAGAGAGCTGAGAGCCAGGGTAGAGGAGTATATCAAGAGAGGAAAAGAAACAGCTTGTTCAGAAGTGACAAAGGTTGATCTTTTTCTAAGATGACAGTCGCACTGACTCTGAAACATGCTATTTCCTTCTGGGAGTATGAAAAGTTGAAAAGATTAGAGGGAAGCTGTGCTAAAGCTTGAGTTCAGCTCATTTCTGAGCCTGAAGTTTGAACTTTCTTTGCAGTTATTTAAACTTAACAAAGTTTGAACTGGTTCTCAATATTTCCTGATCAAGTGTCTCTGTGTCATTGATTAATGTATTACTCATGAGAGACTCAAGTATTGCTTTGTTACTGCTTTCAATCAGACTTACAATGGAGACTTGGTCCATTGTAGGTTTCATTTGTTTTGTGCTAGTTTCCAGAAGATGTGAACATGGTAAAAATACATCTCAACTTATCTCTCAATGTTTGTGTTGTCATTGTGAGGTAATCAGCCTGTGGCCCTTAGCATTTATCTTAAAGCTCCCTGTGTTGAACACAACCCATACAGCCTCACAGTGCTGCATGACGGCACACTCTTACTGTGTTTTCTATCTTGGTGTGCATATTTTATACAATGTATTTAAGAAGCAAATCAATAAGGGCTCTAACATGATTTCTTTAGCCTTGGAGTCAGCCACAAGTGGACACTGGAGGAACTACGTTTTTTTAGCCTCCTTTTTAACTCCGGAGGCTGCAGCTTGGTGATAGCCCTCTCTTTCTGCCCTTATTTTTTCTATACACTGTTGGCTGTCCAACAATCAGCAAATGCAAAATTAAACAAAATAATAGAAAACAGTACCACACGCTTGTGTACAAACATATTTGTGCTTTATAACCCCAATCTGAAGTGATACTTCAAATTTATGTTAATCAAATAATCTATGTGTCAAAGGGAAAGGTTGGCATTGAAAGAGTATGCAATTTTTAAAAGTGAGAAAAATACTGCCGGGATGGTGAGAGTAATCCCAAATATTTGAGTTCTCCAGCAGTGTTTTAGTCCCCTTGTTGATCCCAAATATCTTCTCTATTCAGACGTTCTGTGAAAACAGTCCCTTAACATTTCAGTCAGTTTCAACTTTGATCCCATTTGCTGCCGACCTTCTTCCTCTTAGCAGATCAAGAAATGGAGGAGAAAACCATGCTCTTAACAGTTTTCAAAAATGTTTTGGTGGTGTAGGCTAAATGCAGTGTTTAAATGTTAAATTACACAATAAGTGCCCACAGTACTCTAGAGGATGGAAACAGATCATTCGTTTTTTTAATGAATCTGCAGCTCTGCCTATGCCTCTGTGATAGATTTCACAATAAGCCTTGATCACAACATGAGAGAAATAAACTGAGGACTCCAGGAATAAACGCTGGATCAATTGTGCTCAATTCATTTTCGAAGTGCTATCACACACACGCACGCACACGCACACACACGCTTACACACACACGCTCAGGGGAAGAGTCAGAATGGCGAGAATGTAATTTCCTTCCATCATTATCCTTTCTTTCTCTTTTGCTGAGTCGAGCTTAATGGTCTGGTGCATCCAAGTACACACACACACACACACGGGACACACACACACACGGGACACACACACACACACACACACACACACACACACACAAACACACCCTTGGACTCGCAGGCAGACAGATAAATGAGCTTGGCTGTGGCTCACTGTATTGTCTGGAGCAGATGACCCTAGGTGTTCGTGGGTTGGGATGAGATGTTATTATGAGGGTATGAGTTGGGGTCGTGTACGTATGTTATTGTCTTAATGTTGGAGCTGTTATGTTCATTAGTTGTCAGTTTATTTTGAGCCTTGTTTTTTATGTGGCCTTAACTCTGCAGCTGGAGAGCCAGATTGAGTATTTCAATGCTATAAAGGCTGGTGCCAGACAGACAACCAGCTCACTCCTTGTCATACACTAAGATTGATCTGTCCCTGTATGTCTGCATGGCAGCTCTGGTTGATGTGGTGTCATGGTGAAATTGAATCCTGATAAGCAGCTGCTGTATGTTGTCACAGATAAAAAAAGAAGCTAAAATAACTTTAATTTCAGCAGTTATGGATGAATCAATTAGGAACATTGATTTTTGCCCTCTGCTGATGCAACTTTTCAGTCAGAAAATGTTAAGCTAAATGTTTGTGTGTAGTGGTTTTGGAGAGGTTATCTCAGCCACTCAGACACTTATATTAATCTCTCTCTAGTTTTTCAAGTTATTCTAAGTGCTCTTTAAATAACAACTATCCCTAAAATATGCTGAAACCACATCCTTGTTTTTTAATATAATTTATGAAAATTGCCACCTTCAATGCCGTGCAAGTCCATTATGCAAATCAAGAAAAATTGAGTTAAGAGGCTTTTCATCAGTCAGAGAGAACTCAGCACTCAGATCCCACAATTCATTGACATTTGTTGCAATTATTATAGTCACATCTCAAAGTATTTGGAAATTTTGATTAATTCAGAGAAAGATTTAGAAATTAAAGCAATTATGCTGCATTTTAAGTGAATTAAAGCTAATTTTTTACTTTCCCAAAAGACATTCCCCTTAGTAAATTAGTTGTTCTGGTTTAATTGGACCATTTAATTAAATGAAAAGTGTGATTATTAAAAAAGGTTAGAGTATAATTGAATTTATAGAATGCATAGATATTGAAGAGATTGCTCAAAGTCATTCTTTTGCAGGGGTCTTGTATGATGTGATTGATTTATTGTTGTAGCATCTACTGTAGAAACCAAAGTGGTTTGGTGGAGATGACAATGATGCATGTTATGTCTTATAAACAGAGGAGAATTAGAACAATATGCGGCTTATTGAAAAACAATGAGAGCTAGTCTTTGTCTTATTGATTTATAGAAATAATAATGCAGGATGTGGAACTCCTTCTGCGTTTCTTTATGTGGGTTTCTGCTGAATATTTAGCAAAGACTACTTTTAGGGATTTCACAAAAATCATGAGTGCTGGATCATCAGGAGTTTCATTTTAGGTCAAGAACTTAGCTGGCCTCTCAGCGTGTCTGGAGCTGTAGACCTCATTAGCCCCTGAGTTTGTTTTGAGCCTCATCTCTTCTGTCTCTTGGTTAGGCAACAGTCTGGGGCCAGAGCGGTGGGAATTTGTGACAGCAAGAAAGTCTGGCATTGCTGTAATCTTCAAAATAATGTGACTATGCGTAACAGAGCAGTTTATTTTTGCCTCTTGCAGTAGTTTTGCTACATGAGTTTTGAAATAATTAGGATATTTATTCCTAGGGATATTGTAGATGCGCTGCATCAGTATCTGCCACTTTTAAATCGTATGTGTAGTTTCAGCATGTATAAGGACAAACTATTGACTGTGTGTAAATATGGATGACGTGCCTCTGTCTCCTCCCACTGTTAAAACAATGAGCTCTGACAAATTGTGCTGGTGATGTACTCTGGAGCCAAGACATGTGCAGAAGCTGGGAGGCTGATGGAGCCACGGAATTGATTTCACACCCCTTCCCCTAAACTAAGCACACATTTCACTCACTGATAAAACAGCAGAGATCCATCAGGTCAGTTCAGTTTACAGAGGGACAGACTCTTGTGTGGGTTTGAAGCAGACACTCACAGTTACTTGAAGTTCAATGACTTTCATATTAGTTATGTTTATCTCACCATTCCTTCTCTACTCTGCTAATCTGCATATGTAAACAGAGCTGTCAATCATTACATCACATCCCCTCATTTTAGCTTCAAATAACGTGAAGCTTAACTTCTCAGAAAAATTAACATTTGCACACAATGACAGATATTTTGATTTACTAGTTTACCATGTCCCATCTCACAACAGGGAGGTGACAGAGTCTACGACCTAGACTATAGCCGGTCACCAAGGGGAGCTCCAGAAGTTCTGGCTTCCCTTTTTGGGAGTTGTTGTGTCGTCCATCTTCTTACAGTCTATTGGATAAACCAGAGTAGCCAATAAATTCAAGACATTAATTCTTGACAATTAATTGCTGCACGAAGTGTTGAGAGCTGCTTTTACTTGTGCCTGTGCAGGATCAAGGTGAATGACCAGATCGTGGAGGTGGATGGGACCAGTCTGGTGGGCGTCACACAGAGCTTTGCTGCCTCCGTCCTCAGGAACACATCAGGAGTCGTCAGGTAAGACTCACATAGAAGAGTTACTGCATCATCAGATGATGCTCCAAATGTTTACTAACTTCCGTTTGTACATAAACACACAAGATTTGTATGTTGTCCTCCACTGATGAGGATCTTTGGATTAACGTAAGATTACAGTACCAAAGTGTGTCAAGCAGCTATCAGCCCCAAGGACCAGACTACCATACAGTATCAGACAAATCGTGATTACTAACAAAATGGAGACTAAAACTGTCATGCACATTCAGTAGGGATGCATGCTATATTTCTGAATGTAATGAATGACATTTTTGGTCCTGCTTTTATTGTTAAGGTTAAAAGGTTAAAAAAACGTTGAACAGGGAGACTTAATGCAGTTCTGCAGATCCCCCTGCTCCTTTCCCATATCAAATTTAAAGGGGGTAAATATTTGGGAACACAATATGTGGCAAAAGTCTTTTGTGTTTGACAGTCGAGCAGTTTTTGGCAGTGGTCCGTTTAGAGCAGTGGGGAGCAGACAGCACACACACACACACACACACCCACACACACACACACACACACACACACACACACACACACACACACACACACACACACACACACACACACACAAACACACACAGCAAGGCAGGAGGGCTTTCATTTGGAAAGCCAGTGCTATCCTTGGCAGCGTTGGACGGCTGCTATCTCAGCTGCTTGCACTATTTTGCTCGTCTTTCCATTTCTCTTGGTTAGGTCTGCTGCAGTGCTGTCTTCTCTCTCTTTTTACTTTTACCTCCACGCTCCCTTTCTTTCCTTTCATCACATTTTTTTCTTCTCCTCGTAACTACATCTCATTTACTGCTTTCCCACTGCTGTACACTCTTTTCAAGCCTCCTATTTACTCCTTGTTTTGGTTTATTTTACTGACCCATTCATCTAGACAAGCTATGATTGAACAGCTGTTATATGGGGTTAAATAATCCATGTCCTTAGAGTAGTTTTCAACCTCCATCCTTTTCTGGTTGACACCTCCTCTGTGGGACTCAGCTGTGTGAAGATAGATTGGTGTGTGTGGAGAGCACAGAGCCTGGGGAAAGCTGGTGGTGGAACAAAAACACATCCAGCAGTGTCAGAGCAGACTGCTGGCTGGACAGATGCTGTTTGCTGAACTAATATTGACAGTGGAGGATTTTCCACATACCAGGATGTGGCATTATAGGTGAGGCAGCCTTGAAAATGATCCATCTACCACCTGTCCATCCCGTGACAAGTGTAAGATGTGTAGAAGTATGCATGTGCATAACGTGCAGTTTACCTGTCTATTTAAAATCAGAAAAAACACAGAATAATTTAAAGAATAAAAGACACTACATTTAAATCTGCCTGTGTAACAGTGCTAAAGCAGGTTTTAGGGATTCAAACCTCTTTTTCTCTAATCTTGCTTTTCATGTCTCACCCACTAACTCACTCCTCCTACTCCACCTCCCACTCTTCGGTAAATCCTTCCGTTTCTCCGTCTGATCACCAGAGGTTTGATGGCCAACTGTCCTAGATTTGCAATTTTAGCTATATTTAACCCTGACTTCTAGCAGCATGTAATCCAGGTCAGGTTTAGTCAGGAGATCCCCTGAAGATATAGTTTAGTGTAGCAAAAAATAATTTAAAAAAAAGTATAGGATTGTATAGAATAAAGGGAATAGTCTAGTCTAGTGTAGTGTATAGTATAGAATAGTTTATAGTACAGTATAGTTCATAGTAGAGTAGAGTAGAGCAGAGTAGAGTAGAGTTAAGTATAGTATACCTGGTATAGCGTATCAAATATAGAAAAGTATATAGTATGGTAAAGCATTTTATAGTTTAGTAAAATATAGTTTAGTATAGTATGGAATAGTATAATATTGAAGCGACTATACTATTGTATAGTTTTATTATATGATAGGATACCTACTGTAATATAGTATGCCTAGTGTAGTGTAGTATAGTATGGTTTACCCAGTAGAGTATAGTGTAGATTTCCTAGTATAGCATAGTATAGTATAGTATACCTAGAGTTGTGTTGTATAGTATGGTTTACCCAGTATAGTATAGTATATTATAGTATACCTAGTATAGTGTACTATAGTATGGTTTACCCAGTATAGTATAGTATAGTATAGTATAGTATAGTATAGTATAGTATAGTATAGTATAGTATAGTATAGTATAGTATACCTAGTGTAGTGTAGTATAGTTTGGTTTACCCAGTATAGTACAGTGTAGGTTACCTAGTATAGTATAGTATAGTATAGTATAGTATAGTATAGTATAGTATAGTATAGTATACCTAGTGTTGTGTTGTATAGTATGGTTTACCCAGTATATTATAGTATAGTATAGTATAGTATAGTATAGTATAGTATACCTAGTGTAGTGTAGTATAGTATGGTTTACCCAGTATAGTATAGTGTAGGTTACCTAGTATAGTATAGTGTAGGTTACCTAGTATAGTATAGTATAGTATAGTGTTGTGTAGTATAGTATGGTTTACCTGGTGTAGTGTAGTGTAGTGTAGTGTTTTGTCGTGTAGTGAAGGGTAACGTAGTATGGTATACATAGTATGGTATAGTATATTATCAAATTTTAAAGGCAAGAGGCAATTAATTTGACGTCTTTCGTTGAAACATTATTGTAGAGACAGGCAAACTGTGTTCTACAGCCATCTTAATGCAGATTTTTACTCTCATAAATACTTGATTGTGTATCATTATGTGTATAAATCCACAGCTGAAAATAGTCCCAAGAAATGGCCCTATGTATACTCTTTTTGTGTAGTTTCTTTACTTACTGTATTAGCTGCCTGTTTTTAAGGTCTGTGTCTTCCGTGGAACGCACAGGCTTATGGCTGAATGACAGATACAGAGACGTCAGGAAATGTTGTCTTAGGGACTCACAAAAAGTATAAACAGAGTAAGTATACGATGATGTGTATCCAAATAAAGTAGTGGTAGTGAGTCACACATCATGCTGCTTTCAATGTAGAAATAATAAGTTTAGGAAATGGGGGAAATCTATAAACAAGCCTAAATATAGTACAGTAGATAACAAATTCCTACCATGGTTGACCAGTCATATCTGTAATGTGTGATCTCATGCTGACATCCTTAATTGCCATCAACCCAGGGCTTCCTAATTGGCACGACATCTGTCCTGTAGCACATCTCCTAAATCCCCCTTTTTTTTTTTTTTTTTTTTTACATTTTTCCCTTAAATGCTTTAGCTTTATTTTTAACTAGTCAAGCAAAAGTAAAAAATGTTGACCTGTCAAGTTTCTGCACCATACTGTATATTCAACAAGAGTCATGCTGGTATAAATGGAAGTAAATTAGATCAGAAGTGAAGGTTTCTGCGGTTGAATTGAAGCAGCGCTGTGTGTGGCAGCCTTAGGACAGCGGGAGGTAAGGAGGAACCAAGACAGAGTCCCCATGCGTGAGGAGAGAGGCTGTTTCCAGGTCAGCTCCTCAGACCTCCCTGCTGTCCGAACGCTCGATGCAGTTCAGTACTCAGCACAGCCAGGGCCTTCCCTCTTTTCTTTTTTTCACTATCTCTGTCCTGCCCTTCAGTTGTTCCTTCACATGTAGATCAAATACTCCTCTCTGATGGAGCGTAAGGCCCTTTTCTACTATGCCTTTAGAATTATATGAAAGAGCTCTCGGGGACTGAATCCACTTGATTAGACCCTAACTTGAATCCACTCTCCCTCTCACTCTCTCTCTCTTCCTGTCACTCTCCCTCTCTCACTCTAGCGCACTCATACACACACACGCTCTCTCTCTAACATACACCAAACACAGACAGAGGGCCCCTGCTGGGTTGGAGATTGGAGAATAGGTCAGAGAAATACTATAGTGTTATGCCTTGGTTTGGAGGCATTGTTGGAGCTGTGAATTTTATTTTCAGTCAAGTAACAGTGGAGGAAGGAGTATATTCTTCTGCTTCTCTTCTTCTGATTTTAAATTATGTGTTCACGATTGGATAAAAGCTATTTTTACACGTCAAACAGACAAAAAGAAACATACAAACACTCAAAAATTGCAGTAAGGAAGGCTATATGAGTGACAAAAACTGAATTTGAAGGAGCGATTGCGAAGTGTTTACTTCTTCTTACATCATCTTAGGCCCTTTCTCCTTTTCTCTCTGCCTCCATCCACATTTTCATATGATATCGTTTAGTTGTAGGTCCCATGTGTGATTACTGTAGTCCGTAATCTGAAGCTCAGAGAGTCACCGCCTGTGACTCTCTCCATTTTGTTCCTTACCAGCCTTATGACGGCTGCCTGGCTGAGCCCATTGTCTGCTCACATTATTATGTGGGTCCAGTCTCCCAGCCCAGCCTGATATGTCAACAGATATCGCTGACGTTGCTCGGAGGCTGTGGTTCTGGACTTCTCTCACAGAAGTCCCTGCTGTGGTCATTTCACTACCCCAATACACACCCATATACATAATAGAGGCAAAAAATAATTGCAGAAGTCCTAAATCTGCATGTTCATGTATCACCTCAGACAGGTGTAAGCCTGTAGAGGCAAGTCTTTTTAATACATATTTTCTCTTGTATTTAATTTGACTTTTTATCGTCCATCCCATTTTTAAGCCCAAACACAGAGGTGCTAGGGAAAAGTCAGGACAATTCAAATGGTCCATACCTGACAGGGGTCCTAAAAATATTAGAACAGCTGGTGGGCCGAATGTGATTTTATTTCATGGGGCCCAAAACCCTTGGCAGCACCCCTTCCAAATATCACATTACAAAAAGCATATTTACCACGACAATGGTAGCTTGCATTAAATTGTTGACACTTAAAAATACATTTATATCTTTTTTATACCATATTTTCAGAGCCTACATTTCCCATAAGGACTTCACCTCCAATTTACCACAAAAGCACATTTTTGGAACAAAAAGTTACATAAGAAAAACAAATGACACAAAGTAGAAAAATGCCTCACAAAGCTTATAAAGATGAGTTTAACAACCGTTCTAAGATTTTGTGATGAAAATACTTACAGTATGTATGCTGTATCTGTAGTCAGTGATGTCTATAACAGTACATGTCACAGGTTTGTGATTGGCCGGGAGCGCCCGGGCCAGCAGAGCGAGGTGGCCACACTCATCCAGCAGACCCTGGAGCAGGAGCGGAGGCAGAGGGAGCTGCTGGAGCAACAGTACGCCCAATATGATGCTGACGATGACGAGGTAAATACCACACTAACTAACCTGGGTACTACACAAGGTGCTATATTCAAAAGAATGTGCTAGAGAATTGTGGGAAAGGGTAAGATGCCATCCTTTAATTAGAGGAACTTCAAATTAAATTAAAATGGTTCATAACAGTTGTTTCAGTACACACACTTCTCATACATGACACTTTATTGGAAAAATAAGGCTTCTAGTTGTTGCTTAAATGTAAATGAGCTTCCCTCTCATGACAGTACACTGCAATTTATAGCTTATTACTCCATAAAACTGACTGACAGGAGGCTTTGATGCTGACATATTAACAGACACACACACACACACCCTCTCTCTCACTCTCTCACTCACACACACACTCAAACACAGAGAATGCCATCCAAGCTTTGGTCCTCGAAAGCATCACTCAGCGTTTCCCCCTCTGATTCTGCTGCTTACTCACAGCACGTTTAATCCAAGACACTGAGCTCATGGCCGTGCAACTACTGCCACCCGTGTGAGTGTGTGTGTGTGTGTGTGTGTGTGTGTGTGTGTGTGTGTGTGTGTCTGTGTGTGTGTGTGTGTGTGTGTGTGTGTGTGTGTGTGTGTGTGTGTGTGTGTGTGTGTGTGTGAGTGTGTGAGTGTGTGAGTGTGTGAGTGTGTGAGCGAGCTATACACACACTCACACTGCATATACGCATGAAATCACACACCGTAGTATTGTAAATCAGTGCAAAGTGGGTCCTCATCTACACACACACAGAGAAAGCTGCACTCATGCCTGGATTTACATGCACACACTCACATACCGCACTGTGTAGTTTGAAGTCTTTTATGTACTTGTCGAAGATGGATTGAGAGGTTTCATCATGCATTAGAAACTCCTTTGCAAAGCCCTAGAAGCTGATCCCAGTTGTCCCATAATCACGTCCCCATACACATGTAACACTGTCAGCTCATATTAAAGCTCCTACACAGTGTTGAGGCTTGATTTCAGGCACTGGAACTCTCAAAAAGTCTCCCTCAGTCTGTTTGTCTTCCTGTTTCCTGCCATCATTTCATTCCCAGGGTATGTAATGAAGATCTAAATAAACGTAGGAGGACATCTGGAGGATTTTATTTGAATAAACACCCTGTAACTCATCCCAGGAGGGTCACCTTAACATGAGAATGGAGATCACGGTGAAATTGTCAATCCATATATTGAAAACAAACGGCTGTAAAACACACTTGAAATCTGCCAGTGAAGAACAAAACCATCCGTAACTGCCCACGTAACTGCCAACAGGGTAAACAGTTACAAAACCATTACAGAGATCTATGGAGCAATAAAAGGAGCTCATCAATATTAATAACTCATAAATATTAGAAGGAGTTCTCACCGGGTGGGCGGGGGTGGAGGTTGTTTCTCACTCTGAGGGCTGCCAGTGAGGATGTGACTGACAGCTCTTTATCAGTGCTGGGGCTGCTGTCCCAGAGGGGAGGGATGCTCCTTCAGTTAGCAAAAGACATCAGACACACATGCTTCAGTCCATTTGTGTGTCTGTGTTACACTTAAATGGGAACACATGGGGGTAAAGCAAACACACACACACACACACACACACACACACACAAAATATATTTGACTATTTATATTCACATTGTTTTTCTACTTTTTAAAGTTTTATATGATTGAGCTGATATTTCATAAATCAGTTTTTTCCTGAGAAATTTAAAATTGAAATGGTTATTTTTATCTTCTATGGAACAATTATTCAAGAATACAATTAGAGGTAGCAGCATATACTGAGACTCAATTTTATTCTACGGCACATTTCAAGAACACAGTCAAGTTAAAACATTAGCTTATCATGAATTACATTAAACTTTTCCATTGAAGGTAAATAGACAAGGTGTATGGGATTTCTGCAGAAATATTTATGTTGACATTTTGGTCATTATTCAGTTGTCCTTCATCTCTGGACTCTGGAATGTTGCACTCGCTAGCTCCCATCATTGTTAAAGTTACTTTGCAGAGATCAGCAGCTAACTTGGAGATGCACTCACTCTGCTGCTGCTGCTGCCTGGATTGAATGACAGGATCCAGTATTATATTATATTTCATGTTGTTCCGCAGACAGATTTAGAATGTTAGCAGGAACTAACGCATTCGCCACGGTGTCAGCAAGAGGGGAAATGTGCCAGACTCCTTTAGGTGGATTGATTGGATATGACACTTCAGATCAGGGTTGTTCCTTTGGCTGTTGAGAATGAATTACCACAGATTTCAGGTTTTGACTAAACAGAATCAAATATTTACAACACCCAGGTGATTAGTAAGAGAACCAGGTAAGAATATCTAAATGACTAACTGGAATAAAACTGGAAGAATCTAGTACCAGCAAAACTGGTACTGTGAGGGTAAAATACAGTGTTGGCATTCAAGCGCTGCATTAAATTACTTTCAAATCCTCCTCAAAAGCTTGTTTTTTGCTTATTCAGGCACTTATGTGTTGTTCAAGTCGAATAAATCAGAGCTTTCAGGAAAAGCTAAGTTCTTCGAAATGGCGGCTTTGTTGTCGATGGTTGCACTCTAGTAAGTCAATGGACTTCTAAAGATGAGTGACTTATTCATTCAGTAAAACAAAAGTATAAAAGTATTACAACTTTAAGTTATCCAAGTAATTAGGCTTGTGTCAAAGGTTCCAAAATAATGCTCTAAACAAACTCTCATTTGTTGGATGGTTGATCGACACTGAACCATGTATGAGCAACAAGGGTGCTGTTATCTGCAGAGGTCTCCTCTGTTCTAAAACAAGCAAATCAGATGATAATTTTGGTAAGAACAGTGAATACAGCAATTTTAACTTGGAAATCAGTGTTTCTATGACCCTCTGCTTCAAGGACATAAGAATTTAGGAGGGCTATGAGCTAAAGCTAGCTTGTCTCTGGAGCTTACCTTGGTTTAAAGTTAGGTTTCATTCAGTGTTCACCGTACATGAGGCTTTATCAGGGGCTGAATTATCCGCTGATGTCTTCTCTTATTTAAAACCTACTGACCTGTTAATACAAACAAATTAAACAGTCACAAAGAAACGGTTACAGCTGGTACAGACAAGCTTAGAGTAAAAAAACGAGGCTTCTGCAGACTGATATATAAGTTTAGAGTGAGACTGAACAAGGAAAAGGAGCCAATGATCCAGGCTTTGCTTTAAACAACCAGATGGTATTTATCTCCTGAGAAGGGTACAGCCTTAAAATATCTTATCACATCCTTCTGTCCAAGTGGTAGTCACAGCCCTCTCCTCTAGTGCCTGACAGTCATTATACCAACGTCATGCTCATATGGGACTTTCATTTTGTAAATCATCAAACTGAGCATCCTCTAAACAACAACAAGATTTCACCCTTACTTGTCCTTTCCTCTCCTGATGCCTCATGCATGCAGTCGGGGGCGATGCATTTATCATATGCAAATTGATGTTTGACTGCCCTCCCATGCGCTCGATTGTTAACTCCACCTTCAGAAAATGAGGACTTAACGTAGGATGCCGGTACCATAGCAACAAGCAAGCCTATTATGGAATGGAAATGGAGCTCTGCGTCGGCCAGGCATGCAAACAAATCAGGCCTGAGCAGCGTTATGAGAGTTCAGAGAGAGATGGAGGGATGTGCAAGGCAAGAGATGAGTGGAAGATACAGACTGAGATGATGAGAGAGGAGGTGGGGTTGTGTGCGTGTGCGTGTGCATGTGTGTGTGTGTGTGTGTGTGTGTGTGTGTGTGTGTGTGTGTGTGTGTGTGTGTGTGTGTGTGTGAACTACAAGTGTGTGACAGATTTAGATAGAATGTCAAACAACTATACGAAGATGGATTTAAGATAAACAGAGAAAGACAAAGTAATGTGGCAGCAGGGAAGCATGATTTGCATAATAACAAGTGCATATGTTAAACATCCCTCATGCAATACACTTTAACTCTGTTTGACTTAAACTAATATTTACATGCAGATGATTAAATGTGCTCTCATTTCCATAATTAGCTTGCTGTCAACTAACTTGGACTAACTGACAGGACTAGAGAAAGTATTATAGGATAGATGGTTGCGTGATGTCGAGAGGGAGGCAGAGATGTTTTCACAGAGGAAATATCAGGCTCTATTGGTCGTCAGCCAAACTCTGAATCAACCGATCCATTTTTATCCGATGCCTAATGACCGAAGCCAACAATCATTAAACTG
Organism: Notolabrus celidotus; assembly: GCF_009762535.1. NCBI lineage: Eukaryota > Metazoa > Chordata > Actinopteri > Labriformes > Labridae > Notolabrus > Notolabrus celidotus. The sequence goes on along the minus strand of NC_048287.1, from coordinate 14,490,056 downwards.
TATTTCCAGATCGGAGAAAAGCAAAACTGCAGAGCGCACATGCAGCATGGCCTACATCAATGTCATGCCAGAAAATGTGCAATATTTAATTCCTGTTTAACATTTTAGAGCTGTAATAAGGACATGTGTTTGTTGACTTATATCCGTAACAAATCCTAGATTATTAACATTTAAAATAAGCTCCATTAAAGACAGTGTCACAGTGTCACAGTAAAACCTCACTTTTCATGACCAGAACACACACTTTAGGCAAGATGGTGACTAATGTTTAAAAATAATCAAAAGTGACATTCAAATTTGGCAAGTACAACTTCTTCTTTTGGCTGATCTTTTCTAGAAACGACACTCACAGCTGACCAGGCTGTCAAAGCGATTTATTTCTGTCAAAGTCTCAGACGTCTAAGTGGGTTACCCTAAATTTTATATAACTGGAAGCATTAAAAGAGCATTATTTATGTAAAAATGAGGTTTAAAATAAGGATTGCATGAGTGAAAAGGAGGGGTTTGTGGTTCTGCTTAACATGCAATGTGCAGCAGGTAGAGCAACGTGATGCACTGTGACTGTTGTAGCTGTGAGGAGCGAGGGGAGACAGATGAGACGAGACAGAGAGAGAAACAGCAAACGGATGCAGCTGGATGTCTGACAGTCTGGTGACTCTGTTCAGGCTGTTTGGCCGTTCGCTGACTCCTTATTTGAGTCAATTTTTATTTATGTAGCCTGAAATCATGAAACACAATTTGCCTCATGGGCCGAAAGTGTTTACACTTTATGCCAACCTCTGTTCTTAGACCAGGATTAGGAAAACCTCCCTCTAAAAAAATCCTGGGGGCACCCGTTTAGCTCAGTTTGTGGAGCGTGTGCTCCATATAAAAGGACTACAGTCCTTGTCACATGGTCCTGGTTCAGCTACCGACCATGACCCTATGATGAATGTCTACATCACTCACTCCTCCACACATTTCCTGTCTCTTTTTAGCGGTTCTGTCAAGCAGAGGCAACAAAGCCCAAAAATAAATCTTAAAAATATAATAATGTTAAAATCCTGCACAGTGGAAAAGAGAAAAAACCCTTAGAAGAGCAACAGAGGATGAAATCTCTCAGAAGAGTGAAAAACATGCAATAGATGTAGTAAGATGAGAAATAGGACAGACCACATACAATAAACACTTGAGCTTCTCTCAGACAAAAGGCACATTAAAAAACAAAGATAGAGAGATAAGCTAATATGCAAATATGAGGAGCCTGGAAAAAAGGATAGTCTAGGTTAAGCACAGATGATCCAGATCAGTTACCACTGGATGGGGATTGTTAAATGGTAAATGCTCTGTAGGTGGTTTAACCAAAATCAGGCTTTTCATTTTCTGTCAGTAACCAATCACCTTCTGTCTGAAATAACAACCATCAGGGCGCTGGTTAAGCAGGCGCCCCACATACAGAGGCTGCAATCTATGTTGAACTGGATGTAGGATTGACTCCCAGTCCCAATATGGTTTAGTGAATGTCATCCCCCATTCTCCATCCAAAACATGTCCCCTTAAGCTGTCATATCAAATGAAGGCTTAAAGCCCCCAAAATAATCCTAAACAAGAAAAAATATAGCAAACATCTCTTTGTTAGCTGTAGTTAGCTTGCTGTTAGTTAACCAATGTCGGAACACATCGGTTGTTGTCAAATTAGCAATTTTGGAAGCAAGTAGGAGTCGGAGTTGGGAGACAGGGTCAAGAGCAGATTGTTTATCGACATTAAGTGAAGCTTAATCATTATCAGAAGACTGACGATGGGTCCAGGATTGCATTGGAATTATATTTTTACCTTTTTCGCTCCATAGCAAATGCTGGCTGAAATGCGAGCGGACAATGCCACTCATTCTACAAACAGAGATCACAACACTTCTGATACCAAAACAGGGTGACACCATCAATAACTACTGACCCCCAATACCAAAATAGTGGTCAGAAGTTAGCTACCTCGCTAGCTAGCTAGTTTTACGGTGGTCTTATATACATTTCCTAGCTCCATTTATAGAGCCATGAAATGCTAGCTTAGATTTGTGAGTCTCTTTTATAAAACACAGCTTAATCCAAGGGGGAGGATGGAAAGAAATACATTACATCTTTTAAAAGCCTTGAAATGAAGACTTATCGTTGTGTTTAAGTGATTACAGAAAAATCCGCAGACTTTCATAACCATCTGGATAAATAAACACTACTGCTGCACCAACCAACAAATGTTAGCCCATCAGTTCATTTTTTCCCAAGTGTTTACCCTTTTTCTTTACATAAACACAGCTTGGTATCATGGTAAGGAACACTAGCTCCTTAATGCATTTTTTGCAAAATGGGCCCAAGTAATACATCAAAAAATATTTGCAGTTATTTTAGTATATTTAGATGCTTCTTTAGCATTGACAAATGTTATGTAAAGCTACCTGGATTAGGAATTTTCTTTTCTCCGTTCTGCTTTAGGAGAGAAAGAAAAGCGATGTCTCTCCTGTCTGTACACTGTGCTCTGTACTTTGAGTGTATCTGCTGCAAAGCCAACTATACCACTGACTTTGTCCTTTGTTTCCTCTCACAGCAGACAGGCGAGTACGCCACAGATGAAGAGGACGGAGGGACAACAGTGGCTGGTGGGGACAAGAGCATCGAGGTGTTTGATTTGCCAGAGTCAGAGGACATCTTGTCTCCGTCGGATTTAGATGCCACTAAACTCTACCAGAAATTCAGAGAGGTAAACTCAGATACTTTCTCATCTCTTATCTCTTCTCTTGAATATTTTAATTTGAAGATCACACAATGGAAAGGAGGCTGGCACATTTTTTTTTTGTCATGACTTTGAGGAAAACTTTAAAAGAATAAATATACCCTCTAAAGCAGAAAACTCGGCACAAAATTAGGTGATTTAATCAAACAACAAAAGCTACCAACACAATAGAGTCTGGCACACACTCACTTTACTATGCAGAGTTTCATTCTTTTGTAAAGATCTAAGATCCGCTTACTCTCCTTAAATCCTAATCTGGATGATTAGAGGCATGAATACAAAAGCCTTATGCTCATTTCATCTCTAATTACCCGTGTTTGGTTAAAACCCTCAGATGAAGAGAACCCACTTACACTTTAAACCTGTATTTGAATCAGTTTGTATCCTGATTTTGGCAACTCTTCACACAACTGGCCTCTGAGAATAGAAACCAATTTTAGTGAACTGTTGCTACTAGCACTTACTAAGAACTTCCTTCGAAAAACATCTACAGTGCCAAATTAATTCATAGACTGTTACCATTTCATGCTCTTCAGGCTGGAAGAAGCTGGTGTTATTGACTGAAACTTGCAGCACTATTATTTGTCGCCACAACACTTCTCTGTAGAGTAGCACAATATCTGCGTGACACTTTTAACAAATGTGTTCAGTTCTGCAGGCACTTCAGGGGATATGTAGTGAAACTATAATGTAATCCCTGCTCACAGGACGTACATATTTCATAAATTTTTGTCATTTCCTCTGGACCTTGACCTTTCTCTCCGGTAGTGCAGCTTTTATTTTTTGTTTTTCTTTTAAAGGCTCTCTGTATTACACTTCCTCATCTCTCTCTGCTGACTCTAACACCCGAGGAAAAGTGAAGCTAGGCAGCATGGAAATACGCTTTCTTTTGGTCTTCTTAATGTCCTTTTATAAAAGTCTTATTCCCCAGCAGGCTGCTGTTCAAGTCCATTTACTTTTTGATAGTGTTTTGAAACATGTCTTGGAGAAATTATTAATGGTGTAGTCTAGACAGTCGCAAAATTGACTGATACTCATATCATCAAGAAATGAGGAATAAAAGTTACAATGATCCAGTAAATTTAGTTTGTATTCCTTACAGTTGGACTATTTACAACTGTTTACATTGATTGGAATGAATCCACAAGATTCACATATTACATACTAGAGCTACTACGAGTACTACAAATTATTTGTTTAGTTATCAATTGCTGAAACTATTTTTTTTTAATTCTAACTGGACATCTGTGATGTTCCGCTAACTTGTTTCCATTGACAGCTGTTGCAGGCTGGGGTGCTGGTTTGGCTTAGCGGTTAGATAGTGCACCACAAACCGGTTGTAGATTCAAGTCCTTGGCCCTTTGCGGCATGTCATATCTGAATCTCTCCTCTAATTTTCCTAATTTATTCACTGCCCTGTCTCTGAATAAAGACATAAAAACCCCAAAACAAAAACAAAAATCCTAAATGCTAAATAAAAATTGTCCCATAATTTGTCTACACTTAGTATGATGCTTCAGCAGTTTCATTTGGTGATACCAAGTTGTCGTCTTTGGATGTCTTTAAACATGACAGTACTTTTAAACATTATGTTCTGTTGTTTTATCACTATGTTTGTTTACTGAGCTGCAGAGTAGAGATAGAAATGCCAACCTGTAACCTCAGGCTTAAATAATGAAACCAATGCATGAGCTCTTAAAGCTGAAGTTGCTCGAGTGTCCACTTGAGTCTGTCTCCAAAATCTAAGGAATCCCCATTATGTAGAGCTTATGAAAAAATGCAGAAATCAGCATGTTTACCACCTGGTAAAAAATGCTAGCGAGAGAGAGGGAGGGAGGGTTTTGGTATCTCACTCTTTCATTGTAGTGGGACAAATTCAAACATTTGTGAGACTATTTTTGAGGTTAGGGTTAGGGTTAGGATATATGCTCATGGTTATTTCTTGTTACCATTCAAACTTTCCCAAACTTGTCTACGACACTCCTCTTTCGTCATTTCTGCCTCATTTACTGGAGCTCTAATTTGCTCTCATTTCCACATCTGTTGTTCCACATCCAGTTCTTTCTCTCAATCTCATCCTTTCTTCGTGTCGTCTCTCTCCCTCTCTGTGCCTGCTTGCTCATCTCAGCTTCCATCCATTACTCTTAGTAGCACTCCCTTCATTTTGAACTCCATCCATTTTAAATTTTACAGTCTGAAAAATTTACCATTACCCACTGTGTTGCTTCTTTGGAAAAAAACGTGAACATTTCCCATTAATAGTAAGATTTATTTCAGATTTATGTTAAAATTCATTTAAAACTATTGAGCCCTTTATCTCTTACTGTCCATCTCGTGCCTTTCTTCTGCTCTCCTCTGGGAGTGTGTGTCAATGCTGGAGCCGGGACGCTGTCAGGGAGGACAGGGTCGGCTGCCTCTGTCCGTCACACTATATTGACAGTGGAGAGAGCCTGCGCAACCATGCATCTGATTATCTGACCGCCCTCTCTCTTCTTCTCCTGTCTTCTCTTTTTCTCCGCCTCTGCTCCCTACAGCTCCAGATCAAACACACAGTGACCGAGGCCGAGATCCAGAAGCTCAAAAACAAGGTAAGAGCTTAAACTGTCCATGTGTGGGCCGGTGTGTTGTGGGTGCAAGTGGCACAAGTTAGTTGGAGTTCAAACTATTTGTAAATAGATACAGCACTGGGACAGGAGGACAGGAGTTCATGTTTGGAAAGCTTAAGAAATGCATCTTGGTATTTCAAATTACTATTATTACATTTTATAAGTACTCAGAATTCTGACATATCCGTCAAAACCATCAAGCATCTTGGAAGAAGCTGCATGCAGTTTTCTTTGCACTTGTAACAAAAACAAAAGTCTATTTTTGTATTTTCAGTGTATTCCGATCAGTTTCTTTTCATATCCAGTAAAACATTATTTTCCTCAATGCTCAAAGTTGCACATTTTCAATATGAGAACATCTAATAGAGTCATGTTAGTTTTTTTTCCAACAATCTAAAACCGCACGGTGTGTCTGTGTGTGCATGTGTGTTTACCTCCTCATATCCTAGGTATGGAGTAATATTATCTGACAAATTTAAACAACATGATTTAATTAATTCCAAATGAATTTGCTGAGAGTCGGTCTGAACAAATAAATTAATATGTGGTAAGTAAAGTGATAAAGATTGTGCTCAAAGTACAGAATTTGCTCTCTAATTTTGATTCATTTTTTAAACCATTTAGAATTTTGCAGAATCAAGTTTTTTTTTTATCTTAACTAATTGAATTTTTTTTTTAATGTTTTTTTTAAATATTTTAAACCTGTAGACCATAAAAATACATTAAAAAATCTTAATTTCCAGGGTCAAACTGCATGATCTATTTACATGTGAGCTGTACTCAAAGTTACATATCCTTCTTAATAAAGAAATATTGTTACCTTCTCAGGACCAGTAGAATTCACTATCCTCTCATGAGCTCCCAACTACACTTTTTTTTGTCCATCTCCAGCTGGCGTCTGTGGAGAGGGAGAAGCAGCGCTGGGAGAAGGAGAAGAGCCAGCTGAAGGCCAGCATCGAGGAGAACAAGGAGAGGATGCTGAAGCTGGAGAGCTACTGGATCGAAGCGCAGACCCTCTGCCACACGGTCAACGAACACCTGAAGGAGGCCCAGGCCCAGTATCAAACTCTGGAGAAGAAGTACAACAAGGCCAAGAAACTCATCAAAGACTTTCAGCAGAAGTGAGTCCACCTGAGTTTAAAATGATCTCTGGTTGAGGAGCAAAGGGAGGAATGTTCACTGACTATTCAGAAACATTTCATACTGTCTTCTCTTGGCAAATCACAGAACTTAACCTTTGATAGCACAAGACTTTTGGCAAGACCTTGACCTTTGATGAGGAAAATGCCAAACATGTGAAACAATAAAGATATAAATAGCATTATAGCATACATGAAACAGGTGGTTATGATGTTAAAAGACCGCATGATCTCCTTGTTAACCTGCTATGATTTGATCTCTGTTAGTCATCTGTTCTGTTTTGTTCAGTCAGTTGTCATATTTTAATATCACTAAATGCACCCTGAAGACTGCATGGCTGCAACTCACGTTTGCATGGCTGGCTTATAGCGGCACTTATCTGCTGGAAATTAAAGATTAAAACTCCTACACATTAACCGTTTCTTTAAAGTGGTTATAATTCATTCATAAATACATCATTTGAGATAATCCCTTCAATATTCCTTTCTTTAACCTGTTTTTTTGCCTCTACGGTGAGGCACAGCAGCTCTTTTCAAGCCAAAGTCTTGTCCCATTTCAGCAGTACGTGCTGAGTTTCCATTCTTATGCAGCCCAGCATTCCTGCTTTTCTATGCACTGATCTCTTTGGTCAGTCCCATCACAACCTCTCCTGCTCAGCTCCTGTCTGACTGCCTCTAATTGGCTCTGGCCCTGAAGGCTAAATGAAAGCAAACTGACGAAACAAAGTCTTCATGCTGATCTTAAGCAGCGGACTGCAGAGGAGAGATGGCTCAGGGACCAAGGGCAAAATAGGCACAAGGGAACAGCTGATTTATTATTCTTGAGGATTTCAATTTGTGGGTTTTTAGGAGGAGATATGTTTGTGTTGACTGTGTTTTTGAGGTTGAACTGAGTCATAGTAACATTGTAAAACAACCTTCTGAGGGAATGTCATGTACTGTTACAAACACACACACATGAATGCATGTTTTTAACGCTAATGCGTACCAACCTAACTCAGCACATCTCCACCCTCCCTCTTTCTTGTCTCTTCAGAGAGGTGGAGTTTATCCAGAAGGAGGATGCAGAGAGGAAGCGACTGGAGGAGGCTGAGAAAGCTCACCTGGCTGAGATCCAGGGCCTGCAAATCCGGGTAATTTAGATCTCTTTAGGGTTTCTGTGTATTTATTTTTCCTCCATCCTCCTCTGCATACCTCTCTGTGTTTTATTTGTTCTGCATGTGTCCACAAGAATCAGCTTAATGGCCTGTGAAGAAAAGAGCAAGGCCTGAAGTAAAAATGAACTAATGAGCAGTGCAGTTCTTCTCTGCTTAATGATCAAGATCGTTAGGTTTGGCACATTTCATATATGTGTAACTTTTTGTATTGCAAAGGCTAAGAATGTGCAGGAGAAATAGATCCAGATGACAAAATGTTCATAAAGATCACTTAGTTTTGCAACAGCACCCTGTCACTGCTGTTTTCCCTCAAGAAGGCTGTAGTGTCACTTCTGCAACACAGGGAAAGCTTCTCTCCTCCTTAGACAGCGACAGCAGGTCGATTTGGTGTCCAGGGGCCTGTAGATGTTCCTGGTGTCAAACTCTGTATTGATTTTCTGCTTTCCTGGTCTTAAAACATGACAGTCATGTTGTTTTCTCCAAAGTCTCAGGCCGTGCCCCACAGTCCAATGTGCAGTCAACCCAACTGTCCCCTACTATTATTCTGCACACTGAGCACTCATTCATACTGCACTGCATTGTAACGGGTGAATGAAGTGTTTCTCTTTTGAGCACAAAAAAAAGACATGGTGCGAATAAACCCTAGATTCAAATACTTCACTTTGGCAGTACACAAAAATGTTTTCAGTGGATAGAAAAGATGATTTATGTGCTTTTCATCATGAGGACATTTATATTTCAGTGCTCTGAAGCAGCTGTGTTCACAGGTAAGTGCATGTAGGTGATTAACATTGATCTGTTCCTCTCTCTCTCTCTACAGATTGCAACATTAGAGTCGGAGCTAATGCAGCTGATGAAGCAGAACGGCATCCAGGTCAACAACAACAACAGCAACAGTGCTGAGAGGCTGAGTGCTCAGCAGAACAGCCCTAAACGAGTGGCAGCACAAGCCAGAGGTCTGTTCATTTGGAGGATTATTTGTATAGTTTCATTTGGTTAAAGTTGCTCTTTATTTGGAGAAAAATATCCTTTCTTGCCGAGAGTTGATTAGAAGACTAGTGCGTGGAAAGTTACTGAAAATAAGCAATTGGTAACAAATACTTATAACACTTTTTTTTTATCCAACATAAAAATGGAGAACAAGATGTGTTTCTATCGTAGACTGTGTAAAAAATTAACCTAATTTCTGTGACGTCAGCCGCTGGTTTCTGGAGAGACATTTTAAAGCCAAATAGTGGCATGAATCATGTTGGAAATGTTGACTCAACCTAACTTTGATCAGCCTAGAAACAGGCCAAGAGTTGAATCTGAGACAAGCTTTAAGTCTCCTGACAAACTGTAAAACCATGCCCCTAAACCCCTCCCCCTAAACTGTGTACAGTACATAAACCACATACATTTTGAATCCGGCTGTACACATTCTCAATTTTGCTGTAAAATTAGCATTTCTTGCATTGGACCTAAAGGAGAATCATTTGTTTTTGAGCTAGCCTCTAGTGGACACTTGAGGAACTGCAGTTTTTGCACTTCCACCTTGGCTTGATTTTGCAGAAACAGAGATTGCTGCTTGGTTTTTAAAAATGGTTTCAGGTAGGAATATATCTTGGCCTGGTTCACTGACTTCCTGAAGTTATGATTGGTTTTACGGCAACCAGAACTTTTTTTTTGATTCCCCCTTTATATGGATTAGCTGAAAATAATCTGCTTAAAAGTAAGCTACAGAGGTGCTGTTGGGCCAATTTTGATACGGCCAGGCTAGCTGGTTCACCCTAGAGGAAGTCTTTGTTTTGAGCTACGCTAACAGTTTCCTAGCCCTAGCTAGCTTATCTAGCTAGCTTACCTGCCTACATAGCTTTGGCAAAGTATTGTAGATTTCTTTTATGTAGCTCTCAGCCAGAAAGTGCTTATTTCTTGGTTTACTATTTATTCAGAGCAGTGAACTCAATAACAACTCTATTCATATCTAATATATAGTGTACTAAGAAGTAAACTAACAGTGTAAACTAAAAGGTTTCCTGCCCCTTTAATGAAATATCAGCAAAGTACCTTACATTTTTTGTCCCCAAAAAAACCAATCATGCAACTCAACCATGTTGCCTTAACCTGTTTTAATTGGCTGTTGTTTATTCATGCCCTGTGTGACAGAGTTTGTTTTTGTTCAGCATCAAATACAAACAGACTGATGTCTTGATTTCTGATTTCCTCAGCTGTTTTAACCTTCGTATACTCCTTGCTCCTGACTGCAGCCTCACACAAACAAAAACACACTTTAATCCCCTTTAAACACATGTGTCTGCCTTTATACTTCTCTTGTCTTTTTTAAGCTGGCTTGTTTTCAGCTGTCAAGAGGGAGTGTGCGTTGAGAAGTGCCATATCTGATACTGTTAGAGATCAGAGATGATAAGAGAGTGATTGAATCTGCACTGATGTGAATGACGCAGCTCATTATGCAATAACAAAAAGGTGGAGGGAGGAGGGAAGCATGTGGGAGGAGAAGACAAAATGAGTTGAAAGATCTGTCAGATTTATATTATTTCTTGTTTTGTCTGCTCTGACAGCATCCCCATGTGCACTCAGGGGATATGAAGAAACAACAGAAGAAACTTCTTACAGAGTGAATTTGTTCTTCAGTAGACTTGTTGAATTTGAGTGCAAACATAGGTGCAGGCTAACCCAAGGGTCTAAATACGAAACGTATACAAAAATGCCTTCACATCACAGAATCATGTCGTAGCTTGTCAAGCCAAATCTCAGATCTACTCTCTTCTTTATTCTTCTCTGTGTATGTGACTCTAGACCTGAGGGAGGATCCTACTCACTCACCCAGCAAAAAGAAGAGCTACAGAGGAGTCACCCGAGACAGCATCAGCTCCACAGAGGGGGAGGTTTGTACAGCGATGTAACATGCAAACATCTGCACAATTAGTTAACACCTCTCAAAAAAACAACCAGATGTAGTGTTGATAGATGTGATTTTTAATAAGGTGAGCTCTATTATTCTCATTAGACATGCCTTTTAAAATGACTCTAATTTCACCACAGGGTGTTTGATTAGTGTGAGTGTCTATCAGCCTGTTTTTGTGTCTTTAACCCCTGTCCATTCCACTTTATTTCTTTAATGGATTAATTGCGGTGTGTTGCTTCACGACACTAATCGACTCTGTCACAACTTATTGTCTCTCCCAGTGTGATAATAACACTCACAGTTGTTTTCTGGATGAGAGGTTTTTGTCTGGCTAATGCTGTCACTTAACTCAGCTACAGCAGGAACATAACCAGATCGCATAAACAACCAGAGAACTGGATCAGAATTGGCAGGAGAACAGGAAACAGGCAGTGTGTGGCTTCCAGAGGGAAAAGAGGGCAAGGAATTAGGAATGGTGGAAGTATGTCAAGTGACTTCTTTCAGATCAGCCTGCTCTGTAGTGAGGATGTTCCTCTCAGTCATCCTTTTTATGACCTTTTTTCCATCTCTCATTCCTCATCTTCTGACCTCGTCTTACCCCTTATCTCACCGTGTCTCATTACCTTACCTGTCTGATTCCATCTGTGTTCAGGTCTTAGAGTGGCAAAGCAGTCCAGCCCACAGTCGTTCAGGCTCGATTCGAAGTGTGGCCCCCGGCAGTACTGAAGGCTCTCCCAGACGAATACTGCATCCTTCATCCACTGCAGGAGTTCCCCAGGACGGTTAGTAAAAGCCCACAACGAAAGATCAAATGTTCACTCAAACATCTGTAATGATTTCTGATGATGGAATTCACCTGCAACAGTCCAATTTCAAAATGTATCTTATTATCATACAACGTATTTCTTTGATATTTCATCACTTTATGTAGGTGTAATCTCAGGTGGGTTGTTTGTGATCACAGGTTTTCCGTCTCCAGCGAAGTCCAGCCCCTCTCGCAGTCTGGAGGAGCGCAACCAAGCGCTGGACCCTGGGTGAGAGGAGTGTTGGAATTTTGAGTTTAACATGCACTATTGATTGTATGTAAAGATAGACATGTCTTGACCTCCAGCAGTTGTACAAAAGTGAAGCTGAATTACCACCCACCCACACCCTAAGACTTTGGCTTCACTTTTGGAGAGTTGTCATTTCATCCATCTTTCCTTACAGTCCATATAATTAGATACATAGGTAATAGTTTACTGCATGGATGAAGACATTAGGTCTGAATGGTTTGCAGCAGCTCAACATTTCTGCTCCACAGTTTGTGGAGAACTCTCTGTCATCCATCTTTTTCTTACTTTCTATGAAACACATTAATAATGCATTACAGGTGGCAAAAATATAGTATGAAAAAGCTGATTCATTCTAATTTTTATTTGACCAAATGTTACTTTGGCATGCAAAATATGTTGTCCATATTTTGGATTTGAAACATTATCACTTCATCACAAAGTATAGGTATGATCATATTGCCTCTATTGATAAGGAAACTAAACAAGATGGGTAACATGTTGACACTCAGCATTTGGTAGAACACACAGAATAGTGAAGTGCATCAATCATAACTAACTTTTCCCAAATGTTAATATTCTTATGAATAATATACAGTATGTTGTATTTGCATTATGACTTGTTCTGTTTAAGAAGGGAAGACATTCTACACAGACAGACCAGAAATACTGTTGAATCACTGTTATCTAAATCTGTTCACATCAGTCAAACTACAGTTTCTCACTTCACCTTTTATCTGATCAGGTCTCCTCTCAGGAAAAGTACACTGAAGGAAAAAGATCCCAGAGCATCACCTGGAAACAGGTAAAAAAAAAAAATCTGCATCAGAGCTGAAGATTATTATCCTGCTGTCATTGATGGATGAATGATAAATTGAGACACACTGTCCCAAAACTTGTCTTGATATTTCTGCTCTCTCTGTCTCTCTCTCTCTGTCTCTCTCTGACTCTCTCTGACTCTCTCTCTCTGTCTCTCTGACTCTCTCTGACTCTCTCTGACTCTCTCTGACTCTCTCTGACTCTCTCTGACTCTCTCTGTCTGTCTGTCTGTCTGTCTCTCATCTCGCTCTCTCTCTCGTCATGCCGGATCGTCCTCTCTCCTCTCTCTCTCTCTCTCCCTCTCTCCTCTCTCTCCCCCCCTCTCTCGCTCTCCCCCCTCTCTCTCATCTCTCCTCCTCTCTCTCCCCCCCTCTCTCTCTCCCTCTCTCTCTCTCTCCCCCCCTCTCGCTCTCCCCCTCTCTCTCCCTCTCCGTCTCATCTCTCCCACCCCTCTCTCTCTCTCCCTCTCTCTCCCTCTCTCTCTCTCTCCCCCCCCTCTCTCTCTCCCTCTCTCCTCTCCTCCTCTCGCTCCCCCCCCCCTCTCCTCTCTTCTCCCCCCCTACTCTCCTCTCCCATCTCTCTCTCTCTCCCCCCCTCAATCGCTCTCTCCTCTCCTCTCCCCCTCTCACCCCCTCTCTCTTCCTCTCTCTCTCATCTCCCCCCACTCTCTCTCTCCATCTCTCCTCTCTCTCTCTCTCTCGTCTCTTCTCTCTCTCTCTTTCTCTTTCTCTCTCTCTCCCCCTCTCTCTCTCTTTCTCTCTGTCTCTCTCAGCTCCACAGAGCCATCAGCAGAGGACAGTCCACTGAAACTCAAAGCCAAGGTACCTGAGTGTTGGCAGCTGTACAATGATCAAATAATGATTCACTTTACAGAGAGTTTACAGAGAGGACATTAAGGACACTTTGTTTGCGCATGTATAATGTAATAATGAGTACAGTCGGATCAGGCTGTGTGCCAGACCTTCACTCCTAATACCTACACACTTACATTTTAATGGCATGTTGTCTTTAATGTATTGTGTTGTTTCTTGAACAGAACTCTCTTACATGGCCCCATTTCTTCTCCTATTCATATTATTTGGTATTGTATATTTATATGTTCATTCATTTCGATTAATTCTATCTCAATCTTCTGAAATGAAAGTTGCTGAGAGGTAAAGCAGGTTTTTGTAGCTAATGGAATTTTACTGTAATCATGAGAGTGTGTGATTATACCATATTAGTTTGCCTTCATGTACCCAAATATCACACATAAATCTTAACTACAGGTTCAGAAACACTGTAAAAAATGTCCATTCAGGATATCACATGATTGTTTTTTGATTATTACTTGTAGTTTTGTAAAGAATCTCCTGCCAAGGGTTCCCAAAGTAAATCTTAAGGATTCATAACCCACCCTTGATCTATTCAATAAGTCAGAATACGTCCTTCTGACACGATATAAATGTATTAACATGGGCATTTGTTGCAGTGTTTGAGCTTGCATGAGATGATTTCTAATCCCGTGTAGTATCGGTGTGTTACCTCAGGATTGAAAAGAAGATTATTTTTGATTCTGCACCAATCTAGCCCTTTTCTCCCTCCATGGACACGTTTTGAGCTCAAGATAAGAGCACATCTCAAGATAAATCACTGCAGAAAAAGCGTGCATCAATAGTTATGTGGGTTTTGAAGTAAAGACTCAGACAGAGAGGCTAAGAGTCTAAACCTGTAAGATCAGTCTCACTCTTACCTCAGAGTCTTGAGATTCAAAGGGATCTTTCAAAGCAGACAAAGCTCTACATTTTAGACTCCAGTTCTTTTATACATTGGATTTTATGCTCACTGAAATTATTTCGTATTTGGAAAATAACAATTTTTAAACTTGGTCTGTTAAAACAACTTAAACATGATATCTTGAATGTCGTAAGGTTAAGACACAGACATATTTTTCTTCAGATCGCGTGCTGCATCTCCTTTTGATTTCCACTGCAGCTTGTCTTTGTATGTTTGATCACAGATCTGGATCTTAATTCTGTAATTCCATTTATGGCCCCCCTCGCCCACACACTCAAGGACATGGAGGGAGATTTTCTGAGTTGGATAGCATCCAGATACATCATTTTTAACCACTAATCATTTTCACAGATTGGGCTCTAATGTGACAGCTTAAAAATGAAGGATGTGCACAGTTCTGCCTTCTTGCAGTCTATCAAATAGCATAAATCATTAATAGTAGTCTGCTGGGATTTTTAGTGATTGTAAAAATGTTAGGATGACCCTCATCAATCATCCTGGTACAGCTTTCCTCTTCTTGATTTACTGACTCTCCATTCAGTCTCTCTGTTTAAGGAATCTAACAACCTCAGAGTCAGTCACTTTTCTACTGTTAGTCTCAGTGTGTCGTGTTGTTAATGTGTCGTTAATGTGTTACTAATTTCTCAGGGACCCGCTCTGAACGACGACCTCAGTGCCGGCAGCAGCAGCTCTGTGGAGATCAGCGGCCTGAGTGAAGCCAAGATGTCAGGACGCTCACACACACTGGTGCTCTCCTCAGATGAGGTATTCACGCCAGACTTACTTTCAGTAATTTTAATGTGTTCCTTTTTAGGCAAAGTGATGAGAGTTCTCAAGATGAAATACAAAATGTAAGAAGTAAAAAAAACAATGCATGAGATGTATTTCTTCTATTGACTGTAAACAAAGAGAGATGAGAAACAGAGCTGTCAATCGTGACATTCCACCCATTAAATAGCATCAAATAACTAATTTAAACTAAACCTCTAAACTCCCCCTTCCACCCCCCCCCCCCCCCCCCCCTAAAAACAATGATTAATACCTTCTCAGAATAAATGTGAACAAAGTTCTCCATCTTTTTCCAGGATATCATATCATATCGGAATTTCCCTTAGGGATTAATATAGTACATTCTATTCTATTCTATTTTATTCTATTCTATTTTGATAAAAACCTACTTATATGATTCATGGCTTTGTAAAAAAAAAAGATCAGACCTCTACAATAAAATAAAAATGTACTCCTCAAAATGCACCACTTTTTTTTCTTCTTATTGTTGTCAGTGCCCCTATCTGTCATCTTAATGGATAATTCTGACAGAAAAACGCATTATCCCTTCAGCAAGCAGCCGCTCTCATATCCTATCGACAGAAGACAACAAGCATAAAATCTGTGCACCAGTTTAGACTCATTGTGTTCAGATGTTAAACTAAGCTGCTCTAGTGGAAGCCATATTGTTTTTGTCCCTGTTAAAAAAACTGCTCATCTCCTTTTTGTTTCAATGCTGCGTTGATTAGAGTCTGGATATGATAGATGATGAGGTGAGAAGGTTGGATTGCACCACATGCATGTGTTTGTATCTGTTGAGTTTAAGCCACTCATCTCTTTCATTCCCATTGACACACTTTCCCATTCACATTGTTCATTGTGAATAGTAATTGTCTGTGCATGTTCCACAGCCTAGTGTGTGTTGCTACAGAATATAGTTGTTACTGTATTTTTGCCTGATCTCATTTTAGTATTTATTTAGCATTCTCAGTGAAACATTGTATGTTAATGTTGTGCATCTCATTTCTTTCTCTTCCTGTTCCCTTCTGTTTTTTCTCCCAATGTTGTTAATATTTAGATCTTAGATGAAGGACAGCTTCCAAAGCAGTGCCAGTGGCAGAACCGCAGTGTCACAGAGTGGACCTCTCAGCAAGTGGCCCGCTGGCTCACGGGCCTCAACCTAGAACACCATATCCCAGAATTCACTGCCAAAAACATAGATGGAGAGCAGCTGCTGCAGCTTGAGAGTGCTGAACTAAAGGTGAGTGAAGACATAAGGTTTTTCATACACATAGTGCTCTCAAACAAACATATAAGCGTTCAGACACAATAGTACTGGTATTCATGTCAGCCCATAATAACAAGGTTCTGGTTTCTATGTGCAGAACATTTGTAGTCTGAGTAGTGTTGAGTAATCACATATGGACAGACTTTGGTGTTTGCTGGAGAGCAAAAACAGGCAGAAAACGGACAGCTGTAATGATGCTCTGGTTTCAATCCATTCTAGATAAAACATTTTAACTTTAGCAGCAAACCTGCACTATGTTGCAAAAGCCGATCCTCATCCTATTAGCAATTAGCAAAAAAACAAGCACTCTAAAGGTTTTTTCTTATCCTCTAAAGGGTATACTTATTTTTACAAATTTGTATCATGATGATTTGCAAGTAAGTCACAAGAAGTTAATTAATTAAAGAAAAAATATCTGAGATTTATTGTTCACAGATTAAAAAAAACAAACAACCTTAAAAATCAAGATTTTCACTGATGCATAGTCTTCTTCATTTATTTGCTTCAGTCTCTCGGAGTTGCTTCTGCCCAGGACCGCGCCCTGATCAAGAAGAAGATCAAAGACCTTAAAATTCTGATGGACAAGGCCAAGAGGAACCGAGAGAAACTGGAGAAACAACGCGATAAGCTACGGAAGAAAGAGCAGGAGCAGCAGCAGAAAGAGGCGCAGAAAGAAAGCGCAATAGAGTGATATTAGGATCACCTGCTTTTCGTAGCACCCACACCACGTAGCATCTGGAGGAACAGAATGCCCGTAGGCTCGTAGATGAACCCTGAAGAATGCCTACCAAGTAGTTGAAAATTTCTCAGTGGTGGAGCTACATCCGGCTGCCTGAGATCGTCAGGTGACTTTATCACCAAGCAAATTAAACCAAAACTAGCAGTTGGATAGTGAATGCAGCCCCATGCATTTACCTGGTTTTACACCCATCCTGTGTTTTAGCCATTCAGTTCTATTTATTTAGCTGTAAATTGGGTTTATTTATTCATGTCCCAAGTCAGTCTGTTAGGATTTTCCCTTGTTCTCATCCCATATCGTCCTCGAGCCTTCAATGTTACCCATCACAGCCCCTTTAGATATAACAACATGTACAGTGATAAACAATGTGCCATCTGGATTGACTTTTGTGGTTGTGGAATATACTGTGTGAAGCAGTGCCCCTCTCCCACCACTGGGTGTCCCCATGCTGCTTACTTTCAGCACTGAAGAGGAAACACTGGAACCGAAGCAAACTTCACTGAGAGGAACAAAATCTCTGAGCACTTGCAAGAACACTGGAAGTGCAAACACTGTAAATTCAAACTCTGTTCTAGCTTTTCCAATTCTCCTTGAAGTATACATGTACCACACCGAAGAAGTACACAGAGTATGACTGAAGACAAGGACACGCTGTTCTCATTGGACTGGTTCTAATGGAGAATTCAGGTACAATGTAATCATGGAATTTGTAATCTACCAAATCTGTATGACAAGGATAAAAAAGTGTTCAAATGAAAGTTTCTGCTTATATGCATAATGTTGCTTTGACTCTGCTTATAACCTGCTTTTGACCTCTTTTTATATTCTCTCTCGATTACAAAGTAATACCCCGCCACCCGCTGCCTTTAGAAATTCTAGACTTGTAGAATTTTTCTGAAATCTGCCCGCTTCTGTGTGAGTGTCGAAACACATACAATAGACTAAACATTTCAAATTGTTATTTCATGAAAAACGTACAGGTGACCATGCAAAACACTTTGAAATATATTGAATAGTAGATAGGAATGCTGCCATATAGTTGGGTCTTTTCTGTGATCGAAGACGGATGCAGTGAGTCCAGAATTTGTTACCTGATACTACTGATGCTACACTGAAAAATGCATCTGATGGGTGCAGTATAGCTTATTTTTTTTAACCATTTGAATAAGTCTTAAACTATTTGATTTTCTTTTTAGATTAATAATATATGTCTTTCAAATTATTTTGACTTATGTACTTAATGAGATTCCTTCTTTAGGATAATGAGGCTCACTGAGAGACATGTTCCCTGTGTCACTTCTTTATCATTCCCAGGATTCATTCAGTAGGTTTACATGAAATATAGAGACTCCAGTGTCACCGTGAAAGAAACAAAGGCAGCTTTGTTTTTTGCCTCCCTTTTTGTCTGAAGGGTCCTGCCTGGTGCACTGTCAGGAACTGGAACAATAATATGAGTTACAGATACCTCCATGAAATGCCACAGTTTTACAGGCACTGCTAATCTGTTAATATTATTTATTTATTTCTGTATTTAATGAAGAAACTGACTACTGTTTATGATAACTTATGCTAAATAAGAGTATTATTAACACCTAGATGATTTATCCAGAATTGTATGATTACTTCCTATTGCCAAAACATAATGAAACCTGTTTATTCAAAGTGATTTACATTCAAATGTTGCTGTCAAATGAGGGTTTAAAGTTGGAAATGCAAAGTAAACAGTAATACTCTCCCATTGTGCTTGTAGTTTTTACTTCAATACAACCATAGAGCTGCTCCAGTGCTACTCCAATAAACTGCTCATGATGTATTCTTATGAACTATTTTGTAACACTTGAACCTCTCTGTGAATATCCTCCCCTCTCTCTCTCTCTCTCTCTCTCTCTCTCTCTCTCTCTCTCTCTCTCTCTCTCTCTCTCCCTCCTTTTCTGTCTCTCTCTCCTGTGGGGTCAGTCGTCGACTGCACTACTTTGACTCTTTTTGTATGTAAAGTAAAACACTGAGAGCAATACGCTGTAAGAATCCTAAAGAAGCCTTGTTTTCTATCGTGTCAGTGTATGTGTGCACAGTTTGTCCGAGGGCTTAGGAGGCTAAAAGGTCACACCTTCAGCCAAAATCTTTTCTATGTGATTGTCTAGCATGATGAGACCCTGGTGCTCCTGGCAGGCGAGGACACAAAATGTTTGAGTCCCGCCCGGAAGGGTTTGACTTTTCATGTGCAAAAACAGATAATCACCACCAATGCTAGCCATGCCTTCACTCTTTTAAAAAGCTGTGCTAACTCTCCTCCTTCTCCTTTGTTGTCATTACCTTGCTCTCTTTTTTGCATTCTGAAAAATTGGAAAGTGCAGCTACCTGTCACACTGAATAAAATGTGCAGCCACTGTCCACAGTCTTGTCTTTCGTCTTTTTCAACATATCTATGACTTTCTCTTCATGCCTTTGGTCGTTTTCAAGCAAGTCTAATGCATGTTAACATTTATATTCTTCATTCCTCTATTCTCAAGGTAAAACTTGATAGTTTGTAGTCATCAAAACTGCACAAATGTTAGTTTAATTTAGTCATTCTAAGTTAGAAGTATAAAAGAGAAGAGCATGAACATGGCCTGTTATTTGTACCATGTGACCCTCCACTGTCTGAACAGACTGGCTGGTCTGGTCAGCCACAGTCCCTTGTAGCTCTTCAGTCTCTTCCCTCTCTTCTTTCTATATATATCCAGACTAATTTAACCTCAGGTCTATTTTTTTCTCCCTCCTCCCATTTGTTGCTCCCTCTACCTCATTTCCGTCCTCCTTCCTCTAACCCCCCCTCATATCTGGTGGCTGAGCTCATGCAGGCCTTCCACTGTGAGTATGGTTGAAGCCCTCATTACTTTAATTTGTGGCTTTATTTCTTACCTCTTCCATACTTTGTGGCGATCATTCATGTCATATGAGGAGCGTGACTGTTCACCTAAAGAGGTCATGGAGGAGTTGAGTCCCAGACAGCAAGCTGCCAAACAGCTGAAGCTACAGTTCCTGAAGGCCCTGAAAGCCAACGACGCTGAGCAGGTCCTGCAGATCCTGAAAAAGGAGAAACTAGACATTCACACAGTGCTGGAGGTGGACGACCCCCGCATGATACTGGCCTCATACAAACAAGGTAAAGAGTGGAGGGGAGGACATTGGTGTGCACTTTAGGAGCAGATATGTGAGTGGCAAGTTTCTGTATGTTTATGCAGCATTAAAGCCCTGAGTTATCATGCACCTCCAAAAATAACAAAACAAGAGAGTGAGTGAGTGAGTATGTCCAAGCATTAAATAACAGAAATGTCTTCAAATACCTGAGTGACACTTAGGTAATCAACTTTGGGGTTTATCCACTCGGGGGCGCTAAGTCCCAGGAATCCTTCAGCTGACTTTGACAACAAACCGTACAAAATGTGGTGACCTACAACACAATCACACTCAGACTTACAGAAAAAACACACAAATATAAAGTCACAGCTAATATCCTTGAGCAAGAATCATTGTTAGCTTGGATTTCAGAATAACCCCATCAGTCACTGGGGTCCTGATTTAAAAACAGAAAACTACAGCGTCCTCTTCTTCTCTCCAGGTTATTGGCTTCCAGGCTATAAACTAGAGAAGTCCTGGGCGATGGGGATTCATGTGTGTGTGATGTACAACGCTCTGGAAACTGCTCTGGCGCTTCTTGAGGAAGGTGCAGCTGTCAACCGCATGCCCAACGGAAAGACGCCATTGCATGTGGCCTGCGAGATCGCCAACAGCGACTTTGTTGCACTGCTTTTGGCTCGCAAGTCAAAGGTCAACAGCCTGTCTCTCAGCGGACACACACCACTGCACCACTGCACCAGCCGGGAGTCAATGGACTGTGCCAAGCAGCTCATTCTCAAAGGTCAGGAAAGAAGTACAGTGCAGATGAAAGTGCAAATACAGACAACATTATGATGTTATAATTCCTCATGAAGGTGCAAACATCAACATGCAGAGCCACAGCAATGAGATGGAGACTCCTTTACACACAGCAGCCAAGTTTGGCGTCCCCGAGCTGGTGGCTCTCTACTTAAGCCACAGGGCATCTGTGGACGCTCTTAACTCCCTGCAAGAGACTCCTCTGATGACGGCTGCCTTCTGGGCTTTTGACACCAAAGAGCAGATCTTCAGTGAAGACCACCATTTGGTCTGTCGCCTCCTGCTGGATCACCAGGCTGGTGAGTGTTTGGACTAGTAACAGTGCAAGACCTTTACTTCTTTTCCTGATCATTGTTCTGAACCTTGGAGGCTTTGAGTAGTTTCCTCTTCAGTATTTACCTTGTTTTTCCTTTTTTTGTTACAGATCCAAACCTCCAAGAAGAGGACAATAAAACAGCTCTTCACAAGGCAGCATGGAACTGCGATCACATCCTGATGCAGATGCTGCTGGAGGCTGGAGCAAACTCACGAGCCATGGACATCAATGGATGTGCCCCCATCCAGTATCTGCTCAAAGTGACTGATGTCAGGCCTATGGCCATACCTGAGCTCTGCTACCAGCTGCTGCTCAACCACAACGCAGCTCGAATCTACCCGCCCCAGTTCCACAAGGTACACACACACAGACTGGTGGACTGGCGTGTAAGATGCATGTGTTTTATAATGACTCTGTTTGTTTTTTTGTGCAGGTGCTGCAGTCCTGCTACGACTCCCCCAGAGCTGTAGAAATCATGGTAAACTCTTATGAGCACTTAAAGCCAACAACGAAGTGGAGAGCGGCCATTCCTGATGATTGCTACAAGGTATGAAAATAAACTGTGGTACATAGATATGATGAGAATCAAGTACAAAAGAGTGACTTTATTTAATAAACATGTTGATAATTTACAACAAAATGAAATCCAGTGTGATTTTAGAAGTCAGACTTTCTAATGCTGCAAACTAAGAAAATGTATGACAGTCACACTACCCAGTTAATAAAAATATGGTGCATAAGAAATGTTTTTAAAACTGGTCTTAAACTGAAACTTCTATTGCAATGCTTTATTTTTTCTTCCTCAGAGACATCAAGGTTTCTACGAATCTATGTATGCCGTTTGCACCAACACTCCTCGCAGCCTGCTCCATCTCACGAGGTGTGTCATCAGAGCCAGCCTGGCAGTGACGTGCCACAGTGGTGTAGCGCAGCTGCCTCTGCCGTCTCCCATGAAGAAATATTTGTTACTGGAGCCTGAAGGCACACTGTACTGATAATGGTTAACAACAACAAAATACAGCTTCTTTGTTGGATGGATACTCCTATTTGTAGCCTGTCAGAACATTCAATACCTGCTGAGGACAAGAAAAAAAATGCTGCTAGATAATGAACTCTTAATTGCTTTCCTATGCATATAATTTCCATCGCATTTTGTGTTTGTTTGTTTTCAGGAGATAAGAAATACATTTTAATGTTTAACATGCAAGATGTCTTCGTAGGAGCGGAACCTTAATCGTGAAGGACATGATTATTTTATTCATAATGCTTCCTGCAGAGTTCTTCTAGTCTATTTTAAGTAAAGGGTAATGTATAATGAACAGGTAGTTATGCCAATTAGAATCCTGACTGGGCAAGCTACTTCACCTGGAAGCACCTCCATTGGACGCTCCTCAGGCTGCTCTCACATCTGTGCTGGGTAACTTCCCAAATGTCAAGACATGCCTGGGATTTACACTTACGTTTTTGCCACAGTGTTAACAGGCAGAGGGGAAATGTGCTGGAATTCTTTATGAGCGTTGATTTGATATGACAGGTGGGAATTACTATTGATACGGGGGTTCGACCAATCAGAATCAAGTATTCACAGCTCCTGCAAGGTGTTTTTGGTTGGTTATGAAACATAATAACATTGATATTGATGTTTCTTTATGAGCTACAAGGAACATTTTCACTGGCTGAAACCAATGACAGGTGTCAGACTAAGTGATCAAAGGCGCACTGCAGCCTGTTCCGCCACAAAGATTCTCAATAAGTTATACATTTGATTGATGAAAGTGAGCAAGGAGATTTCTTTCTCAAGAAACACTAAAAACACATGTACAAGAAAAAAATCAGCAAAGACTGCTTTGTCCACAGGGGCCGCCAAAACCGTCTCAAACCAGAGGTTCCTCACAGGAGCTTTAACATAGCCACAAGTACTAATAATAGATAACTGTGAGCAAATATAATTAGGCTTCTCTGTCCTTATTTCAGGCCTTCTTGTCTCTCTGTCATAGTGCTCATTTATAAAAGGATTCAAAACTACCCGGCAACCCATTTAATGCTCTCTCATTATCACCCTGTATGAGCAGAACAAACACTTGACACAGCCCTCCACAAAAAGTGCTTGTTTTTCCAGTGAACTGAACATGCAGCCATGTGAAAGGGCCATCATTTTGCTGACCAGATATACTAGATTATACAGCGCAAGGAGGCACTTCAACACAAGGCATCTCTTTCACACCAGATTTCACAGTTTTTTCACACTAGTTTAAAAGCTGACTTTTAAGGCCTTTCACTCTTATCTGGGTTGCTTGGCGCGATCACAGCAGGCTGCTGGTGCAAAAGGCTGGTAAAGTATTTAGGGATGGTGTTGCATGTGATTTTTATGAGGACAAAATACCTGGCTCCTTCCACTGCTCCGATCAGCTGTTATTTTGAACTTTTTACTCTCTTACCTTTAAGAACAAGTTTTTTATGATGTGGTACTGCTGACATGTTGAGGTCAATTAACTGAGAGTGGATTTAGAAAAGTAGGGAAACCAGAAAAGTGGGGGACATGTGGACGTGCTCATGAAAACAAGAGCAGACAGGCCTGTTCTGGCAGCTGGCCATGTAGAGCCACTGTACTGTGTCGGCACCGGGGACAGACAACAGAGCAAAGTTTCCTAAAACAACCTGTGGAGAGAGACGGGTGAAGCATGGTCACAGTGTGGACTCAACACAGCAGAGTTTAAAATGTTATTACAAATCTATGCTGTCCTAACAAAATTCCTAGAATACTGCGATACAGATGAGGGCTGTCAGGGAGTGTCTTGAAATGTTTATTTTCTACATTCTCTTGTCTTTTCAGTGGTAAACCACAACTTTATTACAGTAACACTGGACAAATATGAGTGGAGTTTATACATTTAAAATGCCAACATGTTAGAGACAGTTCACAAAGTGTGTAAAATGTAAAATGAGGGAGTTCTTTTTTGAATACAAGTTCTGAAGGCAAACATAGAACAAATCAAATATTTAGATACACATCGAAGTCAATATTGATCAATAAGAGTGCATATGGCTTTGTCGGGCTCTGGTGTTCCTTTTTTCCCAGCATGACATTTCACACCATTACTTTTATAACTGTATAATTTCACACCTTTACCAACTTAAAATATACCAAACATGCATAAATATACACTTAAAACTTTCTTGGAAAACATTTATGAAGAGTGTTTTAATGTTCTTGCTGTAATTAACTTCCCACAAGGTTTAACAGAGGAATATTGTTGTGTACTTGAGGTCAGTTTAGGAGTTGTTACAATTAAAATACAATCATCAACATATCTGCTTCAAATTTATCGCAAAACTATGTTCAACTTCTTCCAGAGGCACATCGTTTTTTGATCTGAAGAACTCCAGAGCATGTCTCAACACACGTCAAAATAATCAAGTTCTCAAAATGATTTCAGTCAATGTGTGTTGAAAGTTAAGGCACACAGTATGTTAAATGTAGTGATGTAGTGATATGCAGAGGATCATATTTTGTTTACCTTTCATACCAAAGAGGTTTGAAGACTTAAAACAGACTTGATCGGACGCTGATGTCATCAAAGTAAAAATATTTATATATGTATATACGCTGAAAAACCCGCTCAGATTCTTCCCTCATTTGCTAATTTTCTCATTTGTTTTGTGGGAACTTCATGAAAGTGCAGAAGTCATGTGTATGACGCAGAAGCAGTGGTCTGAAACGCAGACATGAGCGCAGTGGGCTGGTTTTAGCTGCCCTGTTTGTTAAGCCCAAATGCAAAAACAAAACCTAACCCAGTATTATAATTAACTAAAGAATAAAAACCAGTCTTAAGATTGTAAAATAAAACCTTTAAAAGAAAACAACAGAAATGACAGCTAAAACAGCTAGATACTGAGCTACATTCACAGTGAAACACTGATATGATGATTGAACAGCTTCAGAGTGAGTGTAATGTGTGAGGCAAAGAGAGCTCAATACTCGTTTCATAAGCATTAGCACCTTGAAATTGCCACTCAGTAAAAAAATATTAAACAGGTGAGTGTTTGCTGGGTTAAATGGCCTGAAGGCTGGCAGTAATGGTTCAGATCAGTCTTATTTTAATACAGGAATCTGTGGAACACAAGTCCAGGTCCAGCATCAAGCTGAAAACATTAAGTGCCCTTCTCTTCTCACAGTGTTCCAGCATGGACCATCTTCTTCTTCATCTTCTCAACCCTTTTGTTCTTTTATTCATTGACATTCTCTCCGAGCCTGACATCACCTCTCATACTTGCCCAGCTTCTTTGGATCCTTGCTTGGCATGCACCAGTCATCTGCCTCAATGGTCGTCTGGTAATGCCTTAATGCTGACTTGTTGAAAACAGGAAGTCTCTCCACTGACTCTGACGACAAAGCCTTTGATGCAGACAGAAGAGAACTTATTAGTCTGGAGTCAGTTCCAGGTTGTTTCTCTGTGGGCTTTCATGCAGAGTTCTGTGCTTGATTTAAAACCTGACCAGTGCTGGAGGAGAGACAAGCAAAGTCTGCCACAACTAAGTTCATCGGAATCTGTAGTCGATGATACAAGGACAAACTTTTAATAATTATTTGGAATCTGGTGCTTTAGCCAAATAGGGCACATTGATCTACCTAAAGCTTTGTCACAGACATGCAACATCATGACTGCTGTTTCAGCTGCAACCCTCACAACTATCGATGCAACCACAGGCTAAGCTCAACCACTGTTCCAGTACTTAGCAGGATTGCAAACTGCACATGGTGCACAGCTGGTACCAGAAAGAGCTAAATTTTGTCCTGTTGTATACATGTGTACTTATACCTACATGCTTTCTGCATGTTTTTCAATGACCTGTTTAATTCTGCTTAATGTGCTGATGTATGCTTTGCTTCTTAAGTTGTGTTTCTATGTATTCCTGCATGCTACACTGAACCAATCAGCACACAGGAAGACTGAGATGTCAGTGAGCTACTATTTGTGTTGATATTTTTTGCTATAATGGGTAAAATGTACTATTTTTTAGATAACTTTAAAAAATCATTCTAGAAGACATCTCATGACCCCCCATTTGTGTCTCGCGACCCCCCAGTGGGTCTCGACCCACACTTTGGGAACCCCTGGTATAGACAAGGCAGCAGCAGGTGAAGATTTTGAGGTTGAGGATGCATGTCAGTGCTTGCCAACCCAGCAAATAATTTTTGCCAACTTTTGTAGCATATTTTGACAAACTGAAGACAATGTTATGACAACGTAAAAGCTCATGCCTCTTTGGGGGATGTTGGTATGTGGATTTGTTTTTACAGCTGATAACTCTTATTGCTGTTTTCATTTAATCCCTGTAATTTAACTGCAAAAATTACAGAATTAAACTGTAAAAGTACCTTTGGCATAATTTCAGAACAAAAGCACGTTTGTAATTCAAATTAAAAAAGAAGCAAAAAGGAAGCAACAAAGACAAAATAAAAGTTTCACCAATAACAGTTATATCAGAAAAAACTGAAACATAAACTGGGTAACTCATACCCTTGAAAAATTTGAATTACATTGTACCATAAGTCAGCATTCTGAATCTTACTGTGCTGAGTGGAATGTACAGTTAAATCATTAATTTTCACAAAGTCAGGTTGTAGATGAACTGCTGTTCTTACCTTTAAGTATATAACAGCTGAGGTGCCGTAACCCTCCATGGAGTAGAGCTGCAGGTCTCCCTGGAAGTACTTGGCATAGAGGCGAGAGATTGGGAGACCATAACCAAAACCAGCCTGAAGAAAAAAGAGAGGAAAGTGAGGGAAGACAAATATCAGGGTCACACTATGAGTGTTGTAGCATATTAGCTGCACACTGTCAACATGAAGAGGAAGGTACACATCAACACTTCAGTTTCTCATGAGGTTACAGTTTAACCCAATGAAATGTCACTGGCTGCATTCCTCTCTGTAATAAGATAATTTGCAACCATGCTCTGCACAGTGAGTCTCCGTTTAACACGAGAAGATTTTAATTTAGTTCATGTTAAATCGTATTTTTG
The DNA here is from genome assembly GCF_009762535.1 of Notolabrus celidotus. Taxonomy (NCBI): domain Eukaryota; kingdom Metazoa; phylum Chordata; class Actinopteri; order Labriformes; family Labridae; genus Notolabrus; species Notolabrus celidotus. Next base: position 14,462,782 of record NC_048287.1, on the reverse strand, counting down.
AAACAGCACAGCAACATATTACTGACCAGCTGCTAATGTTTGAAATCCAAAAGCAAGTATACTTTGGACCGGCCACAGTCAAAGACTTGTAGGGTTGAAGTGCAACAGGTTTAGTCTCACCAGTGGTGCATTTCTCGAGTTATCTTCATGGACTGGACTGGGAGCTGTAGAGTACATGTAACTGAAAAGACGCTCAATCTTCCTCATAGGGACTCCACCCCCTCTGTCAGACATCTAACAATAAAAGACAGATATGTTAGATTTACAGTAGTCCTCTCATTGCTCTGTAAACAGGCTCAAGTTCAAGCCTTATACCTTGATAGTGAGGTCCTCACTGCCCAGTGAGACTCGCACTTTGATCGGGGGCAGCGTTGGGCTCGTCTCGTGGGTTTCTACGGTGGCTCTCATGGCGTTCTGACAGAGAATGTTTACAAACCAAGTGAGCAGACATGTGGTGACAGAAGCATACATAAAGTGCTCAGGTTTGCTTGTTACTGTACCTTGAATAGCTCAAACAGCATGTGGTAGAGGTGGGATGGCACATACACAATATGAAGTGGCTGGTTGGGGTTTTTAGCTGTGAAAAAAGAAACAATGAGCATGAAACCATGACTGAATTGTAGATCTATGAAGCTAGACAGTTTAGAATATTTTATTTTTAACTATGCATGTTGGAAGAATACAATTTTTTTATCAAATGGTAAAAGATTAGAGCATGTCTTGAGAGACTGCTGAGAACATGCATGTTCTCACTGCAGTAAGAGTATTTTTGGGGGGTTTTAGCCTTTATTTTATAGGACATAAAATTTATATACATTTTCAAAATAAAATTTTGTTTTATAAAATGTTAATTTGTCTCCAACAAGTGTTTCATCCTTACTAAATTTGCATTGCACTTCCCAACCACCGTAAACATGAGTCTGGTTCTGCTCGAGGTTTCTGCCTGTTGAAGGGAAGTTTTTCCTTGCTGCTGTAACTAGCTAAATACAGCGAAGTGCAATGCTTATGATGGATTAAGATGAAATAAGACAGTCCTGTCCATACTATGGGATGGGATCTTATCCTGTCTTAATGCTGGGTCTTTGTCAATAATTTGACATAGAGTGGTCTAGACCTGCTATGTTTGTAAAAGCGTCTTGAGATAACATTTGTTGTGATTTGGCGCTATACAAATAAAGATTGATTGATTGATTGAAAAGAACAGGTGAAATTGTTCTTCAAATCAAAACATTTTGGTTGTTTTTCACTACTTACCGTTGATTTCTGTGATTTCCATATCAGGAGAGGTCAGGTAATACTGCTCACACAGCATTTTGGAAGTCTCATAGGCATCTTGACAGTGCAACAAAAAGAGAGATCATCTGATGTGATTCTTTTGCGTGAGAAATATTAGCCACAAAGAATATTAACCACACTAAATACAGAACAACACCAGCACCAGTATGTTCTCTGACTTTTAGTGAGCCTATTTACACAACATTCAAAAGGAAGGTCTGTCACAGCCAGGATGAAACCTTTACTTCCCATTCTGTGTGCTGACTCTGAAAAAGTCTGATTATAAAAGATCAGACAGTCACTCAAACACATTCAGGTCATCAAATCACTCATTACCTTTTACAACCTCCACAACGTCACAGCTGGGGTCAATGCTGCCGATGTGTTTTGGGTGGGCTGGGTTCACACTGCCGTCAAAGATTAGTGCTACAGGACACAACAAAGGCGTGTGAATCAAACATATATCTACCATATCACTGTCCATAGAGGCCTTACATCTGTTAATATTCAATCACATATAAAGTAGATATCAAGTTCAGTGAGTTTGCTGCTGTAAGATAAAGTTGCAACAGATAGTTGAACACTCACTGCTGCTAACGTGGCACTGAAGATATAATTCAACAATAAACAGTACAAAATGTGCATGATCAGCACTCTGAGTTCAATCTGATGACACAAACTTTGTGTGTGAGGAACTGTGTTGATTAACTCACAGTCAATCACAGAGTGCTATACTGACTGTGCTGGTTCATGAGCATGCGAGTGGAGATGCGGCTCATGTAGAAGCGATCCAGGAAGTACTGGACGTTCTGGTTGGTGACGGGGTCCACACCGAACGCGTCCTTGTACTCCACCACGCCCTGAGCCATTGTGGGCACCACGTTGTTGTGTCGGTTACGGACGTTCACCAGAGTTTGTGTGAAGCTAGGGAGGGGAATGAGATGAGAATGTGAGGAGATGCAGTACACTGTTAAATATTAGGGTATCTACACATCTGCATGCGCATTGCATTGAAAACACATGGATTCTGATGATAGCTTACAGCAATGCTTTTGTGTAACAGTGGGGCCAAAAAAAGAAACAGGGGCCACTTCTGATAAAAACATCCTAATTGATATAAAACATTTTAGCTTAATTACACTTAAAATCCTCAATGTAATGCACTACTTTCTTACTGCGTACTTGGCTAAACAGGTGAACCCATATGGTTGTAGCACTACTGTCAATTTAAAGCCACTGTGAGAAACTTTTCAGTCTGGATTTTGCCGCCCCCTGTGGACATAACGGACGTCAAATAATCAAATCATATCATATTCTTAATACATTTATTACTTGCAGCCTAAAATGCTGGTCATACATTGTTGTCTAAGCTGTAGCACAGCCACCCGCTACAGTGCTACAATTCTCTACTATCCGGATGTAACCCAGCAAAGATGACAGATAGCATCTCTTGGTGTGCCTAGTTTGGCAGTATGATGATATATAAAGGGGAGATCAAGTTGTATGTTGCCTGTTTCTGTGTCATAAATCCACTAAACAGGATCAATGTGTACCGAGCACAAGCATATTGACGTTAACCCATGAGTAGGACCAAAGGCTGGTGGTGCTAGCCCTGCTAATGGTAGTCACACTCAGGAAACCCATTTGACACAAACTCTGTGAACCATGTTTAGTTGTGTTAAATAATTTGTGCAAAATTTTGGCTGTTTTCTGAGTGATTTCTTACCTTTAGACTGGTTAGGTAGGTTTGACTTTAAATTTCTGTTTAAACAACTTGGAAATAAGTTCCTTCAGAACATCCCCTGTGTAGTCTCACAACATAAACTCCTCCTACCTCAAACATATCACAAACTCTGAATCTTTTCAATGAAAAATGTAAACAAAGGCTGTTTTGAGAGCATGCCGTCAACCCTGAGGCAGCCGTTAAAGGAATGAAACTATAAAAACTATGAATAAATACTCAATCTTGTCACAGGTGAACTCATTTGCTTTAATAGGTCATACTGATAAACTAAATTGATTTAAGTCTGTTTCACAATCTGTGAAAAACTCCTAACAAGAGGTTCAAAACCTGGTTTTAGTGTCTCCTGTAGATACAGCACCTCTTATCCCTCTGATTTTGTCCTGTTTATGTGTAAGTAGTGTCTTTAACATAAACTCTCTCACTGCTGTACAGCTGTCTTTCACAGTCAAATGTCAAAGAGGCGGTTTCTGCAGTGTGCTGTAAATCTACTGTTGTGACACCTACCTCACAGCAGCAGTTTCAGACATTAAACATAACTATAAAGAAACAATCCATCTTTATACTGATAGTCTTGTAGCTCCTAATGTGGCACCAGCAAAAAACTCCTTACGTGACCTTTAATTAAGCAAACAGAGTTCTTATAAATGGTACATGATAAAACTGTACAGTCAAGTTGTACATATGGAAAAATTAGATCCCCAGAATTAATGGATTTACTGATCTGCCATTGCTAAACAGCAGCAAGCTGCAACATGCTAGATTTAGCTAAACTGTAGAAGCTTTAAGTGAATGAAGCCTTTGGAGCAACACTGTAATTGCTCTTTTTCCTTAAAGTCTGACAGTGGTATTCAGGAGCTGAACAAAAAGGTAGGTGAACCAAAAAGATGTGTTTTCAAACAGGATGAGGTTGTAAGGGGTTTGTTGTGAGTCACATCAAACTTTGGCGCTTAGCTGTGCAGTTCCAGGTTGACAACAAGCAGTTAATAAATACAGAATTAGTGGATTAGAGTTGGCAGTAACAAAGAACTTATCTAACTGGAATGGTAACAGATGTAAACATAGACAGTCTTCAAGTCTTCTACTCAGGGTAAACACAGGCTTTACATTGTATTTGAAAATGTGTGTAAGTGACTTACTTTGTCAGGACATCTCTATCATCTGGATCGTTTTCTAAAAAATCTACCAGCTCCAACAAACTCTGTGAATACCTGTTGGACACAATAGAGAGAGCAGGTTATTTAGAACACATCTCAACTTATGTGACTTTACAAAACAAACACTGCAGTATGATTCAAAGAAACATTCACTATGTTAAAGGCATATGTGTTTAATAACTGTGTAATAAGGCATAAAGGAGTTCCACATGACTACAATTCACTGTTTTGATCACAGACTCTATCTGTAGTCCGTTGGATGTGTGTTCTTGAGTGGTGAGAGTACTGAATCACAATCCCTCGCCCTGTGCTGCTGCAGAGAAACTGGGTGAAAGGTGACAGCAGTTTTTGTGCCTTTGATTCCTGCGGCTTGCTCCTTTTGTCCCTCGACTGACCTTCTGCTCTCGAACTTGAAATAGCGTTTCGTCATGCAAACATGTATGCAGCTCAAAATTCAACATTTTGCAGCTGCTGTTCTCACAAGCTTGCCAGGAATCTTAAAAAGGTGACTCTGCTTTTCAACAACACTGAAAACTGGTAGACGATGTTCTTTTTCTTTTTTTTTTGCTGACGTCCAAAAGAGAAGCAGTAGTGGGAAGAGAAAGTCACAGTAGAAGAGGTGCATTGCCAAATATAGATATTACAGTGGCTCTTGTGGAAAGAGTTGGGGGTGGGGTAATGACCTTTATGTTAACATGACTTGTACCTAACATGATCAGCAAGCTAGGCTAATGCTCCCCTACAACTAATCTGTGGCTCTTGGCTCTTATTCTTTGCTGTATGGTACTGAATGGAGGTAAAAGACATGATTATGTTCATCCAGGGAGTGTTCTGTCATCTAACCATGACAAGTAAAGATAATTAAAGCTATTCTATAACGCAGTTTGAAAGATTCAACAGAGGTGATTATCATTTCTTTTAGTCTTTTTCCCAAACCACACCCTTTAAGTCTTTGCACCCTACACAGCATGCATGTGAGCACATACTGGTATAAATCAACCTGTCTGAGGGTTATGACTACAAACACGCTGCATCTTTATGGTACGACATGAAACTGAAGCATGTATATGATCTATTAGGGCTTGCTACATAAGTATAACTTATTGACATGAAAACAAGGATGGCAAGGTTCCTCATTATTTCTAATTCAAACAAAGATCATGCTGTGAAGCGTAGTCCCAGATCACTGGCATTCAGCCGTGACTGCACAGAGAACAGCTGAGCGAAGCAGGAGGGGCTTTGATGCATACTCAAACGGAGCGGACAGGGACGAAACCTCATATAACCTCTGAGAGCTTTGAGAGGAATGCCATCATCATATCACAATCTGTACTTTTTACTTTCATAGCCATTTAAGTTACAATTTGCTGTATATTGAGCTACATAAACATAAAGGCTGGAATACAAGGAAAGTATGCTTTGAGGGACAGAAGGATCTTGATGCTACTGTTTCATGACTACACATGGTACAAAGGAGAGCAGGTCCCTATTCAACAGTACCCTGAAATCACAAAAAGAATGACAGGAGGAATCTTATGCAAGGGAGTCTAGAAACCAGATGTGCAGTGAGACTAGATTAGGATTCAATTTGTCTAGTCTGGTAACAATGTTTTTGTATCACACAGAGAGCAAAGGTACTGTAGTATGCAGATTTTACCAGCTGGTGAGCAGCTTTAGGGATGGAGTGCTGAGGAGCTTGTCGGGGAGGTAATCAATTTCCTTCATGATGTTGGCAAGTCTGACAGGAAGCTCCTGCCGCAGGAACACAAACGAGGTCTTCTCACATGCATTGGCCGAGCCTGCAGTCACATGAGGGGTCAGACACAGGACAACAGGGGCCTTTCAAAAACATTACATTTTGGAGGCAGTATGCTAAAGATCATTTAAGGACATGGCATGCACAGAGAATTCTTTGGTGCACATTCACTGGAAAACCATGACTGGAATATTTGTTAGCAGTCACAGGCTTTTTCTACAATTGATCATTTCAAGCTAACAACAAGATGTTATGTCGCAATCACTGTAAGACCCAATTAAACATTTAGGAGGCAGCAGAAACGCCGCTAACATCTGTATGCATATCTTTTCCCAGTGATAGCTGCAGTTGTCTGTGGACTCCCTGTTTACTACGAAGACAGCTGACACCACACACAGACAATAACGTGAATAGCAAAACTACCATGCGAGGACAGAATAAAGTAACGTTCAACAGAGAAAGACATCACTGCTGCAAGAAAGCACTCACCAAAGTCAAGGAATTGCTTCATAGACAAAGGGGAGGGGGAGAACTTCGAAAACCTCTCCACTTGTTTCGGTATTCCAGCTACGGAGACATTTTTCATCAAAAACTGTGCGAACTTCATCTTTGCTCCTCGGGTACAACAGGCACAGACTGTCCTTTCCTCCCCCCAGTACACTCCACCTTGAAGACTGTGAAGCTAGCAAGGCTAAAGCCACGTCGTAGCTACAAGAAACCACTGGTTAAATACGTGAACATCTTTCAGGATGCAGGATCAGTTGTTTTCATTCAGCAGTTTCCTCGCATCTTGGTAAGTTGTTGAATGTCCTTCAAATGCAACTTCCAACACTGGGAGACGTGTTGTTGTTGTTGGGCGGGGAGAAGGAGGGACTGACATTGAAACCAACCAATGAGAGCCAAGATACTCCCGCACTGGAGGATGGTGGATGAAAGGAACCGGTGGAGGACAGTGATATCCTGAGACCCAGAAGAAAAAAAGTTTTAATTTTTTTTTCTTCTAGATAATATAAGCATTGGGTTGAAAGAAACATATTACAGAAAAAAAATGCAATAATGTTGTTAATTTAATTTTTTATCATCTGTCCCTTGTGGCGGACATTAGGTCTTGATAAGTCACATAATGTAATTATATTACTTCATGGATTTGTGTAGGCCTGTTTCTGTTAAGATTTCGTGTCATTTCATGAACATTAAAACAATAGTGGGAACACATCAGAACATTAACATCTAATTTTAAAATGCATACTCAACCCCTTGAAAGTCACCTTAATCAAATGTTTTACTGATTTGATGTGTGCAGTGAAGTGGGTGCATGTATGTTTGGTGCGTGTGTGTGTGTGTGTGTGTGTGTGTGTGTGTGTGTGTGTGTGTGTGTGTGTGTGTGTGTGTGTGTGTGCGTGCATGTAAAATCCTCTCAGCCTCACTCAGCCCTCTGCTTCCTGGAGTACAGAAATTGGTTAAACACAGATGTAATTAGTCCTGCTGTCCACTACAAAGGACACTGAATAAAAGTTGTGTTTTGAAAGGGTTACAATTACTGTACATTTGTGAAATCTTACTAAATTGAGGTTAAGACTCTTACATTGAAGAATCAATTTGATTATTTGAAAAGAAAGTTCATGTGCTCTGTTGGCCACACCCCCACAAGTGAGACATCATTAGAAGGCCCAGGATGTCCTCTTCACAGGACAGTGGGGTTTTTACAGACTGCATATATTGTGCTTAACTTAGATGGCTAAAATGCATGTCCTCCATAGAGGGAAAAAATGAACAGCTGGGTCTCAATTACAGATAAATCAAGGCGAATGTGGACAGAGAAAGGGATGAATTAGGGGGTTTGAGAAAATTGGTTAACACTCAAATCTGTCCTTGATCCTTGTTTTTAAATCAGTACTGCTTAAGCATATGACTGTCACAAAAAGGTAGCCTCATAAAAACATTGAGAATGGGTGTAAATAAACTGCACTTACAAGTGCTATTTAAGTGTGAAACAAATGTGTGCATCTCAAGTTTGCACAGTTTTGAGGAGACACAGATTTGTTGATTTTAAAGCTGCTGTTGGTAGGAATGGTGTAAAAAACGTTACTTTTTTTCTGCTGAGTTTGGAGAAAAGGTTATAATGCCCATCTGTACTCATCGGTAAGTGGAGTCATTTGAGACTATTGCAAGATTTCTGCGTTTTCCAATGCCTTTGTATCAAGCAATGTTATTATTCCCTTCGTTCCAGTAATGAAAGACCAATTATAGCTAATCTCCAATCCTCTGTCCTGATTGGTTAAGCAGCGGCCCCTACTATGTCCTCCGATTGGTTATGGGTCCGGCACTATCATGACTGCACACGCTGATCTGTGTGTGGGGGGGGCTAAGAAGAAATCTGGCTGGGAGGAATAGTGTTGACATTCGAAGTCCCTCTCTCTGAACAGATGTTTATTCTGTGAGAACCAACAGCAGTTTTAAGTGTGCATTTTAAGGAGTGTATTCAAAAGTTTGTACCTGAAATTGTGCTTCAGAGAACACTTAAAATCCAAGCTGCAAGCAGCATTGAACAGGCCCTCACACCTCCTCGCACTTTGAGGTGCGGTGCATTTCATGATGTTGCAAAAGTCCGGGTGCTGTCTGCAGTTGCAGAGTTTATTGCTGCTGTGGTGTGTTCAAGAGACTGATCAGTTGTTCATGATAGGCATCTCCTACTCTGAAGGACAGCTGCCACCCTGCTCCTCATCGGCACCATGGACAGTGACATGTATGCCCATTTGAGCATTCTGTAGTCAAAAGGAGAGGAACCGTGTTTTTGTTTTTTTACACAACATAATGTGTGAGAAATCTTGCCCTGCATCCCAAAGCTCCTAAATAATATTACCTCAGTCCTCTGTCAAACTAGAGGTACTTTTGGATCTGTTATCTCACAGAGTATCCCAAACTTCTGCCCAGAGGAACGAGGATCCCAAAGAGTGGAGGAGAATTGGAGGAGCAGGATGGGAGGAGAGAACTTCACAACATCACCAGAGTTTAATAGCTGAGTAAAGAGCAGCATAAAAAAAGTCACCAAGGCGTGCTTTGAAAACAGATAAGAATCATATATTAGTTTCTAAACATTTGGTATGTGGGCAGCTGGGAAAAAAATGTTTTTCCATGAGTGTTAAGGGGTCTTCTTGGCTTTAGCAGCCATCTTCAAGTGGATGATCAAGGAACCTGATTTTATTGCACCTCTGCATTGGCTTCATTTTTCAACACAGGAGGTTGGCAGACTCTGCTTCGACCGCTATTTTTTAGGATTTTGCAGTCTGGTACCAGAGAAACCACCTCCAGCTCAACGCAGGAAAGACCAAAGAGCTGGTGGTGGATTTCAGAAGAAGCAAATCCCCTCCCACACCAGTGAACAACCCAGGGAATGGACAATGAGATTGTGAAATCTTACAAGTACCTGGGTGTTCACCTGAACAATAACCTGGACTGGTCAGACAACTCAAATGCGCTGTACAAGAAGGGACAAAGCAGACTCTTTCTGCTCAGGAGACTCAGGTCTTTTTGTGTGGAGGGGGCTCTTCTGAAGTCCTTCTTTGACTCTGTGGTGGCATCAGCCATCTTCTTTGGAGTGGTCTGCTGGGGAAGTAGCATCTCTGCTGCTGACAGGAAGAAGCTGAACAGACTGGTGAAGAAGGCCAGCTCTGTCCTGGGCTGCCCACTGGACCCTGTGGAGGTGGTGGTTGACAGGAGGATGATAGCAAAGCTATCTTCTCTGATGGACATCAGAGAAGCTCGTTCAGTGACAGACTTCTTCACCCGCGGTGTCTCACAGAGAGATGCAGGTCTTTTCTTCCTGCAGTGGTCAGACTCTATAATCAATACTATATATATATATATATATATATATATATATATATATATATACAGTATATATATATATATATATATATATATATATATATATATATATATATATATATATATATATATATATATATGTACATATATACATATATATATATGTATGTGTGTGATTTTAGGATATGCTTATCTTTTTACCTCTTTAATTTGATTTTAATTCTAATTGCTAGCTGCTAACTTTTTAATAATTGTTCATTTATAGGCTCTTATTTGCTTTATATATTTCTTTTGCACTTTGTCTACTCTGCTACTGTAACACTTGAATTTCCCCGTTGTTGGACGAGTAAAGGAATCTCTTATCTCTTATCTGATCTTATCTTATCTGGGAGACCTTGTGCACACAGTGACAACCTCAGTGTCCCCTAGGAACGCCTGAAAGGTATTAATAAAAACACCTTTTACTCGTGTATTTTAGACCGCATGTCTTCAGAACGGCCACGAGATGGCGGCGTTACAAAAGCTATGAGGCGATGACAGTGCGTGTCAAAGGAGGTGGGATTTCCTCTTCTCTTTCCCAGCATCATCTGCTCCTCCTAGGGATGTATCAGCGTGCAGTGCACCTGTTCTATGCATTATTTGCTACATTAGACCGCCGAAATGCTATATTGTAATCAGTTCTATTGATAGTCACACGAAACGGTTCAAAGGACCTTTTCTTTGGGTTGAAGAAGACCTCGGTTTGATTTGAGCTTGAGGATGTGTTGATTTTTGTGTGTCGGGGTGCAGCAGTGAGACAGCATCTTTCCCGGGTGACACAACATTATCAGTTCGAGTGGACAAGGTACGAGTGGATATGAACAGTACATTATATTCTTATCTAAAATATCTCTTTTTGGGGTCAGATTTCTCTACTGCATTCGCAGAAAGGCCTTTTGACGTACTTACAAATGCAGTCAAATCTGTGATTAGCTAGCAGTGATCGCATCTTGCCCAGCTAACGTCAGGTTATTATACGAATACAAAGTGCGCATCTTTTTCTTTATGTATGCTTCAGTTTTATCCTTGCATTGTCCATGTGTCAGTTCCTTTGTGTCTTATTTTGGAAGGTATAGATGTGCACATTGTTTGGGACACGTTTTAGACCTGCAGGGTCAAGTGACATCTTTTCATTGTCTCATAGAAGTGGTGGCCTAACACTCAGGAAAGAAGTACTCTGGATGCTGACTGCTATAAATAGGTACCCCACCTATTAGTTAGCCTGATTCAGGGATCAAATATATAGGCTAGCTCCCCTTGCTCTTGTGTGTGTATTCACTTTTGCTTAAATATAATTTTAATTAAATAATAAAATTGGGATTTTGACCTGAATATGGATTCGTTCTTTTTAATAATTTCAATGAACAGTAAACTCCAAGGTTTCATAACAGCGGGTGACTAGTAGAAGAACCTGTCAAAAAATAGTCTCCATAATTAGTTCTGCAGAAATAGGTACAAGTGTCACATAAATATGGAGGTCTGTCTAAGTTCAGTAAGGCGTAGAGCTGACAGCAGTGAGCATTAAGACTTAATCATTTCGGATCCTGCAAGGTAATGGATCTATAAATGTACCACTGCCACACTCAGTGGGGACTTTGAGGTTCATAGGATGAACACATGCTTCTCTATGCTGTATCATGTAACAGTGAAACCAGAGCATACCGTTTTCAAAGTCAGCTCATTCCCACTCAATCCTCTGCCTTGAAGCCCCATAGGACACCATGTCAGACAAAAGCGACCTAAAAGCGGAGCTGGAGCGCAAGAAGCAGCGCCTCGCCCAAATCAGGGAGGAAAAAAAGAGGAAGGAGGAGGAGAGGAAGAAGAAAGAGGTAAGGAAGAAAGTGAGTAAATTCACACAACATGGCACTCATTCTGTTTTGCACTCTGGTGTGTATTGTTTGTGTGTTGATTGCTTTTTGTCAGGCCGTGACACATAAAAAGCTGTGTGTGTCCATATGTGAATACAGTCATCTTTTTGTGCCTTGAAGGTTTGTGTTGGACTTTTATTAAAAATGTGCATGCTCTTTTTGAACGTCTAAACTTCTTCTTTAACTCATGATGGGTAAGTCGACATTTATCTTTGCATCCTGAGCAGTCAGAGAGCCAGCAGAAGAGAGAGATGACCCCAGAGGATTCAGACTTAGACCGTAAGCGAAGGGAGACCGAGGCTCTGCTACAGAGTATTGGCATCTCACCAGAACCTTCACTAGGTACATAATTCTCACACTCCACGCAGTGAATCCTGTTTCTTTTGTTCTCTTGTAATTGTGCTGTTAAAGGTTAAGCCAATCGTTACAAAACCTCCTCTAAAACTGACCTAGATTTTCATATATTTGCACCAAACAGGATTTATTGCAGCCAGACACCCTTTCATCGTTTTAATGGATGGACAATAGTTACCATACAGCAGACTGTGTATGCACAGAACAAACTACTTCATGTGTACATTTTGGTCCAACCCTGCCAACCTGAAAATGAATTAATCAAATTACTAAAACATTAGAATCCATCATAAACAACGCAAAACCTTGTAGATAGAATATTAGCTTTGTCTCACCAAGTATTTCATAAAGTTTCAACAAATAAGACTGACTTTTCATCCTAAGTTTATCCAAGACTTCTTTTATGTCCACTGTGGTTAAACTCAACCAAACCTTTTGGATGTTTCACTTTTATAGAAGCTCTTTTTTATAATCTTTCTCTATTCTCCTGTGTACCACGGATTTAGTAAATCTTTTGTAGGACATTGATACTTTTTATGAACTAGAGTTTGATCTAAGCACCGTCCCACTTGATTTTAGAAAAGCATGCCAGCCAAAAAATGTCTTGTTACTCCTGCACATGTCTGGAAGTTGTGTCCCTAGAGTGTCTACCACTTCCTTTAAGCTGTTGAAGCACTGTTCTCTAGTGGTCTGACACTGTAACAACACTCTCAACACCTCAAAATTAGGTCACTGCATTGCTGTTATCAGCCCAAGTTATGTATGGTGCATAATGAAGCACAAAAAAAAAAAATTTAACAACACAAATGCATTTGATGCCCTTCATACAATCACTAATTTGTCCAACCATGCATTGTACTCTGTTGCTTTCCTTCCAGCAGTCTCTGTCGTCTCTAATGTTGAAGCCTCTGTGAGAAGTTTTGAAATGGTTGAAAACAGACTGAAAATAGTACTGATGCCTTTTTATGACCTAGAAAAAAAAATGAGACCACCAGCAAGTTTTCTATGTTGTAAAGTCTAAAAACTTGTAATGCCTAAAAACTGATGGAAGGGGGTCAGACAAGTCTTTGCATTTTAACAGCAGATATAAACAATAAGAGACACATTTGACATTTGTCACATACAGGGCAAGATCAGAAGAGTGATGCAACAACAGCTTTAAGCTCATGTTACTTTTATTTTTTAGTGCCAACCCCTGTGTCCCCCTCCAAATCAACGAGCACACCCAGTGAGACCGGGAGCCAGGATTCAGCTGATGGAGGAGCAGCGAGCAGGTAACCGCAAATACTGGACTTCCTTCTCAGTCCTCCTCTGTCCTTTCAATATCAGAGTCACTTCAGAATACATTCTTTGTCCTTTTTGTGCCAGCTCGAGTAGAGAAATGTGCTAAAATCTTTAACTTCAATTTCAACTTTAGCAAACTTTACCCCATACATATAAAACAAAAGGACACGCCAGGTGCTCGGGTTAAAAACATATCACATCAATTGAAGTTGGATATTTTGGAACACTTTTGACGTATATTCTGTCTCTTCTCCCGTCAATGGCACAGCAGGTTTAGGTAAGGATGAGTGTCACTAATGGTGAGGCTGTGGTACCTTGTAAGGTTATATGTCATAACTGTCAGTTGTCATGCCATACTGTTTTACTGTGTTTTGATGACCACTGTGCAAACTCTAATAACTAGTCCTGAGAAGCAAAGTATGAGGTGAGCTCAGCTTTAGTCGAATCCTGCAAAAAGTTTGATCAACTTTACAAAAGCAGCCTTAAAAAGACAGTTGATGAACTTAAACATTAAGCCAACTGAGCATAAACTTGTAAGGGCAATCAGCTGATTTGAGCACCAGTGACAAAAAGTAAGCTTGTCCTCTCCTGTCACTGTTCTGTAATTGTATTACCAACTCATGTCTCATGCATGCTCCTCCCATCTACAACACTTTTAGTTCTGCATATGGCTGCTATGGTGAATTAAAGCCACAGTAAAGAGGAGAGTGGTCATCAATCGCTTTCCATTTGCTTTTTAATAGCTGACTGTAGAGGTGGAGTGTGAGTGACGCCCTCAGGGGTCATTAGTGATGTGTTGATCTGGTATGGCCTGGGGTGGAATTGGGGATGAGGATTGCTTGAGTGAAGTCAGCAGCAGATTTTATATTCGCTCCTTTATAACTCTTAAAAATCAGTCTTTACTAATTGGTGAGTTTTGTTGCGTACCTGGAATGAAAATTGTATGTCCCTCTCAAATCCACCCCAGATCATAGCATGCCATTTTGAGCTTCTCCATCTGTGGCTGTGTATGTGTGTCCCTTCTTAGGTCAGGTTTCTCTAAAAACAAGTCCCAAGTACAGACCTCAAGGTAAGCATTTTCCTGTCAAACCCAGGACCCCCCTTAACCCCCACCCTTCTTTAGCTGAATTTACTCAGGGAGGCACCCACAGTGTTGACAGTCATCTTAGCAATGTGTTGCAATCACGATTTACAAGATCAAAACAGCGCAGTGCCCCTCTGTCTTTCTTTCTTCCTTTCCTCTGCTCACTTCCTGCGTGATGCCCCACTGTCTCCCTTTAACACCACCTCCAAAGATTTCTGCTCGCATGAGTTGAGCCACAGAAGTCATTTCAGCCTTCACAGAGTTGACAATCTGCTGCTTAAAGTGTCATCGCTGTTACTGTAAAACAGCCGGTCTGTCAGGCTAAAGAAACACCTTGCCACTCTCACCTGGCGCTGTGTGGCACAAGCTGAAGCTCTAATGGGCGTGCTCAGTGGCCCTAAAAGGTATCATCAAAAAGTGTAGTGGTACTTTCACAGCAGGTAGATTTCAACCAAGTTGCCTTAAAAACTAGTTTTCAGTCACTGATTTATTCTGCTGTGAGCTTTTACCCCTTTGATGTAAGCCCAGGAAACACACTAAAGCACCAAATTAGCTCAGAAACGTCATCATGGTTTGTCAAACTCATTAATCATGCATGGCAAGCCCATTGTCATGTACTGTTTATTCAGCAAACTAAACCTTTATCAAGCTATTTTGTATTAATTTTCCTAACGTGATTATGTACTGTATTTAGATGATGTATGTTGTGGCTGTGGATGTGAAAAGAAGTCATATGTTTTCATGTATCATTGGCTGCATGTTTGCATATGAAACATCAAAACAAAGGATGTTGCATAACTACAATCAAGGATGCATGAGTATGTAGGTGCCAATCTAAATGATATATGTGGTTAACATTTGGTGCTGTAAATGATTAAAACATCAGAAGAAAGATTTCTGCACAAGTCAAAGGTCAAATCGTTTTCCCACATCATTTTGACCCGGCTACCCACAACAATGGAACATTTCTTGTCCATAAATGTAAAGGTATTTTTGAACTTGTAGATTCCTGGCTAAAGACCAAGAAATCTATTACAAGAGATGAGCAGAGATCTTTAAATAAATCATGTGCATTGAAGTATAATGAAATATAATGTCTCCCTAATGTATAGCCCTCCCACGCTATATCCACTTATCTAAACATTTTTCCATTAACAGCGCCCCGCACGAAATTCGATGGGAATTTCCGCGTTAAGCTGTTCTCGAGATAAGTGGGGTTGTGGGTTAGGGAGTGTGTGCATACATGCTTTAATGTGTGTTTGTGCGCCATTGATACATGTGTGCAAGTGTTTGTTATGATGTGTCTGCTTGTAAACTTGCATGTCCTCTCTTGCCCCCCCTGTTGGCGACATCAGGACACTGCAGTGGGACACAGACCCCTCTGTGCTGCAGCTGCAAGCTGATTCTGAGCTCGGGTACATCTTCCTTCTCTAACTACCTTATTTGGCATGCATGTCACTTATAATAAAAGTCTTTTTTATAGTTCACATAAAGGGTAAAACAATCTAGCGGTTCGGTCATCTGAATGTTTTTGCTAGAGCTACTTACTATCCAGTGCTTCAACTTTGAAAGAAATGAAAAATCATAAAGCTGTTTGTAACAGGTTGGGGTTAAAGTACCAACGTAATATATTGATAGGAACATCTTTTCTTTGTTACTCAGGCGCAGGATGCAGAGGCTGGGGGCCTCAAAGATCACACAGGTAGATTTTCTTCCCAAAGAGGTGGTCTCTTACTGCAAGGAGACGCAGACACCGCTCACCGCCCACCTGTCTGAAGGTGAGTATTTGTGTATGGCTCTTGACAGTCATCATGTATAGTCTAAGATTTAAATTCTTTTTTGGGGCCTGTAGGCCACCAGAGGTCACAAGAGCCAGCAGAAGGTTTCAAGTTGCGATGATTGTTCTTGTTGTGCGGTTGAATTTGATACTCTTACAGTTAGCCAGGACACAGCCCGAAAACCTAGAGCGATATTTAGACTGACAGAAGAAAGTCACCTGACATGTAACCTTATGAATGTTACAACATCACTGTGTGTATCTGGCTTGCATGCACACAGCGATGTACAGTATGCATATTTGTGTTCTTTATTTTCTTAATTGTTTTATTTGTACTGCTGTTATTGTTTACTATTAGGAATGATATTCTTGAAAAGAGAAATCTGCAGAAATATGAGTGTTTTTGAGCTCTGGGAAGGTTTCATGAGAAAAAAATTGTGTTTCTTTGTATGCAGGTTATATGTGCATGCATACATGTGTCTCTACAAGTGGGCGTGCACGTGTGTACCGAGCGGCAGTTGCTAAGCACATCCATATGTTGAAAGCTGACGTAAGCTTGCACTGGATTTGGCATGAGACTGGTGTTGTGCCTTCAAGGCATAAATGGTTGATTATTTTCCTGTCTGAGGAGAAAGAAGATGTAGATTTGGATTGTTGACAGTTGCAGTTGCTTAAATTGATTATACTCAAAGCCTTGAACCTTACTGCTGAGGTAGATATTCCACGCAGAAGTGTCATCGTCACGTGTAGGAATGTACCTACAAATATTGCTCCACCTACATGTTCTCTATCCCAACTGACAAGTCCAACATGTGTATATACATAAACACACACACACATACACATGCTCCCTATCATCCTTTCTATCTTCCCTCTTTTAGTTGCCAAGACAGCTGGCAGCCATGTGACTGTGAAGGGGTTGTACTTCCTGCTTCCTGTCATTATAATAGATGGTCTGGTGTGGATTCCTCTGCCCCCCTCCACCAGCAACCACCACCACCACGCACATACACACACGTCTGTCTTGATCAGCATCCAAACGGGCCCACCTCATCTACTCCCCCTCCCATCCCCCGTTTCCTTGACAGACCCAGAAATAGATCATTGATCCAACAAGTGCACTGGCACTGGCTCCCATATGTGTGCTGAGGGACATACAGACACATGTGCACACACAAACCTGAAATGAGCACCAAAACACTATAAAAAACAAACAAACAAAAGAGCTGTTGGAAACTGTACAAGGCAAATAGGTAAATAAAACTAACAGACACCCAAACACAGAAACACAAAGTAGCTACTATATTCAGATCATGTAACCTGTGTACACACACAAAGAAATACCAAAAGTGTGACTGGTAAACTGTGTGTGGGTTAATTTAAGTTTCTTTGATGCAGCCTCAAAAACCTTGTTCATGAGGTCCCTTCTTATGTGTATGTGTGTCCATGTTTTTGTGTGTGTTTGTGCACATATGAGTAAGAGAGAACATCTGGGAGCCAGAGCAGAGCTGTGGTGGTCTGCAGGGAGCTGACCTTGGCCTCAGGAGACCCTTCCTTTGCAGACTTCCACAAAGGTTGTGTGTTTTCGGAAAGAGGAAAAGAGGCTGATAGTTGCACCTGCCTGCACTCCTGGCTGTATGTTTGTTCAGGCCAGTTCCTTTTATTGATTACTGAAATTCACAAGCACACAACACATGGCTCATTTTCAGGTCTCAGTAAAAGGTTGTGCACATGACTGTTAGAGCCATGACCTGGATTTTTTGGTCCCTGTTATCATTATCCATGCCAAAGCTGGAGTTTTTAAGTCATTCATGCCTGTGGTGAATCATTTAAAATATTAAAGGCTACAGATATACCTGCAGTGAAAATCAGGTCTGATAATAATAAAAATGTTTAGAATAACAATTTACTGCTGATCCTAATTGTTTGCATTACTTCTTTTTAAACGAGCGCTTTGTCTGATGTATTCAAAATGTTGCCAGTAGTCCCTCCTCTAAAATGTCAATGGAACATGTCATACAAAGCGCATGTTGCTTATGTTTCTCAGAGACGGTGTTATATTCCCACACTGACGACACTTTCTTTCATGTTTGACCGTGGAAACAAATCAGAGTTTGTCTGACAGGTGACTTCCCTCTAAAAAGCATCTTCTCTGTATCAGCAGTGAGGTGCACTCCCTTGTCAGCTCTAATCTAGTGCTTGTAAAATCTCTTTTGCATAAGTGTTCTGGGTGAGACAGCAGCACATTCCAACTAAATATGTATGCATGCATAGCTGTTGATTTTCACTCTTTATCTTTCTAAAGGAAATTACTCTTCATATATCTTTACTATGCTTCGCGTTTCACCGCCTAAGTACAATTAATTGGCCTTTACTTTAAAATGAATTATTTTAGACTCATATAATACAAACCATACTCAATGCTTTTGTCTTTCCTGTCCTTTTTCAATCTCTTTTATCTGTCTCCTGTCATCCCTTGTCTTCCTTTCTTTTATCTTCCTCCATCTCTCCTTTAAAGCCTAAGTCTTCTGTAAAGTTGTTAAAAATGCTGCCTTTGTGAGATGCTAAAACATATATTTTGCAAGGTTAAAGAAAAATGGGGACTCAAGCTTGATTCATATGTATGTGTTGAATCAACGGCGTAGCCTACGCCGTAGGACTGCGTAGCAACCCTGAAGGCTGATTTACACTTCTGCGTCACCCCATGCAGCAGGGGCTGATGCGGACATGAGCAGCACATACTTGTGCGTCGTTGTGTCCGTGACGCGCAGCAATTCTCCGCCAAAACGCTTGAGGGCAATGTGGTCTCTCTGATAGCCGGTTGCCCACTTCAATCTCTGTTTACTTTTCCAAAGCTGATACATGTTACTTTTTATCATACAGACATGATTACATGAAGAATAGAGAGGAGGAGATATAGAGAAATACACGGCCGATGTGCAGTCGATGAGCGGGGATCCCGGAAGTACTATAAATGCGGGCAATACAGTGCCGCCGAGCGGACCAATCACACGGCTTGTGGTCTGCATCGATTCTATGGGTACATTTTGGAGGAGGTGCACGTCAGCTACGTGCGTTGGCCTCTGCGTAGGTACGGGAGCTACGTGGACCCCTGGCGAAGACTATGCCGTCGATTCGACACAGAAGTATGAATCAGGGTTAACCCTACGCACATAGCGGATGCATGTAGCTGACGCACGTAGCCGACGCACCCCTCTTCCAAAATGTAACTACGCATCAAATCGATGCAGACCACAAGCCCTGTAATTGGTCTGCTCGGCAGCATAGTATTTCCCACATTTACAGCACTTCTGGGATTCCAGAGGGCATCGGCCACCCATCAGCCGTGTATTTCATCTCTATTCTTCCCTATAATCATTGCTGTATGATAACCAGCAAAATGTATCAGCTGTAGATCAAGATTATACACTCAGAATCCTGGTCAAAAAGTAAACAGAAAACTTAGCGGGGCCGGAAACAGTTTATAGAGACCACAGTGACCTCAAGCGTTTCGGCGGATTATTGCTTCGCGAGACAGACACATCGACACACAAATATGTATTGCTCACCACCGCATAGACCACTATTGAGTGAAAAAGCAGTAGGGCAAATCAGATATCTCAATGATGGTGGTGTGTCTCGGCACCATGGAAAGCACTATGACCTGAAGCTGTTCTGGATCTTGACATGGATTTTTTAACCTTTGTATGTGAGTGTGTGTATGTACATTATATGAGTTTATTGTGTTTGAGGATGATTCAAAGCCTGTCACGTCTTTCAAACTAGTCTTGTTCACAAGAGAGAAACTCCCAGATTATTTTCGGTATAAAAAAATCCCATTCTATTCTGCCGCCTACCAAGTATAACACATTTTTGACGTCATATGCTTCTAATTGATGTTTTACCATATCACTGATATGATTTGTGTAACAAGATTTTCCATTATCTCTATTAAATGTTATCATTAAGTGTGCAAGAAGAGAGAACTGTATTCACATAGTGATGACTTCATATTGATGAAAGATGATTCAGGAATTCTGTCGCGGCGTCTTGTCCTCATGAACTTCTGACCTCTGAAGTTCTCGTAAACGCCCTCATGCCAGGGTGACTGGCTCTGTATGTGTGTTGTCAGTGTACTTTATAGGAGTGTGTGTGAGAGACATAGCTTTATCAAATTGGATTTGATCTGACTTTGTGAGTGTACATCTTCCACACAGGAGTTTGTGTTTGGAAACTTCCATAGAGTTTGTGTATGTGTGTGACTCTCATTTAAACTAGTTAATGATACGGCTTTTCATTTCCGTGACCAATTCCCCTTCTATAATTGTGATGTGTAGCTGTCTATGTGTGTTCCTCTTCCCACTGGCTGCTCACTGATCTGCCTGTGCTGAGTGTCCATTGTGTCAGGCAATCGGATTAACCCCAGTCACGGTTGGCTCCAGCTATTTACTGCTATCTTAATGAGTATGAATGGACATGCTTGTTGCAAGGGATGGATGCTTTGTCTGACAACATAGCCGTGACATAAAGTAGGGTCTAATGTGATGTGTGATAGTAACCTAACCCACTGAGGTCAATCTCAGTGTGTGTTAAGTAGTTGTAGTGTTTCATGCCTCTATCTTCTGTCCAACCATGTTGACAGCTTCTCAAGAGGAACAAGTTGCTCATAGTTAGATAAGTCCATTTCCCCCAAACAGAGTTCAACAAAACGTAAAAACTGCACTGCGAAAAAAGGGTAGCTTAAATATAGGGTAAAAAAAACTTGATTCAAGGTGAAGATTTCTTAAAACTGGTGAAATTATCTGTCCATGCAGTGAGTTAATTTTACTTGATAAGAAATCTTAAAATGAGATTGTTAAATCTAGAAATAAGCAGGCTCTGAAAAATATTAAAATGGGTTGAAATAAGTAGAATATGCTGATTTTTAGCTCAAACAACTTGAAAACAAACTTCCTACAGCAGAGTTATAAGTGAAATATACTGAATATAAATAAAGACAATCTCATTGATTTATTTTGTATATTTAATTTGAGCAAATTAAGGCCTGGGGACAAGAAAAACAACACAAATTTAAGTTAAAAATTACTCACTATTAGAAAACTATGATTACGCTGTTTCTTGATATAAGCTGGCTCATCGTAAAATAAACCCTAATCCATCTCAAAACTAAAACTAAAATCTTTTAACCAGTTCTTATTCTTAGAATATACCTCTTAAATGTTTCTGCAGAAACCACAACAGCAAGCTGGATTACTGGCAACATTTCATAAATGTCAGGATTAACAACATATAACATCAAGAACACTATTAATAGTGGTATAAGGTTGATGCATACTTCAAGACATTTAAAACAGTCTTTAGAGCCAAACCTAAACAAATATAACACCATTTTGCACAGCAGAAATATGAGCAATCAATTAAGATACAAGCTGAATTGTGCCTTATGTGTTATTCTTAAATCAAGCAGCTTGGAGTTGTTACTCAATCTTGAAACAAGTTTTATTTTGATGAGACTTTAAGTGAGACAACCAATGTAGCTTGTTTTAACACTCATTCACTCAATTTAAGATTCCCAGACAAATTGAGACAAAAAGGACATGTTCATAATCAATTTAAGATTTAACCATACATACAAAGATTAAAAACAAGTAAATAACTCTAAAAATAAGGTCATTCATCTAACATTTCTCTATCTAAGAATTTAAAACTTGGCAAGTGACAAATTAATTGCAGTGTGAAACTGACTTTGAATTCCCCATCAAGAGAGTGTGTTAATTACTGTGCTATGACTTTTATTATTACCTGGCTTTCTTAATGATCTTCCGGTTGTGCAAGATGCTTGATTCTGATTGGTCAAAACCCCTTGACAACCCCTTGGTTGTTAACTTTTGCTTATATGAAAAACACCAGAGGCAAACTGATCACATGTGGTGTCAAATCAATCCACGGATAAGAGTTCCTTCACATTTTGCCTCTGCTTGTTGACACCACAGACCGTAAGGTGAGGTAAAAATGTTAGTTTCCGTTCGCATCAAAACAATGACGCTGAAACGCTACTGTCAGTTAGCATGCTAATGCCGCTGGATATTTACATCTTGGATCCTGTCCAGGGTTCCTAGCAATGAGCGGAGCAACTTTGAGTTAAGGATTGCTCCAAACAAAAATAAATCATGAGCAGTGGGGATAATAACAGCAGTGTTAAAAGTTGTTTGTTGTTTTTACTTTTAAAGGGGTATCAACCACAGAGCTCAGAGAAGAAGGAGAGCTGAATGAGGTCAGTTTAATGTTAATTGACCGCAGACTATTTTCAAAAACTGTACATAAATCAATTTAAATCAATAAAATGATCTTTTAATCAATGGTTTTTGCCAACATGTTTGTATTATAAGTTAGTAGCCGAAAGTGTCAGGGTCTTGTCCACCCTGTCAGGATTCTATTTCCAATAACTACCTGCTAACCATACATTATCCCTTACAGAAGGTTCACAGTAAGACTGCAACTTTTTTAGAACTAATATTTTTTTATTTTTTTATTTAACCGTTATTTTACCAGGTAAGTCAATTGAGAACCAATTCTCATTTACAATAATGACCTGGGCAAAAAGGCAACACAGGTGGCATGACAATAAATAAAAACAAAACACAAAATGGAGAGGACATACAGAGAAATTTAGAAACAGAACAATACAATACAAAAATATGACAGGAGCGAACAACTTAAAAGCAACTTAAAAGCAAGTGCAGTGATGTTGTGTTATGGGATGCAATAAGTTTTTGAAAGTGGCGAGTAGAATGAGAGAGATCAGCTTTAGGGATTGTTGCAGGTGATTCCAGTCGTTTGCAGCGGAAAACTGGAGGAGGTGTGGCCAAAGGAGGTCCGGGCTTTGGGTGTGATGAGGTTGATAAAGTTACTTGAGCGCAGGCTATGGTTTTGATTTGTATTAATTATGTACTGTAGTATTCAATTAAGAAACCGAACATCCACAGAGCTAAAGCAGATAATTATTTGAATGTTAGCTTATTAGTTTAGTTTCTATGGTCCTAACTTTGCTGTTGAAAGTTCATTTCAACTATTTCCCTGTTTGCCAACATCTTCTCCAAAGCTGACTACACGCTGTTTTCTACACGCCAGGGATTTAGTGTTATTAAGCGAGTATTTGTTCAAATTGATCAATATTTCTCTCCTAATTAGCAGGAAAAAGTATGTCACGAGAGTAGCAAACCCTCTCCAGCTTGGTGAAAGTGATGGCTGTAACAGGGTTTCAGGTTCATTGAATTAATTTCTGTATTAATATAACCATGGGCTATGAAAGATGATCTCTGTGACGTCACTCATTGTTCTCTGCAGACTGGACATTTTGAAACCCAAAGATGGAGGTCGCTAAATTCTGACTCAAACTAACTTTAGATCAGCCAACAAACAGAAACATTGTGCATGTGGTTGTGCATGTATACATGTGTTCTGGTTGGCATGACTGTAGTGAGAGTCCAATCCAGTTTGCAGTAAAGTGGTTTTCCTTGGTGGAGACTTGAAAGATCCGTAGTAAGCCACAGTGGTATGCTAGCTAGATTCAAAAGGCGAGGCAAAACCTTTGGTCAGAATAAACAGAGGAATGGAGGAGGGGGGAAGAAAGAGAAACAAATAGAGGCGAAGCAGCGGAGGCCAGTGTTACAGTAGTTATGGTATTACAGCAGTAATTGTTCCCGGTGAACCACAAGTCCTTCAGCCTTCAGTTATACAACTCCATGTGTGTTTGTGTACAGTTTGATGTTGCAACTTTGGAAAACCTTGTTTTTAGAGTTAAAAGTTCAGGAGGTCAAGAGTATGTGTTACTGTTTGTGCATCTGTATACAAAAGTATGTGTGTACTTCGCTCTGTCTGTCTGTCTGTCTGTCTGTCTATCTCTCTGTCTCTCTCTCTCTCTCTCTCTCTCTCTCTCTCTCTCTCTCTCTCTCTCTCTCTCTCTCTCTCTCTCTCTCTCTCTATGTCTCCCCCCTCTAGTATTTTCTGGCGCATTAGTTTTCAAGATCTGTACAACTTGAGTATATAGTTGGTCAGTAATTCCCTGCGTAAGTATATTTGCAGCAATAAGTGGCTTTCTTTTGACATGTGGTGGACTGGTAATGGTCTGTAATTGCACAGGAAAAACTACATTCAAGTGCTAATCTGAAAGGCACACATTTTTTGTGAGTATGCTTACATACATACACATATGCAAACATGCAAACATGTGCACATGTAACCATACAAATGCAGACTGACATACATGGGAATTATAAACATGCATGCAAGCAGAAACTTACACTGAAGAAAATATGCACACACTAGAAAAGCGACCACACACACACACACACACACACACACACACACACACACACACACACACACACACACACACACACACACGTCACCTGATATGTCACCTCAACATAATCCCATAATAGAGCAGTTAAGAAACCAAACTGAATTTACAAAATGAGCCTGATCATTGGAAGTTTATTGGTCCATTTAGGCAGTTAACTTTTTCCTTAAACACCTGTGATTCAACAGGTTCTGAACAGGTTGATATACACCCAACAGTACCTGAAATCTCAGTCTTAAATAACACAACAAATCTTGTAGTTTTTATCAGGATTACCAGAGGTGTCCAGTATCAAAGTACAAATACTTCGTTACCTTACTTAAGTAGAAATTTGGGGTATCTGTACTTTAGTGGAGTAATTATTTTTCAGCCAACTTTTTACTTCTACCCCTTAGATTTTCACGAAATTATCTGTACTTTCTACTCCTTACATTTTAAAAATAGCCTTGTTACTCTTATTTCATTTTGGCTCGTCATCGTTAAAAAAACCATTTATGTACATTGACATTCCAATAAAGGCTATTAATAACATGCCTGTGAAGTTTGACTTTTTGCACCATTACAATACTTATAGGCCACAAGTCATCACATCTTCGGCTCCAGGAAACACGTTAATGCTCAGTAGTATACATATATGGTTCTTTAATGTATTTGCATTGTACTAAAATTAGTTAATTTTCAATGGGCATAAATAATAATAATAATAATAATAATAATAATAATAATACATTTTATTTAGAAGCGCCTTTCAAAACACTCAAGGTCGCTTTACAGACAGATTAAAACACAATAAATAAAACAACACGATAAAATAAATAAAAACAACAAGCAAAGTAACACCAAGTTAAAATGAAGCAGTGGAAATTAAGCAGGGAATGCAGTTTGAAACAGATGGGTTTGGAGTTTTGATTTGAAGAGGGGTAGTGAGTCAGAGTTTCGGATGTCTGGTGGGAGTGTGTTCCAGAGTTGGGGAGCAGAGCGACTGAAAGCTCTGCTCCCCATGGTGCTGAGACGGGCAGGGGGCAGGGGGAGAGGTGGAGGGAGGAGGAGGACCTGAGGGAGCGAGAGGGGGTGACAATGTGGAGGAGATCAGATAGGTACGGGGGGGAGAGGTTGTGGATGGCCTTGAATGTGTAAAGGAGGATTTTGAAATTGATTCTGAGTTTGACCGGTAGCCAGTGGAGCTGCTGGAGGACAGGGGTGATGTGGCATAAATGCGTCTGAAACAGGTGCAACCCAAATATTTCCACATTAAAATGTTAATATAACATTATAGTCATTATGGCCTTTAGAAACATGGGTTTTTTGGAGGTGGGGTAGTGCACTATAGGCCCCTCTGGCGCAGCCTAAGCTTTTGTCCTTAATGGCATTTTCCCCCCTTACATTACTTTTATACTTTAAGTAGTTTTGAAAGCAGTACTTTTACACTTTTACTTGAGTAAAAAGCTTGAGTTGATTCTTCAACTTCTACAGAAGTCTTTTAAAACCCTAGTATTTATACTTTTACTTGAGTAATGAATGTGAATACTTTTGACACCTCTGAAGATTACTGACATTAAAATAGATTTTGAAACTACTGTAAGGAGAATTTCAAGGTGTAAAACAGTCTGCAATTTATAATGATGACCTCAAATAGCAAACAAGATCATTGGCATGAAGACTGATCATTTTTTTACAGCAATATTTAATGCTTGACACCACTGCCATAGGGTAGGTATCAGGTGACACTGTACGCTGCAGAAGCAGACTTTTATTCCAACAGTTTCCACACAAAAAATTGCATTAAGTGATACGTTTGACTGTTAGCAAACAGTAGGAGGAGATAACTTGCCCGAATCAGGTTAAAATCAGCCAAAAGGTTAAGACATACCATCTTATGTTTATGCAGCAACATTAAAGCTATGTATTGCACCTTGATACTTTTCAGTTTTAATAGAAAGTTTCAAATCCCCTGCCAGGTGTGTAGGCCTGTATAATCTTTTAACATATATATATTTTTTTACATTTTAGACTCTTGTTTAGATCAGGTAGTATGCCTAACACTAAAGAATCAGTTTCATATCACTAACACAACTCAACACTGAAACAGCACAAGCGTGAAAATGTCTTCCCAGCCCTGAGTCACCATATTTTTTTACTGGCAGGTTAACAAAACTCATCATCAGGAGGAAAAGTATTACTGTGCTTCACAGTGGGCTGAGGCTTTAACCAAAAACTCACAACTCCTGAGACTGAGGTCGCAAGTCCCCTCAGCCAGTATATCCTGTGTCTGTCTCTGGTAGTTTCTACAATCCAGTAAAGAAACGATGCATTCAAAATAAAAACAGTGAATGTAACACACTCCCAGTGTATCAGAAAACTGAGATGACTGAGGGGTTTGTGGGCAGTATTCAAGGTCCTGGAAGGAGGAATGTGGTTGCACGAGTGTGTGTTTTGCACATTTCAGTTCACATATGTTTCTCTATGTGTCGGTGTATGTGCATATATATGTGTATGCAGCCACATATGGAAGTGCTTGTCTCCTACAATGTTGTTGTTTCAGCCAGGCGGGTACAACAGACTGAGTAGACGTGTGTGTGTGTGTGTGTGTGTGTGTGTGTGTGTGTGTGTGTGTGTGTGTGTGTGTGTGTGTCTTTTAAAGGCCAAATTCAAGGCAAATAGAGAATATCTATAGTGAGCGTACCTAAAGGACCCTGATCACAATGTACTGTTGATTGCTTGTCTTTTTATTTTCACGACTTTTGGACATTTATAAGAGTGATTGTCTTGAGGTAGCAGCGTCTAAGTATACATTTAAAGTAAGCATTCACCCCTTTCACATGAAATGTACACCCTAGACTTCTACTTCTACTTCACTGTTGGTTCACGCCCTCATGATCTCCCCTCATCTTCTTTCTGCAGACACACATAATCGCCTAACGCTTCTTACTTTTCTCTCTTCATAAAACAAATCTTTGAGTTTTGCTTTCTTAGTCATCACCTTCAAAAGGCTGCAGCCCCCACTCCTGTTTTGCTCCCACAATTGATGCAGGGTCCCAAGTGGTTTCTGCCAAAATGTCTGTGACAGTCAAATATTTCAAAAACTCTTGATATTAGAGGAAAATAATGTCTTTCACAGTGAGTAGGTAGTCCAAAAAAGTTGCAGATGATTGCAATTTTCCCCCATGACCACTGTATAATAAGGTACATGAACCCCGTCTTCATCTCCCTCCCTCCTGCCGTCTCTCTCTCTACACTTCTTTTGCAAAATGGCCATCATCCAAAATAACATTTGCCATTTGATAAGTGCTCAAGATGGATAGGATTACAGTTTCATGTGTCCCCCATTTTTCTCTTTCAAACTTTTTTCTTCTCTCCTTTTTCACTCAAATTATGTTGAACTTGACTTTTTGACACACGTGCCCAACCCTTACCCCTCCTTGTTTTTGTTCGTGTGTAAAACAACAGTAGGTCTTGGATGTTTGCCTGGGTGGTCTTACTTGTACTCTAAGATCTCTCCAATCCTCCAGGGATTTTCATTTGAGAGGGTAGCGGTTCATTGCCACAGTTAGCCTGCAGCTCACAATCCTGTTTCACTTCAGTTGTTTCAGTTTGATGTTTGTGCCTCTGTTACTTTATTCACTCACAGTCTAAACTCTAGCTCCGTTTGACAGACCAAGTTTGCAGGACAGACTAATGAGAACTTCTAAGAAATATAAACTCCAGTTATAAATTTTCATGTAAAAAAAATAAATGTTTGCAGTCGTTTTTCAATTCAGCTCACTTTAATTGTTGTTTCAGCTCATTTTAACCCAAATTTATAGATCATGATCCCAGTTTATAGTTTGACAGTTGTTTTAAAGTGAAATATGCCAATGTTTTTTTGTTTGGCTGCAGTGTGGCCTGCTGTTCTCTAACTCTCCAGCAGGGAGCACTCTTGGCACATAAACTTTAGCCCTTCCTGAAAGTCTCACCACCAAAAATATCTTTTAATAAATAAGAATCAGATTGAATTATAAATATCCTCAAATCATACTTTAAAGTTAAGCTAAAAATGTCATAAATTAAAGAGTATCTTAAGGGAACATGCTTTCTTGGACTGATAAAGGGTTCTGAGCCTCATATAGGTTTGAATGTTTATTTTAGAGTATTGCTGAGGTGTTGTGCCCACTTTTGTTTATTTTAGTTCAACCCAAAAGGATTCAACCCCAAGCATCAATGTTTACCAGGCCAAAAAAGTGTTTGTCCCCCCCATCCATCCATTCATTCCTCATTAAAACTTAATGAAACACCATCGCTGTCCAAGAGGTAAATACAGACTTCCAATCACCATCGGAGCCACACACACACACACTCACAAATACTAAGAGATGCACACATTCCTGTCACTGAGTGACACAAATCCTAGCTCAGATGACGCATTGAAAAGCTAGTGGATGCGGCGGTGATTTTACGTAAGACGTTTTCTTCTCTCTCTCTCTCTCTCTCTCTCTCTGTCTCTCTCTCTCTATCTCTCTCTCTCTCTCACTCTCTCTGGCTGTCTTTCTCTGACTGGGTTTTTGACAGTTTGGAAAGTTTGAAGTCATGGTTTTTAATCAGGGCCTTGCGGCCAGGCTCCGAGCATGGCGTGGCGTGGCATGATGGCTCAGTTTAAAGATGTGGGTCTGGGTCAGGGCCAAGCCTGGGTGGCACTGCTTGAAAGAGAGGGGGGTGAGACCAAAGGGGAGGGGGGGGGGGGGAGAGAATGAGATGAGAAGAGAATTTATACAGACGGCACTCAAAGCACACAGTGGAGTTGACCTTGGACCTCGAAAGTTCTGCATAGACTGCATTAACTTAGGCTGATTATGTGTGGGCATGCATGTGTGCATACAGTTTTGGGTAGAAGTCATTGTACAAAGACTTTATACCACAAACGCAGACACACAATGTTTAACAAGTGTAAGAAAGTGTTTTGAGGAGCAAGATTAACCGTAATCATCCTGCAGATTTTAGTCTCATTAGTTCGGCACTATGTCCTGCTGCTACTACATGAGAATGGGGCAAATACTTCCTCCACTGCAGTAAACATAACTTAATGAACCATGATGAATAAAAAAAAAAAGGTCCTGTTAAAATGCATGATAAGAAAAAAAAAGTGAAATTTACAAGCTGAAGAAGAAGAAGAAGAAGAAGGGTTAGTGAATAAAGGTGTGATTCGCAAGGTAACTCACAATTAGGGGTGTTCCATAGTGTCTAGTTGTTCACTAAAGCTAGGGTTGGTAGTCACAGAAAACTAGCATGAATTTGAATGTAGCATGTCCTCTGGACTCCGTCTAAAACGACGCCCCGCTCACATGCACAAGCGCCACTGCTTCGCAACCATATGATCGTGACTGATTCAAAACCGATCGTCAACACATCCTTTGTGTTTTACACTACCTCAACTCATGTCTCTCTCAGCGGTAAGAAAACACCGAAACATTATCATAGTGAAAGTTAAAAACACAAACATGAAATATACAAGCAGGAGGCGGGCAGGATGGGATTTGATTGGTTTCATGAATTGGCTCCTGATGGCAGGGATTGGCTGGTGTTTTCCCAGGTTTACTCCGACTTTAGATAGCGGCTTTTTTTCCGCTCTTTTTTAAGAACACATTATGGATTGATTGCCATCAGGACATAAAGATCATTTTAACCAGTATAACAAGTGTATCTAAATCTGACTACCAACCCCAGCTTTAAACGCAAAATTCAATTGTGACCTAGGTAGGAAAAAGATATGAAAATTTATTTATTTAACACGGCCAAACACCATCACTCATTATACAGGTAAGTGATATCAAATGGGCATGCTGAGTGAGTGTGGCTAACACTAGCAGAGCTAGCCTTCTAGCTTAGCTTTCAGTCCTCCTCGCAGGACGCATTGATCTGGGCGAGTGGCATTGATCAGTTGAGCCAGGCACAGCCGCGATACAAGATGCCATAGGTCATCTGTGCAGGTTTACATCCAGATAGTAGAGCATTATGGCATCATGGCAGAAAGGCAGCAGCCATAAATTAAAGCTACAGCCCTGCTAAGTGGCATCTGGCCACTTTGTAGCTTAGCTTATTAATAATACCTTTACTAACTAGTAATGCTGGGGCTGATTTGCAAAGCTGACAAGATTCAAAGGTGTAGTCAACCACACGCACACATCTCTACTCATGATATGATACAATACCCCATATGCAAGGTTTATGATTGCAATAGTGTCACAGCAATTCTGTGATGATGATAAATTACGAGACAACCGTATGATACAAAACAGTACAAGCAAAATGTCCCTAATAAGTAGAAATATCAATATTGATATGAAAATCAATAATCCGAACTCAGGATGACGATACCTTGTGGTAATATTTTGTTCTACCCCTACAAGTGAATCACCGCAATCCCACTTTCTACAAGTATTTTACATACAGTTACTCAGCATTTAACTGAGCTGTTGAAGACAAAATTGCAACTGTGGACTCACACGCTGAGTTCATTTTTCTCCACAGTCTGTCTTCTCTGTCTCGACCATCCAACACATCAGTGGGATCGGTTCTCCAGCAGGTTGGGCTGCCCTCTCACCTCTCAGCAAAAGATCTGTTCGACTTTACTGCGCGGCTGGCTCTCACCCATCAATTTACTGGCTAACAGAATCCCTAAAAAGTGGAGCAGTTTTCCCCAGTGTTCAGAAAGAGAGTTTTGTCTGTTAACAAAAACCTAGTAATCTGCCTTAGGATGCAGAGAGAGTTCACATAGATATCTCGACAGGGGCACACGGCTTGGGGAAAAGCATGCTAATACGACTTTTAATAACTAAAAGAAAATGACCCAACTCAACTACATGGCGTGAAGAGCCAGAGAACAGTATTTCCAGTTTGAGTTTTATACAGTATCATGTCATATATAACCTATTAGATGATTCTGGATATGTGTATGTTTTTGAAAAAGTTTACAGTGAGTGCCAAAAGTAATAACGCCTGTGGTAAGGCAAATTTCCTGCAGGCGTATCATATCACATTTTATTTATCTAAGAACTGCTTCACTTTATTTGTAAGCTGTATCGTTATTACAGTTGTATAAAATCATCATGGTGGTCATATAAATCTCTTTTTGGTTCCTGGATTACAAATACTATATTACTGGAGGCGGAGTAGATAAAAGAAAAAAAAATTCCCCTGATGCCTCGGGTGGATTGTAAAATATGGAGAGGTAAAGTGGTTATAGTGTGAGTTTAATGTGTGTGAGTGTGTTGTGTCTTTTTCTAACAAGGAGAGTTGTTCTCAATGAAGTTGATGCATATTTATGGGTGTATGTGTGTGTGTGCGTGTCGTGCCAGGGCCACATTAGAGAAGCCTTTCAAGTCATGTCGGCCTCCTCCTACTCCTCTGCATAGTGCTTGTGTTGTGGTCTGCTCAACAGTCAACCTCCCAGAACCCCTGCAAACTCAGCCTATGTATGTGTGAATGTGTGTGCGTGCAGCCATATGAGTGTGTATACAATATTGCCGGGTTATTCCCAGTGCGTGGGATCCCCTGAAATCCTGTTTGATTTCTCTTTTGTGCCCCTCTCCCTGTTTCCGCCGCCTCTCCTCTCTCGTATCAGTGTCTCACTTTCTTTGTGATTAATACAAAAGAAATCCCCCAAAATTATGAGTCCTGTCAACTTTGATTGTGTGTGACTCAGTTTAGTAGTCACCTCTATGCTGCTATGATAAGTCTGCAGCTCTAATGTAGTAGATGACAAATGTTGGGCCTGGTCTCACCCGTACACATACACACACAGCACACACACACACACACACACACACACACACACACACACACACACACACACACACACACACACACACACACAGCTCTTTGATAACTATGCCAGTAGCTCCAAGCATGCGCTAACACATTTGAACACCCCAAGCACACCAGCACTTACTGTGAATTGAGTTCAGAATAAAAGCTTAGCTAACACTTTGATACTTACCAAACAGAACACATGCTAGCACACATTGCTGTGACACACAATGCCTTTGTGCCTTATGTACTAGCCGCAGGGGGGCAGAGGACAGTGTGTACGTCTTTTATTTGCCTTCAGTATCTTTAAAATCCTTCTCTCCACATGCTTGATAGTAGCCGCCTACTGTGAAATAATACAACGTGTTTAAGCTAATGAAACTCTCAGCAGTCTGCCAGCCTTCATTAAGACTATGTTTCCCTTATTTCACAAACAGATCAGCCCATTACTCTCACCTGAACTGTTTCACTTTACGCTAAGTCCATAAAAGCAATTATGATGCTGAAGTTTGCTAACAAGAGCCTCATGCACAGAAAAATCAGGATAACAATGTGTTTATCAGCTTCACCTGCTAGTTTCATTAAAGCATAATGATCAAGCTTCTTTTCTGTTTGAGAGGAGTTATTCAGTTATTTCGGGGAAAGTGCTGGTCGAATAAATCAATAATCATATAAGATAAGATAAGATATCCTTTATTCATCCCACAACGGGGAAATTTAAGTGTTACAGCAGCAAAGTAGACAGTGCAAAACAGTATAAAGCAAACAAGAGCATATAAAATAGCAATTATTAAAAAGTTATTAGCAATTCAAATTAAAGAAGTAAAAATAAGCATATCTTACAACGTATATACACAACGTATATGCACAACTAAATAAGTAAATTTAAAAATATTTCCAAAACCAATGACGCAGTGAAAAATGTGCACAGACTTGTAGCCTAGGTATAAACAATGTACAGAACAGAACCGAGAAGATGGGTAGAAAGACGTGTTGCACATGTAAGAAGAGAAGGATGAACTGAGATGAAGTTATTATTTCATGTTAATAATAGATTGGGGAAATATTGCACTTGGGTCCGTTTTGGTGATGTAATTGTTATTGGTTATAGATATATATTCTCTCACTAATCAGACAATAAAGGGATAATGTATAATGAGCAGGTGGTTATAATGCAAATTAGAATTACAGCAGGGTGAGACTGGGTTTTGATAGATTCAACATGATGTTTGTGATCAGGTTGTCTCCAAGCGGTCTAAAAATATGAGTCCAATGCGGAAGTGCTAAAAACTGCAGTTCATCAAGGATCCGCTTGAGGCTGGTTCAGGAAGTACCAGAAACCACATACACACCAATTAAAAAAAGGCGATCTTTACAGCAGAAATAAACATGTTTACAGCCTGGAACAAAAGACGAGTGTAGTCTGGATAGCTCCTTTTTCGATTGGCACACACTGTGTGTGGGGGGGTTTCAAACGCGGCAACTTCTAAGATATTGAGATTTCAAGTCTTCCAATGAGAGGCACAGCTGACTTGATTGACAGGTGGGAACACTGTAGCTGTTGGTTAGGAGGCTCAAAGCCCGCCTCTTTATGTCCTAATCACTGGACAGCAGCAATATGGCTGCTGCCGGCCTTAAAAAAGAGCTTCAGAAACAGATGGGTGACGTTACGGATACTACGTCCATATTTTATACAATCTATGGTTGTCTCTAGCACCACTATTGCTGTTGAGAGCTAACCATTGTTATGTTGTTGTTTTTTTTACCAATGAGGATCAAGTATTCCACAGCGAGGTGCTCAAAGTTGATAACTCCTCTTGCTAGTGCTCCTTTTTCCTCGGCTGTACCCGTTTCTAAATGCAATTAATTTCTGAGCCTTTCTGTCCGTTTTTCTGTTCGATTGTTATCATCAACACTGACAAAAATGTCTCTAGACACTACATTCATTAAGAGCTAGGACACCTGCAACAGGGTTAAGCTGCAACTATTACATCTGTAATAGTTGCCATAGTTGCCTTATTTTATTCTATTTTATTTATTCTATTTTATTTTATTCTATCTTATTTTATTCTATTCTATTTTACCTTTATCATTGCTATAATTACTGTTATTATATTTTTTAACTATGTTAGTACATTGTTGTTTTCCCCTGTCCCGTGTTGTAAGCTGCTGTAACAAAAGAATTTCCCCCAATGGGGGACCAATAAAGTATATCTCATCTTATCTTAATCTAGGTAGCATGCTCTACCTCTCAATTCAAATGGCCTCTAGTCCAAAATAATACACAAACGGTGGCATGATGAGTTTTCCAGCCATGTTAACCACTTACCGTTTGTACTTTACATGAGTTTCATGTGTGAGAATGAACTACCATTTAGTTGACTGATTATAGTCTGAAAACCTTCAGATTGTCTCACATCAACAGCAGCCAAGTTGGTTCTGAGAATAACTGGACAGTGATACTTAATTATATCGTACTAAATTTGTGCCACATAAAATAACAGCTGTTAGTATCTCAACCTGAGCCAGGCCAGAATTATACCTGTGTGAACGGGACGAGGCCTAAAATGAAAATCTGAATGTTGGCAGAATTTCTGAAGAGGAATTTTCTTGTCAAGTATCATGAAAACTGAGAGAGCATTTAGCTGTGAATCAATGTCAGAAGAAGTTTTGGAATTATATTGACGAAGAAACCTTATAGCTCAAATAGTAACAAGTGGCTCAGAACTAGAGTGGGCCATCCACATATTAGAAGATCAGCGCTTTGAATTGAAGACTCTCTAGTCCATGTACTGCAGAATGAAATACTGAACCTGAAATTGTAGTGACATCCATGTGTGAACTGCTTATGAATTAAGTACAAAGTAACATATGAACACAGTCCATCAACTTAATCTGCTGAATCAGGCGATAGTACAATTAAATAAATATTAGCCCTTGTGTGTGGTGCACCCCAAAATATTTGATAACATTGAATTATTGTTAAGCCCTATCTGACTGTAATATCAGCAAGTGTCTCGCATCATATGTGTTAAGAGCCTAACAGAGCACATAAAGGCTATGTATTGCTATTTTGTGATTTCCATTCCTGTTGCAGAGTGTAATATGTTTTACTTCCACACAATTTCACAAATTCAGTTGGCGTGTACATGCCTATGTTTGTGTATGTGTGTGCGCATACATGCATTAACAACACCTTTACACATTTCTGTGCTTGTGTGTGTGCCTCTGAACTGTGAATGTGTGTGTCTACATACCTGCTGGGCTGTGCTGAATTGACTGGGCCCTGTCAGCATGAGTAAGCAGCCAGGGGAAGATTGAGGCAGCCAGATGCGGCTGCTCCGGGCTACGGAGGATATCATTACTCTGGGTGTGTAGCCGTCCAAAACAGGAGCCCCCAACCGGAGTTTCATCAAGGTGGACCCCCATCTGGGGAGAGGGGGAGGATACCAGTTAACCTGTTGTCCCGCAGTGAGGAGCGGTATTAAGCGGCAGGTGGAAAAAGAAAGCATCCCGTGACTAGAATGAGGTGGAAACAGGAAAGTGTGCAGATACTTACAGGGAGCAGGCAGACTCTCTCACACTGTGGAAGATTGTCTCGTTTGATTTCCCTCTCCTGCTTCTTTTGCAGCTCAACAGGAGACACTGTAGTGCCTCTGTGTGTGTTTTACATAAAGCTTTATAGTATAATTTTTAGCCCGTAAGTCTTATTTTCTGCTATCGTCCCTCAGAAATACAGCTTTTGCTTCATTTAGCTCACACAGAAACTTATCTCTGAACATTTCCATATAAAGGAAATATCAGAGATATTTTTGGTGCAGGACTTTGACAGAACAAGTTGATGCATGGCCGCTGGCAACGGCATCAGCAGTATCTTCATACGGGAATTGGACCGTCTCCCCTCAGTGAGGTAACCCATAGGCCATGAATCACGCTGCCTTGCTCCAGAGTTCTGTGGTCCCTGGGGTTGACAGTTTGACCGCTCCTCAATGTGGTCTCTCTCCTCTTCTCTCAGTGAACGCTCCTCCCATCCCCATTGCCACACATTCCAACCACCGGACCAGTCACGTAAGGTCAAGAAAATAGAACAGAATAGAAAAGAAGTTGTTTGTAATTCCTCTCCCCGATGCTGGTTAGTAAGTTCAAATTCACCATCGCACATCATGAAGCCTTTTCACAGATCAGTGATGACAAAAGTGACTTATGGATGGTACAAAAGCAACATCAGAGATAAATAACTCATGCAGGGAGAGACAAAGAGGCTTGAAAGAAGCATTTTTCTGTCTTCTTCTTTTGCTGCTCGTCTGTTTTTGCAGCTCAGACATGGAGCTAGCCTGGCAGTCTGCCTGTCTGATTCCTCTTTGGTCTCCACTTCATACTGGTGGGTCACTGGTGTTTGGATCACTACAGCTGTTTGTTAACCACTGACTTGGCCTGAGCCTCACCGGCATGTGTTTGATTTAGCTAAGTCGTTTATTATATACACACGGTATGAAAATTAAAGTCATATATCACAAGACTTCAACTTGGACGTAAGAAAGAAAAGAAAACATGCAGAATGAGGAAAGGACGTACCAAAAGCCTTTGATAATTAATGGAATTAAGCCAGAACAAATATGCTACAATAATGATAAAATCAAAAAGGTTTTCTGCCAACTACAGCTGTGTTTGTTGCTTTTAAAAAGCAGCCGTGAGTTCATCAAAAGCTTAGGCGAGTGATAAATGGACAGTTCATCTGGTGCAGGAGTGGCCCTTAAGCAAGTGGTTTTAACAGTGCCCCAGGCCATACTCCAGCTGAGTTAAACACACTCCGAAGTGTGTGTGTGTGTGTGTGTGTGTGCATGAGAGAGAGACACATGACACGTCTGAGAGTGTGATGTAGTCACTTCCTCCCACCGGACTGAGCGACTGTTGTCAGCTTGACCCTGCGCCAGTTAACCCCTCGCCACCCCTGGCACTGCGGGTGAGGGCCCCGGGTGTGTGTACTTGAGAAAGAGCAAAAGACAGATTGTATGTGTGTGTGTGTAGGGTGTGTGTAGGCAGACCACAGGTGTCTGGTCACGGTGTCAGGGTGTTAAGAGGTCTTCTGAGGGCCCCCACCCCCTCCATCTCCCCTTCCACTCTGACTCTTGGCATCTGTTTTGGGAGGGAGGGGAGCAGAAAAGAGGAGGAGAGGTTGGCGAGGGTTACCAACACATACCCTGAAGGGTGTGGGGCCTTTTTTGGGGGTGGGGTGGGGGTGCAGTAGCTGACAAGCAGGTGCCTATGTTGACAGTAACCCTTCATACTTGAACCCAACCTCCTCCAGAAACAATACACACTAGACACACTTCAATAAATCCTGCAGAGTCAAGCCTAATTGCAGACCCTGATTGGAGAGAAAGCAGAGGGAATCCCCTTTTACACACACACACACACACACACACACACACACACACACACACACACACAGACACACACACACACAGACACACACACACACACACACACCATTGAATCTTTTACTTGGGGTCAAAGGTGAGGAAAAAAAGAGGAGAGTGCACACAACCCGACATTTCCTGCTGTCTGTGTGCGTGTGTGTGCACAGTGAGTAGTGTTCCCACACATGTGGACCATGTGAACTCATGCTACAGCTACAACATGCTTGTACAGTCTTTTTCCCAAGACACTATATTTGATACACATGTGTAACTGTTATGAAAACTCTGCAGCATATACACTTCACAGTGTTATGTTTCTAAAGAGCACACAAGCACAAGTGCGTGTGTGTGTAAATGAAACCCATTTGGACCAAATGTCAGTTAGTCAGGTGTACCGGTGCTTGTCTGGGAATGATTATTTTGCTAAGAAGTGGGGGGAGGCAGTGCACAGCGGGAGGTCGAGGAAAATTGGAACAGCTGTTGATTAACATGACTGCTCTCCCTCTTTCTTTCTTTTTTACTCTCTCAGTAGAGGAAGAAGAGGAAGATGAGGAGATGATGGAGGCAAAACCAGGCCCTGAGTTGGAGCAACAGGATGAAGATGACAACAGGGAAACAAAAGAAGGTATGGATGGATAATGTGAAGGAAGTAAAACTACTTAACTGCTTTAAGTATCTAAACTCTACTGAACTACAAAATGAATTAACATGTAAGTTAAGTTCAGTAAAATAATGCAGCAGTTGTACGAATACTGCCAGCACAAAACTCCCTTTCTTTACCCCTTATACTCCTTTTTTCTCTGACCTCTCACATGTTGTTAGACAAAGTGTCACGAAGCTCTGTCACTCGTGTGTGACACCAGTGTGTGGGTGTATCAGATGGAAGGGTGGGGTAAGGTTATGGCGGGGGCTAAGACTGGTCCAGCATAGCAGCTCCATGGCATGTGAGGGTCAGGGCTGATTAAAAACCTGTCACTCGACCCTCTGACCACACTTCAAAGTTGAGAGGAATGAAGAAGTGTGTGTGTGTGTGTGTGTGTGTGTGTGCTCGGTGGATGCGTATGTTGAGAGTTAACGTAGTTAAATATGGTGGAAGTTCTTGGGCGGGTAAAAAAAACATAACACACAACAGAAACACAGATGGATGGATAGTTTCATATTCAGACGGGAATACTCCTGGCTACACCGAGTGTGACTCAAACACGCACATACACAGATGTATGCACACACACACTCATAGACACACAGTCATCCGTCTCCTCTCCATCTCTGCCTATTAGAAGGTCTGGCCTTTGATCTCTGCCACTCGATTCACTGGGTCTTTTCTGACAACTCGTAACAAATACAAAGGGATGTGGGGGGATCAAAGTCAAGAGGCAGGGTAAAGGTCGATATATGTGTGTCTGTGCGTGCTTGTGTGGGTAAAATTGCATGTGTGCTTGGGGACAGTGACTTCAAAAACCGGACGACGTGCTGTGCAGCCATTACGTTCAAAGGGAGGCGGGCCGCTCAGAGGGCTTTGTTTTTCTCTTGTTTATGAAGTTCTTACTGTAGGGTTTATTAAAAAGGTGCATTAGAGACTGTTTGTAGTTTATTATGTTCTGGATGTGATTCTGGGTCTGATACGGATAAAATGAACATTATTGAGGTACTCTTCATTTTTTGGCAAAGCTAGAAATAAGAGAACTGTGTACTATAAAACAAGACAGCAGTGTAACTTCTTAGTAGTTAAACACAGTGTCCGTTAAATAAAATAGGTTCCTATGTTTCATTTGTTTAATATTATTGAACAATAAGAGAAACTATGGTTTTAGAAGCTATTTATATCTTTAATTTGCCTCATTGAATCTTTACAAGTTCTTTAAAAACAAGGACACCATTTCATGGAATTAAATTTAAGAAAGAAATGTTGTGCATATTAATGTGGCAGCACCAGGGCTATTACAACAAATTCATTATTAGTATCATTAACATGAATACATGATAGCTAGTTAAAGAGCAAAAACATGTTAGATAATGCATTATGATTAAGAAAAGAAGCTGTCACTATATTCACTAAAGTGAGATGAGAAGTATCATATTAACCCGAATTTAAGACTTTAAGACAACCCTTATTGTGAGATGAGATTGTGAGAAGAAAATTTGACAATATTAATGAAAAAAAACCCAAAAACATTTTAAATATACAATGAAATATGTTTATACCCAATCACACTGAAATTGTCACATTTAAATGAAAATTTCAATAAAATAAAATGTGATCACATCAAATTTACCACCAATGATATCGGTATTCAACTACCAAGTAAATTAAAATAACCTGTAGACTTTTGGTTGATTGACTGGTTTTATGTTGGACATAACTTTGTGATGTTTTTCAGTAACATACTGACATGTGTGTTAGGACATCTTATCATGCTCATCATCTTAGGACATTCTGTGACACTGTTTTTTTTATGTTGGATAGCTGCATTAATAACCTTTATTTTAATAATAGTATCATAACTCCACCTAAGATGTTGCCTACTTTGGCCTACTTTTGAGCAACTTTGTTCAGGACAATCACGGTCTCTCTTTAATCTCCCTGGCGCTGTAGTTGTGAGTGACAGCGTGCCTCAATCATAAGGAGAGAACTCACTTTGCAGATAAATGGCTCTATCCACTAGTGTGAACAATTATTGGCATTTAAAAACTAAACTGTGAATATAGGACAAGCCCAACTTTTTCAGATGCATTTCAAGGAAGATGAACCCTCCTTCTATTCAGTTCAATACAGCATTTGCAGTTTTCTGTCTCATTAGAAACAAATGACCTGTGAGTGACGTGTGCTTGTGCCTTTACGTTGCTCTCCCATCCACCAGGCTTGTTTCCTGTGCTGCGGGAGCTGACAGAGGAGGAAAGGCAGCAGATCCTACACTCCTCTGAGTTTCAGAGCTTTTTTGACTGCAGCATCAGGGTGATGGAGAGAGCTCTGGCTGAAGACAGCAACATCTTCTTTGACTATGGCGGTAGAGACCTGGAGGACAAAGAGGGGTGAGCAGGGAGGAAGAAGAGAGGGAGGGAGGAAAGGAGGATGAAGTCTGTGTTTGGATGTGTGAGCACATGTGAGTGTTTACTTGAATGCCTCTAAGAAATGTACTGACTCATGCCCACTGTGTCACTCTAGGGGCTCCTTTGTTCTTCAAAATACATGTCTTCCTGTTGATGTCACACACTCTGGGGTTTGAAAACTCAAGTGAACTAACAGTCCTCATTTTTTAACCTCCTATGACCCTGCAATGTGAGAAGGAACATTACATTTTGAATTTCCTACAACTTCTTCAAATCACTCAGTGCAAAGGAACACATGAATCAGTGTAAAAACAAGATTCCAGTCATTCGTGCAAAGTCAACGTCCTGTGACGAAGCAAACAAGAACAAAATGTTCTGAACTTTTATGGGTAGTACTAATTTATTCCTGCAAAATAAATGTTTTATTTTGATTATTTTTTGTCATTGTAAACAAGCTACATCCTTTTTCATCAGGGAATTTTTTCGTTTTGAAGACTTTCCTTTGTTTTTCAGCCACTTTATACAACAAATAAACACTAAACACTTTATCTGCCTCTATGAGGACGACATTTATTTTGAAAAAGTACTTCCTTAGAAAGGAGATAATGCTTACTTTTTATACTCAGTAGGTCTTTCCGCTAAGTAGTGAAGCTTCCAGATTAATGTTATAAATGTGTTTAAAAGTTATAAGAGCAAAGCTGATTAAATATACTGCTCTGCTATTAAAAAAGAATGCTGCTTTAATCAGCTCACCTCAGCCCTGACTACTGCAGCCACAGAGCAGCATTCAGCCTGTGGTCAATCAGAGGTTATGTCTAAAACAGGCCCAGTGCTCTACATCAGTCCTCTCCTTTTTCCCTAGCACTACTCCTCTGTTCTATTACTTTTCCTAAAGTACACATAATGTTGGACTTTTTAGAAGACGTATTTGTTGTAATTAACACTCAAATATGAGTCTGCCTACAACTGAAGGTTTGCAAACTGTGGCTAGACAGCATTTGAAAGTGGCCAACAATCTGCTTAAGATCTACTTTGACCACAGGCAACATGTTGGCAGAATTCACTGACTCATCAGGGTGAACAGACTGTCAAAAAGCTTTCTCACCAAATTCCTTCAATATGATTCATCATGCTGAATCATCCGATGGCCGCTGTTGAAGGCTGACTGGCAAACACATCTCTAAAACATGGATGCCTGACTGTTGACCTAATTTGCACTGATTTTCATCAACAAGCACTGTATGTATCCTCACATTTGTTAGAGGGGGGATTTTGAAAACGTCTGATGTCAAGGTCTACTTTTGCTTTATTATCACTACAGCTATCTCATCAGTATTTTGTCTTTCTGATATTTATTTTGTCATCAAAGGATATATAATTCTAATTCTGGAAATCAGTAAAGGGTGTTGCATGTTGACTAAATCAGCAATTGTTATCAGCTGTTAAAGCTGCTCAAAGCTTTGAGTTATAAATGCTGCTGCATGCCCTCGCCCCCCAATACCTGGCTGACCTCCTCCACCGACACACTCCATCCCGGAACCTAAGGTCTTCGGACCTGGGTCTCCTCTCCATCCCCCGGACTAAGCTGCGGACCTTCGAGGACAGAGCATCCAGTGTGGCAGCCCCCACTCTGTGAAACTCCCTCCTGACATCCGCAGCGCCCCAACCTTGGACAATTTTAAGAAAGCAATCAAAACACACCTTTTCCTCAAGGCCTTTCCCCGTGAGGTATCCCCACCTACCTCCTAGACCCCCTACCTGACCCTGTGAAGCGACCTTGGGTTTCTTGAAAGGCGCTATATAAACATCAGTTATTATTATTATAATTATTAGTGTTCCAAATTAACCACTAACCTCTATCTCCACCGTCATCTTACAGAGACTCTGGTAGCGGCTCCAGCCTCTCCTTCAGCAGACTCTTCTATGATGAACACTGGTCGAAACATCGTGTGATCACTTGCCTGGACTGGTCTCCTCAGGTGAGCCCTGCGTATGACTGTATAAAGATGATATTCTTTCATTTTAGAAAGCTTTTTACCAAGTCTTGACACTCGTGAATCAGCTCTTTCTTGTAATAGTGTTTATTCACTCTTCTCCTTTCTCTCTCTCAGTATCCTGAGTTGTTGGTTGCTTCCTATAACAACAATGAAGATGCTCCACATGAACCAGATGGTGTTGCCCTAGTATGGAACATGAAATTTAAGAAGTCTACACCAGAGTACATCTTTCACTGTCAGGTACTTGGTACTTATAAAGTATTCCCACAACTATAAATGAAGATGCCTGTGTCAGTTTCAGGCTAGTTAGCATTGCTCTTGCTGTATTTACCCCTTTTTTGTGGGCCCTATTAGTTTGAAATCAGTTATGACTTCCATGCTAAAAGATATCCTTAATGAAACATTTTGCATCTCAAACTTTAAAGCATCATTCTTCTTCTGTATTTGTCATACCCCTCTGGTGTCCTACCTGTAGGTGCATCCATCGATATGCAGCTTGTACCTCTTTTCCACCCTATAACAACACCACCTTTGGGACGGAATAAGAAAGAGTACATGTTAGGGGAATGAAAAGCAGCTCCACATGCATTCACTTGACCCTCCAGATTGGATTATAGCGGAGCTCTGCCACTGTAGGCCGATTTAAATGCAAGAATCTTGCGTTTTTGTGGTAAAGAAACCCATTGATGGCTGTGACGCTAATAGAAAACGACACTGAGAAAACGGTCGAGGGAGAGGAGAGAAGGGATGGAAGGATTGGGTGTGAGGGCTCCACAGCTCCCTGGAGACAGGCGAGGCCATACAGAGACGTCTTAGTAGTAATATGATGTGGCCTACCACTTCCTAATCCGACGCTGCCACATGTGTGTTAGCCCACCCACATTGATGCTGTGTCTAATGTCAGAAGTGCTGTGTCTCTAAATCTTTGACAAGTCTTACTCACAAACATCACTGCACATGTGGTAACACACCTGTAACTGTATTCATGTCTTAGGCTAAAAGGATATCAGAATGATGTCAGAAATGTACTTAGACACATTAAGCCCAAATTCAGACTACATTGAAATATTAGGAAATCTTTTTATGTTCTTAGTCTTGAACACAAATCTCTTCTGCGTGCAAATATTTTGATATTAAACTTGCAAAAACAAGTCTAACACCATAATGGATTTTTAAAGCACTCTGTTCTTTCACTGTACTATAATTTATGCTGCTGCTGAAATCCATGTGGTTTCACAGATAGATTGCAGCTATGCATCTTGTAGCTGTATAGGATTCAGTATTTTTCCATGTGGTTCTCTGAGGAAACGTGTACAGTACATCTGACTTTATTAACAATGTGGCTTCTTAGCTTGCTGATCTGTGAATTATCAATGTTGCATTTAAGACATTTGGGA
Source organism: Notolabrus celidotus (assembly GCF_009762535.1). NCBI lineage: Eukaryota > Metazoa > Chordata > Actinopteri > Labriformes > Labridae > Notolabrus > Notolabrus celidotus. Next base: position 14,418,613 of record NC_048287.1, on the reverse strand, counting down.
ACAGAGATATTTGTATAAGCAGCTGATAAAATGCTCTGTTTATCAAATGGGTGGGGGTGGGGGTGGGGGGTTGGGGGGGGCACCAGCTAATGTGCCTAACAGAAGTGAACTGTATAAAAGTGGAAATGCGGTCACAGAAATTGGCGCCTGTTTGCATTAAAAAACAGATATTTTTATACATTGTAATTGTTTTGACGACTTCTTCAATCACAGTCTGCGTGTTCACATGCAGAGGATTACCTTCGTGAGTGTTTACTGGAATGATGCACATCAGATGAAGTGATATCAGATGGAGAAGAGACAGAAGAGAGACTGAGAGTGAACAGAACCCCCCCTCCCAAGTGCCCCCACTTTCCTAACCCCCCCCAACCCTCTGTGTTAGTCAGTGTGGCCTGGGGCTGTGCCACAGTCCTTTCATGAGAGAAAGAAAGAAAGAAAAATGAATGACAGAAAAGCACAGAGAGAAAGATAAAGCGAGGAGCAGATGAGTGGAGGCTAAGAAACAGATCGCTCATATAAAGAGCTTAGGATAAAGTAGGGATAGAATGAATGTAGAGTGGAAAGAGACAGAGTCGTTGAAATCAACCATGACTTTTTCTGTCACTGTTGGATTTAGATAAAATGATTCCAACACGAGAGAGGAGAGAAGGAGAGACATTTTTCTCTCTCTTTTTGACTCTATAAACTGAGTCGCGACTCTGAAGTTAAGCGTAGATCAGATGGCTTTTAATGTGCAAGCATGTTCTGCCGTTTAACTCCCCCCCCCAAACCACAGGGCTGGGTGCCTCTTCCCGTTGCTTTCTTTACGTTCTCCTTTCACCTTCCTCCTCCCGTTCACAGCTGGGGAAACAGAAAGGCAACATGTATATATGCAACACACACACACACACACACACACACACACACACTAACTGAGGAGGACCCATGTGCAGAAAAATAAAGATTTAAATAATTAAAGAACAAAAAGTTAAAAACTTACTAAAAACGTCCAAGAACTAAATCCAAAGGAAAACACTGGGAAAAAGAAACACAAACACACACACACACACACACACACACACACACACACACACACACACACACACACACACACACACACACACACACACACACACACACACACACACACACACAGGATGGAGTTTACTGCTGCAGGTAGAAATATTTTTGTTTCACCTCCTAGCAGAATTGCTTGTGGATAGACCAGTAGCTGGCTGAACACTGGTTGTATGTATGCTCATGTTAATGTGTGTATTATTCATATGTGTAGAGCAGTAGCGAGTGTGTGTAGAGGATGCAAAAGAATGACAGAGCTCAATTGGTATTGGAGGGTTGGGGTTTGTGGTTGAGGTCTGCTTCAGCAGGAGCTTTATTGTATAAGGCACTGGCTTATAGAAGGCTTCATGTTTCAGATGGGGTTTTGGTCAGGTCAGACTTCTATATTTCTCATCTTGCTGTGTGCAGTTTGGGGGACGCTGTCTGCAATGCAAAAATAGTTGTTTTTGAAAGTATTAAATCTTTATTAAAATGTGTTCAAACCCATTTATCAAAACAAGAAAATGCACTCTTGTTTGAGATAATCTCAGTTACATCCAGTGTATATGGATGTGTTTTAAACTTTAAGGAGATCAAATTTGATCCAAACAACAAATAAGGCAAATTATGCACCATTATAAAAAACATATTTACACTAAATAATCAAAAATGAATACTTATACAATTAGCTTTTCTTCATTTTCCAATTGCGTTAAAGGGTTTTATGTCCCTGACGATGGTGTATTGGAAGGTAGAAAACTGAAAAGCTGGTGTTAGTTTGATTTTGGGAGGATTCACACTGTGTGAGACGTTAGGCAAGCACAGGCTGGGAATTGTGCACTAGCTTTTTTTTGGCAATGCACAGCAGTGTTGTAATATTGCAGTCACACGCAATATGGTCTGACAGGTCCTGGTTTGACAGATATTGTTCCCTTGTGGAATAAACTAATGTGGCAGTTATGCATTCAATGTTCCACCTCTGTACCTTTACACTGCTTTCTTCAACTGTTTAGCTTTTATTTATTAACTTTGCACTTGTTTACTAAAACATAAACATAATTTAACTACCAAATTACCAATGCAGTTAGTAATCAAATGTATACTGCTTAAGAGGAAACAGTGGTTCATCATACATAACACAATTTTATATCTGTACGCTGTCATATTTTATTTCCACTTCTGATTTTAGATTATCACAAAGTTTTCCAAACAAATAAAATAAAATAATATTTGCTATGTCGAAAAACTTTGAGAATTAACAGTATGTCAGTAAACTAAGGAGATTTTTCAATCCGGTTAAAGACTTTGGCAGTTTCATGACTCCTCTTTCGGAGCCATTGATCTGTTATACACGGAGGATCTGTTCTAGTGCAGGAAGTGTGTGATCTGTCAGTGTGCCGGTCGTGTTTGTACTTAGAGAAAGCAGCCGCCGCTGTTGCTGCTGTGGATTTTGATACCAAGTTGAGTCTGCCTCGCCTCATCACGCCCGTTCTAGCAGTTGGACCCATCATCACCCCGTCCCAGTTGGGTCCAATCTTGTAACTTCACACCAGCCTCTTAAGTGGGCAAAGTCACACCACATTAAAGAGCCTGTTTGACTTGAAACCTCTGCTTAACCCCTCAAACCACACGCCTCCCTGTAACAACCCCCGCCGCTACTGTCATATCCCATTGGACTCAGTCATATTTTTATTAATATCTTGCTGCCTTGCTTTGGTCCCTCGGCCTCTGGTGCTTCCAGAAAGTTTGAGTAAGAAGAGCAGGAGAGGAGGGAAGATTAGAGGGGGAGGAAGGGGAGGAAGAAGGGACTTCGACAGAGCTGTAGACCTTGTCTGTTGTAGCTACATCAATCAAACCAATCAGGGTAAGAAGAGTGAGGAGCCAATCACAGTGACTCTGTGTTAAAAAGGGTCATGCAGGTTCAGCGTCTTCCCCCTGCGTACTTGTTTGCCTCTCTGAATAAGAGTCTGTTTCTGAGCAGGCGAGTCATGTAGCATTTCTTAAAGAACCCTTCAAATATATATTGTTTGTGACATGTCGAGACCAGAATAGGGAATTTTATCAAAAATGTACTGAAATAATAATACTTTGTTGTTTGATCAGTGGTTGTTTTTATTGGAAATATCAGCAGTCGATATTTGATGTGACGAAAGAATGTAAGACAATAGTTAAAGTTATGAAAAGCATTTGGATGATAAATGTAACTCTTAGACTGCTTTTCATACAGGTTTCCCACTCAATAATTTAACCATGGATATTTTTCTTAAAGTTTTGCCATGTATTATTTAAGGACAAAAAAATATAAGAGTTGAGTGCTTATGGAGATATTATTTTATTACTTTGCTAAGGATTGCTTGAGAACATTGACACCTTTTCATCTCATTTGTAGGATTCCTGAAAGCTAAAAGTTGCCAGTCAACAGGGTCCCTCTTGAAACTCAAACATGAGCGGCATCTGAGACTGCAGAGACACAACTAGTAATTCTGATGGCAAATAGTGAGGGTGATAATGTTCTATCCTTTAGTTGACTAAATGCGCACATCCTCAAAATTAACTGCTGAAATTCTGAACTGTGTAGTTAATGAAAAGTTTTTTTCAGGCCCTGGTTATGATTAAGTTACATGGGCAAGTCAATAACTGTAATAGCAAGGTCTCATACATTGTGGGTGTTATTTGCTTGTCTTTAGCTCAGGAGGATTTCTTTTTTTCAAGAACTCCGAGTCTATGTCTTAATATTTGACCATCTGCACATGACCACAGATAACATAGTCATTAGTCTTCACCATAAATGTCTGTCAGCTTAATATTTGTCCACTTGCTATAGCCCTCTTTCCTCTCACTCATATGACCCAGATCCAGAAATCATTAACCATTTGTCAGTAACTTTATTTAGATTGCAATTGCTATCTTGGAAGGTTCATCCCCACCTTCACAAACTATTTTATTCCTCCATACTTCTGTCGCCAAACTGCACATTCATGCTTACTGCGTCTCATATGCAGAGCTCTTTATTACGTGTATCTTCTGGAGTTGTTGCCATAAGTTGTCAAGCAAACTCCCAGCACATAAACACATATAAAGTTTACTGTAAATGAATGCATTGTTTTATAATAAGTACTACAACTCAAGTCTTGATTTAGTCCCTCATTGTGTTTTATTTTATGTTGTTTATGCCTCCTTAAACCATTCTGTCTCCACTGCTGTTTTCGTGACTGTTGAAAAAGAATCCTGTAAAATATGACAGATATAAATTTGTTTGAAAAATGGACCTGAAGAAGAACTTATGTTGTCTATATCCTAAATTTCTGTTTCAGAGTAGTATACAATGGAGCACTGTATGGTTGAGGCGACAAGAATTCACAACACAAACCCAATATTAAAGCCACAAACCAGAAAAAAGTGAATATATGAGCCAAGCAAACAAACAAGATATGGAAAATAAAGGAAAAGGAGTCTAGGAGGCAGAGAAAGGCCTGTTTGTGTTCCTCCTCATGCCTTCGCTCCCCCAAACCCTCATTCTTTGCCTGTTGAAATGGAGACTCTGCTTGGTATTTCTCCCTCCTCGCCAGCAACCACAGAGTGACAAAATCCGTGGGGTGTCATAAACGAGCAAAGCCAGGGGGAGAAAGGGAGGAGAAAGGTGGTTGGGAAGAAGGGGTGGGGGGGTTGAGAAGCAGGGATGCAAGGGAAGACAGTCAGATTCATCTGGTCCTGATAAGGCACAGTGGAAAACAGATGAGTGTGGTGAGCAAGGAGGGGAAGGGGGTGGCAGTAGGAGAGGAGGGATGGAGCGCGGATCTACTTGGGAAGATATTCTGTCTGCTGTGCCCTATCAGCCGCCCACCCCCCTTTTCTTCTCACTATACCATGCTCTCTCCAATTCTGCCTTCTCAAGCCGACTTAAGCAACAGTTTGTTGCCCGAGGAAAGAACTAGAGAAAGGAGAAAGCAACAAAGGAGGGAGTGTTCGCCTCCCTCTTGCTTTCTTTCTCTCTCTGTCATTCCTCCAAACCTCTCTAATCCCTTGCTGGGTGCCATCTTTCATCAAATCCTACCATGTGTGTATTATCCTCTACAGAACACTTCCCATTAATATAATAAGGGCTGCCAGAAGCACTTAGCCTTTTGAGCCTGTGTGAGATATAGTAGATAATACTTTGTGTGAGTTTCTCCCTCTCTCTCTCGCACACACACACACACACACACCTTACTTTAGAAAAGAAATGAAACCCTGTGTTCAGACTGCTAGACGGTCTCCCTCCAAAACTTTCACAATTTATTTCATGCCCAATATACCAGAGTGACTCTCTCCACGCGTTTTCTTCCGGGAGCTGTCACTCCTCACATCCTCTCCATCTGGGCTGGCAGGACATGACTTGGCAGGTGTCTGACCTGCACTGCATGTGAGATGAGAACCATCCACACAGCCACCCTGCGTTTGGAAATGAAATGTCAGGCTCAGTATCCAGTCTCAGTCCTGATATGGAGATGCAATCACAGTGGCAGTATTGCTGGCACGAGTATTGTTGAGGTGTTATTTAAACAGATGTGGTGCTTGTATGACTGGTATGTTCAGACTGATGAATCTGAAAGGAGGAGAATCTGCACCGGATGGGAGGAGTGTGGCAGCAAAAGTTTGGAAACGTGTATTAACTTATTACCAACATTGAGCTGTAAAGAGCTGCAGCCAACACCAGGCTATCATAGCTCAGCATAAAGACTGAGAAGCTAAGGATCATACAAAAGAAGTGTACGCAGTCTGGAAGGGCTGTATAAAAAATGGGCAACATGGCATCTCCCCAAAAGTGAAACAAAAACATTAGAAGTCTTGATACTGATATAGGAGTCATCGAACTTTCCATTACCACAAGTGTCTGCTCTAAACTGACCCAAGAGGCTTTTTCCTTTTTGACTGTGCCCACATGGGGATCTCTCTGTTTCATCAGTAGGTTAAATGTGTGTTTTGGTTAGTGGCTAAGAGGCTGGTTGCCATTTTTTTTTCCTTTTTAAAGCTTGAGTTGCCTTTTTGGATGTCCTTATCTTGTATTTTGTAGCCAGATGTTTCTGAGGGTAGATAGGCATTGCTGTGTCTCTACTCTTGTTGCCAGACAAGAGGAGATTAGAGGGGACATAGGAGATTGAAGAGATATTGGACCCTAAGTAAGTGGTAGGCCTACAAAGATACTACGATAAATATGTGAAAAGGGCCTATCGTTGTATCCCGTAATATTGTCCCCATGCCTCTGCCTGGTTAAGAGGTTACCTTTGTTGGGACTAGTTAATCATAGGTAGCTACATACACAGAAACATATTCTAAGTTTCCTCAAGACCAAATTCCACCAGATCCGTCTCCAGTCCGTCTCCGATCCGTCACAGCACCAGATCTAATAGGTTTCTATTCTAGTCAATCTGTTAACCCTCACTGGATCCGCTCCGTTGTGTAGCGGCTGCGTCTCTGATCCGGTCGGAACGGAACGGAACGGATCAGATACACAAGACTTCTATTTTCCCCGGATGCCGGAGCATGACGCATCAATTCAGCACAGAGCAGAAACACTCTGTGTTATTGTTAGATTGTTTTTAACTTAACTATGACAACAAAATGTCATTTAGAGCGGAGGCAGGCCTGGAGTCAACAGGTCAGAGGTCTTCAGAGGCTGATAAAGACAACATGGATGAGGAGAGGAGGAGGAGGAGAATCCTTGATTCAGTGATTGCCGTGGGAAAACCTCAGTCACATGACTCCAGCTGTCCCGCGGTCCTTCTCCGTGCTGCGTTCTGAAAACGCAACCGGTGGGTGTTGATGGACGAAAGAGCACAGAGCCGGACCGCAGCGGATCGGAGACGGACCGGACACGGATCTGGTGGAAGTCCTGTGTCAGACTCTCAATGGGACCATATGTGTCAAAATAAATGTTGTGCAAGACTTTTTTACTCTAGAAACTTCTAGGGACTGGACAGAAAAGAGCCCATGATAGCTGTCAACTGATTAAGCACTGCGCTAAGCTAGCTTTCTGGTAACAGCAGTTGCTTCAGTGTAATCAATTTGCTTGTATAACTCTGATACAGAAATGCTCCAACTTTTATTTGATTCAGAGTCAGCTTTACACAATAAATATGTTACACAGCCATGTTTACACTCTAATACATTTCCTCAAACAGATACATAAGCAGTATTTTAATCTTCATGGCAAAGTCTCATGAATCAATAAAAAGTCGACAGAGAGACTACAGAAATGCAGCCCAAACAAAATCAAGCCCTCCATAATTCAGCTCTAATCTCAGTCATTAATTTTAAACATGACATCCAAATTGAAAATCTGCTTTAGAGTGTCAAGCAATTCCCTTTGAGTTTAAATCATAAACATCCTTATAATGCGGGACAAATTGATTTCTATTTCAGCACTAAATGACATACGGTATGCTTAAAAGGCATATAACTCCAAAACATATGTGCCAAAGGGACGTTTGATTAGAAGCATTTATGGAGAGTCGCTTTCATGTTAAATCCAAGTCGCTGCTGGCAGGCGCCTCAGAGTGCACCATCGGGACAAAGTCGGGCTAATTTTCAGTAGCTCTTTCACTAAGCCTGACAGTACATTAGGGGGATGATGGCATAACCTGTGGTTTCTCAAAGAGGCTATTCAGAGTTTAGTCAGGATTTGTCCTCTTTAGATGGGGACACTGATAGGGCTTAGGAGTTAAACTAACATATGGAGCAAATAGAGGCAGCTCTTGATTTGATTTAGCTTCTCTTTGTCATTACTCATGTGGGGTAGGGATGTTTACTTAGGGTGATAACTGGTAGAAAGATGACTAGAGTGGGGAGAGAGGAGGGATGTTTTCTATTTGTGTTGGAAGTATTCTAGTGGATTTTTTAGTTTTTTTATTTTTTGATGTATTTTTCATAACTGAGAACCTTCACAGACATGTTTTGATGGTGTTAACAACAAAGTATGGATCATAGTCCCTATGGAAAGAATATTTGCAGAACGTTTTTGCATTTTTAACTACCTATACGATCATCACCCCATACTGTCCATTCAGTGCAACTCCTTGTGTTACAGATGGACTTTCTGATGCCGTGGTTTCATTGTTTTGTGCTCCTTGTTGGAAATGTCATTTTGCATTCTCCTGGTTTTGCTAAGTCATTAATAACAAGCCTCAGACTCCCTACATGTGGATCACCTGTTGTTATAACAGAATCATGAGTTAAACTTTGCGGATGTTTGTGGCACTTTATAAAAACAACCCGATGATGGAGATGCTCAGACAAGCAGACACATGCACTCTGGGAGAAGGGAGGGAGTGGATGATGTCAGAGTGGGCTGGCCCTCAGTTGTTGTTACGAAAAAATGCTTAACTATCTCTATCTTGCATGCGAGCTGCTAAAAGTGATCTCAGTCATCATCTCTCTCTCTCTCTCATTAACTGTGGGCACAGGCAGGGGCGAGCATTACGTGCACACTCTGTGTTTGTCAGTAAAAAATAATCAGAATGCATAAATGAAATGCCAGGTGCTAAAACTTTTCTGGGGCAGACCCCCCACGATGGCACCAGTTTACATCAATTTTATTCCACCAACAGTTTAAACTAGAAGTAGATTGTTTCTGAAAAAAATTATTCAATTTAGTCGTAGGAGCAATTAAATATACTATTAATGTATGTTTTATTATTTGCAATAAGAAAGGCCCCACCACCAGAAGTATAACGTCATGCTGTGTAAAACACTGAGCAGTATTCATGTATTTGGGATTGGTGTGTTCCAATATGTCAGATATTGTAAAGTTCAGTCTATCTTATGAGGCATAAAGTCCTACAAAGTGAGATGATTTGAATAAAAAGAGAGAATCAAAGTGAAGTTTGCTCAAATTGAATCAACTTCCTGATATCACTATTATATCTTCAGAATACCGATAAGCCATTAGCCACGTAAATAAGCTTGGCAATACTATTTTAAACTGGGAAAAGAGCTGCCTTTGCAATAAACTGTGGTTTTAAGCTTTAACTGTAGCATTGTTTATTAAACAGACACATGTAAAAGTAGCCTCAGTCTTCTTATCTTACTCTACAACCACGACAACAAGCACATTTCCCTCAACGTAAAGAGTTATTTTACAGAAAAGAAAGGATCAATAAACTATTAGCTCTGAGATACCGTTCAAGATGTTAAACCTCTGCTTTCATTTCCCTTTCAGTTACTTAACATCATTCACTTCCCTACCTACTGGCAGACTGATAAATAATACTTTTCATGCTATTTGGTGGATGTCTGTGTTTGAGTTCAGGGTATGGGAGGGTAGGGCAGGATATTGTGGAGTCTGATGAAAATGAAACAGACCTCAAACATCAGCTCATCAGACAACCACAGAGTGTAAAGGTCATCCCAAAGCTGTGTGATATTAGGAGTGGTCAAGCTGCAGGCAGACTCATTCATTTGTATTTGAGTATGAGCGGGGTAAAAGAACGTCTTTAAATACTTGCTTAGACTTAGAAAGTAAGTAATATTATGTTAAACCATTAAGTTACTTTACTACAACCAATGTCACTTTGTCAAGGTTTGTTAGGCATTTACAAAGTGCTCATCAGTTCTTTAAATGTTTATTTTTACCACCACAGCACAGTTTATTTTGGACCTCTGAAGTAACTCCCAAAACTGTTCATCTGGAGGCTGTGACTCCTCAGAAGAAACAAACGGAGAATAAGAGAGCGCACAGTGTTTCCTTTCCCTCTGATTTGTTTTTAGTATCTTTTTAAAGTGAACTGGGGTTTCTGAGTTGGCTGCTTCACACATGGTTTGGATGCAGGGACGAAGAGAGAGTGGGGGAGCCTTTGTGGGAGAAAACACTTGTATTTAATCATTTGTTTGACATCAGTAGCCTCTTCTTATTGACGTACTGCAAGAAAAAGAAAAAAGGACACATTTTGTTTCATGTCATGGCAGCAAAATTAGATCACATCAAATAAATGAATGGATTTGTGCATAAAGGTTAAGTATATTATTCATAATGGTTTATTTAGTGATATATACTCAAGTACTTTTCTGGCAATTTTGGGTGTATTTCTTAAATGTGACCTCTAATAGTTACATTTACTACTTGTAGGAGTAGAGAGTTGTAACAGCTGCTTCCTACATTCCCATGTTCACTTAACAAATCGACACATTAGTGCTTTAAGCTAAAAACATGTGTGTGTTGTGAAAACTAGTGTTTTAAAATTAACAATGTGTAGCCACATTTAGGCTCGTCGCTTACTCATGCCTTAACAATTTATTTATACACTGGTATATTCAACTGAACCCACATGTTGAACTGCTCTCGCTTGCATTTGCCGTAAAATCAGGAACTGCTGCTGATCAAGACGGCACGTGGAATCGAACACACATGCCAGTGTTTGCTGACTGAATAAGTTATGACGGGTTCTTTTACATAAAAAGTCTTTATCAATAAGTCTGAGACCTCCTTTCTATCTGTCAAGTCCACATGCATTCAATGCTCAAGTCTGTGTCTAAGTCTGAGACATCAGTGCTCCAGTCCAAGCCAAATCATGACTCCTATATATATATATATATACTATATTATATATAAACTCTTATGGCTTAAATCTTACTAGTATTCTTTCTTAGTACAGTTTCATTTTGGAGGAAGACTTTCTTAGCCTCCAACAGAGAGTCATACCTAATGTTCAGTTTCCAGGAACTCTAAAACTGTCATCAACTGTTCCTCCAACAAAATCTACGACTGTATTGGGCAACGATGCTTTTGCGAAATGCACCCTGAATGTTTTTACACTTTAGCTGTTTTTAATTGTGATGCATGTCTGTGAGCTTCTTGTTCAATGCTCTCTTGGCCTCATCATGCCTGTAATTTATTATTCTTCTCAGCCTGATTTTGCTGCTTCTCTATATAGATAGATGGATGGATGGATGGATGGGGAAATTTGTCAATGCGAAACACCACCTACCCTCCTGCAGCATTCTCTCATACCTCCAGTGCACAGATGCTTTGGTGGCCGTGGGTCAGGGAAGGCTAGCTGCTGCACGCAGAAGCCCATATGGGACAAGCACTGAGGAGGAACCAAAACTCAATAAACACAGCATTGGGGAGGGAGGGAGTTCAAGGGTGCGCTTGTCATGATGGAGGCTACAGTGAGCGCTCCAGTGGCTGCTGGGGTTTTGATGCTGTAATGTGAAACGGCTGGTGGAAAGAGGACTACAATTCCCCTCTTTGTCTGGTCTCCGCCTCAGCGTCACCCCTCTCTCCTCTCCTCAGCGGACCCTCACGTAACCGAACTCATCATCTCCCCTCTCCCCGTCTATCTCCTCATGTCTGCCACCCATCACGCCGCCTTGATCACTCGTTCCCACTCACGCTCGGTCTAGCGTTACCGTTTTCGCTTCACATCTTTCTTTGTTTTTGCTCTTTTCTCACTGTCTGCCATTTTATCTCATCATTTCATCAGAACAAACCATTTTGATTCCGTTCCTCGCTCCGCTGGTTCACGATAATATATCTCTTTAAGAAATTCCCCCATAAAACAACCTCACACCTGAATAAAATGCTGTGAATCTGCTATCTCATCCTCCCTTTTCTTCTCTTTCCTCTCTTTATTCTCTCTCAGTCTCCTGTAGTGTCTGTGGGCTTCGCCAAGTTTCATCCCAACCTGGTGGTGGGGGGCACTTACTCTGGACAGATCGTCTTGTGGGACAACCGCAGTCACCGCAGAACCCCCGTCCAGAGGACTCCTCTATCTGCTGCTGCACACACTGTAAGACTGTCTCTATTATGAATCTGACGCTCAATTGCAGTCCAGCACAACTGTGATTCAAAACAATCATTGATAAAGTTTGTAGGGCATGGCTGAAATTTGTAACTGCGATTTTAAAACTACAAATAGAACAAACCAAAGGTGTGTACATCTTTGTGATTAAAGTTCCTACGAGCCCTGTGTTTGTTTTTAACATTTTTACTGGCTAATTCCAGCTTATATAATATTAAAAATGCACAAATCCTCTTTCTTATGTGTAATTATAAGAAAGGATTCCAATTTAGTTAACTATGTTGATTATAGAAAGGTACCCCTACAAAAAAGCAATAATAAAAACTCACCATGGGCCCTGAGAAATGTATAAATTATAAATTGGATATATATAAATGACTAAAATAAGAAATCAAAAGATGAATAATGATTAACAATAACTTTTAGTTGTACCCTGAATGAAATGTGTCCCTGCTGTGATTGTAGTTAGAATTAGGAACAAAATGTAATATTAAAGTTTAATGTTATTTCATCAATGCATGACCATAGACTATATAATACATGGACGTAGTCTTTGTGAGGTCACCCATCTTTTTCCAGAGGTTTCAAAAGTATTCAAATTCATTACTGAAGTAGAAGTATAAATACTAGGGTTTAAAAAGACTTCTGTAGAAGTTGAAGTATCAACTCAAGCTTTTTACTCAAGTAAAAGTGTAAATGTACTGGTTTCAAAACTACTTAAAGTATAAAAGTAAAGTAATGTACGGGGAAACAAGCCATTAAGGACCAACGCTTAGGCTGCACCACAGGTGCCTTTAGTGCACTACCCTACCTCCTAAAAAAAAAACATTTTTCTAAAGGCCATAATGAATATAATGTTATATTAATATGTTAATGTATCATGTATATACTTATCATCCAACCACAATCAAATTCACTATATCCGGATGGCGCGATTTTATCGGGATAGGTTTTGGTTTGTTTGTGTGTTTTTTTGAACGATGACAAGCTGGAATTAAAAAAAAGCTGATATGAAATAGGAGTAACGAGGCTATTTTTAAAATGTAAGGAGTAGAAATTACAGATAATTGCGTGAAAATGTAAGGAGTAGAAGTAAAAAGTCGACTGAAAAATATTTACTCCAGTAAAGTATAGATACCCAAAATTTCTACCCAAGTAAGGTAACATAGTGTTTGTACTTCGTTACTTGACACCTCTGTCTGTGAAGCAGAGTTTTGAAGCCAATCGTTCGATATTAGAAATCTTGACTCAACATAACTTTGGTCAATCTACTACAAGGCAAAGACATGGAGTTGAGGCGGCCCTTCTCCCTAACAGCTACAGGATGACCACCTGTCAGTCAAGTCAGCTGTGCCTCTAATTAGGCAAAACTCATAAACTTAATAACTTCTAAAGTACTGAGTTATAAAAAATCCCCCCCTGTACAGTGTGTGCCAATAGAGATTTGAGGTATTCAGCCTAAGATCATTTTTTGTACCAGGCTGTAAACATGTTTATTTTTGCTGTAATGATCAGCTTCTTTGAATGGGTGTGTATGTGGACTCTCTCGGAACAGCAGTGTTAAGCACTTCTGTATCTGCTTAATTTCTCACGGCTGGAGGTTGCCACTTGGGCATGACCAGCAGCTTTATGACACACACACACACACACACACACACACACACACACACACACACACACACACACACACACACACACACACACACACACACACACACACACACACACACACACACACACACACTCTTGACCTGAGCGGTCAGATTCCAGTCAGCTCTGTTCAGCTGCATCAGTGAATTCACAGACCTTCCCATAATTACTGACTGATGTACTGTACACAGTAATATCCTCAGACCAGGGGGGCAGAGCCTCAGAAGGCTGCAGACACACACATGTCTACATGCCATCCTCGCTGTAGGTTTAAACTCCAATAATGAAGCCGTCGTTTTCATTCTCTCCAGCCAGCCAGCTAGCATGCTGCTGATTACTGAATGGATTCTTTGTGCTGGCGGGTACACAAATCAATTACTGCCCAGTAGTGACATAACGCTTTCACACACTGCTGTGGGTTTGCAGAGCAGCGCATGTCCGACTGCATGGTGCTATGAGCTGTCTGTGAGCTGGTGGTACATAAAGTAGCTGATTATGTCATGTGTTTGAGGGTAAAATTTCATTATCGTCGCCACACTAAGCTTAACAGTCGTTTTTTTAAATATAAGAATGTTGAATTATGGAAGTATTTGATGTTACAGCAGAGCTCTGTGTTTACTTTACAGTGTAGCTGCCAAATGTGCAAATATTTTATGCTTCTGTAGCCTGTTGAATTATAAGGGTGTGTATCTGCACTGATCTCATCCATTCATGGCTTTATCTCTTTCCTTGTGTAGCATCCAGTGTACTGTGTTAACGTGGTGGGCACCCAGAACGCCAACAACCTGATCACTGTGTCTACAGATGGCAGGATGTGCTCTTGGAGTCTGGACATGCTGTCACAGCCACAGGTACACAGCACTGTCATCTCCAACAGCACTTTAACACTCAAACACACTGGTGTCAACATGTTAGTACGGGATAACACATGTACCATAACTCACATTACAGCATCACTTTTGTGTGTGTGTGTGTGTGTGTGTGTGTGTGTGTGTGTGTGTGTGTGTGTGTGTGCGTGTAGGAGACCATGGAGCTGGTGTACAATAAATCTAAACCAGTGGCGGTGACAGGCATGGCTTTCCCCACAGGAGACGTTAACAACTATGTGGTGGGCAGTGAGGAGGGCACTGTGTACACTGCATCCAGACATGGCAGGTAGGTGGACTCATATGCATATGAACAAAACACTGCAAATCTGTGTTCGATCACTTGTAGTTTTTTTTCTTTTATACGTCACATGTAGCCAGCCAGCACACTGATTTTTCTCGTACATTTTGTACATTGAAGTGTTTTTTTTTTACCTGTGTTTCAAAATAATCAACATAAGAAGCTCTTCTCAGAATTCAAGTTGTTTTAAAATTTGATTGATTATTTCCTCTCAATTTGCGGAGTTGATTGTTTCACTTTGAAACAAAGCTCCCTTGCTGTGCTGTAAATTTACTTCTGGCATCCCCAGTAAGGTGCAAACAGCTTCACTGATTCAAACAAGTTTAGATAACTAAAACACTGAGGAGATGAACTGTGCAGTTATGTATATTAGGGCTGTCAACAAATATTCTATATTCGAATATATATTCGAATATAAAAAAAAACGGAGATTCGATTGTGAAAATTAATATTCCACTGTGGAAAAAAAACACATCAGCGGCTGCTTTGCGAGTGGGCGCACTGCATGACGGGTCAGGGACAGGTCACAGGAGTCACACATGCACAGCGTGAAGCAGACGGCAGAGAGAAATCTTTCCGTCCCCGGATCCTCAGTGCGCTCTGAACGCGTCTTTTTCTCCGCTGGGAATATAGTGAATAAAAAGAGATCGGACCTCTTCACATGTGAACTGTCTTCTTCACATGTGGACTGTCTTCTTCACATGTGGACTGTCTTCTTCACATGTGGACTGTCTTGTGTTTTTGGCAAATAACCTGTCCGGCATAAGACCCTGCATTGACAGTGGACTAAAAGAGCCAGACAATCAGTGACACTGGGATAAAATGCAGTTTTTCCTCTCTTTTTTTATACTAGCGCCAAGAATGTAAGTGGACTACTTTTTCGTTTTTAACTTTAACTTCAGTTAATGTTAATATTTGCTTGAATCACTGAATGAAGCCTGCCTATATTAGGGACAAGAGTCGGGACCTTTAATTGCTCGCACAAGTCTTGTTCAGCACTCACTCAGCGCATTACGCACAGAGAGGGGAGGGGGGCTAGCAAGCGAGCGAGATGTCTACAGTCTTAAAAGTGTTACGGTATAGACCATTAGGTCATTTACTTGTTTTGTAATGTGTAGGTATGTTTTAGCCATGTGAAATCTGAAATCTCCTTGTATTAGTTTGTCCACCTGTTATTGAAATAATGCGCAAATATAGATATTAGAATGGTTCGAACCTATGGTTTTTTTTTAGAGCGAATATTCGATTGTCATTTTGGAGCAATTTTGACAGCCCTAATGTATATCCCTGCTATGTGTCTGACCCTCTCAGTAAGGCTGGTATCTGTGAGATGTTCGAGGGCCACCAGGGACCGGTGACCGGCATCAGCTGCCATGGCGCCGTGGGCACCGTTGACTTTTCCCACCTCTTCATCACCTCCTCCTTCGACTGGACCGTCAAACTCTGGAGCACCAAGGTATGGTGTTGAAGAGAGGAGGAGGTGTGTGGGGGTCTGATTGTGGACCCTGAGAGGTTGTAGACAGAGAGAAAATGTGTGTGAGGGAGAGCTGGTTGCAAGTGAGAGGGGGGGAGCTGAGTACTGCAGATGAGTAACGTGTTGGGAATTCAGTTCTTTTTTTACCTCTTGTGTCACTGTGTGTGGGTTTGAGAGGGGGGATCTGTTGCTAGGTGTGTCAAAAACTGTAAGGGTGTGTGGTAAAGTGATTGAGTGGTAAAGTCACAAAATTAGCTCAAAAAAAGTCCTTATGACGTCACTCCTTATTTCCATGTAGAGCCCTGATTATCTTACCTGAGTTTCGCCTGTCAGGTGTTCTAATGATCATATACATTAGATACTGCAAAACAGGTCTACAGCTAATACTGCTGAAGACAGCTGGATGTCTTAACTTTATCAGAGGACGGTATTCCTGAGTCAAAGCTCAGGTAACAACTGCCCTTCATATAAAAATAGAAAATGTATCACTTGAGGACAAAGAACAGTCACAGATGAGGTGTAAATATGATGATTAGGCGATAGAAATCAGATAGAATCAGATCAATTTCTCATAATGGCAGCTCTTCATCAAATCTTAAACACCATGCATCTCAGCAAGTTTGACTCACTCAGTCACTCAGACACACGCTGAAGGCTCGCCCTCCTCCTCCTCCTCCTCCTCCTCCTCCTCCTCCTCCTCTCTGGTTTTTAAGTGACCTCGTCCACTCCAGGCTTTTGTTCTCCTTTCAAACCGATGTGATGAATTCCATTTGGCAGCATTTCAGTGGCAGTGAAAAAGCAAACAGTGGCTTTTTCTGCCATAGTGGGCGTTGGAGAAAAGAAAAGTTGGCTTATTCATTAAAAGAAACTTTTGCAGGGCAGTGCAGTGAATTTATTCTGAGGTACGCACAAGAAAAGAGTCAGATAAAACAGGATTATAAGATATTTGATTGTGAAACTCCTTGAGCGGAGTTGAAATGAAGGTGAAAAGAAAGCGGTGTGAAGGATTACATTTTGCAGAAGTAGCAGTCCAGTTGATGCAATGAGAAGGGGAGGAGGCCACAGATAAAATACGTCACAGGCAATAGTAGAGGTGAGGCTGACGTTGAAGGACAGCAAGATCAACATGAGCAAGGTGTTGAAAAGCAAACACAGCCAGAAATCAAACAGAGTCCTTTTCAATATGAGGGAAATACATAATGCATATTGAATAATACTGGAGATTTATTCAGGATCTAGTTACAGTGTTCATGCTTGGCTGCTACAGGCTGTAAAACAGTCTGATGAATTTTAGCTCATGTTTGCATGCAGCTAGTCCGTAAGTCTTGTGTGAAGACTCCCGCGACACATATTAAAACACATTTCTGTGGACTTTCATCAGACAAGTGTGTTATTTTTCAGGATTTGGGAATTCCCTTTTCCTTTGAGGGGCACCGCAGGAATGTGTCTGTCTCTTATCCCACATAACCCATATTTGTGTGTGGGCAGGCAGGATACCTGGGTGTGTGTGTTCACACCTCATGGGCACCTTAAGCAAGCTGCCTTTGCTTACTTAAAATCCCCTCGAGGTTTGCCTCCAACCCAACTGTTTCACTCACACACACACACACACACACACACACACACACACACATACACACACACACACACACACACACACACACACACACACACACACACACACACACACACACACACACACACACACACACACACACATCTGCGCTCACAGTTTCATAAAAAGCTGTTGTACAGAAGTCTGCTGATGTTTTCGCACTCAGCGACGCAAATGTTGTGGTTAGTGAAAACATTCGGAGTCGTCCAGAGAGTGAAGACGTCCTGACAGCTGGGAGTGAGTTTAAGATTGTGTGTGACTTGAGCCATGTCGTGCCCTTGATCCCAGAACCAGAATCTTCTAGGTGAATGAAGAGTAATCAGTCCACTGGAAATCATTAAAGGCAAGCATCACTGCCAGCTCAGATGATTGTTGATGAATGTTAATAATTCAAGAGTGAAAATGACATCTGGATCTTGAGTGAATGACTTTGTTTTCTTTTTATGAGCAGTCAGTAAGAATGTCTTATTCAGGCACAACACTTGAGTCCCATCAGTGTGTTGTTTTTAAATCTAGAGTGAAGCTATCAAACTATGGAGATGTTTGTGATGTAGATGCAACCACAAGAGAAATGAACTGGCTTGAGATGGTTTGGATCTCTCTTTAAGTCCGAGCGATGAAAGGTTTTAGGTGATGAATATCAACACCGGCTCAGAGGACTCGACTTTAAGTACATTTTTGTTCGATTCAGTCGATATTTCCTCTCAAACCAAAGTCTTTGAAGGTAAGATTTTGATTTAATTATATATTGTTTTCAGTCACGTAACCAGCGCGGACATCTGGGGGGCAAAGAGAGCTTAGTCAATTGATGGCTTCCTCTAGACACTCAGCTGCAGCATGGGATTGTTAAGTTTCCATCACTTCAGGATGTAGTTTATTTATATCACCTGAAAACCACAGACAAACAGAGAACAGCATCTTTAAGTTTTGGGTACACGCCACCTTTAAACCGCAAAACTATTTCAATCACTCAAAACAGCTGAGTCCTTGCCAGAACCTCACTGCTGTGATGCTTACACTTATATCTAGGTGAGAATCTTTCCC
Source organism: Notolabrus celidotus (assembly GCF_009762535.1). NCBI lineage: Eukaryota > Metazoa > Chordata > Actinopteri > Labriformes > Labridae > Notolabrus > Notolabrus celidotus. The sequence continues at coordinate 14,399,850 of NC_048287.1, read as the reverse complement.
TTTACACTGCCGTCTGGATGAAAGTTTCTTGAAACACGTACAGCTATATGCTGCTCAATGACACTCCCTCCAAAAAGTTCACTGTCAAGTGCTCACTCTAAAAATGACCCTTCCCCTCAGCTTACCTAAGACCACTTTATCACCACAAACAGTGACATCAGTGTTTATCTACCTTTAGCTAGTCTGCTAGTGATGTCAACAAGTTACAGCTGGAGTTGTTTACATCAGTCCAGGAACAATCTGGGGCCTAACATTGATAGAGAATGATACTGACTCTGATACAATTAGTTACATTCATTGCAAGTCACAAAGAACAACTTATAATATATTTCGACAAATTTTAGTCATGAACTACTCCAGACATTCAAATTAAGTTAATACATATTTTTTAAATGAAGTAGGACAGATACATCCTCTTACGTCCCCTTTAAGTTATTGTTGTATGTGTGTTTATGTGCAAAACTTAGCAGGGCCAGATCTTGAGTGCTGTTGTCTCAGAGCAGCATTGCCGCACTGCTTTTTCAATACCCAGAGATTAAATTAACCCCTGCAGATATACAGTATATTGTTTGGCCTATACAATCAGGCTTTTTTTGTCTGCTTGCCGTTGTCTAACTCTCACTGACTCCAACAGAAACTTTAAAAAAAGATGTGCCTGTCACGATGGGAGAAACTGAGGAGGACCCATGTGCAGAAAAATAAAGATTTAAATAATTACAGAACGAAAAGGTAAAAACTTACTAAAAACATCCAAGACCTAAATCCAAAGGAAAACACTGGGAACACTGGGAAAAAGAAACACACACACACACACACACACACACACACACACACACACACACACACACACACACACACACACACACACACACACAGAGTAATTAACACAGGTGTAGGACACAGGACACAGGTGAAACTAATCAGGTTAATCAAAAAAGGAGGGAAACACACAAGGGCAGGAAGTAAAACTAAAGTGGAAACACAGGGATCACGAACTACAAAATAAAACAGGAAACACAATAGACCAGACTAAAACACAAGAAAATACACAAAGGACTACAACAAAAGACATTGATCACACAAAGAAGACGAAAGATAACATAATACAGACAAAAGACAGGGAGGAAACGCAAGGCAGAAACAAAACTAAAGATCAACTCATGAGGAGTTCAAAATAAAGCTGTGCTCAAAAACGATGATAAGGATCAATGTTTATATTTTGTATCAAGATATTGTATCATTGATCAGATAATTAATAAACTGATATCTACAGATTCATCACAATACATTTATTTTGGGGTCAATATCCAGAGCTTTAAAAGCTTAATTTAACTTGTATTCATCCTTTCTTTGTCTCATCTGCATAAGATAAATCAGCTGGTGTTCCTAGTGATGATTTCCAGTTCAAACCAGATAAAAGCTCAGCAGCACCTCAGCACAGGAAAGATAATGACAAGCAGTTTCTCCACGTGCGGCGCCACAAGGATTAAGCCTCATTTTAAGATTACTTTTAAGACTTGTTGCTGCAGATTATTCACTAAAATTACCTTATTTAGGACGGGTAGATTATGGACAGACTACAGTAAAACAGTACTTTGCATTTTGAAAAGTGGGTAGACACAGGCAGGGTTTTGCTCCTTCAACTCTAATGGCCCAATGCATCAAGAATACCTGTCAAAAAAGAGAGCTTCAGATTGCGTCAGAGCATTTGTCTGAGAGGGAAGATAAACATAAAAAATACAACTTTGTTTTCAGAGATACTCAAAAGCTAAAGGATGAGTAAATGAGTGTAAAAGTTATGAAGCAGGACTAAAACAAGGAGAGGACAAGAGAGAGGGAGAGAAGATAAACAGGAATCACTCAGCTGATCGAAAGCTCAACCTGTGAGATGGAGTTAAACGACCTCTGCTGTCACCCGCAGGCTGGAAAACAGGTTCAATCGAGGCTTGAAATTGGTTTGACTGTTTGTTTGTGTTTGTGTGTGTGTGTGTGTGTGTGCCTCGCCATCTGTCTGCAGGTCTCACAGCCTTTCAGAACAACTGTGGAGTGAGAGAGTAAAGGTGATGGAGAAAAAGAGAAGGAATGAGAGGAGGTAGAGGAGAGAGAGAGGGGGACTACATTCCTTTATTTGCTCCTCCAGCCAACCTGTCTCCTCTCCTCCTCCCCTCCCACTCTACCTGTCAGGAATGCAGTTTGTAAGCCTGTGGAATCCTAACAGCAGCTCTGAGACACACACATACACGCGCACACACACACACACACACACACACACACAGAAACGCAAACACGCATTGGTATTAAACTAAATTCCCACACTTCTTTCATTTGCAGTAGCCTTTAGCCTTCAGTCGACCAACAGTCAGTGAACCTTCACTCTCTGAGGCCTGTGTGTAATGCAGTGCATGAGATCAATATAACATACCATGCACATACATACAATCATGGTGTCTGAGGGAGCAGAGGCTGCATTTATCCTACAGTGTGTGCATGATTTTGTTCCTTTTTCAGGCTTTTACAGACCGAATTTACTCTCATAACCTCCGTCCCTCATGTGGAGTGACTACAGTATTAAAATGTCAAAATATTGGGCGCTGCTGGCCTAGCGGTCTAAGCTCCACATACAGTCCTCGTTGCAGGGGTCGCGGGTTGGATTCCCGGCCGGTCGACCATTTCCTGCATGTCTTCCCCCACTCTCTACTCACCACATTTCCTGTCTCTCTTCAGTTGTCCTATAAAATAAAGGAAAAAAGGCCAACAATATATATATATAAAAAATGTTTTAAAGTTGAAATACTTTAAGGCTGTTTTCAAGACATTTGATTTCAGTAACTTTACAGATTAAGAAGTCAGCCTCAGATATTTCTTGTTTTTGCTCATAGATTGGCCAATGAGCAGAAAGAAAATGATGAACAAAATGTCAAAGATGTGTTTCAGGTATAAAACTGTATAAAACACGGACGCAGACTCAGTAACATCCCCCATCAGTCTCCAAAGAGGTGTTATGACGCCCAGTGACGGTGGTGGCTATGTTGGAAATGCTGACATGAACTAACTTCTGACTAAACTGGAACAGCAACAACACTTAGTCACTTAGTCAATTCAACCCCGAGCCTAATCACACATACTTCCACATAGTGCTTAGCCTTGGTATAATCAAAATAGATGAATTATAAAATAATTTGTTCTCTGCTCAAATGTTACAGTACCAACGATATTTTTGAACCAGGATGTTTAATTCCACTCTAATTATGGGCATTTTAATCATAGACTGTATAATTAATGGACGTATTATCCGTGATGTCACTCATCTGTTTCTGAGGCACTGTTTTGAAGCCAATAATCGGCAGGAGCATATTGGAAATGCTGAACTCAACCTTGCTGCTGTCAAGCTAGTGTGAGGTAAAGAGGCGGGCACCTCCAGAATGACTTCATTTATAAACACCGGAGGTTGCTGCTTGGATTCAGCTGAACAAAACAGGGAGAGCACTGGCTGTTATATTTCAAGTGTAGAACTTTTCAAACCTTGTGTATGCAGAAAGATGACTTTTAGCTAACTTTTTTTTTTGTCAGATAATGTTTTATGCTCTGTTGATATTGCTAAGGGCCTTTCAAAATTCCAGGATCATCATCTTCAAACATGCGCACATTCATTTCCAGCGCCACTTCCTCTTCGTCCATTGTCCACCCTTCCTTCTTCTCACATCTCCATCTCTTCCCATCCCTCTCTCTGTCTCTCTGTGTCTCTCAGACAGCTGTTGTGTTGAGGTTACAGTACACCTTGTGGAGGGGCCCTCCCTTTCATCTCTCCCAGCGGTTTTATGGCGCTGTGTGAATGTGCAAGGCTTTTTAATTAGGCTCTGCACCCAGACAGGCCCCAAGGCTGAGGCAGCGCCACTCTGTCTGAAGCTTGCTCACTCCCTCTCTCCATTCCTTCCCTCTCTCTCTCTCTTTTCTTTCAATCTCTAGACTGTCATCCACTGTAATCCCCAACTCTCTCTCTTTTTTCCTCTGCAGTTTTTTCTTAGTGATAGATCTCTTCTCTTTCTGTCTTTCAGCACAACAAGCCTCTGTACTCATTCGAGGACAACGCAGACTATGTGTATGACGTCATGTGGTCGCCTGTGCACCCTGCGATCTTTGCTGCCGTGGATGGCATGGGCCGCTTAGACCTGTGGAACCTCAACAACGACACAGAGGTATGTGCGTGTGAGAAAATAGGTCATTGTGGGCGTGTTTCTGTGTCATCTTTTTGTGTGTTGACGTGAATGTGTGCTTTCCTCGGGGCCTGTTGTTGGGTCTTGGCCCTGAACCGCACAACCAAACACCCAAGACTTTTCCCTCCCACCACCAGCCCCTCCACATCCCTCTGTACACCAACACACACATGCACAACAAAATCCAATATTCCCCCGTGGGCGTTTCCCGTAGATCTTGCTTTAAATCACACTTGGTGACATCTCTCCACCCAGACGTCCCGCTAACATTCCTGCAACCTCTGTCCAATGCTCAGGCAGCCTCAGGACCCCGCCACCTCCTCTCATCTGCCTCCCACACTGTCCCATCAGTGAAGTGTACACATGTGCAGGAGACCTCAGTCCTCAGTCCAAAGCTCAAGATGAGAGTAATAACATGAGAACTTTTCTCAGTGCTGTTATTATTAAGAAGGGGGCAACTGAGGCCACAGTGGGAAGATTAACCTTAATTTCAATTCCCCAATTTGTTTGAAAATATTGAATGAAATGTATCTAAAGTAAACTGTAATATCAAAGAGATTATTTATCTTTTTCAAAATAGAGACAATCTTGACTGATGTTTGTTTCGATCAAAGAAATGTCCAAATAGCTGTAATTACTTGTTGATTGAAGGAATAATTAACCTTTTTTGAAGAAAAACAAGAAGCTAATTAGCTATCTTGCTACTTGTTACGAAGATTGTCACCACCATAGGCTGTATTTCACTATGGATGACACGCCCCCATCCCCTCCCATCGTGTATAATGAAGCTAAAAATACAACTTCAGCGGGTGCTGACATTTTTCACTGGTGATATTTTGGAGCATTGGTAACAGCGATCTGGCTGGTGGAGCCTCAGGATTGATGTCATGCCGCTTCTGCAAACCAAAGCATACATTTTACTTACCAATGAAACGTCAAAGATCCCTCAGGTGGATCCACTTCAGGACAGATCCTTGTGTTGATCTGAAATGGACACTCACAGTTCTAGAAAGTTCACTGACCCTTGTGTTAGTGTTTATGTTGTCTTTCTCTGTTCCACCTCTACCTTGTTAGAGACCACAGGAGCTGTGTTTCTTAACAGCTGTTAATCATGATTTCACATCCCTTCTTATTAGCCTCAAATAACTCTTTAAAACTAAAGTCTAAACTGTCATAACAGACATCATGTTTGAGAATTATTTTCTTCATGGGTATTTTAATCTTCCAGTTTGATCCATGCCCCTTCAGTTATAATAGAATAAATAGGCTTTATGACCTTTAATGCAGCCAGTTATCAAGGAGAGCTTTTTTTCTTTATTTATATTTTGGGGCTTCTTTGCCTTTATTGGATAGGACAGCTGAAGAGAGGCAGGAAATGTGGGGAGTAGAGAGTAGGGGGTTGACGTGCAGGAAATGGTCAACCGGCTGGGAGTTGAACCGGCGACCTCTGCAACGAGGACTATAGCCTCTATAAGTGGGACACTTAGACCACTAGGCCACCAGTGCCCCATCAAGGAGAGCTTTAAATATTTTGTCTTCACTTCATGGGAGCTGTCATGCCGTCCCCCTTTTCACAGTCTATAGTTAACTGTCTTATGAGTGTACAGTAAGTACGCAGCAAGAAGAGAGTTAGCGTAACAGCTTGTCTGGCTTTGTCCAAAGGTTTAAAATACATCTGACAAACCCTCTGAAGCTCTCTTAACACCACTTTCTGTTAAGCCTAAGTTTTATGTATGAAAACTTTTGAGCTCTTTGGTGCCTGTCTGTTGTTTTGGTTATTACAGAAGTATTTTACTAAGACTGTGTTTTTTCTTTTTAGAGGAAGAAAAAGTTGCAGTCTAAAGTCTGGGTCTGAAAACCTCACTTTTTTACAACTTTGATTGTGGGTTTCAAACCTTTGATCACTCAGGTAAAAGTAGGGATAAAAGGGTCCTTCATTCTCCTGCTCTCTTGGTTTCCATGGAGACAACACCCTCAGTGCCTTCAACCTTAATACTAGTCTGCGTCAGATGCTCTCCTCTTTTTCTCCATAATGATCTTCCACTCTTCTTCTTTTCTCGTTCTCTCACAGGCCTGTCCTCATAAAATTCACATCTCATCTCCCTGGATTCTAAGTCACATCTCATGTCTGTCATGTCTCGTCTCGTTTTAACCGCATCTTCCTCCCTCATTGATCCCATCAGTAGCTTTTTCCCTCTGCAGCACAGATGCAGAGTTTCCCATGATTCCCTCAACAGCAGCCTTTTCAGCGACAGAGGAAGAGTTCATTATCGACAGCCTAACTTGACTAACAATGTGCTTTATGAGAAACATTTGCTCTGGGAAACACACACACACACACACACACACACACACACACACACACACACACACACACAGACCAAACACACAAATGGATGTACCAAACACATGCAACACACATTCCCTCATGCACACTAAGGCTAATAGCAACAGACTTCCATTGTTGCCATCATATTAAAAACACAGTCATAACGACACTAACGGAGCAGTGCAGCTTGTCTGGTTCTCATTTCCAGTACACACACACACACACACACACACACACACACACACACACACACACACACACACACACACACACACACACACACACCACGCACAATATACACATACACACACACACAGCCAATTTAAAGCGCTCAGTTCAGATCCACTCGGGCGGAGCGGGGGAAGCTAGCAGGCTAATGGCAGTCAGTCTGTGGTTAGCACTGCTTTAAATACACAGCAGCTCGGTGTGTGAGGCGACATGATGCCAAGGCCTCTGTCTCCACTGGTGACATGTGTCAGACTCGCCCGCCACTTGTCAGGAACAGTTTATGGAAACACTCCACATGGTTTTAGGCTTTTTAAAAGGTGCAACACCAGCATTGCTGTTTACTAAAAAGAGCTTCAGGCACAACAGCAAACATGGACTACATTATTTTACAGTAGACGTCCTGGTGTGAGTCAGTAAAATTTGATTTCATTGTGTTTTGTTGGAAATTATTTGTAACAGAACCTCAACTATTCACATCCAGATGTATGTAAGCACTGTGTATATATGAAGAACAGCTTAATTCAATAATGACCTTTTTTTCGATGCTTAATTTTTTCATCCCCAAGGTACCAACTGCCAGCGTGACCATCGAGGGAGCTTCAGCCCTCAACAGAGTCCGTTGGTCATCTGGAGGGAAGGAGGTGGCTGTGGGTGACTCAGAAGGCCGAGTCTGGATCTATGACACTGGAGAGGTAGAGATTATAATCATGTAATGGACATTGATCAAATCATACAGTAACCATATGTAATACATACTCTACATCTGAAAACATAATCTCTTTTTGGCACAGAGAGAGTGAACCCTCACTCTCATTAATGTTACCTTATAGAATATTAATATTTGGTAGCTTCATGTGGTTGAATTATAAACTGGGGAGTACATATTTGCTGGATTCACTTTGGGCGCTGTGAGGCCTGCAGCTGGTGTTTCTTGTGGGCTTCAGTGTTAGACAATCAAGATTTAATTACTCCAGAGGTGCCAAAGCATGAGTGAACGACAGTGACCAGTGTTATTAAGTCACACTACAGTAGATCTATGGATGTTAGTGCCTCAGATCAGAGTTGTAAGTGTTGCTCACTCATCAGTCACACTTCATCTGTTTCCTGATTTTGTGTCATGTGGAAGGAAAACCTGCAAAGAGAGGAATAATGTTTGTAACTGTTACTGAGTCATGCTTTTAAAACATATATGCATGCTTTCTCTTTGATGTTTAATGTTTATTTTTCACCAATGACTTTGGTCAAAAGACATGTTCTATAAGAAAGTGCATTTATTTCACAGTAAAACCTCCACATGCACCACAACCGATCATTTCAGGTCTTTTAGCTCTGTATGTTTACCAAACTGTCAGCATCCCCATGAATGTATGTGTTTGATTTTTGCCCCGCCCTCTTTGTGTCGCTGTAAAATATCCTCCACATGACTCTGCCATCACCACAAAGCGGCAAACCACCCTGCCTGCTCCTCGTATGTTCTCTCAAGCTCAGAGCGCTCTGGTTAGGATCCCCATGTGAGGGCGAGTTAGCCTAGCCGCTCAGCTAATTTTAGCATCATTTTGTCGTGTGGTTGGTTGGAGGGAGGCTTGGCTGAGCTGGTGGCTTCCGCGCACCATGGCTGATGGTAACGAAGAGTCATCAATAAAAGAGAGCAGGGTTGAAGGTTTTATGACCCTGAGGACATGTGTGTGTGGTACAGGGTTCACTTCTCGAGAAATCCCCCCCTCCCTCACGTTGCTAAAACGAGGAACAGCATGTGAATAAAAAAAAAATACATTGAACTGTTCTGAGAAGTTGGGAAAACATCAGTGTTATTTTATTTGCTACAAATAAGTTCAGTGTTATTTATCAGCAGGGATGGCAACTGTTTTGATTTGTCTGTTATTGGTGCTGAAAGTCCAAATAGTAAAACATAAGTGTTTCAAGGTCGGGGATTCAGCGCTGATCCACAACGTGAAAATTTAGGACCCGCTGCTTTAAAATCACCAGCACATGAAATCCAACAGAGTTTCTCTGACACTCGAGCTTCTTGCATTTTATTCAACAGCTGCTCACTCAGTCACTATGAGCAGCATATACATGATCTCCTGGCTGAGCCCCCTGCTGTGGCCAGCACAGCTCTGTGGGGGGTTTGAGTAGGGGGGGGTTCAAAATGGCTGCCTCCCTCCTCCTGGTTCCTGTTTAATTACAGCCTGGCCATGCAAAGCGGTTGCAGACAGCTTGGGTGGCGGCCGCGGCTTCTGTCCCACTCATTCTGACTCCCACAGAGAACAACTCAAGGTCGACACTTAAAGAGGAACAGTGTTCAGTGTGACTTCCTGCATTAACTCTTTACTGGTGGTGTAGCTCATGATCGATTTTAGCTTTGTGAGCAGTGTGGCCCGACCAAAATATATCAGAGACTACTTGAGGTATTGTAATGGAATTTATAGAAGACATTCATCGTCCCCAAGGGAGGAATCAGAATGAGTTTAATGAACTTCTCATTATTCCGGAAGCGGGACTGTGCGATTGAGGATTGTGATTGAGCTTTTGAATTAATTAAAATTATTTTTGGTCACCCATTCATTGTCCCCAGAGGATTAACGGTATGACTCTAAAGGCTTCTAGTTTTTCCTTAACTCCAATTTCTTCTAGAAAATGAGAGGCTACAGTCCTCGTCACAGGGGTCGCCGGTTCGATTCCCGGCTGGTCGACCATTTCCAGCATGTCTTCCCCCACTCTCTACTCCCCACATTTCCTGACTCTCTTCAGCTGTCCTATAAAATAAAAGGCCAAAAATCTAACTTAAAAAAAATAAATGATACCTGTAATATTTCTTTTAGGTATATTTTTTCAGAATTTATCTTTTTAGCATTATTGAAGAATAAATTTCATGCCAGTTAGAAAATAAGAAAATTAATATTAATGCTTCATAATAAAATTATTCCAACTGTAATTCATAATTGTGAAAGAGAAAAGAATAATAATTTGATAAAACATTAAATTCTGACATCAAAATCTGACTTTTTCAGAGGGTATGGTTTTATTTCATATTCTTGACTCAGAGCAAAACTTTGAGTTTAATCTCATTAGCTCGTGTTGACTTATTATTTGTATCACTTATCTTAGAACACTGAGGTATATCTCACAATATTTGATCACTTATAAAATAACTCTTTAAAATCAGCTTTTTAATCTTAGAATTCTGACTTTTGACTTATTAAAATAATGTATTATGTACATTTCTAAACGGTGACTCACCTTGGAATATTATTTCTCTAAAGGTGAAAGATTTCACCTGATCTGTTCTCTTCCACTCCTTAAAATTGGCTTCTGTTAATTGTTAGTAAGTTCATCTTGAAGAAAAATGTAACTGGTGACCCTCTGCTACTGTTGGCAGTAACAATATCAGAAATCTATAGAGCTCTGTTACCTAGCAACATCGTGAGGTGACACATATCATACAGGTGTGTCCAGTCACCTCGTAATGCCATGTTCTCTGTTTCTCTGATGCTCCTCACAGCTGTCACTGGCTCACACAGATGACTGGGGGCGCTTTGCTCGCACCTTGATGGAGATCCGTGCCAACCGTGCGGATGGCGAGGAGGAGGGGCCTATGGAGCTGGCTTCATAGAGCAGGAATCCAAACCAAAGCAGAGCGATTCAGACGCCTGGTGTGCTTTTATCGGTGTCACTGTAGCATGAGTCCATCACTCACTTCAGTTTGGTTTCCTCACTTTTATGTGCAGTTCATGTCAGGTCCAAACAAAGCCAAGCTTTCATTGTATTTCTGCATTGACTGTCTGTTAATGGATAAACTGTTTATCTTCACTAAGTTGTCAAATGTTATTTGTTTATATGTTGACGTAAAATCACGTCTTGCTTGCATTCTGTGAGCCTGCAGTATTTACAGTGGCAGTCTTATAGCCTTATAAAGTCCTGTGTACTGTAACAATGCTTTGCACTACTGTGAAAATTAAGCAGGGTCCATAGACTAGTCATGTATTGTTTACAAACTGTTATGTTCACTTTATGTTGTGCTTCCTTTCTCTGTACTATGATGCCTGCATGCAACACATTCCTGAAACACTACAGATGCATAAACATGAGAGTTGGTTGTGATGGTGAAGTTTTCTTGTGTGTCGGTGTGTGAGGGTGTCAGAAACTTTGCATTTTGTTGTTTTGAAATGGAGCAGCCATTGTTTATTATTAATGAAATGTAACGACTATCAAGAGGTATGTTGTATGCGGAGTGCTCACTGTCAAACCTGCTGTGTTTACTATTAAAGCAGAGCTCATCAACTGCTGTGTGGCTTTTTTCTTGCAGCATTCAAGATGAAACCAAGCGGCAACCTCCAGTCTAAAAATATGAGTCCAAGTGCTAAAAACTGCAGTTCATCAAGGATCCGCTTGAGGCTGGCATTGGAAGTACCGGAAACCACATACACATGAATGGGAAAAAGACGATCTTTACAGCGGAAATAAATATGTTTGCCTGGTACAAAAGACAAGTGTAGTCTGGATAGCTCATTTCTCGATCAGCTCACACCGCCGACGATTGGCCTCAAAACAGCTCTTTAGAAACAGATGGGTGACGACACGGATCCTACATCCATATTTTATACAGTCTATGGATGAAACGCCAGCACACATTAAGTTTGTCTTTAGTCTCAACACACTACAAATGTGCAGTTTTACATCTTTCATCTGCAAGCATTAAACCTTAAAACCATGTCTAACAACAGTAAACAATGAACAGTCTGAAAGCTAGACTTTCATATTTTCAAACATCCCTATATATAGATAATATTCTCTCTTTTTTTCTCTCTTCTTTCATGAAGGTGGACAAGTAGGGGGTAGTTGTGTGTACAGGCTAACCTGGTAGGGCTGATCTCTAGCCCAAGCAGGCTGCTCGCCCTGACTCTGCCTTCCATGTCTTCTTCCTGACATTTCTTTATGGATGCTTCTTTTTGTTTTCTGTCTCTCCTCTCATGAGAGTCAGGGGGTAGAAGGAGGTAGAGCGTACAGGCTTAGGGATGAACTCTCGCCCAAACAGGGTGCTCGCCCTGACTCACTAATATAGAGAGAAGTGGTTCTAAAACACTGGAGCCAACTTGCGAGCCCCCCAGGGTGTCTGCACTAAAGGGAGGTGCCTACTTGGTTGTCGGGGACATCAGGGGTCATGTGGTAGGTCATGTATCTTATTATTAGTATAAAAATATTGAATTAAGGGCATTATGGGATGGATGTTTCACTAAGCACTTAACCTTTTTATTAGAGCTCAAGTACCTTGTGTTGATTTGAAACATTTAAGTAAGTTTCTGGTCACATTGTGGAAACATTAAATCAAATGAACACCTCACGTAGAATGATGATCTTTATCTGTAGTTCTGATCACATGAGGATGTATTAGAAGCATCTAAAGGAAGATAGTGGAAAAAGCTGCATCTAAACATATTTAGTTATGATACCTTTATATGTATCTACACCTATGTTTATTTTTATGAAAGGAAATTATAAATAAAATAAAAAGATGTCTTTATAAACTACCAGCAATGACTTGGTGGAAATGTTAAACTACTCTTTTTCTCACTTACCCCTAACCCGTGGAGGTTCAGGGAGGACTCTCGTAGGAGGAGGCAGCCTCCTTCTCCTCCTCCTCCTCCTCCTCCTCTGCTGCTGCTGTCGCCACAGTGTAGCGTGGGAGATGGAGTCCAAACTTGCTCCCTATGCCAGCGAACGTGGCCACAGCCAACCTGAAGCCTCCGATGTGGTCGGGGTTGGGCGCCGGCAGGCTGATCCGAGACTTGGGGGTGGGCTCCGAGCCAGCAGGCTTTCTGTGGTGTGGAGAGACGGAGGGAGAGAGTGAGAGAGAGACACACACACACATGGGGAAACCAGAGTCACAGTGAGAGTCAAATTAAGGAGGAAAATGGAGAGAGGTAACTTTGTGATGTGCTACCAACTCAAAAAAAGCAACCCCCTCCTAAAAAACATATGAAATCATCAGATCTACACATGAAAGTAAAAAGGCATCCAGCGAGTACATGTAAGTACAACAAAAATAGTCATCAAAAAACTATATTTGAGAGGTTCACCATTCCCCTCTGGCATTTCAGCTTTTCACAATAAAAAAGGGAAATAATATCCCTGAGAGGGGACCGTTTTGAGGAGGAAATCAGCTCATTACAATCCAAAAGGCAGTGAAAGTGAAAGTAAAAATCAAATAGCTGCTGCCTGCCCCAATTTATGTGCTGCAAAACTCTCAAGATTGAGGAAAACATCATCTTTTCTTGAGATGATTTTTGTAGTGATTTTGCGCTATATATATAAAGATTGATTGATTGACTGATATTTTTGGTTAAGTAGCATTTGGCTTCTCTCTAGTAGACGACACGCACCATAAGCAGCTGCTGAACACCAAAAATTAATCTGTTTGGGCATGCTTGGAAATCACAGCATTGTTTCATTAGAAGGCTTCGGTATCGAGAAAGCAGTTCCATCTTTGGACCGGTTCTTACTTTCTGATATTTGTGCATTTGAGAAAGCACATGAAATTCAGTTCTGCTTTTCAGTTCCTAACAGCAACATAAATCTTGCAAGATTAAACCTCAGTGAGAATTTTGCAGTTCAAGCAAGTTTTACGAATCTGCCAGGATCTGCTTTGCCAACGTGACTTTGGTCATTGAGACCAAGAGGCAACCTCCGGTCTAAAAATATAAGTCCTATGTGGAAGTGCTAAAAACTGCAGTTCATCGAGGATCCGCTTGAGGCTGGCTCAGGAAGTACCGGAAACCACATACAAAAATTAAGAAAAAGCCGATCTTTACAGCAGAAATAAACCTGTGTACAGCCTGGTACAAAAGATGAGTGTAGTCTGGATAGCTCATTTCTCGACTGGCTCACACTGTACGGGGGGTGAACGGCTATTTCGAAGATATTGAGATTACGAGTCTTCCAATGAGAGGCACAGCTGACTTGTTTGACAGGGAACACTGTAGGTGTTTGCTAGGAGGTTCAAAGCCCACCTCTTTACGTCACAATCGCTTGACAGCAGCACTATGGCTCCCGCCGACGATTGGCCTCAAAGCAGCCCTTCAGAAACAGATGGGTGACGTCACGGATAATACGTCAATATTTTATACAGTCTATGGTTGAGACACAGGGAAAAGAATCAAGGTGGACCGCTGCAGGTTTGGCTTGGAAATGGATAACGACAGGGCAAAGTGCAACACCTGAGGCAAAGACATTTCATGCAACACAGCGTGGATTTGAAGAAATGCACTGTATTCAATATGCTGCGTCCCCCTTGCCATAGCTGTAGTAACTTCTCCTCATGTATCGTTCACACCAAACCCAAATGAAATCATTTGTATAAGTGAATTACATGTAAAGTCAGTTTAAAGACGCGGACAGACTTAAGTTCTTGTCCTTGGGCACAAATTTAAGAAATTATACATGCTTTAGTTTGCCTACTTTTTAGGAATCGGATCGCTAATGCTAAATGTGCTAATTAAATTATGGTATGTAAGTTTTGCATTATAACTATTTTATTTGGAGGGGAGTCGTGGACTGAAGGTGAATGCCTTTTTTTCCCCCTCTGAAATAAAAACATCTAATTTTATTAGGGTATTAAAGGTCTGTCCAACCCACCCATCCCGGCTGACAATAGTTACAACTTAGTGATGTCTGAAGAGGGAAGTGAAAGGCATGAATACACGTTTTAATAACCTTTTGATGCAGCTGGTCTTCTTTGGTAGAAGCTGCTTCTTCAGAGTCTCAATCACTAACTCATTCACTGACTGAGTCTGTCACAACAGATGGCTCCTCCAAAGCAACAAATCACCTACCTTGTTGCACAGGTCCTTGGCAACCACCTTGCATATCTCCTTCATGTTCATTGCACTTAAATCAACATCAATGCCTGAGCTGCTTACCTCTGTCCAGAGCATGTCTGTCAAAGTGGCTATAGTAGCTTTGTAGGTGCTGTACGACTGATCGATGGGGAGACCATTCAGGATCTTGCTTAACAACTCCATCACGATGATTTCACAGGTCAGTTAATCCCACTTGACTTTGGGGGATCTGTCCCTTGGAGAGGAACCTGCCTCAATCTGAGGTGTGTAGCTTTGGCATACTGCACACTTAAGTGTGGATTGTTGGCATATTGCACACTCAGGTGTGGCTCTTTGGGATGCTTTATGCTCAGGTGAGGATACTTGGCATACAGCACATAGAAGTGTGACCCTTTGGTGCACTGTATATTCAAGTCTGGAGCTTTGGCTAGCTTTATGCTCAGGTCTAGAGCTTTGGCTAGCTTTATGCTCAGGTGTGGAAGTTGGGCTAGCTCTGCGCTCAGGTTTGGATGTTTGGCTCGCATTCCGTTTAGGTGTAGACCTTTGGCTTGCTTCACATTCAGGTTTGAAGCTGGTTAAAGTCTCGGTCTTTTTTCCCAGAGCACTTGTATCCTCTGCCTGAATGCTCACAACTAACTTTCTCTGTCTCACAGCCATACTCACGTTGTCCTTCCTTGTCTTGCACTGTTGTACCTGCTGATTTAGCCAGTTCCTCATCCACTTCATGAAACTGTCTACTTCGGTCCTCACCTGAGACTTTATTTCTTTTTCTTCTTCAGTCATCAGGTGATCAGACAGTGTTTCAATCAGCTTTTCTGCAACACTTTCATGCTTGCCGCTGGAAACGTTGCTAGCAATTGTCTCATACAGGCAAACCTCTTTGGAACCACTTCGTATTTCCTGATCTGCAAGAGGGATTATCTCTTTCACGAGGTCATCTACACTATCAATAAACATCTTTACTGACGATTCCTCTTCCGCCTCTATCTGACTGTAGGTATGCTTGCTCCTAAGTTTTGTCATCACGCTCAGCATTGACTCTCTGGGGACATTGCGGACAAAGAGAGCCTTGATTCTGCTGGGGAGTTTCTTCCTGAGTGATCTTTTGGTTGGTGGTGTCTCTGCTCTCTTTATCAGGTGTGTCAACCACATCCTGTTGAGAGTTATTTGTCAGGATACTAACAATCTAAAATGCTAGTTCCCAAATCCCGGGAGGATCTTAAATGAAGCAGCTCCATTTCTTCCTCTGAAATCATACTTTCTTCATCAACAATAGCATCCATCTCTCTCCAGTGTTTCTACACAATTTTCTTGACTGCTTTAGCTGTTGACATGTCGCTCTCAGACCCAAACAATGCTGGGTTTCTCTTCATGCAGAGGAGTAACGGGGGTCTGTGTGACTGTCATGACATCCTCCTCTTCCGTTTGAGTTTATTTAACCTCCTCCTCTTCCTGCTCAGCCTGAGAAGTGTCCACAGTCTCCTCCTCCTGCTCCTCCAGCTCTGGTGAAGACGATTCCTCTTGCTGAGCTTTGTTTTTAGGAAACATTTTTGACATTGACATTTCTTCAGCAGCATTTTCAGGCTTCCTATAGATTTCAGAACTTTTAAAACCTAATGGCGAAAAATGTATAATTTTTTTGCATGGCTGAACATAGATACATTTACACAGGTGTGGAGTATTTACTATAATCCAAAGTTCAAAAGCTATCAAATACTTTGCAAGTCAAATCATAATTGGCGTTTGCCCTCGTCAACCATCCCAGGGATAAAAGTCAGAATAAATATATATTTACACTCAAAATGTTAAACATATACAACAAATTATAGAGGGTCCCCCAACATATGATTTTATTTGGGTGTTTTCTATCCTAGCATTTTTTTAATATATTTTGGAAGTTCCAGAAGTAGGTCAACAGAAATAACTTCACTGTGAAGCTTTGACTTATGGGTGGCTGAAAATGTAGCTTACAGTGAAGTCCAGATCATGACTCTTCAAATTAACCAGCTATCACCTATATTAGTAGTAGACACCCCGAAAATAGATATTATGCAGGTTGGCCCACTTCAAGACATTTATCATGCTATGTGATTGAAATTTTTAACATATCATTGAGTCCATTAGGCTTTCTTCATTCTTTCAGCTATTAAAACTGAGCTCAATTTAATCAAATTCAATACATTTGATTTATTTACATACTGCTAGGTAGCCTGGGAATCCCCCCATTTATTAAGATTTATAGTCATAATATCATAATTTCTTTACAATATTTTGCATTAGTGACCTAAATCCGGACAGAAACTTATCGCCAAACAACTCTACTTTAAATTCAGTGAAGTCCAAAGTGCCTTTAAAATGAATTAGTAAAGGTGAAAAACGAAGAGAAAGCAACCACTCAATCACTCATTGGGGAACGCAACGAAGTAAGCTAGTGCTAGGGCCCTTTTTTTTTTTTTTTTTTTACATTGGAGGAGCATTCAGAGGGCACTTTTTTCACGTGTTTTCCACTGAGAGCACCGGAGAAGGAAATTTGTGATGTTTTATGTACGACAGCAGTAGCCAAGAGGGCACTTTAGTGCGGTTTCTTATGGCCATGAGGGCACCAGGAGAGGCAATGGCCCCTCATGCTCCGTAACAATTGTGTGCGGTCCCTCCTTTCTTAGAATCTTCCAGAGACAATTACTGCTGTAGGTGGTCTGAGCGTTACTGCTGCCACCTATAGCCTGGTCTCAATCACATCTGCAAGGGGTCACCAGCGAGGAAGCAGGCATGCCTGTGAAGAAGAACGCAAGGGCTGTTTTAGTTTTGTGACGCTTCATTTTCAGCTAAGTGTTTGATTCTAAATACGGCAGAGCACAAGTTTAAAATGATCCCCGAACAAATGAGATGATTCATAATAAGCAGCCATCAGTGATCCAATGAAATCCTGCGTCTGGTAGAGAGGTTTTAGCATTCTTTGTTCCCTCTTTTTGAACACGTCATCTCGGATCTTAACCATCTTGCTGAAACTCTGCCACATACATACACTAAACACTGGAAGGGGCCAGTTCCTCTCACTTCACCATCAGCCAATCCATACCACCAGCGTGGCCATTATTTAATCTCCCTTCTTTTTTCCTTCCTTTCCTCTCTCTGCCACTCTTCTTACAGGCGTTTGAAAGGGTCCAGACAATGGACGGTAATGAGAGCAGTGCACACTGTGCCCCGTGTGCAGGCAGAAAGTGACTGAGGGGAGTGACTGCAAAGCCCCCCACTCCAGCCACTTCAGCCGTGAATGGACTCAATCATTGATGGCTCGGTCATTACCATCAACTGCCCTCTCCACCATTTACCCTGACTTCTTGGTTTTTGTAACAGGCAAACGAGCTATTCAGAGAGCCTAATCAACTCAGCGTTAGGTAGCAGACCGGCACCCGGAGGAGACTGACCACCTGCACTGAGGAGAGGAGAGGAGAGGAGAGGAGAGGAGAGGAGAGGAGAGGAGAGGAGAGGAGAGGAGAGGAGAGGAGAGGAGAGGAGAGGAGAGGAGTAATAAATGTTTGGGGGGGGGAGAGCTTATGAGCAAGTAATCTATTAAGACCAAGTAACTATTGAAACACTGAACAATAAAACAAGATGTCATTCCACAATGTACAGCAAATTTAAGAAAAACGTCACTTTTAGTGCAAGCGGCTGAGAAATCCACAGAAACGAGGGCAACATGCATTCAAGTGTAACGTTTCATGTTGCACAGTCAATAATGTATAATGCTCGTGATTGACATCCATAGTACTGTAGGTTATATATATTACACTGTAAATAATGTACATGACATGTAGATTATGCATATTAAACAGTGAATAATGTGTAGTGAATGTAATACATGTATATTGCATTGTGCATAATTGATATTGCTCAGCACATAATCTACATGGCACTGTAGAAAATGTATAGCTTAGTAAATAATGTATATTCCACAGTAAATTATATGTTTTGCAATAAGATAATGTATACTGCATAGTAAATAATTCATATTACACAGTACATTATGTACATTGGATGTTAGAACTGTTATAGTCCACAGTAAATATGTATATTGCACAAAGATAATGTATGTTGCACAGTAAATAATGCTAATTAACTGTTTATATAATTGATGTTGCACCGGAAAATAAATGCATATCACAATAAGAGGGATATATTGTACAAGAAGAATATATATTCTATTGGTAGAAATCAGATTCTTAGGAGAGGGACATAATCCACTGTACAATGTGTGTATGTGTGGTTGTTTGAGTTGGTGAAAAGGGAGCTAGGGGGTCTTTCCCACATGCAGCATTAATGCAGGTTAGAGCTGGCTAACACTGTTCTTCACAGACCCGCATAATGCTGAGCTAAATAATGCTTTGCAAACTGAGCGTGTAATTCAATTTCCTGTGCTGACTGTAAAACACTAATTGCCAGAATGCTGTAACCGCTGATAAATATATGTGAGAGGGGGATGATAAAAGTGTCCAAGTAATGAAAAAATAAAGAAATCATGAGGCTGGTTTCAGCTCGGAGACTGTGGCCGGGCTGCCAGTCTTGTGGTGAGAGAGCAGAGTAAAAAGTGGATGAGGGAGGCAGGATTTATGATTTTTCCATGTTGTGCTGCTCTCTGCGTCAAAAAGACAGAGCTGCTGACACATCTCTGAGGATTCAAAACAAATATTAAGTCTTTTATGCAAATTCTCTAAAGCCCTTGAGCTTGGCAGGGCAGACCTGGTCTGTTATGAATGTTTTCTTTGGGGTAAAAATCCAATATTAAAACTCTGCTTTAAATGGATCATATTTTCATGTAGAGGAGAGAGTTAAGTCATCGGTTGTTGTTAAGTCCACTTGGCCTCCTTTCTCAGTTTTATGATTTGGCTACAGACGAGACTGTACACATTCTTGCAGGGTGAACAATGAACATACATAAAGTATGCACAAGCATGTTTGAGTGCTTTTCCTCCTGTGTTTGCGTGCATGTACAGTACATGAGAGCTGGAAACCTTCCTAACCAGCGTGGTTGGCAGGCATGTGTGGCGCTCCCCTGCTGCAGAGCCCCAAATCTGAGTCCCCAATCAGTGAGCAGCGCTCTAATGAGCAGCTACCGACATGGAGCCTGTGGTCAGAGCAGGCCTGGTTTCCAAACTCTAAGCTCTGCTACTGTTACTGCAGGTCTGTGGAGGTCTGAGGACAGAGCAGAGTGTAACCTTTTAAAGCCTCTCACACTTTGTTCAAACGTGGGCCTGACCAAAGGTTTCATATTGTAAACTGTAATTTTCTACACACACGGCCTCAGCCATTGCAAACATAATCCTTGCTTGCCCTATCCTGTCATCCTTGTCACTGAGGTAAGCCTTGCATGAGCATAGCAGGTGAAGTAGATGGCTGAGAATAGGGTTTCCCTTGACACAGATCTTTGAACCTCAAAGAGAAGACTTTATAGATTTTTAGAGTTAACCCTTATAAATACAGAAAAAAGACGTTTTTTAAACAGAACGTAAGCAAAGAAAGAGTGATGGGTCCTGCCATATCAAAACCTGAACTCCTGCCGCTGAACTGGAAGATTTAATCATCTACTGTCTGTTTCTTCACTGTGTACTCAAGCTTCAACTTATACTACCAACAAAGACACGACTTCTAAAAGTTGTGTCATCACAACATGCCAGAAGAATCAGGTCCCCATGTATGCAAATGTTCTTTGCTCTTGGCAGCAAGTAAGAGAGGCAGCTAAGAATGTAGAGCAGTCAGAAAAAAGAGGAAAAGCAGAAAATGAAAGACTGCTGAACTAAGTTAACTCCTCGTCCGTCAGCACAAGCAACACAACATCATTAAACCTATTGAGTTCCCTCCTGTATTTCAAACCTGTTGGCCAGCTGCCACCTTGCATCATACATCAAGTTCAGTCAGCAGAAGCCGTTGAAGAGCCAAGCAGGTCCCCCTGACTTAGACAGGCTTCATTAAACTCTTTTGGGATAATCTTTAGGTTCCTACTCACACACAAACACACAAAGAGAGAGCGAGAGTGTGAGAGAGAGAGAGAGAGAGAGAGAGGGGGGGGGGGGGGGGGGGGGCTGGCAGATACCTGGGCTATCTCTTTCCCTCTCTTTCCACCAGCAATTCTTGTCTGCATGTCCCTCCTGCAGGCTGGCTGGGGCCCGAGCAGCTGCTGAAAGCTGGGAGATTCTATCGAAGCAGGACAGACAGGCAGCGTCCCAGGGACTGGGACAGCAGCCTTAATTTTAGAGTGACGCACAAGGAGAGCAAGAGAGAGAGTGTGTGAAGAAGACTTTCCCAATAAGTTGCAACTTAAGAACTTCAGCAGGGATTTCACAATGCTTTGTTTTCTCTCGTATGAGTCTCTTAACACCTCATGTCCATAAATAAGAAACATCAAGTTCATACACTGACAACGTTCCCCCAAGTGATGAAAGGTGGCGCTAGTGTGTTAGCCGCCCAACCAACCGGTAGCTCCTCCAGCAAAGGGTGAGCGTCAGGAT
Source organism: Notolabrus celidotus (assembly GCF_009762535.1). Taxonomy (NCBI): domain Eukaryota; kingdom Metazoa; phylum Chordata; class Actinopteri; order Labriformes; family Labridae; genus Notolabrus; species Notolabrus celidotus. The sequence continues at coordinate 14,378,738 of NC_048287.1, read as the reverse complement.
AATTACCCTGACAAAGGCAGCTCTGTGCCTGGGTGCAGCCCCTCCGGAGCCAGCCCGTCTGGGGCTTGCAGGCTGGAGCTCGTCTCCTCCCCACCTCCTCCTCCTGCTCCTCTGCTACCATCAGCGCTACTACTTTCTCAACACACTTTGTCTTCTGTCTATGCATCAACCAGGAGACAATGATGTATACGCATAGGCTGTGTGTATCTTTCTCACAGACTGCTGAATGGAGACAGGAGTTTTATGGACATGCACACACACTTAAACAGAGTCATAAAAGACAAGGAGTGAGATGTGAGCAGGTAGACAGAGATGAGAGGAGGCTTCACATTCTCTTACAGCCTCATGAAAAGGACCCAATTTTTGGATGTTTGTTGTGCTGATAAGTGGACACATCTCGATTGAAAAAGTAGTAACTGTGAAATTTGACGACACAAGTTTCAACATCTTACTTGCAAATTAAAACAACCACAGGTATGAGACTGACATTTTCACGGTTGATTGTGTTTACAGTCTGAGCAGAGTCTCCCCTGCCAGCTCCGTTTGCACTTACTGATGTAATTTAATTAGACATGCTCTGTGTCACCCTGAGGGCTAATGTCCTCGTCAAGTATGTTAAGATGCTAATATTAGCGATAGCCTCAACTAGCTAATTCAAGTCATACAGGTCTAAAAGAAGAATTAAAAGACACTTTGACTGCCCCCCTCCCCATCATAATATTTATAAGAATAAGAGAAAATATTCCAAAATTAAAACCAATATTTTTACATTAGCCTCTAATCTTTCACGCTTGCTTCACAATGTGTTGGCCGCATAATATCATACGACTGTAATATGTTCAGACAGTGCACTGTAATTTTTAGCCCCGTGCCATTGAAAAATACCAATTATGGCAATTAAGGTTAAATACTGCTTTTAGCATAAATTGTGCCTTTTCTTGTGCTTGAACAGGGGACCACATGGAATTGTTGATTTAAATGATAGCTGATGTGAGGTAAGGTAAGATGTAGGCCTATATTTAATTGAAAAATCCCATATAATTTAGTCATAATAGTAATGAGAAGTAATGGATTGTTGTGAAATTAAGAGGCTGATGAAAGTACAATAGAAACAGATGCTGGAGGTCTAGAAATGATTTAAGTCACTTCAGTTCACTGGTACAGTAATGACCAGGGGACTTATCCATGAAATTAAAAATCATCTGTTGTACAAAAGTTCTGTTACCAAAATAGTTCAATAGTCTGAGTGATATGTAAGGGCGGAATAAAGCGTCATAGGCTGAAGAAGGAGCGTCCTTTTGAAGACCAGAACAGCTAAGTGTTCTGAATATCCGTTTGCACAGAGCATTGATGTAAATTCAACATAACCCTGTCGTCATTGTGCCAGTCTCTGTTACTTCCCCATCATCATGTTGTGAACATTACACTGTGGTTTTCACAGCCTGCTTTTGATGTCATGTCCTGCCTCCTGAAACTCATCCCCTGCCCCGTACATCCTACAGGGGAAACTTGTACCCTGTGTGGGACATGTTTGAACAAGCAACTCTGGCCGCATTGGAAGTGTTCTGGTTTCTATTCTGGTAGTATTTTTTAATCTGAGTATTATTGACCAATCATGTTTCAGCAGGATTTGGTAAGTACAAGAAAAAAAGTCCGCGTGGAGACTAGCAAAAGTAGAAGGAACGCAAACTAATATAATGACATCCTGGCTTCAATGGGTGGTGAAGCATCTGTGTGTCTACGATTGAAGTGAGACCTTAAAACAGATGGGAGGGCACTATCCTGTGGGATGTAATGGACCAAGAAATGACAGTGTTTATGTTGCAGATGTAAATGCAACACAAAAAAGGAAGTTCTGGAAGCCATTTTTGTAACAGCTGGCTACACCAGAATTACTGAAAAGGAGGCATCCTGACTGTATATACAATGGACAACATCACTTCATTTCCTGAAGCCAAAAGACAGCCTCTACGGGCACAAACATATTGCACTGGTGCAGCCAATGCGTGCACAGAAGTGCGATGTTGATTTGAAGCAGACACTCATTGCTTTGAAAATTAAACGAGTCCTGTGTAGGGATGGGCAATGATTTCAAATATTCTTTCACTTAGTAAAAACCGAAGAGTTACTTCGAATATTTTCTAGTTTTAAAAGTAAAATTTTTCATCAGGTGCAATACGGTATTCCCGCCAGTCAGTAGCTATAGAGCATCTTATGCTAATGCAACCGCATTAAGTAACAGAAGAAGAAGAATGCTAAGTGCATTTAATAGCAAAAGAAGAAGCATTAACGACAGTCGCAGTGATTTTCTCCATTTCTGAATCTTACACCACTACACACGTATTTCCAGAGACTGAGCATGGCTGCTTCGAATAATGATTGAATAAATGCCAATGATAATCGAATAGTATTTTGGCTCTAAATGCCCACCCCTAGTCCTGTGGTAGTGTTATGTTTTCTCTCGCCATTCCCCCTCTACTCTGCTAAGCCAGTAAAGAACACTGCAGGAGCCCACATTCTTCATCAGAGCTGTCAATCATGACATCACATCCCCTCTATTCAAAATCAAATAACCAATTTAAACTATAGTTCTCAGGAAAATAAGCAACTTGACATTAATCAGCATATGAACAACTAACTATTATGACCAGAACCATTGTACTGCAAATTTGTATTACCAAGTGAGTTGTTTCAACAATAAAGACTCTCTAAGGAGCAAACTATTCAGAGTATCACAGTAGTCTGCAAAGAAGCTCAGCAAGGGAAGGGAGTTCATTATGTTGGGAGAGGAAGAAGGATGGGTGAAGAACAAGTCAGGAGATGCGACCTTGTCTGCAGGTTTTGCAACTGAGAAGTGCACAGTTTCACGTAGTTCCATGATTTACACAGTATCTTTTGAACACAGGCAAGATACCTACTAAAACCATGAACTTTTAGCAGTTACGAATCAGAATAACAAGTATATTATGATTTTCCATAAGTATATAAACATTTTCCATTACACCGTGTTTGAAAAAAAATATTTGACTTGTATTTTAATTGGCCCAGTTCCATCTGTTAATATCAGAGAGGCAGGGTTTATGACCTATTCTGCATCCAGTCAGCAGAGGGAGCTCCAAACATTTTGGCTTCAAAGTCAGTGAACACTGATGGCAAACATTTTAACAGACAGTCCCAAGCCTGAACAATCCATCACAAAGAAGATTTTGATATTAATGGAAGGCAGTACTAAATAGAACGTGTATGTACATTTACTGTAGAGAAGAAAACAACAGCATGAACAGCAAACATTGTCTTTATCTACACCATACTCCAACCTGTGACATCCAAGTTTGTTGCTTTGAAGGTTTATGTTGCTTTTAATTGATTTGAAACTAGTTCTTTGTGCATAAATGTTGTGATACCAGTGCTCGATTCCATATGTCCAAATAGAACTGCTCAGACACACCTGAAACAGTCAAATCAAATACTCAGTTACCTGTAACTCAAGGAGAATTTGTATTACATTGGAGAAAAGATATAACTCAATGTACACAAAATACACTTCTTGATTTCTTTATGTATCCGTTTAAGTATAATGCTAGTGTAGATAACTTGTGTACAGATTGTCTTGTAATTTTAAGTTTACCTGTGTTTGGTCTCTTAAAATGAATACTCATGTTCTAGATCATTCATGCATTATCTATTCTGCATATCCCATTTGTAATCACAGGCACTGCAGGTAATCCCAGCTGCCACTGGATGAGAGGTGGGAAACACTCTGGACAGGCTGACAGTCTATCTGAGGGCTAACACAAACAAACAACCAGACACATTCACACTCACGCCTACAGATCAATCAAAATAAAACTAATCATACCTGTTATTTCATGAGTTATACATACAGCAGTTTACATAATCCTTTCATTCTAATGTTGCAAATCCAACAGAGACCTAAACCATGTGATGATCTATCCAAGCCCCTTTGACCCTCACTCTGTTTCTCACCTTGTAGGATGCTGACCCTCAGCCTTCCTTGGTGATCTCTCCTGCCACCTGTAGAGAGATCTTACAACCAATCTCAAAAGTGTTGGTGAAGATGAGCTGTGAGCCACTAGCCTGGATGAAGAGGAAGACAAGAAGGAAAATATGTAGGATGTGGCAAGTCTAATCTCTGATCTGTCTTTGACATCTCTAAAAATAACAGTTTCAGAATTAACGGTCTGTTTAATGATATTTTTAGTTTGTTTCTAGGTTCTGTTGAAGACACTGAGTGACACTGACAGTATAGACCAAAAAACTTTAAAATAAAATCAAAATCAAATGTTTCATGATTATCCTGCGTGTATGCAATTGCAGAAAGTGATGCAGCTCAACGTTGTTGCTGCCTCAGCAACCAGCTGCAAAACAAACACGCAGAGAGGAGGAGAGAAAAGGAGAGTAGCGGGAATCCAGCTGATGCACTGGAGTCTGTCAGCTGTTTGTCTTCATCACACAGAGCCTGCGGGGACTCTGGCTTCTCTTTTTCTCTCTAACCTCTCACTTCACTTCACACCGATCTCCAAACCTGTACTTGTGAGGGGAGGGCAGGGACACTGTAGCGAGTTCAGACTGGTTTCTGTGCCTCTCAGGCCGGCACAGCTCTTTTAAGTATGAGAGTTTGCTACTGTGGTGGAGTTGTGGCAAGACAAATGGTTAACTGTGTCCAGTCGGGGAACATGACGGTATTTCCAGCATGGTGTTTAATCCTGAAAAATGTTTACACCATTTGAAGATTTTTATTTGGAAAGTTTGCTTTTTTCCGAAGTTTCTACATTTCCTCTGACCTCTTTTTTTCCAGTATTGTCTGTTTCATTCTTTGACCTCCTCTCTCCCATCTTCCCCAGTATTGTCTCGCCTTTCTTACAGTTGCCAGCGGTTACTGTAGTTACACGCACATCACAATTAGATAGCAATTGGTTGCCATGGTGCCGACTCTGTCTTGTATAGGCCTGGTCTGTTTGTTGTTGTTTCTGTCCTCGTCTCCTCTCCTTCATTGGCTTGCTTATGAACGATGGATTGTGATTGTCCTCTCTTGCTTTAACGGAAAGCATCAACTCGGATCTAAAACACAAGATTTTTTAAATTTAATGTCCCAAAATTTAATTTTTTTAAGAGGAGGAGGAGGGAGAGACAGAGATCATAATAGTCTCATTCAAGGTTGTGTGTGCAGCCGCTTTTTAAATAACACAGACCCAACAAAAAGCTGTGAATAGCAGGAGGGCTGCTGCTCAGAAGCTGCTACACCTCACAGCTAAACTCTTTATGACTTGTTTTATGGAAATAACCCAGTTGATTACATGCTGGCTAATAGCACGAGCATTAAGAGGCTATTGGCTCCAGTCCCCTAGCAGCGTTTCACTGCCTCAATTGGATACTAATGAGACTGGAGATGGAGGAGATGGAGATGTTGTTTACGAAAGAGGAGTAAACAACAACATTGTTCAGAGAGACGAGCTGACAATGAGACGTGACAACATGAGATGAAAGAAAGGACGAGGCAGAGACTCCTTGTCACACATGGCCGCTTTGTTGTGGAAAATAACTCTAAAAACTTTCATCATGCAAACACAGATAGAGAGAATGAGATAAATAAAAGGAATGAGCAAATGAGAGAGAAGGACAGTGAGACAGACACAGACAAAGGAGTCGTCAAAACAAGAGGAGTGAGGGAAGGTCGAGGTGGAGGCAGAGAGGTGGAGGGTTGTGATTATGGAGTGACAGCGTCGGCGGCTCTCTCATGATTCCCAGGTAATTACAAGGCAAGGTGATCCTTAGAAACCCGGGACGTCAGCACCTTATGCACGCATTGCAGCTCCTGGCTATGTGTGTGTGAATGTGTGTTTAAGTGTGTGTGTGCTGCAGAGCTTAGTAAAGTTTGAGGAACCTCCCTGAACACAAATACACACACCAGCCCCTCAACAAGAGATTAGCACTCACTAAAAAACATTAGCCTCAATCCATAAATCAAAATTATTTACTCTGAGCACCCATCATGCTAAACCTGCAGAACTGTGTTTGTAAGATCCTTCTGTTTCTATCCCTCACATCAGACCTGACTTAAACACTCATTATAAAGACCTAAACCAACCCTGCAAACTGTGCTACCACAACACATTTACAAATGCACTCCTGAAAATTTCCAAATTCTAAAATGTTCCAGCTCATTGACACATGTTCCTCAAAGCATGAAGTTCTCCTGTCAGACACGTGGAGGGGCACTGCAGATCTCATTAAGGGATATACATGTTAGTAACTCTATATGTTTCTATGCAGGTGTCAGAGCTGCTCTAAGTGTTCTGGACACAGTGTAAGCAAAAACAGACTAAGGAGTAGACTGAAATAATAAAAATAGGTTTACAATTGTAATTGTTTAAATATACATAAAAACACACTTATGTAGGCCTAGTTAATACAGTCTATTGCAGAAAGTAAAAAGTTAACAATATAATTTTCCAATGTTGTCAAGCTTTTTACACTGGAAAAAATGCCCCTCCAAAACAAGAAAAAAAAACTTTTTTCAAGATACTTTTACCTTGAAGTAAGCAAAAACATCTGCCATAGAACAAGTGAAACTTTGCTTGGTAAGATTTCTTAAAATAAGACGTAATATTTAGAAAACTGTGATCTCAAAAATTAGCAGGGAAAACTTATTTTAAGCAGTATTTTACCAGTATTTTAAAGCTTAGTGTCTCAGAATAAGCCAGGAATGCTTACAATTAGTATTTTATACTCAAAAAAAGATTTTTGCACTAATACATTTCATGTCAACTTCTTCATTTGAGATATATTCACCTTAATTTGAGTTGTATTATAGCAGCGCTTCTCTAGGTTTAAGAACATCTTGTGCTTGAAATAAAATTACAAAGTTTAATTTGAGCATTTTGAGATATAATGTCTTCTCATAGTGAGCTGGATATACTAATATTCAGTCATGTTGTTTTTTAGGATAAGCCAGCTATGCTCAAAAGTAGGTGTTTCATTGTGTGCATGTAGTTTGAGGATGTATATTTTGATCTGATTTAGAAGAAACAGTGCCTGAAAACTGTAACCCACCCTTAAAAAACAACTTTTCCTGTTTTCTTTCTTTCTTTCTTTCTTTTATCAGTGGAGCTGTTTTCTGATAGATTCTCCAATAAAATACGTTTACCTTAATCAAGTAAAGAGTTTGTCTTAAACCAAGATTATCCGTCTTCTACAAATAAGATCTCAGCTCGAAAAATGTATGAAATGTAAAATAAACCTTGTTTCTTCTAAATTACAACTAAAAACAAGATCATTTCAAGATTGTTTGACTTAACAAGATATTTAAGATGCATTGTCTTAAAAACAAAGTCCCTCTATCTTGCTCAAATGTTACTTGTTTAGTAAATGTATCTTAAATCAATTGGGAGAAGACATTTTGACTAAAAATGAGACAATTTCACTTGGTAAGATTTTTAGTTTTTGCAGTGTATCCATGTTACAGCTTGGATACATTCACAGAATGAACCAAATAGTGGAAAGGACATGCTGTACGAAGCAGCCTTGATATGTACATGAAAAGCTGCTCCGGTGACGTCACCACCCCAGCCCTTTGACTCAGTGAATTTTTTACCCGCTGTGTTCACAATGGCTCATTCCAAGTTGTAGAAATTTGACTGGGGGATGGTAGTGAAATACGAAAAAGAATCTGTTTGCGTTCATACATTCAGATCAACCCAAAATGTTGTCATGAAATTGGTCAGCATCTGGCTGTATTTTGCCTCTGAGTATACCCTGTTTCTTCTCTAGTAAGTATTTTTGTGTAACTGAAGTACTCAAAGGCAGTCCAGTAGCAGCCAGATAAGCATCCAGCCAGTTCAGCCAATGGAGCATGCCATTCTTACCAAATAATCATTAGAAACTGGCAACCCGTGATAGGGGCTTAATGGTGCTGAGCCATGGGTTAAGAGGCAGGAAGAGGAGGGGGAGAGACACGTATTTGTAAAGGATGAGGACAGACACAAGAATTATGAGGTAATAAAAACACTTAAGAGAAGATAGAGATGATTTTTGATCAAAGTTGAGGACTGAAAAGGGAACACTTGATATTTGTACTCCTCATTCTCTGTATCTTTCTCTGTTTCTGTCTTTTGTTTTATAGAGTGAGGCTGACACTGTGGTCCACACCGACACTTTCACAGCTACCAAATGATATAAACAGATTTCATGTGCTGTGGCTGGAGCCTCACTAGAACAGGGTTCAGGAGGGTTCAACTTCGTGTGTGTGTGTGTGTGTGTGTGTGTGTGTGTGTGTGTGTGTGTGTGTGTGTGTGTGTGTGTGTGTGTGTGTGTGTGTGTGTGTGCGTGTGTGTGTGTGTGCGTGTGTGCGTGTATGTGTGTGAGTGAGTGTAAGATAAAGTGGCAGGCAGAGTGCGGTGCCAGCACTAACACCAGGGCCTCAGCCAGGATGAAAGGAGCTGTCATGACGGCTCATGGAGGAAAAGAGGAAAAATCCATCCGTCCACACTCCTCTCTTCTACGTTTATCCCCCCCTCTCTCTTTGCATCAGTTATGGTTCTGCTTCTGAATCCATATGGGTCGCACAAAACAGGCAACCACTACCTTTCACACCCAGAACAGTGCAGAAAATGTCCTCAGTAAATTTGCTTTCCTGCACTGACTTTATCTTCTTTTGAATTTTTGACTCTTTTTCAAAACAAACCGCTGTCCTAAATGGAAAGCTAAATTTAAGCAGTAATTGTAGGGAGCTTAAACATTTCTTAAATATATTCCCAGAACTAATAAGGTCAATTGAATGTGCCTGAGTGGAGCTAAACCCATAATGACTTGTGTATCCTGAAATACTTTGCTTTAGTGATCAGCATCAAAAGAGGGGCAAGTGAAAGACCCTCTTTCATTTGCTGAAGCTGCTGGCCCTGGTGGACTCAGAGTGTGTGTGTGTGTGTGTGTGTGTGTGTGTGCGTGTGTGTGTGCGTGCTGGCGTGCGTGCGTGCGTGCGTTGGGGGTCGACTGTGACAGCTCAGTGATCAAAACCCAGGATGGGAGGGGAGCAGGTAACAGACTGGTGAGGAGGAATGGAGAGGGATTCAGGTAGCCGCTGCTGTCAATCTTCCTCTCCTCCTTGTATGTGTGTGTGTGGAAGTGTGTTTGTGTGTTAGTGCACCTGTATACTGTCCTGTCAGTCATGTGCACACACTCCTGAGAGTATGTACAGTATGCACATTTGCTCTTTCATGTGTGCTCTTTACACGTTCCATCAACAAACGTCAACTCCTGGCCTCCAAACAGCTTCATTCCTGTATATGTTTGACTGTCAGGAGGCAGCCCTCAGATCATAGGTAAACATAGTTAAGAGATGTGTGCGGTGCACAGAGGACTCTATACACTGTCTGTGTACTGTACAGCATCACTGCAGCACAGCGCACTCTGAAGAGCCAGGGTGATGAGGAGAGGATAGAGAGAGGCTTCATGTTGGCTTTTATGAAAACATGATGATGATGATTATGAGTACATACTCATACTTGTTCAATAAAGAAATATTTCTTGCTGCCAGAATTCACATATACATATAATTTAGCTGGGTTTTTTCATACATTTCTGTCTAAACTTTTGCTTTGAACCAATTCCTCTCTTCACTCTGATCTGTTCCTCAGCTGCTTACATTGCAGTGCATGACTTTACAGCGGTAATTCTTCAATCTTATCAGTTTGTTGTGAGCTACATCCCTCTGTTCTTTAGTTCAAACATAACCAGTCCACATATTACCCAATTGCCATGCTTTTTCTGTATTTCTAGAACTACTTCCATATTAACAAAGATTCTCCCTGCTATTAGGTTAACGCCCTAACAGTATAGCAATGTAAATTCCCCCTTTCCTTTTCAGCCACGCTTGCTGCTACATTGTTATTATCATGATACGACCCTGAACAATCTGACAATATCTGCACCCAAATGGACTTGAAGCACTTTGTTACTCTTACTGATCTTGTTTCCTCTTGTCTAGATCTTTGCTTGTGTTGTTCTTGTTCTCGTATGTACGTCGCTTTGGATAAAGGCGTCTGCTAAATGACATTGTAACATTGTCTGCTAAATGACATTGTAACATCTAATTAGATAAGGTTTTATGATATTCAAAATCATCTCTGGGTGGGAGGTCTGTCCCTCATCATCACTCTCACACGGAACTGGAACCAAGTGCCACACGCATGTGTTTCGCCTGTAACATCGACGTGATACCGAAGCTTTTTTTATTGTATAATATATAAAAACAAAAATAATCACACCAGAGCACAATGAAAACTTGGCCAAGGCCTTTTAAAACTGGCTACAGACTTACACATCCAACAGCCAGGATTTCAGCAGCCGGTGGGACTGTAACATCTTTGTGTCTTTCCTCTCACAAAGTCATTCTGGTGGAAACATAAGGCGTTAGATAATATCAAGCTGTGACAAGGATTATTTTAATGCTAGTATAGTGGAACATGATATTAATTGAGTTGTACTATATGCCACACCTTGAGCCTGGTTTATAGTTCTGTGTTGACACTACGCCTTAATGGCTGACGCTGTTGTGAGCACTACATATTTGTGCGTAGGAGTGTCCATGTCGCTCCACAATACTCCGTCTAAACTACAACAGCGAGTCGGAGCATAATATTTTAAACTGGAGCAACAAATGTTGTTGTTGATCACACTGCACGTATTGCAAAAAAGGTCACAGTGGCAGTTCTGGGGAGGGGCCAACAGGGGCCAGTGCCCCTGTAAAACTGAACCTGGACCCCCCTGTGGCCCCCCCTCCACATCAAAATAATATTATACAATAAAAAAAGCTTTGGCATCACGCCGATGTTACAGGCGAAAGACATGCGTGTGGCACTTGGTTCCAGTCCCTTAGAGCGCTAAGGGACTCATGTTAAGTGTAAACAGCCAAACAGCTGCTGTCAGTCTGCATTTTGATATAGTACACAGTAGTATATATGTCTAGTATATAGGGATGCACTGATGTTTTGCCAGTTTGTTCTCAGCCAGTCCTCGCCCTTCTCAGTCTCTTTGGTCAGGGTTGAATGTTTCCCTCTGACAACACCCTTGGCCCCAGCATGGCCTCCCTAGTATAATTGGTCTAGAACCGCCACTGCATGGTCATACAGCAAAATGTTGTAAATGCAGAAAATACAAAGCTGACCAATCACAAGGCCTGCAGTCTGCGTAGTTTCCATGCATTTTTTTGTTTTCTGTTTTTGTGAGCTGATTTGTCCCTTTTGGCACAAAGTAGTTAAGCTGCAGCAGCATCTTCCTGCTTCCTTATGTGATCAAAATAATGACACACATGGCTCAGTTAACAAGTCAAGAATTCAACAGAATTCAAAACTTGGAGTTTGTGCGACCATCTACAAGCTACTATCGAAAAACACAGCAAAAAAATTTTTCACCAAATGATCGAGCTGAATCAAAGTTTTCTGCCTTACTATCCTATGAAATGTTCTTTTTACTATTTATCTTATTTTCCTTCTCAAATTGGGAAGGCTTTCCTGTGTCCTCCACTATTTTTATCTCTTTCCTTTGTTTTTATTCTGTAAACAAACTGACACAAATTTTTTGGGGAGATTGATGTGATCACATTTAGTTCCTGTCTGTGTAGAGCTGCATCGAGCTAGCAACGGTCTGTTCTTCATAGCAACGGATAAATAACAAACCATTGCTATGGAGTATTGACCAATCAGTACCAAGTATTTCACACAGTCATGTAATAATATTTCTACAAAGTAGGTCAGGGTTGGCATTCATTCCTGAGTTATGTGTATAGTATTACGTATTGTAGAACTCAATCCAAGAGGACAGAAGCGTTTAAAGATATACTGTCTGTGTACATGTGTGTGTGTGTCTGTGTGCTCTCTAACGCAGAGACTTACTGTGAGCTTTATGGCTTTCTCAGACGCCACACCCAGTAGCTGTGGTACAAGACCTATCATTAGAAAACGATGAGATGATTAGAAAAAAAAAGGGAGCAGTGGTACCCCTACCCACTCACTCACTAACACACACACATGGACATACATACATATACATATACCACTTCCACACACTCAACATGATGTGCGGCTTCCCACTGCATGCGTCCGTCCCTGCAGGATCCCCCAGGCTCTAATGAAATCTATTGATGTGGAGTGTGGGGACATCAGAGTAGCAACAAGAGAGAGAGGAGGACGGGGTAAAAGAGAGGATGAAGAGAGGGAAACTGCTTCCCAGAATAGGAAAAAAAAAGGGCAGAGTATAAAACAAACCGACCAAAAGTTTACACAGACCTCAATTACAGCCCAGAGCAGGATAAAAATAAACAAAATAATCACACCAGAGCACAATGAAAACTTGGCCCCCTACCCAGAACCAAAGCAAGAAGTACACTCACTCACACACAGACACACATATGCACACAGACACATACTTTTCCTCAAAATAGCAAACACTGTTAATAATCTACTGAGAGAGAGAGAATGTGTGTGTGTGTGTGTGTGTGTGTGTGTGTGTGTGTGTGTGTGTGTGTGTGAGTGTGTGTGTGTGTGTGTGTGTGTGTGTGTGTGTGTGTGTGTGTGTGTGTGTGTGTGTGTGTGTGTGTGTGTAGGAGACCATGGAGTGTGGCCTTGCTATACACACAAATACACATACATAATCATATATTCAGTTTGGAGGTTGGCAAAAAGTGCCTGCCTGAACCTCATAACAGAAGCAAAGCTGAAAAAAATGTCTTCCAAAACACAGAAAAGACACGCGGAATGATGCAAAAATACACATAATGTATTTTAGGTAAATTCACCCCCTTAATAAAACCCTGAAAGATGTTTTGTTTCTTTGCTGTTTTAAATCAGAATATTACAATTTGTTTCAGCACTGCGCAGTTGGTTCCACATTTTTCTCTCAGAGGCTTTCAGTGAAAGCACTTTCAACTTATATTACATAACTACAGTAGGGCTGTAGGGGTACCTGTCTGCCCGGCTACCTGGAGCCAGACCTGTCTGTCTCTGCGTCTGTGAAGCCATTTCACTCTTGACGTCTCTTATGTTTCCCACAGAAATTCAAGCATTCAAGTTTCCTCTTGGGAGCCCACTGCTGTCAATCAAAATCATGGGGTTTTAAAAAAAGGCTTTGCCACTGTTCCAGGGGACCCTTTTTTCAATTCTTCTTCAATCTGACCCCAACAATGCCGACACAGACACCCTAACCCCTGTTTCTGAAGACAGGGCAGGTAGTCATTAGTCGTGCCCTGGTATGTGCGTACCTGCCTGTCCGAGTAGTCGCCTGCCTGTCCGTGTGTGCACGCCTACATACTTGTGTGTCTGCTCAGTGTCTGTGTGTGTGTTTGAATGAGTGTGTAAGTTCAGACGTGCAGCATCAGCACAACATGACACAGGCTTAAAGGTATGTGGCCTTGCGTGTCACGTTCATTGTCCTGCTCTGAAAGTCCCCGGCCGGCCGGTAATCACTTCAAAGGAGACAGGTCAACAGACAGGTGAACGCACACCGCCCTCTGTCCACCCTACACTTTTCTTCTCCTCTCGTCTCCTCTACCCTCTCTTTGATTGTTCACACTACCCCTGTGTCCTTTCTTCTCTTTCATCTCAGCTCTTTTTTATTTTCTTTATTGTCTGCCTAGTCCTTATAATGTCCTCATCATACTTGGCTTGTTAGTTTGTTCAGTGTTTATAATACATTTATTTATTTACCTTCATGCATAGAAGTCAGGATTTTTGTTCACTCCCCCTGAAGAGATAATGGCAGATAGTTTTGCTCTTTCAGTGATTTGGGTAAGTAAGCTACAAGTCAGAATCAGAATCAGGAACACTTTATTTATCCCAGGGAGGGAAATTCGGTAAGTCCACTACATTCCTCTTGCTCTCTTAGCTTCTTTTGTCTGATAAATAATCCAAGTCAGCCACCAGAAATGGGATTTAACTCAGGAAGTAAACAAAAGGTAAACTAACGTATTCACCTGCTAATGAACTGGCCCCAGGTGTAAGCTATGAAGGCTGGGTGTAGCTGCTTTGACAACTTCCTGTTGGCCAACCGGGAAGCAATCTCCTGTGTTAAAAATTGAGACCAATGCGGTGTGCAAAAGACTTTAGTTCCTCAAGTGTCCATTTGATGCCGGCTGCAAAAGCCAAGAATCCCCATCTGGTCCCATATCGGAGTGCCAATATTTGCAGCAATATTAAACTTGTTTAAAACCCGGTTTGGGTATGTAGCTAATTAAATTTTCAGTACATGCTGTAGGGGAGTACATTTTTCTATAATGAATCCATTACGATATAATAAAGGGTAAAATTCAAACATACATTTGCAGAATTAGAGATATGGCTGTGTTGACAGACAGGTGGACACATTGTTATTATTTGCCAGCAGGCTACAAGCCTGCCTCATCCAGCCCAACATGGTGCCCACCATTGTTGGGCATCAAAAAGAATCTCCAGAAACCAATGGGTGACGTCATAGAGGTAACTACGTCCATGTTTCATTTAGCCTATGGGGCCGAACCCGTCACTCCATAGACCCTTCATCTCATCTAAATATGGACCCTTCTGGCTCCTGAAAACCAACATGGTGGCGGCCAGTCTTCAAAACTAATAAGTGATGTCTTAGTTGCTACGTCCATTTCTATAAAAGTATATGATGTAAACCTTTGCTTGCCCATTGCTTGCAAACACAACCATGGGAACCACCATGGCTTTCACAGCTCTGTTGTTGTGGTCATTTTTATATGCTCAAAAGAAAGAACTGGAAATCACATTATGCATATGTATTAGCTCAAATAAGCTGCAGTAACCAAAGTTGTATTATTGCAGGATGTGAGATAAACTTTGCATCACTTTTTATGATTTATAATGCGTTTTAAAACATAGTAGACACATTCAATAAAGAGGTGTTCATTTGTTGTTCAAACACACTGACCTGAGTAAAGGACCTTGCAGCATACCATGTTCTTGAAACTGTCAAAGCTGATCATGTACACAAGCTCTCCCACATGGAAGACACTGCTCCTCTGATTCTGCATGCATGTCTTCTTAAGATCATTGAGGAATACTGCTGTAGCACCCAGAGCTACAGAGAGCAAAAACAAAACTTTTACTCACGTTATTATGCAAGTGTGTGTTTTAAAACCTTTTTTTCACTTCTTTTAATACTCTATTTTTGTTTACCTGATTATTTGTTACACGCATTCATTTAAACAGTTCAACATTATCACCCCACCAGTGCCCTTAATTCAGTTTTTCTAATATGACCCTATAGCAGGAAGAGGAGGACAAGACGGAGGAGGAAGGGGAAGTCAGTTTGAACGTGTTTTGAGTCCCCGATTCTTCAGCTTGTCAGACGGACACAAACAAAAAGAACCGACCCAAGGCAACAGACTTAATTAGAGAGAGAGAGAGCAAGAAGAAGGGATGGCGGACCCATACCTCCTTATTAAGTTGTCTCCCGTGGGATAGGAGGAGGAGAAGAAGGGAGGAATGAAGGAAGAGAGGGGGAGGAGGAGGCGTAGGAAAACAGTGGGGAGTCTGAAGCCAAACACAAGACCTGGGCACCACCCTTTACCCCCCGCCCTCATTCTCCTTCTGATCAGTCACACAGGTACAAAAGATTCCACACAGGAGGGTTTTCCCATGGCAGAGAGGCGAGAGACAGGACAGAGTGAGACAGAAGGAGGATGAAGAGCGGAAAGAGATAGAGAGGGAGAGATTGAGCGAGAAAAAGTAAGAGAGGGAGCAATTGTTGTTCTTGTAAGCAATGCAAAGGGCAATAGAGGGGCCATTGTCCTCCCTCTCCCTCTCTTACCCTTTTCTTATGAAGACAGCAGAGGGCGGGGGCAGGTAGGCACGCAAGCAGCTAGGTGGGTGGATGGGCGGTTGGGTGAAGGTATGCAGGGAGCCAATGGGGCGTGACTACTACCCCCTGCCACCAAGCCAAGGGTGAACCTGTAGGCGGACTCTGCCTCCTGGACTAGGATGAGGCGGGATATGTAGCCACCCAACTGCTGCTTACACAGTGAGAGAGAGAGAGAGAGAGAGAGAGAGAGAGAGAGAGAGAGAGAGAGAGAGAGAGAGACAGAGAGAGAGAGAGAGAGAGAGTGATAATAAATATCAGTGAGGTAAATTGATTGGGACAACCAGAAAGAGTAGAGAAAAGGCAGCAAAAGAATATGGAATATGATGTCATTGCTTGGTATTTAAACGTAAAATAAATAATTAGCTGTCAATAACTTTTTTGATAGAATAACCAGCTAAGAGGAAAATAATTTTAGCAGTTGCCAGTCAAGTGGGGGTAGATCAGAGTCAAAACAGGTAATGAAGGGATTTCAATGGGTTTTTTTTCAATCACATGCTTTTTGTCCCTGTCAGCACACCATAGTTAAGCCGTCACAGTGTCTTCCTTCTTCCTGATGCCACCGTGATGGAAAAAAAAAACGACTCCACTGTGCTTTTGAGTAGCTCATTCCACTCCATTCCACATTCCAAAGACACCCAGACGAGTCGAAAGTAATCTGCACCTTCAACCAAACAGAATGAAATATCACAAAAGTACTTTGGGTTTGAGCTACAGCCTAAGAGCTAAGCATGCAGGTGCAGCTGATGTCAAACTGTTGTCATTGAGCAACCACATTAAAGAAGCTGGCAGAGCACTATTTTTAAGTATGCAAATCACCACAGACCTGGGGATGATACACTTTGAAGCTTTGTCTACCTCTAAGTCATGGTTTCAGATCACATTGGAGTAGGAATTCAGCATTTGTTTGAATAAGAAATCTAAACATCAAGATCATAAAGTACATTTCACTGGATTCATTTGATTACCAAATCAAGAAACTGGTTGGAATTACTTTACATTGTTAACATGGACTAAAAAGAGGCAGAAAAATAAATGTATACATGTGGTTAATAATGAAATTCAGTGATTACAAGCAATTTGAAAAATGGCTTGTTTGACATCCCTACTGGTTTTACAAACTTACATATTCTGCTGTTGCATCACACTGGGCTGTCATATAAATGTAACTATTTTGCATTTTTGAAGTATCAAACAAATAAGAAGTCCATTTAAGATGTGTCAACAATAATCTTTAATATCTTCATCAATCATAAGCTGCTATAACAGGTTCATATACTCCTCAATGAGTAATCAATAATGTTTGTCTCCTCTTTTCCTAATAAAAAGTGTCTTTACTGTTTCCATTTACTTTTAATTTCTGATGACTTCATGAAAAATACCAATTGTTTACATGTCACATCCGATTGAGCCAGGGGATATGGAAAGCTGTTTCAATTGCTTGTACCTTCACTATTATTTGCACTCTCAGGTTATCATTAGTCTCTGATCCTGAGTAAACTCATGCTATTATCATCACACAATGCAAAAAGCAGAAGAGTGTTGGTAGCTAGCGTTAACCACATAGAAACATAAGCCACACTCCCCCTCCTCCTGAGGTACCTGTTACCTGTACTGGTCTGCCAAGCCCTGGCCTCTTGACCCTGGGGAGATGGGGGTGGAGAATTGCATGTATGTATTGTGTGTGTGTGTGTGTGTGTGTGTGTGTGGGGGGGGGGGGGGGGGGGGGGCTCTCTAGAACAAGTCCACCTGTCAGAGTGAGCTCTAATTCCGTCTACATCATCCCCAAAGCTTTCTTACTGCCCTAATGTCTCCTTAAAACACAACCTTCCCAACTTCTACCAATCTCTGCAGCTTTATCTGTGCAAGGACTGCTGAAACTTAGTAACACAAACTGACAGCATGCTGGAGGGAGGAAGAAGCGACCCAATATATGTAAAGAAATAAGAAAGAGAGACAGACAGAGTTAGTGGTAAGAGAGAGAGAGAAAGAAAGAGAGAGAGAGAGAGAGAGAGAGAGAGAGAGAGAGAGAGAGAGAGAGAAGGAGGGGTAGAAAGAGAGAGAAGTAGAGAGACATAGATAAAAAAAAAAATAGAGAGAAGTAGCAGGAGATGAGAGAGAGCTGCAGCGAGCTGGCGGCCAGCCCCCGAGGCCAAACCACAAGGGCCTAAAGTGGCTCATTGTGGTGGGACTGGCGTCTGTGTAGTGCTGGGCCCCTTTGCTTTCTCCCCTTTGGCCCCCGCCTGCTCCAACATGGCCTGGCCAAGCTTTTACTGTAGCGCTGGAACCCACCAGGCAACACAACTCTGACCAAAAAGCTGGGAAGGAAAACAGCCTTCAGCTCATCTTTTCTGCTGTCCATACCTCCTTCTTCCGCTCTCATGAAAACAAATTGCTCTTGTTAGCTGCTGCAAAATCTCCACACACATATTATATGCAACTTGAAGCGTGTTTGAGCTTCGTCAGGTCTTTTGAGGATGGCTCAGCTTCTCTTTATTACCTTGGATTTGTAAGCTTTGTGTGAATTTTTTCTTAAGACGTCAACCACAAGTCAGGGAGAGGTCTGGTGGTGTGTTCTCTTGAGAACTTCTCTTTAAATTTAAGCCTGTGTTTGGGAAGCTACTTGGACACTATTTGGTCTGAACCTGAGTATGAACTTTTGAAAATGTGCAGGGCTAGAGGGCTCTGGCAGACTTTTCAGTAAAATAAATGTCTCAATGATTTTTTTTGTGTAGCTCATGCCAAAATCCCAAAATGTCTGATGCTTTGGTTTGGCAGATTAATTACCTGAGAACAGGAGGTATCAGTATCCTTCATATAAATCTATGTCACCTACATGGTGACATCTAGCCTGGAGAATGTATGGAGGTGAAAAAAGAGATGCCAGAGCGTAGGAGGAAACAAAACATATCAACAAGTTTTCATATTGTGTACCTGTCTCTGGACCTCAGCCAAGTTGCAGGGCGCCTTCTTCCCGCGGAGCGCTCTTCTCAATGTCTGCTAAACCAACATGCCTGATGGAGGGAGAGAAAAGTAGAGAGGTTTCAAGTAGCTGTCGTAAAAATAAAAAAAACCTCAAAGGAATAGAATGGTTTGTCAGCCCTTGGAAGTAGGTCTGTCAGTTTGATGTTACTCAATATTTACTGATACTTTGCCCTTGTTCCAAGTGAAAATATTGTGGCGTTCAAAAATCATGACATGTGTTGGTATAACTGAGTAAGACAACCAATCTAAAAAAACTCCCTCTGCTTTATCCCTTCATCCAAGTATAACAAAGACATTTAACCTTCGGATTGTAAATCTACCGCCTTTCTGACTCTTTCCATTGCATCTCTATGATGGTCCCAAATTTCCCAGGCTGAGGAAACAGGGGAACGCCAAACCCCCCCAACTCATACACACACCACCTCCAATGTCTTTCCTCTGAATATTGGGGCCATTATCTCCTGCATCTCCAATCAAGAGGAGCAGAGAGAGCTATTAAAGTATCCCATTGCCCAGAAATAATAATCAGGTGGTGTCTCAGGCCGGGGTTAGAAATTATGATCGCACTGGTTGGCCCTGGAGACAGACGCAAAGGAAGTGAGGGAATGTGAGACGAATACAGTTGTTGTATGCCGCAGATTACAGAGACTGGAATTGCCTGTTTCTTTTTTTGAATATAAGTTTGAATTGGTTTTGGACTGAAGGAGGATTCTTTGGCACTGATCTCATTCTTTTAATCTTTGGCAGAGAAGTTTGAAAAGGAAGAACCCGCTTGTCTCTCTGAGGTACGGACCCTGGGGTGAAAGGTGTGCTCTGGGAGGCAAGTGTGGGTTAGACTTACACCCTGCAGGTCACAAGCTCAGGAAAACATTACATGATAAAGGTATGAATTAAGCTGCAATTCCTACTTTACAATTATGATTACAATTTTCCTGTTCCTTGTGAAATATATGATTGATACCTTTCCCTGACAGACCATCACATCCACATTACTAATGATTATTTCCTCAGCGGTCACAGACCAGCAGAAATAAAAAGCAGCAAGTCTGACTTCATTAAATTGAGGTTTTAAATTAAAGCTAGTGTGATTGTTATGCCTAATTATTTGTGTCTCTAACCAGGGGGCTCCAACGGATCTGCCAGCTGGAGGGGGATGTCAGCCTCCATGGATGGCCAAACCATTGCAAAAAGCATCCAAGTGTGGCTGCAGAAGTCTGAAGTATAGGAATTGCCAGAGAGAAAAAAACAATTCTATTTCAAACCCATTTTCTAAAATCTATCTGTGCCCCAGATCATGGACAATGCAAACCAACTTGTGCATGCCCTAGAAGTCAAAACCTTGCTCCCCCTTCCTATAACCCCTACTATAGTCCAACCAGGAGGTCCCAAGGTTTTCCCAGGCAGATATGAGATAGTTCTTAGTGTGCTCTGGGTATGGTGACCTCCATTGCAAGGTGCACAGGGAGAATGACATTCCTTTGCATACTGCCAATTAAAGTTGAATACTTACACCCCTGTAACGTCTCACCTTCAATATGAATGTCACAGAGGCGTGATGGTTGTCCCACCACTGCACTGGCATCGGAGGCAGTAACAGAGGCATTACAGAGGTGACGTGGGTTCACTGTGGGCTGACGAAGCAGGAAGGACAGAACAGTGCTGTGTGCATGTTCAGCTCTTCTGCATGGAAAATGACACACTGGGACACCTTTACTGCACCATTGCTGGATCAATATGAAAGAAGGAAGGTGTGATGATGTCAGAGCTTTGTTACAGCACAATCAGCTGAGTGCCTCCCTCTAATGCTGGTTTTAGTTTTTACATATCTGCTCAGAGTACATGACCACAGGTGCAGAAATGTAGAATGTATGAAAACTCAAGACGCTCGCTTTTAGTTCTAATAAGGCAATCTGAGATCAAGGATGCAACCTTCTCATGCCACCTTATACATACCCACACTCATAGCTTCATATTCAAAATTCATACTCAGAGCAGCTACAGTACACTCAAAGAGAAACAGATTAGGACATGCTAGCAATTATCTCAACAGCAGCAAATCTGGCTGCAAACATCATTGCAGGCGAATGTATAGCCAAGAAGACTACATCATCACTAAAGAGCAACGCAATCAAGATGTTACTAAACTAAACGCTCTCTTGGCTGTGCTTTGAGATCCTGTCTGTCAAAATGATGAGCAAGGAGCAACAACCGTGGTAGATCCCGAAACCCACTGGGAATATGTTAGACCCACTGCAGAGATTGCAGACACAGATCTCAGTGCGGTTATGCAAGGGCAGTAGTGTTTTGTTGCAGCAGTTTCAATGCTTCAGAAAATAGATGGTTCACAGTTAAACAGGCAAGATGGAGTATGAATTGATTCTGTATTGCCTTAGTTCTTTTAAAAAATCAAGTAGTTGTTTTGTCTTGAGAGACTTTAACAAATATTTCCTCAGAAAGTCATCAATTCATTATATACTTAACTTTTAAGAGGTGTGCAGCTTAACAGATTTGTACAAGAGTAAACAATCTTTAAATGCTCATCCATAAACATCCGCATGTTTAAAAATTGTCACAAATTGCTTTTAACACCTCTCTGCAGAACTACAGCTGTACAGATTCACCTTGTTGTGATATATTTTCAATGTGTTACACATTACACACAGTGATTACACAATATAGATGATTCAAAGTGTGCAGTAGTGAGCTGAATGAATCACCTTAAGGCAAAGTCTGGAGTCATAATCAAAGGCTGTTTCCCATTATTGACAACTGTGACCTACATCCATTTTATACTTTTATTAACTGCTTGAAATATTGCATCATAGACTTGGAATTATTAATTAAGAGCTAATTTACATATTTTGAGCTAGTCTAATGTGCAGTTAGCTGAAACATTTAAAGTAACACACATTGTCTAAACAGTCAACAAGTTATTTTGTGTTTGCTGTGCAGACGATATTCTTCATATTTCAGTGATTTCGTTGTCCCATATCTTTCCAAAAAAGACATATATTAAACATTTTAAATCTTCATCCAGAAAAACTATGGAAACGTTATTCACAAATTTATTGGGGCTCCGTTGTAAAAAGTTGTAGTGGAGGAATACACGCATAAAGGAATGTGAAAATTCAATTAATTCAATTAATAAAGAAGCCGTAGGAAGTAGCTGTTTTCAACGCTATGCTTTTTATGGTCATTTTCCCCTAAAGCTCTGTCACTCACTCCGGTTACCTTCTGTGACTCTGTTGTAGGTAGTAAGAAGTGTCAAAGCATGTTGAATTCATCGAAAGAAAACAGAATAGAAAATATGTTCATGTAGAGTTATGGACTTCAGGAGCTCTTTAGAGTAAGCCTCAATATGCCGTAACTTAAGACCAGGTCTATTGTCAGAGGAATAAAGAACAGGTTGACTGTAGGCTGGCTTACAGCGGAGGAGTCAGCATTGTTTGACCTGCTTTATTCAAAGAGCAGCAGGCTGGGGTTGTGACAAAGTCGTCCTACACTGGAGCCATTCACCCTGCCCAGGCTCAGCTTACCCCTGAGGCATGCTCTCTTTGGCTCTCTCACACACACTTGCAAGCATATACACACACACACACACACACACACACACACACACACACACACACACACACACACACACACACACACACACACACACACACACACACACACACACACACACACACACACACACCTGAGAGAGAGAGAGAGAGAGAGAGAGAGAGAGAGAGAGAGAGAGAGAGAGAGAGACATAGAACTGCCTAAAAAAGATCACAATGCTGATTACCTGTCTACCTGTAACTTGTGGTCACCACCACTGAAAAATTTACTTTTACACACACTTGACGGACCTCTATACACATTAAAAAATTACCTTGCTCCTAGCCTACATCAGCACATGCACAGCCTCACATAACTGGTATGTCCTCACACAGTTAAAAATAAATCTGTTATCTACAAGTGAGCCACACTTCTTATTTTATTTCATTTTATTTATTTGTAAAGGGACCATGTACAATATTTAACATAAATGTCACCATTTGATGCAGTGTACCAGAGTTAGCTTAAAGCTAATTTACATCTGCAGTCCCTTGGCAGGTCACAATTAAAACATCACATTGTTAAAACACTCGCTCGCACGCACGCACACACACAAACAAACAAACAATACTCTATATCAAGTTAAAAGTATCAAATCAGTGGTTGCAGTGTTGAGTGTCCTTTAGCAGACTTTTCAGTTTGGTTTTGAAGCTGCTGAGAGATTCACAGTTCTTAATATCCTCCGGTAAGGTGTTCCACTGAGTTGTGGCTTTCATAGAAAAAGCTGACTGCCCAATGGCAGTACGGAGAAAGGGTACATTGCAATTTCTAAACGAAGATATTCTTATGGATTTAATGGAGTCCACTGAGCGAAAGTTGGTAAACTGACGCAGTGGAGGCGGGGCCAAGCCATTTGAAATCTTCTACACAAGACATAAATTTGAAAACAATTTACAATTCTCAAAGCTCAAAAGATGATGTTTCTCCAGTATCCTACAGTGGTGGTATTGCATTGTTTTTTTGTCCAGTATTTTTAAGGTTTGTTTATACAGAGAGTGAAGTGGTTTAATGACTGTCTCACCAGCCTGATCCCAGCAAGTGATACAGTATGACATATGGGAAAGGATCATAGCATGCATAAAAGTCTTGGCTGCATCCATGAAAGACAGCTTCTTATGTGTCCAAAGTTTGTCAAATTGTATTTGATGGTTTGTTTGTTTTTTTTTTCCAAACATGTTTCTTCATATTAAGGTTTGAATCTAGGACTACGCCAAGATTCTCTTATCAAGCCTGAGACTATCGAAAAGAGGATGGTCTACTCCATTTGGAAATAGCTGCTGATGTTTTGGTACTGACACTAGACAGCTTCAAGTAAGAGCATTCAAATCAATGATTATCACAGAGTTATTAAAAATTAAACTCTTCCTGTCATCCTTTGTTGAGGCAATTAGTGCTCTGCTGTTAATGAGAGCCTAAAGTAGGCTTGCACTAAGTATTACAAGAGTAATAGCTATTTATACAGCACTTCTGAAAACAATTATAGAACACATTCAAGTGGACTAAAAAAAGAATCAATGGTAAAAGCAGGGCAAAACAATAAACATAGAAAGAGAACGTGAAAAGGACATCAAACATGTTTTTTACATGCAAGTACAAAACATTTTTTGTCTGTGACGCTGCACTTTATAAATGGTTATGCTAGTATGTGAACATTCTTACAGTGGCAACACCCATATGCTGTAGTTAACAGATATAGTGTTTATCAATGTAACCATTAGCATATTAGCATCATACTATTTAGAGTAAGTTGGCGCTGAGCACAAAGCTAATCTGAGACCAATGGGTATGACATTGTTTTGCAAGTAACTGTAAGACAAACTCATATTTTCTGAATTATGACCAAACATAAAAGGGCAGGGGAGCAACAATGTCTGAGTTGTTCTTCCTCAAGGGACCTTGAATGTTTTTAAAAACTTCAAGGGCAATGTTTACTGTGTTAAAAAAGTCACTGTCACTTGTCCTGCCTGAGAAAACTGTCCACATCAATAAAACCACGGTGACCTCTTTTTATCCTGCTTTTATTGAATCTACTATGTCACTTTGTTTGGTGTCAACCTGTCTCTAAAGAACAGAAACTGACCGGTGACCGTAGGCTGACCAGTGAGTCACAGCTTGACCCAGAATCCCTGCACTACAGATAGTTGCAGAGGTTGGCTGGTTCTATTTTAAAAGATGACTCCACTCCCGTCCATTAAAGGGTGAATTTTGGCTTCTTCTATGTTGACAAAGGTATAAAACACCAACATGTAAAACCAAGAACAGTGATGTAGCTTTGTTCCTGCTGCCATCAGTGGGATCAACAAGACATAGCTATAGAACTCTGATGTTGAAGAACTGATTTAACTATTTGCAGCTATCGTTACATTTGACCCTGTTTTCATTCATCTTGTGTATACTGATGGCAAATATCTATTATAACTTGTTTATTATCTATATGGTTTTACTTATTGCCTGGATGTCCCTAGTCTGACCTTGCTTGTAGTCCTCATGGACAAAATCTCAGAATGCACCTGGGACTAAGAGGGTTTCCACGTTGGGAACCCCAAAATCTCTGCTTTTTGAAGATAATGTGTTTCTTTTTGCTTCTTTGGTCTGGGACCTCTAGCAGACAACGCAATGGTTTGCAGCCAAGTGCAGAGCAGGGGGGTCAGCACCTCTAAGTCCAAGGCTATGTTTCTCTGTGAGATACAGTAGACTACTCCCTGAGGAAGGGATGGGTCTTTACCCCAAGTGAGGCATGAGTTGGCGAGTGAGGATAAAATGGATCCTGAGATTGACAGATGGGTTAATACAGCATCAGCATCAGTACAGGCATTGTACTGGACAATCGCAGTAAAGAGGGATCTGAGCCTGAAGTCAAAGCTTACGATTTGCCAATTTAATTCAAATCCTCACCTAAGGTCTTGAGCTTTGGCTAGTGACAAGTAGGATAATATTGCGGATACAAATGATACATATGAGTTTACTCCAAAGGTTGTCTGGACTCAGCCTTAGAGATTGGGTGTGGAGCTCCAACATCTGGAGGGAGCTCGGGGTATTGATGCTACTTCTTGACTTTGAAAATAACCAATTGAAGTGGTTCAGGGTGCATCTCTTTGGAGGTTTTCTGGGCACAGTCAATTGGGAGGATACCCTGGGCTAAACCCAGAACTTGGTGGAGGAACTATACATCTGATCTGGCTGTATAGCCTCAAAATCTCCAATGCAAGGGATCAGGAAAATGTTACTGAGGGGAGGGATGCATTGGTTGACTTGTTTAGCCTGCTACTACAACCTGCCCTGGATAAGCAGAAGAAAACAGATGGATAGTCAAGTTTTGTTTTTCCTTTTTGTACTTACTAATGGTACAATTCTTGTCTTGTTTTTTTCACCTTTTTTTTAATTAGATTTTGATCTTGTTTTTACTAAGAATTACTCTTTTAGTCTTAAGAACTGTCGTCACATTGTCTATCATGTTTACCAAGTCTGTCATGTGCTATTGATATTGTGTGTGTGTGTGTGTGTGTGTGTGTGTGTGTGTGTGTGTGTGTGTGTGTGTGTGTGTGTGTGTGTGTGTGTGTGTGTGTGTGTGTGTGTGTGTGTCTGCGTGTGTGTTTGTGTGTGTTTGTGTGTGAAGGAAAGGAGGCTGGCTCACTCACTGTCAAACTAATTTACCTGCAGGTACAAATACATTAACCTAACCTACCTCAACCTTACTGAGGCTGTTCAGTCTGAGCCAGAGCAGGGGACCAGCCAACAGACACTGCCAAACCCTAGAGCAAAACTGTTACCTTGGCTAAAAACTATGGATAAAAAAAGGAATCATGGTAAAACTGGGATCATGTCAAAAGACCGTTGTCAGTGAGTTAGCTCAACAATATTCAGTCCACATAGATCTACATAGATGCATTTAATATATATATATATATATATATTTCAGATCAACTTTATCAACACCCACCTGATTTGTACCTGTTTGCAAACATGCACACTCATGATTTGCTTTGTGGTGTACACTGCTGTCTCAATAAAAGCTGCGTTCTGCATAAGTCTCCTGTGCACGTACTAGCACACATGCTCACACACGCCTGTGTGCTCTCTTTTGTGTAGGCGTTAAGCACTGTAATGGCGTCCCAAAGGCAAAACAGTGGCCTTGTTGCACATACGGAATCAATCAGGATTATTACGCATGTGTGCATGCTTGGCTGTGTTAATGTTTCTGAATGCTTGTGCGTATGTGAGAAATGTTTCAAATAGTGCGTTACAGAATACGCACACACTTGATACATGTGGGTGTGTGCAGTATGTGTTTGTTGGCCAGCCAGTAGTACACAGAGCCGAGCACTTGCAGTCCCAGAGGAGGTTTTAATGGCTCAGGGAGTGGAGAGTTGGTGGGTGGGTAGGTGGTGGCCGCGGAGGTCTGGCTGGCTACAGGCCACCATGGACCAAGCCAAGCCCAGCCTCGGTGTAGCCATGCTGGGAACAGCCTGGGGAGCGAATGGGCACTTGGTCTGGGTCGGCTACGGTCCACACCCCTGATAAGGCTTCAGATAGCATCATAAGGCTATAGCAGTGGCCCTGGGCAGTGTGGAGAGAGGTCATAATGATTCTTTTAGAAACCTAGACCAGGAGAAGGAAGTTAGGGAAAGCTAATGAGGCCTCCTGCTCTGAGGAGGAAAGGAATGAGAGACGGCTGAAGAGTAAGCAAATGAGATGGATGATGGTTTAAAGAACCTTTGGAGACAGAGAGAAAATGTCTGAAAAAAAGGGTTTTGGATCAATAGATAAAGATACCTGATTATCATCATCTTGGACGGAAAAGGCTTCAGAAAAGTCAATGTGCACAGGAGCGACAGGCTGACACTATATGCCACAACTTTAACAAATTAAGCTCTCTTCAATGTTAAACGTTTTTTTCAAGACTGAAAAATCTCATTTTCATTATTATAAAACTTCCCAGAACAAAAAAGCTAACCCTAGATTAGTGCCAGAATGTCTAATGGACAAATGTGGCTCCATCAGGGATTGCGGGTATGCAGTACGTGTGCTTGGTCTGATCCAGCATGCCCATTTAAATGCCACTAGAGAGTTAGAAAACCAAACAAAAGCCATTTTCTATCGTCCCTTCAACACAATGATGTAAATACATTATCATTGGGACTGCACCAGTTTGTGCATATACTGTAAAATGTATGCATACATTTGATTTGTGAGTGTGTTGTGTATGTCTCTTGCATAAAAAAAATTGAAGGGAACGTAACTGCATATTGCTCATGAGTCTTTTCAGTGTTATAAAAGTTTGTGTCTCAAATTTTGTCTACCTTTGGTGACCTCCACATCCCAGCAGTGGCCACCCAGGGTGCTGTAGGTCCTCCCGATGAGCTCCATGAAGCTCCATGAAGCTCTAAGAAGCGAGTTGTAAGATGTGCTGCCACCAGCAACCTGCATGATGATGGAAACACATCTTGTTATTGTCAGGCAGAAACCTTGTATCACCATATTTAATCATTTTTCCATTAATCAATGTTAACCTTTATGTCTGCCAGTAGGCTTACTAAAATATAACTTATGTAAGTATTTTTAAAAAAAAGCTTAAGTTATGGGGAAAACTGCATTTTTTAACTTCCTGGAAAGCAGTTGTTTTGGACACAAAGTTTTTGCCCGACTGTGACAACATGTGAACATATGACAAAACAACCTGCATACACAATTATAGGATAAATGCTAAATGCTTTAGAGATGCATGTTGATATTGAGGTTATGTTTATGTTAGGAAATCCGACTTGAAGAAAACTTGAGATAAGCACTGGTGGTTAATTATCAGGGTTCCTCTTTCCTGTCGCTCCACAGGGAGAAATAAACCTGTTTCAACCACTACTTTTTTCCATCACATAACCAACACTCTCGGGGACTTTAATTAACTTTCTTTATGAGGTGGAGGAAGTGGTAAAAGAACAGAAAATAGAAAAAAAGGTAACAGATTAAAAATAGGACGCTGAGCTCTTGAGGACATTCCAGATGGCACACAAACTATTTTATCATGCTCTCACAGTCTTAAAGAAGTAGCATACAAAACCTGTCTTTGAGTGTATGTCATGTATGTGTTTTCCTGTTCTAGCTAAGGCCACAGTAACAGATGAGCCTGGAGGCTTTGCAGTTCTTCACTTGAGGGTTGAGGCAACGCCTTTCACTAGATGGCACTGTTTGCTTTACAGACACACTGAACTGAGGCTGGATGTAGCTCACCCTGTTTGTTCCCAGAGCTGGAAGCTCTGGCCTTGGTGAAACTGCCCTAAAAGAGAGACACTTTTGTATTTGTTCATACATATGAGCCTATAGGCATGGATGTTCCCACCATATCTAACACAGAGTCTCTCACAGAAAGCGAAAGGAGACAAGCATCTGAGTGAAAAGAGTGGCGCTCGTCATTAACAATGTGTGGTGAGTGAATTAAAGGTTGTTGTTTCTCTGTATGTGTTCGGACATAATACCTCCTTTAATGTGTCTGTGGTGTTTATGGGGTTTTTCATAGGTGTGTGTGTGCGCGTGACTGCATTTGTGTTTGTGTGAGAGTTTACTAACAGCACACCAAGATGTCTGGTCGGTGAGGTAAACACAGCGGAGAAAATGACAGAGTCTACAGGGTGTTTATGAAATGGGGCAAGGCATGGACACACACACACTCACACTCAACACAAACACTGACACACAAAAAAAAGAGACAAGACACAAAAAAAGACAAACATCTCAGAGTTCAAAACAAATAGAGCACACGCGCACAGCTGCTCACACACAAACAAGGAGAGAAATGATGGACTGTAAAGCTCCAGTCTCCATCTATCTCTGTCTCTATCTCCCCCCCATTCAGCTGGCCTGCTCGGCTTTGACACTGCCAGAGAGGTTAGACGTAATGACATGTTGGGAGAGAGACAGAGACATGGGGGAGGGAGAGAGAGAGAGAAAGAGAGAGGGAAGAGGGGTGGCTGAGAGAGAGGGAGGGGAAAAATGAAGGGAAGTGAAGGGAAGAAGAGAGAGAAAGAGGAGGGATGAGAGGTGACAGAAGGAGTAAAGAGAGATGGACAGCTGGAGGGAAGGAGAAAGCCACGGTGTTTGGTTGTGGGGGTGTGGGAGAAAAAAGAAAACGCAGGGAAGGAAGGAGTGGAAAAAAATCGTATTGCCTTTGACTTTCTTATGGCAGAAAGAATAATGTTTGGTTGCTAGCCCTGTTAGCTGGCTGAATATGTAGCAAACATAGCCATGAAGCAAATAAGCACAGGCCTTTCGTGCAAACTCCTGCTGGAGCTTCAATGTGTGGATCATCTTACCTGTCATATTAAGTATATCTATGTTGTAGTACTTTAAAAACATTTGAAAGAAATGACTAAAACAGATGTATACTCCCCTGTACCATGGACATAAATCTCAGCTAAAAGATGAGTTAAATAAACAGACTATCATAACTCTCAGGTGTGCTTTGGCTTTCACAAGACAACAAATGGAAGACACAGAGCCAGTAAAAACCCACCGCCACAGGGCATTCCTCCACAAAGGGTGTGAGCCTGTGCGGCCGGACGGTCACCATAATGTCCCTAAAGTCCAGAGCTCAGATGGAGCCTCTGTGGTTTTGGTCCTGCTGGATGAAAGCCTGCCGTGCATGTTCCAGCTTCATCCCCTGTGGGAGAAAGTACAGAGAGAAAGAG
Organism: Notolabrus celidotus; assembly: GCF_009762535.1. Classification (NCBI taxonomy): domain Eukaryota; kingdom Metazoa; phylum Chordata; class Actinopteri; order Labriformes; family Labridae; genus Notolabrus; species Notolabrus celidotus. The sequence continues at coordinate 14,348,598 of NC_048287.1, read as the reverse complement.
AAATAGAGAGGCTTAAGGTGTTAGATCATGCAGTAAATGCATAATATTGTACACATATGTAGGTTGTACACCTCTTTAAGCTGCCTTCATAAATACAAATTCACATAAACCGGCTCGTATTAACACATATGCATTAAAACACAGGGCTGGCTTTGAAGGGCCCTGTGGTGCAAGGTCCCCCCTCTACGTTTCAGGGGAGCCGGCATTCAGCCAGGCTCCACTCTCGTCTGTTCTCCCAACAGTCGTTTGCCTACTGTGAGGCGTCGCTTGGGCTTTTCACACCCTCCCCAAATCCCTATTAAACCCACTTGAGGGAGAACCATACAAACACACATACACACATATATATGAACACACACGCAAGATGGCAAATCACCCAACTGCTCACTTTGTCTCGCTTCCTGCGCACACGTACACACACAAAGGTCCGCAGGGACAACAGCAGGCTGCGGTGGGGACAGTTCCCTCAAGGCCTTTGAAATTAGCAGCCATTATCGGTACCTGCAACCACAAGTCTACAGAGAGGGGCTGTAAACGCACCGCAATCTTGATGCCTCCTCTAGCTAACGCAAAGGCACTTGGTTACAGCAAAAGATGCAAATATCAGAACAAAATATATTCCAGGAACAGTCAGTGTGAATGCAGCTTGTGAGCAGTGAGTAGGTTTTGCTGTTGACCCTCCTGCAGGGTTTCATGGCCTTTTGGTTGAAAAAAATCATGGGGCTGAAGAAAGTCTATTCATGAGACTCCAAGTTGGATTCAGCCTAAAGAAGCATTTCATGCGTATGTCCTTTAGAGCAGATCTCTAAGAGACTATTCAAATTTTTTCAGGATTGTCATTTTCAATTTCTGCATGAATATATAGCTTCACCTAACATCCATTAAACTGACGGGGAAGTGATATTTGCAGCAATTAAAATAATCAATTAGTCTGATATATGAGAGGACTAACTTCATTTTCTTTGCCGAGTCTAGATAGTGAAAGTGTTTTGCATTTGCTTTGGTTCTGTTATACAAAGTGAATAACCTCAGGTAATGATATAGGCTATATAAATCAAGCTGTCTGAATAATACAAGCTACACAATGATTCGTTATAAGGTACATTTACTATCTTGTTCTGAAATTTTAGAACCAAGTTATTGGTATCAAAACAGTGCAAAAAGCAGATTTATGCTAATGAAAATAACTTGGCACTGAAGAAACTTGAAATTGCCTGGCTAAATTCTAGTGAAAAAAAAATCACATTAAGCTTAATATAATCTGCATTTACCTGACATGACCAGATAAACATCTTGATTTAAGATGTCATGAGCAAAAAGTGAGACCTGCTAGCAAATGTACTTGTCAAGTTTCTTGAATTAAATTAACTCAAGAAACGTCAGCAAAATTCGTACTCCATTGGCAGATCTTTTTTACTCATAACAAGCAACTCAGGTGATTTTTTGCTTGTGTTATCCTGAAATAAGACATTTATCAAGACTTGTCATTTGAATGTGGCCTATAACAAATTTAATGGTATTTTTTTAATAGTAATAAGCTAAAAACATTTGCTTTTTTCCAGCTTTGTCACAGCTCTAGAAGCATGTGGTTGAATATAATACTTGAAGATTTCTTCATTTTAAAATATACCTCAATATAAAAATTAAGTTAATGTACAACACACTAAATCCAATAATTGTCCTGATGCTGATGGGAAAAGATTATATTGAAACACGTAGACAGAGACGTGTCAAAATCACATTCCTAATTCACAGGCATGTTGGGGAAATAAATATTTTTTCTTACAGCACACAACATCTAGAAGTTTCAGTGCAACAAGTAAATAAGTTTGTTCGAAGTAAACTATTATTATTTTGTCCAAAAAGAATAGACATTATTTTTCAAGACACACACGACACACAAAATGTGCTGATTAAATCTTGAACATGCGCGCATTACTCAATTGATTGCTTCAGATGTTATTGTTATAAATGGAACTCAAAAAAGTGGTATTACCACAACACAAAACCCTATGAGGCTATGACTTATTGTTGTGCTGAATTTGAGTGATATTTCACTGACAGCATAACTGATCGAACTCTAAATTTGCGGCACCCGAGAGAAACGACTGGGGAAGAGTGACATTTACACAAAGCTGAGTGGAGACCAGAGGGGAGTAAGAATAGACATTGCAACAAAAGAGCCAGATTTGCAAAAACAGCAAATGTAGCAGTCGTGTGTCAGTATCACCTATGAGCACAGCAGGGGCTCAGCAGAGTGTACAAGTGAAAGGAAAAAGGCAAGGAAACAAGGAGAGATTGACACACGTAAACACTCTCAAAGTAAATAAGGTGAGATATTTTGGTGTCAGCATTCTCGGTGTCGTGACTCACTTCTCCGGTCGGTTTCGAGTAGGTCAAAACACTTGGGTGTGAAATAAACTGGGAGAAACGAGAAGGAGGGGTAGAGATGAATATTTAAAGTCAAAGTTGAAGAAGATGCGTTTTGCATGCAAGACCTTGTGCGTGTGCAAAACAGAAAGGTTAGATTTATCTGTGTGTGTGTGTGTGTGTGTGTTTGTGTCCATCTGTAAATTAAGGAAAAAAATTAGATCCTGTTTCTCTGGACAAGTGGAGCATCTGGAAAACCACAAAGAGCAACCACACAAAGCAACAAAACAACTGTGGTCCAGCGGATAGAGCACTTTATAGTCTCAGCCTCTTAAAATCTTAACTCATTGCAACTGCATGAGCAATGCAGGGACATGGTTTTTATTTGAGAGAGGAGTGAGGAAAGTTGGAGACATAAGGACAGCCAAAAAAAGAGTTTGCTGAGGCATTTGCTGTCGCTGCAAATGTCCTTGGAAGGGAATAAAAAAAACATGACAAGCCACCTCTGTTTGTTTTCAAAGGTTGTGATTCTTTCTCTCAATCTCCTCAAAACGTGAAAAATAAATATCAGCCTTCTACGCAGAGATTTTCAGGTCTGCTACAGATTTTTAGAGAGTCAAACACAAAGTTGTGACTTTCAAAATCTTAGAAATGCCAAAACTTCCCTTTTTTGGGTGCTATGAAAAAATTGGTAAATGTAGTGTCCCCCTCCCAGTAATCCAAGCCCTTAACTCACCAGGATTTATAATTTATGTGCCACTTCTCTGGACATCAGTAATGCCTCTGCCAGAGACAACACCACGCTGACAGTGCGAGCTGAGCTTTGGCCGGCGTCCACGCGTGAGACGGGGAAAAATGCATGTAATTGGTGAGAATCTCTGGCTTCCATCAAGACAGTAATTGGCCAGAGAGAGCCCTTGTGAGAAATATGCGGTGCAAACGTTTTCCCCGATAATCCCATCTTGTGAGCATCTGGCAGCGGCGTGGTTACAATGGCAGAAAGAAAAACACAATAAACACATGCATGTACGGCAGGAAGAGGAGGAAATAAAGGATGGGAACATTCCTGGGTGGGAGGGAGGCAGAGAGTGAGAGAGGGAGAGAATTATAAAAACAACCGAAAAATATTTAGAATATGGTGTGTGAGGGTGTGAGGTGGTTTTCACAACTCTGTGAAAACTTTTAAATACTCTGAAGCGTCATTTTCTTCTGAGGGACATTTACAAATGCTTTGTCTGTTAATAAATCACCATAGCATTGGTTAGTAGTGCAATCAGAAAGTGTGTAGTAATTGTACAATTTCAATATCTGATTTAGGAAATGTTGTGTCTTCAATAATTGCCCTGTCATTAATTACTGCAGCAGCTGCCAATACCTGGATTTGGCTTGTATTTAAGTACTTTGATTGTGGTACTGATTTAATATGACAACCAAGAAAGTATTAAAAGACTCAAGATAAAATATTTATAGTATTCCTGTATTAGTATCAGTGGACGTGAGGCAAGTGATAAGAGATTAAATGCAGAAAAGCATGTGCAATACTTTGAATAGACTCTCTGTTGTACATCCCTTACTCTTACCTACACAGAGAGGCATCCTACAATAACGTTACGTTCCCTCGCTCCTGTCATTTATTAGGGCATGAATGAAAAGCTATGAGGAATGATCAAAAACAGCGAGCATGAGCAGGAAATGTGAATTTCATATTGAGCAATGAGTGTGTCTGGCTGCTGGCCGGCTGCTGTGAGGAGCTGGAAACCACTGAGTGACGGACTGGGAGAGAACTGGGCACGCTGACAATGCAAAAGTGCAGCGTCCACTCGCCACATCGCCACAGACTCGCACACAAAAACACACACATACACAAACATAGACCTGAACACAGATGCAAAGCTTGCACGCTTCAGCTAACACGTATGATAAAGCAGATAAGATACAGACAGAATCACACAGACACACACCGCACACACACCGCATGTTCAAACACATGCACACACAAGGAATCACGTACTTATAACAATGTCCTAATATCCATGCACTGCTGCCCACTGTGTGTAGGCCATCTGGTCTAAGTTAAGTGTAATATAAAAAGCTCATTCAGATACATGGTGAGTGTGGATGCAAACTTGGCACAGCGCAGGCTGCCTCTCTCTCTCTCCCCCCTCTACCCCTTACACCACCACCTCTCTCTGCTCAGGCCTGAGTTAAGTCTAGACATCATATTGGAAAATGGCTCACACACCACAAATACACCAAGAATATTCCAGCTATACTATTTATGGCAGTAGAACTGCGTCTCTACCTGCTTCGGTGTAGGTGAAGCCAAGTAATGCTAGCTGCTAATGGAGAACAAATGCAGACAATGTACCAGATATACAGCGTATAAACCTCAGTGTTTCATTAATGACTAATCTGGTCAATATGGCGGGGTGTGTTTGAGAGGGAAAGGAGTGTGTCTGTGAGCAGGCATGTTTGTCTGGGCAGAGTTATCTGCCTATAAAGTTACATGACAGGATTGTATGAGCAGCTTGTAAACAACATGTGGGGATAGGGCAGCGTGTGCAAGCACATGAATGGGTTTATAAAGATTTATTGACTATTACTGACGGTCACTGGATGATGGGAGAAAGGTGGACAAAAAGGAAAAAAAGAAACAGAGAGAAAAGAGGAGTGAGGGGAAAAGATGCAAGGAGAACTTCACAAGAGAAACTGTGTGAACTCTCGGAAGCTGATCTTCTTGTCTCTCTACGTGCCAAAGTGAAGCCGTATTAACTCACAGGGGTGTGCTGGTGGACATACAGTGGTGTGGCTGAAGACCGGCTTCACATCCTCTGCAACACAGACATGAGACACAAGCTGCTTAGAACTGTGACAGAATGATGACAAGTTGCTCTTGACAGCTTAATAACAAGATTTAGCAACTCAATATAAGAATTTAGCAGTGAAATGTTTTACTGAGTTAAAGCCAAAAGTCCTGTAATCGGAATCTTGACTTGTAAAGTATTAAAAGCAACAAGTCATAAAAATATAACTGCTTTTTATTGTCTCATTAGATTGTATGCATCGTTAGGCGAGGAAAAGCAAGGAAAGTATATGTACATAGCACAAAACAGCAAACTGAAGTGCTTCACACACAACATTCAAACATCTAGACAGAGGATACTTTAGGATAGCTTCATACTTTAGGTTTTATGATGTTGTATAAGGGTTATGAATTGTTGTGCAGTTGTTTTTCTATAGTGTACAATTTGTTTTTAACAGAGGCCTCTTCTCTGTCTCCTATTCAGGGCCTACACTTGTAAATTAACTCTGGCACAGCTAAATTAAAATTAGCAAAAACAGAAGTTAGAATATCATAAGACACGCAAAGTTTAGTGTTATGAAGTTAAATATATGCCATCAGAGTGGATAACTGCCCTGAAAGACTGACAGCGTTCACACTCAGACCTGCTCAAGGGTTATTTTGTGCTTTTTCTCCTGAATTGCTGAATGCAGACAACACTCCTGCTTAGACCCAAGACATGTTCTTTAGACTCCTCTTTTTAAGTAAACTTGTCAGTAACACTAGTTCTATTTCTCTAAGAGGTCCAACCACTATTCTTACAAGGATTTCAAACCTACCTGAGAACTCAAACCTCTGTCTCACTCAGTCAGATTCACTTAAGTTTTATGTAAGCAGCGGATACATGTATTGTTTCAACAGCAATCTTATCAAACTGGGTATAAGTTTTGTGTTTTGAACTGTGATTGGCAAAACAGCCATGGATGTCAAATAAATGTGTGATGAATTATAATTTGGGGGAATAGAAATATAAATGAGAAAAAAATTATAAGTGAACTATTTCATTACCTGACATTCTTACTTATTACCCGGCTGTGTAAAATACTTGTTTCTGATTGGTCAAAATTGCACAACAGTAATTCATTCTCAATAGCGAGGTAATGTAGGGGAAAACTTGATCACCCATCACATCCATTTAATCCACGTAAAGGAAGTCAGCACATTTCACCCCTGCCTGTTGACACTGTGGCAAAAACGTTAGTTTCCGTGTCAGGCTGTGAAACAAGGCCCCTCTGCTTCATGTCAGGGTCCTCCTACCCTGACGATGTTTGAATTTAAACAACCACCGTTCACTACACATTATCCCTTACTTTAAATCAACTACTGACATTTGTTTTCTAAACAATTTTAACAGACATTGATGAGCAATGATGCTTCGGCTACATCATTTTTCTTTAAATCATTTACAATGTTAGAATAATCAATGTGTTATGGTTTTACAGATTACACCGCGCTTCGACTCAAGGCTAATGAGTCTATATTCACACTACCACAATAAAAAGCCATCACCACTGTTAAAATCCTCTCCATATTGTGGTTTTGGTTCACCCTTTTTTCTCAACAAGTAATTATCAAATACTTCTGCCATCTTTTAATAAAGATATAAAGTCTGTTGGCACAAAGTCTTGTGAGTCAGGTCTTAACAAACAGCATGTGTTTCCTATCTTGTGGTTAACATTAGTAATTATTTAAATTTTGGGTAGAAAAGAAAACGTCTGTGACTGTTTGTGACAAAACGTCAACGTCAATCTGCAGAACACAATTCTGCTCTGATTGAGACTTAAGTTCCTCAACTCTAAATCAGTCTTGAATGACACATGGCAGAGTGTGTTTGAGCTCTGCAGGCTCTGTATTCAGAGGGAAAAGCCTTTTCTTCTCAGTGGCGTTCCCCTGCCTGAACCCTCTAAGCCTCTGCAGCCAGTGGAGTGGAGAGACACTGAACATGAGTCCTAAATTACAGCCTTACTAAAGAAACAAAAACAAACCAATAGAGCGACCTGTTTCTTATTACCAAACAAGCCGCGCTGAACGAGTGCAGAAAGGAAAGGAGGAAAAAGCAATTTTTTTTATAAAGACAGAAAGGGAGGGAGAGAAAGGTGATGTTTACTTCAGCATTACCTTCTGAGGGAAGACAGCTTGTGCATTGTTTTTCTACACTTTAATGAGGCAATAAATATACAGCCTTTAACTCTTTAAAGGAGAGGCCGCCGCAGTGCCTGCCGTTTATATTATCAGCTTTTATAGACCTGTCAACACTCAGTCCTCTTTACTTCTTTCTTTTTTTTGTCTTTTTGGCTGACGCACAACGACATTTTATGCTGCAATTTTTATGAACTCGACATTCCAACAAATTAGGCATTTATTTTTTAAGTGCTAAAAACTCAGAGCACTGCGCCGCCTGTGCTCAACAGAAATTACTCCGCTTATTATCAAATAAAAAATGGATTTATTGAAAGATGAAATAAAAAGAAATCAGAGTGCATGAAGTTTACTGCATGTGAAAACAAACGGGCCTTTAATGCAACATGAGCTGCAGCTATTAATGTTTTAAAAAGGTAATAAAGAAGCAGGCTCTTTATTTTGAGCCCTGGTCTTTAATCTAATGACCGGTGAAGAGAAAAAGGGAGCAGGGGAGAAAAGGGAGAATTCTGTAATGCATCACAATAAAGCTACTTTGACAAGTCTATAATCTGAGTCACAAGTTATTTGCTTTTGGTGAAACATTTGCCCGTTGCAAGTGGCAGACACCACCGTCAGTGTTTGTGCATGGCATGATGTGAGTTATGTTTTTCATGCAATTTTCCACTTGTACGCCAGTCTCATAACTCTCAGGCATTGGGTGATTCATTAACCTTTGGGAGAAGCAGAAAAACAGCAGACCTTTTAATTGCCACCAAGACAACGTCACTCTAATTGATCCTTTTAAATACGAAAATTTACATATGTGCATATATAATCAGTCGCAATGATCTTGCACCCTGTCGACAGCAACAATTAAAATGAAATTCACTTACTCTTCCCTGTTTGCGAGCGGGATGTGTGCGCTGCATTTCAAATCAAGCCTAATGTGCTAACGCCTCGCACACCTACAGAAGGCTGGCATTAGACTTGTTTAAATCAATTAGGCAAATGTGAAATAAGCAACGAGTCCAAATGTCTTCCCTTTTCACCCCGGAGCTTCCAGGTATCAGGGTAATGCTGCCAATCATGTGCAAACACACATACACACATACAGACATACACACACACACACACACACACACACACACACACACACACACACACACACACACACACACACACACACACACAGACCTACCCACCCCCCTGTAAAATCTTCATCTCCATCTTTTAGTCGCCAACATTGCTCTCCACCTCCAATCTAACCTTATCGTCTTTGTGCAGTATTTTTGTTTGTGAGCGGAGGTCAGAGCGTCACATAAATAAAAGAGGAGTTTGTATGGAAACTTCTTTAGTGGTGCATTTAAGAGGAACATGCTCCCTGTTAGGACCAGCTGAATAAGTCTGCTTAAATGTCAAATGCATAGAAAAAAGCAGAGCTAGGACTTGAACTTTTATGCAAAGTTACATAATAACATCAGGGTAATTAATGTGTAAAAATCTTCACAACCTACACATAAAGTAAAATAACATAAATTAAGTGGGCAGCTTTTGTTTAAACGATTAAATACATTTAAAGGGACTGGCTTAAAAATATATGTAAGATCAGTAAAAATGCATCGAAGACAAGACAAAAAAACAACACATATTTGAAAGTGAGCATAAAATGTCTTTATGTTACATAAGCTACCATGGTATTCTAAGGTATGTACTTTTCTGCAAGCGCTACATAATTCCAGGTTTCCTGTAAAGCACTTTACAGCACCTACCCTCTGTATACATGCTAATGGTTCAGCAAGAAGCAAAGTACATGCATGCTAACCTGGCTACAGTATTACTTTCTCTAGCATGTAAATCAGTGGAAGGATTACTCACCAAAAGTGGTCACTTTGTTGTCCGCTCTATCAAAGAGCAGGAGGGCAACCATGAAGAGGGAGAGTTTGGGGCATACAGAAGTGACTGGAACGCTTTAACTCGTGAAAGGAGATCAACCTGAGGGGGGGGGGAGAAGAGCAGAGAAAGAGGAAAGAAAGTGAATAGCTGAACAAACTGTTTAACAGTGTCATTAAAGCTAATTTATTAATGTGGTGTTCATGTTTCAACTCCTCTGTATAAATACTTCATCAGCTACACATGTGAGACACAGAGTCTTTCATTTCATTGAGTCACATAATTCATAATAAAGTTACTCTAATGAAATTAAATATTGAATTAAAAACAAGCTCTTTTAACACTGGATTAAACTATAAACTCTGTTGTAATAACTGCAGCACAGTGGCAAACCAGCACACTCAGACAACCTATCAATCTGCACAAGGCGTAACTCAAGCAGCCTTTTATCCAGGAGTCTGTTATTCCATATGTAATGTCATAAACTCATCGAGTGTGACAGTAAGAAAATAAAACATTTTTAAAAAGCTCAGTGTGTGTTCCCGGTCTTAGCTGGCAGCTGGTTGAAGGAGGGCCAGTTTTACACCAGCAGAAAAAAAAATCAAATATGAAGTTTTATATTCAAGTGTGCCATTTTAAACAAGTAGACAGGCGAGCAGGGAGTTGGAAGTCAGTTGAGGAAACATAATTTTATTCAATATAACCGTAATACAATATGCCATTTCAGGTGAACGGAGGCCAAGGTGGAAAATAATTCAAATGATGGGAATTGAGTGAAACACAAGTTATGAGTTGAACATATACAAAGCTGATTAGCTCTGTCATTACACCACTTACTCTTTTTACAAGTATGTTATTGTCCAAACATTTTTCTGGTACACAAATGCATCAAAAACATAAACATCAGCATTGTATGAGCATTGCTGAGAGCCCCCCCTGGGAGAGCTCTACAGTGTGGAACTGGACCACGCAGTCTATAGCCTTTATTCAGTCTCTGGTTCAGTGTTGCCACAGGTCCATTATGAATTACACAAATGGCTCTGATAATTACAGGAGGGGTCAGTGCTAATGAGACATCCCTGAGCATCCATCTATTAAACCTATTTCAATTTACAAAGCAAGAGCATGGCGACCGAGGGAGGAGGGGTACAATGATTACATTTAGCTGTTTTCTGTAATTAATTATGCCACTGTTGAAATTTAGAGGTGTTTGTTTGGACTTGTGTTGTTAGAGGTTTGCATGTGGGTATCGATATGTATCCTTATATGTATTTAAGAGCAGAAAAATACTGCAGAGGTGAGTCAAACAAATGGAAGGATAGCTGTGCATTTGCAAAAGCACTGGTTATCAAAGTAACACCAGGAAAATATTCTTATATGTGGTGCATGCTAGAGATATCTGATAAAAGTGTGAATGCATGTTTAGATTACTGGCTTTGAAGTCTTTTGAATGTAGTCTGCAAAAATGCTCTTCCCTTCATCCTTGCATGGAAAAAGTCTCAGATTGATACTTGGTTGTGGTAGAGAAGGAAGCTCAGAAATACATACCTTTACTTTAGCAGAAATATACTTCCACTGAAGAAAAGATTTGTGTGTTGCAGGGAGTAAAAAAAGGAAGTAAGAGAAATATTGAGAGGGATTAAGTAAGCATACAGTTCTCCTCAGCGGCACATCAAATGAGCTGTCGTTGTTTCAAAGGAGAGACAAATTGTTTTATTAACCAAGGAGCTACCTCTAAAAAAAAATGCCCCTGCTGATTGGAAGGAGTTGGAAAGCGGCACAAAAGCACACTGCTGCTACCGTGGATCCACTGTTAAAAACAAAGCCAATACCATCGCCACTAGCGCTGATGGAATATTATCAAACTCTCCAATAATGATCATTCTTTTGTGACAGATGTACAGTACACTGTGAAATTATACTTCCGAGAATTGAATGAAGGAGTTAAAGCAGTGCAAAGACTCAGAGAGAGAAAGCAGTAGTGTTCTCACACAGAGCTGAAGGAAAAAGTCGGATTTCTTCTTTTTCACACGCATCAATTTACATGCACGCTGCTTGTCCGGCCTGTGTTTTCCCAGACGTGGATAATCAGCATATTAGTGTAACTGAGAGGGCTGTTGATGACGAAGGGATTGGACGACAGTTTAGAATCCAGACAAGATCCAGGGGGCATCTCCATAACACACACACGAGAAACATTCCCTGTGCTCGCATACAGCTCTGTAGCCAGGGATGAAGCTTATGATGGTTGATTAGCAGCGCCATGACGGCTGCGAAATGATTACCCAGAGAAGAGGGGAAGCCATTTTTGCTATGTAGACTCAATAATCAAATCAACCAACAGCATCTCCCAACCATCAACTGTTATGGCATGTGTCCAGGGCTGTCCGCTACATGTACACAGCCTAGGATGAACTCTGGAGACGGGCTAATGTGTGTCTGTTGCATGGCAGCTCTTCAGCTTACAGTGCGCTCACTTCACTCTGCGAGATTCTGTTAAATCTTTAAACAGGCGCAGACATATCCGTGACATGTATCAGACGAGAGATGTAACACAGAAGACATAAACAAGGACTTGATTCTGGCATGTGCTTCCGCAGATGACAGCTGAATGATGTTTTTGCTAGGATGCCAATACAAAGCAATTTAAACTGTCTGTGATACGTCAGTCTGGCGTTAAAACTCCACCCTATATCCATATATTTCTGTTTGTTTTTTTATCTTATCTTCGTCACCCGGCTTTTATATCTGTCTTCTCTCAGCAGGCGTCTAAATACACTCCCCTGAACCGGAAACCGGGCTTGGAAACATTGTTTACAAGTATCATAAATGCACGGTGTTGGTTAGGCCTCGGCTGATAGAGAGACAGCTCTCCTTGGTTGATAGTAGTGGGAGAGAGGGGCCTAGAGGGGCTTCAATAATCCCCTGTCCCTGGCATCTTGGCACTGTTACTGACAGCCTTCCACCCATTTACAGCATGCTTGCACAGACACACACACACACACCCAGGTGAGTGCTAGCTGCCAGTGTCTGTTCGGTTTCTCAGTGTGGACACCCACCAGTCCAAGTCCAGAATGCCCACAACAGCTGGCAGACTGCTATTTTCCCAGCACGCTCTCTTAACAAAGTTTTTCTTTCTCTCTTTTTTTTAAGAGGCTATGGGGGGAAGTGGGATTTTTTTCACACTTGAAAAGATGCTTCTATAAAAATATCTGAGGGAAGGAGGACTAGAGGTAGAAATGTACTGGGGAGTTGTAAAGAGCCACATGGAGGGAGCCCAGAGTGCATTATGGTTCATGAGAGAGAGTAAAGAAAGTGATGATTAGAGCAGGGGGATGTAAAGAAAGTGAAACGTGAAAAAAGAGAAGACATAAAGAAGTCGAGGGAAAGAGAATCACCTTCAAACCATCTAGTAGTTCTGCATGTCAGAGCAAACATACACACAACATTTGATTCCTGGAAATTGAGACATATACACCCTCCAAAGTCTCTCTTTCTTTCTCTCTCTCTTTGTATCCATCTATCTGCCTCTCTGTCTCACTGAGAGCAGCGAGAATAAGAGGCAGAAAAGTGATTTCCACATAACAGATTGTTACGACTGTCACTATATCCCCTGATTTACACAGTCACAGAGGGGGAGGCAGACAAATGCATTTTCCCTGTTTACATCCCCACACACACACACACACACACACAAACACACACACACACACACACACACACACACACACACACACACACACACACACACACACACACACACACACACAGACTGGCATGGAAGTGAAATTTCTCTCACACAGATACACTCTGACAGAAAAAGTAAGCGAGCACGCCGCCTGCCATCCGACCCCCTGCTAAATCTATTACCCCTGTCTCATCTTGTTGAAATGGAGTCCTACCTGGCAAAAACAGCAGCATTCGCACAAGCTTCAAATATACTACACTCATATACAAACTGAAACTTATTGTTCTCAAACAGATTTGCATGAGATTGTTCGAGCTGGTTGGAAAAAAAACCAGCCTCTAAAGTGGTTTGTTTTGTCTTGCTTGATGTTCTTTTCATAAGGTTCGCACTGATACGCGCTTGAAAAACAATGCATTCGAGTTTCAAGCCAGCGCTGGCGGTGGCACATCTCTATTTTTCTGCATTCATTTGTTTGTGTTCAGCAGACGCAGGTCTGCAGAATAATCATCTGGAGTCTTTGTCTCATCAAATCATTTCTGTATAAAGGTTCAGGAGGAAAATAACACATCACAAAGTATGAGCATCATAAGGCCGTTTTGATGTCAACTGTAGAAAAAAAAAATTGAATAACATCCAAACTCAGGTCTAAACAGAGTTTCCCCCCCAGTTTTTGCCCCTGTATCATTTCCATTCCTCTCCACAGAACCAAAATGAGGTTTAGATACAAAGCCTGGGCCATGGGTTCCTAATAGATTTACCCTGATGCCACGGCCACCATTTATCCTGCTCCAAAGCCGCACAATGCAACCGAGTGCTCCTGAATAGCATGGGCAATTACAGTGCATGTGTGTGTTTTTTCGTGAGTGTGTGTGTGTGTGTGTGTATGTGCAAGCGCATTGCTCTCTCTTTTCCAATTCCAAAACCCCCACTACTCCATCTCACCATTCTACACACACACACACACACTCACTCACTCACTCACACACTCATGCACCTTAAAGCAGATGTAATAACACGAAACTACGCAGCCATGTGCACTTTGGTCTTTGTAGAAGCCCAGGTGGTTACCATGGCGATGTATTTTTTTTTTTCTTTTTTTGACTTACCCTAACATTTTATTACCCATCATTATGTATCATTAAATACATACATATTAATGTAAAAAAAACAGGGGTGATGGGGATGGAGGGAGGAGTAAGTGTGAAATTGGGGGTATATCTACAAAGAAGGAAACACCTGAAAGAGACCTTTGGTGGTTTGATGTCTCTTTGCAGTAGAATTCAAATATGAAAATCCCTCTGTGATTTTCTTTCTCACCAAAGGATTCAGTCAGAGGTTTGTTTACAAAATGCAAAATAACACTAGAAAGGGAGTCCCACAGGATCAAAGGGATACATAATACATGTACTGATGGCTTTAATAAGAGTCTTTCATAAGCTTGCTACTTTGCAGTTGGCTTGATATTAATGAGAGGAGACTAATTTGAAAGAGAGACCCACCACAGCAATTTCACAGTCAGATAAGCAACTTCTGCCAGAAACATTTTCAAACAGCAATGATGTTGATCCTCATGAGACACTGTGCTGCTTTTATTATTTTGCAAAAAAATTGTAGCTTTATATTTCCCTAATCTATGACTGACACGTTCCTCCATATACAATGGTAGTTGTTCAGTGAGTACATCCTCCAAGATGAAAGTATTTTCTAATGCATTGCAGTGTCATGATTCAGACTCCAAATCCAAATTTGATGGAAATAAGATTTTTAATTTCAATGATTGAAATACAAAGAAGGATTGTTGTTTCTCCGAGTGTTTGTCTCTCCATATCCATATATTTGCTGAGACCAAAGGCCAGAAATAAACACTCCAATACTACAAGGTGTAGCTTACACAATGGTCACTTCCAGAGTCTGAGACAACAGCTAAAGCATGAACCAAAACTTGAAGGTGTTGGGCATAATTTTGCCTTCCTCACAAGATTTGATGGTCTAACAATGACCTCTTAATGACTATTTTCAAACACAGAAAGGATTCAATTGTCTGCCCTTTTTTAAATAAAAAAATAAGCTTTTCCCATGAAGCTGTTTGACGGCAAAGAAAAATGAACTAATACACCCATACACACAGTTATATATAGTGTGATTAAGCCCAGATTTGCAAACTGCATCCTCAACTAAGGTGCACATTCTGAACATGCTTCATACATGTGTATTGATTGCTCCTTAACACCCAGATAAAACATCCTAGTATGAAAATTCTCTACATCCTATATGGCCTTATGTATGTGCTTTATCTCATAGTTATGGTTTGACATTTTGTCTAAAGCAACAACAATGATGTTACCAATGTTCACCGATGTTACATCTATGGTACCCTATAAACTGCAGCAAAAATGGCAGGGAACAGCATCTAATCTAAAGGGACTTGACCTGCGAATCAGAGGTGCTAGTTCCCTTCAAAGTGACTTGAATCTTGAATTTAAAGCTCCTGTGGGGAATTTTTGGTTTGTGTAATTTTGGCGCCCCCTGTGGACAAAGCAGTCTTTACTGATTTTGTCCTGCAAATGTGTAATGAGTGTTACTCGACTAAAAATCTCATCCTGCTCTCTTTTAACAGTTAAATGTTTTACTCATTAAGAAGCGTTGCTGTGCAGCAATAGACTGTATAATAAATGGAAGTAGTCTCCATGATGTCATTTGTTTGTTTCTGAAGCAGAGTGTTGAAGCCTATCGTCAGCGGTTGCTGGCTCAACCCAACTTTGGTCGATCTACTATGAGACAAAGACGTGGATTTGAGGTTAGCCTCTTTGCTAACAGCCACAGGGTGCCACCTGTCAGTCAAGTCAGTCATGCCCTTATTAAGGCAAAACTTGTGTATGTGGCTTCCAGTGTTTCTGCAGCCAGCCTCAAGCGGATGCTCCATGAACTGCAGTTTTTAACACTTCCACATTGGCTTCATATTTTAAGACCGGAGGTTGCCGCTTGTGTGGAACCAAGGACAATAGGCTGTCCTATCCTGTCTTGAATTCTAAGCGTACCAGCTTCTTCATTTTTGTGAAACAGCAAATATCAAAAGACAAAGTTCAATACTCTAAAACTTTTATGTCTGATAAAGCACTTCTGCCAGAGAGTTTGTGGCCTTACGGTAGCGGTGTGTGTGGGCATGGAAAGATACAAACTTACACAGTCTTGTGGCGACATGAAGCACTTGTCATCCTTCTTGACACTCGAATACTGTAAAGAGAAAAACAGATACAGAAACAAGGATGCACGCTGAGCTTTAGAATTTGATAAGAAAAAGGAAACACATATATCGAATGACAACAGAGAAGCTTCTTTTATAAAAAGAAGCACACACAAAAGAGAAGAGAAAAAAATACATAGGTGAGATCCTACCTTTTCAAAAAACCCTTTCTACTCAGTGGGATCAGCCCTCCTAGGAAGAATACCTGCAAGACAATAAGCAACGTTTTTTGAATAAAGCTTTCAAGCACACAAAGTGAACCCAATGAACCACTTTGCATTGTGCATCAGTTCAGAAATGCTGTAGAAAAGTACATTCATCTAGAGATTAAAGATATATGTAATACTATTGGGACAAGAAGAAGCCTGATAGACAAATACACTACTTATTCCAACCAAATGGACCTCAATATAATGGAATATCGAATTTCAAAGGTCAGTGTCAAGGTGTTGAATATATCTACTAAACATGATCAAGAAAAGGGAACCTTAACACAAAACAACTGATTCATTCGTCATGTAGACACAAATTTACTTTAAATCTAATTTTGGAGGCAGAAATAATTACTTGAATGGAATGTTTTTTTGACATCGTCTCTCGAGATTATGCCATAGCAGTTGTGATAACATAAAACATACACAAAAAAGAAGCTTACAAACGCAGTAATTAAGCCAAGGGTCAAGTGTGAGGGTGTGAAATGACCGGTGTCCGTTCACAATGGTTGCAAAGCCTCACAGCACAACTACATCTCCTCTAAAACTCCAGACGGAGGCGGCTGGGACCTGCGGAGACACTGCAGAAGGAACTGACATCACTGACAAGTTACAACTCCCATGAGAGAGCAAACACTTTGCCTATTTGTTAAACTTGTTAGCTAACCTTTGCAAATTATTTGCAGTTTTATGCTCATGAACATTGATCTGAAATTGTTGAACTATTTTCTAATGCAGTCTCTCACAGAGTGATAAACCTCTCCCAATCTTTACTTCTGAGAGACTCAGCCCCTCTGGAATTCCTTTTTTAAACCCAGTCATGCTACAAACCTGTTGCAAATTAACCTAATTAGTTGGTGGTGTTTTTTTTTTATCATGCACAATTTTTTTTTAAAAGCACTAAATGCAGCTGCTGAACACAATTTTAAGGTGAGCTGAGTCAATCCACCTTACTGGAAAACTTGAGATATTAACCTGTCCAAAACAAAATGATGCCTTTTTGGCTTTTCATAAGAACTTAAGTTCAAGTAATTTTAACTTTTGTTTGTTTTACAAATTTAAAAACAAATTTATAACTAACTCTTTCTTTCATTGCCCCAAATTGTTAGCACTTTCTGCTATCCACTTCCCTAAAAAGTGGCAAAAAAAGTAGTTCAACAACTTTGATCACTTTGCAAGTTAGGAAAATATTTGAACCACTGGCAAACTGTACACAGGTTTCAACTGTTAGCATAATTACATGATTCCTGCTCCTCCTAAACATTCAATAGTTTTAATACTATAGTGTCATTGTGGGTGGATTTGGTGACATAACTATAAATACCACTGAAAACTTCTAAAGCAACTGCTGGAAAGGCATAACGTCTTAGTATTAAGAGAGGGGCCTTATAAGTATAAACGCACAGGGGACCATGAGCTCATAAACTATGCATGGTGATCGTGCAATCAAGTAGATCATATCCTTCTTAAAAACTCATTATCATACTCAGTAGAGTAGTTGTTATTGCACTTTCTGCAATATTCTGTCCAAGCTGTATTATTGAACATGGTTATTTCAGCAGGGGTTTATTCTTATGCACACTGAGTCTGAACTATACTAGGTCTGTGGATGTCAGAATAAAAGCCTTAGTTCCTTCCTTAGAGCTATTCTTTCCTCGCAGTAAATGGTTCCTATACTTTATTTCTAGCTTTTTCCAGCCCATCTGTGCTTTGTGCCAGGAGGGAAAAAGGTGCGGAGAGAATTTCATGACTACAAAAGCAAAGGTTAACATTACTCACAGCATAAAAACAATTTAAAAGGGAGCAAAAGGGCTCTAATGGCCCGACAGTCTTCAAAGAAAATGTATTTTGCGCTCAAAATAATTCATAGCTTTTTGCTGGTGGCTTTTCAGCTTCCCGGAGACCCAGCATGAACCACTGTATTTTTCCCAGCAGGCTCTCTGCTCCTCGCAAAATGGCCTTCGCTAGGGCATACCTCACATCCCCTCCAAATATTGACAGCAGCGAGTCCATCGCTTATTGGAAAAATGGCTGTAAGTAATGTTTTATCAGCCGATGCAATCTCAACACCTGTATTTTCCCCTGTCATATGACAATATTTGACAAGATTAATGATTTGATCCCATGACATTTTATTTCCCATCACTGTCAATCTGCCAGCAAACAACTCACTTACTTGTGGCATTTTGGTGTAGAAAGCATGCAGCAGCATTTGCTTTGCTCGTGTATTATTCATGAGCTGCAAAATTTGCTTGAGACATGTAAACTACAGCGTCTAGCAGCTTTTGACATGAAACTCTTGACTGTTTATTGAAAAAAATCTTTAAATATTACCTGCAGTGAAGTGATTTAGCTTTTTCATGACACCATGCCAGCTTCTATTTTAGTAATGAAACCCACAAGGGTTGCTCCAACCGCCACAGAATAAGAGGGTAATAATGATGAACCTTGCAACCTTTGAACCTCAGTGGCTTCAGGGGTCTCCTGCCCATGTCCCCAAGGGCCCACGCGTCCTGACAGCTTGAGCGATGAGTGGCGGACGGCTGTCACAATCCGCCGCCTACTATTTTTAACCCACACTTAACACAGCCTCACACAGGCCCGAGCTCTAAACAAATGATTAATAGGGCACTTAGGGTCGCCCCATTGACCAGTGAGTTCCTATTAACAGCCAATAACGGAGGCCCTCAGGGGTCAAAGGTTTAAAGACTTTCTAATAAAAGTAACAGAGACATGGGGATGTGTTTTGGAGGAGGAAAAGTTGTGTCTTAGTTTGAAATGCTGACAAGTTAATAATGCCTTCTCAAATGGCCCTACCGCAGTAAAATGGCCAGTTTGTTCTTACTTTTATAGCTATCATCTGTCACTCACTCACATCTTTTTTTCCTGAGTCGTCCTAAATGGACTGAAAGAGCTAAAATAGCTGTACAGTAATGTGCTCGCCAAGGCTTTATCCTCTTCCCGACTCTTTCTTTTCTTTTTTGCTTGAATCTGAATTCGTATTGTAATTTTAGGCAGGAAATGCCTAATGGATTCCCAAAGATGTATTCATGACATGGTAATGAGATTCAAATTTGTAAGACATTTTTGACCTGAAAAAAGACGCTGCTTGTCTGGCGCTGGCTTTGTCCTGTTTTCCACAACTCAAGAAAACCATTTTTCAGTCACTTTCACTATTCCTAGTGTCATTTTTAAATGACTGGTTTGTAGACAAAAAGCCAAAAAGAGTTACAATTGGGAAATAACCGGGGACTACATTGTTCACTTACTGCCAAAACAGGGTTTTCTGGGCTTGATCTGCAGAAGTTGTACTGAATTGTCCTGTTACATAAATCACAGAAATAATAAATAACATGTGTCAAAAAGAGCAACCCCAGGAGCATGTTTATAAGGAAGCAGTTCATTTTAAAATACAAATTAATTGACAAATATAGCCTGCAGTTCAAATTGAGTCAACTGAAATAAATCTTCCATCTGCCTGAAATATTATGTATTAACAGAATAATGGAGTTCACTCTGTTTGCATGGTCTCTGCAGTTCATCCAACCAACAACAACAAAAAACTGCCTCTTATAATTTACTTTCATTCCTCCAATCAGCCAGTTGTCAAACACTATCCTTAATCATCTTACAAAACATGCAGTGCATTAAAGTGGCATTCTTGTAAACACCATATCTGTAATAGCGTGTGACAGGCCGGCCTTTGTTTACACCATAATAACTGGGTGTTTGAATAACTTCTCAATGACTTTAAGTAACCAGCCAGACTTACTCTGCTTCCATTCAGCCGTGCAGCCTGATAACCTGGACTGACGTTTGGCTCAGAGTGAACTGCGGATAATACCAAACAGTAGGGCTGAATGGACCTCTCAGTCATTTCCACCTGTGGTCCTGAGACATGGGAGAGCATTTCCTGCCCACACATTGTGGATGCGGTGTACATCCGCTTGTCTCATTATGCAAATGTTAACGTGTGCATTCATAAATATGTGAGAGATGTGAGATTAACAACACTGCAACCTAACAGAGGCGCATGCATATTTTACTCAAGTACAAGTACAGAAACTTGTGGGGGAAAAAAGACTCTAGTAAAAGAGAAAGAACTTGATCAACTTCTTCACTGAGGTTATATAAGTAAGTAAAAATCAGCCCTCTGAAGGACTTTTCTTCTGGCTGATTCTGAGAAGAGAAGATTGACACACAAGTCATATTTGGGCAACTTGAGAAAAAATCACAATAGCTACTTACCCAAGAACATATACTGTACTCTCTCTCCCTCTTCTTATCATGATAACATACATTATATGTAGTTTCCTCATCTGTCATTCCAGTTTTTTCGTGAAGCGTAGGCCAAGGAATCATCTTTTCTGTGTTATTTACGATGCGTTATCTATTCATGTTATTGTCCCATTAGGTTGAAATATGTCTTGATGTTGGGAAGGAGGGAAGTAATGACGCAAAATAAAAAATAATGATTATTGATTCCTCTGAAATTAAATACGTTCTGGAAATGTAAGGAGTTATGTTAATATATAGGGGTAAAATTGGCCAAATAAATACATACATAAGTAAACTATGGATATCCTAAAAAATGTAGTTGGACATGTTTACTCCTCTTCCATCTAACCAATTATTCATTATTTGAAGCACTAGCTTGGCATCTGCAGCCTCTTTTTCATCTGCAATGAAACTCTTCTATACCTCAAGGCGGCCTGTCTTCGCCGTAGCTTCTGGAAGAATCTGTTTAGTATCTTTCAGCTCAGATGAAGCGCAACACTAACCATGCTTCGGGGCATCTGGGCTGGGCCGGGGGGCCAAGCAAAGCAAGGAAAGGGGTGGATGGGAACTTTGAGATGGTCCAGACAAGCTAGCAGGCAGGCTCAAGCCTCTCCTCCACAACAACAAGGACCCACACCGAAGCACGCTCAGACCCTGCAACCTGAGAGGGCACAGAGGTCCTCAAGCCTGCCTGGGTTTGGGGATAAATGAACCCAGATGCTTGCCACAAACACAGAGCAGCTGGAGGAAAGGAGGGCGGGGGAGACAAGGTGGTAAGGACCGAAAAAGAGAAGACTTGCCTCCTTTTTTCCTTCGTATTCCCTGGTTGAGGCAGTTATCTGTCAGATTCCTGCGCTTTCTCATAACCACTTATCACAGAGGCCTCCGTGCAAGGAGAATTGTGGGAAATGATCAGAGAGGCATTTGTCTTTGAAGGAGACTGGAAGCAGCGGCAAATCTTTAAGTCCTTTCCTGTTCCCCTTCCTGTCAAGCTGCCACCTGGATGGAGAGAGAGAGAGAGAGAGAGAGAGAGAGAGAGAGAGAGAGAGAGAGAGAGAGAGAGAGAGAGAGAGAGAGAGAGAGGGAGAGAGAGAGAGAGAGAGAGAGAGAGAGAGAGAGAGAGAGAGAGAGAGAGAGAGAGAGAGTGATGGTCACATTTGTCTTAATGACTTAATTAAAGTTCAAGTTAGCAAAAGGAGTTAAAGAATGTAACAAGGATAAGTGAGTGTGATTAAGTGTTTTAGGAGGATTTGTTTTATACATGAGGGTCATCAGTTCATCTGTTCAAGCTGTCACTCTGCTCATGCTTTCCATCATTTGAAGAATCTGGGGACCCATTGGTGATCACCTGATGACAACATAGCCTCTGAGCAACAGCCAGTTATTAAGGGGCTTCATTTTTGGACAGAGATTATTCAGATAAGCAATATGTGATGCTCAGAAAAAGACTATTGGTACTCATCAAAGTTTATAGTACGGCTATCAACTTGAGACACAGGAATAGGCACTCTCAACCAGACTTTTGTCTGCACTCAAACACAGAACTCTTTCATTGGGGGAAATTAATAGGTCAGACTTCTTTAAAACAGTGTGACAACAGCAGATGGGTTCAGGGAGCAGCATATAGTTAGCTTAGCTTAGCATGAAGACTGAAAAATTCAGGCCAAGTCAGGCTCTTTCTTCCTTTTTACATTTTTCAAGTAAACTAAGATAACTGGCTCCAGGAGTTAGACTTATGCAATTAAAAATGAAGTCAAAATTTTGTCAATTAGTTTTTGTGTATAAAAATATTTCCAAAATGTTCACCTTCACACTGAGATAATACGCTTGTTTGGTATCACCTAGGTTCTCAAAGTGCTCAAAAACACTTAGTGTGCATAATATATATGTCAATAAGTCAATACGTCAATACAATGCAACAACAGTGAGTAACCTGCTCCTGAAAATAGTTCCAAAAGGGCACTGATTAATGTTTTTGTGTTACACATAATAGTATTGATTGGGTGCATGGATGACAGTAAACATACTTTGAAACATCTTGTACTGAACTAACTCTTTCCACCTTCAAAGTGCAACCCTATCCCCAACCAGAGCTGGGTATTCTAACATCAGAACGCTAGCATTATAAAAAACCTTTGGGATGCAGATACGTTCATTGCTCTTTTTACGCAGTTGTGCTTCAAAGCTCATTTTGCAGACTACACCGATGTGTTTCTCACCAGGGACCTCAGGAGTAACCTGTGTCACCACCAATCTGCCAGGCTTTCCTGATGCCATCCAGATGCCCCATCCTGAAACACACACCGGCCTCTTTGTTTTTACCACTTGAGATTTAGGGCTTTTTTCCCCGCTAAGTTAGACGTGCACCGACAAATACACTGATGCACATACGATTACACTAATTCACCAGCACAAATAGGCACTTTTTGAAACCAACATGTTATTTGGGTACACACTCAACAACACATGAGCACACACCCACACTGAGAAACCACCCCCTGTCTGAGGCAGATGCAGCAACAAGGAATCAACAACAAATTTCCTTTTTCATTCCACTAAGTCTTGCCTGTTTTAGCTCACTCCTAACCTGCCTTGCCATGTCGGAAGACCAAGAGTTAAACTAGAAGAGTGCAAGTAAAATATGCCAGTCCTACCATTCTCTTTGTGCGTAATGAGCAGCAAACAGAGTTTGAAATATCAAAGGCAGCCAAGGTAACAAGCATCACTCTCAAAGGAATTATGAAAGAAAGTTGAGTTGTTTTAGTCAGTCTTTGATGTTGGAAATTTGAAGTGAGCCAGTAACATGTAGCTCCTGTATTTGTCAGCATGACCATTAGGAAGTGCTGACATCTATCAGATTAGGATGACAAAACAGCAAGCACCTGTGTGTCAGTGTGTGTGTATGGGTATCTGCATCGCCAAATCTCATTCACATCTGCAGCTAAAAGTGTCCGTGTGTTTGCATTAATGTGTTTTCCGTGCATGTGTATTTACACTTGAAGTGTGTGCAAAGTGTCTTGCAGATCTTAGTGAATTTGGAAGAGTGTTCATTTTTGCACGCCTTCCACATCTGTGAGTGTGTGTAAGTGTGTGTGTGTGTGTGTGAGAGAGAAAGAGAGGATGACAGAGTGCATGCCTGCGTGGTGTGCTGGCTGTCTGTCCTGCCTTGAGGCGAGATAAATGGCTGAGTGTTGTTGTTGTCCAGAGAGCAGACACTCAGACAGCCGCTCACACATGATTAATTGTTTCCTTGTTGGGACTGGGACCAGTTGACTGTGGCTGGGCCAAGGCCTCCCACCCTGCCTTACCAGACGTGTGTGTGTGTGTGTGTGTGTGTGTGTGTGTGTGTGTGTGTGTGTGTGTGTGTGTGTGTGTGTGTGTGTGTGTGTGTGTGTGCGTGCGTGCGTGTTTTGGAGCAAGAGAGTGATGAAAGGCAAAGACAGTAAAAGAGAGAGGGAGAGAATGTTATGTCCCTCTTTATGAGTTTGTCTGTCATTGAACTCTCTTTTTAAACATATGCTATTGTTTTAATGCTGGCCACACAGTGGAGCAGTGGGGATTTCTGTTGACTGTGGTGAATATGATCGATGAGAATTGTGGGTATGATTTGTCCTCCAAAATTTTATGTTCACTTGAATGGGATTGTGTAACTCGACATATTCGAACAATGGCCATTTTGCTTTGACAGAACACTCAGCGATAGGTAGCTTAAATGCTACTATAACGATTTATTGTTGAGTTAAGGGTTGCAAACCATAAAAACATGGGTAAACTGACATATCTCTATCTCTTCACCACTTATTGAATGTTATGAAAGTTCTGGAAGCACCAGATGAAAATCCCCATTTCGGTAAATTTGGGGGGGGAAAAAACATAATCCACAACTTATCAGGTGGCTACTCTCTTAGACAACATCTATCATTAGTATTCATCCAGTTTCTTGCTGTCATTACTAATCAATACTGTCGTAAATTAATGTTTACCAATGGTAGAATTGAATATATTTCTAGCTAACATTAGGGTTTGATAGTATTAGAATGAACAAAATCCTAGTTAGCATTAGTCAACCTGAACTAGTGGGATGCTAGGGTATGCTAGCCGTCTTCCTAGGGTTGCCTAAACAGGTTTTGTGGTGTCAATACATTTGTAACACAATTTTAATGATAAGCAAATGGCAATCTTGTCTATTTTTGAAAACCATAAGCTGTAAAATGATGGCAATTTGTCAAATACTCTTACAACTTCCCACTTAGAGTTGGCATGGATGTACAGTGACTTAAAACATTAGTTTCCCGCCCTACGCATAATGTAAGAGGGAAATGGCCGCTATGTGATTATAGTGGATGTCAAAGGTCTTTAATGGACTTTTTCCTCAATTGTTTTCCTAGCTTGGACATTCTTGATGCAGAAACGGTTACATGCAATTAAACATGCTCTAATTACTTGATCCATATGAAGCAAGCTCTGGCTTTTGCCTTGAATCCTGGCTGCACATTGATTTCTCATAGGTCAACACTGCTCAGGTTGATCTACAGTGATGCAGGGTTTCATTGAAGTGCATGAGTGAGTCTGATGATTGATTAATTACAATTATCAGAGGCCTGATAATTCACCAGAGATGATAATAACATCAAGTGTGCTTTATTGCTCTGGTGGAAAAAGCCTCTCTGGTGTCTAAATGGTCTCTCCCCAGTTAATTTGTCTTCCTTCACTGTCCAATGCTTTTAAGTGCAGCAGGACCGGTGGATGGCTGATGCCATGTGTTCAAATATTGGGAGTTTTGGGGGGTAAAAACCAGGACTAAAAAAAGAGAATAAACTCCCTAATTGCCAGGTATCATAGGCGTACGGGAAGGAAACGCAGCAGGAGGTGTTGTTGCCACAGACGTCACAGCTAAAAACACGCTGCCATCCTCTCTGGGCCATTTGGCTCGATTGCACATTTAATGAAGGCATAGGGATGACTCACACGCAGTGCTGATTCACTTTACATTAAACCTTAGTCACAGCAGATATTATACTCCCTTTGTGTGTTAAAAGTACTGGACTAAACAAAGACTAGTTTTAAAAAGATTTGAAACATTCACTTAGTGGCGTTCTACTTCAGTTTTGCTTGGTTTTTGCAGTGGATGTGGGTTGTTCTTTGGTGTGTTCTGTTTGGACATTTCTAATGTCCATATTGGGCATATTTCTCAGATGCCTAACTAAGGCATCAGATAAATATGTTCATAAAAAGGCCTCTTATTCTAAAAGCCCTCACCCTCTTGAAGGCTGAAAATTATTGAACTGATTTAGAGTTAGAAAGACCAAATCAAATCAATAAAATGTTCATTAAGTCTAAACTTACAAAAAAGGCAACTCTGTTATACTAGCCAAGCGGTGGTAATTATTACATTGTACATTAAACAACTCAGTTACAAAGAAGCTTGAGCAACTACACAGATTTTACATTGACAAGAAAAGCTAAAGTGAGCACCCTTTAGGAGTAGTTGCTGGCTGCTAGCTGCAGCTAGCCAGAGTGCAGTCACCAGCGTTTCGTTTCAATACTTAATTTACATTCCGTTGACGAATACAAATTTCAGTGGCATCATATCTTTACAAGTCAGACGCTGGTCCTTTCTTAATTCCAACCACATTGTTTTGACCTTGTCTAGCAGTTCAGACTGCTGAGCTATATTTTTACTGCCTTTATACATATCTGTCGAAGACCTACAAGACGGCTCATGTCATAAACTGCATAGCTGAAACAAGGCACTCATAATCCATCCTGACATCAAACCAAAGACTTATGTTTTCATAGCGATTCAACCGCCAGGAATGGCGTTAAACTGAAACATACCCATCTGTTTCTTTCTATGTGCCAACTTGTCAGATCAGGTTAAAATCCAGATAGGTTTAAGTGACAGTGAGGCCATGGCATGATCCCACACCGTCTGCACTATCCAGTGTCATGTTCACATGCTTGGATGAGTTTATCCCCATATACGACTGAGCTCTGATGACTCTCGAAAAAACATTGCAAGTTTTTAGAGCAAGGCGTGGAATATAACCAAGATTTTGTATCTGTTAGTAATATGGGGGAAAATATTTCCATTGATTTATGTTTCCCTCAACCAGGACTATGACATTGCAGGTAAAATGTGGGTGTTTAGTGCTCACTGTAGAGTCAAAGTTCAGACTTATTTAGTTTTCTTGAGATCACAGTTCTGGTAATGTCGACTTATACTTATTTTATAGATCAAAGACAACTCTGCTTTCTCTTGGCCAAAGTTTGGAAAGACATGCTGGTTTTATAGCAAAACAGCTGGGCAATACATTGTTTACCCAGTACCTAATGCTAAGCTAGGCTAACTATAGTTGTTTCACAGAAAGTGAATCAGTCTTTTTTGTAACATAACTCATTTCTGTTGTCTTCCTGTATGTGAAGACAGCACAGTTAAGATATGATGAGCGTGCCACCACTTTTCAATAAATTGTTTTTTCAGTGTTATATGCTTTATCTATGATCTACTGGCCGGAGACAGATTCTACATTTTTATTTCTTTTGAAAAGCTGCTGTCTGATTAAATATAAGTGATCTCTTTTTACAAAGCATATGATCACAAAGGGTTTCTTCTGATTCCATAGAAAGGGGGTTAAATATTCAAGACAACACAGGATAATTTTGATGAGAATGAATGGAGTGAAAAAGTAGCCTGCGGTCAATCCATACTAGTTAATTGAGGTAGTTAGGGTAGAAGCGACTTAAAAGGCTCAGTCCTCCTCGACACTGATGGCTGTCCTATAAGGGACCCTCAGTAGGACCCTCAGGTCTTTTGATAGGGCATTCGCTAGTGTCCTCTGGGGGTGCTTTACCCCCTACAATAAACAGGCAGCCCTTTGTCACTGGGAGTAGGGGGGTCTGAGGGGGTGCTCCTCGTTATTATTTTCTAAAGTAATTATACCTTATTATCTGTGTTTACTTTAGCAGGGGTGCAAGCGTGCAGGTGTGGGCCATTCGACAGTGGGTTGGCAGTCTCACTGGTGAGCACACCCTGAGTGTCTTTTATTTTTTACTCTCTCCCCTCCATCTTTCCTTGGAGGTTTTTGGGGGTTTTAGTCGTAGTGTTGTAGCCCCGCCGCTAATTTCAGCTCAACAAAAGAAACGTGCAATTAGGGCTATTATAGTAGCAGCTGCATGCTTCCTAGCTGTGCAGCGACGGCTTCATCTTCTCCCCGACTCAGTGGTAAAAGGGTTGGAGAGCGGAGAAGAGCAGGGCATGCAGCGGTGGAAAGAGAAAGGCAAGATGGTCACAGTAGCATTCAGTGTCTGCAGAAAAGAGAGGAAAATATAGCCCGGGAGGCTGGTGTGTTTCCTCAGAGTAGACACGGCAGGGACTCTCGCCCACAGGCTTGTGGGCCTTGAGAACAATGGATCTGCCATCTCCCAACATGAAGTGTTATGAAATAGCTCTCGCCACAGCACCAGAGGCTGTTCTCTTGCTTGATGTCATGTGGTCTCAGGACTGCGTGGGCCGAGGGAAAATGATTTGCAAATAAGAAAAATGCTATTGAAGATTTAAGATACCAAAGTATCAGTTACAAAAAATCAGTAGTTATCATATTGATGGATCCAGAATGTAATCTGGAAAAAGGAACATGGCTTGGATTTCTTTAGAAATACTTATTTTTACCAATACTAAGTAAGACAGGAAAATGCCCTGTTAGATGCAACCTTCCGACAATGCCAGTATACACGCTTCTTAGATTGTTATCCAGGTTTTTCTATGTCGGTCAATATCATCCTTAGTGAGCCTGCTCATACATGTCAAGGTGAATCATGTGGGTCACAAAGGGACAACAAAAGTGCTCGCACCAATTTAAGTCTGGATTAAATGGGATCAAAGAACCTCAACTGCAGAGACACTGAAAAGCCTTGCGATCTGTTAGAGGTTGAATATTGAGGGCCCATTGAGGCCCTCATGGCGTCAAACACAAGGGACCAATCTCATGCTCTCAGCACAAACAAAATGGTCACGGGTCCTCCTCTGTTGCTCTCACTTACCGATTCTCTCACTTCACTGACTCCCCAGCCCTTACAATAATCATCAGACACAGGGCCCTCAGTTTCAAGGGCATAAACAGATTTGAACATATGTATAGAGTACTTTTGAGTTCACTTGATAAACATGTGACCTTGCTTCATTTCCTACAGTACTAGCCAACAAAATATTTATTTTCTTTATTGACATGCATATCAGCAGCAGCTGTAGCATTGTCTTTCAATCACAATACGGGCTGTGCACTCAGGAGAGCTGCTGGGCTGTGATATGCAGCTGATTGAGATAATAACTGGTAGTAAACAGGGATTTTGTATTATCCCAGAAGACAAGGAGAACTGTCAGATGCTTGTCAGCATGCTGTCAGTTGCCAAGGTTTAAACGCTTGACCTTAACAAGCAGATTTCCACTTGCACCTTTTCCATCCTATGGTGCCAAAATCTGAGTGTAACACTTTCCAAATATAAACTCCCAAATAGTGCTGGAAAATCAACGCCGAGGAGAAACAATGAGAGGCGAGTAGGAATGACCACCCACAGGCGGAGTGCTCTAAATGTGGCAGAAATATTACCACAATGGCACAATATTTAACATAAACGATTTACGATTATTTTTAATTTGAGAAAAAGTGTATTAATGTTGGCACTATAAAAAGTCATCCCTCCTTAAGAATGGTCATTTTCAGTTTAAAACTTTAATCTATTAAGATTTGAAGTGTCAAAACAAGTCTCCTAATTTAAAGGTGACATATCATGCAAAATCGACTTTTTAATGGTTCTCTACCTGAAATATGTGTCCCTGTCATGTCTACAAACCCCCTGAAAATGAAAAAAATCCATTCTGCCCCTGTTCTGATTTCTCCACCTTTCTGTAAATGTGTGTGAAACGAGCCGTTTCAGACTTCTTGTGACGTTTTTGTTACGTCACAACAATATCCGGTCTGTAACAAAGTCAGAGCTCGGAGCTTGTTCAGCCCATAGACTGTATAAAATACAACTCAACTTCTCCGTTTTTCATTACCTGCACAAATGTGCTAACAAGGAGCTTAGGAGGGAGGCATGCTAGTTGTAGGCTGTCTTAATAAACACAGAGGTCGGTTTTACTCCCCACGTCTGCAGATTTGAAGATCTAGTGGATGATTTTTATTTATCATGGATAAGTGCTAGCGCTAGTTAGCATAGCTACATAGCTACATGTTCGTAGCTGTGTACCAAGACACACGTCTACATACTGATAAATAAAACAACAAGAAACACTAAATCTGTAACCAATCGTTCAGAAAGGTCCTGCTGCAGGCACCTCTCCGTCAGGATCAGATTCTGGGTCAGATTCAGAGGGTTGAAGTAACGCAATCTGTAAGCAGCGTGTATATTCAGCCAACATGCAAACATTAGATCAACGTGCTGGAGAGCCGAGGCCACATCCACTTCCTGAGGGGGCGTGGTCAGAGGGAAAACAGACCGTTCTGAGGAGGGCTGAAGAAGAGGGTTTTTCAGGCAGACCAAAATCTGATTTCAAAGTGTTTTTTTGAGCATAAACATTAAAGACATGTTCTGGGGACCTCTAAGACCAATATATTTTGATGAAAAAAGCGTGATATGTCACCTTTCACACATACACTTGCGTTGTACAAATAAGAAGCAGGAAGTGATGTCAAAGAAAACACAGAACACTATTCGTTAATGTGTACAAGACGGGGACAGTCAGTTTTCTCATATATAGAAGGGATGCAGTTTGCGCCTTTTAACACTTTGTTTGTAGTAAGGTGGATAATTTCTGAATGGTTTTATAAGCTGAATGTCACCTGTCATGAAATCAATACAACCATGTATTGTGTTTTTTTGATACATTGATTTTAAAAAACTTAAATCAATGCTTAGTTGTGAAATTTTATGAATAGTTTAGTTGCTGTGTGTGTAAGACTATTTTACTTGTTAACCACTGATGACATCAAAATAGTTTGCTCATTCATATTTCATGTTTCTCCACTGTAGTGCATTGCAAATGCTGAGTTTGTAGCCATTTTGATTGTTGGGAAACTGGGGTTTACTTTATGAAGTTGTCCATAGGCAGAAACAAGATGGGGATTTTAAGCAGTCAAAGATGACAGTTAAAGCTTATAAAGATTTTGTTTAAAGTTTCTTGCAGCTACTTCATAAACTACATTTTGATGATGAATGAGTAAAAGACACAAGCATAAAAACTGTACATTGAAACCGTATCTCACTTCATGTATTAATGTTACCTTGCTTTTTGGGAGCCAGAGGACGGATGTTGTTTTCAGGATGAAAGCTGCTCTTGCTGCTTCGGTCTTACTGGCATCCATTTCACCTCATTAGGACCCTGGGACTGAGAGTCGACAAAACACTGAGAGAAATCATTTTGCCGGGGGAGTGTGGCGGGGATAAATTGGCCTCTGGTTCAGTATGAGAGTCCCCGCTGTGCCAAGCGGAAGAGAAGGGCCTGGCTGGCAGTAGGGGCAGGCCCAGGCAAGGCCGGCTGGGAGGCCCCATGCTGAGACCCCCTCCCTGCCTCTGGCAAACACGGCAGTGGATAATCTCTCCTTCAGGGACTCAGCCCTGCGCTGTGGGGCTGAGAGGGAAGGGGGCTGTTATACAGCACAGTGCAGAGGAACTGATTCTGTATGTGCGTAACATGCACCACAAACACACTTGTTCACATTATGTGTACTTGCACTGTGCACTGCTTACTTGCATCTCCATGTCTCCCTGCATATACATTCCTCTCTCTGGCATACAGAAATCACCATGACAGCTTTAGTAAACTGAGCCTTATGTAAGAAGTACAAAATGATCACAAATATCACGGTGAGATTCTGTATAGCTGTTGAACAAAGTACGTACATTCAAATTCATGTAGTCTAAAATGAACTGAAAAATGTCCAAAGGCGGAACAAGCTATCCATGACAGGTAATTGTGGTAAGCATGTCAGGTATGCATCTGTGTGAATCAACAGCTTATAAAAGGACAATGATTCGAAGATATAGTGAAATCCTGAGTTATCAGTCATGCATAAAAGAAAAATTTAATAACTGCAAAGATGGATTCAGTTTATGTAAGAATACATGAACAGGAGAAGAACTGCTCTAAAACCAAAAGGACAGATTTCAAGTCATATCCAACGTGAGTTACAATATACCATCAACTATGCTGTATAAATCAGTGGTACATAGACAGTTATAATGTATTCATTTTACAATAGGGCTTCAGCAATTTATCTGGAAAGTTATTCTTCATAAATGCCATTGACTGAAGATTTGTAATGTTGTTAGTAAGCAAGAACAGTAATGATTCTCAGTAATAACTCTCAAAGAAACTCTTTTGTCAAAAGCTTTACTTTCATCAACATTTCTTACACAAAAAAATAAGGAACAAATTAACATCCTCAAAAATCTTCTGGTGGTTCATGTTCACACGGTAATATTCAAATATAAATGTCCATATCCACTGTCGTCCACAACTGGGAGGCCTTGTCAGCCGTTATGACGTCTCCATCTTGTAACCATGTTTTTCCAGCTCAGCACTGCAGGGAGGAAATAGAAAATAGAAAGATCAAGTCAGCAGAGATGATTGCAGGTGGGTGGTTGAGGCATAAGTACCCTCTGCTATTGATTGTAAGAACCATTAAGAGATGGGAGTGAAAGAATATATAAATATTGCATAATGTGTGCAGCTATGGATTTGATGATTACATATATGGCAGCTGTGCCCTTTAACTATAATGATATCTTATAGCAACAACTTAATAGCAAGGCTATCATAATTGGACAAAATAAAACAATAGCGTATTACTATCTTAAGTGTACTCAAATAACACAACAGCCACTTATCTAGCAACAGTTATTGATTATTCAATAAATAAGATTGGTAAGAGTGTATGCATGATTCTATTGCAAGAGAAACACTCCTAAACTTAAGTTACTGTAAGAGTTTGACCGTGTTTTGGTCAGTTTACAGGTGTTATTGCATAGTTTTGATTCAAGTGATACATGAAGGGTCCAACTGCACAATGACAACCTTAGCTTTTGAGGAGAAGTCGAAAGATTGAAATAAGAAATAGACACCAATGATTGCCAGCTATTCAGATATAGCATGACGGAAACATTGATCACAGAGAAACATTCAGAAAGTAGGCCTGCGTCACATGAGACAAAAATTCAATGTGTGAAAACATTGATCAATACAGCGATAACAATAAAAAGTGACTTAAACAACAATTATTTAAGCGGGCATATTAGCTAGAAGTCACCGTTGAATGTCTATCTGCTGTTATTCGAGTTTTACACGATACCTTTGTTTGCAACATGTTTCTCTGATTCTAACGGCATCTTCGGCCTCCACCTAACAGGTATACTGTAACCATGTTCACTGCAGAAGCTTTGCTTGTTTTCATTAAAATGATCTTAAAATATTTCAGTAAATTCAAACCTTTACAATGTGTGTATTGTGAATTCTCATATACTGTAGCAATAACAATAAAATAGCGATAAATTGGTCATGAAATAGACAGAAAAAATGAAAACAGAGGTCTTTATGTGTCTTGTAGAAAACTAGACCATCACAGAGAAAATGTATTATTGCTGTGAAGTTATTTTAAATGTTTGTCAACCATAGGCAGTCAGAAAAGAACATCAAGAGCACGCTGCAGTTACTGGCGATTTTGATTTATTGTAAGTTGTACGTTAGGTAGTGATGCTCCGATCAGGTTTTATGCTGCCGATTCCTATACCGATCAGCCATGAGTGCCGATCACCGATACCGATCACATGGACTTTCTGTACATTTTTCAATTTAGTTATGGTGAGTGCTACATCATCTGGGAAAAAAGGAACCATAAAATCACCTTAATTTAGAAAAAAAACGTCTTTTTCCTAACTTCTTCAAGAGAAAAAATACAAAAACCTTGCAGGCACAATGCAGCAACTATTCAGTCAAAAAGACAACTGAAAGACACTTAAATGTACCTGCTATCAGTAACCCAATCTTTAACAGATTGGAAACATTAAGGCTCTCAACGGGCTAAATAATGCAGAAAGTCAAATAAATAAAAGACAATATGTCTCACAAGTTTGTCTTTCGGAATATGCCATGTTTGAAACTCGTGAAACTTACAGAGAATGGGATTCCTTCTTTAGGGTTGACGTTCGATGTGAGAGTACACTGTCTGGTGGAGCTCTGGCAGCGCTACGTCTATGAATTATTTACGTCCCGGTGGCACGTAGCGGGGCTCCAAGTGAGAGAGCAGTCGGCAGAACCCGGTGTCTTCCACCACTGAGAAAGGCTCATCTAGCCCGATTCAATTATTTTTCGGGTTATTTGCTTAGCCTTCTGACTGTCACATACAGGCGAGTGTTGCCACCGTGGGCTGTGTTAGCTGCCGTCTGACTGATGCTGCTCCAGCTGTATTCTTTTCATTCACTGCCATGAGCCTCAAAAACTCACCATACTCCGCCAAGTGTTTGCTCTTTAAATGTCTTATTAAATTTGTTGTGTTGAGGCTTTTTTAACGTGCTTCCCCTGCGAGGTATTTTTTCGTTGCATGTGTTGCAGGATGCAAACTTTACATCACTTTCACAGACTGTGTAAAAGTTCCACACGGCAGACATGTTTGTTGTGGTTTGCCGCTGCGCGCCTGCGCAGTGTGAAGGAAAGGGGGAGGGGGCACATTACACACAGGTCCTCTTCGGGCTGCAGGCTGCCAAGTATGAGCTACAGGTGATGGTTTTTTGTGATCGGCAATGAAAGGCATTGATCGGCATACGCCGATCACATACTTTTTCACAGAAATCGGCCGATAATGATCGGTGGCCGATCGATCGGAGCATCCCTAATGTTAGGCATTTAGAACAAGGAAAGTTAGGTCAGCAGAGATATTTATCCAGCTGTCCAGAGGGGTCAGAATATATTGACTCAAACTGAGAGTTCCTCAAAGAAGCTGCTTTAGGGGGAAATAAAAACATATATGACTTGGTTAATAATAGTAGCTATTAGAAGGTTTCATGAGATCTATGCTGGTTTCCAAATGATACAATGCTATGCCTTTATTTCATAAGCAGGAAAAACTGTTATAAGCCTGGTCTAAGATCAAATCTTGGTTGTCAGAATATGCACTGTCTAAAACAATCCAATCATCAAGAAAGTCCAAACATGCCCCTTTTGTTTTACAGTTCTGTAGTGCAAGCTAGAAATGGGAAACTTTCATCAACCCATGAATCTGTGAAAGCTAAATCACACAAACTTGGAAATAAATTGAATAACATGAATTGGTCGTTTCGTTACTGTGAACTGAATACATGTCTTTGTTGTCTGTGTGCATGAAGTAAACAGATTTGTTTATCTGCATCATGAAAATAAGTGCAAACCATGAGTGATTTCTATGAAATATAGTGGCGCCCGTCAGCTTATCATAACAGATCAGTCCACCATGTTTAATGTCTGATGTGTTGTACAGGACAAGCTGAAAGCCCAAAGGAGTGCAGTTTGACATAGGGAAGTGTGTTGAAGGTTGAGATTACCTTAACTGATTTGAGAAATCATCCTCCACGTTGTCATCATCCCAGTTGTCTTCCCAAACATGGGCATCTTCATCTTCATCCAGCCCCGTCCAATCTAGGAGTTTAAACAGCGGAGTATGACTTCAGTAATCTCAACTCAACTTTATTTATATAGCACCTTTCATGCATAAAAACATGAAGCCCAAAGAGCTTCACAGGATAACAGAGAGATAGAAAACAACAGAAATATAAATAAAATAATAAAATGAAATAAATACAGTAAAATTAATAAAATAAGTAAAAGTGGAAATAAAAGTTAAAATTAAGGTAGCATTAACAAGATCAGAGGAATACAAGAAATACATAGATACATAAATAAATAATTAAATAAGATAAATACATGATAAAGCAATTATTCAAATAATAATGATTAAAATAATAATAATAATAATAATAATAGAAATAATAATGCAGTCATGGGCTAAAGATAAATTACTCCAAATTAAAAGCTGGATTAAAAAGGTAAGTCTTAACTTTACTTTTAAAAATCCAATTAAGTATACAACCTACTTGTTAATAGGAGAGTCAGATAACTGTTAAATAAAAACAATATCTGCTTTGTCTGTACTCTTGACAAACTCCACCTGTGTGCTAAAAACTTTAGCTCTTTAGCTAGCAGGTACGTCAGGCTACCCGGGCTAGCATTCGTCAGCAAGACAAGCTAAATATACAAAAATTACAGAAAGCAATACCGTGCAATGACAATGTTACAAGTATTATGACGGGAACAAACACAGAGCACTCAGAAACGACCAGTCGGGGGGAAAAAACCTCAACATGTTGGCGTGTTATTATAAATATGCTAACTAATGCTATTGCTAAATGCTATGCTAGCTGAGTCACTGCTACTGGGCCCATCACAGAGGAAACCAGAACAATCGGCCTCGCGGAGTCTAACGAAATTAACTTCACATTTTATTTGTATTACTTACCTTCAGCTGGGAATTCTTCAAACTCATCATCCTCCTCCAGTAAACCCAGGTCCACGGTCTGTTTCTTGTCTGACATGTTAGCTGAGTAGCTGCTCTGCTGTGTGTGTGAATGAAAGGCTCTCAGGGTCTGTGGGGCGCTCGAGATGTTCAGGCGGGTACAAGTTGCGCTCAGTGCGCAGAAATGCGCAGCCGCAACCATCTTTGACGTCGAAGAAAAGGTAAGGCAATTTTTGAAACATTTAAAATCCTAGAACTTATTCTTTAATTATTCTTTTATTTTTGTTATTCTTTAATAAACATACATGCAGTGGTGGACACTTACAAAGCAAATTTACTTGAGTACAGTACTTAAGTAAATTTTTTGAGTATCTGTACTTTACTTGAGTATTATTTTGGGGGAACTTATTACTTTTCTCCAATCCATTCAGAAGACAGTTATTGTACTTTTTACTCTACTACATTTCTATCAATGATCTAGTTGCTCACTACTTTTGCTTTGAAGTCTGCTGATGAATTTCTTTCTCTATTCTGAAATGTGATCCCTCAGTTATTATGTTATGATTTTACATTAAAATGTGTTTGTGTAGTTCTGTTTGTCTCGGTGGTTTAGTCGTACCTGTATATCGTGAATCTCCACGGCTGAATGTGGAGCAAACGCGGAGCAAATTACACTCAGATCACGCAGTTCATTTAGAGGTGATAATGATGGCTATAATTCTCCACCTGAGCACCCATGTCCATATCTTCAGCCCGTGTTAGAGGTTTTTGAAATGAAGAATGATACATATCGTGTGAAATGTTCTCCTCGTTTCCCACTTTAACCAAACATACAAAAATTCACTGTCCAACCTGAGAAAGCGTGTTGAGCTAAATAACATTTGTTTCATTCCAGATGAACATTTCAAACTAAGTTGTCTGTGCTTGGAGTAACTTAGTTGCTGTTTTTATTCCATGGTATAGTTTTTAGAGATTTCAAGTAATGGTTTCTAAATGAACATCATCTAACAGAATGTACTTCTGTGTAGTCTTGACTGAACTTATGTATTTTGAAAGAACAAGGTTTTTGAAATTTTTTAAGAAGTACTTTGAATACTTAAGTATTTTTAAAAGCAAGTATGTCAGTGCTTTAATTCAAGTGTTAATCTGACAGAGCAACTTTCACTTATATTGGAGTAATATTTTAGATTGCGTATCTACACTTTGACTTAAGTAATAAAGCTGTACTTTGTCAACCACTGCATACATGCTCTCGCTGTAGGGCTCTTCCACTGCATTGACACAGACAAACATAGCCCAAATCTTGCTAAAAAGTATAACAAAGTGCAAGCGTGGAAAGGAAAGACAAGTCAGGGGTTAAACCATTTAAAACAGGGGTGTCAAACTCATTTCAGTTCAGGGGCCACATACAGCCCAAGTTGACCTGAAGTGGGCTGGACCAGTAAAATCATAACATAATAACCTATAAATAATGACAACTCTACATTTTTCCCTTTGTTTTAGTGCAAAAAAAGTACAAAACATTTGGAAAATGTTCACATTTAATGAACTATCTTTCTACAGAAACAGCTGTTGTAGTTTTTGCCATGATGAGTATCATAGTGGGGCCGAATATTTTAGTCTTGAAGCCCTGAAACCTGCTGCGGACACACCAAACACACAGGTTAGCCATTCACCTGACACACAGTGTGTAATGTTTACCGCAAAAGAACAGAGAGACTATAATAATGAACAAGGTAAAGTTGACTATTTTGGACCCCTCAGCTCAAGCATGAACAGTCTGCTTGCTGGACAGTGTTGTATGAAGGGATAGTGCTAGTGTTAGTAGTGACTGAGTGCACCTGTAAGGCATGCACATGTATGGTAAGCATGCGTATAATTTGTGGCTCCTTTTGAAGATTGTGGATCCACCTTTCCTGCTGTAATAAGTTTGCATATATGCAAACTTTAGTGCTAATTGGATCATCTTATAGTGCTTTGAGAAAAAAAGTCCCGGAGCGCTGTTCAGGTGCGCTCCATCAGCGCTATGATTTTATGCGACCCCCAGCAAACAAATCTGAAAAAGTAGTTACTTTTATTGAAAAAATGCAGTTAATGTCTTCTCTGTAGTTTTTTCACTTTGCAAAGTTGTTCCGCAGGCCGGATTGGAACTTCTGGCGGGCCGGTTTTGGCCCGCGGGCCGAATGTTTGACACCCCTGATTTAAAACATACATGAAGTCTTGTCTCAGAACACACTTTGGACATAAATCCTTAAAACTGTGAGGTTTTGACAAGTTTAAAGTGTGTCTATAGTTAAATTAGAACTTTTAATCTTTTTTCTCCAAAATAACTCATGACTTGCCCATAAAGTGACTCCACGAAAATGTTGCTCATCTACATTTTAAGGTCTTATTTTGTTTTTAAACATGAAATAACTCATCATTGTGTGACTCTGTAAGGTCTGTAAGGCATACATTTGATGTACACATACAACAACTGGCGTGTTTAGACCTATTTATCAAATAATAAATCATGAAGAAAATTTGTGTTTTAACATTGGAAATATACCTTTTGAATTATGTTAAAACTGTTAGCTATTTGAAGTTTTCTAAATAACAAAGTGGGTGATTGCAGTTGATGTGAGTTTGTGTCTTATGGTTAATTAGTTTTAAGTTAATATTTCTTATAGTTAGCCTGAGTTTTTAAGCTTTCTGTGAAGATGAAGCATGCACAAATCAGAGTGGATTGAACTTCCATCATAGTTTTATTATTTCATTATTAGAAATGTGTTAAAGAAATAATAATAAATGGATTCCCTTAATGTCCCTTGTAATCCCCCTTGCTTCTACAAGCTTATGTGTTTGTTTTCTTCCCATCGTATGTCTTGTAATATGACTTTAAAATTATTCAGACCTGCTTATGTAGCCTATACTGCCTTGTATATATCAGCATCTTTGTCAAGCATCTGTTTGCTTGTTTCCATGTTCCCAGCATAGATTGTTTTGTATAACAGTCAGCGTCGCACTGGGAAGCAAAGCCGACAGAATACTCACAAATATTTGGGAAACAGACAACTCTTTCTCTGAGCCGCTCTGAATTTCTCCCTGTCTGTTTCTCTCCTTCTCAGACTCACACACTCTCTCTCTCTCACAACCAAAAAAGCCTTGTGCAGTCCTCTTTCCTCAAAACATATGCACACAAGTCAGTCAAATTTCAGCAAAGATTTTTCATTTGGGAACAAATGCACATTGTAACCCATGCGGCTTGCTCAAATAATGAAGCGGCAGCCACAGCTTAGGATGTATTTTAGATAAATGAGAGCGCACATTTACCACAAAACCACTTGTACCACAATGAAAATTGCTCTGCAGCTGTCATATGTTGACAGATGGAGCAAACCTCAACTTAGGCCCAAGGTACTTATTCTATTTTCAAATTATTTTGTAATCATCCTAAGCCTTTACACATGACAATGCCACCAGAGTAAAGAGGAACAAGACACAGAGAGAAAGTGCAGGAAGTAAACGCCACCGTCTCCACTCAGATGTTCAAATGTTTACTTCAAACTACAGGTTTTAGATTTTGAAGATATTTGTTAATGAAAGCTTGTGTGCAAGCAAAATAGATCAAAGAAGCACATTTCTCGAGACTAAAAACACTAATAAGTATTACATGCTTATCAGTTTGTCTCAGGCTGTAAGTAGAACGTATTTGCATCACTCATTCATTCGCAGATCATTTTCAAAATCACCTAATGAAGTTTATGGTATATAAAATGTCAAAATGTGACAAAAAAAAAACAACTATTGTAAGTCCCCAAGTGGATATGTTAAGTTGCTTTTTTCTCTCATTAGATACAAACAAAGTTGTAACTCTTTACAATTAAGATGCAAGAATAAAAAATGTTCTTGAAAAATTTCCCTCCCTGAAGTAACACTCTGGTGCCATTCAGTCTCAGGTGCAGGTGAAGCCCTGGGAAGCGGCTGCAGCATCCGCCCAGCATACCTGAGACTGCAGTTACACTGCGCCTGGCGCCTGGAGTCTCCCTGCTCAGGTAAAATAGATGGAGGTGGAAGAAGGGGGGGTCATGGTGGAGAGATCCAATATGGCCACTGCAGACAGTCTCTACCATAAGTTGTGTGTGAGTATCACAGCATCACATTTCTGTCCTTTCACAAAGCCCTCTGGGAAAGGACAGGTCGGCAGCCGCTATAAGTACACTGACAGAGACAGACGGGGGTGGGGGGGGGGGCAGACAGAGGAAGACTCCAGCTGAAGCCTGCATGGCCAGTCTGACAGTCTGACCCCCCCTCCAGCCCCCCCAGACCTGCTTTATCATGGGCCTGGCTCATAACATGGCCTAGAGGCGGTGCACAGTGAGAGGTGGATGGCTGGAAATGGGTGGAGATTGGAGACAGACAAGACCTCTTCTCCTAAATATCAGAGAAAGTGACAGTGCATAGGTAGAGAATCGTTTGTCTGCTGTGTTGCCTAACGGTCTCCTTTCTGTACCTGTGGACACTTAGTCTAGACAGCCCCCCCTAGCAATTACACCTTGCATTATCATTTTCCCTGCCTCAAAATAAAGGCTTCCTAAGGTGCCACTCAATCCAAGAGCATGTGCATGCCTCAGAAAACTGAATTGTATTTGGGCTTAATTTTGTTGTCAAAACTGTGAAGTATTAAGACAAGGCAGTAACTGGATACATAAGCCTAAAGAAATGCCTTAGACATACAAGACAGTGATCATCGTGGATTAAAAGGATTTAACTAGACAATTAATGAGGCAAATCCAAGAAAAAAAGATGTAAGCTTTGCTCCTAGGAAGTCTTCAGAGAGAGAGTATGCTTCCAGGATATGTCTGTCAAGATCCTGTATTAAATTTAATCCCAGCCAGTCAGTAAGTCTGCACCATTGTGTGTTGTGTAGAAACCCAGTCTCTGGGTTCATATCAGTGCTTATATCCATCGGGGAACACTGGAGAACAGTAATAATTTCATGCAGCATTTCCTCTGAAGAGTCAATTTAATTCACGTGGGCTTCAAATAAGCTTAAAAAAATAAGTAAGAAAGGATGTTTTTGTGTTTGTTTTGTGCTCCAGAGTCTTTTTCCGGGGGTCTCATTCATTGAGACATCTGTCAAGACGAATTTAAGTTTCATATTTTCCCCCCTGTCTGTCTTGAAAAGCTCTGTCATCTTAGGCTTGAGGTACAGTTTGCCAAGAGGCTAATGGGCTTTTATGACGGTACAATCTGATGCCTGTCCCGGCTATTCTGCAGGTAATCCTGTCCACCTCGGCGACTTAGCCCTGCTCAGGCTTAAGTTGCATATTTTGTTTTTATCAGGACGCTGCTGATAAATGCTATCAGCGAGGGAGAAATGAAATATGGGGGGTCTCGCTGCATTCTACCTGAGCCCCTATTGTGGGGTTAGAGTTGAGGAACAATGACACCTCTATTGGTGGAGCTGAACTCTCTCTATGCTAGAATAAACAGCATTTTACTCCAATTCTCATAACATAGTTTACTGTTGTTACTATCATCTATGTGGTAAAAGGATCCAATCTCTAGCTCTGCAAACCTTTAGAGTTTTCAATTTCTTTACATAATTGCAAGATAATCCCACTACTCCAAACACTTTCAATCACAATTGCAGCAGCTCTAATTTCAGGCCCCCAAAATATCATTAAATAAAATCATAAAATTACATGCTAATTTATTTCCAGTAATGTGCGCTAATAGTGTGCTACCTCTGTGTCCATGGTCCAATGCCATGCACCTATACTGTACGTGAAAAGCACTTACACACTCTTACCATAGGTGATAACCCCCTCTGTGAAAAGCACTCTTATTGGAAGTACCCATTATCTGCAAAGTCTATCCTCATGCTGACACCAAGTCATTAGCTTAAACTGTCCTCAGTGTAAAATCACTGTTAATTTCTTTGGCAGTGGTGCACAGTGATTCGGCACATATTTCATTGACTGCTGCAAATAGATTACAGATAAGCGTCCTCAGTGGATCCCACAGA
Organism: Notolabrus celidotus; assembly: GCF_009762535.1. Classification (NCBI taxonomy): domain Eukaryota; kingdom Metazoa; phylum Chordata; class Actinopteri; order Labriformes; family Labridae; genus Notolabrus; species Notolabrus celidotus. Next base: position 14,306,401 of record NC_048287.1, on the reverse strand, counting down.
TGTAAAATGTCATACATTATTAACAGGTAGAATCATATTACTGAGCTCTGGCATGTTTACATTTCCCATTAAGTGATATTTCAGTTAGAAAACAAACATTTTATTGCAACATGGTGATAGTTTTCTTCATTTGGCAAAGGAAAGTAAATTGAAACATGTTTGTATTCATTTATTCTTATTAAGAATTTTACCTGAAGTGCATCAAAATATCAAGCACTCATTGTGTCTCTAATATATATATATATATATTTATGTATGTATATTATGCATATTTTTTTTGAATAGATTGAATAGATGCTCTCGAAAAAACACTGTAATAACAGTGCATTCTTTGTTGCACTATAGTTTATATATTTACATGTACAGGCCTGTAAATAGCAACTTCAAACTTTGCTATTTGTGTTTCCTTATGTGTATTCTTGCAACTGTATATTCAGAGTAATAACAGACCAGTATCACATTCACAGTGTGCATGCATACCTGGCTAACAGAGCTGACTCTGATTTTGATTCTGATGTTACACCATATATTTAGGTATATTCCAATATATATTTAAATTACTGTGCTGTACAATGTTCTATGTTCCACTTAAAAACCCATAAAAAAATGAAATAATTGGATAAAAATATGTGGAAATCTATCTTCATTCTCCCAAAAAGCTAACCTCCTCTTCATGCTTATTGCGGTTCTGCTAATTTAAGCCTGAAGTGCACCTATTGTGCTGTGATGTCACTGAATTTAAGGGCCATAAAAGGTCCTTGGGAGGGAATGACGAATGTCGCATGTCCATAAAAAAAGAGGCAACCTGGATTTATTACCTTTTTGCTCTAAATTCTTATATAGAATATTTCAATCTTAAACTAAACCTCAAACTTTTTTTCTGCTTGATTACAGCTGAGGAGCTTTACATATTTTTGTGGCATCTAAACTATCATCTCCAGTGTATCTCCTATTTTTGTCCTGTTGCCTCTCTGCGGTCATGTTCTGATTCTTCTTCCTGCTGCACACAGAAACAGACACACCTCCCTCTCTGTCTTTCTCTGGTTATAGTCTAGATATATCAAAGTGTGCGTGTCCCACACAGCAGGAGGTTCACTGAATGAGTGACAAGACCTGCTCTGCTCCTCTCTGACACCTGTCAGAGCCTCATCTGTCATCTGTGTGCAGGGATGGAAATGAGCAGGAGTGACACAACATGCCAGAGGTGACGGTGATGGCTTGGCTTTCTAAATCAGTTGCACAGCTCGTGGCTCATGTGCTGGCTGCGTCAGAATAATTATCTTTTCCAAGCTTTCAGATCAACCTTTTTATACTGCAGTGATGTCATTCTCTAGATGTGCACATTTTATTATCTTAAACTGCAAGAGTTAGGAATTCATTAAGTTAGCCATTTATGTACAAATGCACAGACATTGCAAGGTAATTTACTATTACAGAGGAAAAGTATTTTTTTTCTGTTACAAATGAAAAGCTGTCTTCACATGCATATGTGTTTGTCTTTACGACTTCTCCTCTGCACTACTGTTACAGTGCACCAACTTCACAAGGCGGCCATTGTCTTGTGTTCTTGGCAATTGGCAACCCCCCACTTGTTGAGTTATGAAGCCAGTGTGTAAGTTCTAAAACTGCAGTTCCACAAGTGCCCACTTGAGGCTGGCTTTGAAAACCTAGGAATTACTTTTACAGCCATTTCAAAATGCCCATCTTTAGAGCAGAAATAAACATGTTTCTCTATTTCTACACTGTGTGGGGATGCTTTTTTAACTCTTTAGTTTTAAAGATACCAAGGTTACTAAGTTTTGCATAATAAGGCATTATAATAGGGTCATGACTGACTTGACTGACAGGTGGACACATTGAAGCTATTGGCTAGGAGGCTAAAGGCCTGCCTCAACTCCTCCGCCTTGTTTATAACCAAAAGTTCTACATTTTAGATTTGGTGTGTCACCCCAAGACTGCAGCCACCGCCATGAACATTTTTTGGGGACACCACTGCAATGTCCCTCTGGTTTTAGACTATCCGTCATTCAGATGTAGATTTCTCTGGAAGTGGTGAAATAAAAATGATCCGTCATCATACATATGTAGGATAAACAAACCCGGTATTAGATTAGTATTTGAAGAGACAGTTCTGAATGCCACAATTTAGCATTATCCCATTGGTTCAAATGTTGCCACAGGCCCTGTGTTCAATAAAGTTTACACAGTTGGATGTTGAAGTGTTTTAAATTTAGATGGACAGGTGATACCCAGTGCACATTGATCCAGCTGCAACTAGTGTAATCCAACTCTTTTCATTGCTGATTCGTCGTAATCTCTCACTGACTAACTCTCCACAATTTGGTTGTACCAAATTCCACATCCTAATCCCCAACATGTGGCTGTCCCTAGCCCCGGAAAAGTCTGTGATTGGTCTGATTGATAAATGAAGCCCTCCTTATGCTTTTGGGCGTTTGTTGGAGGGGGCCTCAGTGGGTCTGGACTTTGTCCAGGAAACCTGGGACAGCCACTTATTAAGTAGTTAGACTCTCAAGATGAGGCTGCAGACAGGGACTGGCAGTGGTCACCTGGGCTTGGATTTAACTTCAGTAACCCTCAGCCATCAGTCAGGTCTGAGGGTCGGACTGTGGTTTCATGTTGTGAATGGGACACAATCCTCTCTTCTGTTTGAGGGTCAAAGGTTGTATGTTTGTTCAGCCTGGTCAGGTAAAAGATGTAATTATTAGCGCTTTGTCAAAACAACGATCATCGATCTGTTTTATAAGAAACCAACTTTGTCAGAAAGATGGGACAATGTGAAATCTAAATCTTTAATCAAGCCTTTTTATTCCTCCTTATCTTCCCCGCTTGGTTTCAATTTAGGTTTCCCTCACAGAAATTGTCATTTTTGTTTGGGGAGGTAACGATAAAACAGAGCAGAAGGTATGCAAGAGCTGACATCGAACACCCCCCTTTGCTAAAGTCATTACTGTTTCTTAATTGTTTCTTCTTCTTCACTGATTTTCTTAAACAAAGATGCACAGTGTGTCTGTTTATCAGTTGTACAAGTTTCAGGGAAAAGAGGTGAGAATAAATATCTAATTAAACAGAGAGGAATGGTGAAATACTATCCAGATTGACCGTAATGTTTCTTTTGTTTGGTTCTCATTCAAGCATCCAAATTTGTAAAGGAAGTAATCATTAAAAACATATAATTTAACATTCATGTCTGATACTATGCAAGGTGCATTCCTGACACAGTGTAATTCCAATTCTCACTTATTCTGCCAGTCTGCTTTTTAAATTCAAGACTGGCAGCTGGTAGTAGCACAGTAAAAGTAAATCTAGCACTGAAATCCAGGCAGGCATAAAACCCAAAATGTTTCTTATGAATACAGCCATTGGCGAGGCTTAAGCCGCTCAGCCAATGATGTGGCTCTCAGGGTTTGAGCAGTGCATCCTGGGTAGAACCCAGATGAAACACAAGGAGGAAAAAGGGAAAGTGGTGATTTGTCATTAAGACTTTTCAAAGAAAGGCCAATGCCAAGGGTCCAATTAATGCTTGTTGTAATTTCACCCCAATCGCCCCCCCATGCCCCTGAACACATTCTTCTTCCAGGTATCCAAAGCACGCCACACAAGCTGCAACTGGTGATTGAATGCAAGAATAGCGCAACTCAGTGCCAGAAATGTTTTAATAATGTTGCTATTAATGTTCTTCTTTGATTTTCAATCAATCATATTGAAAGAAGTATTTTTAAACATTATATGTTACTACCAGTCTGTTTCTTTTAATTTGTAAACCACTTTTGCACCATTGTTTGTCATGCAATGTGTTCAGCAACTGCTTTACAATGCATGCAATCAGTTCTGGTTTTGGATCCAAGCTGTTTCTGGGCTCATTAATGCCGAGAGAAGGTGAGGCGAGCCTCCTTTTTTTTAGCATGACTGTCTGCCAGGTACAGTTTCTCTTGGCCTGTGCAGCATTTGTAAAACAAGCTCACATAAAACTGAAATCAAACGCTCCAATTCTTGAATGGGATGTTGGAAAATTATTTACAGGCAAATAAAGTTGCGTGCGATCATGTTAAAAGCCGCCCAGATTTGGTGTATGTTTCTGTTTAGCAGAAATCATTCTTACCCCAAAATTTGGAAGCGACAACTGTGATTTGCTGCAGACTCGTGTTAATCCTCTTGCACATGCTTGAAAGTTGATCATCCACATTTAACAAAGCTTTTCTGCAGACTGCAACAACATGATTTTATGTTTCTAATTACGCAGACAGTTTGTGGGTAAAAGTGTATAAAGTGTTGGAATTGGCAATGGTATTTTTTTAGAGTATGCATGCTGCTTGATACCTTCCTGCCTGCCTGCTCACACAGATGTGTATCATCACTGGTTGATTGTCGCTGACCTTGGCTGATTAAACTGGCAAAGGGCAGTCAGTTGTGCAGCTGGTTGTGTGTCTGGCAGGCTGGGGCAGTGGGGCACCAAGGGAAGAAATAGTAGCGTGACTGCAAAGGACTGCGGAGCAGCCACATCATGACCCCAGCTGACACATTGGCAAGTCTGCGCACTGTGCTGCACTTGTTTCCCCGGCTGAGACGTTGGAGACAAAAGAGTGAGGAACTTCCCCAGACCTTCGTTCGGGGTGTTTGGACAACTCGAAGGCCCCGCAGTGCCCCCAGGGGCCCCTCAGCTGGCCTGTAGAACGAGAGCGAGAAATAAGGCAAAGCTCTGAGCAATTAAGAGGGGAAGTGTGTGTGTCTGCGAAAGTGAGGAATCTATGACATCATTGTTACGGGAAATTTATAAAAGCCATTTGTCATATGTATATCTGCAGTTTTCAACAATTCTCATCTATGCTGATGAATTATTTAATCTGATTTGGCTACATAACATGACTCTAGTAGAGTGAACCCTGCTTCTCTGCTTATTAGACTGGGAAAAGCCTTTTTTTTTCAACCCCCTATGTCTTTTATAGTAGTGTTAAGTCTGTAGTACTCTGTTATTACAGCTCAGAATACAGGAAGCTTACATAAAATCAAATATTTGCAACCTTTATTTGAGCAGAATGGCCATATCCAATGTTTTAAAGAGCTATGAGTCATTGTTTCTCCATTGCATGTTTATTTCTTTGTTTATTTGTTGGCTATATATTTTGGTGGATAATGACCCACCTCAGCGAAACACAAAGCAAAAGGGGAAACATTTGTAACAGCCAATGCATAGCTTACTTTTTCCAGCTCATAACAGCCAGAGAAGTGAATAAAACCGGGTGCTGCTTTATAGTTAGCAGAAACAAACCATCACTGAGGTGAAACCAAAGTGAGCCTTGTCCCATGGATGTCTGTGTAAGTGTTTAATTATCTTCATATGGAGAGACAGAAAGAAAACAAAGTGAAGCTTTCAGTAAAGAGCCTGCTGAGGCTCCAAGGAAAGTAGTTGAAAGGGCGAGTCGAAAAGTCCTCAAAAGAGGTTTTTAGCGAGGGCAGAAACGGTGGGGAGAAAGGTTTTGGTGTAGTTACATGAACGCAACTTGGCCTCGTAGGATGACAAATTGTCCAGCAGCACGACGGGACGGTTCAGCCAGCTGGTCGGCCCCATCGGCGGGTTGATTGATGGTGTTGATGTTCTAAATCGTCCGCCAACACACTGAGTACAGGAATCGTAATAGCGCAGCTTTAGATTGGCTCTGTAGATAGCAGGAAGTGGATGGGGGAATGAGAGTAAGGGGGACTGCAGGGGAAAAAGGACAAGTTCCCATGCATGTATGTGAGACCTGAAACTGCAGCTGTTGGTTAATAAAGTCCAGGGGAGCCCTGGGTATTTTATGAACATTGGTTAAAGTTAGTGAAAATCTGTCATCTTACTAAATCTCTACCATTCTGTTACTTGTGGTGCAATTGCTTTTTTTGTACGTCATATCACCTGAGTATCTGCCCTCCATCTTGCTAAGTCATGCATTCACATAAAAGATGCAGGGTCATCATTATACTCAGACAAAAAAGCCAGAGGTCAAGGCGCGACCATTACTGTCAAACAGAGGTCAGAGTCGATGCTATCATGTTCGATCAATGCTTGAACGTTCAACTAGAAAAGGGGACAAGTTATGTTGAAAAAGAAGAACAAACACTGATTGTTATGAGCGCCTCTTTATCATAGATCCAAGCTCTTCAAACAAATCACGGCACCTTTGATCAAGAGCACTAAATTCAGGGATTGTGTGACAAGTTCTCAGATCCAGACCTAGGGAAATGAGGAAACACAGGTCAGTTAAGGGTTTCACTGGATCCTTTCCACCATCTTTGCAGAAGAAAATGAGTTCAAACTGTGTCAAAGTTATTTAAAAGTAAGATTGTAGTTCATTATTAGAGAAGTTAATGGGACCTACCCATCTGGCTTTGGATAAAATGGTTGGACAGGACAACCTCGTCTTTTGATCGACAATGAGGCAATTAATCAACATGCTCTGTAGCACTTAACTTCACATCTGCTGTAAGTGCTTGGGTGGTGTTTTATTGTTACAGTTTCTTGTGTAAGGCTGCAGAATTTGAGTTCCACAGAATAAAAATACAACCATGAGCATGCAGGTGTTTGATAGCACCCCCACCCCCTACTCCCACCCCCCAAAAAAACCCTCTCATGTAATAAAGTGTGCACTTTTTAAATGCTTTTATCACAGTGAAGAGATGATAAAGAGTTTAGAATGATGTAACTTTGAGTTGACCTGTTCAGTGAAACACCTCTTGTCTTCCATTATGTGAACATCCACAGCTCTGAATAATGAGTATAAATACACACTCACACACACACACAGTTGTTAATATCACCAGTGGCAATGTACAATGTACAATATCAGTGAACAGCAGCTAGAGGTTAGCCCCCAGCATTAATTTAATAAAAGCAAGCTGTTCCAGCTTAAAATTAAAATCTACAGTTACCTAAATTAAGTTTGTGTACTTGATAATAAATTATATAGAGGCTGCCAACATCACTAAGCTGTAGTTAATCTAAAAAAAAGAATCTTAATCAGATGTAAAATATTCAACAGCTCGTCTTGTTTCGCAGACCATGAGAGAAAACATAAAATCGTTTATCTTCTGCAAAGAGTAGTACCTGTAATCTAAATGTTTTTTATTGCAGGGTAGGTTCATGTTTTTAAACTACCAGACTGATGTGATCTTCCTCAAGTTTTGTCTCTGAGTGTCTTCTTCTGCCCTTGTGAAAGGCCAAAGAACACGGAGGACTTCTGGTTGGGGGAAGATAATGGGCGAGAAGCCAGGGAGTCGTCTGTATGAGCTGTTGTTGAGCCGACATCCTTCTGGCCTTGGGCCGCTTGCAGTGGCGTCTATGAACTGGTCCCATTGTTAACAGCCTTACATGCGCAGACATAGGCCTACACATACACACACATACACACAAATACACACACACACACACTTGGACATAATGGCCTATCAAGTGTGCTGGCATATATGGCCAGTACGCTGTAGTATAACATCTTTGACTAGACAAAGATCAGACATGTTGGAAGTTACTTATGATTGTTTTCAATTAAGTCTTCCTCATTTACAAAGTGTAGCCACTACAAAGAGCCAAAAGCTGCTGAGAGGCTGACGTTGGGCCTAGTTATTGTGAGACACACTAAAAGCAAAAATCACTATTGCACAAAAAAGTAAGTTTAACCTTTTATTAACGAAAAAGGATAATCAACTCATGATAAAGTGCACAAACAGAAAATAGCGAAAATATGCGTAAACTAAGCGATAAATAGCGGTCAACAAAAAGTACGGAGACCCAGCTCACCCCCTCTCTCTACCTGCAAACAAAAGAACACAGGTCGCCTATATGAACTCAATATCCCCACCCCTAACACATGACCCGTAAATAACCTAATTAACAGACCCTACAATAAACCATATCGTTAACAAATAACAAAAATAACACCACAAAAAAGTATACAACAATATCCTACCCTAAACCTCAAAAATAAGATAATATAAACACTTGAATTCCTTCATGGCTTCAACACAAAGTTCATAAAAAGGTGAAATTTTACTCTACAGCCTATCTCAGGACCCATCAGTTTTTAATCTAATGACAACACAGTCTTAGCGATGGCCTATTTTCCATGGTTTTGGTGTTGCTAGCTTTTGGGTTTGGAAAAATGTAAGGTGAACGGGTGGTTATGCAAATTAGAATCCTAACAAAGTGACCAAGAACCCAACATGATGCTTATATCCTACTAATTACTCAGCTTCCAACTAAAGACAAAAACGATTTGACAAGAAATATTCACTTAAATATCCTTTTACTCTTGAAATTTAACAAACAGTCCCTCCAATTGTTTGATTGGTAATGCTTCTGGAGAAGCTGATTCTAATCAGTGTGTGGTCAGGATGTCCCTGGCGTTGCTTTTGCTATTGGGAATCAATTGCCATCGTTATGGGCTTTTAACCAATCTGAATGAAGTAACTTCTGACAAAACTTCCCTTTGTATGAGTTGCTTTTGTTTACAACCTGACTAGCAACTTTAGAAGCGAAAATTTTGTTTGTGCTAAGAAACAAAATAAAAGAGGGAATTTTATGCTACACTGGAATTCACATGAAAAATTATTGATGTTAAATCAAGCTACATTGCGGTTCGATGATCGCTGATGGGTTTTTGGAAACACATTAAGAACGATTGTGACCTGCCCTCTTTGCTCTCCACACAGACTGCTTCCTGCTTTCAGCCAAAGCTGCAATACAACACATGGGGACTGGTGTACAAATGGACTCCAAACAGAAACCAGAAAGCTCTGGTACCAAAATCAAGTCCCATGCCAAGAGATTCTGCATTTTTAAGAAGTCTGTAAATAGAAATCAATCCACTTTGTTTAGATGTGTTTACTTGCCAGCAGTTTACTTTTTTGCTTGCTTTGTTAGACAAACAGCCCTGCTTTCAGTCACTAAAACATCGATTGCACAATGTGCTATCATTGGCATTAATGTAAATTGTATTAAATGTGTTCTGGTGTGTGTCCGGTGCAAAAAAAAAAAAAAAAAAAAAGACATGAGCCTAACTAATGATGAAACTGTCAAAAGGACACATTTAAAATCATCATCCTATCAGGATTTTGTAAGAAACCGCATGAGCAGGCTGCTGGAAATTTTGAATTAACCTGAATTTTCCTGAATATTAAATATAATGAATCAATAAACTTTAAATTGTTATTCCTGAAAAAAAAATTGCATCATTATATACAAAGTAATCTCTCTAATGCAAAACATAATCAGTAATGTATTACTGCACTGTGCACAAGAATGTGAAATGCAAATGTGTCACCACAGGAAATAGGAATAAAATGCAATCTTTTTTCATCACCATAATGAGTGATTGTTTGATATCTCTGTTCATGGCAGATATAATTTTCCCTTCATTCTCTTTTTGTAAGGAAAAAATATTAAAATATGGTAACTCCAAGCACCTTAGCAGAGAAAGTATAACTTACTGGGTGTATTTTAAATATGATATTATATTATGTTGACAAACAAATGAAGTTCTGCTGTAAGATCAGTAGCACAACCCACACATACCAACACACAATCACACGCTGCCCTCACTTTTCTGAAGGCTCGTAACCACCTGGTGTATGATCCACTCTGGACATGTGTGCAGAGGTGTAATTTTCACCCTTCCCTCCAGAATCAGGATACCCCCTACCACACACACGCACGCAAGCACACAAACACACACGCACCAAAAACATACACATACAGACACACCGTTCACCCTGGATTCTTGGATAATTTTGGTCACTTTTCACCCTTGGCAGACTAGTGCTGTACAAATGACAGAGGCAGAGTAGGCCTTGCAGCTGTGTTTCTGAGACCTCGACCGCCCCCAAGAGTTACACACAGATTCACACACACACACACACACACACACACACACACACACACACACACACACACACACACACACACAACAGAGATACCACCTACTGGCACAGCATCAGAAAAAAAAAGACAACTATGGTTACCTCACTTTTATGTTCTGTGTGTGTGTGTGTGTGTGTGTGTGTGTGTGTGTGTGTGTGTGTGTGTGTGTGTGTGTGTGTGTGTGTGTACACGTGTTCATGTATGTGTGTGCTTGATTGTCTCCTCCTTTATCTCTTTCTCCCCCCCATCTCTCTCTCTCTCCCCCCCCATCTCCTTCCCTTGTCCTCCTCTCGGATCCTTCTTCCTCGCCATGATTTCACAGCCCTCCACTTACTCCATTGTGCTGAGAAACAAAAAATAAAAGAACCACAATCGCCTTGTCCTCTTCCTCATCTTAATAAGCAGCTCCAAGTTTGATAATTACACGTTCAGCCCGCCGCATGAGTTTCTATGCAGTGTTCACATCAGGGAGAAAGCCATTGACTCCGCTGTTGAGGGGAGCAACTATTAGGAATGACTGACAACTGTCCCCCTCCCCCTTTTGGTCGGAAGGGGAGGCTGTAAAAGTGAGAACAGCGCCGATCAATTCTGTCTCCTCGTTAGGGAGTGTGTCCCTAAACACCACTGTGCGAGCACCAGAGCAGCCAGCGGACCACATACGTCGCAAGGCCCGTAATCCATTCCATAACCTATCGCCATGTGCTGCCGATTAATGGGGGTTTCTGCGGAGTGAGCGCAGAGGAGACGGCCAGACTGAGGGTTTTCTTCTGTGGCGGAAGCCAATCTGTTTAGGATTAGGGGAATAACTGGTGTGGCTGACACCGAGGCATCCAACATGCAAGGCTAAGAGAGGAGGGAGGAGAGGAAGGATGCAGAGAATGTGTTGACAGGGAGTTGATTGTGTTTTGGCAGAGGTCTGGTTATTGGTGATGGTTTGAATCTTTAGCTGATGAAGGCCAAACTCTGAGACGCATCTGTGGTTGTTTAGTCCACTTTACCATATTTAGAAAGCATCTCCACATCTGCATGACACTCTGTTTTGTTCATTTCCATATACTGCTGATTATTGCTGCTTCCAGGTATTCATAAATGGAAGCATCTTTGAGTATCGTTCTATCTGAGATCATCAAAATAAAGGAAACACTGTTCTCCCCTCTTCTGTTTGAAGCAGAAACGTACCTTATCTGACTCCTCTACACAGAGAGGCCTTCTTTTGTGAAGCAGAGGCCCACTCAGCCATTATGATGGCAATCTTGATGATTAAAGACCCGTGGAACAAACTAGGCTACCTGTTGCCATGATGTCATGTCTGGTCTAGAGAAACTGCAGTGATTAAGATTTAAGGCCATTAGAGAACTTTACTGGATGCTGTTTGTGGAAAAATATCAATTAGCTCTTGGCTACAAAAATGCGGTTCATGTTTTGGATCTAAAGCTCTGGCTCATAGTGAACATTAAGGGGCATATATAGGTGTAATAGTTGTTTTTTTCTATTTGGGAGGTGATGTATAAGAAACAGCTTCTTTTTGAAACCGCACTTTCAAATCCAGACTTGACGCAACCAATTATCACTTTTGGATTACAAGGATCAGCTCTTCAAGACTTGGCTCTGGAGTTGGTGGTAGATGTCTTGGTTTGGATTCAAAAGCACAGTGCCATATACTAATCTAACAGTGCACAGTCACAATTAGTTTGAGGAATTGGGTTCATTTGATTTTATGAAGTCTATATTTCAACCATTTTCCAATAAAGATTTTTGCCATTACTGTCAACTTGAGTAAAAACAGTAGTTACATTCAAGTACTTTTTATGAAACTGGAAAACATGCTAGCAGGAGCTCTAAGACAGCTACTGTTAAAGCTAAGCATTTATAATACCAGAGTTGTTGCTTATAGTGACAAATAGATCCTGTACCTCCTTAATGTGTTTCACTTACTCTTTCACTTCACCAGTATTTTGACGTCTTATGGCTCACTGTTTTGGTTTACCAGCTCACAACTTTTCTGATTTGGTTCATTATAACAATTTTCATCAACTATGTTTCCAGCTGTAGCAGGCAGCTGAGTTCTACATGAAAGCTCTAAGAAACCCAATGGAAGTTGCCTGCACCACACTGTGTAGTCAGCCGAACAGAGTTTGTGAAAAGGTTTGAATATTTAGCAGCTAGGGAGCAGAATATTTCTCTCTCAGGAGTTGGTGGCTACTAGTGCCGTCATGATAGTTGGGGCCAAAATTATTCACAATAACAATATTATCATGATATTTATGGGAGACTAAGAAATAAAGTATGCTATCAGTCAAATTAAGGAAAGCCAAGGCAAGAGTGCAGCGAAACCTTCCATCATAAACTTTATTAATAAAGGAAATTGACTTACATGTCATCATCCATTCCTAATGATGTTCAAAAGTATGTTTTATCCGAGTCACCAGCCCTGTGACAGAAACTTTGCAATTTACTCAACTGTGTGTGAGTCTGCAAATAAACTTTTTTTGGATGTGGGTAAAGTGCCTGGCTCTCTTCTGTCATCTCCTCCAACATGATTTACGCTGCATTAGTAGCCACACACTGCTGTAAAGATTAGCTAGCTGGTTACTGAGTCTCCTTCTTCTACTACTGCAGCTACCTCTTCTTAGTCTTTCCTCCATTTTATGGCAGGTGGCAACCAACATAAAGAGCCAGTACTGCTCCCACTATGACCCAGTTAGTTACTAAGTATTACTGTATGCTTACATTTTAGCACGTTATCAATAGTTCTTTGAATATCCTTTGAAAAGATGGTTACCATCAATACTGACTTATTGAGACCACCCTAGTGGAGACCTAAAGGACCCAAGAGGTGAACAGAAAGAAAGCTTTCATTTTTCCTCAACCTACAAATTTAGCTTTAGATTTTGGATTAGGGCCTAGTCCTATAAGAAAGATATACTGTATAGATGGCAATGTCTGATCATAGAATCCCAGCACTGACAAGCACAGCTTTAGACAATGTGACTACGGGAACGATTTGTCTTTTCCTGTTTTCTGTAGCTAGAATTTTGGTCCATTACAACTTCACATTGTACGTATGTTCATTTACATTTCTTGTTCCCCCCTCACTGTAAAACTTGCTCTAAGTTGCTCAGTTACTGCTTCATGAGTAAACAGAAGACTTTTGGTTAGCTTTCATATTTTTATATAAACTAGATACAAACACATGTGAGACAATGTTATGTTGCAGCTTGTTTATTGCCACTGGCTGGGAAAAAATAGGAAATGAATGAATATCAGCTTTAATATTAAATTACTGATACTCTATCAATGGACTATTTTTCATGGTTTCAACGGTCCTGAGCTACTGTTATGATCTTATTTTACTGGTTTTTAATTGGACTGAAATTTGCCTCTATGTTACCAACGAAAACAAACAAGTCTATCAGCATCAAGACTGAATTGGGTTAGTGAAAACAAAGGAGAGAAACACAGAAATTAGACTTTATTTACTGACTGTCTCACAGCGGTTACTGCTTACAGAACTCGTCCACACCTCGTCTACACCTCCCCTCAAACTGCCAGGAAGGTGCTTCATTTTGTTCTGTGCACTGTGTCTACTCTGCTCTCAAGAAACCATGACACAATTCAAACTGTACTAATTCTCAGGTCAACAATACCAATATTTTGTTGAGTCCCTTTGACATCTCAAAAAGATGCACACGTCACGCTTATGTTTATGTTGCATATAGAGAGTAGAGACAGCCATGCCATATGTGCCGACCTACAGACTGTGGACATTTCCAAAAGTGAAAATATTTCATTTGTTGATTTTTACTAGTATTGTCTCACAGTTTAAGATTCTGGGGTCACCTTGAAACAGAATAATACTTTTTGTCATTCGTTTAAACACATTACTTTCTTCTGTACAGGACAAAAACAGCAAAGAGAAGTACCATGCTGTCCACAGGGAGCGTCGAAGTTTAACACAAACTAAAGGTTCTTCACAGGAGCTTTGACTGAAGCCGACTCTCCATCAGAAGGCAAAAAAAAAAAGGAAAGGATGATACAGTGGCATTGTCTTCTCCTCAGACTTGCTAGGAACGCAATATAAGACAAAGCTGAGTAACCATTATAAAAGCAGCATTTCTTTTCGGATTATTATTTTTTTGTTAATGCTACATTACTTATGTTCTGTTACATTCGCTTTTCTTTGCACATTGGTCACAATAGCCACAATACTTTTTAGCTACATTTATCTTGTGTTGCTCCAAATATTTTATAGAACAATGCATGAATGCACAAGAAAGAAAATGTTTGGAAGCAGTCTTTACAGAGGAACACTAACATGAGACAGCTAAAGTTGGTTGAGACCTTAACTGAGGGAAAAACCTTAGCAGACAAGTTGTTGCTAGCTGGTGCATGTAGACACTGCTCTTTATATGCAGATGTCCCTGAGATAACGTATTGCTCACCTTACTGTATGCTACAGTCATTTTGATTTAATGGACCTCCTGCGTTCTTGGACAGCTTGCCACAGCTTCAGCTCCACCTGCAAAGCAAAGTAACAGGCCTCTAAATATATGGATAATCTGACAAATACACAAAAAACACATGAAATGCTTTCCTCTTTTACTCTGTCTTTATTTAATCCTCCCCCCACCATCTCTCTCTCCTTTTTGTACCCCGTCCTCCTCCTTCTCAACCTTCTCACAGGTGACTTTGCCCCGGCCCTGCTCACATGGAAGCAGGCTTTTTCGTCACCCTGGGGGCCTCAGCCTCTGAAGCACTCCTCTGGGAGACTCCACAAGAAACCCAGGCCTGCACTCTTAATGCAAATATGCAGCCACACTCAAATTGAAAATCTAAGAGTCTCTGGTCCTTGGAATAATTTTTTCCCAGCACAGAGACACTCACACACTACACCACACAGATACCTACGCATGCAACTTAGACACACAACAAAGCACTCACCTTCTCCTCCGTGTTCCTAGGTCCTCCCCTGGTGCTGTTATTTTTGGCTCATGCTGGGACATATGTCACTGCAGAGCGTGAGCAGTGCCTGCTTAATTAAGGCTACCTCAAAGCAAGCATGAAAACGAAGGCAATATTTATTAGGCAGCATTTTAGCTGCTTGTCATGAGTGCGTGTCAGAGCAGTAAAACAAAGTTTGAATGAGTGAGTCAGAAAACGTTCTGTAACCAAGCGCAGCTACCCTGCTGCTAATGGAGACATTTCAAGTTTCTTTGCTCCGATTCATGAATGCAGCCCAGTGCTGCGCCTCAGATACACTCTCACGGAAGATGTATCCCTCTTTCAGAAATATTTATTTGTTGTAATCAAGTAGAAAGAGGGGTTTTTGTCCCCTAATGCTTTCTGTACACGACTCCTCTTACATCAGAAGTACAGCACTTTTACTCACTGGAAGCGTCTGTTACAGTGTGATAATTTACGATAGCCATTTTGAAGTGGTTATGTAGCGACAGACTTGTTCAATTATGCATTGAAAGCAAATAAATCCTAGTAGTTGTGTGAGTTACTGTAACTTTTGTTATGACTAACGTGTTACAGCCAGTTGGTGTTGATACACTTTACATGTGAAAAGAGCTTTATGTGTGCATATGCTGGAAATTGAAATATTACCCTGTACATATTTATTTTTTCAGGGAGGTTAGGGTATGTGGTTGGTCATGTATAGCCCAGTTTACTGTCTTTAGCAGGGAGAGAAATAACTCTCTTTTAGTCTCATAAATAGATGTGAGTATATACAAACACAGCAACATACAATAATCTGTTGTTGTAAGCTAGCTAACTTGAACAGAATTCCAGTGAGCTGGTTGCAGTGGTTTGGCTCACAAAAGCTGTGTCCTGAATTAGGGGTAGTATTCCTCAAAGGTCCTAGGCTTCGTAGCCTTCGTAGGCTTCAAGGGCTTCATTTCATATCAAGCCAAACTGAAAGTTGGTCTGGTCTGCATTCACAGCAGTTGTTTCCATCCTTAAACTTTTGTTACTTGCTCCTGCTCCTGTTGCCTAACAGCCTCTAAAGCTGCACTCAAACTAGCTAATATAACTAACCTCACAAAACTTAATCGATTATTATAATGGTAAGCTGAGGTTACAAGGTTCAATGTATTGAGCAATTCAGTTGAAACAGAAAAACATATATTTTAAGTGTATTACTTGGCCGCTTGATTTGGGGCACAATGGAACTTGCGCCTGATGCATCTTTGGGAAAAAGAAGTACGCATTTGTCAGCTGTGTTTGAAAGAGCCTTTAAGATGGGAAATCCTTTAGCATGCAGCTGTGACAGAGTTGGTCTTGAAATTCACCCCTCAAAGGATGCAGCCCCTGAATGTGGACACAGCTGAAGGCTCAACAAAGTGAGCTCTTGCTCATGTTGTAAAAAATGAGTTTCATGTTTCCCAAAACAATAACTGCTAGAGAACCTAAAAGTAGAAGCCCATAAATAACCCAAATTACATTTGAAAAAAGCCTACTGTTTACGGTCAAAATTGGTGAGCAAGCTACTTGTGAAGTGGAGCTCAGTGAGCTAAGCTACAACAAAGCCGACTCACATACTCAGCCTTATTCAGAACTCAAGTGCCATGGTGGAATCGAGGAACCTTTCTTCCCATCCAATCACTCTGATCCTGAACCAGCTTTTGACGCTTTGAACTCTCATCCACTTTATTTCGAGCTTTGACCATCTGAAATCATTAAGGACATCATTGGCATCCATGGCATAACCAGCGGACAGACGGACTGACAGTAGACTGTATAAAATATGGACGTAGTATCCATGATGTCACCCATCTGTTCCTGAGAGCTGTTTTGAAGCCAGTCAAAGGTGGCAGCTATATTTGAAATGCAGAACTCAACGAAGCAGTGTGGCATAAAGGGGCGGAGTTTGAGTCTCCTAGCCAACAGCTATGTGGTCCCGACCGGGAGTCCAGTCAGTCATGTCCTTATTTGGGCAAAAATCTCATGGCGTTTATAACACCCTAAATACTGAGATCAAAGTCTGATAATAAGGAGGAAGAGGAGACACATCTTTATTGTGGAGGGCTTTCTGCTTTACACCCACATCGATGTGCCAAACCAACGTTACTGTATTTCCAAAACTACAAACAAACTACAACATGTACAAACCGGGATACATTTGGCATGGTGTCTCAGCCACAGAAGAGACATGAGTTGAAAAGTTGAACAGTTGAAAAACAACGGTCAGAATTTTGGACGTAAGTTCTCTTTTTTTCGTATTTTGATTGATGTTCGGCTGATGTAAAACAAGAACATTCGCTTCTTACTTAGTTTCCCTCTTGAACAGATTTCCAGAAAGCCATCCATCCAAGGAAAAACAAACATCCACCAATTTGACAGAGCCTTCATTTTGACATCGATGTGGCGTGTCTGTCTCACACAAACCCTTTGTCACCTGTTCCTACGGCGAACACAAAGACTATTGTTTTTGGTTGCGTGCGGATATTTTCGCCACTTCACACCTGTCATTCACATTCATCTCATGCCTGTCCATTCAGCAGAAGTGAAGGGAGGGTCAGTTTTTCTGTGAACTGCACTCATTTAACAAGTGAATAGACAAATATGTGATTGTCCAATTTATACAAAAGACAAACTTCCTGATAGATTTCCACACAAAGACAGATTCATGTACAGCCTTATTCCTCTAGTACATGTGTACTGGGAATTTGTATTACTAAGTGAGTTGTTTCAATAATAAAGACGCGCTAAGCAAAGAAATTGCCTTTGTGAGTTTTATTCATACAGGAAGGAGCAAACTATACAGAGTATCACAGTAGTCTGAAAGGAAGATCAGCAAGGGAAGGGAAGGGAGGACATTGTAGTGAAAGAGGACGAAGGGGGGTGAACAGCAAGTTTTTTCCAGTATTTTCTTCTTAAGTCTTTGATCACCACATAGTCACCTGGGTGGGGGCTGTGCAGGTGAGAGGTGGCAGGAGCTGGGAGGGCAGCTTTTAACTGTAATCTGGTTTCAGAGAAAACTTTGGAGAGGTTAACACAACAAGTTAACATCACCACTTCACAGAGTGCCTTATCTGGTGCTGGAGCCTTGGGGGTCTGTGTTCCGACACTGGGTGGTGCTGCAAACAAAATATCATAAGGTGAAAGGTCAGAATGAAAATCAAAAATGAGCGTTTCCATCAAACCTCCTTCCCATGATATAGGTACTAAAAATATTTCTTGTGAAAGTTTTGAGCATAGTCTTAACTTTGAATCACTGAATATGTAGCACCAGAGTCAACCAAAAATGTAAAGAGTTTACCAGAGATCTCACAAACAACAGTAGGCATTTTCTTAAAGCTGTCATCATTAAACATCTGATGAGGTGGTTGTGGAGTTTTTTTTAGCCTTAGCTTCTAAAGCTCTGATAGCCTCTGATATAAGTGTACATATATGGAGGGAAGAAGTTTCTTCATTGCATTAAGCATGCGTATGTGTGTATCTCAATTCCCTTTTGGTGCTGCAGGCTGTCACTCAATGTCTCGGATGACTGAACACATGGTTGCTGGTCTGTTAGTTAGAAGCGGGAAATGTCTCAGCAGGTGGATGTTCGTTGCGGTAGAGGTAGTCAGCAGCACAGTCTCCTTTCTGGCCACAGTGAAAACACTCATCCGGGCCAACATGTTGCAGTCCACAGGCTTTGCCACATCTTGCAAAAAAAATTTTGAACTCATCACGAAGCTGTTTCCCTCTTGCTGTGATAGGAGGGAGACCTTCCAGAGGCGGTTCCCATGTGTTGGAACATCGGGGCCATGACCTCAACCATGGGAAGGTGGGGCAGGTGGGACTGAGCCTCCTCGCCTGAGTCTGGCTTTTTAGTGCTGTGACTTGTTGAAGAATCAGGCATGACCTTTGTGGAACGTGATCTGAGTTTGTATGATGAGCTGGGCTGTTTTGAATAGCCATGAGCGCCGTCATGCACTTCTTCAAGGCCTTGATCATTCTGCACAGTAGCATCGTAGGATGGTGGTGGGCCAGGGCGTTGGCTGCCACGCTCGTGGTGCCACGTGTCCAGATCATCATCGACAAGGGTCGACATCTGCGGGAGAGGAGGATACAGAGAGGTGGGTGGTGGTGTATTGGGTTGTGTGTGTGTGTGTGTTTCTTCTGTTCTCTGTATGGCTTCTTGTTTTTTAACTTAACCTCCTTTCTGCTCTCCGTTTCTACTGTCTGCTTCTTTCTTCAGCAAATCTAAACATTTCTTATGCTAATCCATTTCTCATCCTAAGCTCATTCTTGAGCTTCTCATTCACAATGGTTCGGTGGGTGTACACGTCTTCTTCCCACACGAACGTCTCCGCTGAGTGCCGCGTTGTTCAGTACAAGGGGATAAAATTCTGAACCACAGGTCTGGATTGTAGAGGATAATCTGCCTCGTAAATTTTATTTTCTCTACCTTTACCCTCGCTGTGTTTAAATTTACAGCATAGACACTTGGCTCTACAACCAGGCACTATGGTCATACGAGTCCACACATTAGGCAGGATTCAGATCTCTCAGGCCAAATATTTTGTCCCAACAACAAATATAGTAACCTGAAAATGACCAGAATGACAGTTACATAAAACTAATGTGAGGACGATTTCATTGCCATAGAAGTCTGATTTTTCTTTGTCAGGGAAAATCATCTATCTCACTGGGTATTAGGTTTTTTGGATCCTAGGAAGATTTAACCCATAATCTCCCTGGACAGGCTCCAGTCTCCTGAAGTTGTTGTGGAGACTTCAAGGGCAGGATTCATTCTTTTCGTCCTGGATGATCAGTCAAAAGTCCGACGAAGAATTCTGAGGCGGCTTCATCTGGATCCCACTTCTAAAACCAAGTTTGTAGTCTGCAAAGAAGCTCAGCAAGGGAAGAGAAGGGAGTTCATTATATTGGAAGAGTACGAAGGGTTGAACAGCAAGTCAGGAGATGCAAATTGTCTGCAGGTTTTTGAGATAAAACATTATGAGAAGTTCACAGTTTCACACAGTTTCATGATTTACACATTATCTGTTGAACACAGGCAGGATACATACTGAAACCATGACCTTTTAGCAGTTAGGAATCAGAGTAACAAGTATATCAGGATTTTCCACAACAAGTATATAAACATTTTCCATTATACATGACTGGCATGATAAGCTTTCAAATATCAGAGCTTACATGTATAAATTAACACAGGTCAGTAAATTATATGTCATGACTACAGGTTCTGTTTTTAGCTGTATTGAAAGACGACAAGAGCTCCTACAGCATTTTAGTGTGAGCTGGTTGATTTAAGTGTTCTAGTTTCATGGTTCTTGGCCTGTAAGAGAGTGGGTTGTGGTTAGGGGAGAGGATGCCAACAGAGGCCATGTGATAGGCATTACCTCAGACCAAGGGTCCATGGAGATGATTATACTTTAAGAGCTTTTTAATGCTCATTAACACTTCCCGCTATTCTCAGGCCTTCTGGCTACTTCCCACTGTAGCTAACACAAAATTAAACCTCGAAATAGAAGATGTTATAGAAAGCTAAGAGTCTGTAAAAAAAAAACAGTTTTTTAAAAGGGAAAAGGCCTCCAAAGTTGTTTTCAATTCAATTAGAATTTGCCAAAACCAGCATTTGTGTCATTTAGGCCCTAATGAGTAGCTTATTTTTGAACAAGTGCCACAATATGTAGATATAATCCAGACCCTGCACACCCCTATAAACACTGATTTAGTATGCTTCTACTTGTATTTATTTAAAAGCAATTAAATACTCAACACACATTACAATAAACATCAAGAACAATTTGTCACAGAGAGACTGAAACCAGACCATTTGCTGAAAGCTGTAAACTTCCTTTTCTTTCTTTATTATTTAACATTACCTTCAATATTACCACACCTTTTTAAAGTGTTACACAGATTTGGCAATGTGCCATGCACAGGTTGTTCTGGAGGTTACAATAGTTTTTTGAGACTGTAATTCATAACATTTGCAGAGTGTCAGCTCATGCAGCGATATTAAGCACGGTGCTGTTGTAATAAACTTACAAATAGGTATTTTCCACTTTGCGTGCATGCATAAATGTGATTATGGTAAGCACCGCATGATTACCTACTTGAATTAACCATAGCTCTATTACACCATTTAAATTATTACTCTGTCTCATAACTTTATGAGCTATCAAACAACTTTTTTATCCAGTTCTCTCTGTGCCTCTTTGTCTTCATGCCTACTCAGCTCTGGTAATTTAGTTTAGATAATTTGGTGATGGTCACGCACATTAATGCAGAGATGTCAGAAAGATGAAAAGACAGCTCTGTATTGGTCAGTCAAACTGACAAGAACTTGCTGAAATGAGGGTAGACTTGTTATATTTATAGATATGATTCATTGTGCCATTTTTTTTTCTTAAACCACAGAACTTTTTCCTCCTTGAATTTGCAGCAGTAACTATCTTGATTTTTTTTTCTACTGGCACGAATTTGCCCTCACAGATTGGTTTCAGTTTATGAAATGAGGCCTGTAAATGTTGCCAGACCAAAAGAAATTGAGGCCTAAGACTTCACCAAACCAAACACTGCACACTTTCTGACAGTTGCCAAACCATGTTGTGAAAGTTAGTGTATTTATGATCTGAGAGAAAAGACCTTATGACAATCTACTTTTTCTGCCCCCACCCCCCCATTCATAACCTGACAGGGATTCAGCAGGGTATGGCATATCAGGTGTATCTTATGACAAATCATGGTACGTGATATGTATTCTTGGTAATAGATGCAATAAAAAAGCATTCTCAAAAAAAACATCAAGATATCCATTATAAAGGAACAGTAATTTAGGCACGCTGGACTAGATATTTTAATGTTTACTGAGAACTCTATATGCAACCTAATTAGACAACAGTGCATAAAATAATCACAATAACATTGTGACAACAGTCATCTTAAATTTTCAAGAAATTAATTTCAATTTTTCAGCTTGCTCTAAAAAAGCCTTCTAGTGTCAAGTAACGCTTACTGGAAGGGTCAGTTAAGCAAAGGACATCCACGCACAAGTTTGAGTGAAAGAGAATGGGATCTCTGTTAGGGAGCCTTGAAGGTAATATTATATGCATGTATGAGTGTAATCACCATGTAATGTAGAGGTAAGAGGTTTAGGTCATATAACAGACATTAGTGAAATAGTAACTACAAATCTGAAAAAAAACATGCAGTGATTTTTTTATGAACTATTACAGATTGTTGTAGAGTTTATTTTTCTAACTTTATCTTAATGTTTAACCCATAACTGATTGTATAAACACAGTATTTTGTAGTTTGGGGTCAGCTAGCTGTTTTCGGTACTTCTTGATACCTGAGTGTAATTAGCTTTTCCTGAAAGATTCCCCATAGGAAAATAAATTTAGAGAGGAGATCTCAAAAGTGTTTCATTTATGCATCATAGACAACAATGAGATCTGTTTGAAAGCAAAATGAGACTATAGCTTATGTCTCCTGTTGCAAAAAGTCTCAACTTAGGCTCCCTTTCAGATCAAAAGTAGATCTCGTCAAAATCTGAAATGATTTTCAGGCATTTCTCAAGTTTTGTGACTCCTTTTGAGCTCAGGTGGAGAAATCAGGGAGCTCTCTATCTATAACCTCATCCATTTATTTTTGTCAGACTCAGTTGTGTCTCAAGTTGAGCTCAGATGGAGCAAAGAAAGAGCCTGAGCTCATCTTTTCATGAACATTTATAGTGCCCTGCAAAATTGAGATTTCAATGTAATTGTCCACAAACTTGCAATTCTAATTAAAACATTTGAACCACTTGCAAGATCAGCTATTTAGTTGACAAATGATCTCTTCTTTGACTTCATAATATGGTCATTCCTTTACAAGTCTGTTTGGAACAAAACCACTTCACAAAGATTTAGTGGATTTGAGAGAAATTGCAAAATATAGCGATTTCATACCAGGTATGACAGACGATTTATTTAAAATATGGGCCACAAAAGGGCTGACCAGATTTAGCCAGATTATTACAATTAAAGGGGTGGATTCCTTTGGGCGCTGGTGGCCTAGTGGTCTAAGCGTCCCACATATAGAGGCTACAGTCCTCGTCATAGGGGTCGCCGGTTTGATTCCCGGCCGGTAGACCGTTTCCTGCATGTCTTCGCCTGCTCACTACTCCCCACATTTCCTGTCTCTCTTCAGCTGTCCTGTCAAATAAAGGGAAAAAGACCAAAAATATATTTAAAAAAAGAGAAGAAAATTAGCCATTAATGAGATCTCTCATTTAAGTCTCAAATAAGACTCATGTCATGGTCTCAAGCAGTAAAAAAAAAATTCCTCTGGGTCCTGCCAATAAGTAGCATGATCCTCTGGTCAGCTCAAGTTTTGGTCTTCATAAAAGCTGTTAATCCACTCCAAAAGAAAAAAGTATTCTGAAAACACATTTGAGGAACATGATGAAAGGGTTTTAATAAACTGTGTTGAATTCTTAGCTTGGATAGTGGTGTTGTTAGCTTAGCCAGGTTAGCTGCAGTAGTTAGCTTGTAACCCAAAGTGCCTTTGCTAATTCCTTAAAGCCATTCCTTGAAACCATTTAGCAAAGCTTGTTTTTTGTTAGCCAAACTTAGCTACTTCCTAAAGTACAAGTAGTCCTTCGTGTATTCTATTTAAAAGTGAAATGAAAAATGATGTAATGTATTTATTTTGGTATTTTTCTTCTCCTCAGATGGAGGCATGCTAGCTGTCTCCCGTCACTGCTTGGCTAAAAATGTTTTGACTCCAGCCCTGTAGAAGACACATCAGTCTTAGTGCTTGGTAAGCGTGACTACCAAAATGTTGACCAACTCAGTTGATATATTACTAGTAACAATAATTCAATCTTATGTCTGTGTGAAATACTCTGAACAACAGGATCTTCCATCATCAGTACTTTGGGTTTCTTTGATACGTTTAGGGTTTCTTTCAAACAGTGGTTAACTTGAATATTTATTCAACCTGTCAGTGAATTGCGTGTGCCTTGCAAAACTCCATCCAGTCTTGATTAACTTGATAAATTGATAACATAACCAAGTGTAAGCTTGCTTCAGAAGATTTATTCAACACTCAAGACCAACATGTTATTGAAAAGCAGAGGCTGAAAAATGGCAATAGGACGCATTGGTTTGTTTTGGCTATAGAGCCTTGTTCCAGTCTATGAATTGGGTTTGCAGACTACTAGTGTGGAGCCGCTCTCTTTTATTTGACTATGTGTCTCACTGTGAGAAAGGAAAAAATGGCTTTGTATAATCACCAACCAGCCATATGGCCCCAAAAAAGGAAAAAAAAAACAGTTGGCAACAGTTTTTTTGTGCAGAACATTAAAAAGAGAGCAAGAGAGAGAGAGAGAGAGAGAGAGAGAGAGAGAGAGAGAGAGGGGCAGAGGGAGACGTTTCTGACCGCAACTCATAAACCGCACTTTATTTAGACTGGCGTGCACCCATTATTTGTTCACAGGGGCTTTCAGTCAGTCTGAGGGAAATATGTTCCAGCATCTGGGGGGAGGAGAGGGAGGGAAAGGGGAATGATGGAAGAGAGGGAGAGAAAGAGAGGGAGGAGGAGGAGGAGGAGGTGGGATGAACTCTTGCCAGGTGTCGGCCGTTGCCATGGCGTTCCATCAGGCGACTCCATAGCGGTGCGGCGGGCTCATCAGAGACTGAATGCCAATGGGAGGGCGTTTGCGCTGCAGAGAAACCGAAAGTGGTTCTAAAGCGCTAGGCTCAAACCAGCCCTCCCCCTCCTCTTTTTTCCCCGCTGCTGCCACCCACCCCAGCCTACAGGAATGTACAGAATGTGACCTGTTTGCGTGATGCATGATTGACAGGCAGAGTCTATATATGCACTCAAGGCTGGCTCTCTCTGTAAGTATGTCACTGTGAATTCCACATTTTCTATGACATATGGAAGAGAGTTGGGTTTAAAGTAAAGTTGTGTTATTCCTGTTAGACAGATGATTTGTTGGAGAGTAGTTTGATAAGACACACTTAAATATGTATTCATGTATGTTCTCAAAAATATGGACCTACTTCTGGTTTACCTACAATTGTCTTTTTATTGACCTGGGAAAATCCATTACAAAGGATTGCACAGTAAATAGTGCAATATTAAACAGACTGAAATATCAAATATACAATAAATAACAATAAAAAATAATAAAACATGATCATAAATAATAACAAAATATTTAAATCAAATTGTATTCATTCCATTGTTCTTAATACAAAGTGATTACATTGTATAACCTTGATTACACTATTTCAATTTTAAAAAATATAGTGAATTGTAACATTCTGCCAATATCGTGACATGTATTTGGATATGTGTGGTATCATGATATGCAATGTATCATGATATACTTCATATGTATCATGTCATTGTATGTATTTTCTTGTGATATATAAAGTATCATGATATGTAATGTGTCATGATTTACTTCATGATATGTGTCATATCATAGAGTTCATTGCATCGTAATATGTAGTGGTATTTGTCATATCATGATATGTATTATATCATGATATATACCACATTATGACATTTACAGTGATGTGTATGGTATATTCATCATGAATTGTAAAGTATTATGTTATGTGAAGTCTTTTGATGTATTGTTATATGTGTCAAATTGTGATGTATTTCATGTCATGATATGTATGATATCATGACCTGTATTGGGATATTTGTCATGTCATGATGTGCATCATGATATGTATTGTATCATGGCATGTATCATATTAAGATATGTATCTTGATATTTCGTGTAATGATAGGTATTGTAGCTTGATATGAACCATATCGTGATAGGAATAGTAATCTGTATTGTGGTATTTCTCTTGTACTGAGCAAGGATTAGGATTCAGTATGGGTACCTGCATTCTTACAGGTGAGCATCCAATCTAAGCTTTGCATGTAGACCTATTGGGATCCTTTTTGGGGGCGTCTTGAGAAGGATATACTCCAGCTGCCACGGCAGGATTCTGGATGCCATTAGTACATCCACAAAGCATAATTTGCCTAAAATTTCAAATGTTAGTGACATTTTTTCTTCCCTCCCATGCTGCGGCTGTGGTATGAATGGTTTACATTATCATCCTCTGGTTTCTAGCAGAGTTTCCATGTTCATGAATATTATGCAGCATTGTTGCAAATGTCACCATCATCATCATTGATACACAAAACAGCTCTATCTCTATTCACCTATATTCCTGCAGCAACTGTACATATTCACAAACTGAATAGGCCTCGCTCGCTGCAACTCTTAGCAACTGTTGCTATGTGTAACATTGTTGAACTCCACCTCGCGCTAGCTCTTCAAATGCGAATGACTAATCCATCACGGAGCACACTGAAAGCTCTTGGTGAGGCCTCTGGAGCCGCTTGACGCCCCCCATGACCCTCTCCTGGATGTTTCCTCATTACTTTATAATGTATTCACGCTTACGCTTCCATGGCGCTCGCCCTGGCCTCGTAATGGGAGGAAGCAGTGAGCTGTTCCAATGCATACGAGCCCGCCACAATTTGCACTTCATTTTATTAACAAAAAACAGCCAGCCCAGCTTCTGGTGGTGCCTCGCCAAAGCTCACCAGGCTCCAGCGTTGCACAGCCGACAAATTTCCTGCAATGTGACGACAGGATAGAGTCTCTCAGCATCAGTGGGGTACCTCCGCCGGCCCCCGGGAGATGCTGTCATTATGCGTGTTTGCAATCATGGGAGCTGAATACCTTGGCTGGAAGTGAGGGAGAGGGGGGAAAGAGATTGAGGCTGAGAGAGAGAGAGAATGAATGTTTCGGCTCCTCAGCGGTGTTTTGAGCTTTCTGAAATGCATGTGCTATCATAGCAATGTTGTGTTTACCACAGCAGGAGGCAAACACAGAGTCGCAGAGGAGAGGCGCGGAAACGCCAGACACAGTAAAATGAGCAAAATACATACATTAGGACTCTGTATTCACCACACACAAGCCGAGCTGAGGGGGAAAAAAACTCATTTCAATATAAATGGATGACAAGCAGGGAGTGTGTCTTTATATCAGCTTTTGAACATCTTTTTTTTTTGCTCGCCACATGGAAATATCCAGCAGAAACCCCGGGACGAGTTTTGCCGGGAAGTCAGGATGTCAATGTTAATTTTCCTCCCGTTGCTAAGGAGACTCTCTCGCTCACAGCAGCTCTGGTTTCCTCCCCCATGGTCACCGTGCTTTCAGTCAAAGAAGCCTTTCTGTTTCCAGTCATCTCCCTGGTGCAATCAGACATTGAGGAACATCTTCACATCAGGCCGCTCCGGTGGACCAGGAGACCCCAACATCTGGGGGCTGTATTGATTTACTGCGATGGGTGGTGCTGGCGGTAGAGGGAAGGTTTGGTCTTCCCAGTGAGCTATTCAGAACAGCTACTTTTACACACAACCAATCTTCTGCTGATTGTCATGCTCGTGTTTGGATGGCAGGGTGCAGGATCTGCTTGTCTTGCACAGGAGTAACCCAAGCAAGCACTTAAGTATAATACAACCCCCCTCATCTTTTTTTTTTTTTACCCAGAGTCTTAGCTGTTAGCCACAGGAAGGAAAAAATGAGCTAATGTGAGGACAGGTGGCAAGGAAAGCTTTGTAAACATTTTACCCTGTCAAAGCTAGAAGCTGAATTCAGAGAAACAAATAGCTGTTGTGTGGCTGACACAAAATGATCCCCTCCCAGCCTCCATAGTCACCTTTCTGACTGATCGACATGCTGAGCTAGTTATCATGTAGTCTAACACATCAGGAGCTTAAAGGGGTTTACACGATGTGCTTGGTGGGTTTTCTGGCCTAAATCAGTCATGTGTTGGGCTTTTAGTGTTAAAACATGAATCAAGGCGTGATTAAGGTCCAGAATTAACAACCTATTTCTTTAATCCTGTTTTTAATTTTAATCATGTGCTATTTTGTCCCTTTTGACACACCATAGTTAAGCCATGCAGAATCTTCCTGCTATCCCCATGGTGGGATATAATGACACCACTGTGCTTATAAATGGCATATTTCACTTTGAAAAACAGACAGCTCTGGGAGTTAAAAAAAATTATGCAGTTTGTGTCAAACTGAACTAAAATATAAGTACTTCAAATTTGAGTTAAAATCTATGAGCCAAGCATACAGGTGCAGCTATCAGACTGATGTCAGCGGGCAAACCGCATCACAAAAGCCAGCAGAACATGGTTTTGGACTCTGTGCAACACCACAGACCTGTGATGAAACTAAATCCAAGAAGTTAATTACAGCGGTTGCTAATTGGGTGGTAACTGACTGTAGGTCAGTCAACACATTGGATGATTTGGGTCTAAAGGACATCCTCAGTTTGGCATGTTGTGACCAGTCAGGAAGTACAAAATCAGCCAATCAAATGAAGGTGATATCCAAAGGAAGACACTGGTAAGAATGTTTTGACATTGTTAATACTGACTGCAAAACTGTTATGAAATGCGAAATAACAGAATTTTAAACTTGATTTAAACATAATGAGCCCTGGTTATTTATAAAAGGAATATTAGGACAGTACTAAAGAAGCATATAGAGCTTGGTTGAAGTTTGATGTAAATGTTCAACAGCATCATTTCATTGTTTCATTTTGTTGTTTTCAATCTGCAAATCTTAGCTCATGTTCCCCTTTTTACATTTCCTGCAACAAGTTTATTTGTAGGCCATCATTTGCACCAGACTGTTAAATAAACATAACAGAGAGTCATTATTGTTTGGTGAATTTTATTCAATCAAGAAAGGAACAATACAACTATGAAGATGCATCTGATAGATTAACTTGAACATAATTGGGTACGCATGTATCGTAGTGACTAAAAATGTAATGCAATTTTCAGATTTATTATTTTTGTTTCAGTACAAATGAGTGTAAATCAACTTAATGATTGAAATGCACAGTATTTCTGATCCCCTTTTACACTGAGAACTACAACAAAGACAGAGGATTTTCTTTATTAATTCTCTTCTTGAGATAAACTATAAAAATGTGCACCAAAGTTTCTCTTTAAATGTTTTAATTGTCAGACGTTTATTTGAAGACACCCCAAATATTCTGTATCAAACAGACAAAGCAGAAATTCTCAAATGCAAGAAGCTGCTAGCAGGTGAACATTTAGTATCTTGGCTTGAAAACAAATCCATTAGTAGGATAAAGTGTTTGAGTCAATAAAATTGTTCTATTAAACATGCAGAACACACAAACACAGGATGTTGTCAGCAGCACACTTTCCTCTTACATGGAAATTGCCTGAGCGGTAAGACAAGATCTCAAAGTGATTTCTCCTGAGTGCATATGCAGACTAACAGAGTTTTCTAGCTGAGGGCTAAACAGGGAAAAGACAAAAATGACATGGATTTCACCGCCGAATCCCTTTAGCGGGCGGCTGACACATGAATGAGGGCAAAGAGAGAGAAAGGAGTGAAAGAGGGGGAGGGAGAAAAAAAAAGAGTAGACAACCAATTTGGGAGTAATGCAACTAAAAACTGACAAGTGTAATTTCATCCATCTGGGCCGATGTGTAAAAAGCGCTGCTCCGAACATTCCCCATGATTCCCCCTGATTGATCTTCCCCTGGTCTGAAACACCTATTATTAGCCACGAGCCTAATAGCACCAGGATGGCTCAGCGCTCTCCCAGGGGCCAATTCTCCGGTCATCTGCCCCTCACTCACTACAGCTGTGGAAACCAACCAGGGAGAGGGAGGGAGGGGGGAGGAGATGGAGCTGCCAAGAGGGGATGGAGGCGTACCTAAAAGGGGGTGGGGGAGAGAGAGAGAGGTGTGGGGTTAGGGAGAGGGAGCGAGGTTGAGGGGGAGAGGAAGAGAGGGGTAGAGTGGGTATGAAGAGGAATATGGAGAGGAGAGAGAAGAGGACAACAGCGGCTGGACATGCAAGAGGGGGGAGAGGGGAGAAGAAGGGGGAGGAAGGTGGGTGTGATGGAAAAGCCAAAAAGAGAGGGAGAGGGTGGGGGGCAGGGGGCACAAGGAGACAAAGAGAGGAGAGAAAAAGTTATTCAGTGGCATTTACCTTCACAAAAAAAATCTATTTCACCTTTTTTCTGTGGTTGAAATTAATTTCATATTCCCTCTCTTAGTGCTCATTTTAATGACTCATCAGTGAAAAGGTTTTCACCAGGACATGATGCCTGACTCATGTTCATCACTTGAGGTGAGGAAGCTGCACTCACATGTTAATGCCCAGTCGACAAAACACCAAAGATAGACTGACAAAGGGCACAGCGAGCTGGTTTACACTGAATTAAGTCTGCACGCACAGCCCTATTTTCAAGTATAATGGTTTTAAACCATAACTTCTTGGCTCTTTTTTTCAGATGCCATACTACGGCTGTTTAAGTTTTCAATTGTCTTTCATAAAGCAAACACAAACATAAAATGCGGTGCAGTAACACTTTCCTAAGTGCTTATAAGCATTATATTTAAACATTTAAAAAAGACCTATAACTCACAATAGTGCAGTTACTGTAAAATGTTTGTCAATGGTCATGTTACTCTATAAAATGGCTATAAGCAGAGATTTATGTTAATGAAAAGATTCAAGAAAAATAGTGTAGTTATAACCCAATTAGATATTTATGTTTAAGTGATTTTTAAAATGTATGTATTGTAGTCAATGCAGATATAAATGTTTATTAATTTATTATAACACTACATAATTTACTTATATGCAAGTTTTGTGTTTATTACATGATTATTATACAGTTATAACCGGTTTGTTTATAAAGTGATAATAGCAATATATTATGTAGTAAAATCCAGGTATTATACATTTAAGTGATTATAATAATACATTTCATGTGTTCATAAGCAGATATACAATTTCAATCAATGACTGTTTGACTATATATAATAAATAAAAGCAGATACTTTTTTAGTAATTTGTTACACTGATATGTCATATAGTTTTAAACAGCTGTAGAGTTTTAATTAATGATTATAAAACTACATGATTTAGTTATAATCAGATAAGGCATTTATTACAGAAACATATAACATAGCCACAAGCACCTAGTTTGTATTAATTGTATGATTGAATGTCTTTGTTATGTAGTTAAAGCTTCTATTTATAACGTTAAAGATAATATGAATTTATTTTGTTGTTATTTTACATGTTTTTCTGTTTATTACATGATTATTACAAAAAAATTGTACTAAAAAACAGATATGTGTTGTTATTGATGCATTTTAACTATGTTCCTCATTGCCACCTGTTATTAGAAATTAATGTGTAAAAGATAATGGTGGAAAAATCACAGTAGGTATCATATAGAAAATGTCTTTTTTTCAGAGGATTTGTTTTTGTTTAACTTTTTTAAAATGACACAACGAAAATGTCCTTCTCTGCTTTGAATTGTATTAGTGTTATTAAATATAGTTATAGTGCAGATTAATGTAAAACGGGGGGCTTAAGAGGGCCACTTGTTCATAATGAACTCATGAAATTGACATATTTTTCATTAACAAAATTTAACAGACAGTCACACAGACTGGAAGTCCTCTGATTGATTCACTCATCTCACCTCATTTTCAGACATTTATAAATGAACGTCAGTGTTCAAGGTCCCAAACTCAGAGTTGCCCTCCTGCCGCCCAAGGTGAGATGTCAACAATAAGAAAGTTTGAAACATTGAACTGGGTGAGAATGGCTGATTGCCGTCTGGCTCTTTTGGGTGATTTTTTGCGATGGATTAAGGTCAGAAGTCGTCTGTTAATCGGCCCTTCAGTCTCTGTGAGTGAGTGAGCCC
Source organism: Notolabrus celidotus (assembly GCF_009762535.1). Lineage (NCBI taxonomy): Eukaryota > Metazoa > Chordata > Actinopteri > Labriformes > Labridae > Notolabrus > Notolabrus celidotus. The sequence goes on along the minus strand of NC_048287.1, from coordinate 14,274,737 downwards.
TCAGGTGAGGCGTAATGCATTTTCAAGGACAATGAATGCAATAATTGGCTACCTTCACTTCAGCAGGATGGACAAAGTCCTAAAAATGTCTCCACTCCATTCTGACAGTTCAGAGCAAATGAAAATAAAGGCTGAGAGGCAGATAATTAATAACTGTGATATGATGAGGCTGGCTTCAGATTTGATCTTTTGGCCAAATCATTAAACTGATCAGTGATCTGTTCTGAGTTAACTAAGAGAACACTGGAGAACATTCGGCTTATAACTGATAAAGGGCTAATATTTAAATTTTAGATAAGACCAGTGTGATGGTTATATGATTGACTCCTAAATGCAGCATTTCTTTACATCAGGAATAAATTGCTGTTCATTTTGTCCATAAATTATAAAGAAATTTGTTCAAACAACAACAAGAAGGTATGTTCAAATTGAAATGTATTTACTAGGATGAACCCCTTTAGATGTACCATCTTGTTTTCAAGGTGGTCCTAAGTTTAGGACTATTTTATAGTCTCTTTTTTGGTTTAACGCTGTGCAACAATACTGATTATTATTAAAAAATCCGCATAATGTGTATATAATGACATTTTCTACATATAGATATATGGACACTATTGGAGTAGTTTTTATAATACAGTGACCCTATAAAAGGGACTTTCAATTTAGAGTGCTCAATGAGTGATTTTTGCTGACATTCTGGTTCCTTTTTAAACTTCTCACAATAACATCTCTCTATGATCCGGATGTCCTGATCTTTTTATATTTTCTGCTCTGAACGTTGGTCATTTTATGGTATTGTTTTAAGGAGAATGTGCAATGTAAGAGCTTAAACAACATTCAAACACTTTTGACGCTCCAGAGATTTGGGAAACGTAATGATGATGATGATGATTACAATAATAGTTACAGCAGTAACATCATCTCAATGGACATCATGGGCCAGATTATCATACATTTTAAAGAAAGAAACATCCACTATATCCATAATAATGATGATGGTGTTGATAATGCAGAACAAAAGGCATTTCTATTTGTAAATTGAGATGTCTTTGCTGTGTGTATTTAATGCGTTTACCCAAAGGCACAAAATCTTTATTATATATTATTACTACAGAAGTAAAATAAACTGTGTACTTTTTTTTTTACTATGATCAGTTTAGTTATTAGAGGTGGTTTTTGCAAATTTGTCAGCCTGAGATGATTTTTTCCTTCACTGTTAAATAACAAAAAAAGGCAAAAAGACTGAATTTTAACCTTACATTGCAGGTTTTCTCTTGTTATCAGCAGCTTCTATTTGCAAAACCCCAACACAACTTTACTTTATTTCTTCAACTTCCAATGTGCAAGCATGTGACTGAAGAGAACATAAAGCAACAAGACCAAACCACCAACCCCAGCCTGGTGTGAGCTGCAGTTTCAGGTAGGAGTGTCCGAATGTGCAGCAGACAAAGGTCCACAGATATCACCTGACAAACTCCTCCGACTCCCAGCCCCTGAGAACCCGAGCAGCATCTCGCCCACCTCACCACATCTCACCAGGTGTGACTCCTTTTCTCCTCGCCCTTTTTTTCCACTTCACTTCACAACGGGCTCTTAAATTTCAAACACCTTTATTCCACAGTCAGTGTAGGCCATTGTGTGCAGCACCTTCTCCAGTGGGGCTTTCACTCCCATATGAGAGCCAGGACTTTCCTGTTGGAGGAGCACACACTGTTTTTCTTATTAGTTTGTTCTGTTGTGTGCATCCAAGGTATATATTGGTGTGTCTGTATTTTATTCAACAAAATAAACTGGATTTTTCTGGATTTTTACTGCGTTTTTTGGCCTCATAGTGAGGTTCAATCTGATCTAATATCAAACCTTAATATCGAAAGCAGTCATTATTTCCTCTACTGTAAATTGAATGATTTTATCACACTGCCTCAAGGTTCATTTCTCTTCTATGAGGTTCATCTGGTTGCATTTGCAGATGAGCTTTAAATTAAGCAGTTTGATTGATCATTATTGGCTTTATTTATTCAGCATATGTTCCAAATTTAAGTCTCATTGTCATTATTATCCTATAAAGTTCATACTTTACACGTTTACTCAGGCTTATCCCATAAATTTGTGTTTACACCATGAAGGCCTACAGAATAAATCCAAGCCTAGAGAGAATTAGCTTCTTTGTTTTAAATTTCACATAATACTCATGTTGTGTGGCCGAATTAGTTAATTTGACTCCCGGTAATTCAGTAGAAACATAATTTTGAACCTTGAATTTGTAAGTTTTGCTTGTTCGCACCAAACCTCATTAAGAATCCAGCTGATTTAGCTGTAATGTTCCTGTAATTATACTCACATTGTAACGGCCTCCTGTAGGGATTGCAACTGTTTTAGTGGTACATTCGGTGTCCACCACAATTTATTATATCTCTTCTCAAAGCTTCACTCAAATCCAGTGCTTCGGCTGTTATTTTTCCATCTATCAGGCTCCATGCAGTGTGTGGCGCGCGCAGGAGGCGCGTTCAGAGCCTGTGGAGGTTTTAAAAGCACCTGCCTGCTCGGACACAGACAGTCACCCCCTCCTGTAGACTGATGAGGCCTTTTCACCACAGGATCCGTCTGTGTCACTGATAAATAATCCCCAGATTACACCTAATTATATCACTTAACGAAAAATCCCCCACTAAGACATTAAATATCCACCATACTGATATTATTCTTGTTTTTCTTTTTTTATGAATTGTCTTTTATCCTCGTTTTCTCTTTAAATCCTTTCACTGACCTTGTTTTTTTATTTTTTTATTTTAGTTAACCTGTTTTGGAGAGTGTATTCAGAATAATAAAAAATGTACATGTCAACACGTTAAAGCTGTTGGTGTGACAAAGTGGGTGATCCCTAGTGATAGGGACAAAAACAAAGCCATAGAAATAATTTGATTTCAAATGCTTATAATTTAAAAAAATATTGAGGGCAAATAAGGCCTTTGTTTAAATATATTTTTGCTTCTTTGTTAAATTATTCCAAACCTAATTGAACTTTTTACGCACAGGTTTCTAAAATCTGATTAAACCAAATGTCGTCCTTCAATATTTCGCCATTTCTCCCACTGTGACAGGTTTTTGTTCATTTGTTCCTGCTGGTTAAACATTTCAGGAGTTCGCTTAATGCTCCTCGTCGTCAACTATTCTGTCTTAATTTCTCTCTCTCTCTCTCTCTCTCTCTCTCTCTCTCTCTCTCACACTCTCTCACTCTCTCTCTCTCTCACTCTCTCTCTCTCTCTCACTCTCTCTCTCTCTCTCTCTCTCTGTCACGACGGATGAAAAGGCGCTCTAATTATTCCGGGAGGTTGGGAAATAAATGATTGTCTTTGAAGTAGGCCCGGGCCTTGGACTACATTAGAAGCCAAGCATGTGATTTGCAACTGTTGAAGTAAAACCTTCACTGAAGGGAGGGAGAGACAGAGAGAGAAAAACAGGGGAAATGAGGAGGTTGGATTCTCGGCAAAAGAAAATGGTATCTTTGTTTGCTCCCCTTTGTTTACCAGGGGATTCTTTCTCATTTTTCCTCTTTTTTTCATTTTTTACTAATTCATTTCAATGGCTTTCAAACTGGAAAATGGAAATGTTGCTCCTGCCCTCTATTTCGGCGGCAGCGTCCTGGCAACAGAGCAATTTTCTATCATCAGGGATAAACGGCATCGAACAGTACATTCTGATAAAAAAAGAGCCCATGATTGCTGGCCTTCCTGTCTGTCATCTATCGACCAAATCCTCTCCTTCAAGACCGACCACTGTGCTGTCAGACCTAATAATGTCGCGTATTAAGTCGAGAGAGGGAAGAAAGGGGGACCAATACGCGCCCTGGCACTCTCACAGTCTTATTTGTTACTGACATAAAATTCAGATACAATTTTGAATATGGTTCCTTATTTATTGACTCAGTATACAAGATCCTATAGCTTTGCGTTTTCACCAGCTCATATAACGCGTAACCAGCAGCAATAAGTCCAGACTTAGGAATATTTAATTTAGATTCAAATTCTGCAGATAGGACACATTAAATTTATGTCGAAACCCTCGTTTTTTTCTGCTAAGCATTTTTTGCATAAATCACCAAAAAATGTATGATATTTCAGCCCATTACTTGAGAAAACTGCGCCCGTTTCTTTGCCTTTCTCATGATTTTGATTTTACGCATAAACCTCACCAAAAATGCTAAAATTCTGCTATATTTGCCTATCTTTAAGTTCACCATTTTGAAACAAATGTCAAAATCTGAAAAACACATGTCTGGTGCAGGAAACAGCGTGAAGCAATTTCTTAGTTGGGCCCAAAGCATACAGAGAGAGAAGGCGACAAGAGAAACAAGCAGTCTTAATTAGGACCCGGGCCCTGAGTGGGACCAGTGCAGCTTGAGCCGTGCCAAATTAAATCCATTAGCGTGTGAGAGGCTGTGAAGGCTCAGTGGCGCAGGGCCTTTTGCTTATTTGTGGTCATTTAGCTCCACTAGCATCACGCTACATTGGGTCCATCTGAAGTCCCCCCTCGTCTGCACCTGGGGCCATGCATATGCCAATTTTGCCATTTACTAGAGAGATAATGCGATCCTAATTTCTGATGCAAAACTTATTGTAAACAGTCGTGTGCCTGGGAGCGCGCATGGTTTTCTTTATAAACCAAACCGCAATTTTTCTTGATGTAGTTGCACGCTTTTACAAAACACATCAAAGCTTTTGCATAAGTGGGTTTGCATTAGTGCACCATGCGCAATTTATGTGCGTAAAAGCGGCGCGTAACCATTTGGGCACGGATGAATTCTGCTTAAGCATTAAAGGCTGATCAGTGATCACTTTGGGCTGCTGTGGGTGTGTTTGCTGCTCCTTCTGAATCAAGTTACAGTGGAGCATGTTGCACAGACAGCTGTGTGTAGCATGCATCTGCTTCCCGCCCTTCACGCGCAGCGACTTAGAGCCGTCGACGCCTGGCTGTCTGCGCAGCGCCAGTGGCTTTGCGCTTTTGCGGGGAAGGGAGACATGTTGTTTAACTGCTTCTCCATCTTTCTCTGCAGTGACAAGCCTCTGCGTTCCCCACGACCGCCCGGGTCCCCGAGCAGCCGAGGAGGTGGCTTTCCATGCGAGCCAGTCAATAGCTGTTAGAGGGAAACGACCGCAAACGCCCAGCCACTCGCGACAATTATGACCTGTGTCTTTCTGGAACTCCGTGTTAACGCTCAGATATGATTAACACATGTGGCCGGATGAACTAGAAAAGACGGGCGGTGTTAAAACAGCCTGTGACACACAAGCAGAAAGGAGGAGAGGAAATGCAGGGGGAGCTAGTTACTGTATATTCACATCTTTTCTAACCAGTCTGTTGGAAACGTGTGAAGAACTATACGTGCATAAACAGGCCAAATGATACTTACAATTAGATTGAAGTTGGCTAACCAAACTTGAGGTTACTTTAACTGTCTGTGACTGTGTTAAATACTAAATAAAGCCCGGTTACACCTTCAAACTTGATGTGAGATGTTTTCATTTTTTCCTATCTCGGATTAGACAGTGGATTTCAGGGAAATCCCAGGCCTGGAGTGATTTTAGAGAGTCATTCATCAGCGTTTATAAGACAGCTGGAAATAAAGACCACTTCTGTTAAACCAGCATGGCCATTGATTGTGCTGAAGGTCAATCATCTACTTAGGGACAAAAGTGATTTCTAGATTTGCCGCTGCCTCATTTTGTGAGTGACATTTTGAGGAAGTGAAATATAAAATAATGTCTCCCCGGAATAAGGCTATGAACTCCTAATAGGACGGAGTACATCAAGAGGTGAGATGCAGCAGGTGAGATGCAATAAAGGCGCTTTCTGATTTTTAAGATCATTTTTGCACAGACTAAAAACTATTTAACCGTTTAGAAATCCTGCACTGATACAATCCTGCAGGCCTCTCAATTAGACACGCTTGTCAACATTCATGCTACATGTAAAGCATTTCAAAAGCACCAAGGTCGACTATGTCATGTTCTCTCCGTTCAAACAAATCCGTCCTTTCACCACTCCACTTAATCTCAGTGTGCACAGAGAAGTCTCTAAACACGCCTGCGGGACACCGAGACTCTGACATTACACCCGCACGGCCATCCCGCAACTTAATAATCCTGCGGTTGCACACTCAAACACACTTGATGATGCTGCAAAAACTGTCACATCCAATCTATATAACCTGGAGACTTTTTTTACTTTTGCCCGCAGGGAGCAGAGTATGCATGTCTTTGTAGCTGCTCTCAAAGGCGATTAGAAAAGGTAAAGGATCTTGTTTCTGCTCTGCGTGTCCAAGTGGAACACGGGCAGGGGAATTGGCCACTGTGTTAGATCACTGAGGGGTGACCAAAGGTGCTCCTGCAAAGTCTGCTTGGGCGCGCAATACGTGTGCGCAAAACAAAACAAGAAAGCAGAATTATTAGAGGGAATAAAATCATCCATCACTGTCAGCGAAATTAGAAGAGCATCAAAAGAGGCTCCTACCTGCAGCCCTCCTGGAGACAAAGAAGGGAACTCACTTTTAAAAGAAATGTTAAATAACCAAGAGGAATCTGGAGGAATAAAATAGATCCATGCGGATGTCCTGTGGCTTACATCCCTGTCTCTGTGCTCCTCTCTCTGTCCGCTGCTGTAAAATGATTATCCGGCTGGGTTGTGTGCACTTTTTAAATCCCACAAAGTAAATAACAACCGTAGCTTGACGATAATAGCAAGGTACCAAGTTCTTGTTACAGAAAAGGAGAAAATTGAAACTAAACGCTGCGTTTAGACAACCATTTTTGATAAGAGGATAATTGAGGCGACACTGGCGTGTAATTAGGGGATAATTTATGCTATATCCACTTTTATTCCACCCTCCCAAAATAAATCCAGGCCATAATCATTACAGGCGAATTGTTCTTAATTTTATAGTTGCAATTTGAGTAAAGTGTGGCCGCTAATCAAATAGGTTTTCGCTGTAACTTGATTGCAGCCGTAATTATTTTCATCGCCTTTTTGGGGGGAATTTCGCTAAATGAAACACTGGGAAAAAATATGTGTAAACCATGATTTGAATGAGTAAAACAGACAGAAATCGTATTTTATTCTCATTTTCAAACAGAACATCGCAGCCCTGAGAGGCAAACTGTATAATTTACATATATTGAGGACCAAATCAGGCCTCATATTACAACAGGGATAAAAGACACTGTCAATTTATCTCGGTATCCACCCTTCTACGTGAAAAATAACCTATTGTACCCCAGGCATATTGTTATTTGATGTGTCACATGTGCTGTATTTTGAATTGTCTGAAGATCCTTAATCATATGGTCAGTAGCCTCAGGAGAAAGCAACAGTTATAATATATGTTACATTCAGAGCAGGAGGGGGGCTTCACGAGGGGCTAGTCATTAGGCGAGAAAAAATACACTGCAAAAAATGTGTTTTATAATGAGTTATTCTGTTAATAATATTTGCAAAACTTCTAATTGATAGATTAAAAAAACATTTATTTTTCTGGAAATATTTTCACTAATTTTAAGGGCACTTCACCTGTTAAGGCATTATTTTTTTCACTCTAAAAATAATAAATCGTTAAAATTGTATCTACATGTATGTCTAATAGTGCTATAATAATCCCATACTTATTTTCAAATGTTTGCAGTGACAATAAAGGACATTAAATCTTTCCACACAGTACACGTGCATTTTGAAGACAATGCTTTCCTTATTGTAAGGCTATTTAGTAAACATTTTGTTAATAATTGGTTTAAAAATCAGTTTTGCAGTTTAATACAATCTAAAAGGGTGTTTGTGTGATGTTCTCCTATAAAGTAATTATTTATCCGAGGAGAGGAGGAGTTAAAAAACAGGCACATATAGACTGCTGCCTCGTCAAGCTAAATCAAAGCGCGCACTATATGTTGTCGAGTCGTGCGTAATTTGGGGGTTTGGGTAAAAAACAAAATCGACTCGGCAATTCCAAAAGCCTTTTTTTTTTTTTACGTGTGAAGCTTGTCTGTAGGAATTATGCGTCTTTCCCACCGTATATTATTTCCCCCATAGTTGTGGTGGGAGCTGGTAAGGTGGGTTAACTCCAGCTCAAGTCTCCGTGAAGCGCAGAGCTCTGATGACGTTGGGTTGGATGACCAATCGGGAGGCGCTGCCCTTTGGAGACAAACCATTTTACTTGTAGTGTCTGCATCAAGTCTGGAAGCAAGGGCTCAATTTTAACAGAATCCACCTAAAAATCTCGCCCTTAACTTATGTCTACCTTCCGCCACTTTGGGTGAGAATATCACAGGACAAGGGGGGAATAAAGACGCGTGTGGAAAATCCGGGTGTTAATAGGACAATATCTGTTCCGCGGTGGAGAGGGGGAGAGAGACAACAGCACAGCGAGAGAGAGAAAACCGATTTGGTCTTGAGAGAGAGGGGGGTGAGTGCTCTCAAGGCAGAAAATTCGATGATGACCATGACTACGATGGCTGACGGTCTGGAGCCTCAGGACTCGTCCAAGTCTGCGTTCATGGAGTTTGGGCAGCAAGCGCACTCACAGCAGAGCTCCCCGTCGATGGCCGGCGGACACTACCCGCTGCACTGTCTCCACTCCGGCTCACACGCGCACCACCAGCACGACAATACCGCGTACACCGGGACCAACACCTACAACAGGTCGTTACCCTACCCATACGTGAGCCACGCGCACCACAGCCCGTACCTGCCGTCGTATCACAACAACACGGGAGGACAGACAAGGTTAGACGGCACAGGTAAGAGACCCCCCCTTTTGTCCATCCACCGGCTTCTGGCAGACCGTCTTATAAATATGGGTGGCCCTCAAATGGGAATCAAACCGTTTCTCTCTGCCAGTGTTGGTGTCATGCCCAAGTCACCGCGCGGCCACTCCAAATTCGGACGAATGATATTTCAAGCGTAGGTGTGGGCGATTACGCCGAAGAAAAATCGCGCGTAAATGGCACCGGATAATTCCTGATCCAGCCTATTTACCGTTCCCCTAGCCTGTGTTTTTCATTCCTGTTCAGCTCTCCTGTCACTTCCCACAAAACCTGTTCTAATTCCCGGGCTGATCATGCACGAGCGTGCAATCCCCACCAACTACTCGTGAAAATTAGGCAGCACGCACGCCCTGAATGTTGTAATTAGCATTTAATTGACATGTCATTACGAGCAATATCCTAAATATGACAGCGTATGAGGATTGTGGCTGCCACGCCGCTTCAATGCAATGTGATCAGCCAGGATTTATCATTGCAGGCGGTTTTATTCCAGGCTTCTGAATTTATCTCCTCCTTTCGGGACTATCTCAGCCGTTCCTCCCTGCATGCACAGAGACAGAGATGTAATCCAGGCTGTTGGTTTTGAATAATAACATTGATTGTTTTTGTTGCAGAGCAGCAGAAAACGACGGTGATTGAAAATGGGGAAATTCGTTTTAATGGGAAAGGCAAGAAGATTCGCAAACCTCGGACAATTTATTCCAGTTTGCAGCTGCAAGCACTGAACCACCGTTTCCAGCAAACACAGTACCTCGCTTTACCGGAGCGCGCGGAGCTGGCTGCCTCTCTGGGACTGACGCAAACCCAGGTAAGAGGGAGGATTTCTACTCTGGATTTCTACACTAACACCTGTGAATTAGCACGTTTATAATAACAATAAAGATCAGAATATTATCAATACTATAGTTTATTATTGTCTTCACGCTTTGGATATTTTTCTGGTGTAAAAGCTTGAATTCCTACATTTTGCAGCTTTTACGCATCTCCACTAAAGCACCTTATCCTCATGTCCTTAATTACACGCACTCCTCTCCTCCCCCAGGTAAAGATCTGGTTCCAGAACAAGAGGTCAAAGTTCAAGAAGCTGCTCAAACAAGGCGGCAACCCGCACGAGAGCGACCCCATCCCGGGTTCCATGTCACTCTCCCCGCGCTCCCCGACCATCCCTCCAATCTGGGACGTCTCGGCCTCTTCCAAAGGAGTTAACATGCCGGCCAACAGCTACATGCCCGGCTACTCTCACTGGTATTCCTCCCCACATCAAGATTCAATGCAGAGATAGACTCGTGAAGAGGCAGAGGAGGCCTCTCCATGCAGTTTAATTTTTTTTCTCCAACGTAGCCTACAATTTGTGTGAGCGCAGAGACTGGAGAGAAAAGGAGAGATAACCCTTTTTTGCTGCTCTGCTGAGGGATAAAACTGCAGCCAATCCTCGGTGTGAAGACACAAACAAGGGAACTAACCTGTTGTTTTTTAAGCTGTTGAGTGGGCTCGCATATTTGTTATGCTTTCATTCATGTCAACATCTGAACGTCAATATACCAAATATATTCAGTGACATTTTGGCCACTTTTTGGGGGCAAGGACTGCGAACTCTTCATGCGCTTTTGCGCCCAGAACTTCAGCCATGATGGACTCCTGACTGCTTTTATTTTTGGTTTGTTTCCCCAACATGCAAAAGCAAGCAAATTGTCTGTCTGTAAATATAATCTGCGATTTTGGTTGTACATACACTTTTTATGTTTTGTCAGAATGAGTAAACCGTGACTCAAAACCGATGCCTGCTGTTGCATGATTTCAAAAAATTCATTTAAGGCCCCGTTTTCCATGCTTCATATTGGGCCAACATGACATTATTATAGGCCTATTTCCCGTCCCCCTGGTGTGCACGAGCTTCTAGCAGACATTTGAACATTAGCTGATGACACATTTCTGCAGTGAAAAGCCCATTTTGAATAAATCCAAAGAACGCCACAGTATATAGATTTATCAAACAGCGGAGGAAATTAACTTACCCTGCACTGCTGCTGTCTACATTCACCCCGAAAGACATTTGCTCCAGGTCCAGCTCATCTTGTCATTCCTCCCTCAATTATTAGAAGTATTGACAAAATGTTTTCTCCCTTCTCTCCGTCCTAATGCAGGCCGTTAAATGCCAAGCTCCACGGGATCGATGTTTGAACAAAGCAGCCAGCTGCAGCGGCGTTCAATATGAAGGAGATATTTGGGACAATTTGTGGGTTTTTATCCAAGTGAGGCTTTTTTTCCATTCTCATAAATGCAGGCATAATTAGGGTAATTTTTGATGTAGCCCGCTGATTACAGCGTTTTTACCGTCAAAGATAATTACCTGTAATTTTCTACCACTTTTAATACTAAAAGGCATCTTTATTTGGATTTGAGGTAGCACAGATGGAACAAAAGGGGGAAATTATTCGGTTATTCATATACAAATTGCTGAGAGGAGTGAGCGCTCTGGATATTATCTGAAATTACGACGCTGAAAAGCTTCATGCAGCTGTCAAGTCGCGGATGTCCCACTGGCGCACATTCAGCTATACCTGGAGACCCCCCACCCACCACCCACCCAATCCTCATCCTCAGACATGGGGCCTCACTCACTATCTGCTCCTAGGCCATTGCAACTCTGATCTCAGGCTGCAGGGAGCCTGAGGAAGCATCGAGTAAACATCAACAAAGCTCACAAACACACAGTCATGTTATTCAGATCAGAGAAGTGGCATCTTATCATGTGGTGCAAATGGTAAAAAGCCTTTTGATAGATAAATGGAAAAAACCCTTGAGATAGATAGATAGATAGATAGATAGATAGATAGATAGATAGATAGATAGATAGATAGATAGATAGATAGATAGATAGATAGATAGATAGATAGATAGATAGATAGATAGATAGATAGATAGATAGATAGATAGAAGCAAAGTGCAGCAGATTGACAGATATGGGGGAGGGAAATACACAGAGGGATGTCTCACTCCTTATTCTTTTTCATGCACCACAGAGGGCTTCTGATGTACAACCAACTGACAAGATTGCATCCAAAAGCACCAGTACACAACCTCCCATACACTCACAATCAAAATTTCACTCAAACAAATGGCTTTAAATCAGCTTTTGGGAAAATATAATACTACATTCTCTTAACCCTTGTGGTCTAGTTTCTAGTCAAGGGTGTCACAGCTTTAGCAGGCTATAGAAAATATGAGAGTCATCCTTACCTTTCTCCGCTCTGCTGAGACTCACAGACTACCCAAAAGCTAGCTCCGCACGCTTTTCCTGCTGCTGGTTGAATAAGCAAATCCAGGTGGGAAAGTGTTTGCACACCCCGGTAAGCTCTTATATATTGCCTGCAAAATTAGCTGTTATTACTGTCACTGTTTAGTGATGGCGAGCTTGAAAAAAAAAGCCCTCTGCAATCAAGAACCAAGCGCATCTTTGCAAATTATAGGTAATTGTCAATGTCCAGATTATGATAATGGAGGCCCTAATCCTGGAGAATAATTATTGTGGAGTGTTACAGTTGAAGCTGTCCAGTAAAGCTAACTGTCATTATTTAGACTCGATTTGCAAAACGGGGGGAAACTAGCTGAGTGGAAAATGTTCGGTTGGAAATAAACGGGGGCTCTCGATATAATGGCAGCACGAGTGTGTGTTTGTGTGTTTATGTGTGTGTTACACAGAGAGTGTGTGTGCGAGTGAGATAAATAGTGGGGAACATACAGTAGCTTGTGTGTTTATGAGGGAGATATAGGGGTCTCTGTGTATCTATGCACGAACAGGTGTTAAAACTCTAAATTTCTCGAGTGACCTGCTGCTCGCGGCAATTAAGGTGCGCCACAACCGTTTAGTATAAAGGAGGAATGGTGGAAAACAACAACCACGGTGGTGTTCTACACGAAGAAGAGCACGAAAGAAAGAAGAGGAAGAAGGAGACAAAGAAGAAGAAGAAGAAGAAGAAGAAGAAGAAGAAGAAGAAGAAGAAGAAGAAGAAGAAGATTTCTACTAGCATTAGCATTTTGCTCGTGTTTGTGTACTATGGGGAAGTGTCACTGCAATCAGGAGGGGACAGAGGAGTGTGTGTTAGGTGGGAATGGTGACGAGCATGGGTCAGTGTGTGGGTCAGATGCAGTGTTGTTTATTGTTAGTCTGAGATTCAGAGGGGATGGGGATTTTGTGCTACATGCTTTGTAAAAGCGTAGATGATTTTTGTGCACATGTCGTCTGAAATGTAATTAGATCACTTTTCAAATGTCCCTCAGCCTTGCGGTTTGTTTAGCGGTTTTGCAGCAGCAGCGCTGGTATTACTGCCTGCTAATAACATGGTGAAATCGTGGAGGATTTGTCTTTTCTTTTCTTCCTTTTTTTTCTCCCTCTACTTTTTTTCATTTTACCCGGAAGGTGGGCTGCGGCCGGGAGTGGCAGAGCTCTGGAGCCGGTCTACCCCCACAGGAATGCGGATTGTCTCAGATCTCCGTGCCGCCCCCCTCGCCTCCTCTCTGCCATTCAAAGCGGCTAATTGTAGGGGACACAAAGCGCGAGCGAGTGCACACTGTCTGCTGCAGGAGGAGGCTTTTCTCTGCACTGAGGAGCGGCAGGCTGAAACACACGATCAGGATCTCCAACTAAATATAATATGTACGAGAAAAGGTGATCAGAGGCAGGAGTGCATGTAATAATGATAATACTTATTATAATAATCGAAAATAATTTCAGAGTGAAGGATATAAAATACTGGGTTTGTACAGTATGATCACAGGTGTATCACAGATACAATTATTAAACACTAACAAGATAAAAATATCACCATAAGTAAGATTATTAAAAAAATATTATGAGGGCCACCATCGACTTCCATCGTTAATATGTCTCAATGCAATATTACATAAGACTTTTCTAATGATATTTAGCTTAAACCACAAAATTAACATCGAAATGGGCAAATTAATTCAGTTCAGGAAACACAAGTATTTAATTAAGGTTTGTCTAATTATCACGGTATGTTGAGGCTCAGCCTAGAGGCCAAGTTTTCTAGAAACAAACTGTATAATTCTACACTATTGCTTTATCACCCTTTAATGCAGACACGAAATAGTATTATTATAATATCCCTTAAATTGTTGCCAATACAGATGAAAGGGAAGGATCGTTCTCCACATAGATTGAGCTTTTTTACATCTTCGCCATGTGAAATATAAGTATTTAATAAAACAAACCTCAAATCACGGAATGAATATAGGTTTAAAATATTATGGCAAAAGAAAACGACTGAGAGATTAGATTTACAGTATAAAGTCATCTCACCACTGAGCAGCTGTGATTTACAACCGTGTGTTCAAATGTCACCTGAGGCTCACAGACATTATTTATGCGTGTGAGTCTAAGTCGTGATTTTCCGTGTAAATAGCAGGGTTAAAATAACAAGAGACTGCAGAGAGGCCGTAGGGTTCAAAGGTCCATTGTCCATTTAAACGTTTAATAGTCTTCCAAAAATGCAATAAATTACATGCACACATTTACACATTTTACACGTTTCTTCTATGACTGTCATCAAATACATTGCATATTCCTCTGAAATTTGAACACGAGTCCCATAGAAGCAGGAGAAAAAAAAAGATTTGAAATGAACAACAAGTTTTTTTTGTGTGTTTGTTTGTTTTTTCAATATAACGTCCCCGCTCCAAGAGCCAACGAGTGCTGTATCGAGTTGGGGGCCTGCAGGTGGGGGGTCATGGAGCTTCCGGCGGAGGTGTACCATGAGGCCGAGTTTTCCAAAAAGTTAGCAGCCGTGGAGTTGATGCTTTGTGGCTGCAGGCTGTGCGGCCTGGAGGGGCCCTGTGTGTCCCAAACGGCAGGGGACTGTGGGGAGTTGCACGCCATGGGGTCGCTGGAGCTGGGGCTGTGCTCCGGGGGAAGCTCACCGTTTTTCATGATCTTCTTCAATTTTGATCTTCTGTTCTGAAACCAGATTTTTACCTGGGGAAAAATGGGACAAACAGGAGCATTAATGTCTTGAATAAAAGCGCAGAAACAAAAGAGTTAACAGATGCACCATGCGTAAAAGCGCACAGACACAAAGCTTTCCAACGTCCATCATTATCGTCAACAAAGAGGCGTGGAAAACGATAATAAAAAAACAACTAAAAAGGTAAAAAATTAATTTCACATGTATTCTCACCTGTGTTTGCGTTAGTCCTAGTGAGGCAGCCAGCTCGGCTCTCTCCGGCAGCGCCAGGTACTGTGTGTTCTGAAAGCGCCTCTGCAGGGCGGCCAGCTGGAAGCTGGAGTAGATGGTCCGAGGTTTCCTCACTTTCTTCGGCTTGCCGTTCACCATCCTCACCTCTGGCTCGCTGATCTCTTTTTCTATGAATAAAACAAAATAAAATAAAATAAACAAGTATTAAAAATTGTGGCAATTACCATTTTTTGGTAACAACTCTTTGCATCGGCTGTCGCCTTAGCCCTTTAAATTTCCATGACAAAGAAATTTCATAGACAAATCTAATTCCAAAAATAGGAAAAAAGTATTCTCATACATATAATCGTATTCAATATCTCACTTAATAATATAAATAATATATTGTTGTTGATGCATTAAGCTTCAAACAGCATTTTTAACGATTTTATACAAGGAGAACTGTCAGAAAAAACGCACAAGCAACACCAAAATAAACCTTAAACGTGAAACTTGGCCTATTTGTAAAGTATATGAGGTTACCCACTTATACTCTGTTCTTATAAAAATGTAAAAATCTGCGGACCGTAGCTTACCTTGAGGACTTGGCTGGGCTTGCACTCTGCTGTAAGTCCCAGCATACTGGTGGTAGGCGGGGGTCGTGTACGAGCTGTAATCAGTGTAGGTTTTTGTCGAGTAATTTCCAGCGGATCCATTGACTCCCGGGTACTGGTACTGGTAAGCATTGAGGGGTTTCCCGTACGAAGTGGAGCTGGGCGAGCAGTACCCGTGTGTGACTCCAGCGGCCGGACTGTAATAGCCAGAATCCGTGGCGGAGGACTCGGGTAAAGTAGGAGATTCCTGAGACGGATGGTGCATGGTGGAGAGTTGAAATGAGCTCTGAAAGTCGGCGGGTTTCACACTCGAGATCCTCCGGTCGAATACTCCAGTCATACTTCGAGAAGAAACGCTCGGGTTTGTTTTATTTAATGATCAAAAAACAAAAGCAGTCTGACTCCAAAGTGATGCGAAAACTACACTGACATCGTCGGAAGGCTCTCAGGCCGTCGGGCTCTGGTGAAGACTGCAGCCAGCCCCGCAGCAAAGACTTGGTTAAATCCTAAATCGCGCTCTTACGCACTGCAGGGAGGATCTGGTTCCATTGGCCAAGGCGCACACAGACACAGCTACACCCAGTTCACTCCGCCAGCTTTCTTATAGGGGGGAAACCACCCGGGCTATGTGGCTGCATTGTTGTGTTTTTATGCTATCAATCAATGGGGCCAATTTAAGTGTTGGCCGCGTGGCCAATCGACGTTTTCAGATGGATGAATTAGAGAGACAAAACCTCATTACCCATAAGGCCTCCTGCTTTGAGACCGACCGCTTATTAACATTGTCTTCACTTGTTTATGCATTTTTCTTAAAAAGGTGAAATTTTATCAATTTCTTGAGCATGTTTACACTCTCATAGAAAGAGGAATACAAGAGAATAATGTAATGTTAATTAACCTTTCTTTCTATTTTAACACTGAATTTAACATTTAAGCTAAACCTGATTACAGATAGGTTTTATAGCACATCACTGTTTTTCTGTTATTAAACATAATGTTTAAAGGTCCTATGCAAACAATATTAAATTAGCGGAACCAATGTATTTCATTTGCTGTACCAAAACAAAATATAAGCTACTTATTTTAATATAAAATACGAATTTCCAAAGCCATGCAGGCTGCTTTTTCATTTGTTTGAAAATAAAAAAGACATTTACCAGTTTACCCAAAAGTATCCCAAATGATCCATCTAATCTAATCTCATCTTTAAACAGTTAAAGGAGCATGTCTAATCAAATCTCAGAGTCACAGTCGGGCTACATTTAACGGTGAACAACGCCGACTAGTGGGCGAACAGAGGAGCTGCACTCCTCAGACCAAAGGGACACCCGCAGAGAAACAGGTTCACAAAATAGTGCAGGTTAAAAGCAAACGAGTGAAATAAATCACATGATTCGTAGAAATGACACAAAATGAAACTGAAATGAGGATTGGGATGCAATATGCAACATGTTTTAAAAGTATGTACCTCATACACAGTGCATAGTGAAGTGATGTCCTCTGCACTTTTACCTCTGCTATCACTGAGGAATATAATTAAAGAAAGAGAAGGGCGGAAGAGAAAGACTAGTGCAAAGCATAAGCATTACATCGACAATAAACTGGAATAATGTCTAAGAGTGACTGGACCCAAAAAATATTGTAGGGACTAAAATATTTTAATTGATCATTAAAAATTCAACGTTGTTTAAAGAAATGTACCATACATCTGAAACTTGTTCCAAGCTAAAAACAGAAAAAAATTACATTTTGTGTTTTCTTTCGCTGCTCAAAATGTGTCGGTAAGCATTCTAACAACACAATTCCTTCCTCAGTACAAAATGTTAAAGTTGTACACCTAAGGAACGGAGGAAATGCGGTACATTGTTTATGTTGTAGCAGATTGTTTTATTATAGACTGTATAAAGGAGTATTTACTTACCTGACTTTGATGCCCCGGAAACACAACTCGCCCGCGTAAAGAACTCGTTCCGGTTCTGTTTTGCCTGTTTTCAAGTTTTCATAACCACGGATTTTATTTTTTCATCTCCACATTACATAACCATGTGGCTCGGCGTATGAGAAATGCTGCGCAATCAAGTCAATTAGGGCAAAACGACCCTTTCTGGGATTTTCAGATTTGAATTCTTGTCAAGGCCGAGAGCGCGCAGCGTGCGTCTGACGTCACTGAAGAGTTGAGCCAGCAAGATAGTTCGCCTCCTGGACGTGTTGACAAAATATGATGGTGTCCTCAGCCAAACTTCAAAGCCCAGACTTTCAGCATTAGTACTTTTCAGAGGTGTCAAGTAACGAAGAACAAATACTTTGTTACCTTACTGAAGTAGAAATTTTGGGTATCTATACTTTACTGGAGTCATTATTTTTCAGCCGACTTTTTACTTCTACTCCTTACATTTTCAAGCAATTATCTGTACTTTCTACTCCTTACATTTTAAAAATAGCCTCGTTTATCCTATTACATTTCAGCTTTTTTAATTCCAGCTTGTCATCGTTCAAAAAAAACACACAAAAGAGTGAATTTGATTGTGGTTGGATGAGAAGTATAAACATGATACATTAACATATTGATACAACATTATAGTCATTATGGCCTTTAGAAAAATGTTTTTTGGGGGAGGTAGGTTAGTGCACTATAGGCCCCTGTGGTGCAGCCTAAGCTTTTGTCCTTAATGGCATTTTTTCCCCTAACATTAATTTTACTATTATACTTTCAGTAGTTTTGAAACCAGTACATTTACACTTTTACTTCAGTAAAAAGCTTGATTTGATACTTCAACTTCTACAGTATCACTTTTGACAGCTCAACATATGGTAAACATTTGCACTGGTACCTACATACATTTCTTCTGAACAAAAATTAGAAAAAAAATGAAGAACCACAAGTCTGCTTGATGGGAAAACTGAAAGGGCACAAAGAGGAGCAACAAACCATGAAGGCTCTTCTGTTGGGGGAGCAGGAAACCAAAGGCAGTATGTTATGTTTGAGTAGTGTGTAAAAATGGCTAAACAAATGGGAATACATTGAAGAACATACAAGGCTAAGATACCTTACCCATTGGTTACAGTTATTTCCCCCTGTTTATTTAAACAGGGGCACTGCCAGAGGTTTTGGGCCCCATGAAAAAATATTACATTGGGCCCCAACTCTTCTCTATTTCAAATACAATTACTTTTTCAGGGGCAGATATAGTGGACAAGATACTAAAAATACACATAAAACATTCATCCCTATTTATGCAGATGCTCTAAGAAACAATATTACAGTGTTTGCCTTTGTCTTTCCAGACTTAAACATGAACGTTTCGGAAAATACATAAATGTGATGGCAATCATAATGGAATTACACCTGACGGAGCAAAATAAATTGAAAAAGGTCATAAATGTACAGGTTCATTGTCATTGATATCCTTACAGTCAATGTCATCCCAAAGCAAATCAGATGATCTATATGAACTACGTGAAGCACTACTCAGACTGCCTATGTTACAGTGTGGGCACCAGTTCACGGACACAATCTTTAAAAATGACAGCGAAAAGTGTGAGGAATGCAAGCAAAAAGCAAAATACAGGAGAGCAAACAGTTACAACAAGACAGTTACTACAATTAAGATATTTCCATAAAGTAAACTGGTTTATATAAAGCTGCTGTTGGTAGTCACAGAGTAAACATCTGTTCAGAGAGAGGGACTTCGAATGTCAACATTATCCCTCCCAACCAGATTTACTCTTAGCCCCCCAACACAGATCGGTGTGTGCAGTCATGATAGTGCCGGACTCATAACAAATCGAAGGATGTAGTAGGGGCCGCCCTTTAACCAATCAGGTCAGAGGATTGGAGATTAGCTATGATTGGTCCGTCATAACGGGAATGAGGGGAATAATAACATTGCTTGATACAAATGCATTGGAAAACGCAGAGATCTCGCAGTAGTCTCAAATAACTCCACTTACCGATGAGTACCGATGGGCATTATAACCTTTTCTCCAAACCCAGCAGAAAAAAGAATGTTTTTTTACACCATTCCTACCAACAGCAGCTTTAAGTCAATTACATTTATTTCCTTAATCTTTTGAGGGTTGACATATTTGATTGTCTTCTAATAAAAAAAAGTTACTTTGGTCCATACTCTGGCATAGCAGATGGCAGTAACTCAGCTTAATCGCTAGTTGCCACCCGCCATTTACAGTATTTCTCAATTGCTAAAACATTAAACCCTGTCGTCTGAACCAAATTCCTTAGCGGTCTGAACCCATGTATTGAATCAGTCACTCTTTTGTCAAAACCATAAGCACTTTTCACCTGGTTAGACACAACGTGCAAACACATTCTCAATAACTAAAACACACGTTGCACTGTGATGCACTTGTGCTGCATAATTTTAAGCACAGGTAGCAAAAGTTAAAGACATTTGAAGCACAGGTGTCACAGCTGAAACACAACCACTCAAAACTGATCACACTCGCGGCTAATGATGTAAGGAACAATGGACTTAAACAATCTGAGAGGCAGAGGAAGAGTGCATGTAAGAGGTGGTCGAGGAGGAAGACGAAGGGAGCAAAATCGAGAAAGACAAAGAACAGTAAATTCTGATGAAATCTGAGCTTCTGTGATAGATCATGTTCTTCTCATTTACATTTGTTTTGACTTTATTTTTACTGGATACAGGTGCGACATTCAAAGAGGATATTTTTAGTTCTTGCTAAATTCATTGAGCCTACTGTGAACAATAAACATTATTTCTACAGATTCATGTCCTGAGCATTGTGTTTTCAGTTTTTTGATGTAGTGTGTAATGACTGCTCAGTATTGTTTTTAATTTTGATTGACTTAATTTTGATTGCCATAAGAACAGTTTCTTCCCCCAGGCTGTCACTCTGATGAACACTAAACCATAACAGTGTCATAACTGTCAGATAAACACTCTCTGTAAATATACATGTAGATATACAATGCAACAATTCTCCAAGCAGAATTCCATATTTCTATTTTTTGTATTATTTAACTTCTATTTTTATAATGTAAAAACTACCTCTGCAACTCACCACTGCACTTTATCATAGTATTTTAGCCTGTACATATTAGTCAAGCCTATTTGTTGTTTCTTTGTATTTATAGCTAAGGTTATTGTTATTATATTTTTATTTTATTTTTTATTGTAGTTCTTATTCTTATTCTTATTCTTATTCTTATTCTTATGCCTTGTACAAAGAGAGCACAGTTTACTAAAGTCAAATTCCTTGTGTGTTCAAGCATACTTGGCGAATAAAGCTGATTCTGATTCTGATTCTTGGGGTATGATCTGACAACACTGTTTGGCTTTGCTGGAAGAGTCAGAGGTTTGGTGAATGTAGTTTGAAAATTGGGTTTTGTGCTTATAGTGTTGAGAAAAGCGTGGTGGATGTCAAGAAATGTGTGTTTTAGCAATTGAGAATACTGTAATAAGACGAAGAGGAATAATGTGTTTGACGGAAGTGGCCAAATACGGAAGTACCTCGGAGGGACTCCTCTTGTCCTGCATGGGTCCTTTCCGTGCTCTCTTTTCTCTCGGCTCCCGTTTTGTGTGTTGGGGGGATGGGGCCGTGCCGAGGATGAGACACTCCAAATATTTACCACTTGGCTTATTAAATATCTTCATTTCTGAACTGGGCTTTCTCAATTGCTCTTGTTTATAGATTTACTTTTCGACCACGTATGAGTTTAGGTGGAATTTGGCCACATTGAAGTGGAGTATCTACGTCCACGACACACGCTTCAAAAGTCGACAAAATGTATTCCTCTGCTGGAGGTAAGTGCTACAGCTAACACCAGGCTAAACGATGCTGAAAAACAACACGTTCATTTCACATCTCTGTGTTTCAGTGCTTTGTGCTATCGTGGAAACACAAACTCAGTTATTTTTTAATGTATGTAGTAATTACAGAAGTAAGAAAATCCTGAGGTTAAGAACATTTCGTCCCAAGCTTAGCTAGCGTGCAACAACAAGCCATGTTAGCTTCACCGAGAACTCTTATTCAACTTGTTGTTAGCTACACAATTTAATGATATGAAGTTAGATTGATGGACGTGTGTTTTCTTAATGAATATAACACAGAGATGATTTCGTTGAGTGTCTCCTTGTTGAAGTGAAAACAGAGAGTTGAAGCGGCCGACCATGCTATCTAATCTCATCACCTCCAGGGGCCATGCTCGGTTACTGTAGACTACTTAAAGTGGTCAATTAAAGCAATGTTGCCTCTTGTTTTACTAACATGTGCATTCCCGAACGTCATTAGATCACTCTGACAGTGTAAGACAGGCTTTATGATATTGAACACACAGATAGAAAAGAGAGATGTGCATGAAGTGGCTGAAACTTGGCAAAGTTTCATTAATGAAGGAAATGTTCATACATAGATTTATAAACTGGATGTATCCCTCTGTTATATTGATGTTTTGACCTAGGGGTTGGATTCTACGGAAGCCATAAGTGGACTTGCATGCATTACATTGTATTAACTCTCTAATGACCTGATAGTGTCTTAATATCAGTTGGTTTTTCAAGATCTGGCCCTATTTAAGGTATCTTGTAATCTCTGCAGAACTAAGGTAGTTTTCCCATTATGACAGATTGAACATACAGAGTTTGTGTTTATTTTTATAATTTTCGGCATTTAATAAAACAGTTTAATAAGCTGACCACCACACCAACATACACTACCAGTCAAAAGTTTGTCCACCCCTTCTCATTCAATGTTTTTTATTTATTTTAATTATATTCAACATTGTAGATTAATACTGAAGACATCAAAACTGAAATAATCTGATTTTGCCATAATCTGGATTACAACAGTAGTCAAATAGGGCTATCCATTGTGTACTAACCCTACCTCTGAACAACACAACTGATGGTCTCAAACACATTAAGAAGGCAAGTCATTCTACAAATGAAGTCTTGACAAGGCTCATGTTAATTAGAAACCATTCCAGGAGACCACTTCATGAAGCAGACTGAGAGAATACCAAGAGTGTGCAAAGCTGTCATGAAGGAGAAAGGGGGCTACTTTACAGAATCTAAAATATAAAACATATTCTGGGTTGTTTAACACTTTTTTGTTCATTAGATAATTCCATATATGTTCTTTCATAGTTTTGATGTCTTTGGTATTAATCTACAGTGTTTACAATAATTAAAATAAATACAAACTGTTGAATGAGAAGGTGTTTCTAAACTTTTGACTGGTAGTGTATGCTCTGCAGCTATTTCCAACACCAATGTCAAGTTGAATTCTGTTTGTTTGGTGCTTTTACATCTTTGGCAATGCAAGTTATGATCATGTGATGTAAAGATCTGAAGAATACAACTTAAATAAATGAAGTCCTTGAAACAGGGAAACAAGTTACATTGCATATTCTGACTCCATGTCTGCCCCGAGGCTTCTGAAGATGTATATGTTGTGGGAGACATCTCTGTTGTCTCTTGTCTAGGACTCCATTATTCATCGTCTTGCCTTGTAGCATAAGGCTATTTCTGGGAGAATGGGTGTCTTCAGCAGAATTAGATTGCCAGCTTGCTGGACTCCTTCTGTGTGCACACTGATAAGAGTTTTGAAGAAAAGTCGTCCTTGATGGGCGATCGTGAAAAAGACATTTGCATCAGGAATAGTTGTTCCTTTTAATTGAAGCTCCTGTGATAAGACGTGCAAATGTACTTTTCACTTCTTCTAGAAATATGCTCTTTGTGCTTTAGATCCGGGGGTTGCATTGAGTTCTTAACATGTCATTTTTGTCCTCTGTAGCCTCTGAGATGCTTGAGGGACCCCGGTCCTCCGGGTCAGCAAGCTCTGGTAAGTTCTGATTCCATATTTGGGCTTTAAAAGACCACTACTGACCACCCTATTGTTCCAGTATATATGGCAACACTTAACTTTTTTATATCCCACCATGACAGTATTTTCTCACGTGAAGTACAGTTTAACCTTCTGGCTGAACAATAAGTAGCACAGGAAATGTGTCCCAGGTGATTTAGCTGTACATGGGAGTAACTAAAGTGGACAGTGTCATTCTAGAGAGTCACTTTACCCTGACTGCACCTCATTCTGTGCTCTTAACAGCAGTGCTCTTGTGCACATAAAAGGTTATTAAAGCTATGCATTACTTGCTTTTATTGGCGTTATTCAGTTTGAATAAACAGAGCTGGAGCTGCAGCACAAAGATAAGGCTGTGATGGGCATGGCGAGTTTGCTCTAGTTGTAGATATGGAGCCTTCAGGTCGACTACAAGTGATGAAAGCGTGATGCATATTCTTCACGACGGAGGAAAGAGCTGTCAGAGTAGAGGACAAACAGGTGTTCCTGTCGGGAGCTGTGAAGGTCTAATCATCAGATACATAACAACGTTCATGCCTGTCACTCCAGCTTTAATGTGAAGTTAAGCAAAGATTAGATGTCTCTAACGGTGTCATGTTTGTCCATTCACAAGAGTGCATGATAAGGGCTTCATAACGAGGAGCAGTCTTGGAGCTGCCATAAAATGTACATTTGTATCAGCTGTATCCGGTTGCCTGCTGAGTCATTCCTCCATCACAGATTCACTTCACCCCAGACAAAGCCCCTTTGGGCTCATGATTTAAAATCTGCTTTGCAAGGCAAGAAAATATGTTGATGATTTGTGATTTCTGCCAAAAACATGCATAATGATAACAAAGTAAAACAAACAATAACAAACAACTATTAGAGTTTATGTTATCCCTAAATATTGTTTTTGAAAGAGAGTACATGACCATTTTATGCCCACTGTCCAGAAATGAAATGAAAATACTACTTATTAGGGAAGACAACAAAAATTGTGTCTCATAGACCCTGGGACATTTTGTAGTGTTTGTATAATTAAGTCCTAATGGTACACTTAAGCTCACCTTCATCTTACCCTCCCGATTCAGATCCCCCATCTTCTCCAGTGCCAGAATATGTCTTCAAGCCTCCATCCCGGCCAGACTTTGGCACCATGGGACGGACAATCAAGCTCCAAGCCAACTTCTTTGAGATGGAAATCCCTAAACTGGAGGTCTACCATTACGACATCGACATCAAGCCTGAGAAATGTCCTAGGAGGGTGAATCGGTGTGTACACATTTATACCTCATAAACAGCCCCTTGCATGTGTTTCTGCATTACTTAATCATTGTGCTTATTCATTGTCAATTTGTTTTCAGTGAGATTGTGGAGCACATGGTCCAGCACTTTAAAACTCAAATCTTTGGAGATCGAAAGCCGGTGTACGACGGGAGGAAGAATCTCTACACTGCCATGCCCTTACCCATAGGCCGAGACAAGGTATGTGGTTGTATGTAGGACAACCTTCAACAAGTCGATCCTCCAGATTTCAAAAAAGTAATGGTCGCTGTCTTTTTGTGTTCCCTGCCATCTGCCACACAGGTGGAGCTTGAGGTAACCATCCCTGGTGAAGGCAAAGATCGCAGCTTCAAAGTCTCAATCAAGTGGGTGTCCTGTGTAAGCCTTCAGGCCCTGCACGAGGCTCTTGCAGGGCGGCTACCCAGCGTCCCCTTTGAGACAGTCCAAGCCTTGGATGTGGTCATGAGACATCTGCCCTCAATGAGGTACGGTTGGAATGATTGAACCCTGATTCGTTGATATGTGATGGACTTCTTGCATTTTCACCATGAAGGTTATCTTGTAATGAAAACAACGTATAAGACTAGGTCAAGCATTGAAGAAGTAAATGTTGTGAAGTTGTCACGTCTAACAGCCGACTGTCGTGTGTTTCAGGTACACCCCAGTGGGCCGCTCTTTCTTCACGCCCTCAGAGGGATGCTCGAATCCTCTGGGCGGCGGCAGAGAGGTGTGGTTTGGCTTCCACCAATCTGTCAGGCCTTCCCTTTGGAAAATGATGCTCAACATCGACGGTGACTTTCATGTTGATTCTCCTCGACTCTTAAGGGTTGGAAGGTTGTTTTGTTCTTTATAAATCTCATCCGTGTGTGCTGGTTCTGTTTGCAGTTTCGGCCACCGCGTTCTACAAAGCCCAGCCTGTAATCGAGTTCATGTGCGAGGTCTTGGATTTTAAAAGCATTGAAGAACAACAGAAGCCTTTAACCGACTCTCAGAGAGTCAAATTTACAAAAGAAATCAAAGGTAGGTGAAGCCCGGGGATACGAGCTCTAGATCTTTATTGGATTTCTTTCTTTCTTTGGGTTACTTCTCTATGAAAGTAACCATAATAAGGCTGAAAAAGGCGATCAATGTTCAAAGGTTGTATCCTCAGATTGCTGCTGTTTTCTAATAAGAAAATAATTTTCTGTTTGTCTTTTCCTACCCTGTCTTACATCATGGAAGGAGACAATCCAGTATCTTGCGTCATTTAAAGTTAGCCTTTCCGTTTTGTCTATTCACATGATTCCTGCATGCAGGCCTGAAGGTGGAGATCACACACTGCGGCCAGATGAAGAGGAAGTACCGAGTTTGCAATGTGACCAGAAGACCAGCCAGCCACCAAACGTGAGAATATACCTTTATCTATTCTGTGTCCATCTTAAATGTTTGTTTATTCTCCCTCCATTATCACATGTAGATGGTTTGCAAAACTTGCCTTTTTACTGTGCTAAGCTTAGCTTGATGGTGTGAACATTGAGACTGACTTTTGTGATGCTGAAACTGCATATCAAATCAAATCAACTTTATTTATATAGTACTTTACACACAACACAGTTGATCCAATGTGCTTTACAGCAGAAAGTGAGGAAAACGAAGAGAAAATGAAATAAAAAAACACAAACAGAGGAAGAGAGAGGGAAAGAAGAGCAGTAAGAGCGCAATATAATTAAAAATGAAATTAACAGTAATAAAAACAACTGCCGTTAAAAGCTAATGAATAAAAGTGCGTTTTGAGACGACTTTTTAAAGTCTCGACCTAGGGGGAGAATTGGACGGTGGGGGGGAAGAGAATTCCACAGTTTTGGGGCACAGATGGAGAAGGCCCTGTCCCTATATCTCTTTGTCCATATCAATAGAAACATAGCCGCAAAGCACAAAGGTATCTGTATTTCTCTCCCTCTGACATTCCCATTGTGCTTTCTTCCCTCAGGTTCCCCCTGCAGCAGGAAAACGGCCAAACCATTGAATGCACAGTAGCACAGTACTTCAAAGACAAATACAAGCTCATCTTGAGATACCCCCACCTCCCGTGTCTACAGGTGGGACAGGAGCAGAAGCACACCTACCTACCTCTAGAGGTAAGCACCGTAAACCCCCCCTCTACTTATTTGTCTTTGTGATGGGTCACCCGGTTCATGGTTAATGTTTCTCTTGACCCTTTTTTGTGTCCTGCTTGTCCACCTCAGGTGTGTAACATAGTGGCAGGACAGCGCTGCATCAAAAAGCTGACAGACAATCAGACCTCCACTATGATCCGTGCCACAGCTCGATCAGCACCGGACCGTCAGGATGAGATCAGTAAACTGGTAAGTGACTGAAGGAAGTGTTTGCTGAATGTAACAACACCCCATAGTTGTCAAGACTCATGGTTTCCAAAAGTTTGAAGCTCGTTTTGTAAAAATGCAGAAGCCAGATGCTACCTACAGGGATTCACCAGTAAAGCACGCCAGGCAGTTGTGCTCCAAAAACAAACCATGTCAAGATTGTTAACTCAACAGCTTGATGCTCCACCAGGCTAACCAAATAAGCACAAACAGATGAAGTCTGTTACATTGATTGTTGTGTCTGACCTGTGACACATAACACACCAAAACAGCAATCTTTTGAAATGATGTTCGTAATACATTTTCATTTTTACAACCGTGTCACTCTGACTTACACAAAGGTTTGTTGTCTATGTTGTTAAAACATAATAAGATTCAGTGGCTGAATTCCCATACTCATTCTGAAAATGAAGTTTCACTCAGAGTGTTCTAGTGTGATAAGGAAGTTTCCGCCCATGTTGCCAAGGTTTTAGTGAGACACCCAGCACAGGCCCATGGGTGTGTGCTAATTTATCATAGGAGTCATGAACCCTGCTCCTGCCATAGTTTTCAGTAATAGTGATGGCGCATATATAATGACCATATCGTGTTGTTGTGTTGCATTTGGATTTAAAAAAAAAAGATTTCATAATAACATGCATTATTCCATGCACATTACAATCTAATATGCATGGTTATCTTAGCCAGCAACATGTTTTAGATGGATCTTTAATTAATTCTTGAAATACAAAAACATCTTGGCTTATGCTATACATTTCAGAACAGGCCTGATATATAATTTGACGCAATATCAAACCATTTATACATGTGTATATATACTAACTAAATGATTCTATACATCTGTAAAAGAAAGCTGAACAGATATGTACAACAACCACATCTCCCTTCATGACTACATTCCAGAAAAAACTTGAAACATCACAAATGACATCTTAAATCAGTTTAGGATGTAGGGATTTGGGCTGGTATGACATCATCATCTTGAAATCTAATACAACAGCTTTTTTTCTTTCCTCAGATGAGAAGTGCCAACTTCAACACTGACCCATACGTTCGTGAGTTTGGAGTGATGGTGAGGGATGAGATGACGGAAGTAAACGGCCGAGTCCTTCAAGCACCTTCAATTCTGTACGGAGGCAGGGTGAGTCAACCACAGTTTGGATATGTGTTTGTATGGTGACCTGGAGTTGCTGCAATACATCATTTACTGGTATGCATTTTTATTGCTGTATCCTCATGTTGTGCAGAGGGACTCCCACTTATGTGGATGCTGTCATTATTCATTTCAGAACAAAGCAATAGCCACACCGATCCAGGGAGTCTGGGACATGAGAAACAAGCAGTTCCACACTGGCATTGAGATCAAAGTGTGGGCCATCGCCTGCTTCGCACCACAGAGACAGTGCACTGAACTCCTGCTCAAGTAAGTAAAGAGCTCCAGCACGGTGCAAATGTCGTTTCACATCAGTAAGACCATGGGCCTCTTTGATGGTAGGTGGGTCGAAACTAGAGGCTGGTGGTGAAAAGTTGAAAGCCCAGTAAACACACCTGAAAGAAGACAAAGGACCTCAACCACAAGGATATTTTAGATAGCTCAAAGCTATCATATTAAAATGTTTCACATCGTTGGATTGTCCTCAACTGTCATGACAACCCTGTATTCAGAATGATTCACCCCTGTAGCCCCCATAAAGACTGAAGCATTTAAGCTCCAGTTCCTCAGTCTGCCTAAATGTTTACCTGTCACTTGCCATTACCCTCTCTTACGACCTAAACCTCACTAAACAAGTGCCTCTCTTTTCTCAGAGCGTTCACAGATCAGCTTCGAAAGATCTCAAGGGATGCAGGGATGCCCATCCAGGGTCAGCCTTGCTTCTGTAAATACGCCCAGGGAGCAGACAGTGTGGAGCCTATGTTCAGGCATCTCAAGTACACCTACCAGGGCCTGCAGCTGGTGGTCGTCATCCTCCCGGGGAAGACGCCCGTCTACGGTGAGGGATCCCCTTATACAATGTGCTGTTGAGGGAATATTTGCTCATACAGAGAAAGTAGATCT
Organism: Notolabrus celidotus; assembly: GCF_009762535.1. Classification (NCBI taxonomy): domain Eukaryota; kingdom Metazoa; phylum Chordata; class Actinopteri; order Labriformes; family Labridae; genus Notolabrus; species Notolabrus celidotus. Next base: position 14,245,589 of record NC_048287.1, on the reverse strand, counting down.
TTATAATCAGGGTTTGTTATATAAACATCAAGAATCACATACCATTGATTGCTGCATTAATAATGAATACCCAAGCAGCAACCTCCGCCCTAAAAGTCCAATGTAGAAGTGCTAAAAACTGCAGTTCATCAAGGATTTGCTTGAGGCTGGCTCCGGAAGTACCGTAAACTACATACACACCAATTCAAAAAAGCTGATCTTTACAGCAAAAATAAACATGTTTACAGCCTGGTACAAAAGACGAGTCTAGTCTGGATAGCTCATTTCTGGATCGGCACACACTACGGGGGGTGAATTTTTTTCTAATGCGGCAATTTCAAAGATATTGAGTTTACCAGTCTTCCAATGAGAGACCCATCTGCCTGCCGGAACACTGTAACTGTCGGCTAGGAGGCTCAAAGCCCGCCTCCTTACGTCACAATCAATCGACAGCAGCAATATGGCTGCCGATGACGTTTGGCCTCAAAACAGCGTTCAGAAACAGATGGGTGACGTCACGGATACTACGTCCATATTTTATACAGTCTGTGTATACCACAACAGGATCACAAATCATTTGTTTTGTATCTGACACCATGTTGAACTATTTCTCTCCCTTTTGTTTTAGCTGAGGTGAAACGTGTTGGAGACACAGTACTTGGCATGGCCACCCAGTGTGTGCAGGTGAAGAACGTTCAAAAAACAACCCCTCAGACCCTCTCCAACCTGTGTCTGAAGATTAACGTCAAGCTGGGCGGGGTCAATAACATCCTCCTCCCACAGGGCAGGTTAGTGAAAATGATGACATTAATAATAAAATGTTAATCCTGCTATGTGCTATTCAAAATACAGTGATAACCTTCTTCCATCGGATATTCACCTCTACCGTTACTCTGCACTCTTAATCCCAGGCCGTTGGTGTTCCAGCAGCCTGTGATTTTCCTGGGTGCAGATGTGACTCATCCTCCTGCTGGAGATGGGAAAAAGCCTTCAATCGCTGCTGTGAGTAACATCACATTAAAAATAGTGTTTGACAGTAGTAAATTCACCTCATTTAATACTGATATTTATTTCCCTATCCAGGTCGTTGGTAGTATGGATGCCCATCCCAGCAGATATTGCGCAACAGTCCGGGTGCAGCAGCACCGCCAGGACATCATCCAGGACCTGGCTGCCATGGTGAGGGAGCTTCTCATCCAGTTCTATAAGTCGACCCGCTTCAAGCCCACCAGAATCATCTACTACCGTGACGGCATTTCCGAGGGCCAATTCAACCAGGTGAGACTCAGAGGAGGAATGATCCTGAATCAACAACATCAGGAATATGTATTTGTTGTGTTAGCTACATATGCTGTGTTCTTCATTTATTGCACATTTTTAACAAAAAGCGTTGATAACTTTACTACTGCTGTCCACGTGTAAATCTTTTCACTGGTGAAAATGCAGGTCCTTCAGCATGAGTTACTAGCTATCCGCGAGGCCTGCATCAAACTGGAGAAAGACTACCAGCCCGGTATCACCTTTGTGGTGGTGCAGAAGAGACACCACACCAGACTGTTCTGCATGGACCGAAACGAGAGGGTCAGTATTGTGTCATTGGGAGGAGGGTCATTTAAAATGAATCCCTTCTGTCTACCCCTCCCTGACCTGCTGTTGTACAAAGAATCTGACAGCCACATGCCGGGAGGAGAGAAACAGTGAGAAGAAGAGAGTGATGTTGTAAATGAGTGGGGCTTGACTTCCCTGCTTGGCAGAGGCATACAACTGAACAACTGTAATTCTAGTTTGGCTCTTTATCTGGGTTACCGTATTGACTGAAGTGAAGCATCTGTAGCAGTAGTACAATTTTTTTTTTTGTCATGTACCCAAGCTAGCAGCTCTTGCATGATGCCTCTTCAGTTAGATTCTCGTAACTTAGTAAGTGACACTAGTACAAGTACCTCAGTCAAACATGGGCTTGGTCGTGTCCATCCAATACATGGCCGCTGACTTGAAATCATTCTGACTATTTCTGTTTTGGTTTATGCAGGTTGGGAAGAGTGGCAACATTCCTGCAGGTACCACAGTGGACACCAAAATCACCCACCCATCAGAGTTTGACTTCTACCTTTGCAGTCACGCTGGCATTCAGGTAAGAACTGGATTAGTATCCTATATATCCAAAATGACAAGTTAAGCTGCTCATGTGCCTGTAAACTGATGATCAGCAAACCTGGCCAAGAACATAAGACTGACTCTAAAGGCACAAAACAACCATTTTAAACTTTTTTTGTTTTCTTTTCACGTATTGTAGGGTACCAGCCGGCCGTCTCACTACCATGTGCTCTGGGACGACAACCACTTCTCCTCAGACGAACTGCAGGTCCTTACGTACCAGCTATGTCACACATATGTGCGTTGTACCCGGTCAGTCTCCATCCCAGCACCAGCTTACTACGCTCATTTGGTGGCTTTTCGGGCTCGCTATCACTTGGTGGACAAAGAGCATGACAGGTAAAGATCCAGTCGTTTGCTATACCTGCTGCATATATAAGTATTCTTGTAGATCCAACAGCCCTCAACAACTCTATAATATTTTGATGTTGTCATTTCAGTGCTGAGGGCAGCCATACGTCAGGCCAGAGTAATGGGCGGGACCAACAGGCCTTGGCCAAGGCCGTCCAGATCCACCAGGACACTCTGCGCACCATGTACTTTGCCTGAGAGCGCACAACCCCAGGTTGGCGTGGGTGACATCCCACTGATGAAACACACTACCCCTTGCTGTCTCACCGTCAGCTGTAGATAGTTCACAGTGGTGATCTCCCTCATAAGAGACCTGTCAGTCACCAATATGTCTACAATTGTACTTCAGCCCCCGACTCACCCAAACAAAGCCAGCTGTTAGACTGTAAGACGCATAATGATCCCTCTTTTCTCGAGGTTTGAGCTGGAAGAGGTGTTCTTTACATGTTGTGCATTAGTGTGTGTTTTTATTTGTCGTAGGGAATTATGTTGCAAAATATGGACGCAAAAGTATGTACACTGACGGAAGAAATCATTTCTAAACTAGAGGACAGTATCATTCTACACTCGGGTGATTAATAATTCAGAAGTTCACCCTCCTCCTCCTGTCTCCATTGCTTGTTGGGGCATCGGTGCTTGAAGGGAGAAGGATCAAATTTATCAAAAGATTAGGGGTCTGTTTGCTGTTTAAATGCCTATTGATTTACTCCTCTGACAAACATTATTTAACAGCCAATCAAAGCAAAGTGCACTGACCAGAATGGGTACTTCAATCAGGACTTTAAGTACTTAATATGTTGAGGCTTGTGTGTGATTTTTCACATAGGGCACTATGTGATGAGAAGTGCCATTTGAGACCACCTTTCTGTCGTCTTTTCTGTGTAAAACTATGAATTATTATTCCCACGTCTGCTGGGGTTTTCAGTATTTGTCCTTGATTGACAGTGATGACCGTTTAATGCCAAATCTGGTGATAACATACTAAAGGATTCTCCGCATCAGATTTATCATCTACCCTTGAACCAACACTTTCGTTTATTCCCGAAGCTTTCAGTGCTCAGATAAAGATTGAAAAACAGCGATATTATTCTACTCTGCCTCTCCTGTTAGTCTGAACTGAAAGAGCTGCATCAGTAATCTAATTCCAATCTGCAGAAATATTTAATTGGGACTGGTTCCCAACAAGGACACCTTTCTAATGTACTCTGAGCCATGTTGAGAAAAAGACACATGATGTAGAAATCAACATAGAGGGGAACTTGATGAAATCCCCCCCCCCCCCCCCCCCCCCCCCCACCCTCCGTCTGTTTTTATTGTCTAATTTAATTTCAATCAATTCTTTGTAGTGAATATGCATGTAGCTGACTCATGTTTTAGACATATAGGCATTTTTGTGATATTCGTTTTATTTCCTCCTTTATATACATTAACCCTTCTTTTATGTTTTAATGTAAATAGCAGCAGAATAGTGTTTTCTGCAGTGCTTTAGTCTGAGCGGGATATTTCTGTGGCGCTCGGTATCCAGGCGTTCGGTACAGCGGAGTGAAAGCTGCAACATTTTTAGAGTTTAACTGATTGAAATTCCCTCAAAACAACAAAAAAAACTGTGTTTGCTCCACAAGTTTGGAGCAGTCGTCGCACAAAAGCTTGGGTTTTATGCAAATGACTTTTTGTGAGTCTTTATTCTATATAGTAAAGTTGGTAATGAGGTATATTTTGAATAAGCTTTCAGCGGAGGCTGCTGAAATATAATAGAGATTTTTTTTAAATGACCGGCCCACATGTAGTCTAAATTAACACTGTCTATTTGTATACAGATTTTAAATGCAAATACTCTCTTGCCTTCTAAGACTGTTACAGTCTTACCAATAATACTAGACATTTCCTAACATCCCACATACGTTTTACTACTAAGTTAAGCTGGCGAATGTTCTCGTAGTCTAGATTGGAGGCGAGTAGTCTACATTTTCTAACTATGCATCATTTTTAACCAAGAGATTTAGCAGTGAGGGCATCTCACATGAATTTGGGTCATTCCTAGAGGTAGATAATCAGGGCTTTTATTTTGTTTTTGTTTTTTAGCATGTTGCATTTTGTAGTGTTTCTTAGTGCGTTTCAGCATCTTCATGCCTTTCTTACGGGATGAAGTATTTATGTGGTCATTTGTAACCGTGTAGATTTTATAGCCTGAAAATTGGGTGTATCCTTTGTAACACGCAATCTTTCTTAGCCAAACAAGATTACAAATTTTTACATGATTAATATTCAAAAGACACGTAAGCACAAAAACAAAAGGACATCTTGATTCTAGGTGCTAGAAGTTTTCACTGTAAACCACCTTAAATCCTCACTGGACTGGTCAACAAGGCTTTTGACATTATGTACGTTTAAAAAGATGCTTCATCATGTCGAGGATCTTTTGTCTCCCTCTGACGACCTCTCTGTGTTACCCTTTTTATTCATTATTACCTGTAAAGCAAATAGAAATCCGACTGACTGTGTTTGTGGGGCATTCTGAAAAAAAAAAATCATGTACTTGATATTTACTGTTATGATGTCAATATTGTTCTTATCGGTGCTGGTCTCACAACATGTAAAATTTGGATGCACTTTTGATAGCAGAGCCTCGGTGCGACTTCTACGTACGGATCGCGGCGGGGGGGCTCAGCCATATTGCGTGACACTGGTGTAATTGTACGGAAATGGCCGCGTGTTCTACCTCTTGTTACCTGTTAAAGTGTTATGGTAACATCACACTGCGAGCCATTTCTGCATAATTACCCCTGCTATCTATCAAATTGGCATTTTTTTGGAGTCTTGCATTGACAGTAGAGGTTTGAAACGCTTGGTGTGCATGATGCTATATGCGCTTTCTCAGTTTATGTAGGTGTGTATTTTCCCATAGTTGAACTCAAACTGATAAGAGAGAATGTGTCTTCTTTTTTTTTGTCCTTCTTGAGCGTTGAGCTGTACGACCAAACTCTTGACGTGTGTTTGTAGTCACACGCAGCTTTCCCTTCTTTCTTTCCATTTATTCTATGCACCATTGAAATGACAGACACCAACTAATGCAAAGCCCACACAAGGTTTGATCAATGTTTTTCCTTAGCCTGGACAAATTGTAAATTAACCCCTGTGGTGCTGACTGTTAAAGTTACTTGAAAGCTGACAAAAGTACAAAGAGCACAGGATGAAAACCATGTTAAAATATGCTCATGTAAAGATGAGCAGGCCTTTAACCAGTGAAACTTCACCACAGGACATTGTATTTCAATCATCCAATCATGTACCGACAAATGTCATCCAAGTGCGACAGGACCAGAACGAAAGATGTTGTTTGATGGAGGCTGGTGTCAGGTGGATCGCCGGTGTTGGTCTGTGATTGGCAGTGTGAATGTCCTCAGAGAAACGCCTGCCATATTGTGTAAAGAGTGGGGAAGGTTAACAAGTGTCCTAAATAATAATGTGCTGAAATTCATCATCGTTTGATGAGATGGCGTTTTATTTGTTGTTACTGCTTCTGTTTGTGTTTGAAATGACCTTTACCAGCACCTTAAAACAGCAGATCAGAATGGCATTGCTTCTTTTTCCCGGAAAATAAAACCCCAAACATTTGATGATGTTTTTGCACTAAACAAGAATGGACTTCTGTAGCTGTTTCGGCATTAAGAGTGTTCATCAGGTGGCAGACGGGCAGCCTCTTTGTTTGGATCTAGACGTTGGCTTTTCAGACTACACTGATGGGACACAGCCAACGGGCCTGAGAGCCTCTGTGTGCGAGTCTACCGGTCCAACCAGCATTCAGCATTTCATCTTTTGAGAAATATCCTTCTGCCTTTTTAAATGTTAACATAGGAGTGAAGCTTGTGGACGGGTTGCCTTTTTGTACAGTGAGGTGAGAGAAAGGTGCTTTATGCAAAACTGACGTGTCGAAAAGACACGATTTCTGAGGAGACATGAATGCCAAAGTGCTGAGTGAAGACTTATGTATGTGTGTTTTAAAGGAAGGCCTCTGTCTATATGAGTATCACTAGACTATACATATCAATATTCAGACATCTGCTTGATCAAGAAGTCAAGAATGTGTACGCAACAAAAACGACTACACCAGCCTGAATGATTGTGGCGCTGTTTCACAAATTTAATGGTGCCCCAGGTGCTCAGTTTGGAACTCAAAACAGCTGCACTGGTAATGATCTCACAGGATCTTTTGTCTCATGTTTCACCTCAGTTTGGCTGACTATCTTTTAAAGCGGCGAAAGCCAAGGCACACAGCTGGTTTTTAAACATACACATATCATAAGCTAATTGAATTGACAAGTCAGTATGTATTTTTTTCATGTGTAACTTTGCTTACATTTCTGGTTTCAAAAGGCTGAAATGAAATTCCTCCTAAGTTGTAACGATCAGCGTTTTTTACATTTCTTGTTCGTGAGGATTAAAATAAAGTCTGTTTTTAGATGAAGCAGCAACTCGTACATTGATTCCTTCTAAAACGTTTCCTCTGTAAAGTATCTTTCCGCCTCTCATCCGTCTCTTGTAGAGAATCTGTTGCTAATATAAAGAGACCTCTTGTAGAGTAGAACCTATTTTCCTAGCTCCAAATAATAACAATGAATGTACTCAGAGCCTGCGTGGTTTGTAATATTGTATAGGCTATCCATCCAGTACATTTATACTTTGCTTCTTGTGTACAGCCTTTTTATTTTTCCGTGTTTTATCCTATTTATAGGCTTTAATAATTGCAGAAAGTATTACGTTTTCTTCTTTGATATTTCCTGGATTTAGATATCACCCACATCACCGCTGATACATTCATGTTTTCACTGATCCACAGGAGGTATAAACCGAGTATACAGTTGCGACGTCTTTCTCTGGATGTTGGCTACTGTAGTTGTAGTTGACTAACATTTCACACTGGTGCAAAGAGTTGTCATCTTGTATGTTCTGGAGTCATGATTGTGTGAGGTGCTGTAACATAAGAGCTCTGAGTGTGTGTGTGTGTGTGAGTGTGAGTGTGTGTGTGCGTGTGCGTGTATATTTGATTGTTGCTTTGGTGTGTGTTTGCTGTTAGTTTTTGGCTTCTGCTTAAGCCCTCAGTCATATATTCCTCTGATGTCACAGAGTTGTCCTGTAAAATCCCCAAAATCCTCCCAGAGCGCAGTGCCACTTGAAAGCTAACAAGCTAAGGTTTTTTATCCGGGTATTGTTTTGTTCCTTACTTTTGGTGATTGTGTGACAACGCAGATGTTTTTTTAAAGATATTCAAGATACCTTTTGTTAATTTCAAGGCACTCAGCCAGCTTCAGCAAGAATTATTTTCTCTTCCTGTTTTTAGAAGAAACTTTTTGAAGCATCACTTTGTCCTTGACAGTCATTCTTTATCATGTTCACAAACTTACCTGTAGCCATTTAACACCGGAGCAGTGCACACAAGGTCTCAGCAGTTAAAGCAAAATCTGAATCAGTTAGTAAAGATTTGAACCTGGTGTTGACCTTACCATAGCTCCTTTTGTCCACTGAACAGTCGTGTTGAGCCTTTTGTTTTAAAAGAGAGATTTAGAAAACGTCTTAAGGAAATCTCTCCGTGTGTTAAAGCAGTCCTTTGGCAGACAAATTTCCATTGTTGTTTCGAGTTGGTGCGCCGACTGTTTTCGCTATACTAGCAGTGCGACTATGCAGAGGGTAACTTTGATCTGACCCTAGATATCTCAAAAACTCTATGGATTGCCATAAAACTCTCTTCAAACATTGTTCCCAAAAGAACAGATCCCAATGACCTAGTAGGGATCTCCCAATCAGCTTTTTTGGGTCCTGTTGGATCCAGTTTTTCTCAAGGATATTTGTCCTTCCTTTTAAAGTCCAGAGTTTGTTGCTTTGGCGCAGCAACCTTTTCCTCCGTTGCTTTAGTGAACACGCTGTATTCTGAGCATGTTTATATTTCAGTTGTCCCATTGGTCGGTAGCCAAGCGTTCTAGGTTTGTATAACTGTATATATTAATGAAAATAATAATAAACGGGACATCAATGTGGAACTCCTACCATGGCTTAAACTTTATATCATAAACATGTTCACAGCCAGCCATATTACAGCAACAATAACTGCTTCACAGCAGCCTACGGTAACTCTCTAGGGACATATGGTTCAAAAGGCAAAGACACTCGCCAAACACAAGGCGATCTGTTACATTAGTATTGAACGCAGCTCTACTGCTACCACCTCACAAAATGATTGTTTATATTGCACGTGGCTGTTGGACTATTTTCACTTTCTAGTTTGAAATATTGCCACACTGCTGATATTCTAGCTACTGGGTTGCTAAAGTTACCAAGTTACTTAGTTACTAAGCTAAGTTACTGGTGCGCTAACTTTCTGCAGCAAATTGTACTCATTTTAGAACAGCTGAAGTAAATGATTTGGATGAGATGATCGGCTCAAAATTGCAACAATATGAACTTGTGTATTCACGAATGAAGTCAGACTTCAAGAGCATTATCTGCTCTAACGAAACTGACCCCGACATTTAAGATTAGCTGAGCAAAGAGATCCAACATCATCGTTGATTGGAACAAGTAGTTTCTGACTGCTGTGACTGAACCAGACAGCGACGTAGCTTCCTTCAGTGGACATAAGAAGTGGAATTAGGTTCTGTAGTAAATGTAATGCTGACTGTGGAGAACTGTTACCGAGCTTCACCAAACCAAACCAAGGCCATCCAGCTGATGTACGTGTATCCAATCATGGAAGGCACATTGTGGGTATTTTATATTTTAAAAGCATTTCTAGTCTTCGGCATGACTTGGCTTCTTATTTACCAACTTGGATAAGAAACTACCTCAGAGCAGTGTCAGGTGCTAGCTAATATTAGCCCTAATTTATAACAATGGTAACAAAATCAAAAATTGTTGTGACCAAACCAATACAAGCCAATATAGTGTAAGAGCACACTGTTCTTTCCTTGAACCTTAAGAAATGGAAAAACCAAGTCATCGTGTACGACTGATTGGTTGCTTTAGTTGGTTACATTGTAGGGGACCAAATTTTTGTAATTGGGGTTATCATCATGTTTCTATTGACTCATTATTTTTCAAAAACAGTCGGCACAATCCAGGACTGTAATCATGACCCAATCATTTATCAGCAAACGTGCCATCAGAAATTAATTTCTTTCCATATGACAGTGTTTGATTATTGGAGGTAATACTGGTATAACTGAGAAGTATGGTTGAGATTTGTTGGAAAGGTGTTGTACAGCAATAACGTTGGTGTGTTGGCTGCGGATTGTTGGTAATTTGTTTGTTGAACATCAGTCTGTCCTTATAACGCCAGTCCAGATATTGCTCAGTGAACATGTAAGACATGAAAAAGTTTATTTTCATTCTTGGAACCAGTTTGTACTGGATTGGTTTGACCAGAAAGTTAATATATGTCGTTTTCATACTGGATAGAGCCATTCCACATGATCAAATACCTACATATCTTTGCCGTGTCAACCCAATACTGCAATAAAACCATTCGTTCTCAGTTCCTTTCCACTTATCCTGTAATAAGCCAGACTCAATGCCATTTATGTTAAGGGTATAAGATAACAACTTACAAAGGGAATATACACATTTAAACACACTTTACAACCTAAACTTCAATGAAAGGTACATATGATGTGTGGCGAATAACGCCAGTCTGTCGTAACTTTAACTGAAAACATCCAGCGTGTTCGTACTTCTTTTTATGTGTGCCTTTTGTCGGATCTCTCTCTTTTCCATCTGGTTTGTGATTCTTTCAAAAGAAAGATTTGACAAAAATCTTGTGCGCCACATAAAAAAATCGACTTTCCATTTTTTAATTATCATGCAACCTTGCGTGTAGATGCTGCATAGAACGATCAGTATTTGTGTTTTGCACTTTCCAAGCAGTCTCAAATAAAAAATGGCCCACATGAGGGCAGAAAGTAAAAAGAAATAACTGACGAGGTATTTTATGCTATCAATAGGAATTATAAGGAATAATATGACTTTGAAGAGCTTTTCTAAAAAGGTTGATATATCTATATATATTCATGAAGTACCTCATAAGCCTGATATATGCTGCATTGACTTTTTTTTTCTGTAGTGTACTTCAAAATGTCCAATAAAATTTTAATTACCCCTTTTTTTTGGGAGGTTTGAATGTCACTACAGGCTGTGCACACGCCACAACCCGTAAATATGATCGACTTCTGTTGTAACAAATGAGTTCGTTACACCTTGTGGCCAAATGAAAATGTGTCATTTATGCAATTTTTACACAAATCTCATCAGTCACTCTCAGTTGTAGCTTCATCATATTTCTGTGCTCTGTCTTTTACTTTTTTTGTGCATTTTCTGTGTCTGTGTAGCCAAAAAAAAAATATCGGGTTTAGTTGACAAAGAAGCCTCCTGCGAGGCTCTGTGGTATAAAACACGACTGTTGACTCAGGTATTGTCGTGAAAGGGCTGTATCTGCTATACTGCATCCCCCATCACTACCACCCCCTCCTCCCCTGCACCTTTGTCTTAATATAGCCTTAGATCTACATGTGAGGTCCCTATTTGGCCTTAAAAGTTGAACAAATTATGCACTACAATTTCACAGACTTGACAGAAAAAGCTCCATTTTTGATTCAGACACATTTTTTTGAAGCGTTGCCATGTTATCTACCTCCTATGAATGTAGGGACTGTCCTGGAATTGTAGTCCACCGCAAAACTGAAAGAAAAGAAGACAATCATCTGTAGATTCTTGAAAATGTCAAATATCCCCCTTTTCATCCAAACATAGAGCTGATTCCAGGGCACTCCGTTTTTTTCCCTCACTGGCCATTTTCATTTTCACTGTTTTTTTAATTGTAAGCCATGATGGAGAAGCAAAGTGACCAAAGTCTCTTTACGAAGGCAGCCCAGCACAGCCGCGTGAATTCAAACCTCCCTTCATTTGTGTCATTTTGAGCTCAGCTCTGAGTTGTTGTTTATATATTTCTCTTTCTCTCTCTTCTTCTCTCTCTCTCTTCTCCCTTATTTAAACCACGACATGCCAAAACTGAATTTGCTGTCATTCCTGTTCTGGTGAGGGTCTTTATGTTGCTCATTTATAATTTGTTCACATCCACTGCTAAGCTCCTTGTTCTTGTTGTTGTAAAGTTGTGAGCTTTGATTTCTATTTTTCATTTCCTGATTTTTTTTTTTTGTTTGTTAACAACTATACTTACAGAACACAAGATATGCTGTAAACCCTGTTAGGACATAATGTGAATACGTATCACTTAATATAGTTCACTCTTTGGCTTGACTGTAAGTTGCGTTAATTAATAAAAATGTTGAAAAACTTCTCGTGTTGACTCTTTCATTATCCAATCCATTTGTCTTTCCTACTTTCCATACAAGGCTGTTTTCAGTGGAAGTTTCTCAGTGTGCTATGACTGTGTGAGACTGTTCAGAGTAGCAAGAACCTGGATATGAACCATTACAATGATATTTATTATATTCTTTTTAACTATTATTCACTCTTCTGTCTCCTGGCACGTTCAAAATATATTTAGTGTATGTCATTGTTAGTTTTCAAATGAAGCTTTAAAGACCTGTTGCTGAAGTTAAGAGGTTGTAGGTTAAATAATCTGCTAGTAAGATAGATGTATAAGAACTATATTATACGTCAGTGACTTAAGAAGAAAGTGTGCATGTGACTTTTTTCTAATAGAAAGTGGAAAATCACAAACTCCCATCCAAAAATAAACTTCGGCTAAAAGGGGAAAGTCTTAAAAACACAAAGTGTCCCAGGCCAACCCAGTATGTAACTAATGAAGTTACATGATGGATTGAAAGAGCGTTTAAGTTTCTCTTTTGAGCAATGCTCAAATATTTCCTCATTGCTGGGGCATCCACAGAAAATTGCAATTTCAAATCAATCAATCTTTATTTGTATAGTGCCAAATCACAACAAAGACATCAAGATACTCAAGACACTTTTACAAACCTAGCAGGTGTAGACCATACTCTATGTTAAATGATTAATGAAGACCCAACGTCAAGACTGGATAAGATCCATTCCCCTCGTACTGACAGGACGGTCTTATCTCATCTTAATCCTCCATGAGCATTGCACCACGCAGTATTGAGCTAGTTATTGTGGCAAGGACTTCCTTTAATGGGCAGAAACCTCGAGCAGAACCAGACTCGTGTTAGACAGCCATCTGTCTTGACCAAATTCAAATGTATTATCCGGGAAAGGATAATACATAGTACAGGAAAGTCTCCACTTAATGGAGACTTCCAGTGACTATCAAATGGCCACGGTTTGATAGTCACACATTGAGGAGTATTTTCATCATAGACTGTATAAAAAATACTTTCTATGACTTCACTTCCTGTCACCTGAAAAGGTGTTTCTCAGCCCGGTGGTGGCCATTTTGGAAATGCTGGCTGTTTCCGAAACCGCCTACTATACTAGCAGTGCGTACTGATTTGGCCAAAATTCAGTATGTAGTAAGTAGTATGTGAACAAGAGCAAAATCTGCAGTATGACAAAACTACCCGGATGTCTACTGATTCGGGAAAATATCTCAGTATACATTGGACCAGTCTGCCTCGCGTACTGTTTCCCATAATGCACAGCGCTCGTTCCGCTTTTTCTTTTTCCTTCTTTTTTTGACGAGAGGAAATCCGTTTTTGGGTGCTGTGAAGGTTATTGAATTACATATAAACCACTTCCTAACCTTTTAAATCATACGTGGATGCTAAAGAAGCAGTTTCTCTATCGGCTTCGCCATTGTTTACTTCCGCTTTCCGAAACTGGAAATCTAGTGACGTCTGACCCAGTGTACTGCAACACAGATCAAACAGAACAGTCATAATACAGACTAAATTCAAACACAGTATGTAGTAGGTAATACCTACTGCCTTCTACAAGGGCTGTTTCCGAAACCACCTGCTACATACTAGCTACGAATGTAGTATGCAGTACGTACTGCATACTGCATACTGTGTATGAAGGTAGTATGTAGTATGACTGTTCTGTTGGATCTGTTCTGCAGTATGCTGGGTCAGAGGTCGCTAGATTTACGGTTTTGGAAAGCGGAAGGAAAAAAATGGCCAAGCTGATAGAGAAACTGCTTCTTTAGCATCCACTTATTACTAAAAAAAAGTTAGGAAGTGGTTCATATGGCATGTAATAATTTTCACAGCACCTAAAACTGAGTGCCCCCCCATCATATATTGAAAAAAGAAGAAGCGGAACGTTAGCACTGTGCAATGTAGGAAAGAGTGAGGGAGACTTGTCCACTGCATACTGAATAATTTTACCCAATTAGTACCACATCTGGGTAGTTATGGCATACTGCAGATTTTGCTGTTGTTCACATACTGCAACTTACATGCTGAATTTTGGCCAAATCAGTACGTACTGCCAGTAAAGTAGGCGGAGTGCTCCTAATTCTGCAAATGTATGTGTAACTGTTAGCCTTTATGTTATTTTAATGGATGCACTATAAAAAGTTCTTTGTCAGTACAGTGTGCACAAATAAAGAAATGAGCTACACAGACATACAACAAACCAGGCAGTAAACATGTTTATTCCTGCTTTTAACAAGGGGCCTAATCAGCTTCTATGGATTTGCAGTTACAGCCTCAGGTGGACACTCGTGGACCTGCAGTGTTTGTTTTTCAATTTGCATTGGCTTCACTTTTGTACACCTGAGGATTCTGCATGGTTTTTATCCACTAATGTAAATAAATTAATTTAAATTCTGTCTCCACAAATGACTGACATAGTACAATGTGCATTACCAATCTTCAAACTATACCTAAAAAGGTTTGATACCCAGCAATGCACTTGATAGGTATACATTATGAATGATAGACTCTTGATTCAAAGAGGAAACTTGTTTCGTGAGGTTTGTTAAGGTTTATTCGTCATAGCTTTGCTGATAAAAATGTAAAAACAACAGTAGACATGAGGTTGATGTGAAAATAGTTCAACAGACCGCAGGGTTGTTCTTCTAATACGTGGCACAGAGTGGCCTCAGGACCTTCCACTTAATATATAGAAATATATACTGCAAACAAAATCCACATATTGTCATTTCTCAGGGGCCTACATGTGTTGTCCTCAAGTTTCAAAACAAATTAACAGAGCTGTTTTTACTCGTTTTCAAATGTGAGACGAACAATAGCACAAGTTTGACCCTTTGGCTTTGCTGGATGATTTACCATCCAAAGTTAGGTGTAAAAATCATACACGTGTTTTACAGCCTGAAGCTGGAATACCAATCTGATTGAACAAAAATGAGTTTCCATCTTTATTTGGAGTAAGATCAGGGCTTTGGCATACTGCGACACTGAAGATCAGGACGGTAAAAAGAGAGCAGGTTTGTGCCACACTTACAAGTATCAAACATTAACAAACTGGCTTATCGAGACAATGACAACGTCAGACACAGACAGGCTGGTAAGAGGAAAGTAAACAAAAACTAATCAAATGATCATGCCTGAGAAAACATGAGACACCATCAAAAATCACTGAGAAAAAAACTAGGACAAGAACACAAACGTAAACGAAATTAACAGAGTGTTTGATCATGAAAAATACATCATAAGGTTGATTTTCTTTTACATACTGACTGTATTGTGCGCATGTGAGCCTTTGAACCTCTATTTCTGCACTGTTGATCCTGTGTTTAGGGTCGGCTACATAAAACTCTAAAGGATTTAAGTTGTTTGGAAGCAAAAATTAAACGTCTACACAGATCTTTAGACATTTTCAGACATGTGACACAGGTTTCTAGGACAATGACCGCTCAAAGTTCCTCTAATCCATCTCCTTTCTTCGTCTTCTGATTGAGGTTATGATGGTGATCATAAATCCTTGATGTCCATGAAGAAAAACTGACACAAATACTTGAAATCAAACAATAGAAACGACTACGAAATAAAACTACAATAAATTAATGCAAAAATATGGCCCGCGTAACGCAACCAGATTTTTTTGTTTCAATCGTTGGAATTCCACATTGAATAGAAAGATCTTTCATAAAAAGTTATAAAATAAATAAGCACTCTTTCCCTTTGAGTTTTGAGTAATAAAAAAGTTGCACAGCGTGCAGGCCCGAGAGGAGGAAGAGTGATTATTAGAGAATTTTTTCTTTTTATTACTTCTCCTCCTCTTCTTTGGCCTTTGCAGGTTGAAATCACACACATGCTGGTGGGTCATGCCGACCCGCTCAGAGTGGTCAGTGTGAACACAGCAGCTGGTTCTCAGTACACCCAGTTGACCGGGACCCACTGGGGCTCGTTGCACAGCGTGTCCACAGCGGCCTGTAATGTCTCGAAGGCCTTGTCCAAGTTGTCGTTGACGATGGTCAGGTCGAAGTAGTGGTTGTACGCCCTCTGGATCCGAGCGCTCTCATCTACTGTCTTCTTCAGGTCCACGTCCTGAGACCATCAAAGGAAAGTTAAGGGGAGGATGAAGGATGTACAGATCACTGATGGTAACACTACTCATTTGAAGGGGTGTGTCTAGGAGGATGGCCAGGGGTGCCATGGTGCCACCCCAAAATCCTAAACCATGATTGGCTATTTGCTTTGTCAGAGGCAAGACTTGCGTTACAAGAGGCTAGCTGTCTTTGCATGTAGCTTGTTTTCTTTTGTTTTTATTTCAAATTTAGAAAAAGTACTCATCTATCACACTTGTATTTCATTAGACAGTTGCGTAGGAAAGGAATCATCAGTCCATCAAAAAATTGCAAGCAAACTCCTGCACACTGTCTTCACTGTCAAAATGACATTAATTGACAATGTTATTGTACAGGAAAGTTTTCCATAAATTAAATCTTGACGGTTAAACTGTGTGCATGAATGTACTTACAATTATTTGAGTACCTTAAATTATGACTTTGTGACAAACATCTTTTTCAGTCTTCAAATAATTAATTGTTGCCTCTCTGTTGTGTTACTTTTAAAGTTTGCCCACATACACTGTGCTACCCCTGTGTATGTCAGCACCCCATTTAGGCCACCCCAGTCAAAAAAAAGTATGGACACACCCCTGCTTACGTCACATTTACTGCTCAAAGGATTTCATCAATAACTGACTAACTAATCAGTGATAGATTGTGTATTGGTACCATCTATTTATAATGCGTCACTGCCAGCTAGCTCATAGATCCAATGCATGGCAGGGGAGGGGGTACTGAAATTCAAGAATATGTTTTATCTGACTTAACGCTAGAATATGATAAGTCAAACATTTTCTAACTTATCCATGAACTGACAAACTCACTTTTGATATAGTTGGACTTAACTGGGTCAATTATGAACTACATCGTTCCAGAAGAAAATCAAGTAGAGGAAAGCAACAGTCCTTCTGATTAACATTTTACTCACAAGAACTGTGATGGGTTCATGTTTTTATTACTGAATAAACAAACCAATAATGTATTTATTTAGAGCTCAATCTTAACATCTTTAAAAATCAAACATCAGTCATTAAGACGCTGAAATGTCTCAGTCCTGTGAGTGAAAGTGTGAATGTATAATCAGGTGTTTCTACTTACCGTGAGTTGCTTGGTTGTGATGCCTGCGTCCACCACAGCTTTGTGCATGCCCTTGAGAGTATCAAAATCTGGCGCTGCAATGAATACCACGTAAGGCATGAACTCTGCTGTTTTCAGCACCTTCAGAGCCTGAGGAGCGGGACAAGAGGCAACACAAATATTATTACATCTCTTTCTATCATCTGCCTGACAATGTTGCAAAATAATTTGAATACATTTTATTTGTAAATCGCTTTTCTAAAAACTCAAAGACGCTGCATAAAGGATAAAACATCATATAAAACAACAGAATAATAAAAACATGAACAAAATACATTTAAAAGCAATCACACGTTAAAAGCAGTTCTAAGGTGGGTTTTGGTGAGTGACTTGAAGGTGGACAGGTTGGGGCAGTTTCTAATGTTAAGTGGTAAGGCGTTCCAGAGGGTGGGGGTGGCGACAGAGAAAGCTCTGTCCCCCCAGGTTCGGTGCTTGGTGTCAGGTGGTAGAGAGAGGAGGTGGGCGTTGGAGGATCGGAGGTTACAGGAGGGGGTGTGGTGGTGGAGCAGGTCGGTCAGGTAAGAGAGGGCCTGGTTATGGAGGGCTTTGTGGGTGAGAAGGAGGATTTTAAAATGTTTGCGCTGTTTGATAGGGAGCCAGTGGGGGTTTTGGAGGACAGGGGTGATGTGGTCACGGTAGCGGGTGTGGGTGAGCAGGCGGGCGGCAGAGTTCTGGATATATTGTAGTTTGTTGAGTTGTTTTGAAGGAAGGCCGTAGAAGATGCAAAAATGTCTTTGATAATAATATATCAGTAATATGTTACACCTCATCTGAACCTCTTCTTACCTGTGGGTTGACATCCAGGATGCAGGTGCGTCCTGTTCCCACCACCTCATGGATGGACTCGATCTTTGTGCCGTAGAGGTTACCGTCGTATTCGCCGTGCTCCAGGAACCGCCCGGCTTTCACATCTACCTCCATCTCTGTCCTTGTGGTGAAATGGTAGGAGTTACCATCCAACTCTTCGTCACGTGGCCGCCGAGAAGTGTCTAAAAATAATAATAAGGGAATATCTTAACAGGTTTTACAAGTTAGGGTGTGACTGGATTCTGAAATATGAAAAAAAACAAGCTTGACATACAGGGTATGGTCGTGCCAAAGCGTGTGGGATGAAGAACCATGAGTCGGTTTTTGAGGCTGCGTCGACCCACGCCCTGAGCACCAATCAGAACCAGTGTCTTCCTCTGGAATGCGGGTACCTTTGCCACTTCTTCGTAGATCATAAGCTCATGCCTGTCGAACTCTGTAAGAACGCAGAAGCAATCATTACAGTAAGGAAGAGAAAGATTCTGAAGCTGTCAAATAAAAAACATGGCACGCTGTATGACCTGCATTCTTGGCTGTCAGGTACATCATTTTCTTCTTCTTCTTTCCAGCAATAGTTCCACAAAGGATCCCTGCAAAACAAGATGGAGCATTTAAGGACTTGTGTAGCATGTTATTGCAGTATTTGGCCAGAAGGGGGCAGGGTCAGACCAATGTCTAAACAGGTCCTGCTGCCATAAATCAGTTCACAGTATTAAAAGCAGAAGTGCAGAAATGAAGGAAGTCTGGCAGAGAGCCATTTCACAGTGTTTGGAGTAATCCATCTCTAACGTCAGTGTTACTGAAAAAAGTATAAATGAACATACCTGATCCATCAAAGTCTCGAGGGACGAAAGCTTTCCTCTTCTCTTCCAAGAACTGACTGGGTATCAGTCCTGTAGCACCTCCGACCATATGGCACGCCTGGCAAAGATCAGAGACCCGTTCAGTGGAGTTTTAGAACTTTCAACATGCATGTGTCTGAATCATGGATATGATCATAAAAATGCTCACCTGCCACCAGTTGGGATCCTCTCTGTTGACAATCTGAAGGATGTCGCCTCTCTTGAAGGCCATTCCCGCCTCTCGGCAAGGGATCAGGTTATCATTGGCTGGGTTGTAGTCGAAGTATGGCCTCACATAAACCTGTGACAGAAAATGAACATGGTTGTGGTTGTAGGAAAGTTTGTCTTGATGAAGATATAAAACTTGTGGACCAAGTGTGCAGATGAGCTCAAAATTGAAAAATAAAAGAGACTCCAGCTCGGCATGGAGTCTCACACATTGGCACAGTAACAGTAGCTCATTCACACCCTTTACGTCCAACGTCCCACTCTGCAACCGACACAGCTGTTCACGCTGCGCCAACTACAGTGAAGACTTCTGCCAGAAAGGGTAAGTGCCCAGGCCGGTGTATTAGATTAAACAAGCAGCCAAAGGAAGTAATAAAAGCAGCCAGTAAAATATAGTGTGAGTGCAGCCCGCCCCGAGCCACAGGGCAGGATGTGAGTGTGCATTATGTCTCAATCAGTTTTTACTGCAGTTCATTCAATTTAAGCACAAGCATTTCAAAGTTTATGTCTGAGGATGCACCATTTCTTCAGGATGTCTTCTTTTTAACTCGGGAGTAAAGACTGTATAAATGTATTAAAAATATCATGAAAATAACTATTATGTCCATGTGAGGGAGCATGAGATTATCATAAGCGTGTGTGTGTGTGTGTGTGTGTGTGTGTGTGTGTGTGTGTGTGTGTGTGTGTGTGTGTGTGTGTGTGTGTGTGTGTGTGTGTGTGTGTGTGTGTGTGCTCAAGAGGGTTAGTGTGACCTAGTTAACATGTGGAGTGTTATTAATAGGGCTTCCAGGGTTCAGATTCCTGTGCAGGGGATTGTGGGAGGGCCTTCAGACAGATCACCAGCCCTGCACCGCTGCCCAGCATCTGCCCACCGTTACATAAGTGTGCGTGCTTGTGCTTACATTTCACTGGACGCCTGTGAATGAGTGTCTGTGTGTGTTTACCTGGGGAGGAGCGGGAGCGTCTCGGTAGCTCGGGAGGATTTTTAGCGTGATCCCTCCGCTGCAGTCTTTGAGCATCTCCTGCAGCTCGGTGGGGTTGTTGCCGACCTCCTTTCCATTCACCTCTTTTATGATGTCACCCACGTGGAGCAGACCCTGCCTGTCAATCATTCCGCCATGGAGGATTCGAGCGATGACGAGATCTTCTTTTTCCACTCGAAATGTCACGCCCTGAATGGAAGGACAAAGTGATGTTTATCCCCTGCAATCTGCATTACCGTGTGCACACACCTTATTTGGTTCACCTTCACCCACATTCCTTCAGTCCTGGCATCCACTCACACACTTCACGATTTAATGGGTCATTTGTGTACTCACTCACTCCCCTCTAGTAATATGCACGCACACTCGCACAAACATACACACACCCCGACCGTCTTTCTCTGCTCACCAGTGGCTCGCCGGCCTTCTTTCGGATGCCAATCATGCGCACAGCATCAGCCTGCATGAGAGCGCTGTTCACCGCTGCATCATTGGGTATCTCGGTCGGGGGCGGGACTTCGTAGCATTTGGATGCCACCATGTCATGTGCCTCCAAAAGAGACTAGAGGGCAGAGAGGAGGACAGTCAGAATGAGAAAGATGATACTCAGTCTCCGTCCAATGTGGATGTTTTGAGGGAAGAAAAAGCACATTATTATTATTATTATGAAATATTGAAATAGACATTTTAGAAATTAATATATTTTCAGTGAAATTAGCTCGGTGGTTCTGCTGCTGTGTAATTACTCAGTCTTATAGGATAGGTTAGGATACAAATAAAAGTACTTTATTATCATTATCAAGACACAAGGCACATGACCATATTGCATGCAGAATAATAACAACCTAGTAACATATGTATACAGGATAACATACACATGTAAGATGGTAAGACATACATGCAGGATAGTAATACAGTTGCATATGCTGGCTGATTTAAGCAACCATTTTGCTTTCTGAGCAACATTACAAGGTTAGTTTGCTAACTCGCTGATGCTTCTCCACTTATCTACAACCCCAACTCTAAAAATTTCTGGATCATCCTTAAACATGGTTTCCTCCTGCATGATACAGTTTTAGCCTACATTTGTGGATGCATTGACAAACTAGAGTTCACAGACGGTGATTTTTGGATGTGAATTTGGACCCATGCAATGATTTCGACTACAGAGTCATGTCTGTTTTGAATGCAGCTCCACCTGAGGACTCAAAGATCACAACCACCTAGTACCAGTTATCGGCATTGTCCTTTTTTTCCCTTTCCAGATTGTCTGAATCTTTTGATGATATCATGATGAAATACTCAAATTCTTTCTTGAACTATTTCCTCACACAGTCCAAAAGTAAAGATGATAGGAGGTTCTTCCCTCTTTGATGAAGGATTCAGCCTCTGTGAGATGTCATTTTGATACCCAGTCATGTTACTAAGCTGTTGCAAATGAACCTAATAAGTTGAGAGATGGTCCTCCAGGTGTTTTGTTAGCATTACTCAACTTTTTAAGTGTTTTGTTTCCCCTGTGCCAACCTTTTTAAAGCTTGCTGCTGGCATCACATGAAGATTGAGCATATATCATTTTATAACATTTTTCTGTTTCAGAATCTGATGTGTTGTCTTCAAACATAAACTTAAAATGATTTGAAAACCATCAAAATCTGTTTTTTTTAAATCAAGATTTTACCCTCCATGTATTTACTCTTTTTTTTTGCTTCTCCCTCACTCTTTCACTTTTTCCTCTTTTCCTTTTCAATTGATTTATTATTATTTCTTTTTTTTCATCCCCTTTGGTCTTAAGAGTTATTTTACTTATTGATTAGTCTTATTATAATATATTGCCACGTTATTACTCTTATTGATTGCTAATATTACTATTATTATTGTCTTTATTTTTTTTCATCTGTTTTTTTATTTAGTTTTGTTTTATTTAGTTTTTTTTTTGGTTCCCTTTTCCCCCTCTCTTCTCTTCTGTTTTCTCTCTCTTCACACGTGTATAAATGTGTCCTTCCATGTCTTGTAATGTTTGTACTTGTTAGTATGTCTGTATCAACTACATGTATATACACTAGAAAAAAAATATATATTAATTTTTTTTTTTAAATCAAGATTTTACACATGTTTAATGGAATCCTACCATTGATGCTGCCCAACTTAAATAAATGGCATCACCACATTTCAGATTTAGGTTGTGAAGCATGAATAAGCAGACAGCTGTTTAGTGAAGTATATGTCATGTATTTGATGAATTGTAAAGTAGGATAACTCCCCCTTCAGGGTGTGATTTCTACAAAAATGTTTCACAAAAAATATGCTAACCAATCTGTTTGGACACTTCACTTTGAGGTCTTGAATGTGCTAAAAATTTGGTTATGAAAAAACATACTAAAAAATAATAATCTAATGGCCCAATCCGAAATATGGATTACCACCCAAAAGTAATCAATTAAATAATCCGTTGCTCACTATTCATCCACATCCATCCATTAACTTTCATCACAGCCTGTTATCTTGACATGCTGCTAGTACTACTTTTAAAAATATCCATCCAACTATTGGACAAACTTACATTTTCTAGATTGAGAAATCAAGTTGTGGAACTCTTTCACTCATTAGTGATGTAAAAAAGTCTCTCTCTCTCTCTCTCTCTCTCTCTCTCTCTCTCTCTCTCTCTCTCTCTCTCTCTCTCTCTCTCTCTCTCTCTCTCTCTCTCTCTCTCTCTCTCTCTCTCTCTCTCTCTCTCTCTCTCTCTCTCTCTCTCTCTCTCTCTCTCTCTCTCTCTCTCTAGGTCAAAAGGGTCTTATCCTTCAGCTTACAGCACAAAGGGCTCTGATTGGCGCAGAGGCTTTGCAATAGTGTCCCTCCTATTGGTCGAGGCAGTTTAAAGCCCCTGGTAGCTCCAAGGATAAAGGTTAATGTACTGATGCATGAGGAGAGGATCCAAAACATCAGCTGTAGCTACTGTAACTACAGTCAAAACAACTCCAGGCTAAATGTTATGTTTGCTGTACTATAAACTTTCAAAGGACACAATAATAAACTCATATGTCAATCATATAGACAGAAATCTGGGAACAAATTCTGTAAAAATATTTGATAAAAAGTGGTTGAAATTAGTGACAGTTGGCACATGTATGATACTTCCATACTTCTATTCTTCTTTACTTTTACCTGAGTGTCTGTATCAAAAGTGGATTCTCCATCTCACCTGGAAGTGAGGCTCCTTGAGGATCCTGGACAGCTCAGCAGCACTGTCATCTTTAACCTTAAGGTTGCTGATGTCGCCCAGGATCTCGGTCACAAGCTCCATGTTGTTGTCCTGCACCGCCTCCAGCTTTGGCTCCTCCAACTGCTCTTGAGCCTGAGGGGGACAGAGGAGTTTAGAGAGGGAGGATGTGCACAGATGGAAGAGGTGAGCCTTAGTGTTATGTTTAGTTTTTATTCCAACTTTACATCAGATTTTAAACTCAGGTAAGAGTTGATTTACTCTGGGTTTCTTTTTTTCCAGCAAACAAGCTGTCTGCCTAATGTTTCAGAGTGAACAGCTAAATGAGTATTTGTTTGTGTTAAGTCAACTGTTGTGTCTATGTGTTCCGTCTTGTGGGAGGTAGTTGAATGGCGGAAAATGACAACAGCTTGTCTAGAAGGAGCTACAGCTGTCCTCTATCTGAACTCTACGCTCTCTACATTTCCGAGTTCTGACAGCAGTGAAGAAGTGTGTCAGAGCAAACAGTTTGTGCGCAGAGGAAGTGTGAAACATGCACTGTCAGTAAAAAGGCTTATAAGAGTAAAAATACATCACCGGTAACTGGCAAAATGTCTATATTTGCAACAAACAGATGCATTGAGATTTATGTGTGAGTCAAAGCCTTACTGTACTTCGTTTCCTCAGCCACAGCAAGCAACACCAGAGTTGGGTAGCAGTTTGTCTGCTAGCTTTTTCGCTGTCACTCATCCCGAGATGTGTATGTATGAATGTGTGCTACCTGAGCGAAGGAGCCTACCACAGGACTTTCCATGATGCCACGCAGGAAGAGCAGGTCGATGTCTTTGGCGCCTGCGGAGGTGGGAGCCTCAGCCGCATTATCCAACACCTGCTGCATGGCTGGATGGACGGGGCGTGAGCGAAAGGTGCAGACATAGACAAAGAGAATGAGAGATAAGCAGCTAGGTGTGAAAGTCATACAAAGCATAAACACACACAAAACAATGATAAAGTCTAAGATCTAAGTCTAAGATGATAAAAGGGACAGGAGTCTGGGTACATGTCTTGACGTTTCCTATGTCTAAGATCTACAGAAGTTGACAAAAATGCTTCAAAAAAATATATACATTATTTAAATATGTATATCATGTAAGTAGAGTTTTTATTTCCTGTTTCTGCGATGTTTGTAGTCCTTTCACTCCCTTTATAAAAAGTCCAGTCAAATCACAAAGCTGGACGCTCTAATATACTATATTGCAGCTCTATTTTGAGGTACAGTTAGAAAAAAAGAAAAAAAAAGGATAGAAACTCAGTCATCGGACTGTAGACCTGCACGTCATCTGTATGGATAAAACTCCAGGATTCAAGTGTTCTCAGCTGATATAATATTCTTGTGTACACATATAGAGGGAGCGGGAGAGGCATGGACGGTTGGTATCAGTGAGCTAACACCCCTAATGCCAGGGTCTCAAAGCCCACATAAGCCCATCTAAGACACTGAAATCCCTGGGAATGTGCGTTTCAATGTGTGAGTGTGTGTGTGTGTGTGTGTGTGTGTGTGTGTGTGTGTGTGTGTGTGTGTGTGTGTGTGTGTGTGTGTGTGTGTGTTTCTCTGTGTTATTATATACTTACACGGGTAGTAAACATGTCCAGTCAGCACTTGTACCCAATGGATATACTCCATGACCTTTGTGGTGTACACTGCTAGCCTTTTATTATGTTTAACCTTGGCTCACGTTCTTTGTCACAAAGTCGTACTTTAATTCTTCTATCGGCTCTTTAGTGGCACATTCTAAATCACTACTTTGAAGAAATACGACGCACAACACATAGCCGTTTGTGGTATTGTGTCAAGAGAGATAAGTGTACTTTTGTAAAACAATGACGCACAAGTTACCAATACGAATATATGCAGTATGGAACTTAAGGCACCTAATCTAAAAACATACATTTCACAAATACGTGTAAAGGTTGAAAAGATTTACATGTAATATCTTGAGTAACATTATTTTATTAAATAACATTACATAATTGTTTATACAGGTTTGGATATAACATAGATTCTACTGCATCATCTGTGGTAATAAAACTACAACTCATCAGTTAAAATATGAATTCAAGATGTTCCTCTTTTGTCAAGGCTGGTTGGATTTCTCATCCAAAATTAAAGCACTTCTGTGTCTTAAACCAAGGCTCATTTAAAATTCTGCTGTTTTTTGAGTTTGCAGCACAAAAAAATCCTCACATCAGATAAACGAGAGCTTGACAGGGTCATTTTTTATCATCCACCATCCATCCATCATGCATTCACTTTGTAATACAGGTGCATGATTAAAAAGAGAAAGAGAGGGAGAGACAGACAGGTGAAAATACAATCTGTCTCACAATGTGGAGGAAACTTGACTGTGGCTTGATAAGCAAAGATCACAGACAGACTGCATAAAGAGCAGGCTGGGTGCAAAAACAAACCTTAAATATTTATGATTCTCTTACAAAAAAAGAACAAATAGGGGAGGAGGTTAAAACTGCCTTGCAGACCATTTAATCTTGAATTTAAAGTGATATATTTGCTGCATGATCACATAAAAATACAATCCAAGATGTGGCTCAGGTTTAGACTTTGGATGAACAGGTTTGGTAGTTCCTCTGGGGAGCCCACACTATGTTTTACAACCTAGAATAAATAAAACCCCATGTGACACAGCACATAGCACATACTGTAAGCCAGCACTAAAATCCACCACCTTGATTGCACTACACCAGCTATACCAGACATCTTCATGAACTTTGCTGCATTATGCTTTGTCCATTTGTGTAACTAAAAAGCATTTTCCTAAAAGCTGCATCCCTATTTTGCTTCTGTGAAAGAAAAAAAGAGCATGACTAAGAGAGACTTACGCTTACTTCTCAAACAATAACTAAACCCTTCAATACAACCAAGCTGAAGTCATCTAACAACAAGAAATCAAAAATACACAAAAATAAACACTTACATCTGGAGCCCTCCTCACATTTGAGTTTCTGTGCTCTCTGTGTTGACCTTTATCCACTTGGTCAGCTCACTGTGTCACTGCGTCCTCAACCGCAGGAATGTTTGCTCATCCATCACCCCTCCCCAGTTTCATATACTTCTGTGTACATAACTCATGCAAACAAAAAACCTAGAGGTGGTTTTCCATCCCGTGAGAGATTGGAAATGAACTAAAGCCTCCTTACTAAAGACTCTATAATCCCATGAAATATGGCATGGAGATACAACCAACCACCTACCAGCCTTACGCTAAGCCTACCCTGAAGAAGTAGTAAAAGCTAGAGATTACAGCAGGCCAGTTATGGTGGAGCAGTTCATTCATCTACATAATGAATCATCCTGCTTACCTGCTCTTAATTCCTCCCTCTGGGTTGTCTGCAGTCCCTCTCACCATCCAACTACCGCCTCTGTATGTTCACCTACCAGCGCTAGGTGTGCAGTGAATGCCAATGCAGGGACTGTCTGCTTAATAATTCCTAACTCTGTTTCTCAACGAATGCGACACAAATCCCACGAGAAAGGACCTGGCATCCTGGATTAAAATTTGTACTATTATTTTCAAGCTCACAGGCAGAAGATCAGAGGAGCACCTTCACTGGCACAGAAGTAACATCACTATTGACAAAGTATGTTTCAGTGTATTTTCTCAGTAGTGGAGGAAAAGATTTGAACTGCCTCAGGGGAAAAAAATGCAACTCTTACAGAAGCAGTGATTTCATCCAGGGGTACCTCAAGGAGTTCAGTTGCTGGGGGTTACGTGGTGAGATTGTAAAGTAGGCAAACTACTTTCAAAAATCAAAACTTTCAAAAATCAAACACTTGAATGTTTCCTGTTGTGATTGAAAGTGCACACTATCTACTAGCTAGCTAGCTAGCTGCAGATAAATGGTTGAAAAAGTGAAAATGGCGAGAAGATGTGAGCTTGAAGAAATTATTAAATCGTTTGAATAGTTAGCAACAAGTAGACTAAAGAGTCAACTGCTTTAATAATTAGCTAAAGGAAACTGTAAGCGAAACAGTTTGAAGTTTTAGAATCAAGTAGGCTAATGGAAAAACCCAACGGTAACTTCTAGTCTAAAAATACGAGTCCAATGCGCAAGTGCTAAAAAAGGCAGTTCATCGAGGATCCGCTTGAGGCTGGCTCCGGAAGTACTGGAAACCACATACACACCAATTCAAAAAAGCTGATCTTTACAGCAGAAATAAACATGTTTACAGCCTGGTACAAAAGACGAGTGTAGTCTGGATAGCTCATTTCTCGATCGGCACACACTGTAGGGGGGTGAGTTTTTTCTAACGAGGCAATTTCGAAGATATTGAGATTACTAGTCTTCCAATGAGAGGCACAGCTGACTTGATTGACAGGCGGGAACACTGTAGCTGTTGGCTAGGAGGCTCAAAGCCCGCCTCTTTACGCCACACTGGCTCGACGGCAGCAATAGCAGCAGCTGCCGCCAATGATCAGCCTCAAAACAGCGCTTCAGAAACAGATGGGTGACATCACGGATACTAAATCCATATTTTATACAGTCTATGGGAAAAACTAAAATAGTTAGCTAAAAATAATGGCAAAACAGTTAACATAGTTAGCTTAAAGTAACACTTACAATTAGCTCAAACTAACATCAGTGTGAATAGTTAGCATCAGTTTGCTTAAAGTAAAGATCAGGCTTAACAGCTTAAATTGTTGGCAACAAGTGGGCAGGATAAGCTATTAAAAAGTTGGCCAAAAGTAATGAGTTAACAGTTTAAATAGTTAGCAACAAGTAGGCTAATGTATTAGCCAATGTATTGAGTGATAAACAGTTTCATAGTTATCTAAAGTTAGGTAAACAGTTTTATTTGCTTGGAAAAGACTGATTAGTTGAGGAAGTTAAAGTTAGCTAAAATAAATGGATGAAGAGTTAAAACTCTTGATAAATGAGTCTCTATTTCAAAGTAATTTCAGAATGTACTCTCAGACCGTGGCAACAAAGAGGTTATTAAGTTTATCCAATAGTGCCGTCAGAGTACATCATAGATTAACGACAGAGGTTTGTAATTGAAGTAATTATCACTGAGTTTTCTTGCGGTTGTCAATCTCTTCACAACATTGAATTCCAAATCACAGTCTACAGTATCTCTCTGTTTATCTACACACTGTACACATCTTCCTCCTCCTTTCCTCACCTCCAGATGTATTTGGCTCCTGGGGGGATTGCACAGCAGAGGGCCCTTCTACACCAGGTTGTCCCGGGGACGTCATCTCCTCCTCCTCGCGTACCCCGTTGGGACACGCATCCTCCATTGCCGTGACCATCGCCAAGCCCTCCTTCTTCCTCCCTGCTGCCACAAGTATGCTACGGCTAACCACTAGTAAACCACCAGCAGCTCTGCAACTATGTCTTCTGTCCTCCAATCGTCTTGTCTGGCACTGCTGACCCTCTAAACTCCCAAAAAACACAGAGAAAGAGAGAGTAAAGAGGAGAGAAAAGAGAGAGATGGGGGATTGAGGACATAGAATGAGAGAAGCAAAGAGAAGCAAAGAGACATAAAGAGGGCAACAATAGAGTGGGATTAAGATCAGGGGATATTAAAAAACGAGAAGGGAGAGAGGAACAGTGAGGATGAGGAAAGATGAAGGGGAGAAATGTAAGAAGAACTGATGTGGCGGATGTGAAGATAAGTTCAGAGAGTCAGGCATGAAGAGAGACAGAGAGAGGTAGAAAGCTGGATCTCATACACAGATGTGGACATGAGTTCAATGCTTGTCAGTTCCCTCCCTCCACTCCGGCTTTAATACCTTCCCATCCCAACCCTCACCCCTCCTCTCTGCTGATAACACACATACACGCTCGCATAATCCCACAATCCTCTCCTGCTGTTGAGAGCTTGCTTGAGTACCCCTCCTCTTGTTTCCCCTGACCCCACCCAAAGCTGAGTTGCCCCACTTGTCTAGACATAGGCACACACACACATACACACCACTCCAATGTGTCATTATGTAAGTAATCTTACATAAGTAAGTGTTACTGAAGGGGGCCTGACCCTACATTCCCACTCTTTTCCTCCTTCTTTTTCCTCATTCACACCACTCTTGGTTTGGACACCCCGCAGCAGGAATGTGGAGAAACTCTCAGCGTGTGCAGATTGTGCTCGTACGCATTCACTCAGCAGTTGTCCACCTCCTTAAAGCAGCATGAATCCGCCTAATGGGAGATTTTTTTCTCTCTCTCATTTTTCACTCTGGACTTCCTCCCTCCTTAAACTAATGTGCCCTCACCACCTTTCTTCTTGCTAAGTCAGTAGACTTAAGGTGGTGACTGGATTCTGCACATTTTGGGGCTGCAAATTAAATAGCTCAATGCATGAGCCCTGAGGGTTTTGTGCTAGCTGCTGGCTGCAATACTGTCTTATAAATATTCCTCTCCTGGTGATTCATTTACATGAAAATTTTAGACATGAGTAAATCCCTACACAGAATAAATGCATGTGCATTTTAAATCAAGGTAGTCTTGGAAATAAATTGCATTGACAGTCTGTGCCATGCAAGCAGCTTTTTGAGGCTGAACTAAGGCAAAGGAATGCTTTGACCTGAATGCATGTGCATACTAACATACCCAAAATGTTAACCAAACGTGAGGCATGAACATGCTCACCAACATTTAGGTAGCATACAGTTTTGACAATACGGCAGAAACCAAAGGTAGAGTCGTGATGATTGGCTAAAATATTGGATTCATGTAAATTGGAACTTTATGAAGGTGCAAAATGAAAAGACGGCAGGGTAATAGAGTTAAAGCATTTTATCTAGTGGGGACCATGAATGTCAGTGTTAAAAATGTCTGGTATTCATCCTGCACCTGTTAAGAAATTTCAATATATATGAGAACCTTGGCCTGTTGTTGGTGCTCAATACAGAGAACAGCAGATTATTTAGGGTATATCATCATGGCACAGTGAATGGCCATTGATAAATGGCCATAAATCCAATCATGATAGGCTGAGTCTACTGAAGGACCCACATCTATAGTTATCATAGAGCTGCCCTGCTGGTCTGCTGTCATGTGTCAGAACCAAGAGCTATCACAAACCTTCAGTTCTATCCACCACTTGTCTTAAACAAAACTGAAAAAGCTGTGCAGACATGTTTTGGTTACCCTTCTTGTTGCTGATACATCCCAGTGTTAAGTGTCGTTCAATATATGCTCCACCCTTTCAGCATCCATTAAGCTCCTCCCACAGCATCACAGCTGGGCAAGGAGCAGATCTGTAGGATTTAATCCGCCCCGCCTCTCCCTGCACCCTATCCTCGCCAGGACAAATCAACCCCTCCCCCAGCCTGGGACATGGGATTTTAATCCAGTCACAAAAGCACGAGATTACAGAATCTCTCTATCTCCCTCTCTCAGCATATCCAGCGCTGAAGCATCACTGCAGGGAGAATGCCTGGCTGCACTGCCAGGTTTTGCAGTAGTGTTCTTTCATTAATGTGGCTGAAAGGCCTATGTCCAACTTTTCCTCTGCCATGGTCTAGAAGGAAGTAAATGATTTTCTTTTGAAATCATAACTGTGTTGTGTTTTTATATGACTCAATAATTAAAGATATAGGGCTGATCAGAAATATGACCTAACTCTAAAATGTCAACCTAATGTCCCTCTTTTAGAGCTTATTCTGTAAGCACATTTCTGTATGATCATAGCACTGACATGTGTTTTTCAGCTGGTCTAAACGCAGTAACTGAAAATCTTAAAGTCTTCTTTATATAAAGACTGAGTTTAAACTTCAGTCTTAGACTAATATTAGTATGGCCTTCAAAGTCTGGAGAAAGTAGTATCAACTGTGTAATCCACTTGGACATATACTGATAAACAGGGAAACCAGCTGCTTCCTTACTTTCTTAAAAGTTAGGGTTCTCTTTAGAGGCATTGAACTGCACATCTTTGCTTCAAAGTCTGGCAGTCCTCCCGGTTAACTAAAAAATCATGTCAGCAAGCAGAAAACATTTTTCCTAGGGGCTTTGTGAAAGTTGTGTTTACCTGTGCCAGTTGATGTAGCCCAACCCCCGTCCTACTGGCTGCTCATCAGTCAACTGTGAAGACCTAGAGACAGAGAGAGAAGTGAGAAAGTTTGTGAGGCGTATCTTTTTCTCCCAAATATTCAGTCCAACTAGCTTTTCTGCAAACTAGTTTTCATCATTCTTCACACACACTATTACTTTAACATTCAGATACATACTCTTGCTTTATCTCCCACACACACACACACACACACACACACACACACACACACACACACACACACACACACACACACACACACACACACACACACACACACACACACACACACACACACACACACACACACACACACACACACACACACAGTTGCTTCTTTCCCCAGTGGATTATCGGTATCATCTATCTATGCCATCCCCGTCTCTTGTAAGATAGCACTCTTGTCTGCATATTGAGACTGTTGTTCTCACAGACTGATACACCGAGTCACCCAGGCCAATTCATTGTCCTCTGCAATCCCATGATGTCTGCATCATAAGCTGGAAATGCGCCACAGTCATAGTAAATGGCCAGTACTCAGTACCCTAGAGACTCTCCTCTCACTTTGGCCAGAAAAGTCAAGCACATGCACACACCCCATGTATATGTGCACAATGTTGAATCTCTAGTGTGTGTTTGTATCTTACTGGTGATACTGGCCCATCAAAGAAAATGACAAAGAAATGATCTGAAATTTAGGTTCACTAACACACTTGGTCTGTGTTCTTTTGACTGTATCACATGGTCTGTATTAAAACAAAGACCTTTTAACTTTTAAGCTAACATCTACAAAGAATCCCAGAGGTGCCCCAGATAATTAAACCAATCCTAGTTTAATGATATCAGAGTCATCTGCTGACAAGGACTGATCAAAAAATGACTAAAAGCTTCAAAGTCAGCAGAAACAACTTGATGTTTAACTTCATGAATCAGTATTAAATTTACTAAGCATTGGTAATCATGCATTAGCCCCAAAACCTTTGAGACTTCTTGTACTCTGGTTTCCCTTCAAAGTGACTCTGAATGTTAAAGGAAAGGACCTTCTCTAACCCAGCAGTACCATTTGAAAATCATCATCTCTCCAATAGAACTGTACTGTCTAGCAGCACTAAACCCATTCATGCTGCTCTGAATAGCCATTGTGTAATGAACCATTAGAAAATGCAAGCCAGCAGAAAAAACAACAATGAAATGGTGTGATTACAAATAACCGATGGCTGCAATCACCCACAAAACAATAGATTATCACTCTTGCATGCTTCATTTCGTTCAGCCTCTCTTTCTCTTTCGCTCTATGTTTTTCTCATGGCCAGAGGAAAAGAAGGAAAGGGAAGTTGCTAGAAAGATAGTGATATGGAAATCCAAGGTTCTTTCTGGTCAATGATAGGGTGAAGTGAGTTGAGGTGAGGTGAGGCGACATGACACGACACGACACGTCACGACACAACACAAAACTGTAAAATAGGATGATATACGATAGAATTGGATAGTATTATAAAGAGAACAGAATAGTACGATACATTTTGGTAATGATACGATAAGACACAATAAGGAACGGTATGATTGGATATGATCGGTACAATCCATGTAGTGCAGTGGGATGCGAAGCCAAACGATAGGATACGGTACAATTCAATACAACAACACAATACAATACGGCACTACAGGATAGGATTGGGCACAATACGGTACGGTACGGTACAGTACAGTACAATACAATACAATATGGCACGACAGGATAGGATTGGGTACAATACGATTCCATACAGTACAATGTGATATGATACTATAGGGTAAGATTGGGTACAATGCAGTACAATACAGTACCATACGGTACAATACGGTACAATACAATACAATACGATACGATATTATAGGAAAGGATTGGGTACAATACAATACAATATAATATGATACCATAGAATAGGATTGGGCACAATACAGTACAATAGGGTACAAAACGATACGATACGGTTCTACAGTATAGGATTGGGTACAATACAATGTGATACGGTACTATAGTAAAGGATTGGTTACAATAAGGTAGGATAGGGTATGGTATATGTTGATGATGCGATACAATACATGGCTTTTATAACATAATATCTCGATACGATTCTGTTATGATAAATGAAAAGTTGCAAGATAATCAAATCCCCTCAAAGATGAGGCACAGGATTGATGTAATTAATTCCACCATGCAGAGTCATAAGACAATGACACAGCAAGTTACACTGGAACGGGAGTATGTTTACAGTTACTTAAATATCGATATTTGGCACTGGCAATAAAATTGTATCACACAAGTCAGGTTGACAATGTGTTGTGGTGTTAATTTTTTATCCCACCCCTACTCAATATATATTTTTAAATGTGATAGAGCAATTGTTAAATGTCCTAACAATCTGAATAATTACTCTCTCTCAGACACACCTAGGAGAACTGTTGATTTAACCTCTGATCTTGGGCTCCTCTCTAGTCTAGGTCATGCTAACCCAATCTCAACTGGAACAGATGCCAAAATATTAACATTAGGATGACAACAAAAGAGAGTCTATCAATTTTGGGTTATCTGGGTTTTTATTGCTTAAACAGGGGTTTCTTCACACATTATGCCGCAGCTAATTTGTCCTTAATTGTGTGAGATAAACAATGGAGGAAGAGATTGAGAATGGATGAGGGGTTGATTCATTACACAACACAGATTACAATCAGGCTCAGCACGCTTATTGGAAGTGAAGGATATCCTCTGGAAGAATGTTAATGGAGGAAAAAGCCACCATGGCAAGTCCTTGTCAAATCATCCACACGAAAGAGCAGAAGCTGGACAGGGCCAATCAAAACAGTCTGAACAGGCAGGGAGCAGAATTAGGTAGACAGGGTCATGCATGATGGTTTTAGAGGATGGAATAAAAGCAGGTAGAAGCAGTTGGAGAAATCCAGATGAGTCAGAGAAAAGATACAGAGCAAGAGAATAAAGAATAGATAACAAGAAGTGAAGAGAAAGAAAGAGGAATCCTTAAAGATTAGGCAGAGCTGTGGGCAAAGCCTCTCAAGTTTTTGAAGGATAAAGAGGAGAGAGGGGGCACATAAAAAAGTCTTGAGAAACTGCCAGGTAATTTTACCTTCTGTCATGACAGCTGCATGACAGACTGAATGCCCATAGATGCTTTCTGATGAATTAATACTATAGAATACCTGTGTAGATGTTTTTTTTTTGTAGTAATTTTAAAATTTGTGACCATCACTGACTTTTGTCTTTCCTCCTCTTGGGACAGCAGGAGGAAAAAAAACACAGGAAGTGGTCATTTGCGATCCCAGCTGCCATTGGCCGCTACATAGTCAACAAACGTCCTCTGAGTGCCCTCACACTCAGATGATGCACAGCTCATGGAAGGGGGATTAAGGAGGGATCATAGGGTTTGTTTTTGTAAAAAAAAACATCATTGCTCCCTCACATGTAAATGCGTAAGTGTGTGTGTCCAACTACACGCTATTAAAAGCACAGACAAACATCAGCCGGCTCTGTGTCCTTTTAATTCCTCCAGTTGTTGTCACGCTAGCAGGAAATCTCCCTCTACGTCACATTGAGTGTTTCAATGAGCACATTTTGTGAATTTATAGTCCCTGGTGGAGTATGGATGGAAGGCTTTATCCCTGTTGAAATCCGTTAATATAATGCAGTCAAGGAGAACACTGTGGTGGCCAACAAGGGCAAATGTGCTGCAGCGGCCCACAAGAATTCACTTAGGAGAAACAGGCTGCAAGTTCAGACTTCAGAAAGAAGGAAAATTCAATAATACATATAATTACCCATTATAAATAAAACTGAAATTTTAAAACAGAAGCGAAAACATAAATGATGCAAGGTCAAAAACACCAACCAAGGAAATGAATAAAACAGAAGTTGCTGCATTCACAACACACAAACCATCACAACAGTGCTACTTTAGGCCTGCAGGGGGCGCTAACTGGAGCTTGACGAAAGAATCAAGTATTCTATTTAATAATTTCACTACCTGAAAAGCCTAAGAGGAGAACTTGAGTTAAGTCCAAAGTCATCAGTCTGTGACCATTTCAGGAAGCCTAAGAGGAGGTTAGCTTGGGGTGCAAAGAGCTAAACCCTGCAAGAAAACTACCTCCATACCGTATTCCACACTGTCAGTGGCTGTTTTCATCCCTACCTGGGATCGATCAAAACTTCATTTGGGTGCCCCAAATGTTTTAGGTAAATATTTTCACCATAAAAAACATTTCAACAAAACTCACTTCCAAGAGCGCCTCCTACAGCCCTGGAGCACTTCCCTTGCTATGATTTTCCAGTTGCATTTGTTGTCTATGTTTGTGTGTTTCTAACTTTACATTGTTTATGTATTTTTTGCAGCTCTTTTCAGCTAATTCTTTCATTCCTAGCATGTTTTTGTTGTACATTTAGATTTCTGGATGTGACTTTGAATCTGCCTCACTTCTAAAATGTGTAGCCTCCTCTAATGGGATTCTCTGGATTGTAGCAGCATGTTTGCCATTGTCAGATTCTGTTCATTAAGTATCCATCCAAGAGAAAGCATTCAGTCCATGTCTATATATTCTCTTTACCCCTTTTCTCTTCACTAACAAAAACTAAGGCTCTGCTCAGCTGCGCACAACGGAGCCGAGGGCGCAGCAGGGCTCTCAGTGCAGCCATCACTCTCAGTTCCTCTCAATGACTTGAGAATCACAAAAGAGGCCAGAAGACGAGTCCAGATGTCACTTGATTGGCTGACTCCAGGGGAAGCAGTGCGCAATTATTAAACCTTCCTGTGAAGTGAGCTGTAGCGCTTCCACTGCATGACACCAGTATGGCAGCAGAAGCCAGAGAAACACAACACATCCGGGAAGAAGTGTGCGTTTGTGGAGCTACATGTGTGTGTGTGTGTGTGTGTACGAACTGGTTACTCATATGACCAACCCCCTGATAGTCAACCCAGTCCTGTGCTGCCCTCACCCATCACCCTCTGCTTCCAGACAAACTCTATGTAGGTCACTCCCTGTGTTCACACAGCCGCTCAAATAAGAGGATTACACTGCTGGCCCCAAGATGGCCATCTTTGAAGATCAATATCTGCAGAATATTTACAGTTATCATATTTCCCTCCAGTTTTCGCTCCATTATTGCAGCTCCTGATGCTGCTGTCTGTGGAAAGTTGATGCAATCCGCTCTGTCTCCAAATCCACCACAAATAATAAGACTTGACTTTGTGCTGATTCATGCTTACCTCCACACTTAACTTGACACTGCTGTCTAAGTTACCAGCGTTTAACACAAAGACATCAATTGTTGCATCGCTGCATTTTCCCAGCATCACCAGCTATGACCTCATTCTCCACCCGCTGATGTTCCAGCTGGTGGGATATCTGTTCTTTGCCAAACAGCGTGGAGTGGTACAATTACATGCAGCTCATCACAGCGCCTTTAGCACTGAACGTGCAGCAATCTTAATAATGAGCACCTCATGACATAATCTGACGTGCCACATGGCAGTCGCGTCTGCTTTTTCTCAGTTTTTCTCCCTTCCCAGCATCCTGCTCCTGTTCATTAGTCTAAAAGGAGATAGGAGGGAAGGGGAAGGGCAAAGTGATGCAACAGCTCTTAACTGCAAAGTTTAAAAGAGAGAGAAATGATGTTGGATGAAGAAAACGGGATGTGAGAAGAGAGAGGGAGGACGAGATAAGACAAGAAACACTTCTTGCATTTTCATAGCCAGTTTGCCTCTCTCTTTGTTCACCCTGTCATATTTTAAATACTGCCAAGAAATGCAAACACATGCAGAGCTATACTCTGGTATCAAGCTGGAGTTGCTCCAGCAGAAATCAGTGAGACTTCAAGATGAGCTGGTACGCTAACATGATGATGACCTAAGATAAACTCACTGCAGATGATTTTTTTTAAAAAAGCTGGTTATCACAAATGCACACGAGAGGCTATGATTGTCCATTCCTCCTTTTTTGTTTAAATAAACAGAAAATAATTTACCTTTTCTTTATAAGATGTACTACATGGTCTTTAGTAAACATAATGCCATACAGTTGTGAAAATATTCATCACAATGTCCAGGAGCTTGGAGTGACATCTTCAATTTTTACATTTTGTCAACCAAAAAATTTCAAAACCTAAAGACTTTATCAACCAAACGACAGAAAGCAGCACATTCTTACATTTCAGAAGCTAGAACCAGACACTTTTTGCTTGAAAGAGTACAGAAACAATCCATGGATAATGAAACAGTTGGAACTAAATAATCTTATGATGTTCTTATCAGTGAA
This sequence comes from Notolabrus celidotus, assembly GCF_009762535.1. NCBI lineage: Eukaryota > Metazoa > Chordata > Actinopteri > Labriformes > Labridae > Notolabrus > Notolabrus celidotus. Next base: position 14,208,076 of record NC_048287.1, on the reverse strand, counting down.
TCATTGCAGCACACAAGCTCATATTTGTGGTCTCTGTGGATTTTTATTGGGTCTTCTTTTCAGATTCACAATGTCTCTCCTTATTTAGGTGTTCTGTGTTAAACTGAACATCATGGATGAATATTATTTATCTGCAACTAAGAATAGTGTTGTTGGGTAAAATCTGGTGACTGCACTAGCTCTACAAAAACAGCAATACACTTGCCCTATCTTGCCTTGTAAAGATTCTTACATTCGAGTAACAGTACATTTTAATATAAAGGTCCTTCCGGCCTGTATGTAGCTGTGTATTTTCCTGACAGAGATGCAACTAGCTCATGATTATGTGTTAACTGCAGGGAGGAGCAGCCTGCTGCAGGGAGGGCTGATTGTAGGTGTGTAGATGACAGCCCTCTGATACATGTATTGTTCATAGCCGGGAGGTTTGAGTCACTCAAGAAAAGATTTATGTGTATGTGAGCATATGTGCGTGTGTGCGTCTTTATCTCTCTCCTGCTCAGCCTCCGCCTTCCTTGTTTTCTGTAACATCTCTCCCATATTAATAATGAAAAAGTAGAAGCCTCTGAGTGCTGGATTAGGTCTCTGAATGACTCACTGACAACTCTTATGTGTTCCAACATTTGAACAACTTGAAATCCATGTTTCCCTCCGCCCAGCTGACACTGACAGGAAGACGTATGTAAATGTACGCTTAGCAGTCCAACTTTGTGCTTTTCTTTTCCTACTTAAGCAGAACAATAAAGGTCATCCTGGATCTTGACTCAGAAGACTTACTGGATATCTCTGCTGAGGGACTTTAGATTTACTCTAATGCACTAAAACGACTCAGTCAGATTCCCTTCCTGCTTTTGTTCCTCCTGTTACATTCAACAAATCTGATTTTGGTTTTATAATAAGATTTAAATGATGAAAGAAAGACCCTCAGAACCTGCTTTGGATGCAACAAGATCCATACTATCCCTCTCTGATACCTTGTGGCCTGTGTCAACTGCCTAAGAAGAATCCCAAGGGATGTTGCGTATGTACATGGGCTTCCCCAATCACGTGCGGCGAGGCTAAACAGCTTATGAACCTTGCCAAGTGACCCCGTGCTCCTCTCAGCAAGGAGGACCAAAGATTCATTGAGAGTTGCACAGTCTGTTGTGATCTATAAGTGGTTTTACGTTTCGATTAAGTGCTCACACAAAGTGGTTTTGACATCATGTCAGTGCATTATTATTACACGGTGCACTTACATCTCATTGGAGGAGGCAAATCATAAAAATCAATAGGAGTGTCTGGCTGCCAAGTCCCTTCTCCGTTTTCATTAAGCATCGTCTCATGCAAATTAAGCTTTGTTTAGCCTGTATGTGATCTGAAAGTTTATCTGGACAAGAAAGTCGGTGAAATAGACTACCTGGAGCAGATTTCCGTGTGACTTGATGTTACAGTTAGATGCGCGTTTTCTGTGTTTTTTTTTTTTAAAGCCCAACACCCTTTACTGCTTGTCTTTCAGTCTATCATTCTGGGACTGTGGTGTGTTCAAACCCCCTCATCATGTCAGAACTATTACCTGCAGCTCTTAAATCAAGTCTCCCAAGTCATGTATCGACGCCACAACCACATCCGTGCGCTTCGACCGTGCGCCAGATCCGTGCCAAATGCTCGCTTGACCAGACAACTCCACATTCACACCGATCTCACCACACGTGCGGCCATTTTTTGTTACCCATCCGAGCCATTGTGGCGTGCGCACACTTACGTTTACAACCCATCCGCTGTGTTCTTCCACATGATTTTCAAGGAAAGAGAAAAAGACGCATCTAGCTGCACAACGGACATCCAACGCGAACTGATATTGAAATAAATCCTGTTCTCACAGCACAGCGGGCTTTACTGGGGGGTAAACCTCCCCTTCTGTCAAACTCTACTGCGCCTCAAACACGGGAAAGTGTCTTTGTCTGCCATTTGTATACCGAAGGATGAATGAATTCAAAATGTTCTCATCACATATCAGACCACGAGCTGCGACTTACCTGTGAGTTGTGCGTGCGAGTTCGCGTTGGTCTACCGACCGTCCCGGTTGGACATTCAAGCCCCCCTCAGCTGTCTGTCCTGGTCCCGCAGCAGACTACCAGAGAACACGACGCCAATCAAATTGACAAGCCCCGCCTCATCTACTGACGTTGTAAAATGTCTACCAATAGCCGTCGAGGTACATCCCTTTCTGAGTGAGTACATTATAGCATGTAGTATTTTCTTTCTATCATGTCAATCACGTCCATTCACACAAATACAACTTAGCATAAGAAACGTGCCACAGTGATATTTAACCAGGCTACAGCAGACAACTGAAGGATCAACTTGGTCAATATTTTCCGAAAATATCATAATGTCCAGCTTTATAATACTATTGGCATATTTAAAGGAGTCTGTAACAATGTTTAGTAGTTTTCACCGCTACTCAAATCCACGTGTGCTGAAACCCACGGAGTTTTGGCCTCAATAAATGGCCTACAAAAGCCTCTCGTTGTAGCCTTGACGTCTAGATAAATTCATGTTGAAACCGGTTGAAACCCATGTTGATGCTGACAATTTAAATGCTACGCTAATAGGACAGCTAGCAAACGTGCCGGTGTTTCGTATACAGGAGTGACCATGGTAATTGGCGTCTATCAGCTGAATGCGTCAGTGGTTGAAGTTCCAACAGCTCGCATAATGAACACTCCACGGTGAATGTCTTTGGTTTGTAATCAATAACATATTTTAAAAGTACATTTTGACGTGACAAAAAAAAAAAAAAGACTACAATGCTCTGGTGAGGACTGAAAGACACCAGTTAACAGGGTCACTCATTGAACCGAAACACCAGTTTGCAGCTCTAAAGTGAATATTTCTCATTGTCAGAGTCATTTGGATAGCTTAACAGTTATGGGGCTATTTTGTTTCCACTGCAGACTGTAACAGCTTGATTTGTGCTCAGTTGGTTGATTCATTGCCCGGTTGCGGCAGACTAACCACTTGTTTAATTGCAGGTAATGTCCCTGGAAATGCAATTTCTCCCTTCATTTACCGTCACAGGTACTTATCCTCATTGCCGCAAGAGGGCGCCATTAGCTACCTAATTGGTAGCTTCGCTTTGAGTGATGTTTTTATGATCATAGCCCATGAGGTTTAAGTAGACCATTTATGCTCGTCAGACCCAGTTTAAATGCACTTTTCATGCACTTGCCTTATCATCCAGAACCACTGAGCTACATTAGCTTCACTACAGTCATTGATTTCTGCTGGGAGGCAAGGTGTGGCGCAGCAAGTCCTGACATGATCTATCTTGAGGGAAAAAAATCAAGCAAACAGTGTCTGAGATGAGTCAGGGCTAGATGCTAACGATTTTCATGTCAGGGGAACATTCAGAATCAGTGTTCACAGTAATCAGACAACAGGATATAATTAATCTATGAATAACAAATCACATTGGATATAAAATATGATGACAGCTACTGGTCTTGCTCAAATTTTCCACCTATTCCTCATTTGAGATTCACAGTTATAAGACAAACTTTGTATGTTTAAAAATTCATACAATGACTCACTTTTGTTAAAAGAAAACCACTTAAATCTTGCAATATATATATATATATATATATATATATATATATATATATATATATATATATATATATATATGATACATTTATTCTACCATACAGAAGCAAAGAAATGTATTTTTTCAAACAATTATCTTTAATAGCACAATAATGCAATACAATCAACGCTCCCTCCTCCACTTTACTTTAATGTGCCACAGATGAGAACTCTGAATAAACTATTTACAATTTTATGGCACATACTAGAAGCAGTTGTGACTGTAGCAGATGGGTGAAGGAGGAGGGGTTGACTTTGCGTGGCGACTGAGAGGTAAACGGGACGGTGACAGGGTTGTCATTTTGAGACGGGAAGGTGTTGAGTGACAGGTGTGTAGAGGTCAGAATGTCAGCCGTGAGGTTGTGTGAACACTGATGGCAGCATCACCACATTGACGGGTCATATCTGAGGAGAAGGGAGTAAAAGTAAAGATAAGCCAACTGAGAGAGTTGTAACAACATGAAAGTCTTACATTCAGTTTTTCAACACTCGTACCTAGACTGTGGAAGCGCGTCTGTGCTTTCCTTCAACAACAGCTCTGAGACCAGTGTGTCCAGAATCTCAGGATTGGACCTCTTTCCATACCTGAAACACACACAGAGACACAGACTATCAAACATGCAAACAGGGAGATGATTTGTGAGTTTGTGGGGAGGGTTAAGGGGTGCAGCACCAACTTGAACCTTTTGGTTGATGATGAAAAGAGAAAAACCTTTGCAGAAGTAAAAAACTGAACCTAGTACTCTGCATGTCCTCATGTCATAAGTCCAATTATAAGCTCAGTGAAGGCTGAAAACAGTCATACTGAGACTCAGCAGTGGCAGACAGGAGTTGCATCACAGGTGGTAATATTTCTTGTTCTGTCCCTCAGATGATAAGCCGTGATCGTGCACTTGTCTCTATGGGTGTCTGGTCGCCTGCAGAGATATCCCTGTCCCTAACATACAGAAGAAAGCTAAGAAACTGTGAGTGATTTGACACGGCGTGCTGGCGCTGGCAGTTATTTCTCCTCAGTGTCATTTTTAACAAGGGGTTAATGGACAGCAGGTGTTCCCTGCTTTTTAACAAGAAGTCAGAAGCTGCAGACTGAACCGCTGTTGCAGCTTCAACAGGCTAAATTCAAGGTTGACTTATTATTTAGTTTGTTTGATGTGGAAATGCTCCAATTTCAGATTACTATAACAAGAATATGACAGGACACATTCATACTAAGACTATTGTTAAGTGTATAATGGTAGAGATATTAGGGTAAATACATATTTCACATTAAATACAGAGGTATATATATTTGTATTTGTGCAATCTGCATTGGTCCTACCAAGATAAAAGGCAACCCTCCTCAAACTAAAATCCTGTATTCCTACGGTACAGTCTTGTTGCTGGTAAATTATTTAGTACTACATAGACAATGGCATAAACTGTAAAAAAAAATACATGCATCAAGCACCATTTAACAATATATTTTACCTTTAACTTTAGGCTTTTGGTCTGCCTTCAGATAAAAGGAACGGCAGCCCTCACAATCCTTGCAGAATTAACAAACTTTGCACAAATGAACATAAAATAATAACTCAAATATTATAGAGCATGATGTGGCCAGTGAAAAATGAAATCAATGCAGTAATCAAATTAAGAATGATCTCAAAGTACTCCATTATATTAATTTAAATTTGAAATGAGATTTGCTGTTGCTCCGTTTTCAATATTTGAGTTCTATCCAAACAGAGAAGTGTGATTAGTCCGCCTACCTCTGTCTTGTGATGAGGTTGATGTAATGTCTCAGGGCTGAGTAGTACTTGGCCAGTTCGTCCGCCGGAGCGTCCTCCCCGGGGTTCTCCGGCTTCACCGGGTATCCCTCCGTCAGGGCTCCCAGGCAGAGCAGCGCCCACAGCAGGAAGCCCAGAGTACCGAGCCAGCTCACTAAGTTAGGATGCATCTGAGGGAGAGAAAACAAAACTGTTGGTCCAGTACATAAAGCAGTGTTTAAGCCTTCCTATGCTTTTAATAAATGAACTATTACAACTGATTGTGCAAAGACTTATCACTGTTCAGCCTCAAAGTCGTTACTTAGGGAGTATTAATACATGCATAGTTAAAAAAAATACATCAACCAGCACTTTTAGAAGTAGATAATTTATAGAGATCCCCAAAAGTAGTCTGGAGATAGTTAGAATAAGTTAAAACCTGCATGTCAAAGGTTTTTGTAAATCTATTATCATGTTACTTACATTTCTCAGAGAATCAATGGCAAATTTCCACGCAGTCCTGTGGCGTCTCTTCTGCTCTTCTGGGTTCTTGGTGCGCAGCGGGTTTTATATCTGTGTGCGCCAAAGCGCTGCAGGAAAAAAAAAAAAAAAAACGCGTCAGAGCTGTGCCCCGGTTACCGCAAGTCTCTGCCTTTCTTTGTGTGAACGTCACCAATGATGCTGTCATTAGTTTGGCGCACAACACCTTATCCCCGTTATTTAAATACGTAAAACAAACAATGCAAAGTAAAAATAGAGTGAGCTAATAAGACTTGTTTCCAATGAGACCAAGAGGGATTAGAGATCAAGTCGTATTTAAAGCTCAGTCAGTTATATTTTGGAATACTAGGCAAAATAAGGCATCATGGATGTTTTGCAAAAATAGCATTGTGGAAAATTTGAAAGTACTTTCCTAAGGAATAGAACTGGTGTTACATTAAAAACATCACATTTTACATCCCAGATGCAGGTGTTGTCTTTAAACAGGTGCACACATATATTTGTCACATATAGCCTGCCCTTCTAATAACTGTTGCATTCAAACACACCCTGTCAAACAGACACAGACTGAGTGTGATGTTTGGTATTTCTGAGGCTTCTCTGTAAGGAAGAAGGTGATAAATTATTCCACAATCAAGTAGTGATTCTTCTGCATCAATGAGATCAGTAATCCCATCTGAAGTCACAAAAGAATGGCAGTGATGTGACACCGTGGGTGAACTTCAAAAACATCTCTCACATGCAGCCTCCTTACCAAAAGATGCTCGTGTGACGATGATCAGCGCTAAAAAGATCTCGAACACATAGACGAGACGTTTTTTTTGAGAAGCTGTTTGACTGAATTAGTCCACTAATTTCATTTCTGAGTTCACTCAATCACATGAAGAGATACTGGGATATTCAGTGGGAACAAAAAGATTTAAATGTGCATATAGAGACGCATCGCTCAAAGCAAAGCCTGATCTCCAAGAAACCCACTTAATAAGAAAACCCAAATAGCACTTCAGATGAATCTGTATCCCCGAGTGCTTCATTTACCTCCCATTCATAACTCTTTTGTATACCAGCTCGTCGCCATATAATCTATCAAAATCAGCATTCTTCAACTGAGCTGCTTTTTAAGTTGCAGAGAGGATGTGTGAAGAGCTTTTTGTATGACACAGGATGCTGAGAGGAAGGCGAGGAATGAGGCACAAGTGAGAGAGAGAGTGAGGAGCACAAAGTCATGACCGAATCGTGGTGATGGCAGGCAGGAATTAGTACTTCTAGTCCTCTTCAGGGTACACACACACACTTGGTGACTCACTTTGGAGGTATAACACCTTTTTTAAGCAAACAACCTAAGCCTATGTGAATATGTGAAGAACCTGGCATCTGAGTGAAGAAGATGTTTAAAGCATATTGACAAATGTGTGAGGTCAGTTAGTGTTTGCATAAACGCATGATTGTGTAAAGTAAATTGAATATGATCATTTAACATAGATGCATCAGCTCCAGAGTCTTTTGCACAGCTGACATTTGATGAAATGTTTCCCCTCTAAATACACGACTCATTGATCCTTGAAGCAGACAGGCTAAAGTAGGAGAGGACATGTCACTCTTATCACTGAGAGACAAACATCACTTGGCGTCTTCAGTCAGCTTTGGGAAACTGTGCATGCTCAGGCATAGCCATGCATTACTTTTAACACTGATAATTAGCATTGAATGACATGCAGATGTAGAGCAGGTATGCTATGTTGTCTAACAGGTTCACCAGTTCATCATGCTGACATTTGCAAATCACTAAACAGCTGAGGCTTGATTGAATAAAGGAAATATTTGACCAGCTGAGGACATTAGCTAAAGGTGATCACCACACGTATACCAACACAGAGCAGAGCGGAAATGATATCAATCCAAGTCATAACCACATGTTAAAACCATAGACTGTATAATTAATGGCCATAGTATCCGTGACGTCACCCATCTGTTCTGAAGCGCTGTTTTGAAGGCAACCGTCAGCGGGAGCCATATTGGAAATTCTGAGCGCAACCTTACTTCTGTCGAGCTAGTGTGAGGTAAAGGGGCGGGCTTTGAGCTTCCTCGCCAACAGCTAAAGTTTTCCCACCTGTAAGTCAAGTCAGTCATGTCCTTAAATGGGCAAAACTCGTAATCTTAATATATTCTGTACTGTCGCATTATTAAAAGAAATCCCCCCCCCCCCACGTACAGTGTGCCGATAGAAAAATTTTCTATTCTGACAGAAGCCGTTTTTTGAACCAGGCTATAAACATGTTTATTTCTGCTGCAAAGATTGGCTTTCTGAATTGGTGTGTATGTGGTTTCCCGTGTTTCTGCAGCCAGCCTCAAGCGGACGCTCAATGAACTCCTGCTTTTAACGCTTTCGCATGGGCTTCATATTTTGAGACCGGAGGTCGCCACTTGGTTGCAACCATAGCAGTTTTTAGCACTTCCACATTGACCGGAGGTTGTCGCTTGGTTGCAACATGCTGCTCGTAGCTTTGTTTGTGTTTTAATGTAGCACATTTTCTTTTGTTGGTGCTTGAAACTCCAACAAATTACTTCATCTATTTCAAAAGATCATGAGTTAGTTAGGCGAGGTAATGGTCTATAAAGAAGTGCAACCGAACTCCTGCACACTGTTTAACTCTTAAAAATCACATTTATTGGAAACATTTGGGTTTCAAAACATTGCCAATAAATGTACTTTTGACAGCTTGTTAGAATTATGATTGTTTTGAGCCAGATAAAAAATTACCCTACTTCTTAGCTGATTTATTACTTTAGTATATATGTTACTGTTGAGTTTCAGGCCTCACTTGATAGCATATAAATGGCTCCATTGACAGGCTTTATACCTGGCAACCCGTGATTGACAAGTCACCACAAAGATTACCAGACAAGCAGGATAAAGAGGTCGCAATGTGTATTCACCTCCATGTCAGAGGTCACTTCTGGCTCCCAAAAATAACAAAACAAACACAACTTGTGCCAACCACATCTGAAGGTGTTTTCTCACACTTTACAAGAAAACACGTCTAGACCAAACTACCACCAAAAGTGGTAGACAGACCTACTGTACCACCCAAGAAGCTACACTGCTATCATGGCATAAGGGTTTGAAAAGTATATCAAACAAATCTGTACATCCAACATGTCTGCTGTCAACAGGTGTGAAACTTGGCTCCCTGGTATCTGTTGAATGTTGCATTACTGCTGCTGTAGTGATTTATGATCACAGTGAACCCAAATATTTCCAGTTAAATAGTGTGCTATTGACTCAAACAGCCCCACCAAAGTGACACTAATCTCTCTTGTACTCGTACAGCTCTGTAACAGAATGTTGACAATATATTGGATGAATGCCAAAGCAAATATGCCTGTCATACAGGATTACAGAGCACACACAGATGAATCCATGTCTTCGGGGAGCGCGTTTTATCTTTTTAAACATGTATCCGGGCCACCAGGAGACCAGTAGCTTTAAAACACCCAGAGCGAGAAGCTTAGTACAACTTTAGCAAAACGAATCGGAAACACGGAAACACAATTCTGCATGAACACGCTTCATGAGATATTTAGAGTTTTAAAAGAAGTAATGTTTGATTACTGAACATGGTGACATGAGCCAGCTGGTGGTTGGGGATGCTTTGTTTTGTTGTGGGTTTCACGGTAAAAGAAAAAGGAGAGTGAAAGGTGTTATACACATTTTGGCTTCACTTTTGTTATTTTTTTGTATGTTTTGGTCCATTCTTTTTTTGGCTAATGTTACAAGCTGTTGGGGTTTTTAGAGGATAGTCGTTGAGGATGGAATAACGTTGTCGTATGTTCTGAACAATCATTGCAGATTACCCTATTTACGCCTCATCTTGTGCTGAACAAAAGTCCTTGAAGCAGCACTTTATGAAATATAATCATTGTCAGTACATGCAGTGCAGACACATAAATGTGGGAACTATAGAAAGTGTGAAATTTTAAAATAAGGTCCTCCTATCTGAAAATGCCAAATGAGGTACAGTACATCGATGCTTAGACCCATTATATTATGTGCAAGTCTGAGATGCCAACATAGTGCTCACTCATGCAATAAAAGAGTATTAATCTACAGCTTGAAATAGTGCCGACCATATAAAAAGATGGATGTAATGCAGTTCCCAAACAGTGAGGACAAAAAATTTGAAAATAAGATTCAGATCAAATGGAACAGAAATTCATTTTTCTCAAATATGGTTTCTGTCGTTAATGTTTGTTCTTATCATGCTGATTTATATCAATTAGTGTTCATTTTTTTATGAGAAGTTAAGTTAGAATTAGTGTTTGGATGCTATGAAATAAGCCAGGATTGATAGTGCTGTTAACAAACCTGGCTCTTCTGTCAGTTGCTCCTCTAGCAAATCCTTATTGCTCAGACTCTGGCTCCAATTATCTCACCAGTGCAAGGTATCAGCTCCTTTGTGTGTATTGGTGAGACTAGGAGGGTTAGCATCACCTCTGTACAACAAGGGTAGGTGGAGACATGGCTCCCACCTCTATGTAGAGTCCATGTCTTACTCAAATACACAAAAAATGTAATCAACATAAAACCAAAGCTCAGATATGTTTTCCTGAAGACTTCCTCTTATATGCAGCTTTATCTTCTTACATTCAATCCTCACCTAACACTACAGATACAGTGGATTGGTTTTGCATATCGTCAGCCTAAGCATGATTAGTGAAAAATTCATAATGTAACATAACAACGGAAATCTGCTGGATTTCTTTGTGGCATAATGAAGGAAGAGGGCACCGTTCCTCCAGCTGGAGGGAAAGAAAAATGCAAAATGACAGGCTTAATGGAGTATTAACAAGACATCAATTCAGATCAACATCAGCAGTAATAATATCAATGCTATTATGAAGATGGCTACCAATCATTTACAAGAGAATTGTTTCCTTAATGAGTCTTAGAAAACATACCCACAATTAATGTAACATTGATGCATTGCGACTGTGGATGTACCTTATTGTTAATGGTGTGTAGGAGAATTTCTTGGAGCTCAATTTGTCGTTATCAGAAAATCACGTCTGTAGATCCCGAGTCCTGTACAGAGCGAGCTGTTTAAATGCAAATTAGTTTTTCCCTCCTCTCATCAGCCTCCTTTGGACAATAAGTTTCTCTCCCAAGATATGTTGAGATGAAAAGGCCTGTAATTTTCTGTCGCTGTGAATCACACTTTTCAATTTTGCAGTATGTGCAACTGCAGAAGGAAATTCTGACAGCCGACGGGGTGCATCCTCTCTATCAGGCCGTTGCATGCAAACAGACTGGGAGGACATGTGGAAAAGAGCCGTATATCATAGCACTTTGGTGCTTTCATGGCTATTGCACATCTTTTACACACAAGTCTGACACGAAAATTAGTGCCTCTGTCTCAACTATTGTTCTACGGTGACAATATGTTACTCCTGGTAAGCAAGCACTACTATTAGAGAAGCATCAGCAGCCTCTCTTTGTTTACGTGGGCTGCAGCATGAAACTGCAGGTGATATGAGTAAAAAGGTTCTTGAGGTAGACACAGATTAGATATTTAAGGGATGTTTGCTGTAGAAGTCCAAACTTCATGAAAAACCAAATTTGATCAGAATCAAATCAGAACAAATCCATCTTTTAGGTTGCAGAACTGATTTGATGTAATTTACAGTGCTCTAACAATAATTTAATTGTTTTTACTCAATTCGTCTTAGTATCATTTTTGTTATCCATTTCTCTGAGCAGTGAGCTATCAACCCCTCAAAAGCGTTTCACAAAATTATTTCTCCTTCCTTTTCCTTTGACATAACTTGACAGCTATCAACAGCAATTATTCAGCCAAATAAAATCCCACAGAGCACAAGCTCTTCACCACTTTTATTCCAGAGTAAGTACAATACTGACAACTGCTCAATGCAGAAATGATGTCCTTTGTCATTCTCCCGTTTGTTCTTCTATCACTCTAATTAAACCCCCACTGCTTTAAGAGTCGCCCTATCTCGTCGCAATGTTTTAATTTAGATGTCGTTACCTCTTTTTTCAATGCACCTTGTCTTCACACACTCACAGATTACACAATGTGAGCCTGTGTGCGTATGTGTATATGTGTGTCTACAAATGCGTCTTCGCCACATCTGCTCCGGGATGAAAGCAGCACAAACGTCTTGTCAAGAGAAATGCCTCTCAGGTCATTTGATTGACAGACGGACAGAATGTCAAGCTGAGACAGGTGGGTTTGGCTCAGGTGTGCAGGTTAGTGGCCTGAGCCTTGGTATTGTGAAAGCTGATGAAAGTTGTAACCACGTCAAAGGGACACTTAACTTAAATCATTTAACTGTTGTGACCTGTGTGAGTCTGGACATATCATCTCATTGTCAGGTTTCCAATTTGTTGAATCTCAAAGACTGTAAATGAGTGTTGTCTAACAGTATTTTTATAAGTGCTTTCTTTACCCCTATAGCTGCAATTCCTTGCAGCAACGTGCATTGTTTTTGCATGTCTTTTGAAATTATCCTAATAAGTTGAATACATTTTAATATATTATCATCTAATAAAAAATAACAGGGTAATATGTAGGGTTAAATGGCAAACTTTAATTGAAATTATGTAACCCCATAAAACTGGCTCTCATGTTTATGGAGAAATCAACGTATTTAAATACAAGATGCATAGTATAAATGAAGGATGCTACAATGTCTTAACTACGTCACTGTTGTGGTCTGACATTTTAATGTCTGCTGAATATGGAGAGCACCTCCTCAGCCCCTCAGCGTATTGAGCCTCTTCAGTAAATGTGATAACAACTGGTACAGCCAGGTTAAATGTACTAGCCTGTAGATGCATGCTTCATGGAAGAGTTGCCTGATAATGGATGGTAAATGTATGATTTAAGCTGTTCAGCTAATGCATTAGAAAGTGGCAGAAAGCGTTCAAAACACTTTTTTTCCACATTGCTGTCAATCAGCCATTAACTGTGTCTGAATAGTTATTCTGCAAATTAAAGGCATTTCTGAGGTAACTGTAGCGTATATGTTCGGGTAGCTGGTTGAATGTTGTGTAATGTTAAATTATTGTGGACACAAGCTGTTAGACACAAGGTCAGACTCACAAGGGGCACACAACACTCTCATGCTGAAGCAGCAAATGGATGTTTTCATAAAAAAACCTCTAATGGGCTTTAAGCTGTAGTTGCTGATTTGTGCAAATGTATTGTTGCGCAACGTTATAGCCAGGCAATATAAGGGGCTTTTTGACCAGAAGTACCAGGAACTTTTAGTTCCAGGAACCTCTCTTCAAGGAACTAAATGGTTTCTGTGGCCCATGAAGATTATGCAAATCAGGCCAGAGAAGCAATGCAATTTATCGCACTTCACCAACAGTCCAATAGAAGGCAGTGGGATGACGAAGGCCATACAACAAACTTAACACCATATAAGGTGCCAGACAAGCTGTTATCGTCATAAGCATAGACTGTATAAAATATGGACATAGTATCCGTGACGTCACCCATTTGTTCCTGAGAGCTGTTTTGAAGCAAATTGATGGCGGCAGCCATATTGGAAATGCAGAACTCAACCAGGCAGAGTGTGACGTAGTGTGAGCCTCTTAGCCAATAGCTATGTGTTCCAGACCAGGAGTCACGTCAGTCATGTCCTTATTTGGGCAAACATCTTCTGAACCGTCACATTAGAAATAAATTCACCCCTCGTACAGTGTGTGCCGATAGAGAGATTAGCTCTGTAGGGCCAAGCCGTTTTTTGAACCAGGCTGTAAACATGGTTATTAATGCTGCAAATATCATCTTTTTCCCATTCATGTCTATGTGGTTTCCAGTGTTTCTGCAGCCAGCCTCAAGCGGATTTTCGATGTATTGCAGTTTATAACACTTCCGCATGGGCTTCATATTTTGAGACCGGAGGTTGCCGCTTGGTCATAAGCGACATTACAGTTAGCTTTTTAGTATGGAGGAGATTCAACTTGTACTGTTTTTGATCAAGTTTTATTGCATTACAACTGGATTTTCTTTATCAACACTTTTAAGGAGACAAGCGGCACAAGCGCGATTAGCTAAACGGATTCAAAACACCCAAAGGTATGGCAGACCTTAACTGGTGTTTAAGTTCAAAGAGTGACTGTGTTCACAAGCGACTTTCCACCGTATACATCCCTCGCACCTTTGAAAAGTATTACCCTTGAAGCAGGGGCTTTTCAAGTGGTAGATCAACTAGCTTTGAACTAAATTTAGACCCTAGTACCAGCTATCTGAATGCAGAGAGTTCCTCAAAAGGTCACTAGTTCCTTGGGAAACTTCCTGCTGTTTAAAAGCACCTATAGTTTTTTTCTTTGAAGGATTGGTTTTGCAGAGTATTTATGTTTGATCTCATCACCAGAATTAAATATTTCAACTAATGCCACTCTCATGCCTGCAAAGGGAAAAGCTACGAAAGCTAGCGACTGATAGCTTAGTTGAGTATTAGGACTAGAAACAGCCTGGCTACTTCCAAAGTAAAACCAAAAAATCTATCCATAGCATCCCTTAAATTCTTATTGACATTTTTAATTGTGTTTGTGAATTTAAGGAGCTTTTCAGCACAAGTTACGATAGAGAGTGAGGAAGATGTCATAGAAAATACAACTGCATCAAAGTCCATGGAAAGACATGATTAGATTGAGACAATGTTTCAATTTGAGAAAAAATATTTGAACCAGGAGAGACAAGTTAAAGAAATCTGTATTACAGCAAACATCAAAACAATGTGACTTGACAGAAGGTCTTTCATTTGATTTGATTTGGTTTGGTTTGATTTCGAAGGATGTCTCATCTGAGCAGCAGCAGGAACACTGGTTGGGACCAGTTGGACCACTGGTGATGATGGTGGCTGATGACTTGATGGTACCGGATGGATGATGAATGAAGACTAATGATTCTGCAGAGACCAGGCAGAGATGGAGAGGAGGAGGGGCTCTTGTGTAACAACAACATTAAGGGACTAGAAGCAGAGAAAGAATCTAATTTAAAAAGGGAGCAGAAAAGTTATTGGCTAGCAATGAGGGTGTGCCTATTGGATGAAGAGGCAACTGATGAAGCAGCTGATTAACCAATGATAGCCTCAGGCAATGACAGCAGGAGAAAGTGAGTGAGCAAGCATGAGTGGGGAAAAGAGAATAAGGCTACTGCAAATATAGTCTTCCTGACTGATCTTTAACTACAATGCACAGACAGAACCCAATGCTTACAGCTAATGCCAGTTTGGAGCAGTGAGAGCTGTGGCTGATGATCAAATTTCTCCATTAAACTTTGGGCAGAATTTTCTGCGCTTTAAGAAATTGTGTTACCTTATGACTGTGTCAGGCTGTTCCTATTATTCAGCTTTATTGCAAAGCTATAGCTGCTAGTGGTGGCTTATTACACTATGTACAGATGAAAGGGTGTCATTGACTTCTAGATTAATGATTGACTGTGATTCCTAAAATCTCTATTTTTTTATGTGCTGGAAAAGAAAAAAGTTCTAAGGTTCTTTGGTTATAGATAATATAAACCAAGTCCCTAAAACCTGTTTTAATAGATAGCTTTAGGACCCATCTCGTTGGTTGTTCCCCAGAACTATATTGTGTCTTGAAGCAGCCTTTACATTAGGTACATGGAAATTTAAATACTACTATCTTTACTTTCACTTTGTCACACTATTCAATTACGAGTTAATGGCATTGCAACACTTCATTGAAGAGTCTGTGTGATTTGGTGCGTATTTTAATGGATTAAAAAAACTTTTTTGTTGGTCTAATATACAAGAACTGTTTTTTAAATCAACAATCAGTTTCCCTTCAGTCACAGCTTTGTGATGAAGCAAATTCTGTTTCTCACAACACCCTCCCCCTCCTCCTCCAAGTCTGTCAGTCCATGGAGGGATCAAGACACAGCCTCTCTGAAGTCACTGCTCTGTCAAGTTCTGCTGTATCACAAAGGAATCACAACTTACTCACTCTCTCACACACACACACACACACACACACACACACACACACACACACACACACACACACAGTCCAGTGCGTCAAAGTCATACATAGGAGTTTATGATGGTTCTTTCTTCTTCAATAAGGAACAGAACACGCTGTATTTTGTTAAAATAAAATCTGACCTAACTAAGAAACAAGCAGATTATTCTTATTATCAAAGGATTCTTAAAGGAAAGAGAAAGCATGGAATTGAAAATGTTGGTAAATGCTGTAAGAAATAGGTCACTTAAAAAAAATCTTTAATTGAAAAGTGATACTGTGCAGGAAAGCTGTTGCAACTGTGCACCTTGAGTGATAAAACAAATATTCAGGGCACAGTACATGATTGATATTACATCATTTATTTATCAATATTAAACCAGTTTAACATTGTTACCTACAGTGATGCATTTAGGGACAGAAGTAACTTTCTGGTCAGGTGTATAAGTGTTTGGCTAACATGGTGGCAAACAGTTGCTGATATAAGTTTCCAGCAGAGTCTCATTGTGTTTACTTGGCAGTCGTAAGTCAGATATTCAGTCTCCTGTAGCTGTCATACAGGTCTTCACCAACCCTAAGATAAATATCAGACATTTTAGTAGCTAAGTTCCCTGCTACGTTAGCGAGCTTGCTGCTTAATGTGTCGTTCCTATAGTGTTTGAGAGTTGTACAGTGAGTTGAAGAAGTGTATGTAGCATAATACACTGGCCACTGGGTCATAAAAATATAGTTATGAGAGGTGAAGTGAGCGGCACAATTATTAGCATAAAGATGCTTATATTTTCCTGCTAACAAAACCAAATGATGTACTGGAATATGCTAAGTTGCTCTAAGTAAAGCAATTGCAGTATATGATAAAATATTCTAAAAAACTCTGAACAAAACACACCCAAGACAAAAAGCATAACAAATGAATACTTTATTCACAAAGCAATACAACCAAAATCATTATCTAAAAGGTGCTTATCTAATACAAAACCAAACCAAAACAATGAGCTAGAAAATGCTAATACACTGATTAAATACAAATGTATCAGAATTGTCAGTTATAGGATGAAAAAAAAGGGTTTGTTAATGTTTAACAAAAGAAATGAAAAGAAAAAACTATTAGCAAGAAGATGCTACAATACAAGCTCTGTCACAGAAACAAAACAACTAAGACTATTGGCTAAAATGTGCTCAAATATGTTCAAACAAACAAAAACAAGTTGGAAGATGCTAATATGTCAAGTGAACAAAATAACACAGCTAAAATTGTTAGCATAAAGATTCTAAATTGCTCCTTAGGGTAGTATTGTGATAACTTAAAATGCAAACAAAAAGCAGAAAACAGACAGCATGTACCAAGACACAATTAATTTAAAACTTGTCCAACCCAATGATAATAATTAGAGGACAACACTTTGTCAATAATGCACCTAAAATATGCTCTTGCTCTGAATTTGAGGCTGTATTTTTTCTATTAGCTCGGACTGGTTAACATTTTTCTGTGATATGACAGTACCTGTCAATCCTTTGCAATGAGTCTTTCTTACTTCCATATAGAAATTCGAGAAGTGTGTTTTTCCGTTCCAGTTGAGTCTTTATGAGCTTGCCTTAACTGTCACTGGGGTAATTGTTTCCCTGTGCAGTAATTGCCAATTTAACCTCCCATGTTTGTACCTTTATTTGTAGTGACTGATCCATCAGTCAAGCTGGGTGTGGTTTCTATGGGGATAAGAAAGGTGTAGTTGTTATTCCCTTTAAACAATGTCCAAAGTCATTTCCCTTGTTGCATCCTAAATGGGGTTGCTGTGGAGAGGCTATTAGCTTAAATTGTAATTGTGTCGCACTAATGCGTCAGACCTTTGCTTCTGAGATTAATTGGGTTTTTCTGAGAGAGAACAAATGTCCCGGAGTAAGCATTGGAGACAGGTTAAGCATTTTTTTTTAAAGGATGCCTTGTTCTAGCAGTAAACAAAGCTTTTCTGAGAAGTAAAGGGGAAACCTGATTGGTTAAAGTAGTCTATGCAGCTGTGAATGTGTGCGTTTTTGTGATACCATGGTCATCGAAGATACACACGTAATCTGAAGTGTTAGCTTTCAGATGGGATCCCTTCCACTCCCATCCTCCTGAGGGGACCCAGGTGCACCCATGCCATCCTTCTGACGTAGCCCCACGTCTTTTGACTCATGACCACCTGTTCAGCTCACTTACACACATACAAACACACCAAGTTCCCTCGGGTGATGCTTACATTACAGCACAGGTGACTTGAGATGCACTGGCCAGCACCAGTGCAGACGCTGATCCAGTTTGACGTACCATTCTCACAGTGTGGAGTGGGTGTGAATCCTTGTTTAGATTCCTGTTAATTTTGTTTCATAGTTAAAGACATTTGTAAGTGTGCCTGCCAATGGAGGAGAGAAAACAACCTGCTTCAATCTCCATTCAGTGCGTGGATTAAATCAGCTCTCATCACTGCTGATCTGCCGTGAGAAATGGGATTAATCAGTCGTAGACAGTACATCAATCCGAAAATTAAAAGCGTTGCTCATCGTTGAGCATGTAGCTTTATGGTTCTGCTGTTATTTTGGTGACGCGTTGAGTGGGTGGTTTCTCTTACTAAGAAAAAAATCAATCATTTGGATCTCAAATGCGTAAACTGACCATTTTATGGAACATAAATCAAGAGTGAAAAATGAGCCAGTGCTAGAAAAACGAATTAATCAAAGTAGGAATGGGCTGTATTGGGTATTAGTTATGACTCAGACAAGTCATAGAGATTTGTGGTCTTTGGTGTAACCTTTAAATTCAACATACTAACCCTTACAATAAAAAAGACTTCCTGAAATTGTCTGATGGCAGTTGTTGAAATGATAAACACATGTCTTTGTTAGTTTGTATTTAAATGTAGACAGGTCCTTTTAAATTTTGATGTATTCAGATTTTGTCTAAAAAGTAGAAAAAAAACCTCTGTCAGTTTGAAAATATGAATTGTTATAGTAATGCATCTTTTGGCTCCCCACACTCAAACCTCAATTTGTATCAATGCATTGTCAGATGACTGTTTAGTTCTGAGGTGGGATTTAATCACTACTGTCGCTGACAGCTGAATATCCCACAACGTCACGACTCAGACAAAGACAGACTCTTCACTGAAAAAGAAAAAAGTTTCACTGTGAAAGAACACTGGACAAGACAAAGTGTTACTGATCACATATGTGGGATTTATTCAATATCATACATTTGAATTATTGTATATGTAATAGATGGTTTGATGCATATAACAGAATGATGCATTTCAGTCATTTGCTTGTCTCTTACAGTGAAGAGCGTGTGATGTTTTAGGAGACGTTTCTTTGATCCTTGATCCTGAGAGTCTCTGACGGCAGCCATCTTCTCTGACTTGATCTGAAAAAAGATGTAGCAGAGATTATGAAAATGAAATGGGATGCATTCAAGCAGTGGGTGCTGTGTATCTCACATGGATGGACTTAATAACTGTACCAGAATCTGTCTCACTGTTTGGAAACCAAAACTGAAATTTTTTAAATGCACCTACTTAACTACCATCAGTCCTGAACATAACTCCTACTTTAGTGCTATGGGTCGCATAAGGTTAATGCTAAATCATTAAATAATCAGTCAACAGAATATTAAATCATACATAATTTACTACACAAGAATGGATTGTAAAATGAATGTTGCACATCCTGTCATAAATTAAATTGCCATGGTTTTCAGACAAAGTAAAAGAAACACTTTCTGATTGGTTTTATATAACCCAAACTTAAATCATATGCAGGGCATTTCTCAGAGTTTACTTGAATCTCTACACTTCCTTCATGTACCTAAGCTTTCTGGTTGAAATTAAAGTAACATTGACATTTTTCATAATGATGACAAAGTGAGGCTGGTAAAAGTAATGAACTACAATAAATCATGCTTCAATATGAAATGTGTCATCTTGTTTAGTCCAAACAGCCCTTTAAAATGTACGGTAAGCTGAAGGATGTTTTTTAGAATACACTTTTCAGACTAAGACAACCCAATCTGCAGACTAGATTCAGTGCTGCTCTTTGCTGCCCTCACATGCCTCTTAAAGGAACTTTCTCCACCTTCAAGAGGCATGTCTGCAAACACACTTGCAGAAATCTGAAGCAGTCTAACAAAAGCTGTATGACCAAAATATTGACGCATCAAAAATGTCTTAAAAAAAAATAAAAATGAACAAAGCAATGGTTGTGTTTGTTCTTCATTGGAGCTCATTATGCACGAAACAAACAGTCAAACTAAGACTTTTTCCTTGAAGAAAAAAAGGTGAGACTGAGCAGTTCAGGTAGGCTGGACGAAGGACGCTTATCCTGCATTCATTTGGTGTCGGATTAAAGGAAAAATCTGTTCCCTATAGGAAAAAATCATGCAGATGCCTCTCATTACCAACACTAAAGAAAACAAAGCTGATAACATACAATAAACCATAGTGAATGTTTCCTGTCATCTTTTTTAGCTGGTGTGTATACATTGTATTAGATTGTGGCCATTGGTTACAATTCATGTAGAGGAACCTAGAATAGCTCTGAGTAGCTTTAAAACACATTATTTTTGTCCATAGTGTCTTTTTTCCCTACAAAGCATTACATGCACACCAAATGTTGGAAAAACAACTTCTCAACTCAGGAAATATGAGAAACTCAGGGGAATGTGAAATCCCCCCCTCTAGTGCATGGAATGTAAAAGTTATAACACTTGCACAAATATAAAAACTGATCCCAATGCTGCCAGACAAAGATTAATTCATCACATTAAGGCTTCATATGTGGTTCAGACCTGAGCTACTAGCCTCCAAAGCGATATAACCATCCAACAAAGAGCTGAAGCCTGTCAGCCCCCCCATGGCAGCATAAGGGACACCCCTGCCTGTAGGCTGACCTCGTGTCTCCCTCTCTTGTTTTGTCTCAATCTGCCAGGAAAATAATGTAAAGCAAGTTCAAATCATGTGATAAAAATGTCTGCAAATACATTGTATTAATATTGTGTGATCCTATTCTCTTATTTTTACACAGAAGACCTCTGTCTGGCAATCACTTATATTCACCAGGGTTCGATGAGCAAAGCTGGGCTTGCCACACCCACAGGTGTAGGGGCTCTGATACCCAGGGCAAGAACTGCCTATAAAAAAAGGTATATGAAAAAAACGTGTCTTTTAGAATAATCATTATTTCTATTATGCTTCATCCAGGGTCAATTGTGGTCTAAATGACTGGTGACAGCCCTCAAACACAATGTTTACTGACTTACACTTCTTGCACAAGAGGCCAGCAGCTTCACTGTGATCCTCAGGTAAGTGTTTACACCTGCAGCGTACAGGGTTTGGCCCAATCCGGGGCACATACTGAAAGGTCACACATCGACATCCACTGGCCTGGCATGGTAGAGCAAGAGGATGCTCAGAAGAAACCAATTCAAAATCGGTCTTGTGTTGCTTGTACCTGCACAGAAAAATGCATTTCTCCTAGATATGCTTAGTCATATATTTATTTGAGTGTGGTAGAGTGTAAATAGAGAAATAACGTGTGGTTGTGTAATGTCCTTGTTACCTATGTGCACAAAAGCACTGTGTTTCAGGGCCAATGAGTTTGCAGTCAATACCTCCTGGCACCCCAAAGCTCACGTACAGCCTGTTTTTCATCCGTTGAGGAATCATCTTTCTTTTGTACTCCTCATATTGTTTTGGGGTGAACAGTTTTCCTCCATCATCATCGCCCACAATCCTTTTTAAGACAAGGATATATAAACATAAACATCACTTAAAGATACAATTAGCTGGCCTGCAAGTCACCAAATGACAATAGAAACAGTGTATGTGTGTAGTGTATGAACGCACTCCATAGATAAATAGGAAAGCAGACAAACCTTTTATACTCCCAGTAGTCATCTACGGCTTTTAAAGCGGATTTATCTAGAGTCATCGTCTCCATTGTTCAACATCTGATAGTAATTAGCTGTTAGCTTTTTCTGTGAGCTATAAGCATGGAACTGCTGTTTACAGTATTGTAGTTGCCATGGAAATGGTCGTAGAGGGCCCTCTAATGGTCAGAGAGTGAACAACAAACACAAAACACACAAGTTAACAGGAAAAACTTGATTAAATTAAACAATTTGGCTCTTTACATCAAAAAACAGGCAATAGAAAAATTGACTGCAAAAGAGGAGTATGACTCACCAAATGTACTTTTTCCATGGATACTTTTTCCTGCTCTTGACTGACTCAAGCAGTCTTTTGTCCTTTTGCACAGTCGGAGAGAAGTCCTCAGTGACAGGTCACAGTTTACAGATATTTGAAGTTCATTTTGGATCAGCTCTGTGCTGCATCTGTTTCTTGAATCTGACCATTTAATGGCCATCAGAGAGAAAATCCTCTCCACACTTTTTTGCAGGACTTGACGCATCTGCGCTGTATACAATTGATGCGCGTGAGGGGGCCTGTGTTACACTGTTACAATGTCATAATGTCATTTAGCAGACGCTTTTATCCAAAGTGACGTACAGTACGAGAACAAGAACAACACAAGCAAAGATGTAGACAAGAGGAAACCCGATCAGTACGAGTAAAAAAATGCTTCAAGTCCATTTGGATGCAGGTACTGAAAAGCAGTGCAAAGGCAATGCACAAAAGTAAATAAGGAATCTTGTTTTGTTTTTCTTTGTGATTGGATGACAGGCGGTGTGATTGGCACGTGATCTACTGTTTTATCTGATCTAGGATCTGTAGAGTGCAGTCTGCTGTATTTACAAGAGTTAATAGTCAATGTAAGGGACAATTGAGGCCCCGTATGAAACAAACCAATTTAGCCCAATATACGAGATGTCCCGGCTAATACAGGACAGTTGGCAACATCTACGCCACATCGCTTTACTTCGGTAACACCGATAACACCATGTTTTCACGAATTTCACCAGTGAACTGGAATTAATGTTGACTGTTTAACATTTTTTTGCAGTTCTAATGTTTGCCTTCAGTCAGTATTAAACATATATAAAAGTGTTTCTGTCACTTTTCTTCCTTTTGCCCTTCGCCTCGTGTCAAGCTTAGAATGAACGAGCAGTGAGACTACATTTCCCACAATGCAGTAGCACTGACGCACGCAGCAGACGTTCAGAAGGAACCATGACAGTCAGCAGAATTGCATGCTTGGAATTCTGGTCACCGACTTTTGCTTGAAAGGACCTCGTCGTTTTCAATACCACGGAAGAAGAACCCGAAATGACTTACAGAGGGAACTGACACCTCAAAATTAATCTCAGCTGATACTTTGTTTGGTGAGAACGGAGTCAGAGGGCTGCTCACGACATTTCTGTCCAGCGACAGGAACTACAGCCCTGGGTTGCCAAACAACAAGCATCATTCAGTGTCAGCCAGAGGTAGCAGCTGGAGCTCAGACAGGCGGTCCGACCCTGCGTCTCTGGAGCCTGCTCATTCCTGTCTGAACCCCAAAGTAGCCTTCCAGACAACACACAGGGGTAAAGTATCAGATTATGATTGGGGGGAAAGAGGGGAGGGAAGTCTCAGTTTAATCATTTGCTTTTGCATTTTGTGAACCTTAAAGTTAAAGCACAGCTCAGTTAACATTCCGAGCTAACGCGAGATGTTTGTTTTAGTTGGAGCAGCTTTAACTGAGCTCGAGTGACTTCTAGTGATTCATTAAAAAAACATTTAAGAGGAAAATTCACATGAAGAGTAATACCCTGTATGCTGTCCTGTTACTTGTTATGCAGGGAGAGTTTTCACTGTTCTGCGTTTTAATATTTTCTGCTACGCACCTGTCTATACGAAATTTTACGCATGCGCCTTCACTATCAAGTTATAGAAATCTTTAAAGTGAGGATCCCAAGCTTATGCATCTTTTCGTGTTTGTCTGCTACGTGTAGGCCTACTCAAGTTTACTTAGATGTGTAACCTATTATGACAATGTGTAACTGCAACCCATCCTGAAAAGTTCAGCAAGTGAACATTGAAGAGGTGATCAGTCCGTGAGCTTGCACTCTGACTCTGTTTATGCAGCTGCAGTCTCAAAGTTATTGCGCTCTAATATGCATGGTAACTAAAGTCTCCTACTCCACTCCCACATTTCAATTTATGCACCACAGGTCAGCCGATTAAGTCTATTGCGATGCCAACAAGCTCTTGAGTCACGGGTAGCAGCTGTCTGTGGTCAATATTTAACCTGTAGATCAGCTATTCTGACCAGAACCAAGATCCGTATCATTGTCAATCATCCCGTTAGGTGCACTGTGGTCGAGCTGTTCTCCACACAACTGGAACATTCATTGTCTTCAGCCTGGCCCTAAATGGTGTGCCTTTCCTCAGAACAATGATCCGGCCACGTGAATAATAGCCTGGCATGACAGTGAAGACAGGGAGTGTCTGAATACTATAACTCTTCTGGGAGTCATCCAGTGTCAGCGCTGTGTAAAAGCAAGATTGATACGATCTGTTGACATAAGCCAGGCACAGAAAATCCTCCTGAAAGTTTGTTTGTTTTTCTTTTCGTCTGGAGGAACTCCTTGTTAACCTTGAACATGGGAAAGTTTCGGGGTTAACTGCAGAAGGTTACCTGCTTTTCACATTTAAAATATAATGCTGAAAAAGTAAGCTGCTTATTGGAGCTAGAATCTGAGAGTTTGAATTTCTATAGGGGCTGGCAGGGTGTCCAAGTTACAGTTTTGTTACATATTTGTCAATCATGTTTTGCTCCCTGACTGGTTTCAGCTGTTACTTTCATCAAGTCGTTACCCCTTTCCTTTCTACATCTTGCCTGTTGATACAAAACGGCCTGCTACATACTGCCTACCTACTAATGCAGTAGACAGTAGGTACTGCCTACTACATACTGCGTTCGAATTTAGACTGTTCTGTTGGATCTGTGTTGCAGTACGCTGGGCCAGACGTCACTGAATTTACGGTTTCGGAAAGCGGAGGTAAACAACGGCCAAGCTGGTAGCGAAAACTGCTTCTTTAGCATCCGCTTATGATTTAAAAAGTTAGGAAGTTGTTTTTATGTGATTTTCA
Organism: Notolabrus celidotus; assembly: GCF_009762535.1. Lineage (NCBI taxonomy): Eukaryota > Metazoa > Chordata > Actinopteri > Labriformes > Labridae > Notolabrus > Notolabrus celidotus. The sequence continues at coordinate 14,183,138 of NC_048287.1, read as the reverse complement.
CAGCACCTAAAAACTGAGTTCCCCCCCGTCAAAAAAGAAAAAGCAGAATGAGCGCTGTGCATTATGCGAAACAGTACGACAGGCAGACTGGTCCGATGCATACTATGACATTTTCCCGAATCAGTAGACATCCGGGGAGTTTTGGCATACTGCAGATTTTCCTCTAGTTCACATACTGCAAACTACATGCTGAATTTTGGCCAAATCAGTACACACTTCTAGTACAGTAGGCGGTTTTGAAAACAGTCACAGTTCCACCACAGGTCACAGGAAGGACATGTTTGTGTGCATGGACAGAGATAGAGATAGGAAAGCACCGCTAAACCGGATTCTGTTACCATTCTTTTCATAATTTATTCTCTCTGTCAATGCCCCCTCTTTGACCTCAATAGGAAGTGACACTCCCAACACCCAAGAGAGAGTGAGGAGAATCAAATTGTTGACAAAATGATGACAACTGAGAATCTATTGCCTAATTGTTCCCCTGCATGTGCACAATTCACCTAAAGACTATTTGTTTGCCAAATAACCTTTGAGAGGCAGGATTAGAAGACAACATGCAAACCTTTTGTGCCTCAGTTTTCCCCCCTCCATTCTTGAGATGCAAAGTGGGTCCCATGAAATCTAAACTGGTAATCATCAGGTTTCATCATTTGTTAATCAGGGGGTTTTGTGCGAACATAGCAAATTCCTGTCTTGAATAATTGTCAAGTAGTCCAGGCAGTCACTTTGATGTAGCCACCAGCTTCTTGTCAGTGATAATGAGATTAATTTTCTTCTTCTTCTTCTTCCAGCATCTACATCAGTATTTTTGTGTCTGGTGGAAAATCTTTTTGCATTTGTCTACTCAGAAATCCTCACTGTCAGAATGAATAAAACCCACAATGCTCGACAGGGCTCTGAGTCCAAAATGGGTTTACAAAGAATGGTTGCAGAGATTTCCCTTGAAGTGCTTTTTTGGTAGACAGTTGAAAATGTTTTTTCTTCCAATAAATAGAATTTCAGCACTGCACAAAAAAAACTGCCACGTTAATCTCTGCTGACAACAAGAAATATCTCTATGACTTTCTTTTGTTGATTTACTCTTCTCTGTTTATCTTTGTTTTCTTCTCCAACAGTCAGTAATGTCTGCGAATTCCCTCTCTGCACACCGAGTCTGTGACAGTGATTTGAACTTAGATTTCATGACGACAAGGCACCTTTCCAAAAGCCCCTGACTGCCTTTGAGAGGCAGTGTGGGTGTCAGCTTCCTTCTGTTTCCACTTCCTGGCTTCAGCTGTTGTTCAACACTTTCACAAAAGCTCGTAGGAGTAGCAGGATGCTGTAGTGGTTAGAGAAACTTTTTGGGCTGTATGGGTATCGTGCGAGCACATGTCCTGCTGGAGATAACTTGAATGAATCCACTGCAAACAAGGAATGCTTTGTAGTGGACTTAACCTCTGACCTCTCTGTGGATACAGACAGAAGAAACAGGAATTTTCTTGCTGGAATAAAGAATCTACAATATTTTTTGGGGTAAATCTATTCAGGAAAAGACCTATCAGGCCCTCCAGCACTCCTCCCCCCTTGCCAGCCCTAGTACCATGCTGGCTGCACTCCTGCGGAGGAACATGTCACAGAAGTTGAGTGTGCTGCTGCTGGTATTCGGCCTGGCATGGGGACTTATGCTGCTGCGTTACACTGTGCAGCAGCCTCGCCATCAGAGCAGCGCCGAGTTACGGGAGCAGATTCTGGAGCTCAGCAGGCGATACGTCAAAGTCCTGACTGAGGAGAACCAGATTTTACCAGGTGGGATGCAGGGAACCTCCATGGCTGGATATGGTAAGCATTAAAGTAGAAGTACAAATGATTTGACGTGATTATGTCTGTATGTGATGTTCTCATTAAACCTAACAATAATTAGTGTTTCCCCCCTCTTTTTGTTTCCCTTATACCTAGCTGATCTCAAGAGGACTATAGCTGTTTTACTGGATGATATTCTGACACGACTGGTCAAACTGGAAGGAAAAATTGAGCTTGTGGTCAATGCCTCCTCCACCAATACCTCCCACACAGCAGGGGGCGTACTTGCCTCTGTGCCTGCTGCCCTACAGAAATCCTCTAAGCATGAAACACCTGGTAGCCACCCGGGGGCGTCCCGCCTTCACCCACACATCCCCAACAGGCCTCGACCGCATCAAGGAGTATAGTCTTGATAGAGTTCTTTTTATGTTCAGCACATCACATTTTCCAGCATCTTTCATTGATGTAATCACATCAGACAAATTACAAGCAATACTGAGATGTATGGACGTCAATAAACTGAAAGTGTGAACATTTATATGAAAGGTTCTTCAAACTCAGAGGGAAGATAAAGGACTTCATAATGCTCTTTCCTATCGCGTGCTGATATCTATTTATTTTTTATCAAGAATATCCAGCAGATTTTTTATATATTTGCGTTGTTTGTTTTATTTGGCTTCAATTTCAGCATTTTTTTTACAATGTCATATTTAAATCCTATGCCTGTTTCTGCAAAAACAACTAGGTTTCAACACTCTGTAACTGGTTCACATATGCTTCATTGTAAAAAAGCTTAAAATCTCACCTATCAACATTGTTAAACATGTTAAATACTTCTTCAACATATCAAAATGCTGAATGAAACAATATACTTGTCATATTTAGGAACAGACAAACATCTGTTTTAGCTGGAGCAGTTTCTCAATACAATGAGCTATATTCTACTTTTAGCCTCAACATAAACAACAGATTGAAGTCAGTTCTGACAGAGCTAATCCAAAGAATGTCCTTTGCACTTCATCTGAAGGAAGTAAAAATATGTATTTATCTTTCGCTGCAAGACTGTTGGAGGTTCATCCAGAATATGATGAGACGATGCCTTTTTGCCACTAAAAAATAAGTGATGAGTGCTATGTCTGAGTTCAAATCCAATGTTTCCCCTGCCAGCTGTTCAGAAAAGTTTAATTTAGGTTCAGAGCAGATTGAATGTACTGTGTAGTCGGTCTTTAGCCCTGTAATGCTGTTAAGTAAACTGACCTACTGCTTACACATGTTCAGGGTACATGTTGCACTGTGACTCTACAGAGATTTCCTAAAAAATACTGGGCTCATCCATCCTTGCCTTTTAAGGATATTTGAAGGGTATGAAGATGAGGCTTTGGGATATTTATTCTATCAGCGTCTACTAGGGTCTACGGTATGATTTCTTTGATGCAGAGAACACCCAGCGGTAGAAGGGGGTGCTACTTGAAGACTGTGTGGTAAGATAATTGTCATAGAAGATGCTTGGTGAATGTATTTAAGGTCAATGAGGGTGATGCACTTGAAAATAAGAAAAAGGTTTCTTCATGGTGTAGTTCTCGCATTACAAACTTAAACTGAATGTGATGGCCTCTAGACTGAATTATCACACTGTGGTTTGGCTGTGTATACTGAGCGGTGCAATTAATGTTCTGTGCTTCATATGGTAGAAAAGATGGTAGACCACTCAGCTACTGTGAGATAGATCTAATAAATGGCCTATATGGCTGTATACCCCCCCATCCCCCATCATCAATGTGTTTTATATCAGGTCCTGCACTTAATTTTCATGGATTAAAGTAAGTCTGAAAACAAATCTTGAGTTTTATTCACAGGGTTTTGTTAACTCATTATCTGCATGAAAATAAAAGGCCAGTTTTATTTGCTTTCATCATTCCAGGTGAATCCGATAAATGGTGCAATTATGTTTGTGCTTGTAGACGTAAATATGTCAAGAGATTTACTCAACCCAAAAGCAAAACATTGGTGTACTTGGTGTAGTAATTTACCAGCCTAATCATATCTGACCATGTACAATGGTGAACCTTGACATTTACCCCAGGCTTTTACCTGTAATTGAAGGATTTCTAATTGGGGTGTATCTAAAGCGTTGGCCAGGGTATGGCTCCCTTGTGAAATCTGAATGGCCAACCAAGGTGCCACCTCAAAATCCTAAACTATGACGGGCTATTTCTGTTATTAGAGGCAGGACTTCTATTAAAATCCTATGTCTAGGCTGTGTTACATCTGCTGCTGCTGTTGCTGGTGGCTTTCTTTGCATTTCATAGAACACCTTTTTTATTGCACTTCAAATTGTTACATTAGACATACTTTTTGAATCCTTAAATAATTAAGCTTATAATAATTAAATGTCACTACTCTGTTTTGTTTGTTTCTTCAAGTTCACTAAAAAAATTCACATGAATATAACATAATTACCTGTTTTTGCCAAAGGTATTCAAAAACATCTTACAAGTTTATAATTTTCAATAACCCTATTTTGTCGTTAAATGTTGTTTAAATGTATTGTGCATGGGTTAAAATGATGGGCCATAGGTTTGTTTACGTCTGCTAGGTACTGTTAGGTTTAATTACATGTTTACAGGGAATCCTCGCTGGACTTAATCATTACACTGCGGCACACGGGGGAATAAATATATTGCACAATAAGGACTGTTTTTAATATTTTTGTGTTGAATTGATGTAATAAAATATAACTGTTTAGGTCTTACAGCTTCAGTGACTCATTTTAGCTGATCGGGTGGCCCATTTTACCTGAACACTGATCATCTAAAAAATGTGGGACAGCTGATGTTTCAAGAGCTGTAAGACCTAAACAATTATATTTTATTTATATTATATTTCATATATTTTACATCAATTCAACACAAAAATATTAAAAACAGTCCTTATTAACTATAAAAACACAATTCAGTGTCATACATGGCTTTTTCTTAGTTTCCTAAGCAATTAACCAAAAAGTGGCTCAATTTAGCTGATGTCACCCTACTGCTCTTTTATTGTGTTTATGCCCTTTTGGACAGTGGTGGACAGTAACAGAGTAAATTTACTTGAGTACTGTAGATTACATTTTTTGAGTATCTTTTCTTTACTTGAGTATTGTTTTTTGGAGGAACTAATTACTTTTACTCCACTACATTTCTATCAATGCTCTAGTTACTACTTTTTAAGTCAGCTCATGAATTTCCTTCTCTTTTCTGAAATCTGATCCCAAAGACCGTAAAATGTGTCTGTGTAGTTCTGTTTGTATCAGTGGTTTAGTCGTACCTGTATATCGTTCGTCTCCACGGTTGAACATGGAGCAAACACAGAGCAAATTTCACTCAGATCAGGCAGTTCATTTAGAGGTGATAATGATGGCTATAATTATTCACCTGAGCACCCATGTCCATATCTTCAGCCCGTGTTAGAGGTTTTTGAAATGAAGAATGATACGTATCATTTGAAATGTTCTCCCTGTTTCCTACTCTGCCCAAACATACAAAAATTCACTGTCCAACCTGAGAAAGTGTGTTGAGCTACGTAACATTTGTTTCATTCCAGATGAACATTTCAAACTAAGGTGTCTGTGCTTGGAGTAACTTAGTTTCTGTTTTTATTCCATGGTATAGTTTTTAGAGATTTCAAGTAATAGTTTCTAGATAAACATAATGTAACAGAATGTACCCCATGTATTCTTGACTGCACTCATGCTTTGTAAAAATACAATGTTTTGAGATATACTTTGAATACTTGAGTTTTTTTTAAAAGCAAGTACTTCAGTACTTTAACTCAAGTCATAATTAGACAGAACAACTTTAACTTGTATTGTAGTAATATTTGACCAAGTGGATCTATACTTTGACTTAAGTAATGAAGCTGTGTACTTTGTCTCCCACTGGTTAGAACCCGGAAGGAGACGGGACATGACGTCAGACTGCAGCTAATAAACATACTACCCACCTCACGCGCCATCTTCTCACTGGTAACCTCAGCCAGTGTAGAACATTATCTAACTCAAGTTGCTTGTAAAAGCTACACAGAACAATGAGTGACACTGAGGAAGGAAACTACCAAAGGCGGGTAAGTAACTGCATCGAATGATGAAGTCTCTCCTTCTTCGTGGCTGCCGACAGACAACACTTAGGGAATGTGACAGCTACATTTGAGCCAATGCTAAAACATTAGCCCATTGTTTACTCGAGCTGTGCACGCTGTCTTGATCACATTAATTACATTAAATAGATAGATAAATGTCCGTGTAATGTCTCTGCCAAACAATGTTACCGAAGAACACGGTGAGACTGTTGAAATCTGACTCATTAATGTTAGCTAGCTTAGTTAAACCCCTGGGGACAGACCTGTCTTTTTTTAGCCTGTCCTATTTGTGTCCGCGAATATGTTACACCTGGCTCATTCAATTCATAATTTAATGTATTTCACTCTTTTGCAGATAACACTGTTGTTAATGCAGCCTTTATTGCACTTTGGTTAAAGTTAGCTAAACATTATTTCTTGATCTACACCGTGTTAGTATTTGTCCTCATGTTAGCTCATGTCCTCAGCCACTCTTCCTTTCCTGACCCTCTTTTTTTAGAACTGACACATTGCTCCTACACATGAAAGACTTTTCATTGTGGTCATTATTTAAATATGCTCAGTTGCCTATTTTCTGGACAATTAAAACTCAATGTAGCAACAATGTAATTGTACGGAGGCCCTAAGCGGACGTGCGTCGCTACATTGTATTTCCTGTGCTTTCAGTCGTTCTCTTGAGATCTCATGTCAGATGACAATTACTCCTTTCTGCAGAGGTGCAAGAGCTCAAAACAAACCTACGTCAAATGGGCTAAACTTATCAGTGTGGAAGCATGGTATGTTCAGGTACATTTGTTATCTTGGCACAATGAGATAAATTAATTTGTTGAAACAAGACAACTAGCTTTGCTATCCCCGAAACAAAGGGTGAAGAGCTCAAGAAAACAACCTGACAGTGACATTACATGTGGTCAGGGGAAACCAGGGGAAATAAGACTTCTAGATTCACGTCTGCTTGGAGCTTCTGTATAATTGTACTGCATTCAGTGTTCCCTTTTCATTTTATTTCAGTTATTTTCCTCTTCCTAAAGCTATGATCTTAATTTTTATTGAATGTTCTTTTTTCATTAAGGTTATTGATCGTGAAGGATTTGAAGAGTTTTATCCAAGAATGATGAAGACAAAATTTCAAGATAAAAGAAGGCTAATGAAAACATGTACAGAGCAGAACATAGAAGTGGAAAAGGCAGGAAATGTGACGGAAGACGGGTGTCAGATAGAAGCGCTTGCAGTGTAATGGCTAAAATGAAACTGGTGTCAGTTTGGGTGAAGAGAGGAAAAACCTGGAATCAGAAAATGAGAAAACTGAAAAAAGAAGAACGAAGAAGGATAGAAAACCTGAGAGAAGGGAGTAGCGTGTAAAGAATCTGGAAGAATGAATGTGTCCCTAGGTTAAGTAAATACACTGTTTGTGTCACAAATGTCTTTTTCTTGAAAGTGCATGTTTGATCTTTTTCCCCTTAATGACCCAGGCGGACATGCAAATTAACCTGTCATATACATATTTAATATAAATGGTTAATAAATGTACACCAAAGATTGATATATTGAAATGATAAAGTTTCTAACTCTTTCTTTACAGTAAATAAGTTGTGCTTTTTTAGACAGGTGTACTGTATGTGTACAACATACTTCTCCACTACTCTGTTTTAGTTTCTTTCTGTGCAAAGAAGTAAGTGTACTTGTCCATGAGAAAGTTGTTAACATGCTGCCCTGACAATAGGGGTCACGCTCCCCGCCTAAATCTGATCGTGGGAGTCTGGATCGGGTCAAGTCAGAGAGCAGGTCCGGCTCCCTTAGCCCAGCCAGGGCCTCTGTACGCTCTGAGTCCAGATCCCGCTCTCATTCAAGATCGAGGTAAGTTGTTGCCATATTTTTAAAGTCTTCTAATAGCTATCACATATAATTCTAAATATCCAGATCATGATTGCTCCTGTATGTCACCTTTTTTTCAGCCTTAGTCATCCTTAAATTTGATGCTTCTACACCCATGCTCTATCCTTTTAGGTCTCAATCAAGGAGGCACTCAAACCGGCGCTATAGCCGGTCACGCTCCCGTTCCTATTCCAACCGAAGGAAGTCCCGCTCCCGTTCCTACAGCCAGGAATACCGTCGCAAGAAGAGCCAGAGCAATTCCCCGACGTCCAGCCGTCGCCGTCAGACTGGCAGCAGAGTGAGTGTGAAAGAACAATAAGCAACAGAAGGGAAATAATTATTTTGGGGAAATTGTTTTAGTGTAAAACTTTGCTGAAAACCAGTGAGGTCCTATGCATGAAGTGTACTGCCTGTTATCAAACAATTTGAATAATACGTTAGTTAAGCTACAAATGTTATCCGGGTTTTTCAGAACTATGTCTTCATTTGGGGCAAATTCCCGTGTTTCCAGCATGTTAAAAGATTTATATTTATTTCACCAAATGTGCATAAAACATGTGTACATTGAATCTAGTTGCATTATCAAAACTTAATCAAAGGGATTTGACAACTTGCGTAACACTTCAAGAAAGGAGAAAGTGCCTTTCTATTTCTTTTATACATGAGGAAGTGTTTGTAATTGATGCTGTGGGAAACCACCGTGAAATGACCTTTAATAACCCCTATTTATTAACTCTCCCCTCCTTTCATTATATCAACAGAGCCATGACAACACAAAAGAAGCATGCAGTCATGGCGGTGGTGGTGACGCTGATGTTAGGGTATGTGGACCTTGAAAATATTTTGAGACAGAGTGATGAAATGTGTGTATGTGGGTCAAAGGTGCTGCTCCCAGGGTCGGACATCTTTCACTGATTTTCAGATCTGTACTGTACATTGGGTCACCAACCACGTCACTGAAGGCCGATGGGATGCTTGAAATAACATTGTAACTAATAGCTGATTATGGGCTCAATGTTTTCTGTGTTGTAACTCTCTGTGTCTGTTTTTCAAATGAGAGAATTAGAGAGGATGTATCTAAATGGTTGCTACTACTCCCTCCTCTTGAAATGTCACCAGAACAACTGCATCAACAACTGATATTTTTCAGAGACTGCGTAATGCTCCCACATTGCCTGCATTTTCTCCCATGAAAACAAATCACTTTGCCTAATAGGTAACATCTTGTGCCCAATAAAACCCTCCTCTCTGAATCCGTAGTGAGGTACTCTAGCTTGCAAACATTAGAGCAACACGACACATTTTGGCTCCTGACATCAGTAAGGCAAGGCAAGGCAACTTTATTTGTATAGCGCATTTCATACACAACATTCAGGCAAGCATAAAAGAGCACAATTAAAATGACAAATATAATAAAAGAGAAAAGAAAAGGAAAATTAGAAATATATTAAAAATAAGAATAAAATTTGCATTTAAAACGAGTCAGGGCATCCCCTACCTAACAAATACTTCAGAAGCTACATTTTCCTGTGCTAGTGAGACTCTGACATTTTCAAGGGAAACCCAAAAGTTTTGACAAAACAGCCATTTAAAATAAAGGATCAAAATTGTGGGGACTGCATCTAAGTCTTTGGAATGTGGATTTTTTAGAAATAAACCAGGAAAAGTAAAGGAAAAACCTGTTCCCATTAAGCAGTTTGCTTCACATCAGTCGTGTTTTGTGCACTGCTGCAAAAACAGAAACTGAAGGAGATTTCTGTCACAGCGGGGGGCAAATGAAGTGATTTCGTTTGTTGCATTACTCCAATCTTTTTGAAAGCTGTTTAAGGGGTTATTAAATCTGTCATAGTTTACCCACTGAACACATACTGTTTGACAAGTTAACATTTTGTTGCTCCACTGAGAATATGTATAAAGATTTTTTGAACTTTAAACGCTAACCCAGCAGCTGGCTTGATTGTAGGGCTGTTACATGTCAGAATGCTTTTTTTTCAGTACTGAACCCCCTCCTCAACAGTTTCAATTCATCACAAGCCGCCATAATGAAGTTCCAAATGAAATAAACAAGAATATTTCCTTGGCACAGTGTTGTTTTCTCTGCTCGAGTTCTGGATGATTATACTTCTGGCTATTTGCATAGTGCATTTAATATTTACAATAAGAAAAAAGGAACAGGTTTTGCATCCAGTGAAAAGATTGACTGCAAATCATTAGACAGGTAGTTGCTGCAAGCCACACCATCAACCCTGACCCTTATTGTTGACCGTTCCAGGCAAACCCTGACCCCAGCACATGTGTGGGTGTGTTTGGCTTGAGCCTGTACACCACAGAGCGAGACCTGAGGGAGGTGTTTTCGCGCTACGGACCTCTGGCAGGGGTCAATGTGGTGTATGACCAGCGCACAGGTCGCTCCCGAGGCTTTGCCTTTGTTTACTTTGAGAGACTTGAGGACTCCAAGGAGGTAAGAGAAATGTGCCATTGAGTATTGGTTGGAAACAATCGATATTTGGTTTAAGAAACGTATGTGTTTACTGTTTTGTTGTTCAGTTAATTTCAATCATCTATTGTTGTAAAGCATAAAATAGTCTCTGGTTATGAAAATAGAGAACCAAGAGGAAAAGGTATTTCTGTGGTATGGAGTCAAGTTATTGAACAGTTTTCCAATTATTGAATTCAGCTCAAACTTAAGACTAAAGATTCAGATGAAAGACTAAAAAAAAAAGATGCATTAAACCATCATTTTCATTCATATATAGTTGTTAAAGACTTCATGCTGTTTGGCACTCTGTTTTCATAGCTTACATGCAGGTCCAGAAGTCCATGCTTCAGACTTTTACCCTTGTTTTTTTTTTTTTACATTAAAGTGTGATTGCACATGTGCACCACTAGGTGTCTGCCTTGCCACAATCTCCCATCAGCTTGCAGTCATGAATCCCAGAGTGAGCAGTAACAGTGTGCGATGTAGGTGGGCCTATGTGAATTAAATACTGTTTATCAAAAAATCCTTTAATAGTGTGGTGACATGTTTTTAAAGGCAATGGAGCGAGCCAATGGCATGGAGCTGGATGGCAGGAGAATCCGAGTGGATTATTCCATCACCAAACGTGCACATACCCCCACACCAGGAATTTACATGGGCCGACCGACTCAGTAAGATCAACACGGGTGTCAAAGTTTTTTGTTTGTTCTTCTTAAAACATATTCGTGATTTGTAGCAACCTGTTTTGACATGATGTTTGTTTATATCAAGGGATAAGCCACCTTTAAAATCACAGCCTTGTCTTTCTTACTTCTACAGTAATGGTGGTGGTGGCGGCGGCGGCGGGGGTGGTGGGGGCAGCGGAGGCGGTGGCGGTGGCGGTGGCGGTGGCAGCAGCAGCAGGAGGGGGAGAGACTCTCATTATGATCGCGGCTATGAGCGTTGTGACAGATATGAGGAGTATGATTACAGGTATAGGTGAGTACAAATTTGTGGGTACAAAGTCCTTGTTAAGCTGTTACTTTGGAGAACATGTCTGATATTTTGTCTCTTTGCAGTCGCAGGCGCTCTCCGTCACCTTACTACAGTCGGTACAGGTCTCGCTCACGCTCTCGCTCCTACAGCCCTCGTAAGTGTGAAGAGATATGAAAACAATAAAAGCTTGCCTAACTGCATCTGACATAAACCAGATTGATGTTACAACGTATTACCAAACAGATAAATGTACCTCCATTACTAGTGGAAGCAGGTGTATCCTCTTAGTAACAAACTTACACCTGTACTAATCCAAATGTCATCTTTTCTTTCTGCAGGACGATACTAAGTTGCTCCTTTTGGCGTTCAACTTCCCTCCAATAATTGATGGTGTGTGACTCATCACTGTGTTTTCTGTTGGGGACATTTTCAATAAGCATGCGTTTTTCAACACAACTCTTCAGTTTGTGAACGCTCTTGTTTACATGCAATAGATGTCTTAATTTTTTAATGTTTGACGCAACCGAGCTGAGTGTGAGCAAAGAACTCAACTACTGTTTATAACTGGCCTCGTTCAACTTTCATCTCTCGTGTCTGTATTTTCTACAGCAATGATGCTTTTTTCTGTCATGTGATTATTAGATTTGTTGCTTTGATCACTGCTGTCGTGTACGGTGAGAAATTCAAGTAAATGACTACATATGTCAGACGATAGGAGTTTGGTTATCATCTGTGGGAGAGAAATGTGATTTCAATGATTAAAGTCAGAAATTCAAATTAAAACCATTTTTTTTTAATCATCCAGGATCCGAGTCGCTTCTCTCTGGTGTGTTAACTGAGGAGACTACAGCTACACACTACTCAATTAGGCCAACAAAACACACCTGTTCTTGAACTTTTTTTAGTGAAGTGCCCCAAGTTTCTCTTCTACTATTACATTTTTCTAACTTGATTTATGAAAAACATCCCTCAATACTTTTTTGGATTCAAAATGTGTGTAATTTTATCAAGTGGGTTGGAAAAGTGTAATTTTTAAAGCCTAATTTCTAGGCATAATATTGCTTTAATGATTATTCATATCACATCATTCCAAAGCTAATCATAAATCAATGAGGTCATGCATCCATATCCTAAAAGTCATGGCAAGGCGATTTTGAAGTGTTGTTTTCATATCTAAAATTGAAGATTGATGCGATGTGGTTTCATGTCAGACACGAACAAGAAACCCTTTCTGTTCTTGCAATTTTGTGACCTTAATCTTTGTTTTGTTGAAAAGTTTAACTTTAATCCAAGGTTATTTCATAGTTAGTACTCAGAAATTAATATCAGGTCTCTTAACACTTTTGAGTTCACCTTATTAGTTTTACAATCTGGCTCTAACAAAGAGTCTTAAAATGTTCTTGTCTATTGGTAAAGAACACTTTATTTTCGTATACTTGTAACACTTGTTTTTACAACCTGTATTTTATAAAAAACAAAATATCATTAATAATAACAGATAATCCCAGTTTAACCCAGCACTGACTAAGTTTACTGGTACGCAGCGTATTGGGCTTTAAAAACAAGTGTTGCCACCATCAGGTGTTGATTCTCTGCTCACATTCAGCTACTTTTTTTGTTAAGGGAATCATGTTGAGAGTTCCTCCAGAGAATTTCATTATGTATCACTTTTTTATGGTTTGTGTCTTTTTATGGCAATACAAATACATGAAAACTCCAAAGTTCGCTGTGTGTTTTCTGACTTTTTCTGCATGAAATAAAGGTTGAGCTGCTTGGCTGTACAGGTGGGAGTTGATACTTTAAATTGAGTGGGTGAGGTGAGAAAACAAGATGATAGTTTCACAGAAGAGGACCAGCGGCAAGATGTTGTCCATTTCAAGTTAATGTAGGTACTGGATATAAAATTTAGATGAACCTAATGTTGAGTTTTTCTCTCATTCAGGTGACACCAATGAAAACATGAAGAGAAGAACTTTGAACATACTTTTATTGGCTTTAAAGTACATGAAACACAAAGACTACACATCAGAAACAGATTAGACCGAATATTCTGAATCAGAGTATAAAGTGTTAAGGCTCATTTCTCTGCATATTTATAGCAACAACAAAAGCTTGGTTGTACAATGAAATGCCTGTCCCTGTAACTAATACGATGCAATAACGTTTATATGACCTGAGATTAATTTCACTTTATGAATAAGATGGCATAGCAATAATCGGGACTTTTCTTATACTCTTTAGATGAGTGAACACAGTTACGTTTTTTTCTATGTGAGACACGTCAAGTGTCATCTGCACCAACCAAACATGAGTTTTCATCCAGTATAAGATCCAGGTTTAGATATTCAACACGATGGGGGTAAACGAGATCTGGAAGCCAAGTGTGCTAATCACCAAAGTAAACTTGAAGAAATGGAGCTTGCTTTATCTGTACCTTAGCCCCAATAATGCGGCACTTCATTCAAATGGGGTTAATAATCACTGCTGACAAGTCATGGGGCCCCTCAGAGTTATGCATTAATTCCCACTGACTCAAATAATTCTTCAGGTTCCAAGGTAACTGCCCACTGGAGAGATAGAAGGGTCAAAGTTTGAGGTCTGTCTCTGTAAAGACTCAACACTCAAAGCCAGATTCTTGTTGAATACATGAAGATTTTAGATGAAGTTCACTTTGCTCATTGGTGTTTCTCTTGAAAGGTTTGTATGAGAAAGTAACTAAAACTATGTTATTACCCAATAAGTCATCTAGTGCTGCCATTCTTTTTTTTTAAATTCAATGACACATAACATTCAGGGTCAAGAAAAAACATGTACTTCACTCGGATTGATGGTTGGATGGTTGGATGCAGGTGTGATTGTGATGCATGAGCTACTTTCTCTAAACTGAGATCGTACGGATGATGCAGGTGTCATGGCGAGAGTCATCCACCAACAGCTCCACCAGTAGGGGACAGAGTGTGAAGATAGTTCCATATCATTTCGAATTTATGTAACATGAAATCTAAGGAGCTTATTCACTTAGATGCATTAAGTTCTGGTTCAGAGAAAGGATAAATATTAAAAGTGGAGTTAACTGTAGCTCAGAGGAAACAAGCACTTTACAAAGAAGGTTATGAGAGCAAACAGTGATCACTTTGGAGAGTAGACACATGCAATACATTTCATATAACATTCTTTAATCTCCTGTTTTCTATCAACTTTGATTTAGAGCTGTACATTAATGAAGGTTTACATTTTCTGGCAGAAAACCTCACATCTGACATACACTAAAGGAAACTTGTAGCTTTGACATCACTTTTTTTTTTTAGATTAATTGAGTAAAACTGGGAGGTACTGTGCTAATGTACAGGACAATATCTGAACGTTAACAGGCTGCATGTGTATGTATTCAATATAGTATGGATAGGGGGGACAGGCAGGGGGGAGTGAGGACTTAAAGCTCCCACCTCAGAGCAGTAAACATGAGGCTCCACTCCGAACAACAAACATTTACAACTGTTTGCTATTTCATCACTACACGCTGATTATCTTCATTATCCGACAGAGCTCTTGTGAGACAAAAGACGTATCAGTAATTTTTTTCACTTACATTTCCAGCCACTCATCTAAAGTTTTTCAACAAAAAACTATCTGATTTTTTCTGAAAAATACACTTCAGGTTTTCTGTATTCATGTTTACACCTAGAAATGTGTCCAGATTCAGTGTAAAAACAGCTCTTTACGGTTCCAGAAATCTGTGAAAATAGTTTGTTTTACGCTCTAGGTTCCTTTCAGTAAACACATTAAAATATGTATGATGAATTTAAAAACTGTTTGCAACTCTTATTTAACATTTTGCACTTAAATACATCTCAGATTTAAATATGAGACAATCAATGGACAGCAGAAATCTATTTAATCAGCAAAAGCAGGAGGATGCCCATTCCAAAAGAGTCATATCCTCCTCACTGATATGTATTTCTTAACTGGAATTAGTTCCCAAAATCACAAAGATGATAAATAATTAGCTTTAACACTTTAGGTCAAACTAGTATTAACATACAGAAAATAAAAGCTGCACTGAAAAAAACATTGTATGGAATTCTTCATGCAAAGCATGATAAGGAGAGTGCTATTCCTGATTGGACAAATCATGCACATTTTGAAATTAACACAATTTAATGTTAATCACAAGTGTTAAGCTAAACAAGCCAGGTTTCTCTCTTCTTTAAGACAAAAGGATTGGGACAAAATTGATTACTTTTGATTTTTACCAGACAAGTTTTCTCAACACAAATCACAGTGAAACAAATCAACCAATATTCTGTAACCAGTCAACAACAGCAGTCAGAGGGGAAGAATTTCTATAGAACAGACACATGCTAAAGCCTGGGCATACAGGCTGCAATGTGAGGCAAAGTCACCAAATATTCATGTGACTGAGCGTGAAAACTCCCACTTCCATCAGACTTTTTGTAATGTAAGAACATGTGGAGGAAATCTGATAAAAAGCTCAACAACAACAAACAAAGAAATCCGGTTACAATCACATAAAAAGACAAAAAACTGCATATGTTTAAATACAATTATGTAAATATTTTTGTTGAAAAAATGATCATAAACAAAATATAATTTCACGTTTCTTCCTTTCACCCACATTGCAGTGTGTGCAGAAATGATTATATATAATTGCTTGCAATTGAGCAAATATGTCATTACTACAAAATAAAAGGATAATTGCTGCCACTTGTGGATCTGAACAATAGTGTGACGGCAACTACGTCAGTCTGCTACTTTTAGATTTTTCAGTTTATTTCTACAAATTAAGACAGCATTCTGTCCTAAAAACTCCTTACATTTAAATAATCCCTCGTATTCTGGGGGTTTAGTTTTTCTTTATAATTTCCAGGATTTTACTTTGTTTTCCGAGAAGTGATGCAAGTGACGAGAAAGCGAGAAAAACATTGTTTCTTTAATACCATTATTGTTTTAAAAATAACATAGATAGTAGCTGAAATATGTGTGCCTTTTTATATTTTCCCATGAAGCATTAACTCGTTATTTTGTGTTTAAAGAAATGTTTCTTGACATGTGTTTTGAGGGGGCACAAACCGCCATTTTCTAATGAGATGGAGGGTGTCATCCCACAGGAGAGACTGAGAGGAAAACACATCAATTTTTTGTGTTTTGGAGCCTGCATGAAACCTCTTGCTAAAAATAGAAAGCATGTGTTTGGACCCCCCTAAAAAAGCCTTGTATTAGCATCGATAAGGTCACTGTTTCCATCAGTTAATGTAACTGTAAGTCTCCAGATTCTCCTCAACATGGCGCACACCACAGTGCTCCTGACTGTGTCCGAAGCGGTCAGTCAGTGGATTTAATGGCAACAACTCAAGTGGAAAGAAAACATAGTGAAAGGTTAGAGTCGGTTGAGAATAAATAAAAAATTAAAACAACCTCACCGGAAACCAGAATCCCTTGATTCAATGTAGCCTAAGGGCTTTGTGAAAGAGCCTCGCGTTTGGCGACGTAGACAGTCTACATCTTGGAGTGAGGCCAGCAGCTCAAAGTTGGGCTATAAGCTGCGCTTTACTTAAATAATCTATCTCCCTCTCCTCTTTCTCTCTCTCTCTCTCTCTAGAAATATCCCAGACTGTGTTTCACCAGATCGATTTTGTCAGTTCTTGTTCCTGCACTGACATTAACCGCAATCTTCCCACATAGGATGCAGTCTAGTCTGAAACTTTATGTCAGTATTTTGCCCCCTATGGAATTTGTCCATAGCGAGGAGTCCAGAAACTGGGGGCGGGGAGACTTTCTGTGCATTCCTCAGCGATACATTCACTACTCCTCCTGCAGAGAGTGTAGCCACACACGCAGATAGGCTGCAGCCATGCAACAGTTTAAACGACCAGAGTGAGCGAGCACTCATATGACTGCTTTTTACACCCATACGTTAAATAAACCTTAGATAATGCACAGTGTAAAAGAGTAAATGACACTTGCAGGCGTTGTGTTACTTTATGTGCGATAGAAAACAATAAAGTCAAACAAAGTGGGTTATAAAAAAATGTATAAGCCTAACAAGGCCAACGGAAGCCGCTTTGCTTTTATAAATTCCATGCATTGGCCCATACAGAAAGAAACATGGATCTAATATCTGTGGGAGAACTTTTTAGAAAACTTTTCCGACGCTGAAACTTGAAACAAATTATTATACAATTTAAGAGAAGTAGGATGTGCCCTAAAAGTGGAATTTAAACCCACTCTTTAATTCGTTTACCAGCTGACACGTGTATAGGAGCAGCCCATGGATGTAAACACAACATAAACTTCCTGAAAAGTCTAGCAGAGCTCTGAAAAGTTTCACTGACTTGGCTGCCGACTCGTACTTCGTTAGATCTTTATGGCTTATGACAAAGCTCAACAGAGGAAACATGGGGAGAAATGCATAATTGGCGCGCTGATTCATATAGAATAGTCGAGTCGAGGAGCCAATGAATGAGCGCGTTGAGGCCGAGCCAGCAGCAGTAGTACGGAGCGGGTCTGCAGCCCTCTGGTTGGTCAGTCTCCTCAGCCAATCAGAGAGCTCTGTCTGTTTGTTCAGCAGCAGAGGAGTAAACCTACTGAGACAGCCATGGCCCCAGTCTGAGCCACTGGCTGAAGGGCCCACTAACCCAGCACTGCTTTTTGTAACCTGCTTTATATGAGCGTGCACACCTAGGCCTTTTAATTAGCGAACAGTGCAGGGACACAGAGCTAACACATTAGCTAAATGCAGAGCTTTTGAATTGATAATAGCAGGGCTACATGGAGGTTAAACACACCTAAACTTAAGCACGTTTTCTCCTGCTGAAACAGTGCACAAGGCAGAAGGAATTAGCAAAATCAAATTAAAGGCTTACTTTGGCAAATTATATCAGTAAATTGCAATAAAAACATTCAATGGGAAATGGAATTGAAGTGTTATTATTTAGCTTTATTGACTTTTTGAACATTTACATAGTCACTTCTTGGCTACATGCCCTACTCTGATGCACAACTCGTAACTCACAAAATACAGGTCATAGCCTGAAGCATATGATAATGCATTGGCCTAATTATAGGATCTAAATCACGTCTTTAACTGTCTAACACTTATGTCATAAGACCAATACGTACTGATGGATGTCATGCTTGTTGAGTTTATAAAGCTACACTCCAAAATGCAGAAATTACAATCTAAAGAGATTAGAAATAAGATAAACCTTCAATATCTTGAAAAATGTTTTAACGTGCACTCAGTTCTCTGTTTTTTAGCTCCAAAAATCACAACTAATGCAATATTATGGAAAAGTGTTGCAATAAATATCAATTTATGGGACATTTTTCAGTATTTATGTTTTGCTGATCACGTAATAAGGAGTTGTTCATTCAGTGTCTTTTTCTTATTGCAAACCCACCCACAAGCACACAATATAGTCAATCAGCATGACAATAGCTGCCTAAAAATGTCCATTATGTTAAAAAAAAGAGCAACATTACAACCTTGATTAAGGTAAAATTTGATAATGCACTTATGCACAAGACAGCTTTGACAGATTTTTTTTCTAATCAACTAGCTTGTTGAGATAGATAGATAGATAGATAGATAGATAGATAGATAGATAGATAGATAGATAGATAGATAGATAGATATCATGTAGCCTATTTACCTTTCTATTTATTCCTTACGCATCCGTTGGGTCTCGTTCAATCCACATGCATACCACTCTGTGCATTTTTTTGGGGGGGGGCTTACATTTGGAAAATGTGGAACTGACCATGCTGTAACAGAAACAACACCAGTGTCATCAACAGGTACGGATTTTGCTACCCAGCAGTCCTGCAAACATGGCCGCTCTCTGCAGAGTGCACTCCGCCTAATCAATCAGCCTTTCCCTCTGATTTCCAAAAGATCTTACTGACAGTTGTGTAATATTTTAGACATGCATTCAGCACGTGCTTGAATCTGACCGTGCGTTACATAGGACGCTAGGGGCACCTTAGTGTAGGAGACCCCTCCCTCTTAAAGTAAATGGAAGTCCATGCCAGAGGTATAGCAGGGAGAAATCGCCATGTGCATGCGGACCGCATGGTCGGGGGTTTCTCGCTTTCGGCCTTTTAGTTGGAACAAACAAGTGGCAAAGCCGCACTCATCTGACCCAAACACACCCCTGAAAGCCATTTTGTGTGACCACGGGCAAGTCGGGCCTGTTGTTGGACTTTGAGTTGTGGATCAGGGAGGGCATGGCTCCACACTAGCTGGAGAAGATGGATGCCGTTATGTGGATTGTAGTACGTGTCATTCCCACATTGCGCGAGGGCCCACTGAGCGACACAGTGCCCTCCCAAGTCAACATTTTCAAACATAAATATGTCCAGTATACAATTTAACAATATAGTGCAACATCATTTATGATGTGCCCCACCCCCTTTTCCTCCTCGTGTGTCATCAGCGCAGCGCACTTAACACAGCCGTGCGCACAAGCCCCCGCAATATCAGCGTCTCCCTGTTATGGGCGTGCGTGAGTGCACTACCGCTTACTACCTGAACTGACCAATGAGAATCCTTTGCAGAGAAAAGCACACGAATGTGATTCTAGTAAAGATACACTGGGTTCTCACGGAATCCCTTTACGCACATAGCTCGCCAGGTTTTTTCCCAACACCAATCCACTCTTCCCCCTTTTCTCCACTCCCCTCTGCTGTCCCCACCCCAGATTCCCGTGCAATTTTCCCCAATCCCAAACACTTAATTGAGCAATTGGGATTCCTCACGTGTGGGCTGATTTGTAGTTTGAACACGTGGCTCATTCAAAAAAGCCGGAATAGCGGAGGATTTTTTTTCTCCCCCCTTCTTCTTCTTCTTCTTCTTCTTCTTCTTCTTATTCTAGGCTCTAGACTTAGAGGCGGGCGCCAGCCTTACCGTGTGTGACATTCTCTGTCTCTTTGCCAAGGGGTTTGGAGGAAGACACAAAGTAGTTTCTCCTCCTTTTCACCCAGCCCGCCATCGTTTGGAGACACCAGATTAATAATTGAGCATTTATTTATTGCGCGATAGAGACAGAGGGGCGAGGGAGAGCGAACGCACTGTGAGGCTGCCAGTTTAAATCTATCTGTGGCTTGAACGACCGGGAAGCACGCCACAGCCACTCCGTAGTAGTAAAGGCGATTTAGGCTACTCCAAACACTGCACGTCCGAGAGTGCAAATAACTATCTCTCCCTCAGCGTAAAGATTGTCCCTTTTCGGCGCACAACATGAATAAGCTATACATTGGCAACGTGGACGTCGAGGTGATCGAGGAGGAGTTAGAAACTATCTTTGTGCAGTGGAAGATTCCGTATACTGGTCCATTTCTTGTCAAAACTGGCTATGCGTTTGTGGATTGCCCGGACGAGAAGTCTGCAATGAAGGCCATCGATGTTCTTTCAGGTGGGTACAAAAAAGTGGCATTTGGAAAAACGCACGAACTGCTGCAATTGTGTGGAGATTGCCGTTACTTGGGTCCTGTAGGGTGGGGGTGTATCCAAGCGTTTCTTTCTCTCACACAACCTTTACTTGGCCTTTTGACACCGTGGGCTCAGGCAAATAGCTGCCCTTAGTTTGAGTGAAATTGTGCTCTTGTAATTTTACTAGAGTGTGTCTTGATAAAATGGTAAACACAGTCACGAGGAAGAGAATACTAAGGTTTCCCCATTGCAGGTTGTGTGCCGTTAACTGTGGGGCGACTATGCAGCGGGCTGTGAACGCCGTGAAGTGAACCTTTTTGTGGGCTTTATCACACAGCACTTTGGCACAACAGGAGCAGAGGCTGTACAGTGTTGCTTGCTTTTTCTCGCCTTAGTTTGAACTTGCTCTCTCGTCCAGGTTTCAAACTACAGGCCTTCTGCTGTGACCACAACTCGTAACATTATGAAGCCATTTCGCCCATGCTGACACACCAGGTGGTTTAATTGTGCTGGTCAAATGTAGGCCAACTAACAGAGCCTTACGACCATTTGCTGTTTTGTGTTATTCACTAAGTCTCGTGGTTTGTTTTTAAATTGAAGTAAAGCCTGTCCATGAAGACCACGTAACAATTTAGCTTAAGTGTTGTTATTTTACGTATTGGGCTAAAACGTAGCCTGTTTGTGTCCTCGTGTTGTTAGATGCTCACACACTTAAAGCAATGCGTATTCCTAACATCACAATGTTAAAACATCTAGGGCTTCCAAGTGTAGGCAAATTTGACCACATTACATACAATGAGAAGTAAACCCTAAGCTAAATTACACTTCCTTAAAGGCAGAAAGTGAGGCAGTCTAATGGGTTAGTGAAATTAACAGCTGTATTTTTTTTAATTCTTTTTTTTAGGTAAAGTTGAACTTCATGGGAAAGTTCTCGAAGTGGAGCACTCGGTCCCTAAACGTCAAAGGTAGGTTGAGTTAAATTTTATAGTGCCCTGTTCAACTCTTGGGAGCTTCAGATAAATATTAAATTATTTTCTGCAAGATATTTTTTCCTTCAAGTCACATTCGGCCTACATATGTTGCTGTTGAACACTGATAATTCAGTTGTGTGAGAGTTTTTCTTTTAGTTATAGTGTCTTTTTTCTGAATGCTCTGGGGTCAAATAAAAGGGGCGTATGGTTGTGTACTCCCTCCTCTCACCACGACTGTGGGGTGCTCCTAAAACCGTCGTGCACATGCCTGTATCTTGTCGCCCCATCCCCTACTATTTCATGTATACGTTTTGTACTTGACCTTATGTGAGCTCAAACCTCAGGACGATAAGTAAGAGGCTGGGTGCGAATGCTGAAATGTGTGCAGAGTATGTGCAGGCGTAAAGGCCTTGTGGAGTCGTCCATTTGAGATGGATCTGCCTGTCATTCTCCCTGCCTGCCCTACGCTTCCGCCCTTCTCTGCACATTGTACTGCTGTTGTATGAGATGGACTCCCAAACGCGACTGGAATGGGAGGTTTGGGGCTCAAGTCACAGAAAACCTGAACTCTTAAGTCAACCCCGTAAACACACCGAGCTATTGTGTTTCACTTTATGATTTACGTCAAGTGTAGCAAAACTATGTTTTTTAAGTCCACGTATCGTAAATTGGGCTGAGGACGTATATTTCTGGAGCTTTTTGGTATTGTGGCGTATTTTTTTTATTGTTGACGCATTTCCCTTTTTATAAATCATTTTCGTAAATTAAATCAAAATGGCTCTCGCTTTGTAATTGGTAGAATGGTTTATTTGTGGTATTAGAGGTATGGGGTTGTCTTTTAAAGTTAGATACAATTATAAACTGATTTACGTATAGTAAAAACTGCCATTTCAAATATCGAGGGGGAATGTGTGGGCTTCAAATTTATTTCACGTGTCTTACACTGATTTTAAGGAAGAGCTGAAATATGTGACTTAAGTAAAGCAGGACATTTTAGATAGTATTCTTCACGTGCTTTCTACCTGAAGGTCATTCCGACTTCCCCTGCTAGCTTTTTGGCTGTTTGTTTGAAATTGCTGTTTAAATAATTAAACCTGATGAGCTACTTGAGGAATTTTGCGTGAAATCTTGACGCCTTCCTCCATATTTTCCTGATCACGAAAAGCTGGTGACGTTGCTGTGTGTTACTGAAGCTCGCTGTGTGGCTATGGCTGCACCAGAGTCGAGTTTCAGCCACACTTCAAAAAAAGTAAAACGTGCCCTGCTTGTACAACATGGAACATAGTAATAGTGAATGGGAACAGTATTCCGAGTAGACTATATACTAAACACACACACACTCGCACACTGGGGCTCCTATTTGCATTCCAACCTGCAAATATCAACTGGGGGCTGGGCCAATCACTGTGGCTTAACCTTTGAACCCCCCAGGAAGGGGAAGTGCTGTAGCACACAGAGATCGAGGTGGGGTAGCTTCAGTTTTGGGACTCATAAAGATGGAATTGCTTGAGATGATGGGCTATTGTGTTTGGTGCTTTGCTCTGGCAAAATGCATCTTGATGTACATTCTTCCTGAATTTGACTTGATTGAGGCCCAAAGCCCACTAGAATTATCTCCTGTGTATTGTGCAAAACATCTGCTAAATTCTGTGGTAACTCCTAAACAATGAAAAATATGAATTAACAGCAAAGAATAGCAAAAGAAGTTAATTGATAAATCAGGTCAGTAGATGCAATTATCTTCATAGCTGTTAAATCTTTCAGCCATATTATGGCCATTTGACTTCTGATACTGTTATGTGCTTGGCTTTTTTTTTTTTTTTTAAGCTGGCATTTAAAGAACACACCCTACCGTTATTGACAATGTCTTGTACTTTAAATTACTGTCTTCTCAGTATAGAATAAATGAGACCATAAGAAAAAATAGCATCCACTGGAACCTTACAGGTCTATTTACTTAAAAAAAAAATCCATTTCCCCAATTTTACTGGATTATTTTAAATGGCATTTTTTTACGCATCCAAATTTGAAAAAAGTAGCTGCATAAAATATTGTTTTGCTATCAGTCCCTTGACTAAGAGTTTCCATATTTATCTAAATATTTTTTTAAATTTTATGAATTTTTTAAATTATAAGTTAGTCTCAGAAGTGCCAGTATTGCATGGGCTCTGACTGGACTTCTTGTCCTCTCTTGTTGGGTAAAATAAACAATGTGAATGTAGCTTGCCCTTCTCTCTTCAATATACTCACTAACTCGTATGAACGTAAAGAAAAATAAAAGGCATGGCTATAGAAAGGGTGGCCTCAAGCGTGTGTGAGTGTGTGTGAGTGTGTGTGAGTGTGTGTGAGTGAGTGTGTGTGAGTGTGTGTGAGTGTGTGTGTGTGTGTGTGTGTGTGTGTGTGTGTGTGTGTGTGTGTATGAACACTAGAGCAATATGGAAATGGATGTTGAACATGTGTATGCACCTTTGATTTCTCTTTCAACATTTATAGCGTAGCAGTTGTTTTTAAGTTAGTTTTGTAAAGTCACAGCAATCTTTATTTTTTTTAAAGCAAGCATTGAAGGGAATATTCTAAATTTGTGGCGATGGTGTAGATCTTACTGAGGCTGTATGAAGAAGTGGCTCCTTGCTCATATTTCAAGAATTCTGGGTCATGGGGTCATCGTGGGGCCCCACCTGCAAAAATCTGAGATTTGGGACGAAGACTTGGGGTGCCACGGAAATTATGAATGTGGCCCCTTGTTTTACTTGGACTGCAGGCACAGGTTCCTTAGCTCTCCCTCCTACCAGGCTCAAATCAGTGTCATTGTGTTTTTGGCTTACTCTTATGTACATATTTGATTTATTTTCTATGAGGTGGTGAAAAAGAAACACGTGTCATCTGTGCAGAAGTTGAGTCATTTCAAACTGTTGACATTCAGCACATTGGAATTCTCCGAGGGGAATTCAACCAATCCACCCAAACTTGTTGAACGGAGCTCATTGGTTGCATTAAAGGCCTGTGAGAGGGCAGCGGAAACCAGACTGTGTGGAGGTCAGTCATTCAGAACCTCTGCATGCTGAATAGTCAATGGCTGTGGATGGATGGGCGTTGAGCACAGATCTGGAGTGTCCCACACTGTCCCTGCTGGTGCTGACGTAGAGTGCAAAAGCAAAGGTTGAAGACAAATGGAGTTGAATTCAGGTGTGGGTTAGTCTTGAGCTTATCTTGTGAGTTCCTCTGTGTTGTGTGTTTTGATGGTGTGTACGTTTGCGTATCCGTCTACACACTCACTCGTGTCCTCATGGTGGGGACCCATAGGTGTCAGCTAAGCGTCGTAGACGGGGGCGAAACATGTAGAATGTTTGGTCCTTTTTAAAAGTAAATAAGGAGCAGGGTCTCCTCCTGGCCATCACATGACGAGCCAACCCCAGTCACTCTTGGCCCTCCCCTCCTTCCCTCCCCCCTCCCACTTTTAACCCCCGCTCTACATGTTCCTGTCAGTGGACTTGTCCGTGTCCATGGTAACAGAGCCCCACCCCCACAGGGCAGAGAGGGCCCTTGTTACCCTTGCCTGAAACAGGGCTAGCCCCCCACCCCCGCCCCCAACCTCACATACACACCACACCCCTCTCGCACCACCCCCCTTCCCCAAATCAAAGGCTGGGACTGGGGAATGTATACCACCCCCAACCCCCACCCGCCCCACACCCTGGCTGACTTCTTCTGTGTGTGGAGCTATAGGTTAATCCGACTGGAAGTGCTCGGTGCATTTGCACATTTCGCATGGCGTTCCCACCGCAATGCAGAGCATACAGAATGTGAGGGGAGGGGGGCGCAGGATCAGCCAGGAATGGCACAGTGGGCCGGAAAGGGCTGGAATTCCTCTTGGAAGTTATTTGGGAATTTTCTTTACAATTTGCCATTTAGAATAAAGTAGTTCCCTAAAGTCCCAAATTAAATACGTCGTTGAGCTTCTCTTAGCTTGATTATGGTCGCCCTGGCTAAGCTGAGGAATCTCAGCTACTGCAACAGACCTTGTTGCATGTGATCAGTGTGTTTTGAAGATGTTCTTATATGTGATTTTTATTTTCTGAATGACCTTTTTCTGTAACACTTTTTTTTATTGTTACATTTGAGTTCATGGTGTAAATAGTTTATAAATGCTGCACATTGTAAGGTGTTATCTTCTACACAGCAGATTACAAAACAACCATTACAAGTGGAGCAAGTAGATGAGCTGCATTTTTAGACATCATTTAACAGCTCAGTGAAGCCTGAGGGAAAGAACAAGAGACGTGTGGAGTGTTAGCTGTGTAAGTTTTTACACACAAGACACAATTGTGTCCTCAAACTATGGGACATAAATGAGCAGCATGTATATATCAAGTAGGGTGAGTGAGAGGCTGGTGTGGAAATGGGTTGGGGTCAGAGTTTGTGATTTCACACTGTGTGTGTTCACGCTTGACTTCTCTCTCTTGACCGTATGTACATTTTGTTCCTTTAGGATTGTGTGTGTATGTGTCAGCGTGCAGGGGGACTTTGGAGTGTCCTGCACCCTTCTCACATTTTTACACAACATCCACATGCAGGCGGACACTTGTGAAACTCTGTGACTCATTGATCCACAAGTTCCATTGTCTGCATGACCTCCACACACAGCCAGTATACTCATACGCATTCATAACATGCTGCTGTACACAAACTTCGTAAATGGGGGAGCTTCAAGCTAAAAAGGATGAATTGGGGATGTTTGTCCTGCTTGTTTCTAGCACAGCAGTGCCATTGTGGCTGCTGGTCTCCACTTGCTTCTGCTGAGCGCACACACTCTACAAACGGGCATGCAATTTGGGTTCTTCCTATGTATTGTGGCACTACCACTACTGGAGATTCCCGTTGGCTTCTTTTTTGCACCTGCACACCCCTCCGCCCCTCCTGTCACTCATTTTTGATTCAACAGCCGAACGCTCATGCTTAAGTGTCTCTATTGGTTGAACCTTGCAGTGCTTGTAACTCATGACGCAATGCCACAGGGCACATCCTTGACTTAAAGTGTGTAGCCGAAACATTCTGATACAGCATATCTTGCCTCTTTCAGCCGTCTTCCCCCACTCTCCTCTCGTAGGACTCCCCTCTCTATCCTGTTTCCTGCTTATCTTGTTCCTCTAACCCTGTGTGACACACTCGGTGATTTGGGATGAAGGGCGTGGTGCATTTTAGCTTAATTTCAATGTTGAGCATCCTCACCTCAATTTAGGCCACCCAGCGGTGATTCTAAATCGCCCCTCTGCCTGCTTTTTCTCCATCACTTCCTCCCTTGCTTTACCCAGGGTGCCTTGGTACACCTGCTGGGCTGGGAATGGAATTAAAGCAGAAGTCATATCTGCAGCTTCTCCACCCTGCTCTGTTTCACTCAAAAGGCGGAGAGAAGAAAGACCTGCTGTTTTTCTTTTTTTTGTTCATTTTAATAAGACACCTTTTGCAGTCATTTGTATCATTGTGCTTATTGTCAGCTACTAATTCTCTATTCTCCCCCTCTTCTCTTCCATCTACCTCCATCAATTCCTTTTTCTCCCCCTCCTCCCTTGTCCATCCCCCACCTCCTCCTCCCTTGTTCTCCCTCCAGGAGCTGTAAGCTGCAGATCAGGAACATCCCGCCTCACATGCAGTGGGAGGTGAGTGCTAACAGGCTTCTGAATGCTTCCAGGGCGGGGCACCATCGGGCAGCCCAACTGGGCTCTCGATTAGTGGCCACTGGAGTCACCTTTGCTTCCTTTTTGGGTTTAAGCCGAGTTTGATGATGTATTTAATAAAGGCAGCAGATGAGGCAGGTGTAACGCAACAACCGTTGGGTGGAACTGTGATTGGTAGACCAGAACTGATTACAAATACAAGTTGGAAAAGCTATTAAGAAGATTGTACAGTATTATTATAAATTCTAGTCACTCAATAGACAAGGGTCTCTAGTGAAATGAGAGGTCCACACAGAGGAGACTTCACCCAGTCACCTCATATTAAAGTAATGTTGCTTTAACTTGGAATGAGCCTTTTGTATCTACTGAAGAGCAGGGTCCCTTCAATGGAGGCTGCCATCATCCACCGCCATGTTTCTACCATAGCACAGAATGGACAAACTAGCAACGTGCATTTTTTTATTTAGCGAGTGGCTGTGCAAGATTCACTGGTCGGGAGATTATGTTGTTTTGTACAAACAAATGTGTGCTGATAGGTGTTTTTAAAGTATAAGCTTGATACACGTTAAATCCTACTTATCCATCACAAGGAGCTTCTTTCCTCAAAGGCCACTGTCGCGTCACCAACTGGAGGGGTGAGCAAGGGAGCGTTCAGTCGATAATCTGACCGCTAGTTGTTGCTATATATTCCCATTTCTTCACACTGTACCTTTTAAACAGTTGCATGATCTTTGTCGCATTTAGTTGCTACACATGTCGGCTACTATGAAGTCTGTTTTCTAACCATACAACCCTTGCTGTTGAGTTGATTTGAATTGATTCTAGAGGTGCATAGGATCTGATGTGGGGGAAAGTGACGGAATTGTTCTGTCAGGGTGTCTTTCAGCACAGACCCCTACGAGCTGGGTTGAGCACGAATGCCTTTTTTATATATACAGTATGTTTTGTGCTTAAAGCTCCTGTTACATTTGAGGGCAAAATCAACTAAACATATTGTTGAGTTGTGAAACATTCATGAGACGAGGTTTGGCATGGCCCCTTGGCTGGCCAGAGTGCGCACATCTTATTGGGTTTATATATCATATTCTTTTTTTTTCCTAGACTAGAAATGTATTTGAGTGAAGTGCTCTGTGATGCTGATGCAGTTTTGCTTTCATTTGTAGAAGGAGGGTTGTTTGTGAATTGATTGAGGATGCTTATGTGTCGGTGTGTCCTTAACATGTACTGGATCGGGAAAAAAATTGACGCACGTACGATATTTCATAAAATCCAGTCAGCAATGACAGGGCCATGCTAGATGAGCTGACAGTCACACACTTAAAATTAAGAGTCTAAAAGATGTTAATTGAAAGTCAGTCTTTGTGTCTTGAGTAACACATAGATGCATTGTTTTTCTGTTATTATTTAAAAGTATGACATTCATAAATGTCAAAAAACACTTCAGTTCATAGCTCTATACTCTTGACACTAATGGTACAACTCAAACTCTACCAAACTACGTAAACAATCCAGTGATGGCACAGAGTGAACTTTGAAGAAAACTACCATTTTTAGCGTGTTTATTATAATAAAGGTATCATGTTTAGAGAGAAAATTATTTCTAGAGTTAAAAATTCCCTCATTTGACTCTGTTATAATCCTCTTGAAAATGGTGCTTACAAACAACCATGGTGTAATTTTATATTTCTTGAATTAGTATAATTCATAATGGATTAATAGGAAGTGTTTTTTTTGGTGTGTTCTAGGTAAAAAAAAAAAAAAATACACCTATACATTTTACTTGACTTATTCTATGGAAACCCTTTTTAAAGTGATCATTCGTAACTGTCTGAGCTACATAAGATTACCTCGTATGAGTTCACTGGATGGTGGAGGGTGTCCGTAGAGGATTTAAGCAGAGTTTACGCTGTAAAAACTGACGCTCAAGGTCGGTGTTAAAGTCAGATTCAATCCACTTGTTTTGATTTTTTTTCCAGAAAGGGTTAAAGGGCAAAAATATGTCACGTAAAAATGAAAAATATCAATAGAACTGGTGAGCTGTAACGTGGTCAGATTTCAAGGCCACTGCCTGATTAGAGAAAAAAAGTGTTGAGCAACAGTCGTGTGTGTGTGTGTGTGGGTTTGTGCGTGTGTGTGTGTGTGTGTGTGTGTGTGTGTGTGTGTGTGTGTGTGTGTGTGTGCGTATGCGTGTTCCTTCCATGTCTTTTTTTTTTCCTTCTCTGATAAGAGTTCAATTTAAAACTCCTTTGTATTCAGTGTCAGCTAAACATTCTTCTGATTTTCTGATCTGCTTGGCTCTTTTATTTCTGCATACTTTTACAAATTTCACTGAACCTTTTTATCAGAACTAATTTGTGTCAGGCTTCATATCCCACTGTTAACCTCCGTGTGGGATCTTATGTGCCATGAACGCAGCTTTATGTGACTTTTTTTTTTTTTTCCTCCTCTGCAGAGGTTTGGCTTACCTAGTGTGTGCATGCAGTGTTTCGGTTGAATTTTCTGCTCCATAAAGAGCATTGAGGCCAAATGGGAATTTTCTTCTTGAATTACAAACAATTGTTTGGTCTTGTCTTGAATTGGGAGTCTTTAGATTTCATCATGATTCACTCACTGGTGATCAAATGGCTACGGTCAGGCTCAGTGTTTTGTAATGGTGGGCTCGTTTTGCCTACGCATGTCCCTCAACTGCAGCTTTAGATCCACCCATGTTCGTAGCATGTAGCGAGCGAGCTGTTTGCCTTTTCAAAAAGGTGACATGGAGGTTTCTGTCCCTCAGGAGGGGGGAGGGGTTGGAGGAATGCAGGAATAGAAAAGAAAAGGCTCTTTTGATGCAAAGGCCTTGTATGTATCTTATCAGGTAGATAAGACAATGGGTCAGAGTGTGTGAAGCCCTGCAGCGAGAGAATACTGGCGAGAGTAGTGGTGTGTTCATAAGCTGTAGTGGGTGGGTGGGCCTGGATGGTTTCCCCTTCCCCTCCATGTGCGCCGATTCACAGAATGTGTAGCATGAACTCGCACCCCTCCCCCAGCCCCTGCTTCCTGCTGGAATGTACCCCACCCTTTCCTGAATGGCCTGGATTCCCATTGGCCAGGCACAGTGGATGGACAGGCAGAGAATCCAGCAAGCAGCCGGCAACTCTAAGCTTGAGGAAACTCATAACGTTACTGGAGCAGCCAATGATGGGGAGGAGGTGGCAGGGAGGCGGGAGGTTGCTTGCTCGGTTGGTTGGTGGGTTGGTGGAGTGGGGGGGGGGCAGGGACGCTGTCTTGTTGGCCAGAAAGTGGGGTTGAGCTCTTGGGGGTGTGGCCTTGCGTTGGAATGAGCATGGTCGGATGTCTTAGCTTAGCTTAGAACCCTCGCTCCCCCTCTCGCCCACAGTTGATCACATCTATGAATTGAAATCCTCTGGTTTCCAGATTAGGGCTGTTGTCCAGCGTTGCGTGGACTTTTTATTTGGATGAATTTCCTATTTAAAAAAAAAACAAACACTTTATTGCTCTCTTAATTTTCATGTGTATAATTCAACATTTTGGGAATTTTTATTTATCTTATTTTTCAGCATGTCAAGAAAGCCTAAGAAGTGAAAGCAAAAAGCCCTGGACGTGTTTCCCTGAATGATTAAATTCCTGCCTTTCAATGACTAGTGCTTTGATGATAAATGTAATGTTTCTTAGAAAGGATTATTTTTTCATCACTACACACGTTCTGTTCAAAAACAGATTTTTTTAAAACTATCACAGCACCCAGAGCTGCATGTAGGTTCCCATAGGAGAGAGTTGTAATTTGAGATAGAAAGCCTTTTACAAGAAGGCAGCCAATTTCTCCACGTACTTCAACATTGAACTCTGGGGTTCAGATTTAATGGACTGTGTCCTTGCAGTGAGCAGAGCTGGTTCCCACAGATGAGCTCCTGCTCACTAACAGGTTCTGGTCAAAGTCTTTCATAATCATGCTTTTTCTTTTCTTTTCTCGCAGGTTTTGGATGGTATGCTTGCTACGTATGGTGCAGTAGAGAGCTGTGAACAAGGTAAATAAAATTCCTTGTCTGTAGCAATTTTTCCATTTAATGACTCCACCACCTCGCCACAACACTTTTATAAAGCATTAATATTTTTTTTTTTGCAACATATTTTATCAGCACAGTAGTATCTGTTTTTTTAAATAAATATATCATTGCAAAATTAATGAAGCACATAATTTAATTGTTCACTTTTGAAAAAGTAGCCCATAGTTGTAAATTGTGTCACTGTCACTAAACATGTGTGAATTGACTGTGCTGTGTGATCTCCCGCAGTAAACACTGACACAGAGACTGCAGTAGTCAATGTTCGATATGCAACCAAGGACCAGGCCAGGCTGTGAGTACACACACACACACACACACACACACACACACACACACACACACACACACACACACACACACACACACACACACACACACACACATATGCAGTGTGTTCACAGCATATACTCCCGCTTATCTGTCTTCATGTCTTTGATATGTATCTGCTGTATTTTTTTCACTTTACCCAGCATCCTCCACTGGAAATGACACCAACTTACTCTGTCTAGTGTTCTTACACTGCACCTGATTTCCTCCTTCCAAAAAACAGTCCAGTTTATTTCACATGCAATGATGATGGGGAGGAGGGGGAACTGTGTGTGTGTGTGTGTGTGCGTGTGCGTGTGTGTGTGTGTGTGTGCGTGTGTGTATGTTTGTTGGAGAGGGAGGGGGTTAAATTAGCCATCTGGTGCCCCCTGGTGTAGATGAATCTTACTGCAGTGTTGCTCACTGCATGGGTGGTTGTAGTAGTCTCCAGGCATGATTGATTGTTTCAGTGCAAATCTAAATCCTGGTGCTGACAAAGCAGACAGGTATCAAGTGTGGATGCTCTTGAGGGTGGAGGGAATTTCTATTTAGCTCATGACAAGTGATGTTTGAAGCACTGCCTCTCTGCCTTGTTGAGCTTGAGCATCACCCCATACCCCTTGTGGTCTTCATTATGGCTGGTGACTGTACACATTTGGACATCATCCTCTTAACTTTGTAAAAATGTCCCTGCTCCTTGGATATCCCCACTGATAAAGAGATTAGACTGAAGCCAAACCCAAACCTTGATAGTCATTGTCATGAAATTATTTTATCCTTCACTCCATACCTTCTCATGTTCCTAAATCACCCATTCAGAGGCAATCAGGAGTTTTAAAAAATGTTTCTTTTTTTCTCCTCAGGGCGATGGAGAAGCTGAATGGATCTATGATGGAAAACTATGCCTTGAAAGTATCTTATATCCCAGATGAGACTGCAGCCCAAGAGGGTCCTTCAGCAGGAGGCAGGAGAGGCTTTAACGCCCGTGGAACCCCTCGTTCTGGCTCTCCTGGTCTGGGCGCCAGGCCCAAAGTGCAGTCAGACATCCCGCTGCGCATCCTGGTTCCCACACAATTTGTCGGGGCAATTATCGGCAAGGAGGGCACTACGATCCGTGACATCACCAAACAGACCCACTCAAAGTACGTAAGCAGAGGTCAGATTTATGCTGAACACTGCAATGTGCTGTATCCTTTGTTTTCTCTGTACTGTTGACTTCTATCCTGCCCTTCCTTTTAAGGTAAAGGTACTCATTGGTAATAAAGAAGCAGCATGAAAAACAGCCTTGCATGTTGAAATTCATGAGTGTTGGAAAGCTTAACACAGATGGGGAAAAACATATTTCAAGCATGACCACTCTAGAAAGGCTTTGTATTGACGAAAAAAAAATCTAACTTAGAAATGAGTGCAAACCAGTCCTGCTGATGTAATTACCGAAGCCAATAATGAGCATTCCTCATATGTATATTAATAATATGATCAGAAAGCTCATATGCCAGCAGTCAGTAAAACCTGAAGTGTATTATCTTCCTTCACAGAAAAAAAAATCAGAAATGTAGATGAGCTCTCAGTTTCTTAAAATCCAGTGTATGGTCTCTATCACGTAGAACCAATTCAATTAGTATGATACAGTTGGATCCCATCAGCCATTACACTTTGGAGGAAACAATTCTCCTCCTGGTGCCTTGCCTTCAATGTAAACTGCATGCCAGATCTTTTGATTTCTCCCCACAGACCCTGAAATTCAATTATTGAGCCACTCTTGGGGGGGAAAAAAAAGTGATCCAGAAACAATTGTTTTGCCATATGTAAGGGATAATGTGTGGTTAGCTGGTTGTTATGCAAAATAAAATCCTGACAGGGTGAGACAAGATTATTTATGCAGCAAAGAAATTGTCTCAGTTTTCAGGATCGGTGCAACCATATTTATTCCAGCCAACTGAAGGGTCAGAGTAACATTAAAACATACTTTTTAATTAATGGGGAATTTTTTACTTTAGGCTTTTTTTGTTGGTATTCATAACCGATGCAGTAAACAACAGCAGCACCTGTTTAAGGTCCCCTTACTGTTTCTGCAAAAGCCCCACACCGTGTCGTGGTTTGTGGTTCTTCCTGTCTGTTTTCTTCAGTTTGATCAATGTCTCCTTCACTCAGCTCCTGCTGTGTTTAAACATCTGTTGCTGTCTCTTGACTTCTCTCATCTTCTGTCTCTGCTGGTGATATTAAAAATTCTACTGAAGCAATCGGAAATGACGTTTTTTCAGATTGTCAACAGAAAGTGGTTAACTCCTCCTGAGATTGATTTTATGCTTGTGATAAGCTTGTCCAAAGTGTTGCCTTCTGCTATTCATAACTAATAACTGTTGTCTGTTTTTTTTTGACCAATCAGAATCAAGTATGTAACACTGCCACATGATAAGTAAGAAAGCCAGGAAAAAATGTCTTTTTTTAGTGGATCCATTGAAATGGTGACATCCCATCAGCTCCATTGTTTAATACTCCAAAACACATTTTTATTCTCAATCTGAAGTTATTTGACATTTATTTGTATGTATTGTATTTTTTGTAGGTAACACATTTTGTAATTATTCCCTAATTCTTGTCATACATTGCTTTTTCATGTTCCCCATCTCATTTTTATTGCTTGTTCCCTGTCTTTATGCCTTATGTCTTATGAGAAAACCTCACGCCACTTTGAAATGTCTTGTAACCAGAGGATGCCATTAATTTGCCTTCCCTTCACTCCAGGATTGACATCCATAGGAAAGAGAATGCAGGTGCAGCGGAGAAGCCAATCACAATTCACTCCACCCCTGAAGGCTGTTCGAGCGCTTGTTCTGCTATCATGGAGATCATGGCAAAGGAGGCCATTGACACAAAGTTGTGAGTTTGGGTGCCTTAAAAATAAAATGAAAGCAAGAGAGAATGTTTCCTTTGGTTTAACTGGACCTTAAATCTGATGTGGTAACTAACTGGTGAAACACCAGAAGTGGACATTTGTTTCAAATATAAACTCTTGATTCAGTTAGGGATTTAATTCAATTGTTAAAGTCATGTAATGTTCCTATCTGCTTCTTATTATAACCTCTTAATGTTTTCAACTCTTTACAAATTCAGTCCAAGAATAATTCCAGATGGAAGGAATGCTGTGAACACAACTGTCTTATTAGAAAAGATGATTTAAGATAAATGCTCATGTCTCCTTTGTGAGGCAAGTGGAAAGAAAAGATATTAAACAATAGAAGACAAGGTTGTACTCGAATGTTGAGTTACTGTTGAGCATTTCACTAACCATCAGCTCTGTCTCGTTCAGTACTGAGGAGATCCCGCTGAAGATACTTGCACACAACAACTTTGTAGGAAGATTAATTGGGAAAGAAGGACGCAACCTGAAGAAAATCGAGCAGGATACGGGCTGCAAGATCACAATCTCATCGTAAGACTTCTCCCACTGACACTGCTCTGTTCGTAGTCCCTGCAGCTCATTCACAAAAGTGCTGCCTGCTACCAATGCATATTTAATGTTATTGTATTTGCTTTGTTGTCAGAATTTATACTCTAACAACTGTTCTCATGTATCACTTCTTTTTATTTCATATTATGCTGCGTAGCCTGCAGGAACTGACTCTGTACAACCCAGAGCGGACCATCACAGTGAAGGGCCCCATCGAGGCATGCGCAAAAGCCGAGGAGGAGGTGATGAAGAAGATCAGGGAATCCTATGATAGTGACATGGCTGCTATGAATGTAAGTATACGCTGCAAAAAGGAAACACAACTCTGTTGCATGATTGTGAAAAACTTAAGTTGGGATGAATTCATAGCCCTGAAAGAGGGAGACAGTTTGCTGTGTGGAAAACTACTTTGACAAAGTGTGTAGAAAACATGAAACCAGAAAACAGAAACTGTATTCAGGAAGAGAATCAGATAAAGTGGATACACACAACAGAAATCTGGGAACAAATCTGTCA
Organism: Notolabrus celidotus; assembly: GCF_009762535.1. NCBI lineage: Eukaryota > Metazoa > Chordata > Actinopteri > Labriformes > Labridae > Notolabrus > Notolabrus celidotus. The sequence continues at coordinate 14,147,468 of NC_048287.1, read as the reverse complement.
GAAGAACTTTTATACCCTGAATCGCTGTTATATAAGCACCCACAATCTGACAAACTTGAGAACCAGGGGCTTCTGGGTGATTTGGTTGTTCTTAATCTGCAGAAGAACAAGGCTGTTCTGAGGTGAAAATTGACATGCTGGAGGATCTTTAAAGACCTACAATATTTCATTAATTGTTGGAATAATTCTCACCTTTACTGCTTCAAACAGAAAGGATTAGAATGGTGTTTATTCCGGTCTTAAAAGTTGGACATTGATTAAAAATGTTCACATAAAATGTCCATGATAAAGAATGAAATCTGAGTGAGGCTCACATTTAAAACAATTGTTACTGCTCAGGTTTTAAAACACACCTGCTCACATCAGGCAGTTCTTTTCAAGGTTTTCTGCTTTATTGCTTGATTTTCTTTTCAATTTGTCTTACTGTCTGGAGTCCAGATTTGACTGTTGATATAGTTTGATGCAGCTTTGAACCAAAGATACAAAGAACAAGAACGGTTAGGGAATGTCAGATGGAAAATGTAGCGCAATAAGCACTATCTGTGCTGTAAAATGTACAGATGGAAACGGTCTAGGCATTTCTTTTTGAGGTAAAACTGTTTGGGTCAGAGAGTTTGTGCTGAAATGTGTCTCTTTTGCTGATGTAAAGGTTGATATGAAGTATTAGGCCAGGGATACGCAATGCAAATTGAAGCCAACCTTATATGGATCAACTGATTCTGAAGACTATCCGATCGCATGTCGTTTGCCACATATTGTACATATGGCAAAGGGTTGATCACAGCCTCATAAGCTGGAATTTCGGTTGGCTGACAGCGTACAGTTGCACAGTCACAAGACATTTCCCCAACTTCAAGTTGTTGTTTTTCCTGACTGCACCTGCACAAGATGGTAGACTGTCTAAAGCCCTGTGGCAACATACCACATGATGTGGACACCTGGAATACACCGATGTACACATATCAGGCATATGAACACACTTCTGCCACAAATTCTACTTTTCCATTTTAGTTTTTGTTCACACTTCTAAAAGTGGTAAGACTTTGCTTGACGAGAACAAGCACACACGTCTTGTAATTTATATTGTGTTAATACAAATGTTCTCCTTCCTCTGCAGCTCCAGTCTAACCTGATTCCAGGTTTGAATCTGAACGCTCTGGGTTTATTCCCCGGTGGAGGACCAGGCATGGGTCCCTCCATGTCCAGCGTCCCACCTCCTGGAGCCCACGGTGGATGCCCGTCATATGGAGTAAGTCTCCTTGTCACATGCAGCTCTTCATTGTTCCCCATACACGACCAATGCAAACCAAGGAGTAGCTGTTTTTCATTAACGTCTTGATACTTTGAACAATCCTGGGTCCGGCTAGAAAATAAGCTGATTTCTAGTCTTTAGCAACTCAGTTTGATGTTTCTTTTTCCCTGTAGTGCAGTCCTTATGGGGGTGAGGGGCCATTTTGGGCTTCTATGCTGTCGGCGAGCAGCCCGCCCCCTGCTGTAAGTCACCCGTCCCAAAGTGCTTTGCACGGCTTGTGGCTGCTCGCTGCGGGATTAGGGGGCAGGGTTTGCTACATGAAAGTTGTCTTTCTGGCTGCCCCTTCATCTGTGACCTTTCGAGGCCCTAATATGTGTGCAGTTTAAAGTCGGATGCATGGGAAGACAAAAGACCTGTAGGGCAACAATGGCTTTGTTTTTAGATCGGCTTCACCAGATGTTTCACAGTTACGCTTGTGCCAAATATGTCACATTAGCATTTTTCATCAAGGTGAATGTTTCTGTAACGGCGAGTAATACATCCTCAGCGCTGAAAGGCCTTCTCCAGATTCAGCAGCTGCCAAAGCAAGTTGTTAGTGTGCCCTCAGCTGACTCATTGATTGGATTATTGGGCTCCATCCAAAACCAACAGTGCTACTTGTTGTTCCTCTTTGACTATGCAACAGCCTCCCTGACTGAGCTCAAGTCAATCACACACTCTAAAAACAAGTGTGCGTGGAAAGATGTGTGTTTCTGTTACTGTGGAACAGGTATGTGTCTTCTAACCAGCTGATTCCAGCTAAAGGGCATGAGCTGTAACATAGCTTCAAGGTCTAAATCGCCTTAGCTAGATCCACTGTTTCTGCTTCTCCCCATCCATGGTTGGAGTTCAACGAGCTGTGCTTTATGATCCCTCAATCACAATAGTTGTAACATTGTTTTTTTCACCCCAGCAGGGACAACCAGAGTCGGAGACGGTGCACCTCTTCATCCCTGCACTCGCAGTGGGAGCAATCATCGGAAAACAGGGTCAACATATCAAGCAGCTGTCACACTTTGCCGGAGCCTCAATCAAAGTGAGTGACGGACAGAAGGCAAATTTCTGTATCTCACTGATAACATTTACCCCAACTGTCTACCTGCATTAATTTTGATTGATAGTAATTGGAAGCATAAATGAGGTTTTGTTGCTTTTGTTTTTAATGCTTGCCGTCTGCCGTCCGTCAGATTGCCCCAGCAGAAGGAATGGATGCCAAACAGAGGATGGTCATCATTGTTGGACCGCCAGAGGCTCAGTTTAAGGTGTTGTACCTCATTACAGCCACATAAACACATAAAGACATTGTCGGTAGAAATAAAAGACAGAGCCACATAGTAAAATTTGATGATTGCAGCTGTTAACCAGCTCTTTTTTTCTTTTTATTAGTGTATTTGTGACTCTTTACAGCCAGTACAGAAATGTGTTTTTCTTTGGCTTCTTTACCAAATAAAATCATTTCCCATTTCCTCAGTGCAGCATGAGTAATATGTACTTGTCCGGCTGTAGGCTCAGTGTCGCCTCTTTGGCAAGCTGAAGGAGGAGAACTTCTTTGGACCCAAGGAGGAGGTGAAACTGGAGGCACACATCAAGGTCCCCTCCTTTGCTGCTGGACGGGTCATTGGGAAAGGAGGAAAAACGGTAATAGAGGACATGAATTCTTAATACGTGCTCATACATTTTTCTCCATCCAAGTATGAAAATCATTGTGATAATTAATCTTTAAATGTTGGTTCTGTTTTGTGCCTGCAGGTAAACGAGTTGCAGAACCTGACCTGTGCAGAGGTGGTAGTACCCAGGGACCAGACGCCCGATGAGAACGACCAGGTTATAGTGAAAATCAGCGGTCACTTCTTTGCATGCCAGGTGGGTTTTCATGAAGTAAGGCATTACCTCAGGTAGATGTACTGTAGGTCTGGTGTCTCATCACCCAGAGCCATATGACACTTTCTTTTTTAACCCTTTAGACCCAACAGAGGTTAGAGCAGTTTGTTTGGATTGGGTCAATAAAAGCAAATTTAAATGAAGGTTTCCAGTGAAGGGAAGCATCATTCTGTCACAAAAACTGAAAGAAATCAGTTTATAAAAGATAAATCCAGTTTTATTTTGACACTAAACAGGCATCTGAAGCTGTATACATGGAATTTGAGTCCATCACTGAAACACCAGACAGTTTAAAACTGTAATTGTCATCTTTGTCAATGTTTTCAAACTTAGTGATTCTAGTGTCATTCAGCTGATTTTTTTCTTTCCAAATCAGTGGTCAGACCAAGACAGAGTTTATGACTGAAGCTGCATCTCTTGCAATAGTCAATTCTTCATAGCAACAGTCTGCTATCAAACAGCAGGCCCTAGAGCGCTGCCACTGACCAATCAGGGACAGGAATTCAACACAGCTGTAGACTGAAATATATGAGAGCAGTCTATGATGTAGAGGTGTCAGGCTTCCTAAGTTTGAGATTCTGTTTCTCCTGTATGTTCCAGCTGGCCCAGAGGAAGATTCAGGAGATCCTGGCACAGGTGAGGAGACAACAGCAGGTCAAGCCTGCACCTGGAGCCCAACCTCCAGTGCCCCGCAGGAAGTGAAGATCCAGCAGACCTGGAGGAACGGTGACTGAATCTGCCAGAAGACTTGTCAGATGGACTGATGCAGCAGAGTCCAGGGGGAGAAGGAGACGACAAGGGGTCGTAACACACATCTCAGGGGTCAAAGGTTATCAGAACCTAACCAAACACCCGCCCCTTTTTTGTCTTGCTTGGAGAACTTTCAAGTGTGGCTATAAAGAGACCCCACGCCTCTGAACCTCCACCTCACCTCACCTCTCTGCATCTCTGTGAGAATGTACTTCTGAGGGCTACCAACAACGTCACCCGCTCTCACACGTACACACCCCTCGACCGCTCTCCTCCCCCCTCCCCCACGGGTGTGTTGAATTTATATTTTGTCCTATTTTTACACTAGAAACACAAAGAAGAAATAAGGATCCCCCCTCCTATCACCTCCTCGGTGTGGTACTTCAAACCTGACAAGATGTTTGGTTGACTTCAGATTTAGTTGAAACTTTTTTTTTTTAGTGTTTAATTGGTTGATGAAGCTTTCTCATGAGTTTTTTCTGTGGAAAGGAAAAGGCATTGCTATTGAGGTCCTGTTTGGACCAACAGAGAGGTTTATTTTGGGGGAGGGTTGGCTCAGATTGGGTGGGCCATGTTTAGGGGAAAGATTCTTGTTTCAGGACAGGACCCCTGAAAGGGTGGATTATATTGGGCGTCCTGCCCTTGTAATGATAGTGGCATTTTATAAATTTGGATGCATTTTATAGATAGACCTATATACATAGATGAATATATATTTAGAGGTGAGGGCAGCGCCATGACTGACACTTAGGGAAACAGTGCCGAACTGCTGCTGCCCAGGAAAACCAATTTAATATGCATTTTACTTAACTACCTCAGGATCTAGTACCTCAGAAGAGAAAAGAAAATGATTATATATATATGAAAAAATGTTCCTTTCTTTTTTATTTTGCTTTTGTGGTATTTTGTATACTTTATAAAGCTGATAGTCTTTGAACATTTTTATTTTTTTAAGAAAATTTAAAATTTGGTCAGCTGCCAACTGACCTTGCCTTCAACTCTGGTGCTTTAGGTGGCATTGTTCATGTGTATGTGTGACTTAAGATGACCCTGTACATAAAGTCTGTTTGTACATAGCAGCCCCGAAGCACGAGTTGGCGCCCCCTCAGCTGGCGGCTGACAGGAGTATCGAGAGAAAATCGCCTCAGTTTTTCCCCTGAGGGTCCACCATCTTCTGAATAGAAAAACTACAAAACAACTAAGACATGCAAATAATGCCAACAGTACATAACTGCAGCAATGCCATTTAGTTTTGGGATTGACATTATTATTGGTAATGGTACTTTAATTTGTCAGAAATAGATCCTTTTTGCCTTCCTGTGAGGGCTGTGGTCAGGGCAGTATGGACTGTAACGCTCCTTCAGAGCGTCTGTTTTCTGTCTGTTCTGTTCTCAAACCATCTGTCACCTTCTTTTACGATGGCCTCCAACAAGGTCCCAGCCCGAGCAGGTTTTATTTTCATCGAGCAAGCTTTGTCAGCTCAGAGTGGCCCTTGTAGCCAGGCCATCAGAGTCAATGTTACCGTCGTTCACTGCATGGTGAGGGTAGGGGGAGTCACACTGATAGACGCATAAGTGTTTTGTTTTTTGCGCTATAGGAAACAATGATTTAAACATTCTCTGTATCCCACAAATGTAACTCTTAGTTGAAACAGGGAAAACGAGCCAGAAAAGGCCCACAAATACTGACTGAACTCTCACTGGGGGTAAGAAAAAAGGAAAGGAATCCAAAACTTAATAAATATACGATTTATTTCATTTTGTCTCTTCATGCCGAATGTAAATATGTTGATTGTGGTAAAAGTGCTCGAGTGTATCCATGCTTCCACAGTAGAACGCCGTCTACCTCAGCTGAGGGGGTGGGGGGTTGTTGTGGCACTAGGCACCCACCCCACCCTGCCCCCACTGAGCGCCAGCGCGCACTGATACCTCAGCCCCCCTCCCCTCCCTTTCCCAACACTTCTTTCTACATGGGCGTGCCATCCTGACACCGCGCTTAACTGAGGGGCCCAAGTGATACTTAAAATTATCCCTGACACCTCCTGCTTTCCCGCCAAACTGCCCCCCTCCCCATCTCACCCCTCTCCCCTCCTCTGCAGTTTGTTTTGATCTACCTCTTTAGACATGTATTTGAAGTAGAGGCATTCTTCTATTTGTTAGGATTTAGCCCCCCCACCCCTCCTTTTTGCCCCCCATGCTTTCCCAGATAAAAATGAAAATTAAACTAAAATCATGTACTATTTAGAATTGAGAGAAAAATTGAAAAGTGATCAAAAATATTTTCTTTGCCAGTGTTTATATATACTCTTTTTGGCTTAATTGAAATCCTCAAACGATGGTTCTTTCTTTCTGATTTCTAATTTTTTGGTGGTGTGGCTTACATGTATTTGAACTTTTGCTTGGGTTTTTTGTGAAAAAAAGGTCAAATCACGTGTTTGATTTTGCATTCAATAGTTAAATGAGAAAATACTTTTCTTTTCTTAAAAAAAGGGCCTGTCTCTTTTTTGTTTCTGATTTGTAAGACTTCAAAATAGATAACAAGTCCTGTCTTTTTTCCCTTTTTGTCTTTCACTGATGCTACACTCACTCGCTGATTTGGTAGCTGTTTTTCTTCTGTTAGCATTTCTTGGCTGTGTAACGTGAAACATCCTCTTGGTATGAGACAGATTTGAGGGACTGGGTCTCTGAGTTTTTTTGGAAAAGTGATCTAACTTCAGCATGATATTCCCTCCTCCCCCTCTCTGCAACCATGCTTGTGCCCCATCACCTCCCCTTCACACACAGCTCCACTTGTCAAATGCCTCTGAATAAAAAAAAATAATCAAATTTTGTCGTGTGACTGTTTGTGTTGTGTGTGGGTATATCTGTATGCCACGTTCACATGATTATCATGTTTAATCTGTGACCAGATGCTGTCCTTTTTATAAAAGGGAATTCTTTAGAACCAAAAAAGAACATTAAACCATTTAAATGTTGCTTTTCTGTTAGAGAAATACTGTGGTGAAGACTGATTTTTTTTTTTTTTTTGTTATTAAAAATTGCTGGAAGACGTACCTTGATTTCACATGGTTGGCAATTTGTTGTTCTGGATTATTTGCAGTGTATTCAGTGTAAAGGTAGCAAACAGCCACTTCTTGAAAGCTCTGTTGGAAGTGCAAGACTTCAAAGACAGCTGTCCATGGTTTGATTGCCATCTACATCAGGTTTACTTTGTATTATAATCATTATTTTAGTAAATTTGAGATGCTCTTCCAGCATCTTAATTATGGCATTGGTAGTGAAAAAGGAACACGGACAATACACCTGAAAATCAGGGGTTTGTTCAATGTCAACACACTAAAACACTAAATATCTTCATCTAAGCAGTGGTAGATGGATTAAGATTAAGATGAAGGGGGATGAGACACTGGGAACACTCATCTACAGATGAAAGTCTTGTGTTTAAAACCTTGAGTAAGAATAGGTTTTTATAAATGACAAAAAAAAAGATTTTGTAGTACTTCAATTTGAAATACCAACACAAGATAATTTACTTCATTTATATGTAAAGAAATCTACTCCTAGTTGTTACAGTTGATCTTGATGCAAATCCAGCCTCTGATGAGGGAAGTAGCAAATCATAGTAATGGATTTGCGGGGGGGCACCACCAGTGGCCAAACAGATTTTAAAGGGGGGCCCATACCATTACTTTTTTTATTGTTGGGTGGAATGTATCTCTAGTAAGTGATCTTTTAAAGTTCATTTATCAGCTTTGGAATAGTGTAATTCTAACGCTTACCATATCTTTGGTCAATCTTACAGTTAGCTTAAGAAGAGAGGAAGGAAGAGAATTTGCGAGTGAACAAACACTCCACATCTCAGTTTGCTAGTTGAGGCTCCTGTGAGGATCTTTCAGTTTGTGTTGATTTTGGCGACCCCTGTTGACAAAGTGATACCTTTTTATTTCTCTAAAGTGTCACTGATGGATATAAAGGGTAGTGTATCTGCCACAATGATGCTCAGAGGCTTTCAATGGCTTTAACCTTGATTTTAAAAAGCCATTTAAACTATATTTTTGCTCCATTTCACCTTGAAGACCTTGAGGTACCTGTGCATGATCTGTAAGTGTAGTGAAGTAATATCAGTCATGGAGTTCATCTTATAAACCCATGGAAACACAAGTTGAAAAGATGAGCCGTTAGTTCACAACCTTTATTACAGGCCTGGTGTCAAGTCTCCAGTGAATTCTCTGAATTAGTTTCTGAAAGTTACAATTGAAAATCTTAATTTTAATTGACTGAAAAAGAGCATGCAGGTACCATTCTAAGAAAACATTTTATATTAGAAATCCGTTTTCAGATTATTATAATTAGAGTCAAAGATCAATATTATGCACAGGTTTTGCACTCAGTAGTTCCTTTAGCTAGAACAGAAATAATTAATACTCTGGCCAATAAAAAAGGAGAAGCAGATCAAAAGAAGCAGTGCTCGAGATATACGTATCAACAGCTTCTTAACAATTACATTTAGACATGAACATATCATTAGTATTCATTACTTACATTTCTCTACAACCATCAATGATTCCTTTATGTTAAGATGATTTCACTTCAGCTTAAATTTGCATATCAATCATGGTTTTGCATCTGTATTTCTTCTAGTAAGCACAGACATGCTCTGGTGAAGCTCCATGAGGGCCTACAGGGGGCGTCTCTCAGTAAGCAGGTGATGGCTCTCCTCACTGGAGGGGAAGAGCGCCTCCCTCAGACGGACCATGCGACCTTTGACCTCAGCATGGCCGCTGGCGTCCTCCACCAGTGACCTGCGAATTGGACGGTACGCCTTATAACGCCTGAGAGGATGAAAAAAGGAGGAAAATTTGAGGTGCGGGATAGTCAAATATCATAATGTATAAAGACAGAGTTGACTGATGAAAAATGTATTTGAAAACAGTTCTACATCACCTGCAGACCATGTAGGCAATGAATGCAAAGACAGCCACCAGCACAGCACTGGAGGAGAGCACCACGCCTGCAGCACGAGACTTCTTGGACACTAAATAGATCAGACAACAAGAAAAAAATGTATTCAATAAATATCAAAACAGAAAACCAAGCTGTTAAAAGGCTTGCAAGTGTCTCTGTTTAACCAACCAGGTGCATCCTGGGACTTGTTGATGGTGACAGTGGTGCTGGTCAGGGCCATGCTGCTGGAGTCCTCTAGCGTGATGTTGACACAGTAGGTGCCGGGCTCCAGAAATGTCCGCCTGAGATGCACCTCACACTGAGTCGACGGGGGGACGTCATCACACATAATGCTACTCACTCGAGTGCAGCTGGGGTCTGACACGATGGTGCAAGCGGAGGTAGGGATGCTGAAGGAGTGGGATGGAAAAGTGGTGGTAAAAAAAAAAGAATCAAACTAGTTTTCATGTAAAACTCCCGTGAAGTCATATTCATGTGTAGTGACCTTCAGCTCTGATCAAACACAGCTGTATTACCATGCAAGAAATGTGTTCTATAGCCAAGAAATTAAAAGAAACATCACAGTACCTAAATAGTTCATCAAATGAAGCTGTAGCTTCCTGAACTGCATCTAATTTTTATGAAATCTTAACATGATTAGAGTTTGTTATACAATGTATACATTATTTAATTCCAATCAAAGTGAAGCCTTTAATCACTGTGCTTCATTTTTTTATATTTCTAATTATTTAATAAAGTAAAAGCACCTTTATGAATACACACTTCTGTATTTTGTCCAGAATGCAAAGAAGAACATTGAAATAAACACTTTCACTTGAACATCCACTAATATTGTTCAAATACTGATCTACTAACCTGCCCAGACATTTGATCAAGAAGTTGATGTCAGTGTTGGTCACTCTGGAGGCGGAAACATCCACAATGCGTCTGTTAGGCTGGCTTTTCAGTGTGTGTTTGGGCTCTGCAGAAAACATAATAATGACTCTGGTTTTAGATGCCTAATCATCCTCTCATGACATGTTAATGTTTCTTTGTAATGTTTGTAGAATTTTTAGTTTTGTATTTTATGTATATTTTGTATGTTACGTTTGTTTTATGTGGACCCCAGGAAGAGTAGCTGCTGCGTTAGTGGCAGCTAATGGGGATCTGAATAAAGAATAATGATAAGAATAAGCACAGATGTTTTCAGTGGAGGGCTCTGTGTGTCTACGAATATGTGTCTGGCTTCGCAAAGAGTTGAAGTGAGGGAAAATTGACCATACTAGAATAGATCAATATTTTATCCAATCCAATTATTATCCTGTCCTCAAGTGTCCTCATCCGAAATGACGAGGAGGGAGTTGAGTTACTTTTATTTTGAAAGGGTAGATAAATCACTCTCTGATAACACTAATGAATTGTTTGGTTTAATGTAATCAAATGTGCCAAACTGCTTAAATTAGCACATTGACATCTTAGCATCCTGAGCGTCAGCATGCTAGTATTTTCCTATTACCAATAAGCACAAAGTTAGCTAAAGAGGATGAGAATGCTCTTAGTTTTATGGTTATTCCATTTAAACTAAGGCACTAGAAAATAAACACACTGACCTGATGATGGCACTAGATGATAAGTCGTCCCGAGAGTGGACAGAGGATTTTATTTGTTTCACGGCATTTCAATCAAATCTTTAGATCCAAACCTCGTGGAAGCAGTTCGAGCAAGGTTAGGGACTTCCACAGTCATTAGGGTCAGGCTGATCCTATTTACCGTACTTACCAATGAAGAATTTAACTGTGAGCCAGCGTCTACTCATCAAAACCTCTAAGGCTGTCAAGCATGCAGGTGAACAACTGGGCAGAAAGTCAGGGTTGGATCCAAAGGGGTGGCCAGGGGTGATATGGCTACCCTTGAAATCTGATAGGCCTCAACCATTCAGCAGGCTGCTAGTTGACACACTACTTACACATGTAAAGGACACGATTACCAATATGCTACATCTGGAAAGTTCCTTACAGGATCTTTAAAACTGCTTTGTGTTTGACTAAAATATATATCTGGCTTTGGCGCCATCCAGTGGAAGTCACTTCAAACAATATGATGAACAAAAGGCCAATAAAGATCTTCATTTGGACAGTAGACGGAGCCTCCCACATACCAACAATGGTGATGTTGCCCATGAAGGTACCGTGGACGTAGCGGAAGCACTCATTGTTGTTGAGGCGTCTAGTGAGGAGCCATGGCAGAGTGGTGGGGTCGTATTCTGGGGTCACGCTGGCCACAGTAGGGGGGAGGGGCTCTGTTGAGGGCATGGCACTGGAAGACGAGGAGGGTGAGGAGGAGGGGAGAGGTCGGCTGGTGCTGGGTGGTGCTAAAGCAAGAAAGAAGTGGCATGTTTGATCTCATTGGACAAGAATGCGTGTTTGATAAAGTGTGTTTTATATTCATACTAGACTCTGCATTAATATTTAACAAGATCCATGCTCTGCCCCCGTCTCTCTTGCTTGTTTTCTCTCCTCGCGCACACACACACACACACACACACACACACACACACACACACACACACACACACACACACACACACACACACACACACACACACACACACACACAAACACACAGTTAGTGGTTGAACTCACCCCGTGTGGTCTCCGTCTTGACAGTAGCAGCATGAGTACCTGGAGGAGCTGTGGGGGCCTCTGGGGGAGGAGACACATGAAAATTGTTATGACACATCTAAGTTGCTGTGTAACACCTCAGCAATCTGTGCAGGGGAAGTCACGTCTTAGTTCTTTATCTTCCTGAAGCAGAACATCAAAGTTTAACAGCAGTGCATCAGACTGTAATCTGAGTGTAGCAGTGTTAATAGTTTTCCTGGTCCATTCAATCAAATTACAAGGTCTTCATATATTACACTGCTGAAAGTGAAAACGGGTGAGTACAAGTAAATACTGTTTTCCAAAGTCTTAATAAGACTTAAATAGAAGTGGATGTAGCCACTATGACACAGCACATTGTTTTCTGGACTACTGGTATTATATATCACTCTCTTATAGTTGCAACATTTCAGTCAGAAGTAGCCCCCTCCCTCCCCTATGCTCCTACCCTAATACCACAAAATATAAATGTTGAACAGTACCTGTTGGAGGTGTTGACTTGGAGACCAGATGGGTCGGGGTGGCAGCGGTTGGTGGACACTCTATTGGAAACGCAGCCTCCACCACCAGCTTCACACTCATGTTCCCCAGCCTGCTGTAGGTGTGCGTGGTCAGGTCCCGGTGTGTCACCACCTGGTTGCCGTCTCTGAAGTCCCAGATGTAGTCAATGGAGGCAGCGGTTTTGAGGTACCCGCTGGGATCGTGGAGCTGGACTTTGAAGACCACGTCCTCGCCACGAAAGAAAACATTGTCAGACTGGTTGACCGCAGCCTTCTGAGAGATGTCGACCGCCACTGGGATCTTATCTAAAGAGAGAGAGAGAGAGAGAGAGAGAGAGAGAGAGAGAGAGAGAGAGAGAGAGAGAGAGAGTGAGTGAAGAGGAGTCATAAATAATTCATTGTCAAGGTTTCTCTTGTGTTTGTTTCTGTCACTCAGGCTGAAGCATACTGACAGATAAAACTGTACAAGCTGAATGTGCCAGATTCTCTTCACCTGTGACGTAGAAGATGGTGTTGTCTGTGGTAAGGGGGCTGTACTTTCTGCGCTCACGTTTCCTGTAGACCATAACCTCCATGACCTCTGCCCCCAGAGGGATGTTGGTGGTGTTGATGGTCACACTCGAGGAGGAGCCGTCACATGTCTCAGAGTACTGGCCTTTGACACAAAGCAAGGACAAAATTCACACAATGGTAATTTTCCTCTAACTTCACATTAAGGGTCAGAAGCTCAGATGTTGTTATAATGCTATAGTGCTGTGTTAGCTAAGAAGATAACTGAAGTAAATCTGACAATTTCAAAAGTATTTCACTGCTCCCTGATTGACCAGCAGCTTAAAGACAATAGGAGAGGTGTTACTTACTGTCCTGTGGCAATTTACCTGTATTATGGAAAGCATTTTTGAATGCTAATGTTAACTATTGTGACATAGCTATTGGTAACAAATGAGTCATACAAAAGGGTTTAACCACAGGCTGTATAAAAACATGGACAGCATGGCAGCCCCCTAAACGTGAAGCCAAAACAAGAGGAGCTCCTCCTTCTGACTGGCTGCAGTACAGGTCATTAACCTCATCTGATCCATGTTCACAGAGGGAACATGGGTCATTTTCTAAACTCACAGAAAACACTTCAAAAAAATGATTAGAGGTAATTTTCTCTCAAATGTGGTTTCTGTTGATATAATAACTCTTCAATTGATTGTCTTCCAAAGTTAAATTTTATTAATTATTTGATGCTGAAAAGGAGCATAATGCTGTGATTGACAGCACTGCTGACAAATGTGAGGCTCCTGCAGTGCAGAGGAGAAATGGCATGAGAAAATGTAACTAACACAAGACTAACAGAACTTTTCAAAAGTCTAACAATCGAAAAATACCTAATTTTTCAACACGTTTTATCTCATAAGTTTTTTTTCAACCTGGAACACATAGGTGCAATACAATAACCGCACTCGTTATTGTGTTGTGCCTATGTGTTCTGGGTTCTAGAGCTCCACCCAGAATTGAATGCTAGGGGGTAATGGCCACCCACCACGTGAATATTGTGAATGGAGAGCAAAACTGTGACTTATCTTGGTGTCTTTGTGGGTGTGTGTACTAAACCTGTGTTCTTACCCATCATGTGCCACACGTAGACATAGGTTTTGCGGCTCCAGTCGTTGCTCTGAGGGAAGGGCTTCCCATCAGGGAACACATTGCATTTCTTTAGGTCTGTGCACTTTCCAAAGCCGTAGTCGTCTATCCAGGAGGTCCAGTTGTACACGTAGCCAGAACGCACCTGTCCATTAGCTGCTCACAGGGCAAGGGGTGGAAGCAAGAAGTAGTGTATTCAAAAACACAAGAAAGTTCAAGTTCATATAAAGTCTGAAAATAGTTCATTTTTTCTCTTATCACATAGGCGTATTGCAGTAATTGTCATATATCATCTAGTTTCTCACCCATTTTTGTCAAAAGGTCTGTTTAGGTATTTTTAATGTTACTATAGAGTTGCTCTTATCCTAGAAACACAATAAAAGGTTGATGACCTGTTGTGCACCCTAAGAGTTACTTATTTTCTATTTATTATTACGCTTTTCAATTTTTTAGCATTCAGGTTGTCACTGCCTGAGAGGAGACCAAAATGGAGCTAAATCAAGTGAATATAGGACTGTGATTGACCAAGTGGACAATCAGTTAACTGCACTTGCTCATCTATCTCTTTGTCTGCTTGATTTTGCGTCAAAGGGTAAATTTTGTTTTTCTACAAGGTGATTGTTAATATGTTGATGCTGTGTTAACAGTGATTCACACCACCCCAAGTGATCAAAACATAAATCCTGCTTTAATAGTCTTTTTTTCAGCAGTACACAGTTGGTGTTGTATGGTGGTCTGGTGTACTGCAAGGCTGTGGAACCCGGGATTTGTTTGTGTGCATGGCCTGGCCGGGCTTTTTGACAGCACCTGAGGCCTCCAGCTCCGTACCGTCCTCGCAGTGCTCATCCCAAATAAGGTCTCCGTTGGCATTCTCTTTCTGGCATGGAGGGTACTCCAGCTTGGCAGTGAAGGAGACACAAGATCCATTAAGAGCTGGGCTGTCACTAGTCAGACGAACCTTTGGTTTACCTGCAGGAAAACATGTGAGTAAAAAAGTGAAAATCTTAAAAAATTGAAAACACTTAAGAGGATAGAGCTGACTTTTCTTACCTTTGTGATGCATGAGCTCTTTGGGCTTTGGGTTGAGGGGAGGGTAGAGGTAATCGTCCCATGGGTTGGTGTCAGGGTCCCAGCCAGGGATTGGTGGAATTGGAAATGGAATCTTCCCAGCTATATCATGCTTATGTGGGAAAATGTCAGCGTATGCTGAAAAGAAGAAACAAAGCAAACTTAGGACTCAAGGGCCCCTTAATTGTTCCCCAAGAGTTTTCCCTCACCTTACTTTTGTAAAATGTTAAAGAAAATTTCTCTTTTTATATTTCAAGATTATCATGTGTTATTTTTGAAAACATGACGACCTCAAAAGTAGCTCCACTTCTTTTTCTCTCTCTGTTAACTCTTAAAAGTCTTTCTTCTGAGAAGGAGATGAGAATACATTTGATACCTGATGACAGTGTCTATCCCTTTGCTTTCAATCAAAATGTCTGTCTTGAAGAACTGATCTCTTCCTATACCAGAAGTTTTTAATTTGATAATTAAATTATTCAGTATAATTGCATTTGTTTCTGGCTGCTGGACAGCACAAATTGTGTTATGAAATTCAATTCAGAGAGGCAGAATCTAAGGACACAATTAAGGTTAAGCAGACAGCCTTAGAATAGATATGTCATTTCTTAAAATAGTTTGTGTTTAAGGCTTCATTTTGGATCACGTACAAACTAATAAATATTTTTTGTGTATTCACTAACTGTTTTAAAGTTTAAAAAAACTTTATTTTTTCCCTTTTTTGGGATAAAAAGTTGTTTCTGTTGGGTGGATTATTTCTATGTGGCTACAGACTGTCAGCCAGGGCCCTCGCCTTAATTGAGCTCATGGGACTCTGAGTGCAGAGATCTGATGACAAGATTATTAGGCCTGCTCAAACTGTGAGACGGATATCAAAATGTATTTCAGACCTGTGAACTAGAGTGCCACAACTATTTAAAATTCAAGAACCATAACATCAAACAGTTCCTGTTACTTCAGGTTAAATGTTAAAATGAAAGCATACATTTAAAACAAGCAAACATGTAATCATTCTACAGTTAATAATGCTTTACCTGACGAGACTCACAGTTCAAAATAATATATACAATTCAACAAGAGTTTAATGGAGTAGCACTTACTTCTGCGCCCATCAGCTTGATAAACAGAGAAGGCAAGAACCAGGAGAAAAACAAAATGCTGGGCTTCCATTTCACTCACCAACAAGAAATAAATTAAATGTAATGTAAAAGAAAAAATAAACTTTCCACCGCAGAAATCAGTATGTCTGTTCACGAACCGAGTGTGTCCCCTCTCCTTGCTGCTCCAGCTCTCACAGCTCCTCTGCCTGTCTGTCCTCAAATACAATAATTTAATCTGGGGGCCGATGAGCGCACAAACATGTGATGTTTTCTAACTGGGCGCATCTCATTCCTCATTAGAGTCCTGGACGCAGGAAACACATGAGTGATGAGATGCGCGCGGACATGCTGCGTCCGCACGCGCCCTGACCCCCTACCCAAAGCGAGCCTTTAATCCACCCATGCTTTAATCCCAGATAGTGTTTATGCCTCCGTCAGTAAGGAAAAGGTATAAAGCTACTTCTTATCACCTGTCGTCTTCACCTTTGTGTTTTGTGATATTGTTTGAAAAGTTTGTAGTCTCCTACAAAAAGTAACAAAGCAGCATGCAGTAAACGGATTTACCCGGATACTTTTGTGAGAGACTTGGCTTTAAAAAATACAAACGACAAAAACAGTAAATTTTTGCAAAGTATTTGATTATTTTTGGATATTTCTACTTGCCTTGAAAAAAGAAATTATTCAAAGAAATCTACAAATGTCTTAACGACTTGTCAAGATTTGTCTAATTGTTTTAAATATAATGTAGCCTATCACAAATGTCCTACAATTATCGATTTTGATATTAATGATCCCGTAGACTTTTAACCTCAAATGTCCACGCGTGACAGCTGAGCCCGTGACTGTTTGATTTGATAGCCTGCATGAGTCTGATGGAGCTGTGTCACTGTGACACACTCACTCTGAATGAGCGCGTGAGACGCTGAAAAAAGCAGAAGAAAGTGTGTGATGGGCAGCAGCGAGACTGGCACTCGCCTTCAACACAATCCAGCATGTGATAATCATCTTTATTTCAGCGGCTCTTCTGTTGCAACGAGGAGAGTTTGGAAACTGTAACAAAGGGCTCACAAACTGAAAAGTAACCACTGAATAAAAATGTAATTTACTACTTCAAAGGGCGTGGGCAAATTCAGCAACACGAAACTAAAGCGGATTCACAGCCAGTGTTACAAATGAGGAATGCTTACATACAGTTGTACTCATAAGTTTACAGAATTTGTGATTTTTTGGGGGCATTTTTCAGAGAATATGAATGATAAGAGAAAAACTTGCAAAATTGTTATCAAACAACTGTGTTTACTCTTTTGTTTCATAAAAACAACAGTAAACTACCCAAGAAACCCTACATTCTGCCAGGGTATGTAAACTTACGAGCACAATTGTATATTAGACCTTTATTTTACCAGGTAAAATGTTATAAAATAACAGACACGTTTCTGCTTTATACAATATGGTTGGACTCAAATATAATGCTAATGGCGACACATAGAAAAAAAATATGACAAGAATTTAAAAAGTAATGCGTATCGAGTAAATTAAAGGTTCAATTCTTCGAAATATAGCCATTTAATAGATTTCTGAAAGCCTCGCGCCCCAAGCAGAGAAATTGGTCAATTTTCTTCTGAAATAGTCCAATACATTATAGCCTTTAAAATATGCCATGACACTCAGTTGTTTGTATTTTAGTAGTTATGATTCATTGAGTGTGAATAAACCCAAATGGTAACAAAAATAATATAATATTATGACCACAAGAAGCATCAGAACCTCAGACTTTGAACCACAGGATCTTTTTTTCGTGTCATTTTCTTTTACCTCTTTGACAACGGACAACAAAGTCAGTCCGATGAAGAAGACCGTGAGATGTGACTGAATCTTCTGCATGAATTCTTAGCAGGTGGACCCTAACTTTGAGTTTTATTAAAACAAACAGGTGGAAAAAAAACACATTTACGGCTGTACTGCTGATCCTCCGACAGAGGGCAGCACCTCTCCGCTGCTGCTCACAGGCAGATGTACAGCTTCAGAAGTTACTCCCCTACTCTCTCTGACTCTTCTTTTTCTGTAATAGTTTGTTAATCTTTGGTCATTGCCGAAGCTTAATCACGCAGTACTGAGCTTATTTCCTCTAATTAGATAACAAAGTAACACAAATAAACAAGACAAGGAACACTTTTAACCTAACATTCAGAATATTGCATGGTTGCAGCAAACTACAATCTTCATTTTGGAAAACTTTTATCATTAACTGATCAATCTTTTTGTCTCTTCTATTCAAGAGACAGAGCAGAGAGTTCATTTTAATATCCCAGAATCCAGTTGTCATAAAAGAAGAAAATGGAAGAAAACCAAAAACAATATTTTTTACTTCTTAGAAGCTTGAACTGGTTAATAATTGGCATCTTTAGTGATAAAACAACAGCCTTGAACGATGAATCACTTGTCAAAGGACAGCTTGATCTCTTCTTCTTCTTCTTCTTCTTCTTCTTCTTCTTCTTCTTCTTCTTCTTCTTCTTTCGTCTGTTTTTCAGCCCAGAAAAGAAGACACCATCGGCACCGAAACACAAATGTGAATGAACAATAACACAGGATTGCATCGCGCTGCCAATGGGCGCTGCTCTCTGTCTTTCTCTGTCTCTCTGTCTCTGCTCAATGTGGATGAGAGAGCTTGTCGTGCTTTCTCATTTGCAGGTCTGGCTTCGCCTCACATTGAGGAATGCAGGATCGTTCCCTAGAATGTGGATTTAAGTATGCATGTGTTTTCTCTGTCTTGTGAGCGTGTGTGTGTCCGTGTGTCCCTGCTCCTTTTGTGTCTACGTGTGTCTGCAGATTTTGCTGGCGGTGGACACTCCCACAGCGTGAGTGTGTTTTGGCTGCAGGATAGAAACATATGGGAGTGTTCACTGTGCAGCTCTGGAAATAAATGAAGGAGCTATTTTTCCGTTTGACTAGTCTTGAGGCTTATAAACATTTTCCCACAAGAGCACACAAGTCAGACGTGGGTCCCTTCTTACTCTCGTTGTCCCTGTTCGTTCATGTCCCTCTTTCATTTCTACACTCTTTACAACACCCTCCCCTTGTAGTTCTTTCAACTTGTCAATCTGTCTCTGCAGGTGTCCCCTCCCCTCCTCTGTGCGCTGTAATCAGACTCATCTGAAGACATTTTACCCTGTCATCTTGCGCACAGAGAAGGATCCTTTTGTAAAATTGAGGGACCCCACCCCCCACTCAAAAAAGGGCCACCACCTTCAGTACCATCACCACCGGTGTTCTTGCTGCTGCCAAACTGGCCTCACATCTACTCTGTCTGCACGACAAGGTTACATGTGCCTTCACATCTCCAGTCAGTCACAATACAGACCAGAGCTCGTGAAGCACGCTGACGCTGAAGGTCTTTATTGCTTGTAGTGTGGTGAAGATAAGCTGCCCACTGTCTGACCTCCTATTGGCTATCATCACAAATAAAATATCATCCTGAGGTCACATTGTAAACATTTTCCACGAACATCTTTACATGAATTTTGGGCATTTCCCTCTTAACTTAGTTTTCATAATCTAATTTTGGTGCCGTGCTGGCGTCATGTGCAGTTTAAGAAAACAAATTAGCTTGTCAAAACTGATTCATGAGAATTTCAACTTTTGAAAAAAAGAGGGACAACGAAAAAGAAAATAAAACACAAAAAATGTGTTTGTTTGTATCCGTTCAGTTGAAAAAAGCAACCCACTGTGCCAAGCTCTACTCGTAGAACTGGGAGATCGAAGCCACGGACGCCCACTTTTCCGGCAACGAGAGCCGGTCATGGGACCGCACGAAGCGCCGCCAGCTGGCCGTAGAGAATAGCTTTGAAGTTTAGTCTCTCTCTCTCTCTCTCTCTCTCTCTCTCTCTCTCTCTCTCTCTCTCTCTCTCTCTCTCTCTCTCTCTCTCTCTCTCTCTCTCTCTCTCTCTCTCTCATACACACACAGACAGAAATTACCCAGAGGAAACGGAAAACCGTATCATTCCTTAACGGTCTGAGCTTGTTTGAAGAATTTAGTTTTGTTCCTGGTAGAAAATGTGAGTTTTTGGAGTAAAATAAACATTTAAATAACTTTATTTTATGAATTCTGCACAAGTCATGAACAAAGAATTTACAGACTGGACATTTAAGCGATTTACAAATCCCCCAAATCGACAGTGATATACATTGAAAAGTACACAAACAAGGCCTACATTCATTGATTCAACCCATCTTACCATCTTTAATATTGAGGTTGCTTTGAGAATCGGGTCTCAAGTGCACGAGCAGGTGGGTGTGTCAGGTGCATCTTCAAGCTGTGAGCTGAGATTCCCTCGCGGGCTTTAGGACCACGGGATGAGCTGGATAAGAGACAAAGTGTGCGCACCTCTCAGACTGAAGTTCAGAGTGTGTCCTGATTCTACCTTTTCTTCTCTTGCTCCAGAACTGGTACTCCATGGATGCTGCGCTACACTTCAAAGAGCTGATCGGTGATTGATTTCATTTTCTGGATAATTCCTGCAGTCTCATTACCTTTCTGGGATGACTTCAAAGTGGAATCGAAGCTCAAACATGGGAAAGCTGAGGAAACACTGGGCTGACTTCTAAGCACTGGATCCTTCTTTTCCTCCTCGCAATTTTTTATTATGAGGCTGTGGGTCAGAGCTGCAGCTGTCCGGAGGAGGGTGGTCTGCCTCTGGCTGCTGCTCCTAGTTTTCGCCCTGGTCGGTCTGGCCCTTTCAGATCTCTTTAACCAGGACCGGGATCATGGTCATCCGAATCCGAATCCTGGTCCTCCTCGCCGACCCCTCCAGCGGATCCCCAGTGCGCCGGACCTGGAGATCATTGTAAACTCCTGGGACCCTGCATTAGAGCTCGGTGTGGATGTCGCCGCTCTGGAATCACTGCAGGAAGACCAGCTTTTATTTGTTCCATCGACGCAGGGCACAAAGAGTCCGCTGCAGGGGAAGGGGAGTTATAAGGTGATTCTACCAGGGGTTAGTAAGGAAACCGCAGCTCCTGTGCCACGGACGCACAGTGAAACTGGGAATGAAGTCCAGCTACAACTAAGGGACAAATACACTGAGTTGGAGCTCTCTGCGGTGCAGAAATTTGGATTAAACGAGGTAATCAGTGAAAGAATATCTTTGCATCGCAGGTTGCCTGACGTGCGCCATCCTGGGTGAGTTGCAGATGTGCTCAAACCCTTCTTTAAATAAAATCAAACAATTTAAGTTGGCGCTTTGATTGTTGTGCACGTTTCTCTCTTAACAGGTGTTTAGGGGAGCAGTACAGCGAGTCTCTGCCGTCAAGCAGTGTTATTATCTGTTTCCACGACGAGGCTTGGTCCAAGCTGCTGCGCACCATGCACAGCGTGCTGGACACCGCACCCAAACAGTATCTGCAGGAGGTCCTAC
The DNA here is from genome assembly GCF_009762535.1 of Notolabrus celidotus. Lineage (NCBI taxonomy): Eukaryota > Metazoa > Chordata > Actinopteri > Labriformes > Labridae > Notolabrus > Notolabrus celidotus. The sequence continues at coordinate 14,126,232 of NC_048287.1, read as the reverse complement.
TGGTGGACGACCTAAGCACGCAAGGTGAGTCTCTTCATTCGTCTACACACATCCGCATGACCTGTATTAAACTCATGCCCATTTCAGTGTGTTTGTGAACTCCCCAGGACACCTGAAGAGCGTGCTGAGTGAGTATGTGTCTCACCTGGACAGGGTGCGTTTGATACGCAGCACCAAGCGGCTGGGCGTCGGAGGGTGTCGATCTCTGGGTGCTGCTCGAGCTGCAGGGGAGGTGTTGGTGTTCATGGACTCCCACTGTGAATGTCAGAAGGGCTGGCTTGAGCCGCTTTTGGAGAGAGTGGCCCAGGACAGGTAATCTTTAATTTCATCATCAGGGCGTTTCTGGAGTGTTTTGACTTGGGTTGGCCAATAAAGCTCTTACTTGATGTGATAAGGAGGAATGAGCTATATGTTTGTACCCATACACAGTGGCGTGTCCAGAGCTTTTTGACCGGGGTGGCCCAAATGAAGCTCTCACGTAGGCAGGGGTGGCCAGTGCATTTACAAATTTATAACATTTACCCTTTCTGTCTTCACAACCTTAGCCCCAATTCTTTTGTTGACAGCTTAAGAATGAACACCGGAGAATTCGTTCAGGTCTCAGAAAACATGTATTGTGGTCACAGGTAAAGAAGTACAGCGCTGGTCTCAAAATGACAGAGAGGAAATCAGCAAAATGAGCCCCAAGTCCAGGATATGATAATCTTAAATAGAGTATCATCTTGAGAGGCGTACAGCTGGGTGTCAGTACGCAGCCATCTTCTATTGGCCCTAATTTCTAACACGTACAGTATGTACCAAATGATATATATGTCTTCCAGACAAACTGTTTATTGTTCACTATTGTTCATTATGAATATGGTGTGTGTGTGTGTGTGTGTGTGTGTGTGTGTGTGTGTGTGTGTGTGTGTGTGTGTGTGTGTCTCGGCACTCGGCTGTCCTTGAAGCAGAGCTGATAACCACAAGTTTCTTTCTCTTATCATCTGACGGTAACAGTGCTCTCAGCTGACCTACTTACAGTACACCTTGAGGTGACATGATACAATGAGGCCTTTACTGGCCATATCATCTCTATAAAGTATATAACTATCTCTATAGGCAATAAGATATTATCAAAGTAGTCAAATTAAGTCAGATTATCACACTACTTTCATTAAAGTATTAAACAGTTGTGATATTCCTTTTTACTTAAAAAAAACAAAACATGACAAGGTGGCATAAATCTTCTAAGCTTAAGTCTTTAAGGTCTTACAAAAGATGTTTTTTCAAAGTCACATTTGAGGGCACTAACAAAGAAATCTACTGTCAGTCTTTCAACTCATCCCAAATTATAGATTTTAACAGAAACCCCACCTCTGACAAGGCAAATAGCCAATCATAGTTTAGGATTTTGGGGTGGCCCCTAGGGTGGCCAATTGGATTTCAAGGGGTGCCAGTGCCACCCTTGGCCACCCCTCTGTACACGCCACTGCCCAGACATATAGAATCCATTCAACATTTTTAATCACAGTTGTTAGGCATACATCCCTGGCCAGTGGTCGATACTCTCTGTTGTTTAATGAACCAAGCATAAACATTTACTTTGGGTACTGTAGTGGCTATCGGTAGTCTTCTTTTCGCTACAGGTACCTGCACACATTAATTCATGTGGATAGGATATAACCGACTGACCATGATATAGGCTATGAAATCACTACCTCTGGATAATAATAGAAGAATTTTAGGTCTCCCACAACAACTTCTGTGGCAACTTCTATGCCCAAGTAATTACAAAAACACGAAAATCAAAGATTAGGCAAAAGCTAACTGTTGGTGTGAGCTTAGCTAATCTACAAAAATCTTAATATCGCCACAAAAGTGTTAGATGGATATTCCCTCTTATACCACATGAACAATAGAATAAAAGTTTTATTAACATGTTTCTGCAGAGTTTATTACTAATAAACCTACCACGAGGCCAGGAGAGACTAGCAACGATATTCAGGGAGCACAGGAAGGGTGCTCGTGTTACATACAAAATACCAGTCTCAGTGGAACACTATTAAGAATACATCACAGATGGTATTTGCACAATTAAAAAAACAAAATTAGGACAATTAGGTACATTTTTTTTAAACCAAAATGAAGTTACAATATAAATTATTAAATGCACCCAAAATAAGATTGCCTTCACCAAAAGTTACAACAAAGTACTAACAAAAGAAATTGTGCTGAATTTAAATGTCACAAAAGTCCCTTGAGTTGGAATGAACTTAACTCCCACCTCTGATCAGCTAGATAGCCAATCAAAGTTTATCGGGGCCAATCAGACGTCAATGGTTTCATCCTGGGCGTCACCCTTGATCCATCCCAACTAATTATTAACAACAGTAATGAACATAGTCCAAAATCCTTCCTATTCTTTTACTTAACTGGTCTATAATCACACTGATTGTAAATTGATTTGTCGGTTAAATGCAGAAAACACCTCTAATAAGTTAGACAGAATTCTGTATTGACGATTAGCTAAGATGAAGATGTAAATATCCATTTTAGCATCTGGACCTAAACTCTCCCTGCCTGGTCCTCTGTTGTCTTCTTATGTTTGACAGGAGCACTTGATAAAAGTGAGAGGATGCAGGTCTGAGAGTTATAAGTTGTCCTCCTTCATTAGTCAAACACGGGATACATGTTTCATGTGTGCTCTCATGATTTGGCTCAGGTCTTGTGTCTGGGGCTGCCTGCAGCGTGCCTCTGATCACACTGGCTAATTAGGCTGAACTCCCAGACCTCAAATCTGCAAACACTCAGCCACATGTTTGACCCTTCTTTCTATTTCTTGTTCTCCTTTTCCCCTTTAATCTCTTTGCTCCATTTCCTGTGAGCATCAGATGATACGTGGCCAATTGGGAGGAATATTTCAAAAAACATATGTGCACCAGAACAGACCCCAACAAAGGATGATGTGTGTCTCTGAACTTGGCCTACTGACACAAGCTCTGGTGTGGAACTTTTTTCTCCCCTTATTAGGATAATATCCCTACACACTGGCATTGACTACTGAGTACAAATATAAAGAATAGAATATTAAGTCTGTTTATTCACCCAAATCTCTGACTGAAAGGTGCACATTTCTAATTCATAAGAACTCCTCATTTTCAGTCAAGTGAACTTGAAAACACAAAAGAAGAAAAACACAGATCCGAATATCAAATTTTCTGTTCAGCTGAACTTGTTGTCTTTCTGCATAGGACCAGAGTGGTGTCCCCCATCATGGATGTGATAGACTGGCAGACCTTTCAGTACAATGCCACCCAGTGGCCAGTGAGGGGAGTGTTTGACTGGAGGCTTGACTTCCACTGGGAATCAAATCTTCAGCTAAAACCTAAAGATGCAGACTCAGCAGTTCTACCATTGAAGTGAGTTTAGATTATTTTTGCTGTTTTTCTTGTGTAAAAAATTATTCCAAATTACAACAAGAAATCACAACTTTACTTTTCATGTTTTTTGAATGCCGAGCCAAAAACATAAGTAAGCATGTTTAATGTGTGTCTTTCAGGAGCCCAGTATTAGGAGGTGGTGTTGTGGCCATTGACAGACATTTCTACCACAGCGTGGGGGGCTACGATCCGGGCATGCTGCTGTGGGGAGGAGAACAGATTGAGCTGTCAATCAGGGTAAATAGAAAACTTACCGTCATCAGCTTTCCACTCTGATCCTTCAAATCACACGTTCAAAGGACAGGGAAATGACTTTTTCTGCTGCATTGCTTTAATGAAAATAATTTTGTTGCCTTCTGTCAGGACTTCAGGAATGTTGTTTTGGGACATTGTGCACTTTGCAAATGGAAATCTCAGGTTGAATAGAGGTCTGGGAATGTCTGGGCCAGTTGACAAATGCTCAAGTATGAGAGGAAAATGTTACTTGACCACTTGTTTTTCCTCTGGTGACCTTTGAAACTCACAATGTGTTATTAAAGTATGTTCTGGGCCGCATGAAAGTGGTTCAACACAAAATAGATAATGAATAGCATTTACTTGTCCTTTCTATCTCATCCTACATCATCTTAAGCTACTAACATTAAAGTATCTGAAGGAAGTTTTATGTCTGTGATTTTTTTTTACTTCATTAAGTCACATGATAAAATGGCAACATATAAATCTTAAACATAATAATTGTAGGAATCCAAAGAAGATGTTTGTCCAAATTCATAATTTGTAGTAATCAAGAGTTGCAAGCAGAGTCTTGCACACAGTCTATCAATAATAAATGTATTGAAAACTTTTTGTCTCTAGTTGTTCAGGGTGGCCAATCAGATCTCTCAGGGGGGGCCCATGCCACCCCTAGCATCTTTTTAGACACACCCCTGCAGCTGTGAAAATACTTTCCATCATTTTCTCTCATGATTTTATTTTGAAGTTTAAAACCATTGTTAAATTGTTTTATTATCGTAGGTTTGGTCCTGCGGGGGCTCCATGGAGGTAGTCCCCTGCTCCCGTGTGGCTCACCTAGACCATCACCACTTGCCTTACCGCTTCCCAGATCAGGAAATTCTTCAGAGGAACAAGATTCGCATTGCAGACACATGGATGGACGCATACAGGAAGATCTTCTACAGGAGGGATACGCTCGCTCATTTCATCAGACAGGTGTGTGTGTGTGTGTGTGTGTGTGTGTGTGTGTGTGTGTGTGTGTGTGTGTGTGTGTGTGTGTGTGTGCGTGCGTGCTTCGATTTAGTCAAGAAATTTACTGATATGTAAGTGAAAAGAAGACTAAAAGGGTATGACTTTCTTTTTTCTGGATCAGTCTGAGAGTCCAAACATCACAGAGCGTCTGCATCTTAAAAGAAGTCTTGGCTGCAGGAACTTCCACTGGTACCTGACGACAGTTTACCCGCAACTTTATATCCCTCAAGACAGACCTGCTCTTTCAGGAGAGGTAGCACACACACACACACACACACTAACACACACACACACACACACACACACACACACACACACACACACACACACACACACACACACACACACACACACACACACACTGACATTGAAATATACTATTTTGTTTCTGATTAACATGACAGACTGACTTCTTTTTAGCTGTACAATGTGGGCATGGGCAGCTGCGCAGACCTCCCGCGGGTGCAGGGTCTGCAAGGTGCTGTCATGAATGTAGCGCCCTGCAGCGGGACAGGCAGCCAGGTAACCATGACAACAGTTGTGACACTCAGAGAAAGACAGGCTACACACAGTGGCAAAGATGATCTCTCTTGTCACCACAGCACTGTGACCTGAACTCTGACTCTGAGGTGCGGTGGGGTCCCATGGGGGCTCTGTGTTTGGACAGAGAAGGAGAGCGGGTGGTTATGTCTCCGTGCCCAAAACAGCGACCGACCAGCAGTGGACACCAGTGGAAGTTCATAAAGGCACGGCAGCGATTTACATAGTTTCTTTATATGTCTGAACACATGGTTACTTTGGATGTTTTGGTTACTCTGTGTGTCTGTTTTGTGTTTCAGTTGAGCGGTCAGCTTGTGCACCAGCAGTCCCAGTTATGTATGGAGGCTGTGAAGGAAGTAGAGATCCCACAAAGCAGCACAGGAGGTCTGTTTCTGCGGACATGCTCCCACCACCCACGGCAACAGTGGCACTTTGAGCAACTTGTAGCCCCTAAAAGTGCCCGCTAAATGGAAATGCAATATTTAAAACCTTGGCACGTGCTATCATAAATATTCTATAAATAGTGGCAAGTAGTGAAAGATAATAGAAAATATACAGGTGATCATCTATCTGCTTCACTTTGCCACTCTGCTTTTCTGTTCCTGTTTTAAGGATTGCAAATAGTATAATATACTAGATTCCAAGTATATGAGCTGGGGCCTGTTTTTTATAATGTATGATGTTGAATGTGATCAAATCCCTCCAGCCTGCTGCCAAAATCTGTAAAAAATACTTTTAGACGTGATTAGGTTAAAGAGCTTTTGTAGAAAAATATATTATTGTATTTATTTACATATCTATTTTTACGTGTAAAATGATCTTTGATTTCAGTAAAAGCTTTCATTTATCAACGTGTACATATTTTCTAGGAATTTCTGGGAGGTATATGAATGCATTCAGAAGACAGAATCACATCCAAAACAAAGACATCTCTGAGAACAATAAAAAATATGCATTAATGAAGGAATGCTGAAGTGTAAAAAAATGGTTACAAAAATCAAAACTCCAATGTTGAAAAATATAGCCAGGCTGGCTTAAAAATCAGAGGAATTTTCGTCTAGGTCCCATGTTACAGTGCTCAACGTTTAAGCAAAAATAAACCTGCTTACAGCCTGGTTGATAACATTGGTCTATGTAGTTCCTTTATTATTTGTGAATATCTTTTTAAGGCATTTGTTGATTTCATATAAAGGGCAGGAATTACACATACATTTGCACAATTGGGGCCATGGCTGAGTAGACTTGCAGGTGCGTGCGTTGTAGCTGGTTGCAAGGAAGCTAAAAGCCTTCCTCAACTCAACCTCTTTGTGTTTAGGTTGAAGGGAAGCTAGGCCGAGTTAGCATTTTCAATATGGAGACCATTACTGTATCTCAAGGCTTCAAAACACCTACTTCAGAAACCAATAGGTGACAACACAGCGACTACGACCATACAGTATTGTATGTGTGTTATCAATACAAATACGTTGACAGAATTCCCCCAAACTCTTCCCTGGCCTATTCAAGACTTTGTTTGCTAAGTGAAACTTATTCTGGAATAATTCTAGAACTCCTTTACCACACCTTACAAGATAAATAGCAATCACAACCAATCATAATGTCCCTTTGCATACTGCAAGATCCATATAACAAAGTTCTGTTTAAGTACTGGACTGGACTTCACAGGAGCCTGTCATTACTGATGTTCATGATTTTGGATTTTGGGGTAACACCAAGGATGGCCGACACAATTTGAAAGGAGGCCCATGCAACCTCTTTGGACATACCCCTGATCTCTGTTTATTTTCAGGTTAAAAAAAAGTAAGTAAGTAAGTAAGTAAGTAAGTAAGTAAGTAAGTAAGTAAGTAAGTAAGTAAAAACCAGGGTTAAAACTTGATTCCAAGTATATGAGCTGGGGCCTGTTTTTAAAATGTATGATGTTGAATGTGATCAAATCCCTCCAGCCTGCTGCCAAAATCTGTAAAAAATACTTTTAGAGGAGAGACAACTGCTATAGCAGCAGGTTGATACCAATTGACTTGCCAAAAGATATTCAACAGTCACATATGAGTATAACATTCAGGTGTCCACTTAATTTTTGTCTTGTTTTGTGGTTATACAGGTGTGTGCTGATACTTATTAAAGTCCCTGAAACCCAGAGGGTTTTTTTCTTTCTATGTTAATTAGAAGTCTGCTCAGTTTATACCCACTGTGACCTGTCATGGAAGGAAAAGCACAGGTGTTAGAGATAATAAAATGCCTATGGCATGCTGGAGCCAAAGTTGTTGAATGGAAAATCGCCAACATTTATTTACTTATTAAACAAGTGCCCACTGAGATGTGTCAAAATGTCTTCGTTATAGGCAACATAATTATAGGGAGAGTGAGAGAGATGTTAATCAAGCAGTCAGCACACACAAATACACACACATGCACGCACACAAACACACACAAACACACACACACACACACACACACACACACACACACACACACACACACACACACGCACAGGCCTGAGAGGATATCTGATAAAGCAAGTGGTTACACCTGTGACTAAAACAACAGGGAGTATATGTCTACATTTTGTTCACCATGAATCATCCCAATTGTTGTATTAACCTCAGTCTCTGTCAAAAATATGTAAGCTTAGTGAAACAATATCACTCTACAACAGCAGAGGGAGCCATCCTCCTTCATAATCTTTCTAAAGCGCCCAACTCACTCTTTTTTTGTAAGATTAATCATTTTCACCTGTTCAAGTTAGTAACAAGGTTTTCCATAAATACACCTCCCTACAAATGATCTGTGTTTGCCAACAAAACATTTCTGCACAGTATACGTACCATGTGATTGTAATGTCCCGACAGTGCACATGACCTAACAGAAAACACGTGACTAACATGCTGACATGAATGTTTAAGTCCCAGTATCCACTGCAACTCATGGCCATAAGATAATTTAATATGAGGATTTAAGTAAAAGAGCCATGGTTAGCATGGAAGCCAGCCCGCAGAAAACACTCCGAGCCTATCTCCTGTGTCTCTTCTCTTGCCTCCAGGCATTAGCTGCTAATAACCTCCTATATTCTGTCACAGTAATGCTCATCTTAACCCATGGTGCACTCAGACCAGTCGAGTGTACACAGCACCTTTTCAATAAAACCAGTCAGATGGTTTGTCTGAGGCTTGGAGCCATAGGTCAAACACTTGCACAAACAACATGTTGTTGTTGATTAGTATGTCTACTCCTGGTTATGTAACTACAGTCTGCTGAGCTCCAGGAAAAGAAGAAGTTTTTGAAGGATGGCAGGAGATCACGGACTCACTGTAGGACCAATTTCAGTGTTAGGGGCAAAGGTTAAGTAATCCAGTTGTTATTGTAGGTATGAAGTCTTCTAAAGCAAAAAACAAGCCAGTGAGTAGCCTGACACTTTAACCTTAAACAGTCCAAGACACCATTTAACAGCTGAAATGACATTTCTATTTATGCATATTTACACAATTTAGTCCTAAGAACGGTACCACCACAGCTAAATTCAACCTCCTGTAAGATACAGGTTCAGCTACAATGAACACATGGTGCACTGTTTGCTGTCCAGGTTGCATCTGTCATGCTGGCAGACGTGTACCCCTCACAACTTAATTGCTGCTCTGTTTTAAAGTAATTAATGACATTCAAAGTTATATCATTATCATTATTTGTAACTATTATTATTAATGTTTTGTGCCTGGTATGATGGTTTTAGGTTGCTAGAAAGAGATGAATCAACACAAAAGTGGTCCCTCACTTTGAGGTGTGCCGCATTTGTCTTTGAATGAAATGTTATTAAATGAAAGGACTTTTGAGCCCTCACTAACATTCGCAACAGAACTGATATGTAACAAACACGATGTCTGAGGCTTATTTTTGTATTTGTCATCGTTATCGGATGTGGAACCTCAATTAGTGATAAAAGGGATGTGTAACTACTTACTGCTCAACTCCCTCTGGAAAGATGTTGGACCTTGGGGCTGGGTAATGTTAGCGGTGAGAACGTGTGCCTCTCAGTGTGGGCTCAACTTCAACCTTTGGCCCTTTGCTGCCTGTGGCTATCCAGCCATAGCAGATGGATGACCACCATGAATGTGATCCAAGCGGCACTCTACTGAGCTGAAAAATGAAGTCAAAGCAGATTTTACAGCAGAAATAAAAAAAAATACAGCTTGGTTTCTCTATCATACACATTATACAGGGGTCCATCCTTCCATCCATCCATTTTCTTCCGCTTATCCGGGGTCAGGTCGCGGGGGTAGCAGTCCAAGCAAATTGACCCAGACATCCCTCTCCCCGGCGACACTTTCCAGCTCCTCCTGGGGAATCCAGAGGCGTTCCCAGACCAGGCGGGAGATATAATCCCTCCACCGCGTTCTGGGTCTACCCCGGGGCCTTCTCCCAGTTGGACGTGCCCGGAACACCTCTAAAGGGAGGCGTCCGGGAGGCATCCTTATCAGATGCCCGAACCACCTCAGCTGACTCCTTTCGACGCGGAGGAGCAGCGGCTCTACTCCGAGCTCCTGACCCTATCTCTAAGGCCGAGCCCAGACACCCTTCGCAGGAAACTCATTTCAGCCGCTTGTATCCGCGATCTTATCCTTTCGGTCATGACCCACAGCTCATGACCATAGGTGAGGGTTGGAACGTAGACCGACTGGTAAATCGAAAGCTTTACCTTCCGGCTCAGCTCCCTCTTCACCACAATGGTCCGATACAACGTCCGCATCACTGCTGACGCCGCACCAATCCGCCTGTGGATCTCACGCTCCATTTTACCCCCACTCGCGAACAAGACCCTGAGATACAGGGGTGAGTGTTTTAAAAAAAAATGCATCTGTTTTGATTTAATCTTGGCCTAGTGTTACACAAAAAACAGGGGCAAGGCTGCGGTGTGATGTAGCTGGTTGCCAGGATTAAGGGCTGCCATAGCTTTACCTCCGTTGCTAGATGGGAAATTGGATGAGTCAGCATTTTCAATATGTTTGTGCTTCAAAACTTCTATTCAGAAACCAAGGGGTAATGTCACAGGGGCATGTTAATACAGTCTGTAATCAGGTCTTGCTCAAGGTTTCTTCCTTAGGAAGTTTTGCCTTGCCACTGTTGCCAAATGTCACTAAGTGTTTTTCCAATGAGGGATCAATGTTGGATCTCTCTAAATAATATCACATAGAGAACAGTCTATGCCTGCTCTATTTGGAGAGTGTCTGAGATAACTGTTGTAATACACTGGCGCTATAAAACTAAGAACTGCTTGATTCATTGATGTCATCTCCTGCTTTCTCCCCTGATTTCTGCCTCTCCTGAGTTGTCCTATCAAAAGAGGCAGAAAAATGGCCAAAAATTAAAGGTGCAATCTTTTCCCTCTTCCTTCTTTAATCTATGCACCATCACACACCGACATTTATTATTCTTGAAAAGGAGAAACTTGTATCAGCAAAAACCACGTCCTCATCTTTACTCCAAAACAGTAGCCTACACACCAATCTGCACGGCTGTGCTATTGTGGATTTTATGTATCTACCTCAAACAGCTACTGCTATCTCCAGTAATTTATCATAGAACTTCACAAAAACAACAATGTAAAACTAGCAGAGAATGTAAGACTCATTAAAGATAAAAAACAAAACAATTTGGTGATATTTGACACTAGAAATCAGTTTTAATGAAGGGATTCAGATTTAATATTATAGGCCTGCATCTGTTATATAATAGAACGTTTATGTTTTGCATCATAGTAAAATCCATTTGGTTCTTGCTTTTAGTTTAAGTATCCATATAGAGAAAGGAACATCTCTGTCATAACGCAGAAAAGACCTAATAAAAAATGGATTTCAATTATTTCTTAACTGCAAAAAAAAAGGATAAGCCCAGTATTCATGCATCAAACTTGATCAAGAAATGTAAATTAAAAAACCTCCCACAGTTACAAAAAAGAGCTGTAATGGAAAAAGGAAGCGAGAGTCAAATAGAATGACGCCCCCGGTAAGAGCTCATGTGACTGACTGTTTTATGACTTAAATCCTCTAGCCAGCAGAGATTTTTGTTTTGCAGAGGAGGTGTTAAGGTGTAAGAAAGTGTCTCAGTTGAGGATATACCAGGCCACAAAAAGTAATGAAAATCATTCACAGTACTTCTTTTCGCAATAGCCAGTCAAGTCAAGCATGCTGGTAAAAATTGCATCCCTAAAAACATGCTTGTGTGGGTGGAAGGGGGTTCTCATCAAAACGCTTAATCTCTTTCTCCTAATTTATTTCTGATATCTCTTTCTGTTTATGGTCAGTCTCCCAATCTTTTTCTTCTGCTGTTCCTCTACATAGCTGCCTGTGACCTTTAACCCTTTACCCCTCTGTATCCCATCACCAGCAATCTTATCTAGTCTCCATGCTAAAGTGAGTGTGATAAATACAGTGAAAAACTCATATCAAAGACACAGGGCATGTCGCAATCTCACCCATCTCTTTTGTTCTCTTTTTGTTCCCTGCCACCACCACAAAACACAGTCACAAATGAAACACAAGCACAGCCACATCTTCGGGGAGATTCAGATGGATGTCAGCAGCAGGAAGCTGCAGCCTCTTTATGAAGATCCATGGGGCTATTTCACCTAAGACGGAGGTGGCTGTACTTACTGTGTGCGCCACAAAGAGCCTTGGGTCCTTAGTACAGAGACACTATTGTTGTTTTCAAGTGATTCGTAATGTGCTTGTTGTACAATTAGGCCCGTGTGGACAGTCCTCGGGAGCCGGGGCAGACATCAAGCAGAGATTAAGTGCTTTAAAATGTGACAAAAAACTTAGCTTAGAGCAGCAATTAAGGTCAGTGATACAATACAGCTTCTGCATGTCTCATTTAGAAAGTTCCTGGTGAGGCAAACATTTTATTTGGGTATCCTTAAATTCTGAATTGCTGCACTAATGACACCTATATTTGTGAAATGCTTAAAATACCTGAAAACAACTCTGTCAGTGTAAAAAAAACAATTTATTTAGGTTGAAATAATAGCATCAAACGTAATTTCCAGCTTACATAATGACATAACCGGCTTAAATATGACAAGAAGCAATCAAAAAGGTCCAACATTAATTGAATCAATCTGAGCTCTGCTTTCTTGGTCTCTCACCAGAGGCATCTTGCTGAAAACAGCTACAGCGAAAAACAACTTTGTAAGACGAGCAGAAGTTAATCAAACAAGTAATGTACCGAGCTGCAGAGCAAAACTGCTGAAACGCACTATAGAGCTCCATATAGCCACAGGGAGCAGCAAAGTCAGGAAATATGTCTCTGTATATTTATCATCTCATGAGCAACACCTTTCACTTTGTCACATAGTTTTTCACCATGTCACTGAATACATTATTATATCAAATTATATATGTGATGTAGCAGCTTAAAGCTGCTGTTGGTAGTCTGATATTAACATCAGTTCGAAGAGAGATTTCGAATGTCAACACTACACCACCCCACCTGATTTCCTCTCACCACCCGTAACCCCGCACACAATAGATTGTTGTGTGCATTTTATGAGGAAGTAGTGGCTTCCCAGCCAATCAGGGCAACACAGTGGGGCTGCCACTTGACCAAATAAGAGTGTCGGGGAGTAGATCTGATTGGTCCGTGATAACAGGAAAGAGGGGAATAATAACATCGCTTGATACAAAGGCATTGTAAAACGCAGAGATTTCGCCATAATCTCAAATTACTTACAGATGAGTACTGATGGGTATTATGACCTTTTGTTCAAACCCAGCAGAAAAAAAGTACAGTTTTTTACACCATTCCTACCAACAGCAGCTTTAATTCAAATTAACATAATTCAATACTAAGTTTTCAATACCCAGAGACAGCTGATCTTTGGGGTGTCCACAATCCTTTTAAAAAGTTTGCGGGGGCAATGGTCCTCATCGTGGCAGTCTCTGGTTTGACTCTTGGATACGACCCTTTGCTGCATGTCTTCCCCCACTCTATATGTCCCACGTTAGCTGTTTCTCTTCAGCTGCCCTGTCTAGTGGAGGAAAAGGTTGACCAAAAGTTAGGTTGAGCTAGCATTCCCAATGTGGTTTCTGCCATGATTTGTCACTTACCTCTTTTCCTCTAAAGTGATCTTGCTCCAGTTCTGGGCTGGTGCTAGTACTAGTTCAGAGTTGGTTCAACTTGAGAATCTCCTTGGAACCAGTTTGCTTTTCCACGGGCCACAAGAGAGCCACTTCATGATAACCCCACCTCCAACCCCTGCTGTAAGCGGTTCTTTCTTCTAGCCCAGCAAGGAGTTGGTGCTACTCTGGAACCAGATTAAGCACTGGCTTTGAACCTGCCCTGGAACTGACTTGGTGGAAAATGGGTAACTATGACTATGTCCATGTTTTATATGGTCCATGGCCCAATCACAGATAAGAAATATAGACAAAAACAGAGCTTTACAATACTATAATATGAACAAAAATGTGAAAGTTTTGCTTTCTCTGATTAGTTGTCAAAAAACTGCAGGACTTTGGTCAAATCTGTTACTTCTCCAGTAAAGAGAAAACACTATCACACAGCAGAATGCAAAAGCACATCATGTGCAGCAGTGAAACAGTGTTTGGAGCTGCCAGATGTTCACAGACAGAAAAAAGCCTTCTGTCTCCTCTTTTGAACGAGTGAACATAGCTCCGATTCTCCAACAGGAACCTTCACGACTGTAACAGTGACACAATGGAAGAAAACTATTTTGCAAGAGCTCTACATGGTGACAATCCTCCTATCTGCTGCTTTAAATGCCAGATGACCCTCTGACAGGTGAGCAACAAAAGAGGTAATTTAGCAGCTGGTCCTGTTTCTTTGATGGGCATAGCCAGACCTGCTCTTCTCAGAGAGGGAACCACCATTAATCTCTGCCTCTGACATGCGCATTGTTCTGCATCCCCTCCCACCAACACCACCACTTGTACCATGGCACCCAGGGGAGCAGCTCAGACTCATTTATCAAACACACAAGATGTCCTGCAAGTGTTCCCCCTCCTTTCCTGCTGTACGCCAATGCAAATAAAACCATTTGAGTGTGCAACAATGGAAGCGCAGACAAAGATAAAACGGCCTTGAGTAGAACGTTTTCTTCATATTTTACATTTGTATGTTTTTACACTTATATAAATGTAGAGACACTGCGTCTCTAAACTCAGAAATAGAAACACACACTCAAACACAATAATAATATGTACTTGGTTCAACACACATTTCTGCCTCTTTTCTTTAACCCACAGCTTCTCAATTCTCAGTAAGTGCTGAGCTGAAACACTCTGCCACAGCAAGCAGATCTCAACATATCTCCATTATGTCCGCAGAGATGAAAAGAGAGAAATGGACCAATTCTATTACCTGGTAGAGAATTTCTCACCTCCTGCACAGCCACAGTGTTTTTCAGGAGTGAAATCTGGGGCGGCGCACAACTGAAGAGGGTCTTTTCACCAGGATGAAGTGCTCATTTGAATGAAAGAGTGAGCCTGTTAGAGTGTGTGTGTTTTTATGTGTGTGTGGTAATACTCACACAGCATTTCTGTTAGTGTTCAGATAAAATGAGAGGATTGTGATGAATAGTAGGTGTATATGGGTCAGGGACAGCATCAAACAATGTAAGTAGAGTCGATTTTAAAGATACAGATTGAATGTGAATCACATCATTTATTATTTGATAGTTAACATTACATCAAAACAGATGGCTTTTTCTTGGGTCCAATTTGTCCTTCACATTTCATCACCTCTCCAGTATCCGGCCCAGCAATGACAGCAATGTTCTTATGCAATTAGGACTATTCTTCATGATGTGTCAGAGTTTGTTATTTCCTGGAAAGTATACCAAAATATTGATGACTTATCCTGCACACGAGGCATATTCTTTCATACACCTCGTGGGCACATATTTTACACATATTTTCAGTCCAATGAAACATCTAACTTTGTTTCTGTGATACACAGGATTTACAAGATAGCTAGCACTGTAGAGTTGTGGCAATTTTTTCGTTTGAATGTTCTCGGTTTTAAATGTTAAATATCAGCGACACAGCCCTCTCAGGCGTGTTTAATAAAACACGCACATATGCTTATCAATCCATTTCATAGGAACTATGTTTAATTAGCAATACATGGCTGCAATTTTCCTCTGCTTCCAGGTTTGCTAATTGTGTGTCTGTAGGAAGACTGACATCTTAATGTTTTACTACTATGAATAACAAACTCCAGAGGGGATTGAGCTGTATTCAAAAGTTAAATTTCATATCTGATTCTGTAATTTTGTCACCTAATGCTAATGTAAAGACTGGCAGCTATGGGTAGCTTTGAGTAATATCTTGTTGGGGTCCTATGGTAACCTAGGCTACCTATTGGCATCCAAGTGATGTACTCAAACTGCAGGACAGCATGACATAATATTATTCGAGGAGCTTGTCTCCCTATGTAACAGAGTTTAAAGTGTCTGTCATTCTTCTTGGCAAAATGTGAGTTTCATGCATTCATGCACTGTATTGACTGTATCTATGACTCAAGGGCACCCTTTCTCAGTTGTGTTCTATATTCTTGATCGATTTCTGTTCGAGAGATATGCTCAAGGTGAGTTACAGAGCGCAGTGCTGTGTACAAATACTGTGTGTTTATGTCTGAATCCACACCTTATAAACTCAGATAAGCTAATTAGATAAGCTCGTGGGTTATCGTAATTTATGAGCGCTGAAATGGCCATAAAACAGCACCATACACTAATTAGCAAGCTATCTAGCATGTCACTTGGCGTCACTTAGTTTCACTTAGTTTTACGCTGCATGAGCCTATTATATAACTGTCCAGCACATGTTCTGCTCCTGTTCAGACGTCAAAAACAGAAAAACACCTCCAGCTCATCACTAAACTGAGGACTCAATGTTAGTTTAAGCTAGGAAGAGGTTGAATGCTTATATTAGCTGTTGTCTAACATAAGCTAACAAGTTACATAAAATTTTGTTAAACCTAAAAACCACCTAATGTCCCTCTAGATTTTATAGATATCTTTTCTTGTCAGTTTGTAGTTACTTTTAGTGTTGCCATGAATAGTTTGTATATCCCACATGCTTATAGAATTAGTGAGATGAAACAGGAGTAAGTTAAATAAAAAAATTTGAGCTTTCCCACCTTGAGCTTGACTACAAAGTAAGATCATCTAAATCATCAACCTACTTACCACCATTTTTAGCAATCTTTCAAGCACTTTTGTAGTACCTTAATCAATTTCCCCATCTATACTGTCTTCTTCCTCATGTATCAGAGTCAGATCCAACTTTAATTGAAAATTCTGACTGTTGGGAAAGAGGAAAGCAAGGGTGCAAAAGAGGAGGGCAGATGGGCCTCAGTTTGCTAATGACAGATTGTGGTAAGTTGTGAATAAAAGATGAGCTTGCTAGCAGGTAGATAAAACGATGCATAAACAGCCAGGATGGGATTGTCTGTACACCATTAAATATGGATGGGCCTTCAAGACCCAGGGCTAAATAACAGCATTCCCACAGATGTGCTGGAGGCGCTGCTAAACACACAAATAATCCCCGTCAGTGCAAACACACACACGACCACCTGTAAGTAACTTCTTAATTAAACACACAAAATAGTCTAAGTGAGGGACATTTTGATTACCCCTCTTTGAAAGCATATACACACATGCTTTCTGTCATAAGCACTGACACACCTTGGTATGTCTGTAATATTATCTTCATTACAAAAAGACCAATCCAGAGTCCGCTTTAAAATATACAGTCAAACATACACTCACACAAACACAAACTCCTATGAGCACATCTCACTGGCTGAGAACAGCTGGTCTTCTCACAGATGTGTCAATGTGATACACAACACACACTTACTCAGTTTTCAGTCCCCCGCCTACGTCACCAGTGAAACAAGACGACTGCAGTGCTTTCACCTCAGATGAACCGTATCAGCACTGTACAAAAGAAAGACAAACAAGCATACACACAAACCAAATACACACTGCTGTTATATACACAGTGTGGTTGAGCAACAGTCTGAGCAGAGAAGAGACAAAAGGCAAGTGTCTGCACTGCTAGCCTATAGAGCTGAGGAATAAGATTCCCCTGTTCTTCAAAGCTCTTCCTCTGTCATTTTTTACTCCATAATCTAAGCCAGTGATTTTCAACCACTGTGTGGCATGTGAGATCGTTAGGTGTGCCATGGGAAATTATCAAATTTCACTAGATTAGTCCCAAAAAATATTTTTTAATTACTGCAAATAATTTTGGCAGTAACCCACCCACTGGGTGGCAGTAGCACAATAAAACGCAAATATGACCTTGTTAATTTAGGACAATAGAATTAGTGATGCGCGCGAAAGGTGTTGATCACAAGACGGTGGCTGAAAAAAAAAAACAGGGAGGAACAGGCAGCTTTCATGAGAAAAACTACATCTGTGTCTGCGAAAGCTCTCAAAGCTAGCTACTTGTTAGCTGAACTCGTAGCCTAATAAAAAAAGCTACACACTGTGGCAGAGACATTAATACTAGCTGCCTGCAAAGCCATTGTGAATGAAATGCTTGGCCCTGACCTGGTCAAAGAGGTAGCCAAAGTCCCTCTTTCAGGTAACACAATTGCCAGACGTATTGATGACATATCTGCAGACATCGAAAATGTTATTCTGGAAAAGATACGCATCAGTGGTAAATTTGCATTGCAACATGATGAGTCTACGGACATTAGTGGACATGCTCAACTCCTGGCCAATGTGCGTTTTGTGGATGGAGACGCCATCCGTGAAAACTTCCTATTTTGCAACGCAATGCCAGGAAAAATAACAGGAGAGGACATTTTCTGGGTCACATCAGAATATCTTGAACAAGGAGGACTTCAGTGGGAAAATTGCATCAGTGTCTGCACTTATGGAGCAGCAACCATGGTCGGGTCCACCAAAGGCTTCGTAAGCAGAGTAAAGGAGAGACAACCAGACGTTATCGTTACGCATTGTTTTTTGCACTGCAAGGCACTCGTTGCCAAGACTTTACCAGCAGACCTGGCCCATGTTTTGGATGATGTTATGTGCATGGTAAACTTTGTGAAAGCAAGACACCTGAAAAGCCCCATATTTGCATCTTTATGCAAGGAAATAGGAGTGCGGCAAAGTGCTGGAACGCGTGTATGAGCTGCGGGAGGAACTTGAAGTGTTTTTCACTGATGAGAAGTGTGATTACGCAAAGCTGCTTGCATGTGATGAGTGGTTTCAGCATCTGAATGAATTAAACATACGAATGCACGGCTGAAATGAAAACCTGCTTAGAAGCACAGATAAAATAAACGGATTTCATTCAAAGGTGTCCCTCTGGCAACAACATCTGGAAAATGCCAACCTTGACATGTTCCCACCACTCACACAGAAATGGCAGGGAGATGTCAACACTGCTGTGCTTTGTGAGATAATTGGTAAACATAAGTTGACTTTCTATTTCCCCTCAACCTCCACAGAAAGCCTTGACTGGGTTTGGGATCCATATAGCTCAGCTGCAGTTTTCGGGACAGACAGGACATTATAGGAGCAGGAGGAACTAACTGAACTGAGACAAGACCGTGGTTTAAAGCTGAGTTTTGCTGATCGATCTTTGGACAGTTTTTGGTTGACTGCTGTCAAGGAGTTCCCCATTCTGGCAAACAGAGCTTTTTCGACATTGCTCCCATTTTCCACAACATATATATGAGAGCTGAGCTTTTCAAGCATGACTGCTATAAAAACTAAAAACAGAAAGAGACTGAGAGCTGTTGAGGAGGAACTTTGTGTGTGCCTTTCTTCAGTTTCTGCAAGGATATCAGCTTTGTGTTCATCTATACAGCCCCAGGTTTCACACTGAGTGAGTATAAGTTAATTGAGAGACTAAGTTGGCATTGTACATGTGTCATTTTGTAACACTTTTGGTTGGTGGTGTGACTCAGGATTTTTTAAATAAAAAAATGTGCCTTGGCTCAAAAAAGGTAGCACTGATCTAAGCAATGAGCAACATTTTGGACATGTAAGACACTACAACATGTCTTTCTTTTCTATTTGTCACATTTCAAAGTTCTAATGCTGAAAATGAGCTGCCTTTGCAAGCAGTGTCATCCTGTAGATGTTCACAGTCATTTCAATTGTGTTGAGTCCCCAGTTTGGTACAGACTGGCAATTAGATATAGCCCTATTAACATAACATTATTCTCAGGCATTAAAACTCCCTCATGATAATTCTGTCTTTTACACCACTGTCACCATCTGGTCGAAACAGATTTCAACTGATACTTTGTTTTATGACCAATCACTTCATAAAAGTCACTCCTGTTGGCCTCAGCTGTTAATTGTTTAGCAAATGGGCATGCTAACTTTCTGATATTGGTTTGAAAATTGTAAACATCCTAACTGATCAGCCATAACACAATGATCATTAATAGAGAGTTGCAGAGATAACAGAGTTGCTGTGTTGGAAGCAGTAAAAAATGTGATGAGTCAGACTGTGATGGCTAGACGACTTGGTCAGAGCATCTCCAAAAGTGTTGCTCTTGTTGGGTGTTCCAAACTGCGGCAGTCAGTTGCAACCAAAAGTGGTCAAAGCCAAAAAAGTGTGGCACCAGCATCAGATTTATGGGCGCCAAGGCTCATTAGTTTGCATGTGGAGCTATGGCTGGTGTTTGGTATGATTGAATGGAGGAGGTACTGGTGCTATAACTACCCTGAAAAGTTAATGCTTGTTCTGATAGAAAGTTGTCAGAACACATTGCAGTTTGTTGTGTAAGGGGTGGCTACAATGGGCACGTAAGCAGAACTAGGCCAGGGAACAATGGAAGGTGGCCTGGAGGAACTCAATGAGTTCAAGGTGTTGACATGAACTCCAAATTCCCCAGATCTCTTCATTATGAATATTGTGTTTCATCAGGTATCCCAGTCTCTCCTGAAGGCTTGCAATTTCTATTTGTACCCCTGCTGTGTCTCCATTGCCCCGTGATCATTCTTCGCCCGGCTCATCATCCACATTAGCCACTTGGTCTGCTCTATCCAGTTCTCCGACGATTTCATGACCTCCACCTGAAGCCCTCGGGCCACCATGTCATTCATCGCCTCCTCCGCTGTGTTGTATATAAACTTTGTAACTTCATTACAATGGATCTAGGCGAGGAGTCCTTTGGAGGTTGCGAGGCTATAGCCCGGTGGGCTCTTTCAATCTTCAACTCGAATGATGGGGGTAATTCCAGCTTCTCCCTAAGGAGGTTTTCAACAAAAATGGTCATCAGTTGAGCATTTCCCTCCGCTCCTTCCTTCACCCCGTGGATCCGGACATTCTCCCTCCTCGAGTGGCCCTCCAAGTCCGTCATTCAGAGTGCGCTCCTCTATTTCAACGATCCACTTTTCGGCATCATCTATCCTGTTGTTTGTCTTCTTGATATTATCTTTGATTTCTTTCAGGTTTTTAAGGTTCTCCCGGTGGAACTCTCGTAATTCTTGTAGGATTGTTTCCAGATCTGCCATGTTTTTAACAGGTCGTGGTGTTTCTTCTCCCTCTTGGTCCGGTTGCATTGCTAGCTTGGCTTTCACTCTATCACCTGTTGACTCTGATAGCTCTTCAGCTAGTTCAGTTAACTCGCCTGCTAGCTTAGCTGGCTTGTTATCTTGGTTGAGGTTCAAATCCGCATTTCTAATCGACTTTCAAGTTTTTCCTCTGGTTTTAATCATTGCCCTTACTATCACACTCTCATAATTATTCTCACTTTCTCAAACTGAAAGGTTTATTATGCCTTTTTAATCTCAGTGTCGGGGCGCTCCCTTGTTATGCTGCCGCCATGTTGGAGTCAGGCCGGAAGTCCTCACAGGCGTATTTCCTGAATGTGACGACTAATATTAGATTCTGTCCAACCTTAATAATGAACACTCCCATGAACACTGAGCATAAACAAAAACCAGGACATAACAGTCGTATTTGTTGTTTATTAGCATAACATTGTATTTGTATCTAATAAATATCAAAAGGGGAAAAAAAGATGTTTGAATACAGTACATTCCATTTGCAGAGAAGCAGAGTCAAACCTACATGAATTCAGAGGAGAACCGTAGATCTGTGGGAAAACAGAGTCAGGACCATCATCCTGGTTTAAGATTGCATTGGCCAGCAAACAGCACCACCATAGCCTCATATACAGTAGCATCATTTACTGTTCTCCCACACTCTTGCATTCTTGAGGTAAAAAAATACAGCTTTAGTATTGATACATTCATACAAATATAAAAGCGTCTTTATGTCCTTGTTGTGCTTTTTTTCTTCTTTATGGGAATATTGCCTTCACTCCAGCTGAGAAAATAAATCTCAGAGCTGATATCCCCGGGTGACAATCAGGGAAAAGGCCGACATCGTGGACCAATTTTAATATTGGCGGTTTTGCTCCAGGCCTCCTCATAACAGGGGCGACTTCTTTGTGCCTAAAATTACCCAACATCCAATAAATATGCATCATTTAATGCCAGGTTCAGCTATTAAAAGACTGAACCGCTTTCTTTAAATAGATAGATAAATGGCAAGCTGGATTTCCACAGGGTGACATGCAGCATGTTAATGTGTGTCTACAGGCACTACTCAAAAGGCTTGGAAAGGCATGCACAGAGTGAGAGAAAGAGGAGGGAGGACAGAGCCAGAGAGCCGTTTGTGTGTGGAGAGAGGACAGAGTGGGAGAAAAAGTCCCTGTGCTTGCTGTGACAGGCGACAGCAGGGACTGTGCTGCCCGAGGCGCAACATAACCCCCCCCACCCTACTTCTCGATTCCATAACCAACTTCCTCCAGTTCCCTAAGGGGCTTGCAGTAAAGAGCACAATACGTCCCATCTCTTTCCTCACACTATTCTGTGCTCCCAGTCCAACCAGCCCCCTGCCAGACACGCACTGGTCCATGCAATCCAGAGCATCTGGCACAGGTTGAGTGAGCAAGAAAAGAAGGGTTAAAGGAGAGGAAATGGTGGAGATAGGGGGTTGGGGGAAGAGCGTTGAATCCCTCTATCAATCCATTCCTTGTTTCCAAAGCCCAACTCCAGCACTCATGATGCTTTGTCTTCCTCAATCCAGCCCAGATGATCTGAAACCACCATGCCAGGAGCAAGAAACAGAGAGGTCAGAGTGAACTCTCTCCTACTCCTCTCTTGTCCTCCATTACAGGAAACCCCGCCTCCCAGGTGGAAAAAAAAAGGGGTGGGGGTTAAGGGTGTTCAGAGAGCTGAGCCAAATCTCTGCATCCTGTCTAACATCTACATTTCTAAAGGATAAAGCTAACAAACCTAAGCCTTCTGTGCTTTCATGCAACATGGCAATTTAACACGTGCATTTTATTATTTAATTTAAATGTTACATCTTGGCTCCCTGCAAACATCCTCCAGTGGTACGGGGGACCCCAATTTGATCCAAGGTTCCCAAATAATCTGGAAAAGTCCAGCTGAATCCAGAAAATTCAGAATAAAGGCTGCTACAAACCCTTTGTCGGGCTGTGATAGGTCCCTCCATGCCCAGTTTTTGGAGAGCCCTGATTAGGGTCCTCATCTGCCCCATCTTGTAAATTTGGACTATGCACTCTTGACCTGATGGAACCAGAAACCTCTTCTGTGAAGTGTGAAATCTCTGGTGAGCTGAGTGGTGAGGAAAGCAGTTGAGGCTCTGCAATGATTGGCAGTTGTTGAAGGTCTGATAAGTTAGGAGTAGGAGGTAAAGTTGCGCTGGGGATTGAAGAAAATCCCAGCTGGAGGTCCTGGGGTCTGTGTGTGAGAGGGTCCCTGTGGTATATTCCACCATGCTGCTGGGGAAAAGTGAGGGGGGAGGAGGGTAGAGACATGGGCGTGTCCATCCAGATAGAGGCAGTCTGAGAGGAGGACGGAGAGGGGAAGGATTGAGGGGGGTTAGGATGGGGCAGGTACGTGTGCTGTCCTGGGGAGTAGTGGGCAGGGCAGACTAAAGTAGGCTGGGGCACTGATGGCATGAGGGTCTCCATGAGATGGGCCATTCTGTTCATGACTCGTCCAAGGTCAGCTACTTCTCTCCCAAGGTTGTTTACCTGCAAACACAACCCATTTTTAGCGTTAAAGACAAAAACAGAAATAGGGGTACCCCTCACTCAGGAAAATACGTCTTATAAATATTCACCGGTGCTCAGTAAACACTAGACTGAATCTGATACAATTCAAAATAATTAATTGGTTGCACTACTCAAAACTGAAAGTAAACAAGATGTATCCCCGTGTATCGGCATTGTGTAACAAATGCAAGCATCAAGCTGGAACCCGTATCGCGCGAATTCGGCGACGCGAATGGCACGATTCGCGCGAACGACGGGTATCCTTTGCGTGTACAGCACAGCTTCATAGACGCGAATTAATTCAGTGAGGACAGAGAGTGAGCAGGATTATGTGGTGAGTTGGGAAAAACCTTGTCTGTCAGCTATCAGTTGTAGTAGGAAGTTATCTCTGCCCCCTTTACTATAAACGGCTTCCCCATTCAATGTGCGTGCTCAACCTTGTTACTGCGGTCAAGCCAGCCTCCACTTCTGAAACGAAAGTCAAGCAAGCCTCCACTTTATCCTGTTTGCATTTGGTGTGAACGCAAATGCGAATAGAATCATTCGCGCGAATGAAGTACATGGAAAGTCAATGCAGAGACGCGAGTAGACGCGAGTAGAGGTCTGTCATTGCTTATCGCGCAAATTCGGTGACGCGAATGACGTGAATCACGCGTCGCCGAATTCCCCTCTCCCTCTCGCGTATATTTGTGTCTTGGCACTCGTTTACACATGATTGTGATGCACGAATGACTCGCTCAATTTGCGCGAATAGAGCAAAACTTTCTTGCGTCCATATTCGTTCGAATAGCGCGATCGTTCGGGACTATGGACCTGTCCTAACCTTCACTCATTTTGGACTTCAGTGTTTGAGTTTTACTCCAAAGCATTCAACAAGAAATGGTTGCCCGACCCCCTGGTGGCCATTCTGGGAGCTACTAGTGACACCACTCTGAACTCAAGCAGTGACATGTGGGCTGTATATCTTGGTACTATTTTGGCTAAAAAACTTACTTTGAGATTATGGAAGTCTGATGCTGTGCCTTCATTTGAGATGTGGCTGAGAGAGCTGGGCGAGACCCTACATATGGAAAAGCTTAGATTCAAGATTGCAGGAAGGATGAGAGTATTTGATAAGGCATGGAGACCAGTGCTGAGACATTTAAGGGGTCTAGGGGAGAATGTCGATGTGGGATGAGCAACCAGCCTTTAAAGAATATCAGCCAGCAAAACAAAACTTAACAACAAGGCAATCCCTGACTCATTGTAACTCTAGATCGCTGGTGCATTTGTTTTCATATTTAGACCTACAGCAGCTATACCTCTAACTTTTAATGTGATTATAGGTTTCAGACAAACATTCTTTACACCAACTTTACAGGGACCAAAGAGCCACAGGATACACACTGCTTCAACATGAATTTGGTATTTTCAGGTCAGTCATTTTGGGTCAGAATCTGTATTTTTATTTCTGCCTCCTGCTTGCCGTTTTGCATGTAGCATCGTGCTGCTATAATTGGTCATTACTGTGATGAGGGCGGGCTGGTGATTAGCAGCTCTCTGCACGAGGCATGTCCTCAGAGGGCATGAACCACGAAGCCCTGCCAATGTGCCATCTGCTTCTGCCAGTCAAAGCACTCATGGACGTTCGTCAGGCCGATCATGCACATCAGTGCTACTGGAGGAACATCAGCCCACAGCAGGACACACAGCTGCAGGTGGGATCTGCTACAGTCGCTGTGTGAATACTCTCAGCGCTGATCAGGCTGTGTGCATAAGTATGTAGTGATCAGTGCATAACAAATAAGGCTAGGAGCTCCTTATCAGTCGCAGAGTTGCATGGAGAAAACATTTGTGTACATTAGAAATGTATGGTGCAAATGAGTTTTCCTACTCTTTTAATTGTATTCTATTATTTACATAGTCACTTTCCTTTAAACTATCCTTTGAGTTGTTTGACATTAATAAGCCACACTGAGTCCCTGCGGACTGAAGTTTTACAGAGAAAAATATTCCCTCTCCTTCTTTCACAATTGTCACATCTTTGCCATCTCTCTCCCCCTGTGGAGTGGCTGATAAAAGCCCTGGTCTAAACTCTGGCTCTGATAAAAATAGAAAAAGCACAGGGAGCGACAGGACAGTCCAATCTGAAACGCTGTCAACATGATTTCGGTTCTCCCACCTCAGAGACAACCATCTGTGAGGACAATTTGACAAAAACAGCAGTCATGGATGGCCAGAATCCACTGCAGCTACAGGTGCAAGTTAAACCCCCAAATTTAGTAATAACAGCATTAAACTACAGAAGATGAATGTTTATTAACCCATAGGATTACAAAAAATGTCTCAGTCTGTACAAACTTGCGCGAGAAGTATTACAGTGCATCAATATAGTTGTCAACTATAAGCAACAATTGCTAAAATGCCCGCTGCAGCTGCCAGATTGATCATCTATCACTTTGGTTTGGTTGAAAGAATTATTTAAATTTTGATTGTTTAGTTTGTTTTATAAAAATAAAGAACAAACACATCTCCATTTCACTTTCAGTCAGTGAATTTCTTTTGTACCATTACAATCAAATACACATATCTATGGTTGTAAATGACACAAGCAGGGAACGGTGCATGTGTTACAGATAATACAGTTTATACATTTTATTTAACAGGCTACACTGAAATATATGAATGATTATTTAAATATTTCATGCTTTATACGATTGCAAATTCTAGAAATCTTTGTGTTTGTAATTGGTAAGAGCTGCCTACAAAGAACGTTCCGTGAGGAACTTTCAGATTTTCTGCTATTGGCTCCCCTTGTGGACAAACCGTTAGTCTGATTTCTTTGCTGAACCTTTACTCTACATTTTTTGTAATGTTTGCTGACAAAAACAAAACATATCCTTCTTTATTTATAAAGCACAACAACATGCAATCACAATTAATCATGAGCGTAGACATTTTAAAAAAAAAGAAAAAAGACTGTTTCTGCAGCATGCTGTTTATTGCCTTGCCTGACACCTTACCTGTGGTAGGGGTTATGGGTGTGTGAAATGACAATAATCACTCTTATTTCTGATGGTCTTGCCTGCTTTTGTAAGTTAAACAGAAGCAACAGTATGAACCTCAATTTGTTTCCCTACCACACAGCTCCTCAGTGGAGCTTTGACCACTGATCAAAGTTGTTTCTAGTCAATCAGCAATCCTTTTTTCCCCTTGATACTACCCAGCACTTAGTGGACACTTAAAGGGGCACACTTAAAAGTTGACTCCATAGTGCACTCAAAGGTGCTCTTTTTGTTGTGTATCTTTCTGAATGAACTTTAAAGTGCACACACTTTTAAGTGCCAATTGTATTTAGTGTGCACTTAGAAGTGTGCATGCTAAAATGCACTCTCAACTGCATACTTCTAAATGCACATTTCTAAGCTGCATTTTGAAGTTTAAATCTTTTAAGTCACCTTTTAAGTGCACTTTGAATTGCACACTTTGAAATGCACACTTCTTATTTTACTCCAAAGTTCAAAATTAAAAGTGCGCACTTTTAAGTGGACACTGTTAAGTGCAAAGGGTACAACTTTGGTTCAAACTTAAAAGTACACACTTCCATGGGTACTTTTGGGAGTGCTTTTAAGTGCACACTTTTGAGTAAACCTCCAGCTCACTTATTGCATCTTTTAAGTCCATTTCAAAGTCTGCACCTTAACTTGTACACTTCTATTTCACCTGTGAGTTCACACTTTCAAACGGACATTTCTAAACTCTCTGTGAAGTGAAGACTTTGAAGGATACACTACTGAGTGCCACAATTAAAAATGCACATTTCATATGCACTTTAAACAGTGTACTTTGAATACTGTTAAGTGAACCTGAAAATGCACAAATGTAAGTGCACACTTAAAGTGCCAGCTTTAAAAAGGCAGACAGGAAAAGTAAGCCACATGCTGGTTGCTAAATTTTAGTTGGTCAGTATGCCATAAGATCTAATATTGTTACATTAATTAAAAACAAGCCTCCAAATTCATTCAAATGCTGCACTGAGTTGGTATTTCTGAATAGATAATCAATTATTACTGATTTAAAGTACTGTTTAAAAATTCTGTTTATACATGTGAGCTATCAGTATTAGACTTCTTTCTCTTTCTGTTCATTTACAAAAGTAGGTCACTACTGCTGTGCATAAGTGTGTTCACCCACATGAATTTGCAGACTGCATGTGTCAATTATGTAGAAGTGTGTGCGTCTCTTCACCTAATTACTGTTTGTTTGGATGGCCACAGCAGTTGCCATGCAGTTTGTGCTTTTGAGGAGGAAGTGTCATGAAAAATAAGCATTTTTTGCATGTTTTAGATAATTTCTTACACCAGAGCTAAGGATATTCTTAAGTTAACTTTTACATATGCTAAGGTGAGACAACAATATCCTTGACTCCTACTTATTGTGTTGTATTAGGAACTGTGCATGAGATGATCCCAACACTGAGTCAGAGTACAAACTCAACGATAAAAAACTGACAAATGGAAGATACCATTAATTTTACTCATAGCTTGAGACAAAACCTTTTTTTGCAATAATTATTGTATTAGCCAGATTTAAAATATGCTGTTTTGTTATTTGTTCTTTTGTTTATTGAGAGAGCAGATACAGTTTAAACAACCCCCTCACACTCCCTTTCAACTCCTGTGGTGATCTGAGTGGATGGATGCAAGTTAGGATTAACAACCTACAAGACCATGCTGGGAGACTTCCTGTCAAACATGGGTAACCCACAGAGACACAGAATCGGGACAACAGAGCCAGCGTGTATAACTGCTGTGAGGATACCATGCAATTGTCTTTCACACTCCATTTTTTCTCTCTTCTTTGATTCTCTTTTGGTTCCCTCTTTTGTTTTCTGCCTTTTCATCTCAATTTCACTCTCCTCCTGTCTCTTTTTCTTTTTTTAATCCTATCTGCTCGTCCCTGGGTCCAGACTGAGGCTTAGCAGGAGGAAGCAAACCCTTCTACTCACCTGCCAAAAAGTCTACTGCCAATTTAGCCATCCGCCTATCAAAGGTGTAGGGTACAGCATGAGAAGCTGTATGTGTGTGTGTATGTGTGTGTGTGTGTGTGTGCGAACTTGACATATTAGTCCATAAAACATACAGTGATACTTGAAATGTCATTGGAACGATACAGAATGTATTGTATGGCAAATTTATTGCACTGCTCTTTAAAAGGTGAAGTCACAGCTAGAAATGTTTAGAAATTATACCTTCTGCAAAGCTTCATCACTCACTACTAATAGATTTGACTTCCTCTTGTACAGTCAGCTCTGTGATATTGAAACATTTATGCCTGTATTGATTTTGTTTTGTCTTTTGTTGCCTTTTTACTTCACATGATTTCAACCAGACATGCTGATATAACCTAATACTTACCTGAGCCCACCTGGTTCTCTCTCTCTCTCTCTCTCTCTTCTCGCACGCACGCACGCACGCACGCACGCACGCACGCACGCACGCACGCACGCACGCACGCACGCACGCACGCACACAGACACACACACACACACACACACACACACACACACACACACACACACAGAGTCCTACCTGCTGGTCAAGATGTCTCAGCTGTCCTCTCGTTTCCTCTGCTTTAGCTGCTAGCTCTGCTGTGCTTATCTGCAACATATCTGTGACACAAATTAGCAAGTTACAAATTGCTTCCAGTGCAAATGGAGAACTAAAAATGTAAAGCCAGCAGTTAATTCATCTGATGAAAACTGTAGACTCTGACAGAAAGTGTAAATTCACATTAATCACCCTCATTATACAATAAAACTGCAGGGAATTAGATGGGAACATGTTTTATATCCCAGGATGTGTGTGTGTGTGGGAATGGGGGGGTCAGAGTCTGTAAATAGCAATTGATCACATTTGAGAGGTAAACTGCTGTGTGCTGTATGGATGGAAGGACCTGTGGCAGATGCTGAGGCACTGTTTGGTTCGCTGGCGGGGCAACCTCGGATGGTGGAGAAGGAGAAGGCTGGGGAGCTCTCCCTCCCCTCGCTGTCCTCTGTGCCGTCCACTATCCTGCAAAGAAACAGCAGTGTGTGAGTGGAAAAGTCAAGACCTGTTCCTGATAATGAAACAATCGCAGAAAAGTGTAAACCATGTAAAAAAAAAATTAATAATTCAATGATTTTGTTGAAGATTTTCATGTTAACTCTGTTATAAAATTTTACACTTCCATTTTTCTTCCAACACCTTCAGATTAGATTCTTTTTCATTTCATAATAACACCACATCTATGTTTTTATAAGAATTAATTACAAAAAGAAAACTGTTATGAGAAGAGCCAATTGACACAGGTTGCATGCAAACAAAATATACACTATAGGCTACAAATATATTTGTTTCTACTATAAGTATTGCCAATTATGTGATTTGACCTTGAGGTGATAAAAAATGAGTAAGACAGGATTGGTCATTATACACTCTTTTAATCCATGTAGTATATCTCTCTGTAAGTATCAGTCACATTTTGAATGTTTTACTTGCCTGAACTTTTACAAAAAACAGCATGCGGGTCACAGTTTGACATCCTCTATTTCTGGTGTGTCATTAGACGGTACTCTGGGGCGTTCCCTCTGCTCCCTGGTGGATTATCTATGCATTAGTTGTATTTTTATGTATTCATATGCTTCCGGAGGAGAAAAGTTATCTCACTGCAGATGTAAAGGTCTCAAGGTCTCAAGGTCTCAAGCTTGTGCATCAAATATGATAGCTTTGGCTTTATAGAGCTAATATGTTGTGGGTTTGTGCTCTCAAAGCAAAGGGGTCTCCTCCACCCTCAAGAGATTCTATTTTGTGTAATGACCTGCCCACAAGACATCATCCTGTTTATTACCTGGCTACCAACTAAAGATGCAAACAAGCTGACACTCAGTATTGATTTATAGATGATTATTGATTAAAATATGACTGATTTATACAGCAACTGTATTCTTATCCGCCTACTTGCAGTCACTTAACACTTGTTAATCTTTCATTTATGGTGAAGTCAGAACATTTGCATTTTTCTGCTGTCATTTTCTTCTTACTCAGTCCTTTAACACTGCCAAAGCAAATACCATGTTGAGATATGTGATTGCTTCTTGTATGTTTTTTTCAATTTGGTCTATGTCATTTTCACTCAGCTCAGCTGACTGGTAACCACCAACCGTAAGTTTTGTGCTCTCCAAATAAACCAAGATTAATATTGATAATATCTTCCATGTTGTCTACCAATGCTATCCGACACTGTCAACAGGAAGAGGTGAAATCCTGAATAGACATGGGATAAGTAAGGAATCCAGATATGTACTTACAATTACCTACAAGTTATGTCTCATCTAGGTTGACACATAAAAAAAACAAACAAAAAAAAAGAATTTGTTCATGTGTCAGAAGCTGATTATTTGTTTGATGATGGTATTTTCAAATCAGTATAGTTGTATGTATCAATTCCTCAATGAGTGATCTACAAAATGTAAATCCTGGCATTACTTTACTCAGCCCAGCAGGTGAAATTAAAGAAGCTATAGATACCTGAAGGAATCAGGCTAAATTAAATAAACCATAAAAAATCTTGCAGGTAGTGTTTCTTATATTTCAACTCTAACTTTGATTTGTCAGAAGTGCTCAGCTCCGGTTTGTACAACATGTACTTTCTAAAGATTGACAGAAACAAACATAACTGCGAGTCACTGAGACACAGGCCGACACAGGCAAATCAATACCCATCTCACTCACCTGGGGCTCAGGTTGGACGGGTCTAACGTGGTGAGTGTAATTTCCTGGCTCTTCCTTCGGGACCGCCTGGAGTTCTGGCTGGGTTGGCTCAGTGGAGACTTCCCACCTGTGTCCCTGCGGTCTGCCGCTCGGTTCCGCTCCGATGACAGGGATACAGACATGTCCTCATTCTCCTCCTCATCCTCTTCCCCCTCATGTTCCCCCTGTTTCTCGTGTGCCTCAATGATGGGCGGAAAGCCCTGAACCACTCTGCCGTTTCTTCCCACTCTGGGCTGGAAATGAAACCGAAAAAAACAAAAACAGATTTGTTATTTGAATTAACAATGAATATCTATATCCTCTGATTTGATACATGAAGAATTTTTGGAAGTAACATAACTTCAGAAAATGAGAGAGCTAACAAAATCACAATCTATTCATGCTGATTTGAGTCATCTGAGGCATGAGTCTTCATGTCAGATTTGCTCAAATGCCTCCTTTTCCAAAACACAGCAGTTCTCAGTATCCTGTCACAGTAAGTGTTACCATAATCATGTTTTCTGCTCCCTCTGAAGATGCTGAATACACTAATCTGTACTTGAACACTTAACACCATGACCCCAGAATACACGGGTGATTTCAATATGCACTAATGACCTCTGACTGCAAAATGCACACGACTCAGCTGGATTTATGATTGATGAGGTTGAGCAAAAAATCCCCAGATCAACATTTGAGGCTACAACTGGGACTGGCAAATTATTGAAGTCAAGACTTTTGAACTCTGCAGCAGGATTAATAACCAAAGAGACGTGAGGAGTTTGCAAAGAGGTGAAAAAACCTGTCCCAGCTGCCAAAAATAAAATATCTGATTGAATTAAAGCTTTCAAATCGGATCAGATCTTGAAAACAGGCAGCCCAAAAGAAAAAGGATTATATACTTGGACGAAATCAGGTAATCCTATCTTTTTTTTCTCGATAAAATCAGCAGTTTGTGTCGAGAAATGCAGAGTAGGTTTGGAATTAAGAAAAAAATGTATTATTTTTCATTGCAGCAGAAGAATGAATTCATGGAGGACAACAGGAACAGAATGTAGTGAAATTTTTAAGAGATCTAAAAACTGAATGTTGAATTGAATGCAGCTGTGAGGATCAGGATTGTTATCCCCCCTGTGGACAAAGTAGGTGGAACTCAGTCCCATCAAGACCAAGCAGAAACCTCCAGTATGGAAAAATGAAGCCAATGCTGGAGGCAAAAGAATGCAGTTCCTTGAGTTTTTACTTGAGGACCATGTTAAACATGTTAACAAGATACTGTAATATTAAAGCCAGCAGTTATGCACAACTTTTAATGATTGGGGACACTGCTGAGTTGACTAACAGGAGGGCGCTTTGTAGCTGTTTATTGGGAGGCTGAACGACTGCCCAAGCTCTAACTCTTTGCCTGTGTTTAGGTTAAAGAGAACTTAGGTTCAGTTAGCATTTCCAATATGGCCACAGTGTATGGGATTCATAACGCCTGTCACAGAGACAAAGTCAATGTTTTATAAAGTATGCAATGCAAAAAAACTGGAGACTCTCAGGGGTCCATTTGAGGCTGGCTACATAAAGCCAATGAAACCCCATTAGAGTCTATGTTACAACAACCATTTTGCTGCAGTATTAATCCGAATGATGCATATTCAGGATGTGGCAGATTTGACTGACAGATGACTGCATATGGGATGCATTTGGTCAGCTTCAGCTTCGCATTTGTTTCTGTGTCTTGATTAGGGGAAAGTTAGGTTGAGTCAGCATTCCCATACATACAGTGACCACCACTGTCGGTGTCCATACCCTCTTTTCAGAAACCAGTGTGGGATGTCGCTGAGACTAGTCCATGTTTATAGAGTCTATGTTTAGTGTACTAGTTATCTGGTTTTGGTAATATAAGCAGTGATCTGAGTACATTTGATCTAATGTAGTTTTTCTTTGAAAAATGCAAGACAAATGTAAGACAGATTACCTGGTGTGGACTTCCAAATCCAGACCGTTTTTAATCCAGATTACACCTTTTGAACGCCTTCCCCCTTACATGAGGCTACCATAGGGTGTTAACAGAAGTGCCGTCCAGCAGGTAACCTATTGATCAAAAGCCTGTGACCACGAGGTTAATAGCTCAGACAGCTGAATTGATTTTTTTTGTAAAATATCTGACAGCAGATTATTACATTTGTGTATTTCTGCAGATTCAAAAGCAGCCTGACAGCATGTGGAGCATTTCATCGCCCTCCATTCTGAGCCTGCTGTGATTTAATGACTGCTAACTCACTCTGCACAGGATTGATCTTTTCTCCTCTCCCGACCTTCTCAGCAAAAGAAAAAATCTCGCCTTCATTTGAATCATTAAGTGTATAAGAGTGATCGAGTCTATTATCAGAGTTGGAGGTCACCCTGCAGACTTTTTATATGTCGGGATAGATAAATAGATATGCTGTTGAACTTAATTTCAGTTTCATTATTTTCTAATGCGGCTTGATTAAAACATTACGGGCTGGCACCAACAAAGGGAGGCACATTATTGCTTTTAGATTGTAAATCATCAATCAGTGCTGGAGTGTGATGCAGTGTGTGAGGTCCATTACCTGAGTATCTAAAGTTGTTGTAGATAGTTTGGCTTTCACCTGGAAGAGAGCCAAAGAGATGATATACAGTAAACGAACTGCAGGACAGAGCAATCAAGATGTGTCCTCTCTTTTCTACCTTTTAAATTACACAGGGGCTTTTCACTACACTCAGCACTTTATGTTTTTTTCCCAAAGTGTACTCAAGGATGTTATAAATGACTATATGGCTCAAGGTGTTCCTATGATTGAAAATAATTCACTTTAACACTGTATGTTTAACACACACACACACACACACACACACACACACACACACACACACACACACACACACACACACACACACACACACTGACACAAGGGTACAGTGCAGTAATATCCAAACAGCAATCTTCTCCTTCCGGCCACAATCACATCCTCCGTCTCGAGCTGCCCCTCTTTCCCCCCTGTCTTCATTTTAACTCCACTCAGTCCTCTCATTCAGGCTACTTCTCAGAGAACTGGCTTCACCTACAAGCCCCATGGTAAGAAGTGTGTGTGTGTGTGTGAGAGAGCCAGGGGTGTTTGGGCTGGGGAAACAGAAACACCTGAGAGTAATTACAGCAACAGAGCTTGTCCAAGTGCCCCAATTTTTGCCCTCCCTCCCTCCATCTCTCACACACACACACACACACACACACACACACACACACACACACACACACACACACACACACACACACACACACACACACACACACACACACACACACACACACTCTAAACACACTTTTTACTTTTCTAATTCTTTAGATCTTCCTCTCATACTTTCTCATGCCTCCCTAAAACACAAAGTCTTTTCCTTCTAATCCCTTCTCACTCACTGAACACGTCAGCAATTTTCACACATGATCACTGTTCCTCCAATCATCATATTATTGGTGAGTGTGCATAAAGTGCTTTCATGCTGTGTGCTGCTGTGTTTTAGACCCTCGGCTCATTAATTTCTGGGTGTTTTTCCAACACAAAAATACATCAAGGACCATCAACGGTAATGCATTTTATTAAAACAAACTGCTAAAAAGTTTCTTCCAAAAAATTCCAAATGTAAACAAAAAATAGATATCATGTATTGAAAAAAAATCTCTGAGGGGCTTTTCCCCTTACTTTACTTTACTTTGCCTCATTAATTAAAACTACAACAATCATTGTCCTCTTCCAGCGTGAGGATTTGGATTCACTGGGACATTAAATCCAGACATGAAACAGTAGAGCCATTCTGCCCCATTTAAAAGCTACGTTTTTTTATTGTAAATAAAATAATGAGCCCTTATACCTAGAGCCTGGCTGTTCAAAAGTTTAATCTGTTTCAAAATTATTTAAATTTGGTAATCCAGTTTGTTGCCGGCCAGAATCAAGTGATCCAGCTGATTTATGTCCTTATTCTCAAATTAAAATTGGATCTTATAAAAACACCACATACTTTGTCCACAGGGGGCGCCAAAATCCACACAAACTGAAATATACTGATGGCTGCTTTGTATTGAATGATTTATTTTTTAAATAAACAGATATGTGGTGAAATATCTAATTAGAACATAAATCCTTTATTTGTTTACACAACACAAAGTCGGCCTCATCAACAGTGTTAAAGTAGCGATTTAGCTAGCTCACTTGGGATCAGGAGAATCCAGATTTTTTGGGATTAGAGTTACTTCAGCCCGACTCAAATGTTTTTAACAAGATTTACTGGAGGTTTTGTCGGGATCAAAACACAAGACTGGATTACCTAATTTGCTCCAATTTGTTAGCTTTAACTCTTTCACATTACTTTTGAACAACTGGGTCCTGGAGAGACGACTGCACAGTGGATAATTTCACACTCAGGTCTCAGTATCACTTATAGACTTACGTGGGTCTCCTGTCCTTCTCTCAGGTTGTATGTGAGGTCCTGCTGGATGTCCTGCACAAAGTGGTGCGAGTACTCCGGGTAAAGGTCCAGCACATCGTAAAGTCCCTTCAAGTTGACACACTGCAGGTCACAGTAGGTCAGTGCTTTCACATCCGCATTGGTTTTTATCACTCGGTCATCTAAGGACAGAGTCGCCCCGATCAGGTCTCCTTTACCTGCGCAGAGAGAAGTCCATGATGGAGGTCAGGAAAAAGGTTACAGCATAGTGTTTGTTCTCCTGTAAAAGGGGTTGAGGGTGCAGACTCTGTTTCAGATGTTCCATTTATCAAAGAGTTTCTGTGGGAGTACTCAGGGTGGAGTGTGTGGAAAGAGGTTTTGGAGCGTTCGTGATGCTGATGCATTTGGAAGATTTTGCTCAAGCCCTCATGACAGAAAATGTGCTGTAGACATACAGACAAAATCCCTCCAGTGTTCATGCTTTTCTGTATCTGACCCTACCATTGGACCTGTGTCTGGAGTCACAAAATAAATGTAGAAAGTTATAGTAGCTGTATGAATAAAAAAAGATGAATAAGATTACAACAAACATTTTGAAAGTGATTGAAAAACTTTTTGCCTATTTTTTAGAAGACAATTTTCAGGCATTTTTGCCTTTGTTTCGGACAGGTTGAGGGAGACAGGGAGAGAGGGGGATGACATTCACTCAATCCTGTCATAACTGGGAATGAATCCTGAAACCGGTGCAAACAGGGTTGTAGCCTCTACTAGATTTTGGCCCATATCAAATCTTTATTTAACCAAGTTAAATCTCCTGTGAGGAGATTTTGGCTATTCATGAAACAAACTAAAATTGGCTAGATTGGTGTCAGACAATTGAGTGACAGTGCAATGTATATTTGGAGGTATGGCTGTTCTGACGGCTCCCTGCCCTTCCATGTGTGTACGTTGTCACCTGAGGTGGGGGGAGCACACCTCCCCTTCTTTTAATGTGCATACATGAAAAGTCAAGGCAGGGAGAGCAGTGGCAAAGACCCCTAAAACAACCTCACAAGGCAAACCTTCCTGACCTCCACATAACTTAATGGCTTAATGAGCTGTTTGGACACCGGCTATAGCAATACTAATGAATTAACCAAGTAAAGATTAAGTGTGAAAGATCTCCTTGGAAGACGAAGGTTAACAAGCTGTAATTTAATATTTTACTGTATTAAGCTTTTGTTGCTTCATTTTCTGCTTTGGTAAAAATACATGCTTCTATTTTGAAAGGACAATAGCAGACCTCCATTACATTGTCAAAGTTGAGAATGCATGGATTAGTTGTATGGAGTGAGTCAAATATTGTGGACTGGGCTTGAGATCATGACCTGCCTGACCTGAAGCTATGCTCAGTGAAACAAGGATTTTATTCCTTCAGTTGACCACATTTACCATCAGCAAAGATTGGACGTACACATAAAACAAAAGCAGGTGAAAATATCATTTAAGTGTAAAATGATTAATTATGTTTCCTTTAACAAAGGTCCTGTTTATACCTGGCATTACATCTGTCCTGGGTGATGTAATCATACGTGGACAGCACTTGAGCACACGGTTAACACTGCACATTATCATTATGTCTCCAGTGACCACTTGAGATTGGATCTCACTTTGTTGCCTTGTATGCAAATAAAACAGAGCCCCGTTCACCTTCATTAGACTTTAAAAATATATGAAAGGATTATAACAAACCTCTGCAATTATGTGCTTTATCAGAGCAATTTAAGAACTACACTGCAGACTGAAGTCTTGTTTTACAGGGAAATTAAAACAATCTGTGTGGTTATTAGACAGATTGTTCAAATAAAACATCAGTATCATTACTGGGTTGCACTATTAGAAACTCTAATTAACCACGTGTGGGTCAGATCTCTAAGTCACATCATTAACAACATGACGAGACATGGATCAGGCATTACAGCAGGCTATGCATGGATATACAGGGAAGATCACGCCCCATATGAACCCTCATCCCTTCTCAGTACAAGGATGGTTGCAAATTAGTGGACTAAATGCAGTCTCTTAATGAAGATATAGTGACATCAAATATTCTGTATTGTCATACACACCTGGCTCCAATGCACAGAGTCCCTCTTTACATGTTAGAATGACATGAGGAATGTGAAAAGAAAGATTTTCACAAGACACAATGGAGAAAGATTCAACCAATCATATATGAGAAACAGGTGGTCAGTTACACCACATGATTATTGCCCTGGATACAGAAATGATGGTCCTTAATGTACACACTGCCAGACCCATGTCGACAAATGTCTCCCAGACCACCTCCGAATGTGGCCTGTCTCCAGAGTGATCGCACTTCATCTATCCTCAACGAGGTGCATGTAGACCTAGTTAAGACTGTCCACTTGTGATCCAGTCACAGAGTCACACACATCCTCCCCTTAAACATCTTTTCATCTACACTTTGTTGCTCCTTTGACCAAAGAAGAAGAGCAAGGCAGCCAGAAAGAAACAGAGCTGACAACAGGCTTTTCATTTTGTTTTTACATTAGCACAAGCATCTGTTGCTCATTATCAGCTGCCACTTAGTTGTCAGATGATGTTAAAAAATTAAACGCACAACTGGTCCTCTACATGCACTGACTCTTTCGACTGCATAGTGAGAACCTAATCAGGCAAAAAATTGAACACAAATTCCAAAACGTATTATTAAAGAGCTCATCACCAATCACTTTGTGCTTCTTTTAACACAGAATAACCAAGTAGACCATAAATAAGCAGAAACATTACAGCTATGAGTCTTTTACTTAATAAATCATCACTGCTTTTAGTAAATGTGACAGTCTGAAGTGTGCTGACAGCTGTCTTCTGTTCATACAGACAGGACAAGGCTAAGTACCCTGTTAGTGTTAATGCTCCTTAAGCAGTGATAAAATATTCATTATGGTCATTGTGAACTGTGAGCGCGGCTCAATTACAGCGAGGCTGATGGAGTGCCAGTCGTGACTGTTCAACCCCCCTCCGCCCCTCCTTAGTGTATCTCAGTTCACTCCTTCACACCTCAGTCACTGCTTCTCTCTCACTGTATTCTCTACTTTCTCAGATTTCTCACACTTCCTGCCATAAGTCCTTTTCAGACACGCACAAAGGTCCTGAAAACTTCCAAAAGTTACCCAGGTGAGCTGCATGTGTGAACCCAAACAGCCAAATGATTCACTCTGACTTCACCAACATTATTTCCTCCCAGCCTTCTGGTGTAATTTCAGAGTAAAGTTGGGGTGTGCTTATGTGAGAATGCAGCAGGAAGTCTTCCAGTTCACTATGAGCAGGCTGGTGTGATGATGTTTATAACATGTTGAGTCTTGCTGCGTGGTTGAAATATGCTACTTTAGAGCAAATCGATAGCAGAGAAAGTCAGTTTGAATCCCTCCCACACCCCCGGTCTGACAGAGAAGACGTCACGCTGTGTCAGGACATGTGTGAACAGTCAACTCAGTTAAATTCTGGGACAGAGCTCCTGAAATTTCTTAGAAACAGCTATTGTCTTTTACTTTCTTATAACCTCTTTTCCTTTTTCTTTCTCCTCCCAGCTCTCCTTCTGTTCAAGATACTCGTCCTATCTCTTTTCTCTCTCTGTCAGCTTTCTTTCCTTCTTTCTTTCCATTCATTACTTTTAGCTTTCTGCTTTTCTCTCCTTTCTTCTTTTTGGCTGTTTTCCTTCATTTTTGAATGTGAAGTTTGCCTCCCGTTTCCGGCTTTACCTCTTATCTTTCTGCTCTTCCCTACGTCATTCCTTTCACTCGCTGCTTTCTTCCCCTCGACCCCCTGATCTTTGTATGTCTCTTTGTCCCCTCCATCAACTCCAGTTTCTCCTTCTCCTCATACCATCTCTGTTTTATGTTTGATATCTTCCAACATGGCCTCTCTCAATTTTACCCACTGTACTAGGAGGTACTGAGCTCTGGCCATGTACTTGAAGTGTGACGAAGAAGAGGAGGGCAGAGAGAGAGAGAGAGAGAGAGAGAGAGACAAAGGCACTTTTTTCTCCTTCAGTCAGACACTCAATGTCAGCCTAACCTTCTGCACAGTCAGCAGGCAAGCACAGAGACAATACTCTCTGCCTGTCAAGCCTACACACACACACACACACACACACACACACACACACACACACACACACACACACACACACACACACACACACACACACACACACACACACATAAACACACATGCTATCACCCACACACATACTCACACTGCAACACCAGTAAACAATGCCACCTACTCAAAACACACAAACAGTCCAAAACAAACACAAACTTCTTTTTTTATCAGGAGTGCTTGAATACAGGTGCTGAGGCTAACAGGTACAGGCTTTACACACACACACACACACACACACACACACACACACACACACACACACACACACACACACACACACACACACACACACACACACACACACACACACAAAGAGAAGCACGGCAGCAACCGTGACAAAGTGATGGATCAGTCTCAGATTCACATCTTTAACTCACTCTCTCTTACTGACTCCCTCTCACACACACAGACACACACTTTCCCCTGCAAACACACTTGCTGGTCCATCACTTTGTGTCATGAGGGTCACAAAGGAAAGCCACCGAGGTCACTTGTTTTAAGATATTGTGTTGCACAGTAGATGTGCGTGGTTGTTAGTACAGCTGCATTAAGGGTTATTTTGTATCTTCTTTTCAGATGTATTCTGCAAAAAGAACATTTATAATATCCATGGCTCTTTGCAAAAACGCCCCCGCACTTTCACACATTTTTTAAAGCATAAGTTTTGAGTGGGAAATTTTCTCAAAAGCAGGTGCAAATATGTGCAGGTGTGTTGAGGAAAGATGGGAATGAGTTAAGCAGTCAGAGGGGAGCAGCAGTAAAAGAAGCTGAGTTTC
Organism: Notolabrus celidotus; assembly: GCF_009762535.1. Taxonomy (NCBI): domain Eukaryota; kingdom Metazoa; phylum Chordata; class Actinopteri; order Labriformes; family Labridae; genus Notolabrus; species Notolabrus celidotus. The sequence goes on along the minus strand of NC_048287.1, from coordinate 14,085,771 downwards.
CACCAAAATACACAGTGTTTTGAGTTCCAGGGGCTACTCCTAAAGGGATCTAAAGGTTCCTCCAGCCTGTTGATGTCTGTTTCCACCTGTGTTTTAAGAGCTGTGAAGATAAGGCAAATAGCACCAACATATAAAAGAGTCTTCACTACGCTGTGAGTAATCAAGCAATCTAAGGTGTTCAGCCATGCAGGTCCCTCAAAAAAAAAAAACGGGGCCCTGTTTGCACCACAGGGATACTCCAAAGTGACTCATTTTCTTGTTGTTGATACGGAAATTTAAAATCTGAAAAAACTAATTTATAGATCAGCAAACACTACGAAAACAGTACAAATTGAACACAATTTCTTCAACATGGCAAAACACAGGACCACAGAGACTGCAGATGAAGAATGTCAAATTAGTTTGCAGAATGTGGCTAACATTAGCAGAGCTAGCACCACCAGGCTCATGCCCTCCTTGTGAGTTATTGTCCGTACGCCTGGGCTGGCTACAGTTTGTTTCAGTCGAGTGGTTGTATGACAGTTTCACTAACAGTTTCAGAAACATCCTACATACATGCCGTTTTCTAGATCAATATACTCTTGAAGTGCACCACGCTACGAGATGCCATCTGGACATGCTTGTTTACATCTGGGTTGTAGAGCTTAAGAATGTTATGGCAGTGGCCATTAATTGGAGCCACATCCCCTAGTGGTGGGGGGCTGCACTACAGCGTAGATGCAACCTATGACCAGCATGCTGGGCCTACAGTAATAAAAGTATTAATATTTTGTTTAAGTAATTCTATGGAGGGTGACATCATTTAATAGGTTAGATGACTTAACAGGCACATCCCTAGTTTTAAACAAAGGTTGAAAAACTACACTGTTGTCGGCATCTTCGCCAATCCACCAAAAAGTAATGTTAGAAACCTTCCTGGAACAAGAACCTAGGGGGATAAGATAAAGTCACTGAGACCTTGGACCTTGATCCCAGCTTTGGAAATGCACTTAAAGCCTCCTACAGTCCTTTGTCCCTCAAGGTACTAGCTTAAAAAATAAAAAGTTTTCGCATTTTAGCGCAGCTTTTACATACGGATGAGAACAGCAGTAGTAAGACATTCAACCAGACATCACTGGACTGTAGTATTAAGGGGATATAAATACTGGCCCAACATGCTTTATGATGGCACAGTCCAACATTTTGTAAAAAAAAAAAGTCTAAAGGATCATAGTTAGTCCATGGTTATGGCCTTTTATTCGCTTTTATTGGAAAGGCTATTTGTTAAACCGACTTTCAACTTATGGTTGTCGCTTCATGTTTACCACATGAGCATGAAGGTATTTTCATTCTTCACATCTGACTTTGAAAATGTCAGGCTTTCCCTTTAGTCAGTGTAATTTACAAACAAATACAATTTGTATCAAATCCCATACGAGACAAGTCTCTCAGCAAGATTGTGACTTTGCAGCTAACTTGAATGTTACCAAGTTGCTCCTGCACTCTGGTATTTGCATGCTATTTATAGGATATTTGGTCCTTTAAATTGGGGTTTCTATGGAGACACCAGTCATAAGGGCACCATCTACACAGTCTGCCCGCTGTGGTCAGAGTGTCTGCTGGACCACTTTCTTCATCTGGGTCAGTTTGCCGACCTGAGATGATCTCAATCTGGTTAAAAAGCAGGTTCTTATTTTATGCATCTTTTTATACAAATATTCTTTCATTGGAACTTTTTCCAAAGAAACAGGATTACTGTAATTACATGAGATTACAGTCTTTTCTTAGATTGGGCTGAATTGCGGCTCTAGCAAATGTTTTAGAGCCTCTTTTCTCCATTAATGAGAGGCTGATCTCCATTTTAGCAGCTTTAATTTTATTCTAGCATTACTTTGTTTTTGTCCCACTGAAATCACCTTTGAAGTTTCATATTTTTCTGCACTAAGTTAGAGGCTGCCAGCTGATAGTGCATCAAACATTCATTAGACACTGCTAGAGGAAATGTATACAAACATGACCCCAATGGAGCTACACGTGTGTATGTGCAAAATTGTATTTCCACTACAGAGTGGGTTGATAGGCACTAAACTGGCTGAGACTATTGATCTAAAATAATCTGACTAAGGTGGATTGGGCTGGTGAAATGGCCTGGACTGAACTGAACAAAGATTAATGTGGGCAGGATTGAATTACATGCTGTAGAATAGATGTGAACACTCAGCCGGACATCACTGGACTGGAGCGGTTTTAAACCTTGAAGAACTGGATGATCACGGGTTGCTGTGATATATTAAGTGGTATATGATATTATTCAGATATTGCAGTGGCTCCATGAGATTAACAATCTTCTGTAACTACCCCCCATTTCGCATGCATGCACAGCTACAGACATGTCATTTTGTTGCTCTTATTCCCAAAATATTGCTGAAAAATGGTCTCTATAGTTGGAAATATGGGATATAATTTGAGATACTTTCATGGGGGTTCATTAACAGTAGACTCTGAGACTGAGCTGCAGCCTTTAGGACACTGTAATGCTCCTATTTTTAAACAAAGGCCTCATTTCCAGGCTCAGCTTTGTCACAATGAGCCATACAGAACTTTACTGTGCCTGGAGTTTCTTTGTAAAACTATAATGATGACACAGAGGGATTCTTGCACTTCTTAACCTCACCCCCTCCCTCCCTCACTCCATCCACTATCATACCCAGTATGGCCAGCACCATGCCATCTTTCAGCACCTCCATGGACCCCGAGCAGACGAAGAAGATGGCCTGGAGTGCATCGCCCTGTCGAAGGAGGTACTCTCCAGGAGCGCAGAACGTGGTCTTGATGTGCAGCGACAGGGAGCGCAGGCAGCCGCGGCTAGCAGAGGCAAACAGTGACAGCTCCAGGATCTCCTTGTTAAGGTGCATGGTGATGTCGGATCGCAGCTCATCCGGGAAATCCTTCAGCAGCTGTGAAGGCGATGGCATCGAAAGAGAGAGAGAGAGAAAGAGAGGGAAAAAGCAGGCATCAATGAGGGGATGTATGCCAGCTGTGAAAACACAGCCATGTGTAACTCAGTGATTTCATTTACAGCATTGGGTCCCATTGATTTGATTCCTTAGCTTGTGTGCTACAGGAAACATCTGTGTCAAATGCAGTTAAGTTTATTTACATAGCCCAAAATCAATAGTTTGCCTCAGAGGGTTCACAATCTGCAGAAAACACGCAACACTCTCAGGCCTGAGACCCTCGATTCAGATAAGGAACCCCCCCCTCCCCCAGAGCCTTTACAAACCTCAATACATCCATAAAATGTTCAATGTCTTCAAATAAACATCCATTGGTCAGTTTTGTATACACCAAAGTAAATATACAGTGCATCTAGAATACATTTTTTTCTTAGTGAGTGGTGAGATGTGATTTCAACTAGAGAAAAGAAGTCTACCTTAAATATAAAATGAATTCTCACTATTTTTTACTTGCCACTGTATTTGAATTAATACATTATAAACAGTATCTTTACACCAAATATCAACCCTTATATAGAACCTGAAAAAATCTAAGTGACATTGTAAATAAGAGACACACATTGCATATCATCTATCTTTCTGACTCCCTGTCGGTACACATATCTGGAGCTCAGCGTCTCATACTGTCGATCAATGAGTCGTCAGAGCCAGGCTGACTTTAATCAACAGGCCCATCTATAATTCATCTGTCTGGGATTCATCATCATCACTCTGTCTCAGCGCTGCTCTGGGCCCTGACAGCTGTCTCACAGGCATTCACAGCCTGGAGGGACGTGCTGCTATTACACTACTAACTGGTTCCCTCTGTTTCCTCAGGCTTGTCAACTAAAGGTGTTCAGCCCCCTTTTCTGCTTGTTTTCTCTCTGAGCTGTCCTTGTGCAAAATCTGCACATCATGCTCTGGCTCCACCTGCCTCCTTTTTTTTAGTTTATGTCAGAATTGTAACTGCACTTTGTTCCATCGTAGCACAGGCCTGTATTACAAGATTATCAACATAAGGTGTTCCTAATTGCTAATATTGTCTGTATGATTAAAAAAATACTCAGTTGAGATTGTACCTATGATCCTCTTAAAATATATGAAGTCTTTAGATCACTCACATCCTCAAAGAAAAATAATAAACTTTCAAAGTCCTGCATTGGAAATGTTACTTTGCTAAAAGCACATCAGTGTTTTCTGCGAAATATTATCTTTGAACCAAAATGAGAATTACTTTTTTAGCAGAATGTCCTTTTTTCTGAATATTTTGAAAACACAAATTATACCATTAAGCCTAACCCTATCATGTTATATTTCTGCATTATGAAATACACTGATCAGCTGTAACATTATGGCCACTGACAGGTGAAGTGATGACACTGGTAATCTCTGTATAATGGCTCAGCAGGTGAACATATTGTCCTCAAAGTTGATGGCCAAGCGTAAGGATGTGAGCAACTTTGACAGGAGCCAAAATGTGATGGCTACATGATTGGTTCAGTCAGTCCTTCCAGACAGAAACGAAGGCTCTTTGATGGGCATGGGGATTAAACGTTGGCCAGTGTGGTGAAGCTATAGGAGCATAAATTGCTGATATAAATAATGCTGGTTCTAACAGAACGGTACCAGAAGACACGGTGCATTGCAGTTTGTTGCCCATGCTGACCCCTGTCCATAACGAGAAGCCCCTAAACTGGGTCAATGGGATTGGAGCAATGGAAGAAAGTGGCCTGGAAAAACACAAACAGCTCAAGGTGTTAACTTGGACTCCAAATTCCCCAGATTTCAAGCTAATCTGTGTTGCATCTGCAGGAGGTCTGATCCATGAAGGCCGAACCTTGCACTACTAGGACTTATGTTGCTAAAATCTTGATTCCAGTCACCACAGCACACCCTCAGTGGAAGTTCATGTCCTATCAGGTCAGGAATGTTTTGGGCCTGGCCTGATAGGAAAGGGGGCCTAAGCCATTATGTTATGGTTGTACAGTGTATTTAAGCAGGCCAAAAATAAGCTAACTCTTACCACACATGGAATATTTTCACAATCTGAAAGTTAATTAAGGTTCTCAAACAAATATGGGGGTAAAAGTTTTATAAAGCCTGTTAAAATTGATTAAAAGTGAAACAATTCTTGAGCACACAGAGTGAGTCAATAAACATTAATTAACATTAATGCCCGAAAGAATATACTGAATTACAAGGCTTGAGTGAATATGCTATGTTAGCCTAGGCGGAGACTGTGATTCTCTGTATTACTAGTTTTGTGTGTATTGGTCAGGATCTGCAATCATGTCATAAAGATGACCGGAATCTAAAATATTGTGGTACATTCTTTCTCCTGACACAAAACACGGGATTTGACTTTCATGAAATGCAATCTAGAAAAAGGTGAAACAACTTAAAACCCCTGAGTGACAAGGTTACAAGATATCCACAAATTGCTTCAAGACAATAAGTCTGTGTGGTCTGCTTCTTCACCATCCCTGTCAATCATGCTCCGACATGATAAAAGATCACGTTACATCGATCACATCATCACAGATGTAATACACATGATGTGAAGGGATTGAGAAGTAAGTGATCTAATAAATGAATTATTGATCCTTATATGCTGAGTGGTACCTCGTTACAGTCGATGCCGTTGTTGACCGACCATGTCGTCTGAAAATACTCCAACATCCTCTGCTTGAGGCTCTGCGGCAGGTGATGGACGCGTATGAAATCCTTGAGGTCTTTGGTTCTGGTGTGATACTGGGACCAGCGTGAGTACATCCTCTGGATAATGGCTGTCACGTTTCCAAAGACCAGAGCGTGCATCAGAGCTGCCGGGTTCAAAGAGGGAGAGGAGAAGAAAGGGAAGAGGGAGGGCATAAATGAAAGAGACTGAAAGGGAATGTCTAGACAGGGGAGCTAAAAAAGAAAACCTTTTGGACGCTATTTTCATGGCAGGAGCTCGGTGCCAGCAGGGAAATATTTTTGTGTAGACTCGACAGTTACAGAGTGTGAGGAGTGAAGTGCAAGATTATTGGGATGACTGGGATTTGCACTCATATCACTACCTGCTCAAACCAGGTCAACTGTGAAGTTATAAACAACAAGAAAAAAAACTTGTCTGTCACATTTTCATGTCTTCACATCAAGCCTCCATCAAAAATATGCTGTTAGTGATCACATTATACTAGATTGCTATAACCATGTGAAGTGCAAACAATATAAAAATACTAAAGAGTGCAAATTAGCTCTATAGTTGTCTGCTGGTCTTCATGTTTTACACAGTGCTTGTGCTCGCAACAGATTCCTCTTGAGCTATAAACAACCCAAGAAGCAGCCATCATTTAATTGGCACCAATTAACCTTATAGTATCTCATAGCTAGCTTGAGTTTCCCCTGGGTGCTTAAAAAATGGTGTGAATGCATAGGCATTATACTCAGACTTCCACATATAAGGTAAAATATAACCATGCTCCATGAAGTGTTGATTTTAAAGCTATTTTAAGATTAATGGAAGAAGAAGAAAAAATAAGACCTTCATTTCAATAGAATATTACTTCTAATATTACTTCCATTGTAAACATATGTGTTTCCGTCAGTAATTGAGGCCAAATAATCAATTTCTGTGTTTAAAAAACAGCCGGAGTCCACCTGTTGAATATCTTATTTGCATTAATGCTTTTCAATCTCTGCACCTCCCAGACAGGAGCGGATCAACGTTAGAACAGAGGGGCTGATCTGATTCATATGACAGAAACCTGCCCTCAGAAAATAAATTCTACTTATCTCATCCAGCGGTCAGCTGCCCCGCAGGTGTGTCACACACCTCTCGACATGAAAGCTCCAAACACACAGACCACATGTTGAGTGTGACTGTAGTTCCTCTGACTCCTTTTTCTGAGGCCAGTTAGTGCCAAAAATCCAGCTTTTATGTTGAACTTAAATGAAATTATTCCTTTTTACACATGCACATATTCGTGTTTTTTTGGCTGCATAGACATTTAACTCAAAAGGCAATAATCCAATTCCTTTCTCAAACTCACCTCATCTGACCTTTGCTCTGCTATAATGAACTGCTCCTTTGTTTCCTGTTTCTGTTTACACACAAGGGGTTGTAAGGGTGTGTGTGGTTTTGTTTTTGTGTGTTTGCGTTATGTGCATCTGTGACTGCTTCTGCCCCCAGGCAGCTAGAGACATTTAACATTTCGCCGAACCAGCATGAGGAGAGTCCAGAGGGAAAACCCCGCCACGGTGACCTCTCTTCATCCCTTAAAAACCACCAAACCCAGTGCAAAGATCCGGATTGAACTGGATCAGGCCATCTGGCAAAGGTCTGTTTAGTAAACATTATACTTTCCACTGGGTTATAATGTTACTAATGCATGTGTGTGTGTTTTTGTTGTTGCCACATTAACACACTTTTGTTTCCCTGAATACAACAAAAGAGAGGTCAGGGAAAAAAATCTATTTTTGTGAATATCTTTTTAAAATGTCTATTTAAAACATTATGTGTACTGGTGTTAATACAATTATACAGTGTAATACTGCATGCTATATTCTGATTGTTTACAATGTCTTAGACAAAGAAAGACCGTAGACTATATGACAGCTAATACAAGGTGGAGCTATGAGATTTTAGCCACTTTTATGCACTTTATTGACTTCATATTTGCTAATCAATAGTGTTTCTTCTTTTTTACTTGCATGTTTTTTTCTATTTTACTTTTACTTGTCAAAATAAAGGCATCAAATTAAATCAAATCCAAAAATCTTAAATGGTAAGGGTCATTTGATTATGCTTAAACGCTAAAGGGAGTAACATAACTTCAATGTTAGACACAGTTTAGTTGAGGTTTTTCACAATAATCAAAGACATGCTGCATATTGGTTGAAGATATTAATTTCTTTATCCACACATACCTGCTTTTATCTGTTATTATCCACTGATGTGGCTTGCTAATTCAGGAAGTCTATTTGTGATCCCACAAATTAGGTCATTATAGGCCAACACTAGACTGTATAAAAAGATTGACAACACGACAGCTCCCGAAATGAAGCCAAAACATTTCGAACTCCCTCAGTATAGCTCATAAACCCGCGCTCCTTCCATGTTACCAGTAGGGACATGGGACAAATTACAAAATCAAAAATGCCAAAAATATTTATTTCTCTAGTAGGTTCAGATTTAATGGTTATTTAATGCTTTAAAATGACATATTACGTCGTGATTGACAGCTCAGATGACAAATCTGACAAATCATGTGGCATGTTGTGTGTTGGATTAGCAGAGTAACTGTGGTCACTGAACTTTCCATATGCATCAGTTTCTGCTTCAAACACACTTAAGAGGCTCTTACACAGTAGAATCAACCTCTGCTTTTATAATGGTAAATGCAAAATGTTTGTTTTGGTTAGCAAAAAGAGATTCAACACCATAGCTGTGACAGCCGATCACACAGTGCAGATTCTGGCCCCAAATGTGAAAAACGGGTGGAGGGTGTTTTCTGGCTTTACTTTTGAACAGTGGAAGGAAGTGGAGGTGCGTTGTCTATCTTTATATACAGTCAATGCTGTAAACCTACAGTGATGTAATCCAAATTAAAAAAAATGTAAAGGCATATTTTTGGCCATTTCTACCTTCATTAGATAGGAGCTGAAGGGAGACAGGAAATGTGGGGAGTAGGGAGTGGTGGAAGACATGCAGCAAAGGTCGAGGCCAGGAGTCGAACCAGTGACTGCTGTATATGGGGAGCACGCTTCAACCACTAGCCTAATCGGCGCCCCAATAAGAACATATATCAGAAAACCCATCACCCTTGTATTGACTGAAGTGTGTATTGTGTGTACCTCCGATAAGCATGACGCAGACAGAGAAGATCTTCTCAGAGTCCGTGTTTGCTGACACGTTCCCGAAGCCCACGCTGGTCAGGCTGCTGAGGGTGAAGTAGAGAGAGGCGATGTAGACGCTGTGGATGGAGGGCCCATTGCTGGTCCCGTTCACGCCTCCTATTGCGTAGTACGGTGACTCCAGGCGCTTCCCCAGCTCATGGAGCCATCCTGTTTTCAAAATGAAGTAAAACAGGTTTATGATGGATGTTAAGACACATGCTTGGTCAGAAGTAGTGGTTTATATAACTCCACTGTTTCCACAGTGAAAACATTGGCCTGTCACCAGAGAATGGTCATTAAGAGTCAAACTTGGGAGAAACTTTTCAGTAATTAATAGAAGAAAGAAAACTTTGCTTGAACACATTTCTGCACTCCCAAAAGAATGCAAGAAGACTTTTTGATTGTAATTATTATGTTTGAAGACAGATGGATTTTTGTATGACCTGCAGAATGTTCCATGAAAGCTCAATGCAGTCAAGCATGTAGATGCTGACAAACCTGACAGCACTGCTTCCTTGTTTTTAAATTGTGGTAAACAGGGCTTTCCTCCATGCTCCATCCAAAACAATGGATTTAACAGTTAAGCAGATAAGATGCTTGGGAAACAGAACTGATCCCTGGTCAGTATAGTGCGCAGACATGACGCTGATCCCAAGAGACTCTCCTGCAGACACTGATGAATGGTAATTGGATGGAAGCCCCTCACAGCTGCCCGACTTCAACGCTCAGTTCAGCATCAGAAACGCATAATTAGGATACAACACATTAATCCTGCCTCGTGCACTGACCTGTTATTTTATGACACTGAAACGCAGTAATTGGTGGAGAGAAATCTGCATTGTTCTCATGACCCTGTCGATGCTGACCCGGAACCAGTTAGAGAGACACAAGAGCAAGGTAATTGCAGGCAGAGCAGCTCATCGATACTGACCAGAGATCAGCCCAGGGGGGCTCATTATACCAGGGACCTGGAGGCTGAGGGGGAAGTACGAGACGATCCATGCCGCTCGCTCAGCCATTTTTACAACGCACACAAACACCTGCATGCAAATACATGCACACAACATTTTTCATTAAATGCTTATTTTACAGCTGTCTTAGAAGTCAATAAATCAATGAGGAAATCATGGACTTAATTCAGGTGCTTACTGAAATACTCAAGGACTCAAGTAAACACAAACTCCATTATTAGGAGTCCATTACATTGTTAATATCCAGCAGCTTTCCACACAGTACTACACAGTCCAACCCCAAATCTTAATGGTATCTTTATTGATCTGTGAGGATTACTACTGAGCTTCACCAACACTGCATCTATTCTTATGTGAAGAGATTTTTAACAGTTGCTTATCACACTCTGGTTTCATATAAACATCTGCATCAGTGACTTGAAAAAGCTGGTTCAAACATTTCTGACCTGATGACAAAAGAATGGTTTCATGCTCCTACAGCGGTTCACAACAGTAGTTTGATGTCAAAAAAACAATCTATAAAAAAGAAATGCACCACAGCATTGACATATTCACCAAACCGAACACATAATAGGATTTTTGAGATAAAGCAGAAAATAATTCTGACCGCACACATGAGGCAAAGAGAAGAAAAAGGAGGACAAGAGGTGACTACGTTGTGAAATGTATATGGAATTGATAGGCTTGAAAAATGATGAAATGCCTTTTTGATTGATGACAGATGATAAAAATGACTGAAATAGCTTGACAAAGATGTACAGTGCTCCCTCAGAGAGAAAATGAAGCCTCACTACAACACAGGTTTAAAAACCACAAAGCAATTGAACTAGTAAGAGTGTGTGTTTATGTTAATGTCATCCAATCAGGATACATCCTGAATCTGCAACAACTGAAGTCTTCTGCTGGAGCTGTACTGAGATAAAAGTATATCTCTTTTTACAAATTAAAGCCTGAACATTATGACGCTTGATGTGATATTCCTCAAGTTTTATGTCCCAAAGTCTATGTGATGTTGCTGCAGGTACGCTTCTCGTGCTATTAAACTCTCTCCTCTCAAGGAGGAACTGAGTGGTAGTCTTTCAGATCACTTTTGATGAGTGTCTTTTAGGACTCAGATTTTGATGTTGAGCTTGCTTGTTGAAAAAACATTTTGTAGAGCTTTTGACGCTCATCTGAGCTCTAATCTTCAATCTGTCTTCTCTATTTTTATGGAAACACATAAAAACCCATGTTTGCCCTCTCCTGTTTTTATTCAGTGCACTGAAATATTTAAACAAAATAATGTCAAATGGAAAGCACATGCATTCAGCCTCTGGCTTTAATCCTCTACAACACTGGAAAAAATTGTGTTTTGGATCTTATTGTGATTAGTCATTGAGTTTACAAACATTGACAACAGGGCTGAGAGCTATTTTAAGGTTTAAGGGTACGACTTGGTTTCATTGTCTTCACTCACCGATTTCCCAGTTGTAGGCATTGGCCTCCATCTCCATCTTGCCTATGATGTACCAGATGCAGGCCATCCAGTGGGCCAGCAGGGCGAACATGGACATCAGTAAGGTCAGGACCACCGTGCTGTGCTGCGAGTAGCGGTCCATCTTCTGAAGCAGCCGCAACAAACGGAGCAGACGTACTGTCTTCAACAGGTGGACCACAGATACCTGGAGAGGAAGAACAAGGACCCGAGGGAGGGTCAATTCAAGGATGCAGGGGAATGGGGAATTGATACATTTCACGCAGTTTCGAAACCGGTTTTGCAATCACTAATATTCACTTTCAAAAATTCACTAAGAATGAAACGTGGTTGGTAAAATCACAGACAATTGTACACCAGCTATTTGCTTCATCTGAAGCTCTGATTGGTCCCCTGGATAAGGTAATCAGGGTTGGAGTTGTCTTGACGTCTAACATTTTGAGTGTGACAATGCTTATAAATACTCCAGTGCCATTAACAGATGGTAAATGTGGCACTCTAAATGTGCAGGGCTGTTTGCACCAGCGATTGTGATTTAGGTGTTGTTATGACTATATGGCATTGCATGAAAAGGGGTCTATTTTGCTCCACATGAATGCATAAAGCCATTTAAATGTATACAAGTAACACCCTTTGTGCAGGTTTGGCGGCCACAAAAGCCAAACAATCATTTTGCAGTTTGGGTCAAGTTTGTAGTTGAAGTAAGAAATAACTCACTCTTTCCAGACATAGTACAAAACTAATGCTAAAATATGAAACAATACAACATGGTATGGGACGGTATGGAACGGTACAATATCATACAATAAATACGATACAATACGATATGATATTATATGATACGATATGATATGATATAATATGATACAATATGTTGTCCCTGTAAAAAAATTTAACTTGGGCCTCTGTGCTGCACTCATTTAGCTGCCTCCAAATTACATTAAGAAACGAATAAAAACAATCAACAATAAACAATCAACATGCACCAGAGAAATACATACCAATGACAACTACAGACAACATCTATTGCACATTATCCATGTTGCACATGTTTTGTGTTTTACAAAACAGGATCAACAGTTTTGATTCTGGAAACAGTAGGACCTGTGGTGTGGAATTCTTCCCACAAGTGAAGGTTTCTCTCTAATTTATATCACTGTCTTCACTCTTCACTTAATGTTACATTGTAAAAGCCTCTTATTTAGCTCCTGAAGGCTAAGAAGTCGTGCAACTATAAAACCTCCTTTTCATTTCTTCAGATGTGATTTTTCACTTGTTGCTGAGGGCAAACTCAGACACTGAGACAAAAAGAGGGAAGAAAAATAATGAAATTGTTGAGCAGGCTGCAACCGCCTCTCTTTGACAGACACTAACTCTCGTGGGAAGTGCTCAATTCACACATATGCTGACACACGATTACAAAGGACGTCCTGAAGTGACAAAAAGCTCTTAAACATGCTACACATCCTCTCTCACATAAGAGGCTGCTCAATCTCAGAAGCCACCAGCTACTGTCTGAGGACTATACATGTGTTTAGGAATGAGAGTCAACTTTTTGGGCATTCAAGTGTACCCAGCAGCAGTTTGCGATAAAAAACTTCCAGCAAAACGTCCTTTTCCAGGAGCTGCATTGTTTACAATCCAATTAGCAACTTAAGAAGTGACTATGTCAGATCTAATTTGCTCCTCCAGTTTGATCTGCAAAATTTAAGGGTATTACATCTTGGCTCATTATATTTCCCAGGGGAGCGCCTGTTCATCTGTTTCTGCTGAGTCTCAGTTTCACAGTAAATAGGAAGTAACCATAGAATGTATAAAATATGGACATAGTATCCGTGACATCACCCATCTGTTCCTGAGCGCTGTTTTGAAGCCAATCGACAGAGGCAGCCATGTGGAAAATGCGGAACTCAACCAGGCAGAGTGTGACGTAAAGGGGAGGAGTTTGAGCCTCTTAGCCAACAGCTATGTGTTCCCGACCGGGAGTCAAGTCAGTCATGTCCTTATTTGGGCAAAAACTCGTAATCTTAATATCTTCTGAACCATCACGTTAGAAAAATTTCACCCCCCATACAGTGTGTGTTGATAGAGAAATTAGCTACTGTAGCCAAGCCATTTTTTGAGCCAGGCTGTGAACACGTTTATTAATGCTGCAAAGATCGTCTTTTTTGAATTGGTGTCTATGTGGTTTCCGGTGTTTCTGCAGCCATCCTCAAGCGGATTCTCGATGAATTGCAGTTTATAACACTTCCTCATGGGCTTCATAGTTTGAGACCGGAGGTTGCCGCTTGGAAGTAACACAGTCTTCACCCTGGCTTACTTCAGCAGTATGAATTGAAAACTGATTTTCTTGTGATATACGGCTGTACTTGCGTTTATCAAGTCAGTCATTATAAAGATTTGTAATAAGTAAAAACGCCTGACACATTTCTGATGCGTTCTAGGAAGTGAAGAAATCTAAACACAGATTGGCTTTCATGACACAGCGAGTGCATTAAGCACATTTGTTGGTGAATTTGGAGACTGTAATCTAGCTGCACCTGCATGCAGATATCTGTTTGCAGAGATACATAAATCATCATCCGATCACCGCTGATGGGAGCTGGGATGTTTTTATGACAGACTGTGTTCTGCTTACTCTCCATCTTGCTGAAACATGATTGGTCAATACTACTTGGACAAAGAACATACTAAAATCTGAGCATTTCCCCTATCAAAGTTAGGTCCTGCATAAATGAAGGATCCTTCAATGTAAAACAACCAAATCCAGCAATCAGGTGTTCACTCACAGGTGCATTTGTTTTGTTTTCCACAACATAATCATCCCTTTCCCGTGTTTTTCTTTTGGTTGTAATTTACTGTTTCTTAAACGCACAATGCTAAGTTCCTTTTTACACCTTCATGTCCCCATTTCTGTGTTGTATGTGCCAGTCACCCATTGTACACCTGCTCCTCAGTTTTTCTTCACCAACAGTCTATCATTTAGGGCTTACTATAGTGAATCTCAATTGGAGAAAGACACATGGTATACAGCAGCTATTATTAAGAGGAATGGAGGACATGGAGGACATGTAATCCTTCTATGGGGATATATGTTGCATGTGTATTTTTGTCCTGTGTGTACTTGTGTGTGTATGTGGCTGAGAAAGTGGGACAGGCATTCTATAGACAGGACAAGGTGTGTATAAGGTAATAAATTACATTAACAGAGGGAGAAAGTGGGAGGATGTGGGAAAGAGAGGAATGCTGAAGATAGGCTAGAGAGAAGGTGTGTGTATGTGCAAAAGAATTACACAATCCAAGCATTTAAACAAAGCAAAGAAGAGGAAAAGTGGACAGTCCTTAACAGAGCTGCTCCTGCATGTGTCTACGCTACATTTTATGTCTTTTTTTTCTCCACACTCTGGCTGTGAGAAATAGAGAACTGGTGCAGCCACGAGGGGTAATGAAGCCTCCTACCGAGCCCTGGGGAGAAGCTCCATCTCCTCTACACCATCTATCACCAACCCGTAACCCACCTATGGAGAGAACAGACTGTGTGCTACATCCTATTCTCCTCCAACAGTATGAGCAGTAAGCAATGTAATGTATCTAGCGATGCACACACACATACACACCTCCTGCTACTTTTTCTCCTTCAACTTTCCCCTCTCCGTCACGTTTGCTTTCCTCTGCACGTCAGATGTGATTTTTAAATCAGCTAAGTGATTGCTTCCCTTCCCTGCTTTTTAAGTTGGTATTTGAGCAAGGGAGACTAAAACCTTACAGATGCTTGCACATGCTTGTTATTTCTCCCCCTGCAGCCTGACCACCAGCGCTACAAGCCAATCGCAACAGTGTAACTGGTTGAATTTAGCAGTACTGAGCATGCATAACGCAGCTCTACAATACTAACTGTAGCACTTATAGTAGTTAATAACAAAACTGTGGTATTTCGACCCTGTGGACCATGAAGACCTTATATAGGAGACAAGTGCTTGTTAATACCTTACACTGCTGGAGTTGTTACCATAGGTCTGTAAAACTGTTTGTTGTTGATACTCTTTTTCTGCTTCTCTCATTGTGTCTTTTTGTGTGTGTGTGTGTTTGTGTGTGTGTGTGTGTGTGTGTATGTGTGTGTGTGTGTGTGTGTGTGTGTGTGTGTGTGTAGGGGGGGGGGGGGGGGGGGGGGGGCTTGAGTAGTAGGATGCATGATCAGCTGGTTCAATTAATTCAGCATACTTTATATTATTATTATTATTATTACTATTCTTATTATTATTATTATTATTATTATTATTATTAATAATAATAATAACAATAATAAAAATAATAATAATTGATAAGACTTATAAAGCACTTTTACAGGTATTCAAAGACGATTTACATGAAATGCAAAAAAAAAAAAAGAATATAAAAAAAATGATATTTTAGAGGTGAATAAGGAGAGCAGTGAAAGGCAGCACTGAAGCAGGTTTGACAGTGGAAAAAAAATTATACATTCATATACATAATGAAAAGAATGACTAATAACAGTCTTTTTTGAGTTTTTCCATAATTTTGGTCCTGAAATTAAGTATCTTTCAGCAAAAATACTTTTATTAGGTTATGATGTCATGATTCATTCATAGCTTTCTCTCCATTTAGCTGATCATGGGTGTTTACATCTTTAAGAATTAAATCAAGCAGATTTTTGCCATGACCTCCATCAAGCCAATCCTTTCTGCTGTCAAACTTTAAATCTATTCTCCCCTCATCTACTGTTAACTATCATTTTAGTGTGGATGTCGCGACCCTCCTCCACCCGAGCCACCTCCAATCCATTTTTTAGTACTACATCCTGCTCTCAGTGCCACTACACCTTTTGAATCGCCAAAGACTATGCACATTTCTCATCCTTTTTATGCACTTGTGAAATCAAAGTTTTGAACTCATTGTGATACCTCTCCTGATATACATGACCTTAGCATCTTTACAGAACTTCTGAAATCTAATCACTTAAATATATATTGTAAACATAAAAAGAAAAAAAAACAGAACTTCAGTTAAGGAAAAAAAGAAAAAAAGAAAAGAAAGGAAGATGAAAATCCTGTTGAAAGTGGACAAAATGAAAAAAAAAAAAAAGCAGCAATGTTGAAATTATATTGAAATTATTCGACAAGTACAAACGAGAGAAGAACACCAGGGAGGGACACTGCTTGGCTCATTTTGGTGAAAGATGGCTTCTGTCCGCAGAGGGAGTATCGGTCTGAATGCTGGGTCCTAAGAGAGGACATTGCACAGGACGCTTGACAATTACCGGCCATTCATGCTCTCCACAGCAGCAGCAGCGGTGGCGAAAGTTATGGCTCAGCAGCCTTACGCCCAATCTCTAAGCTACAGGGAGCGCTTGGTATTTCCATTAATAGAGCCTTGTACCAAACTGGCACCTTCACCTGTCACTGTGCCAAAACATTCACCACGGTATCCTTGCTTTCAGGCCACTCCTGCTTTTTCTCAAAATTGTTGTGCTTTTCTTTGTCTCAGTTGCTTTCTCTTCAACAGTCATTCCTCTTTTACTGGTCTACTCTCTGTAATCATTCTCAGCCTAGTTCAAAAGAGACAAGTTTTGTTTTCCTGTTGTTCTTTCTCTATAAGGATACTTTAAGGACATATACCTCCTGTGTGTTGTAAACCCTTGTACTCTTACAGCACAGTACTCATCACTTCGACTCTTGTTACAGTGGTCGAGTGAGAGTGAGAGGCAGCATGAAGCACAGTCAAAGCATTTCTTCCTCTATTTTAGAGGCTGAAAAAAAAAACCATCCATAAGAAACCAATCAAATCCTCCCTTTAGTGTAGTGCTTTCATTGTGTGATATCATTCAGCCAGGGACAAGCCAAGAAAAAGTCTACGTAATTGCTTCACATATCTGTTTCTTCCTCTGTTCAACAATTCTTATGGGGGCCATGGTTTTGACTCAAGCAGAACAGAGGAGGGTTTTAATGATACAGGTCTGATTGTTTTCTCAGGGCTTGTACAGTATGAGGAATCAATACGCAGAATCAAAGAGGCGCTGGAGCAGTGCTGGAAACACTCACATACAATCTATCCTTGTGAAATGTCAAGCACAGCAGGGGTGATGTAATTCACAATATAGCAATGTGTTGACAGGTTTAAGGACTCTGCCATGAGGAAATACATCAATCATGAGATTCTTTAGCACTGAGGGTCATGTTCTACTAGGGTCATGTTCTACTAGCTTAAAGCAATGTTTCCCTATTTATCTGATTCTTACAAGTTTTTTTCTCTAGAAATATTTTAATATTTTTTGTGATCACATTTTTTTATTGGATCAATACCTATAACCTATACTCTATGCACTAACCTATACTCTGTGCACTAACCTATACTCTGTGCATAACCGTACAATACACTGTGTAATATCCCTGCCACTTTAACATCCATGGATAGATCACCTTCATTCCCAGCACTTTTGTACAAAGATAATTTCTAACTATTCTGCGCATCTGTATATACTTTATTATTATTTCATTTTATTCTATTTTATTTTATCTTACATTAATTTTATTTTATTCACATTTATTTATTATTTTATCCCTTCTTCTATTAATGTTTTGACTTTCTTACATACTGTTTATAAGAGCTCTGTAATGACCAAATTTCCCTCCCCAGGATAGATAAATAATTTCTGATTCTGATTCTGAAATCACAGATTTTGGAAGTCAATAGCAGTGATGAACAAATAGGACCAATTTATAATGTGAATGTGCAGCAGTTCATGCTTCGTGGTCCGTATTAACCCCTGGGGTTAAGAGCCAATAGCTACTCACCACGCTGACTTTAAAGGCATAGAGCAGGTCAAAGGGCAGTGCAGCCACCAGGTCAATGATGAACCATGTGGTCAGGTAATGGATGCAGATCTGCCGAGCATCAAAGATCACCTGGCCTGACTTGCTGACATAAGTTGTGCGAAAATTAAAAACAATGTCTGAAAGGAAAACAGAAAACAAACAGTTCAACGTTAGATTGTTGTATTCATGAGTAAATCAGTTCAGCTCAGGCTTTAAATGCAGCAGTAAGCTCTGAAAACATGTCACTGACCTATAATAAAGAGTATCTCTACTGCAATGTCACTGACAGTTGTGCTGCGGGTCAAGTCATCATCATCTCCAATAAAGCACACATTGTATGGCACTGTTACAGCAACGTAGAAAGTAGCGAGTAAAATAAGAAGATCCCAGCCAGCTTTGAACGTGCTGTAGTGAAGTAAGATGAATTTGGACTTCTTGGCATCTGCCACTTTGTACTCTGGCAGAGCAGGTAGATCTCCAAACACATTCTGGAGAGGATAAGAAAACAGAAGTGATACAGCAGCAATGGCAATGGACGTCAGTCTGCTTTGTGTTGTCGCTCCATCCCGTCCAAGACCCAGTGTGCATAGTGATGAAAATGATACAGCAAGGCTAACCCAAACTGATACCATTACACAAAAATTTGAATTAAAACACATGAACAACAGACATTAGCTGAAAAACGCATGTGAAATACACTCCAAACTATCATAATATTATGATGATTTTAAAGCCCATTTCTTGAAACATTGTTTTGGCTCGGGGAACCTGATACAAAATGATGATTACATTCATTTTCAAAGCCTCTGGTAACTATGTTATTAATGGCCATATGTAAATACTGTTATATATCTAAAAATATTAGAGCTGAACTTATAAATACATGTTTGAAATATTATCATTCAAGTTTCAGAAAACGTTGTGATACTTGGCGTTAAATGGACAGGTTATATTCTGGTTTTTATTACGAAATAAATATCTAACCAATCATAAAAAATACCTCCCTTGCCATTAGCTTGCTGGCTAATTAAATACTGTCTGTAAAATGGTTGTCTGTATAGCTGTATAAACTCCTTGGGAATTTTCAAAGTTGGAAACTTTCCATTGGAATAAACAGGAATAAACCAGGAATTTACTAAATTGAAGGTTGGCTCTACATGCACTGAGCATTCCTCCATCACATGCACAGATGATTTCTGGAATCCTGCAGAGGCTAGGCTTGAGAAGCTTGAGGGAAGATCCTTCTTCATTGAACATTTTGAATGGGACTTTATTGGGATTGCATTTTTGTTCATTTTAAATGGGTTGGGTGGGGGGGATGAAAAATATTTAACACTTGATAAAGTTTTACTTACATATAAATCTGTTTTAATTGTATTATTTTGGATGGATGTCTGCTTATAACAAAACAAACAATTATGCTTGGATATGATACCTTTCAGTTAAATTAATTTCAATTCCAAGTTAATTCCCATTAATACCCATGGAAAGTTTCCAATTTGGAATATTTCCAAAATTCCCCAGCTTAATTTGCCATGGAAATTTACTGAAAATTTTCTGAAAATTTCCAACTCCTTTGCAACTCTAGATAGCCGTCAGCTGCCACGCCTTTTGTCTCCACTCAGATATTTGTCGATACTTAATGACACATTGAATTTTGATATTCTATATGATTTTTTTAATATTTAAGTCACGTTCCCAGAGGCTTTGATATTCTGCTAAAACTAGTGTCTGCAATAATATCTTAAAATATTATGGCTACCACCAACAAAGGCTCATTAATGAAGCATCTCAACCCCAGCAATTCAATGGCTTACTGTTTCAACTAAAATGGCATGCTAGCTCCAAGTAGTTTAAGCTAATTCAACTTTTGTCAGGGTCAAGTAAAAATATAATATTTTAAAACCAGCAACTTAAATTTACACTCTTAAATACACTCTTATTGCTTAGGGCTCATTGATCAATCCTGATTCTGCATTACATATTTGCTTTTAGTCAAAGAGCTCTCTGTGCCACCTAGCATAAAACAATGGATAAAAATAGAATTTAGTTACCATTTAGCAGCTACCATCCCTTGGAGAATGTAGGATAAATACAAAAAAAACAAAACTGAGTAAAATGGAGGGTGAAAATGTGACTTTTCACATGTGTAAGGTTGGACATGAAAAACAACTCAAATGTCAAATGTTGGTCGGTGACTGCTGGAAATGTAAGAGGCAACTCTTGGCTTATTAGTTAGCAACTTCAAAGATGATGGCAGACAATGCCTATATAACACATAAGAGCGGTTGCATAACACTAAGTAAGCTTTTCAAGAGTGATATGAGCTAGCAACATCACAGTAACAGTGATTGCTATGTCTTTGATTTATAATTCCATGCTCCAAATGTGTCATTTCTTTCTCTCTAGTTACAAAGAGCTTGAGCTATGCTACAAATAGCCTAATGCATGTCTTGGTAAAGCATTTCTATATTAAAATCTGGGACAAAGGGTGACCGTCAATGTAACACAATATTAACAGAAGAGTTTTGTTTACTGGAAAGTCCCTCTCCATCTAGACTCATTATTTCTCCTCAGCTACCTGCACTTTTATTTTACCCACCATACTTTAATAACAGCAGCAATCTTCTCATACTATAGTCCACCCTTTGCCCACTTTAGTGTGATCCCCCATCACAAAACACATCCAGCTCTGTTGTTTTGAGTGTCTGCTGGTACCTTGTTGAGCTTAATCTTGCTCTTCTCTCTGCTGTGGAGGTGACCGGAGATGTGGTAGAGCACAGTGCTGCTCCTCATTCGAGCCGAGCTGAATGGAGGGCCTGTTTTCACCCTGCCGCGCCGTCGCTCTGTAAACACACACGTTCACACACAAAAGTTAGTACACATCCTGCATACAATAGTTTACCCCCTGAGGCTAACTGCTGATGACTGGATCTGTCATTATGCCTGATGAAACACATAATAATCCGCCCTGAATAGAAAAACATGAATATGCAATAGGGAGAATGTGTCAATTTTGAGTATATTGTACAAGTTCTGAGAAAAGCAAAGAAAAAGTTATTTACTGTTATTTTGCTTTTGTAAGACTGTGTTAGGTACCTGTTTTTATTCACATTATTCAGCCACAAATACTGGTTGTTAATGTCCTATTATGTAAACACCATCTCTGGCAAAACCATGCAATTTTCAGGTATGATGAGCGCAGTATTGTTTGGATTTTCTATGGTTTTTGGCTATTGGAGTGGGTATTATGTGCGCTATGGCTGTGTGTGTTTCTTTTCTTTGTGTAGTGTAATTGCAGATAAAGTAGATAGTGAAGGAGTGATAAGTTGAGAGCAAGGAGTTGGGTAATAGGAGGCAACACTTTATCGCTGCAGGGCTCTGGACCCTATTCTAACTGCAGTGCACCCAAAGGAAAGGACCAAGGCCAGATTGGCTGGAGGGGGGGATAACAGCAATAACAAAGCAGAAGAATAGAGGCGATAACTGCTTTTGAGTGTCCTTTAGAAAGTGTGTGCGCTCCGTGGTGTGTCGTGAGTGTGTGCATGGATCCCAGACGAGGCGAACAGACAGGGCCATCCATAACCCCGTGCAGCCTTGGGGGACATGACACGGCAGGAGCACAGGGAAGAAGACATGCGTATTTTTAGATCTAGGCCTAATGAATTTCCCCCTGCTTTTATAGCCATTCTTCTAAAAGAGGGGGGTTGGAGTAGATGGGTTGGGTGCTGTGCATATTGGCTGGGTGGGAAACATAGGTACAGTAAAAACAGCTGGAATGAAAAGAGAAATAGAAAGAGGTGGAACAAAGCCTGGTGTGGGACTTTATCAATGACAAAAAAAACCATCAAGATGGGAAGAGCATACTCAGTGAGGAAATGGATAAACACTTGTGTAGTATATTTTTAACATTATACTTTTGCAGTTGTTGCTCATACTTTGTGACTGATTAGCACTGATTATATCAAGCTTTGACAAACTTCACTGAAATGATTTAGTTTGAAAAGAGAGGACGCAGTTGATGATAAATAGTGGGTTTCTTGTGTTATGCACTCTGTGTGCAAATTGTCCAGACAGACAGCTAACTGGGACACATTCAAAGCGGTTGTGTGTCCTTGAAGGCTTCCCCAGTGTAGATGGAAATACCCCGCTGATGTCATAGAGAGCAAGTCTCCAGGTTGTCTCCTTAATGCACCCTAGTTGATCACTTTTTTGTCCACAGACTGTCTTTTTTAAGCCATCTTGTTCAATTGTTGTTCTACATTCAAACTCAGTCTTCTGCAGTTGTTTTGACATAAAAATAAAAAAACATCCCCATCTAACGTGGTACCAAGCTGCATTTTATGTGAGAGAAAAAATTGTCTGACCAAGAAAACTATTAAAGTGAGGCATGTTTCTTTGTGATGCTGCATCAGCCTCTTTTCTATGAAAACATTTCATTATGTTGGTAAAAATAACTCTGCTTTCGGCTCCTGTTCTTGCTTTTTTACAGTAATGAGAGTTATTAAGCAAATCCAGAGGACGCTGGCCTGAGATGAGAAAAGTCAGTTTGCTGACTTTACAGACATGCACATAAACAAGCACACACATTTTACCTTATCTCTTGCTCTGGAGGATACACTGTCTTTGACTAAGGTTAGGTTTTACCTAAACTATAGTAATTCACAATAAGAAAAATTGATTTGGATGAGACAATATGCAACTTTGTTGCTTTTAGTTTCTCTTTGTTGACACCTGTCAACACCTGTCAACACCTGACTCCTAAGCTTCTTTAGAAAAGTTTTACCTCTTCTATCTAAGTCTATGAAAGTCAGTGAATAAACATGACATTTCCTCAGGACATAACTAAATATACAACAAAACATACAAAGGACAACTAATCACAATGGTGCATCTGTATAAATCATCAATACGCTTCAGTGCTTACACATTGAACTCAGCATCGGTATAAAATTGGTGTCCAAGTGTTTGGAATCACATTGAAAAAAAACCACTTAATACAAGAAGATCACAGACCCTGTACTACTGTGGAGCCTGATGATATTAGTTCAACAGAAAAAAAACTCACACACAATCGCACACTGACCTTCCTTCTTGTCTTCTTGGATGGCTTTGGCTTTAGTGTCAGTGATGTCCTTAAATGAGGCCAGAAAGAGCACCACGTCCCCCTTCTCGTTCTTAATTGGCACGATGTCCAGCAGGCACCAGAACAGCACGGCTGAGAAGGAAAAACACTCTGATTAACACTTTTACACACCATTGCTGATTGTATTCACAATGGATTTACAGTGTGAGTGTAGAACCAGTGTGGGCATGTAAGGAGCAACAGTTTCTCAGACTCTCAGACTTCGTAGAAAGCCTATCTACAGTGGGAAGTTCCTCAGGGGACACAAGCCTTTAAATAGACCAAGTCCCTTTTCCCCAGGCTCTGTAAGAGATGAACCGATCTCTCAGGTCCTGTCTCCTGTTAAATAGATTGCTTTTCAGAGGAGCTGCAGGTCAGTATGTGTGTTTCTGAACCAGTGTAAGTGTGCTTGTGCTGATAACTATAACACTTTTAAAAGCTTGAGGAAACTTCAGAAACATTATTACACAGGACATTATTTGGTTCAGAAACACCCAAGAAGAAATGAGAATATTGTATCAAAAAGTTAGGAAGCTGAGAGAAATGTTGTGAACAATACAATACAAATTTAAGTTTCTTTTAAATATAAACCTATAAATATTAGAATCAGCAAAAACAGGCCCTTTTAGGACCCCCCTTTGGGAACATCTAACCAGTCAGGGTCCGATAGGAAGACACCCTTTTTACTTTTTAAAGTAGGCTTAAGACCTTTCTTTTTGATAAAGCCTATAGTTCGGGCTTGTTCTAGGCTCAGACTGTTGGGGAACTGTCACACTGAGCTCTCTCTCTTTACAGGTCTCTAACTTTAAATCTTCATCTCCCAATAAAGTCCCTAACTGCAGATCTTTCTTGAAGTTCTTGAGCTCCCTTGTCTCTTGGGTTCCTCTCTAGACCATTGCTGTAGACAGCCTGCTGCCAAGAACCTGACCGACTCAAACTGCTACAGGTAATAATATCAGTAATTCATCATCACTGTTATAATGCTAATTTTATTCTTAAACCTGTTTGACCCCAACTGCCAGCGCGGATATTATCATAAATACCTCTTTATTACCACCATCATAACTGTATATGCTAATGTTATTCCTGTTGACTTTAACTGTCATTCATATAAAGATCAGTCTTTCATCAATACTATGTCTGTATACTTTACCGTTTTTATTGGCACCATAAGTCTGCATGAACTATTGTAGTTGTCTTTGTCAGTTTCTGCTTATCTCTTCCTTTCACTTTCCAAGCCTAACAGTCTCAGCAGATGGCTGTTAAACATGAGTTTGGGTCTACTCAAGGTTTCTGCCTGTTAAAAGGAAGTTTTGCCTTCCTACAGCAACTAGTGAAGTGCTGCGCAGGATTGAGATAAGCTAAGATAGAATCTTACCTATCTATTACAAATAACATTTGTAATAAAGTGGCACCGTATAAATAAAGTATGAATGGTTGTTTCGTTCCAGAGTTGTACTTTGCAAACTGGACATGTTTGCAACACATGATTTTGGAAAATGTTATTGTGAATCCTGTGCAAAATCCACTTTTTTAACTTTTAAAAACAGCAATGAAATGTCCACATGAGATCACACGCTCATCACATGGAACAATGGTGGGTTATTTTTGTGAATTGCTAACTTATGAGCTTATGTTACTAAGTTGTGATAGGAATTAATTATGTCCTTTAAGAAGTTTGCTTACAGCTCATCATGGTGTTTTTAGAGGGACAATACATTATTGCACGTTTATGTTTAGGATTTAACTCAAAAGTGGCTCAAAGTAAACTGCTGTAAGGGTTTTGTTAATGAGTTAACAGAACACAAGAAAAACACATTTTTGCTTCCAACTGACCCGAGCTGTAACTGTCATATAATATTAAAATTAATATTAACTTGCCAACACTTGCTCACCTATAAGCCATATCCTATCATTTTAGCCATGGTATAAGAGCACCATGAATTTGACAATGTAAATGAACCACGTCTGACAACATAGGGCTGAAAACGACAAGTTAAAGAGGCCCCTATGAATAAGATAATAGTTTTTAGTTTGTGTAACAACATTGCCTTTCTTCTGACATAAATTTCTTAAAGCAAATTCATGCAAAAGAAAAATAAGGCTGTGGACATCTCAGGAGTTTAGACTTGTTGATGTTAATTAATTAATCACATCAATTGACAGTAATCCACATCATGCTGTGGCCAATTACTTTTTCCTTTTTTTTACCTTCGCAGTCATTTAATTATTTCATGACCTTTTCAAGTAAAGTGCAACTGACATTTTTATATTTGTTTGTCTTGATCTGCATATTCTTGTTCTGTCACACAAAGATTTTGTCCGGCACCTCAAAAGCTGAGGTCATGAGCTACATTCAGTCTTCTCCTTTCACTGAACAGTCGGGATAATCCGATTATGAGGGGTTTCCCACAGAGTTCCCTCCCTTTATCACACACATAAAATCCCCCTTTTCGTGTGATGACTCAATAACATTTTTCTTATTTGTGTGTGTTTATGTGTGTGTGTGTGTGTGAGAGAGAGTGTGTGTGTGTGTGTGTGTGTGTGTGTGTGTGTGTGTGTGTGTGTGTGTGTGTGTGTGTGTGTGTGTGTGTGTGTGTGTGTGTGTGTGTGTGTGTGTGTGTGTGTGTGTGTGTGAATATCTGCATGCCCATGAGACGCAGCAGCATTATCAAGCGCACAGTGAGAGAAAGAGCGTTCCTGATTGCGAACACCCAGTTTTCTTTTTTTGTCAGGCTGACAGACGGGAGGACAAACCAAGTCAATCAGGGACGTTTACTTTCAGAACGCTGCTGTGACAGACGTAAAGAGAGGGATCAGACGACATGAAAAGACTGAAGCAGGGAGGGAAAAAGAGAGAGATAAGCATGGCAGACAAATTGGCACAAACAGTCCTGTGTAGAAATGGTAACAGAGTTTGCAAAAAAGAAAAATGGCACTTAATAAAAGAGGCAGACAGAAAGGAAATGTAACAAAAGGACAGTGAAAGGAAACAGAAGGGAAAGGGAAAGTGAGGGGTGGGACATGAACGACAACAAAGCAAGTGCCACAGTGGTGTAGACAGTAACATCTGTGATGGTATTAACAAAGCTGAGTCAATGCAAACTGCTCTGAGTCATCTACTAAATTTGGAATCATACATCATAGAAAAATCAGAGGAAAGTGGCACAACTTCTGACACATGCACCTGCCACGACGTCTGCTAGATCCATCTTTAGATGAGCCTCCAGTATTCTGAACTAAAAATGCAGACACCAAAGGGTCCATTAAAGAACATTTTATGAGCTTCTGATACATTGCACACTCGACCTCTGTCTGCAAGTTTCATTTCAAATATCAAAATACTTGCAGGCACCTTCCATTTGTTTATGTTATATTTGAACAGGCTGACTGTATACAGAGATGGAAAACATTACACCAAATATAGTCAAGATACTTCTACAACAGGTACCCATATCTTGTGCTGGTAATTTTGAGTCTGCACAGTAGGGATCAGCTGGTGGAGCTAGTGACATATCTTAAGCTGACAATGAAATGGCAACGATCCATTACAAATAAAGGCTATATTGTACGATCTTCTTGGGTAAATTTGGAGCAAACACTCCTGTGTTAATGTCAGTTCTTCTTCTACCATGCTAATCTGATGCACACAGTGACACATTTGTCGATAGATCTGTCATGCATGACATAATACTCCTTTTTATAGCATCAAATGACTAATTAAAACTAAATGTTCCAGAGAAGTTGTCATAAATAAACATTATAAGAACTTCATATAATGGCAGAAACCATGATTCGGAAAAATTTGTGTGAGGTGGGATTTGGTTTTAAAGGTTGGCCCATATCCCATCTATTCAAATGGAGGAGACAGGCTTTATGACCTACACTGGCTTCACTTCTGTGGAGCTGTCATGTCCTTTATCTAATCTTATAGACCGCTGTTGCCTACAATGACGGAAAACCAAAGACAAACAATGAGAGCTTCATTTGTAGGATCAATAATAATTCATGGGATCAAAAATGATTCCGAGGACCAGAATTCTTTCTTAGGATAATGAGTCATAGGATCAATACTGATTCAGAAATAAGGATTTGTAGGATCAAAATGGGCTTCTTTAGTTAACTTGCTACATCAATAGAAAATAGCAACAGGATAAATGGGTTTTATGAAGATAAAGCAGGTGAATGATGAAAAATTACAATGAAAAAAGTTTTGTATCAACACATTTTTATGGTTATCATGAACTAAACTGCATCTGAAACTGAAATGATGCTTCTCTGATTGATAAATAATCTTTCCCTGGGAGTTTAAGGATAATCAAATTCACACTTTGCTGAAGTGAATGAGGGATACTTTACTCTAGGGAATACAGTATTCTTGATCCACTCAAGGATTCAATGATAACTTATTGTCATTTTGACCATGTGAACATTAAAAGAACAAAATGCAATAATCAGGTCATGTTGTGATAAATAAGCACTTGTTATGTAATAAAGAATGATAGTATTATAAGTTAAGTAAATAAATCAATTCTAAATATGAACTTGCCACTGAGTCTCATGATCATACGGAAGATTTCCAGTTTTCATGGATTTTCAATTGTTAAAAAGAGTCACTTTTCATTCTTAAAATTGGTCCAAAATCCTAAATAGTACGGTGAAAAAGTCAAGAAAGAAACTCTGTATGTGTTTCAGGTCGGCTGCAGGAGCATCTAGCTCTGAACCATACTGTAGCCAGGCTTAATTTGAAAAAAAGTCTGGAGTCAGACACAACTGTAACTACTGCAAGACACAACAAGAACATGAAGCCCAAGTGTACAGAAAACTCTGCACTAACCATGCAACAGCACATGGCCCCAATCCCACATCACAGCAAGCATGTGTCCACTGATGCCTGGATGTGCTCATTATTTTTTCGACTCCATTTTGTTCACCGGCCAGCTGGCAAATCAGTGAGGCACACATGAAAACATATCGCACCAAGGGCTAGTTATGTCGCCGTGTGTAATCGAAGGAGACAGGGGTAAAGAGTCACAATCTGACAGCTATGAAAGTTTAATGCGTCCCCCCTTTAATGATAAGAGGGTGACTCTGTGAATGAATGCTTTGTTTAATCACCTTTTAACGAGGATGGGCCAATAAAAAGAGTCCATACATCCATTAATATGCCAACTATCCATCTATCCATGGGTCCATCTCTGCCAATTCAAATGTGGCCGTCTCAGAAATAGCCACAGAGACCTGCCATTAGTTTAATGAAATATCCTCATCCAACATGGTAATCGCTCTGTCTGTGTTCTCTCCAATGGCTGGCTTCAGCTCCAAACTTAACTGGTAAATGGTAGAGGAAGGAATAGAGTCTATGTTTTACAGTTAAGTGAGAAGACACTAGCACTAAAGAGAGTCAAATGACATGATAAATGAGATTAACAGATGGCGACAACCGGGCAAACCACTCAGAAACAAGAACAAACCAAATCAGACTTCCATTGTTTACCTGTTTTTTTGTAGAACATGATCTCGTCCTTGAACTCTTTTCGCTCCTCCAGAGCCTCATCGATGCTGAGGATGATGCTTTCACTGGTCTCCGGCCCGTATAAAAACTTACAGGCACAGCTCTTCTGCATGACCTCAGCCCGCGAGAAGCCTGTGAGCTCACAGAAGCCATCTGAACAGTAGACGATTGGAAAGCCCTTCGACACCTGTGCGTTGGCCAGGATGAAGTTGCTGTCTGCAGGAGGAAAGAAAGGAGGAGGCAAGGTAAGAGGTGGAAGGAGCTGAAGTGATAGCTTAAATCTCCAGGTTGCTTGAAAAGACTGCACAGAAAGAGCAATAGATGTGTTGTTGGTGGTTCCTGTTTCAGTTTAAAAAAGAAAGAGCAATAAGTTTTGTCTGGCTGAGCTCTCTTCAATGAAAGGACATTACTGTAAAACCTCCTCAGTGGCTGTTTATCACATCTGTGCACCGAAGGCAGTGACAAAATCAACTAAAATCAAATGTTCTTTTTTTGAGGTGAGATAAAATAAATATGATAAAAAAAAACTCACAGTAGGACAGTGTATAGTTTTAAACAAAGCTGCAACCACCTGGTTGAAAAACTAAGCCAGTGCAGAAATGCGAAAAAATTCACTACCTCATGTGCACTGAGGGTTTGCTGCAAAAACCAAGGAATCCACATTAGGTCCCATGTTAAAATGCCCAACTTTACAGCAGGAATAAACATGTTTAAAACCTGTTTCATAGACAGTTTTTGGTCTTATTTGTTTAAATGTTGCTTGTTTGTTGATATGTACACACTGCCTTTAACCTTGTACACTGCGTGCACAATTATTAGGCACGTGAGTATTTTTGTGAATATGTTAAAAACTATGTTAACAGTTGTTTTCAAATTTGTCAAGAAGTAAGATAGTGAATATATTTCTTCAACTGTGTGGTTAAAATGATGCTTCAAACGCTTAACCACACAGCTGAAGAAATATATTCACTATCTGACTTCTTGACAAATTTGAAAATGACTGTTAACATAGTTTTTAACATATTCACAAAAATACTCACGTGCCTAATAATTGTGCACGCAGTGTATTTCTTTTATAAAGCTATGTTTTTTTGGGCATTTATGATAGGACAGCTGAGACTAGGGGAAGACATGCATTAAATGGCCGTAGCCAGGAATCGAACCAGTGACCTCTGCGATGAGGACTATAGCCTCTGTACTTGGGGCGCATAGATTGCTAGGCCACCATTGCCCCTTAAACCTTTATTCCAATAATAAGAACTTTTCCTAACATTGCGGTCCATTTGTTAATGGTGTGTTCCATTTATCTTGGAAGTCGGATGTCAGATCTAGGAATTATGTCACATTTGAGTTGACTGTATTCCAGTTCCGAGTTGTTAGGTTAGCTAATACCTGGTGCTAAAGATACATGAAAGTTTGTGCCTGGAAAGAAACATACAGTAACAAAATGTCAACAGATAGAACTTGCTCAATACTTTTGGTGTGAAGGATTCAATCACACAAATCAAAACTAAGTTGCTAATAAACACTATCGAAAGCACAGCTTTTTCATTGTTGGCACAGGAGGCAGCCATCTTGGATTTCGAGCTAGGGGTAACTGTTCCTCCAAGTTTCTGAGCAGGAATTCCAATGTTCCGGATGACATTCTGGGCATTTTGGAATTTCTGACTTCCAAGATCAAATGCAATGCACCATAACACCAAAGAAGAAAAAAAAACCTAGCTCTTTAGCTGCTTAAAGTTTGCTAACTTTTTGTCTTTATTACTGCAGGTAGCGGGCAGGGGTTCATGAGAACTTTTAGCTAGGGACAGCTGCCTTCTTTGGCTTAAAAGAAAGTTGATGAGAGGGTTAAGACTAAACCAAACTGCACATTAGCGAACATTCAAACAAAATTAAGTTGAATAGGAGAGGTAAACTCTCAGGTAAGCTAAGGGGTGAGCAGAGATGGGCAATACTGCTCCAGTTTGGTCAGTATCAGAAACCCTTTTCACATTGCAGGTAGAAATCTGATCAATTGTTTTTGGAAATATCGTAAAAGCAGCTTTGTTTTTTACAGCAGCATGAGAACTGGACATATAGTTCCCAAGCGAAATATGGTCCAATTATCTGGGAACCTGTTGCGCTGACACTTATCTAACCCCTCAGCTCCAACCACCCATCCTTGAAGCTTCACATGATAAAAAAACTCATCTGGTCAAGGAGCGCCCTTTTGGTCATTTCACCAACTCACCTTCACTATCTACAGAGGAGCTAATGTTTGACTTTGTTTTATCGGATACAAAGACTCGATCCTCAGCTAAACACAATAGGGTCCGAATCTCCAAACTCATTCCCTTGTGCCAAGAGACAGATCCCAAACTCATTGTTCTTGTAGTGAGAGTTGCAGTAAATTCAGGTTTTGTTTTGAGGGTGACTTCTGTTACAGAAAAACAGAAGTGGAGAATCAGTGGGGAATGATCTGGACTGATGACATTGAAAGCAGAATCACATTTGTGCTGAGGTCTATCACAGATAATTGGCTGATTTGCGTGCAGTTTTAAGTACTCGGCTGAAAAGGACCAGCTGTTCATACCTGAAATCATCTATCGTGGCACACAAGCACAAAACCACACAAACAAACACCCACAGTGCCAATGTAGCGCAGAATGCTGCTGAGCTGTACTGATAGACAGCTAATGTTTACACGAGACAGTGGTCTGATGTGGTAAGGCAGATTCTGTCATGTGTGTGTGAGGATGCAAGAGTGTGTTTTGTGTGTGCACTACTCTAATGTGATGAGCAGTCATATGTGCTCAAGGAAGGTCTCAAGTTACGAAATAAAATGCAGGTAAATATGGGTACATGTAAGGTTGTAAAATGATCTTCAATACATTTTGAGACATTCGGATAATCACTGAATAAATTATTCTTACGCACATTAATGCACAACATGATGTGAGCTTGTTTATAATCACTGCTTGAGACATCCTTCATAGCGACATGTTTCAATTACCTTTCATTACAAAAATCAATTTTCCGCATCAGTAATTCCTTTTCTCACCGTCCTCCATGTTTAATCGTTTCATGTTGTACATCAGGCTTTTGTTGAAGGAAACCACCTTAGATTTGAACTGGGAATACAACAGCAGAGAACAAAACCCTTGCATGCGTCCCTCTCGAGAAATGAGGAACATGTTTCCTTTTAACAATCCCATTCTGCTTCGCTAAGCTTGCTGCCACTCGCTAAAAATTATGATTCATTTTGCTTTCCAAAGAGTGGGACCAGGGGAGCAGTTAGGTTATGTAAGAGGGAATGATGGATAAATATGGCTAGATAAAGCCTGAGTTCTGTTAACTTTTTGCACATACTCAGCAAAGCTTTCACTTTTAACAAGACATATTGCATAATACTATGTGTGGCTAACTGTGATTTGACCCTGGCCACACTCTTTAATTTCATTAAGGTCAACAAATCCCACTTCAGAGCCAAAACAAAAATCCAGTTTCTACGCACTTCATCACTTCCTCCTCTCTATAGTTTTCAACACATTTGCTCCTGGGGGCCCAAGTATTTAAAATAGATAAGTACACAAATAAAATACTTTCCTAACACAGCTGAACACTTAACACAGAATTAAAAGGCACATGTTGGGCTTGATTCTTTTACAAGTCTTGTAAAACATTGATGGTCTAAGAGAAATAATGTTGAGCTGTGGCCACACAGATATTAGTTGTTGAATGATTTACTTTCTAGTTTCTAGTGAAAGACATTTACCTCAAACATGGTTTCTTTTTTTAAAGTTAGTTCTCATCATGCATTTATCAGTTATTTGATGCTATTAAGTAAGTGATGATACATTGTGAATGGGTAGGTCTTGTCTCACCCTGAAGATATGACTGCCTGTTCTCCATGTATTATCCTGCTTATTACTTGGCCAACGACAAAGGTCATGAACAATGTCGATTTTAAGCAGATTTGATGATACATGTACAGATATAAAATAATAGGTAGTGCTACCATGGCAATGGATTCTAATCTGCCTTCTTGTGGATTGAACAAACATCAAGCCAAACATTTTAAATCAACAGTCAAGTACACACATTATTATGCGATACCAATTTCTGTTAATTAATCAGTAAATTACATTTGCTCTTAGTTGTGGATGAGGAGGGATGGTTTTACTATGGATTCACCAGCCAGATCTCGCCTTTGTAGACTCTGGCTTCAGTGGCTTTATACCATCAATGGTATTTGAATGGTAATGGTAATTCATGTTTTTTCTTATAAAAGATTTGTTAATGATTTATAATAATTTAGACGTGTTGACATTGGTTTTCATGTTTCAATGTACCGGACAATAATAATACGTTGAACTGCAAACACAGTGATGTTTTAAACGGAGGTTAGAATGGGCTAAATTTAAAACAAGCCAGGTTTCCACAACTATATTTTCTATTTTGTTTTTGTGCAAGTATGATGGGTGTTTTCAATAATGAACAAAAAAAATGTTTCAGTTCACTTCAATTTCTCCACCAAAATTGTTCAAATGAGACTTTTTAAAAATATTCTGGATCCCATATCTGTGCACTTTCGCTACATACTGAGAGGAATGATGACAACCTAATAATAACAACAAAACCGTAGTTGTAAACAAATAGTAGTTGTTCTTTGTGTGTAGCACTAATAGTCCTATTAGACGAAAAACACAATGGCAGCCTTTTTCATTAATGTTAGAGAAAAACCCAGCAGGAGTGACATGTCAGCTGTAACTCTCCGACTGCCCGGCTCAGACAGATGGTCAGAGCGGGTCTCTGCATTGGGACCGGCTGTCAGACTTGAGGCCCCTCAGGCTCGGGGTAAGCTGGAGAGAGAGAGAGCGACAGGGCTGCTGGCTTCTCAGGGAGCCACAGCAAAGGCCTGCAGGATGTCTGCTGGCAGCTCCCAGAGCAGACAGGACGGTGCTGACAGAGAACGAATGTTTATAGTGACACACACACATTATGCTGTGTTGACAGTGGATTATATAGGCTGGGAAGAGCTGATAGACATACTTCATGTTGAGGAAGTACACTGTATACAGTAAAAGCAATTTCTGCACTAAAGGTGATGTCTGCTCTGGTAACAGGAACGGTATGGTCTACTATGGAGAAATGTAAAAGTTGAAGAAACAATGGATGCTTACATTATTCTACAACTTTGTGCATGAGTTATCTAAAGTGTCCAATCGAGAAAAGACAGTCAAAATCTGAAGGGCGATCAGTTTGAGCATTGTACATTTCTAATAAGGCTTCATTAATCTATACCAGCTTTTTTGAGTGAGGCGGTCCTTGCTCAGACTTTCTGACAGAAGTTATGGATGCCTCACATGAGAAATATGAAATTTTGTGATGTTTCTGCTTGGGTTGAAGTTGTCAGTAGACACGTTTAAATGGACAATATATCTTTCTTCAGATTGAAGATTTTGTTTTATTTTTAATTGCTGACTCAACATGCCAACCTTGAATACATTAGTAGTATATTATACTAACATTTTAGATTCTCATTCTATAATTTGTTTCATTTATGATTAATTATCTCCACAGAGATAACACAGAGCACAACTCCACTCTCTTCTACTTTGTCCTTTCAACCCAATTTCTGTATCTTTGTTCAGCTGTTCCCTTCATGTATCTTCTCCTACTGTCCTACTTTCTTTAAGTTCTTCCTCTACTCCTTTGTTAATGCAGCAGCATGTTCCCCTTCTTCTCTCCTCCACCCCTCTATTATTCCTACCTTTACTCTGTTCCCTACCAACCCACTTGCATGTCCCCCTCTTCTTCCAATACCCGTCACCTTCCTTTGTTCTTAACCTTCTTTCCTTCCCTTCCCACCCTATCAACCTTCCCTCCCTCATTCCTTCCCTCCCAGCTGTTCCTTATGTCCTCCTACCGCTTTGGATCTCTACGCCTAATTACTCTTCATCTCCTCTCTGCCTTGGAATTCCACCCGACGATCCCTCTTTTTCCCTGATCCATTTATTTCCTTCACTCTCTGCACATGTTCACCTTCTTCCCAACAATCCCAAGAGCATCATCTGTCTGCTTAAGGAAAGGTCTGAATCATCTGTCCTTCTGAGTACTTTTCACATTTCTTCTCACCTGCTCCCACCACTTCATCACCTTCTTCTTTCTTTCTTCTGTGTTCATTTTTTTTCCTACTCGATCTTCTCTCCTCTGCCTGAGCCTCTCTATCACCTATCATTTCTCTACTGTATCTCTCTCTTTCCATTCTGATTTTCTTTTGGCTAATTGCTCCGGTGTAGAGGCACTATAGATCATCCCTCCACACTGTACCGTGTGACAGTTGCTGTCCCCAGGGACAGGGCAAAGTAGAGGAGCAGAGGAAAAATAGAAGCCAAGAAAAAGAAAGGGGGATAGAGGAGGAAAGAAGACAGTGAGAGAAGAAAGGAACTAGGAGAGTAGAAAGTTGATTATGTATCTTTGTTAAGGATATGGATGGTGTATTAGAGATACTTTCAAGCAAGTTTGTATCATCAAAGCAAAAGAAAACAAGATGTCTCCTCTTCTTGAAATGGAGATGTGTCTGCTCTCTTTAGTTTGTACACTAGTGAAGTTTGCAAACTCAGGTCTGTATTTACAGTTTCTACATAAAAATAGATAATCTGTTGGCACAGCACCAGCATTGGAAGTGTTGTAATTTTGTTTGCAGTCTGAATATAATCATTGAGCCATGGGCTTTGACTGTACACAGGACAGTCCGTGCGCAAAGCAAAAGAGGCTAAATACAACCTGATGTATGCTATCCTTGAACCATTTGGTTGTCACCTAACTATCTAAGCTTTAACAAGCTAAGGGGACACACTTTAACACTGTGTCCCCAAAAACAACTCCATTCTTGCCTCCCAGGTCGTGGGCAGACAGTGAATAATATCTAATCGCTGGTTAAACCAGTAGCCCCAATAGTTGGCTATTGCTTCAAAAGGAATACTATATTGCTCTCAGGTGGTAGTTGGTGAGTTCAAAGATTGAGATTTTCGAAACTTGACAGCTACTTAGACTATATACTCAAATGTCAGATTTTCTTGGTTGCTTTTATTGAGTTAAACTGGAGAAACTTCCTACCCTTGCAGGCTTCGTCTCTGACACAGTTTTTTATTTTTATTTTAACTTCAATAAGCAGCTAGCAGTAGCATTGTAGCAGCATCACAACTGGCATCCTGACTTTAACTAAAAAATAACGCTAGTTTTCTGTAAGAGCCCATTTTTTTTTCCTCAATTGAAAGAAGTTTCATTAAATCAAGCTAGCTCGACACTGGGCCATTTAGCAAAAGTGGTTTGTCTGCTGCTTGGCTGGCCCACCAATATGGTCCAGAAATAAATATCACAACAAATTGGGCACAGAGTTAGTTCAGGCAGGCGTGAAGTCAAGCAAAGAGCAAAATGGGCGTTCTATTTGAACTGACTCAGCCTTCCTACTCTTGCTGCTTCCCCTGCAAACTGCATCGCAACCTACCACCACCCCAGCTTTTCTGATTTCACCAGTGTCATATGTATTTTCACTGTTGACGGCTCTGTTCTGTACCCAGGCGAGTCTTTGCTGCTGCTCTCCCTGCACATGAAAGAGAGGGGAGGTGTGCTCTCCCGCCTCAGGTTTTGGCATTTCATGTCGAAAGGCAGGGAGCTCTCAGAACAGAGCCATACCAAAAATAGAGCTTATTACATGCAAATAATAAATTCTTGACTGAACTATTGTGGGTAGACATGCACTTTGGTATGGAATTTCAGTGCCTGCAGAGGATTAATCTTTTTGACCTAGGTGACCAACAATCCTCTCTTCTTCTGCCCCAACAAGAGGTTTGCTTTGTTGATTCTAACTGAAATATCTTGAAAACTATTGGACAATGTGCCTTGAAATTGGGTGTAAATAATCAGTTTCCAGTTAATAAATCCCTAAACTTTGGTTCACCTCTGACCTTTCATGTATCCCCGCCAGAAGGTTAAACTTAGCAGCTTTCATGTATAATATCACCACAGTCTTTTAACAAACCTCTATGGTTCCCAGAGGATGTATCTTTATTACATTTTTTACCATGAAAGTTTGACATTTCTATTCCTGAACACAATAAAAAGTGAGAACTTTGCTCATCCACTGACTTTTTCTCAACCAATCCCAGTACTTCACTTTATAGCCAATGATTTACAACAGATATGACTCTAAACCACCTATGCTATTCTATCTATTGAGTTTAGTGCCAAGTAAAAAAAAAAAAACAAGGTTAATAACTGATAATTTTTTAATCATTACACCAGCTCAATATTAGTATATTGGCATTTTTATGTTAGCATGCTGACAGCACCACTGTGTCCAATAACAGGTTCACATAGATGACTTCAGAAAAGTCATAGGAGCACCATAGAAAACACCTCTGTTGGTCATTTTTCAAAACCTCTTTAAAAAACCTTTTCTGTGGTTTCATTTTGAGGACTTACGGGGAATTCACTTGTCCCAGCAGCTGAGTGCTACAATGACTAGGTTTGTAAGAGGCACAGATTGAAGCTCTCCTAAACAAATGGAAAAGTGGGTAAAGGCGAGTGAGTGTTGCTACTAGCTTGTCCTGGATTTGTTGGTTTTGTGTGCACATCAGAAATGCTCTGTATGCACATTCAGCATCCCCCCAGACTGCGCTGTGACACCACCTAGAGAAACCCCTGAGCTATTTAGGACACAACAATACATATATGGTTGAGCAAGCTAGAAAAAGCATAGAAGAGGAGAGAAAGTAAAAAGAGAAGGAGAAAAAGGATGGGAGAAAGAGGGGAAGGGAGGCAGTGAGCGATAGAGAGACACAGCAGGGAGAGGAAGAGATGGATGACAAAGCAGGTGAGAGAGTGAAAAAAGGGGAGAATATGGGAAGGGAAGGGTTGACAGAGAAAAAATAAAGCAAAGCAGACAGATGAGGGTGGCAAAGGGACACAGGGTGGAGCGGTGATGTGAAAAGTTGAAAGAAAAGTGAGATGGAGCTGAGAGAGGTGGGATGATGAGAGATGGAGATGGAGTATGGAGAAAATTGGTGGAGAAGTGGAGAGATGGATGGAAAAAACCTCCTCACCTCTTTGCCAGAATTCATGCCCAGCCTCTTAGAAACTGCTACAGGGCAATCACATGACTACGAAAACGTCTCTCTGGAGTTGCCATAGTAACCACTGATACACGCCATAGCAACCAAGGTTACAACTGTACCATTCAATTCAACAATAGATACTGAATCTACTCAACACATCAGGTTTTCAGATTAATGCCACTGGCTTTTCTGTTTCAACAAATTGCAGGCTGTGTGTATTTTATCAAGATATTCCCATTGAGATATAAAATCTCTTTTATAAGGGAGTCCTGGTCGGGACAGAAGCACTAAAAGTTTAACACAAAGACAAAACAACAGACTTTAACCAGCAGAAATCACATCCAAAAAGAAGACAGTCATTCACCAGTCAAATGAAATTAAATGCTGGTTTTAAAATCTTCAGAGCTGATTGGGGTGAACATGTAGCCAAGACTAAAATGAGTGGAGAGCAAAGCAAATTGCCAAAAGGGGGTTATAAGAAAATATCAATACACTAAGATATCAGGATATTTCATGACAGGATACTGTATCAACTCATTAAAGCATTGTATCGATACTTGGTGACAGTGGTTTTGCGTTGTAATTAAGTTAGCAGCAGGGTCAGCCATTTGACTCTCCTCCTCCTCTCACTAGACGAGGAGATCTCGCGAGCATACAGTCCTCGGGCTAGTTTGCATGTTTGCCCAGAGAATGTGCCAGTGGCTGTATCCCAGCAGATAAGACCATCTCTTGCAGCATATTAAGCTGATCAGTGGCATTTTGGCTCAGGAAGCAAGTCACATCTGCAAGCACAGATGACCAGACACCACAACGGTGCTAATGGTGAACGTGAAACACGCGGATGCCTAACCGACTCTGGAGCAAGTTCATACACCAAAGTCACCATCGATCTTAACTTTTGCAACCGAAATAACGCCCTGTCAGTGTTTTGGAGAACAAGTGCTTCTCAAATAAGATAGAAACATCAGAGGCTCGGTACACCATATCTTGCGGACAACACGTCAATGACACCGCTTTGCTCAAGTTGGACGCATGAAGTTAAAGTAGGATGCAGTCGCTTTGACGTGTGGCGCTTGGAAATCAAGGGTCACTGAATCGTACAGAACAATAACAGCCTATCACATAACTGACAGGTCGAAGCTAGACTCACATGTACTGCTAACAGACATGCATGTTCCGACTTTTGAGGTTTGTCGACAATTGCACCGTTCAAATTGAACAATGCAGATGTTATAGGTAGGAACTGTTAAATGTTAATGCAGGTTCAACTATTCTGAGCCTGACTTCATAACAGCAAACTTGTATGTTCTTTATAATATGAGAGTTTTTCTAAGAAAAGACTAATTTGGTGGAAAAAACTCATATCCTCTTGCTTAGAGTATCCCAACATATCCCAATATATCATACTGTTACCCCTGTATCAGGATATGTGTTGAATTGCCTGATTCTTGTCAATGCACAGCCCTAAAGTACAGAGTGAGTTGTAGAATGAAATACAAAATGTGTCCATGTGACTGAAGGTGACAGCTTCTGAGAGTTGAATCAGTACAGAACAAAAACAAGACAGTTCACATAATTTGGTCTTATAAAGGAAGATGTACTGATGTTTCATCACTCTGTTGCACAGGAAAGACAAACCTTGTTTCTTATACAAGATGCAACAGTGTGTGAAGAAACCCCCACCAGAGACAAATCACAGTGGGGCATGGTACACTGAATACAACATTTTCCGAGATGATGAGGCAGCCTGCATATAAAGAACTTCATCTTAGTCAATTAGTGATAAAAATGCTGCGTACATTACTTTTTTAGTGTAACAGAAGAAAGACAGCATTTGATTGAATTCAACAAACTTCACCCTCATCATTCTTTTTGGACACTGGATATGATAAGCAAAAGTAGGGCTGTGTGTTGACAAATACCAATGGCGGAATTAGTAGAAGATATATTTAATTGGCCATAATTAGTCCGTTATAGGTCACTGCCTGGGCGTGTCGGGCAGGCATAACATTGTTTCCCGGAGCTAAGTTGCTAAGGGGGGAGCCATCTTGCATCCTTACTATCTATTTTGCTAATGGCCCATGCAAAATCACTTCATGTAAACAAAACATAGAGAAATGTCAGCTGACGCAAACTTTGAAAACCAGGAGCATTTCAACCTCATTGTGCAAAGAGCAAGCAAACTTGTGAAGTCAACCAATCATGGAAGCATGTCGGTAACATTCATACGTGACATTCAGTGTAACAGACCAAAGCTACAGCAACGTGTAATTTTCTCTACTTTTCATTTTTATTCCCCCACCTTAATTAACACATTTTGTCCTAATCATTTCCCTCCTTCTCATCTAATTTCTTCCCCCTCTCCTACCACTAAACAAAGAAGCAAACTAACTATATAACTAGAGGAACCACACTACATATAGGAACACAATCTTCCATTTTACATTAACACTAGTTATGTTTAAAGCCAAGACAAATGGCTTATATTAAGATTTCCAGAGGTTTCTTAAACTTTCTGAGTTTAAGAGAGGAAATTTTAAATGTAAGAGTGGATAGTTAAATAAGAGCCATTGAGTAATTTGAAAGTTCATTATCTGATGAGTCAAGTGTTTCAATAGTTGATGACTTATCGGCTATCAGACTTGTCGTTTTTTGCAGCCATAATCAAAATACAGAGTTTCGTTTCCGAAACAACCCAGGTATTTATGTGTTGGAACACTTTCAGTCATCCCTTGTTCATAGCAGATATAATAAGCATCTTGAGCTATCCATTTTTATCCCGAGGGGTACATCATTTTACACTTGTTGGAACTAAGTACGAGTTTTAATTTA
The DNA here is from genome assembly GCF_009762535.1 of Notolabrus celidotus. Taxonomy (NCBI): domain Eukaryota; kingdom Metazoa; phylum Chordata; class Actinopteri; order Labriformes; family Labridae; genus Notolabrus; species Notolabrus celidotus. The sequence continues at coordinate 14,045,065 of NC_048287.1, read as the reverse complement.
CCAAGATTCCTCTGAATAATGTTTGAAGTAGCTTGTAGGTTGTTAGCTGCATTTGATAAGGATGACAAAGGAGTATCGTCAGCATAACAATAAAACATTCGCATTAACATTTCTAGGTTTATTATTACTAGTGATAGTAAATAATCAGAGCCAAGGATTTGTATTTTTAAAATGTGTACATACATTAAGGACACATACAGACTCAGTCATTTAAATAGTGGTAATCCTTTCAAGCCATATCAATGAAGAGAGACCATTAGCCAAATCCAGTGCCTTAATCACTTCAGTGGCTCTTTGTCATAGAGTCCCTGAGGCTCTCACCAGCTGAAAAATTATACCCACCATTACATTCCTGTAATTTGCAAGCCCACCCCCTTCACTTTTCACATCTCTATTTCTCTCAACCAGTCTTTCAACTGCCATTGTCAATTTCTCACTCTGCTTACTCAGAATTTCTGTCTTAGCCTCTCTCTCATTGTCACAAAATCCAATCCTCTCATTGAAAAATTTAATTGAATCTAAAAATGGCGGACTTGCCCGAGATATTAGCTGGTGAAACCCTGTATGTCGATGGTTTAGGACAGGCCATTAGAGACAGTGATTAGAGAGGGATCTTGCTAATTAGGCAGTTTCAGAAGGCAGGGTCCATGTTGACACTGAAGTTTGGTGGAGTAGACATCATACTCACCTCTTTAAAGTGCGCTGTAATAAACAAGTCCAGTGACCTTACAGCGGGGACAGCGCATCCCTGAGTCTGTGTTGATGATAGCAGCCGTATTATCTGAGCTGAATACTTTACCAAAGCCTTGTTAAAGCCAGAGGGTATTGCTGGGTTACTACTAATTCAAAACACTTATTTACATTTCCCACACTTATCTGGTGCCTTCAGCTATGTTGGTTTACAAGTAAATGAGTGGGTAGATGCTGAAGATCTTGTTACTTTTAACAGGACATGTAACTGACGATGTTGTAGTTATCAGCCTTTTCTTAATGCAAATTAAAACATGTTTTCTTGAGGCACATAATAATCCTCTGAGAATGCAAAGAAGAGCAGGAGGAGGCTCAGTGTGAGAATATTTTTGAAGCATTTAGCTACGGTGCCAGATATTCTACTTAAGGAGTTTTTTTTAAGTCTAACACAGATTTAGAGAAATAATCAATATTAAACTTGAACGCTAATGAAGCTCTGTGTCTGCTGAAGGAGTGCAAATCAAGGCAGCTGTAAGCTAACAAGATCACCATAACTTAAAAAATGGTAGTCTTGCTGTTGAGCTTAAAGAATTTTGCACTTACTCCTCTAAAAATAAACTTGAAACTAATCAGCTTGATGGTGAGTTAAAAAAAAATGTCACTAAAATTAAGTGTTCAAAAAACTAGCATTAGCATGTCAACTGGTAGCTAGCTGGTAGTACATAAAGCAGGTTAGCTTTAGAGTTTGGGCTAGGATTGCATCTGTAATAGCCTTTACTTGTAGGTTGTACAAATTTAAATGTAATCTTGAGAAACATATAGAGGAGGCTTAAAAAAGGACAGACGGGCAAAGGGAGCAAAAATCAGTAAATTTAGCCTAAATTAAATTAGCCTAATCGCAATCCTTTTAGGAGTTTGTGAAGCCACAAAGCTAGAAGCTCTCTGCCTCCTGCACAGACTGTATAAAACAAGGAAATAGTTTCAGTGATGATTAGGGTTGCAAAGGGGTGGAAAATTTCTGGTAAATTTCCATGGGAAGTTAAGCTGGGGAATTTTGGAAATATTCCAAATTTGAAACTCTCCATGGGAATTAACTGGGAATTAACTGGGAATTGAGGCTAATTTAATGGAAAGGGATTATATCCAAGCATAAATATTTGTTTTGTAATAAGCAGACATCCATCCAAAATAATACAATTTAAAAAAGATTCATTTGTAAGTGGAACTTTATCAAGTGTTAAATATTCTATTGAACAATCAATTCTTTCATTGAAGAACAAAAACATGAATGTTGAGTTAAATATTACTCATCCCCCCCGTCCCAACCCATTCAAAAAGTAACAAAAATGCAATCCCAACAGAGTCCCATTCAAAATGTTAAATGAAAAGAGCCCCTCTCTCTCCAAAAAAGTCCCATTTCCCATGCATATAAAAAAGCATCTCCCCGCAGGCTTCTCAAGCCTAGCCCATAGACTGTATAAAATATGGACGTAGTATCCGTGACGTCACCCATCTGTTCCTGAGAGCTGTTTTGAAGCAAATCGACGGCAGCAGCCATATTGGTAATGCGGAACTCAACTAGGCAGAGTGTGACGTAGTGTGAGCCTCTTAGCCAATGGCTGTGTGTTCCCGACCGGGAGTCACGTCAGTCATGTCCTTATTTGGGCAAAACTCATAATCTTAATATCTTCTTAACTGTCACGTTAGAAAAAAATTCACCCCAGTACAGTGTGTGCCATTAGAGAGATTAGCGTTGTAGGGCCAAGCCGTTTTTTGAACCAGGCTGTAAACATGTTTAATAATGAGATCGTCTTTTTCCCATTCATGTCTATGGGGTTTCCGGTGTTTCTGCAGCCAGCGTCAAGCGGATTTTCGATGTATTGCAGTTTATATCACTTCCGCATTGGCTTCATCGTTTGAGACCGGAGTTTGCCGCTTGGCCTAGCCTCTGCAGGATTCTAGAAATCATCTGTGCATGTGATGGAGGAATGCACAGTGCATGTAGGGGGCGTGGTCTCAATAGCCCTGCAGTGTGTTAGGTGCATGTGATTGAGGAATAGCATAGATATTCAACTGTACTTGAATGAAATCTGGTTGTTTTAGTCAGGATTGTGCTAAAATATATTTTGCCCAACTATATTTAAGTTCCCTATTAAGAGCCAACCTTCAATTTAGTAAATTCCTGGTTTATTCCTGTTTATTCCAAGCGGCAAACTCCGGTCTCAAACGATGAAGCCAATGCGGAAGTGCTATAAACTGCAATACATCGAAAATCTGCTTGAGGCTGGCTGCAGAAACACCGGAAACCACATAGATATGAATGGGAAAAAGACGATCTTTGCAGCATTAATAAACATGTTTACAGGTTAAAAAAACGGCTTGGCCCTACGAAGCTAATCTCTCTAATGGCACACACTGTACGGGGGGTGAATTTTTTTCTAACGTGACAGTTAAGAAGATATTAAGATTATGAGTTTTGCCCAAATAAGGACATGACTGACGTAACTCCCGGTCGGGAACACACAGCCATTGGCTAAGAGGCTCACACTACGTCACACTCTGCCTGGTTGAGTTCCGCATTACCAATATGGCTGCTGCCGTCGATTTGCTTCAAAACAGCTCTCAGGAACAGATGGGTGACGTCACGAATACTACGTCCATATTTTATACAGTCTATGGTTTATTCCCATAAATTCCTGTTAATTCCCATGGAAAGTTTCCAACTTTGAAAGTTCCCTAGTGATGATCTATAGTACTCTGTCTTACCTACTTTATCAGCTGAACATGGTTGCACAGTAGCGGAAGATGGCAGCGAATTTGGTTCTGCTCAAGGTTTCTGCCTGTTAAAAGTCACTTCCTTGTTGCTTTTACACTAAGTCTATGAACTAATATTACAGAGTACAGTCTTAAACCAAGATGACCTGAGATAAATTATCTTTTTTTAATTTGCATTTTTGGGCATTATGACATTAATGACAGCACAGCTTAAGAGAAACAGGAAATGTAGGCAGTAGAGAGTGTGGGGAAAACATGCAGCAAAGTGTCGTGGTCAGGAGACCCCCTTATGAGATAGTTTTGTTGTTATTTTGAAAGTTTTTCATCAAAAGTTAAACAACTGTCTGATGTTGGATCTGGCTTGCAAGATAGTTAACAATAAGCTGATAAGACATGTCTAAAGAAGCCCTGAAGGTAGACACTACATTACCCAGCTTCCAGCACCCTCTGTGTTCAACATTGTTCACTTGGAGACAGCATAGCTCAATCCTCTCAGTTTATTTTTACCCTGAAATAAAACAGTCTCATTATTAAGTGGGCTATGGAGAGAATGGGAGCAGTAGTGCCAATCCTGCGCCTGTAAGTGAGAGCCCCCTGTGCACCCTGCAGCACTACAGTCAATGATGATTGATTACTCCCTCACAGTCTCATAACTGCACTCATTACTTCTTTCACACTCAATCTCTATCTGAAGACTGCATTAGAGCTGCCTTTTCACAATGTAGCATAATCAGATGATAGAAAAACAATGTGCAAACTGTCTATTAAGGGAAATTAAAGAGTTGCTGATGTTTTTTATATAGTTTGACATATATTATGCTGTATGATCCCACCCAAATAATCCAAGTTAACTCTGCTCTACTAAACCTCAATGAAACATTAGTGTGTCAGTGTGTGGTCTTTCAGACTCAGTAATTAGCTCCCTGGGTTTTCCTGCAGGTCATAAGGTTGCTGGTGAGACTGAGCCACAGGGAAAGCAACAGTGTACACTCTGTCTTCTTTTAAGACAGCAGGCTCTGATGATGTAAGCTTCTTCTATTGTGCACTATACCCAGGTGAGTTTTTAAACACATGGCAGCAAGTGGTAATCAAGATGTGGGATCCCAGAGCCACTTTCAAGCCAAAATAGATGTGATGCATTTAAAAGAAGTTTAGTGAATCAGTGGAAACTTCGGCTTTATTACCCCGATGCTTGAAGACAGAGAGCAACGCACACACAGAGCTACACAATTGCACACACAGATGCAAATACGTTCTGTGACACAAACTTGTAAAGTGCTTCAAATTCTGCACACTTTTCCTATTTCTTCTTACTCTACCCCCCCCCCCCCCCCCCCCCCCCCCCCCCTCTCTCTCTCTCTCTCACACACACATCTACACACACAGACTCAACACACAGCTGTTCCAAGTCTCAGCATCAGTGATTGTGACAGTAATTACCTACCTAGTGGAAGTCAAACTAGTGTGCGTGGGGAGCTTGAAAATAGCTATCTGGAAGAACGGTGCAGGATGGGGAGCATACAGCTCACACTATAGGAGGCTTTACACAGCCCTCTGTTACAACTGCACCACCAAACCGTCTGCTTAATTTGGCGGAAGGAAAGCCCAATATGGTCCCTATTTCCCAAATGAAGGCCAACACTGGCTGACAGAATGAGGAGTCAGCAAGTTTCCTGAAGTGGTGAAAAGACAACAGCGTCGACTTTACTTCTGAGGTATGAGGTGACAGTTTTCCAGCTGAGAAACATATGGATGCATTTCAACTACAGTCCAGCTATGTATTCAGGGACAAATACGAAGACATTGCAGATTTTTTGTCTTCATTTATAATGTATATTTTTCCATACTCAGATTGAAATATGAATGGAAAATTTGATGAAATAATTAAGTTCTTGCATAGCGGAATAATGCTTTATAGAAAAGAGGGGGTATTATGCTTTCTCATATTTCTTTTAATAATTTCAAATTCCATGACTTTTCAAGACTCTGCAGTATAAAAGCTGTTTATCAAGTTAAATAATATATTTGGCTTTTGGACTATTGATGGCACAAAATAAGCGATGAAAATAATTTGACTTGACCAAATTACTTCTAATTTTGCCCCATTTTTTCAGGCATGTTTGCGTTTATCAGAATCAGAATTAGAAATACTTTATTTATCCCAGGGAGGGAAATTTGGTAATTACAGAGCTCTAATAAACAATATGTAAGAATGTCAAAATATAAATCGAAGGAATAAAATAAGATATAAATAGTAATAAAGTAAGTATTAGACAGAACATCTGAAGAGAGACAGGGAATGTTAAACCGCTATGTGAAAATCAGTGCCCCACCAAATTACTCTTTTGATTGACCAACAGTCAAAAACTCAAAGATGTTTAGTTAGAATTTTAGAAATAAACAATTGAAAAATATTAATTAGTTGAAGCAAAACACCATAAAAGAATGGATGTAGCCCATTAGATTCAAAAGCAAGCCACAGCCCAAACACCTGAAATATGTTTAACAGTGAGTTTTTAATAAAGGGTGTGTACCAAAACTACTAATGTGTGTGTTTCCACCTCTTTAGTTGAAATGCATAAATACATACCAATCAGCCATAACATTTTGGTCACTTAACTGATATTGAGTAGCACCCTATTCATCAGACCTGACGGGGACCTCCATTTTTTGGATTTGGTTGTCCAGTATATCCCACTGACGCTCAGTTCTATCTAAATCTGGGGGACTGGGGGGCCAAGTCGATACTTTGGCTTTGCTCTGTGGTCCAGTTCTGATGATCAATGTAGGTGCTTTGGATGGTGAACAGAAGTCAACTTGTGCACTCTGCCCAGTCTGCAGCTAAGTAACCCCAACAAACTAACTTTACTTTTTGTTTCTATCAGAACCAGTATAGCTATTTCAGCTATTTGAGTTCCAGTGGCTCCTCTGTTGGATCGAACCAGCAAGCTCCCCATGTATATCATTGAGCCTTAGCTGCCCCTGAGTCTGTCATCGGTTTACCAGTTCTCCCTTCTAGGACCACTTTTGGTGGGTGCTGACCACTGCAGACTGAGAACACCCCACAAGAGCTGCAGTTTAGGAGATGTCATCAAAATGTGGCCCTTCTCAAAGGCGCTCATCTCTTTACTCTCACCCATTTTTCCTGCTTCTGACACACCAGCTTAGATGACAAAATGTTCACTTGCTGCCCAACATATCCCAACTACTGACTGGTGCTATTGCAAAGGCATAATCAATAAAATTCACCTCACATGTCAGAGATCAAATTGTTATGGCTGATTGGTGTATCTCACTGTAATTGTGAGATAAAACCATGACCTGTCAACCAAAGTAGAGATTTAGCAATGTGTGTCTGCACTGTCATCCACATATAGCCCCTTCTATGTCTACAAAACTAAGATGGAAATAACAAAAATAACAAACGCAAGGCTTTGATACAGGATTAAAAAAGAAAAAGGGGGAAAATTTCACACTGACATCTACTTTATTAAATGTCGTCTTAATACAGTATTTATTTCAGTGTGCTTGCAGAGATGTCAGTGACACACGACTAGGTACAGGCTCAGTGATAGACAGGTTGTAAGGTTAGTCACCTGAATAACGCTCTATTGTAGTGGTGGCAGAAGGTGTCCCAGCACTGTCACACAGTCATCACAGGGCAGAGCCAAACACACATTCTGTTGTCTAGTTGCAGTGTGGACAAATGGACACAACGATCCCGACACTATGAACAGAGGTGTTTGTGTCTGTCAACCAGTAAGTCCATAAAGCACACAGTGAAACACAAAAACACTGCCAGAAGCACCATAAACTGAGCTGTGGGCTTACTCTGCTCAAAATGAACCACAACTTTGACCCAAGTCAACTGTGAGATGTGTAGAAAAATCTTTAATATGCTTATTTTCTTAATCAGCCTCCAAGAGATTTTCGGTCCTTTCAAAGTTGCTTCCTTCAAACATGAAAAAGCAATTTAAAGCCTTTTAATGTCCACTCTCTTATACATTTGATGTCTTCTCACATCACTTAATTGAATTTATCTTGAAGGATTATCGTTGTTAAGTGTCTATTACCAAGAAGTAATGCCAAGGACGTCTCAATTTATTTAAAAAAAAGGATCTTAATACAAAAAATCTCCCACTTTAGAGGCTCTAAAAAAAAGCTGAATCCATTATAAAGGTTGGCAGTGTCTAAAAAACCTGAGAACATTTAAGATCAACTTAAAGACCCTTCCACTTTCACTCCCATCCATTTATCATTTGGTGTATCCAGCTTCAACCCCCCCCCTCCCCCCGCTCCAGCCTCTGATGACGTCAAAGGGGATCACATAGCAATGAACTCAGCTCTTCCCTTATATTTGCTCCTAGCCAGGCCATCACACCTAATTTGTCCCGTCAAGCTCTGCTGCCTCCAGTCTGCCCCGTCTTGCAGTTCAAATCCTGCGTTAATTTCCTTCCACCTCTCAGCGAAAAGACAAGCCACTTGTGCGAGGTGCAGTACCTCTTCAATTCCCCTGTAAGAGCAGAACTCCTGCACAGGCGGCGGGTGATTTTGCCACTCGATGTATGGCCAGCTCTTTCTCACACAGTGGTGCCTCACCTGCAGGTGTGCTTACTGAAACAAGAATGGATGTCCCAGGTTGCTATAGTGCCTCTTGTATGGTATAAACACAGAGGAAAAAATTAAGAATGTCCCATTAAGTGGGGCATGAGTGGGGTCAGGTGTGTTTTGGTAGGAATTAGTCACTAACTGCAGGGTGTATTATCATCTTCAAGCTCTACTGTAAGGATTTTCATAAAAAGACATAAAGACTGGCCCAGCGTGGACACACTAATTATACCAACAGAATGTTTTGAAAAGGTTTCAGCGACAATTTTCAAAGTGTACTGACACAAAAATATGGTTTAATTGTGTGTTTGTAAAAGAACACTACAGAATAAAGGTCTCCTCTGATTACAGTGCAGTGTACTGACCATCTATTTATGCCATGAGACTCTTCTACAAAACACTGCAGCGACTTGTCTATAAATTGTATAACAATTTGGCAAAATAATCCATAAAAACTCTAATAATCAATGCCAAAAAAATGTTTCAGGTCTTAGCCATTGAAATCGGTTGCTTTTCAATTCAAACTATTTTGTGACTCACAGATTTGGAATTGTTGTTTAGCTGTCAATGATTAATCTTAAAAATTGCATTGATCACTGAATTTCAATAGTTCAAGGTACAGTGTGTGGAAATGGGAATATTTAGAGGTATCTAGTGGTCAGATTAAAAACTGAAACACTCCCTTGCTCAGCAATGGTGGGACACATGATTAGTATAATTCTCCATTTGTCAAGTGTCTACCAAAAATCACTCTCGTCTTCTTTACCTTCCAACTGGTGCATTTCCCACTGCCACTCACTAAATACAAAAAACGTGTATGTTGCTAGTTTGTCCGCTCTGTGCTGCAGTAGAAACATGGTAGTGCAAGATAGCAGCTTCATAAAGGCTTATTCTTAGTAAACAAAAACAATTGTATTCAGATGATTATACAATTATGTAAACATACTTACAAATATTATAATCAATTTCTTACAAGTCTGTTCTGCTAAATGACGCAAAATACTGCACAATGCACCTTTAATCCAGATTACTCTCATTTTAATAACATATTTAACATTCCATTATTTTGTATTTCTAAACTTTTTTTACACAGTGTGTCTGTTGTTTTTTTTTAAAGTATAACACTGTTACACATTAAGAAATATTCAGGAGTGCATGTATAAAAAGTGCTGCATGTTTCAACAAAAACACCCCACAGCTCCATTAACTGAGTGTTGTTGAAAGCTGAAAAATGTGAGAGTAACAAAAGCAAAAAACTGATTAGTCAGTCATCATTTTACCAAAGCTTGCTCCAAAAAAACTACCTGAAAAGACAGAAATACCTCATCTGAATTCTGCTCTACCACCTTTTGTGATGTGGCTGCCTGCTGATATCAGTCTGATTAGCTGCACCTGTATGATAGATGCTTAGGTGGTAGCTTGAACTCAAAGTACATGGGTGATGATTTAATTCAGTTTGACACAAAGTGCATTTTTGACTCGTAAGCTGAGCCGTCTTGGAGTTTTTCAAAGTGAAATGTGCCAAAAAAGCGCATTGGTGTTGTTATTTTCCATCCTGGCAGCAGCAGGAAGCAGGAAGACACTGCGTTGGCTTACACGGTATGTGAAAGGGACGAAAATGTAAGTGATGAAAAAATACGTTTTTCTGACATTATAGCAACACAGTTAATGTGTTAACATCGACAATCCTAGGTGAACCATATCAACTTTTAATAACATTGCTTTGGTCTTAAGGAACCTGTGATGGGCATTTTCACAGTTTCCTGATGTTTTACAGACCAAACTACCAATAAGGATAAAACTCATCTGATTACTCAATAAAGGAATAGCTGCTAGATGTTGGTTCAGTGACACATCTTAATATCCATATGGCCACAGTTACTTAACAAAGCAAATCATCACAAAAATGCAGACCCAGGGATGTGCATTGCTGACTGAACAAAGAGAAACAAAGACACAACTGTAAAATAACTGAATATGAGCTGAAACTGAACAGAAACACTCAAACACCTAGAGAGTGAAATTAGCAAGGCAGCTCATTCTAACAAAACTAATTCTGATGCTGTAGGAACACTGCAGTTTTCAAAGGGACCTTAAGAGAAATAGAGACCTGTCATTATTAAAAAACAGAAGACCGTTAAGATGAGAGGTGAGAGTTCAGACACAAGTTGTCGTTCACAGCCCTGTGTGTGTCTCGGGCCGAGGAAAGACTTGCAGTAATGCTGCTGCCGACCAATTAATTTTGATAAATGCGACTGCTGGTCTGAGAGCGGCGGGAGGACTCGTCAGCGCAAAGAGCAGAGATAATAAAGGTTAACCTCAGAGACACAGAACGTGGGGACAACTCAGGGAGAAAAAGTTGGACTGGTCCAGGTGTGGCAACGAAAATAAAATGACTCAGGCTGCAACTTGTGAGCAGTGACCGTCCAGAGGTGCTCTGTACGAGTACAATAGCTGGGAGCTTGTTAGCGCCCAGTTAACCCTTCGGTCGCTGTCTGTGGTTCTGATGTTTCAGCACCGCGGACAGCGACAGGCTGACTGATAATTGCTGGAGAAGCTTTTCCTGCGTTCATTCTTTGTCTTGCTCTCACAAATGAAACAGTTTCTAGTTAAAGTAAGACTCGATTTCTGTTAAAACAAATGTGCTCGATATCAGGGGCCCCTGGTGTCTACATTTAATTATAAGGCAATTTGCTTCAAGGACTACAAAGCAAGAATTCCCTGATCCTTATTTGACATCTGCAGGTTTTTAAACTACTCAAGGTCTGTAAGAAATAATTAGCACAGAGGCAATCCAAGTCAAACTGAAAAACTACAATATCGAATTCAATTGCATGCAAAATATTCAAAAGCAAACTTACGCGTGCCATCAAACCGTGTGGCTATAGTGTCCAGAAACGTGTTCTGTGGTGCTAATAATCCCTTCATCACAGGCATTTTCCCTGCTTGATATCAAAGTCCCCATCAAAGTTACTGAAGAGAACGCGCAAGTCGTCCAAACGTGTGAGCTGCTCCCATTTAAGCCGCCGGACCTGTATGGAAAAGCAGCTATCCGGTCAACTCAGCACAAAGCGATATCCAGCCGGTGGCGAATGCACGCGACGCGCGCACCCGTGCGTCTGGGGCTTGTGTCGCGTGTGTAAACGATAAGAGGAGATGAAGTCCACAGGTGCAGTTCAGGTAATAGCCAGGGCGACCGTGAGAGCGCGAGGCTCCCTGTCAGCGATGCCATAATTGTGCCCGTTGGATTCAATGATCGTCTCTCCACAGCGCGCAATGCTGGGAGGCGTCAATCACTCCCAGAGACAACAACGCTGGTTAAAGCGCAAATGAGGAGTTTCTGGGAGAGATACTGGCTGACATCACCAGTCAGGAACATAACTTTTATCCACATTGGGTTTCCAGCAGCTCTGTCTGGCTTGTACGATACATTCTCTGTGACTAGAGCATGAATTGATTTCTTTCTGTATTCACAGGTTACAAAAAAGCAACAGCAGCCACATTTAAAGGAATCCCATTAAGGAAGTTCACATTGAAAAAAAGTCTATCATTGTTACATACTGCACTCTAAAGCACATAAAAATGTGAAGTTAATGAAATTCGTCTGTATTTCAAAGCGACTTTGACGCTTCTTTACGATGCTCAACACTTAGTAATGGAAAGGAAGGTATCTTTGGCCAAGAATTATGCAAAGTGGAATGAATATCAGAGACAGCACAGCCCCTGATGATTAAAGAAAGGTTAAAAACAACAGCATTCAAACAACAGATGGCAGAATAAATGCTACCGGACTCTGGAGATACACCGTTTCCTCACATGCTCGTAGTTTGGCTTGGACTGCAAACCTGTCCGAGCCTCTATCTCCAAGCGCACATCTGACCACGGAAACTGAAATATCGCGAGTCTTTGGCGCCATCTGACGGCATGATTGAGTATAGCTGACTTCAAAATACTAGGGACAAATCAAATAGGTTGAGCAGACACTTCAGCTGCACTACACTGCCCTCGTGTGGACAGTAAACCGCAGTACGTGAAGAACAACTGAACATTGACTTCTTATCAAAAAATACAACCTGTAACAAAGGCAGAGCAGCTCATTACTTGTATTTTCTTTAAAGTTGATTTACAGGAATCACAAGATGGAAATTCATTTTTATTATATTTTTAAGGGAGCAAAATCAAAATATGAGCAAATATGCTTAAATTAACTGTTGAGTTCAAGTCCCAACCCTTACAACTTACTGGGAAAAGGTAAACAAGGACTTAAGCTTTTGACTTTTAGCAAGATAAACCGACTGATTCATTGATTGATGAACAAGTCTCATAGTTAAGGTAGGCAGACCAGTTCTCATGTAGCTAATGATGGAAATGAATTTAAAAACTTTTAAAAAATCTGCCCTGAGTATTTAGAAAATCCAACTTTGCAAAACCCATCTCTCTTCTGTAAATCCACAAATGGGATATCACCCAAAGTTTTGCAATCATAAGCCTTATGTTGCAAGTACGAGACACCTCTAGCAATTAACAAACCTGGCGTACATTAATACAGACACACACACACGCACACACACACACACACACACACACACACACACACACACACACACACACAGACACACACACACACACGCACACACACACACACACACATGCAGGCAATCATAACAAACAGAACCAATCTAGGTCAATCCCATTATGAACAGTTCCACAGCACAGGACTAACCAGCAGAAGTCAAGCACTGTGCCTCCCACTCAGATCCTCCTCTACAGTGAAGCAGCTGTTACAGCTGTTATGTCATTTAGACAAGGTGAGGTCATCAGGTGCTCGAAGGCTGAGTGCTGTGAATCATACATCAAACACACATATTCAAAGACACACGTGAATCACGTCCCTGAGGAGAGGCAGTGTGAAACACAGAGATATACTTCCATCAAACTGTCGGCTAATAAAATTGAAACAGACAGCCAACGCACAGCCATGCTTCACCTGAGTAATTAAGAGCTTAATGCATCATTTAAGCCTGATCACCGCTCCAAACACACATGCTGTATGTGTGTGTGTGTGTGTGTGTGTGTGTGTGAGTCAAAGTGGGGGTCGTAGTGAAGTGACAGTTGGGTTAAAGTGAGTCATTGTTTATCACAGTGAAACCTCACCACAAGCTCTATTTAAACCTGTAGACATGACAATCCTTCAACTTACATCTTTCAGTGGTCAATACTCAGTCAACAATCACTTTACTCATTGACTGAAGTAGGGGAATTTTTTCACATCTTTTGTGAAAAAGTCAAATAAGGCAGATAAATGAAAACACACGAAGGGTAAGACTGTATCAAAGACAATAAACAGATTGAAGATACGTATAAAGTGTAAAATTCTGAGCTGAATCTATACTAGAGAGGAAGTTGGGGTACAATTCTCTTTAAGTAGAAGTCTCAAAAAACAAACATAAAGCACCATAAACGCAACCTATCAATTACCATCATCACTTCTTTATTTCTAGAGCTTTTATAAAAACAAAGTACTAGAGTACTATACAACAAATTAAGGACCAGCATACAATTTGGAAACAACAAGACAGAAGAACATCCATCCATCCATTATCGTGACCGCTTATCCCGTTAGGGGTCATGGGGGGCTGGAGCCTATCCCAGCTGGCTTTGGGAGGAAGGCAGGGTACACCCTGGACAGGTCGCCAACCTATCACAGGGCTAACACAGAGAGACAGACAACCATTCATGCACACACTCACACCTATGGGCAATTTAGAGTGATCAATCAACCTGAGCATGTTTTTGGATTGTGGGAGGAAGCCGGAGTACCCAGAGAGAACCCACGCATGCATGGGGAGAACATGCAAACTCCACACAGAAAGGCACCCGCCCGGCCGGGAATTCGAACCAGGGACCTTCTAGCTGTGAGGCAACAGCGCTACCCACTGCACCACCGTGCAGCCCCAGAAGAACATGACAATTCAAATTTAAATATAGATTTTAACCTGGTATGGTTTTCAAAGAAAAACTGAAGTCACTTAAATGTGTGTTTTTAACTTACATATCAATTTAACTATTATTACTTTCCAAGATAAACACTTAAAAGGATAGTTGAGGTTTTTTGATGTGACAGTGTGATACATTTTTTTTTATTAAAGGCACTTAAAGGATTTTGAAAGAGTCTCACTCTTATAATAATGCCTCTTCATGACCTACATAGTACATAGAATATCAGCAACACAATTCGTTGATGATTTCTTTTCACTGAATTTAAGGCCCTGTTTTTGGGTCAGACTTTCCATGAAAAAAAGCTGAGTCAAAATTCAGCACTCATCTGAAAATGTCTATATTTGAAACTCTGATGGTAAAGTTTGCCAATGAGAATTAAGTTAGCGAGCTGAAGGAGTTTTTTTTTGTCTTTAGAGAACTTTACTTTTACATAATGTTTTACTGATACTGGAGCAGGATTAGCAAAAAGATGTATGTTTTCTGTTGGAGCATCATTTTAGAGTGACGGTGAAACTCTACAACTATAGGGCTTTGCTGAGTCAAAGAGCAAAACAGCTGTGAATATAATTTCATGTTTATGCTAGTGGGTGAATGCTCCCCTGCTCTTTGAGGAAAGAGTTAATCCCTGGGTTAGGATTAGTGTTGGCATATTATTTACCTTATTTAAACATGTTATGGGACACTGAAGAACACATATCACCTTTTGTAGGCTAACTACCAATAATTAAAAAATAATTGTCATTGTTAAATAAAAGTTAATAAATGTATGAGGCTACTAATCAATACTTAAACTCATCACTCTGCATGCAAAAATGTGTCTTGAACAAAGAAAAGTACTTTTAAAAAGATGCTCTGTATTCCTTTAATTTGTTTCCACAACAAACACATGCCTTTGAAAGAGACACATCTTTATGGCAATAGGCGATGATGCTCATGGGAAATGCAGTAGTCATCCCAAAAGAACACCATGATCTCATCCATAGTGCTCACCAGAATCAACACAACATGAAAGTTCCTCACAAGCCTTTAAAAATAGTGTACACATAAACTGAAATGTTTTTTTAACATGTAGGACTATTTTATGCAGCTACAGCTCACTGAGTTGTAAAATACTGTAAAATTGTCCCTTAAAGCTTAAAAGAGTTCTTAACTGGATATGAAATAGACTTAACATTGGTATTGATACCTCTTTGTAAGCTATTAAAGCCATCAAAATCATCAAGAAACAACATTTCTCATGCCTATATAATTATTTAGATGCCCGAAACTGCTGCTGAAGGGTAGGTGACAGATCAAGTGATTCCATGGCAGATTCTCGATGAGTGAGATGTTTCACATTCTAGATAAGACATTCGTCGTCCACAGAGGGCACCAAAATCAAATTAACCAAAGTTCCTCACAGTAGCTTTAAAGTTCCCATTTTCAAAATATGTCAAGTATACTAATAGCATTGATGGTTTTTTTGGAGATAAACTGGTCAATCTGCATGAGGTTTGCTCATAGCCATATTTTTCCCAGTGTCACTAGGTCCAACGTTTTTTTTAACAGTAATACTTGGAGACACAAAAGAAATCTTAAAGTTGTGCACATAGGAGCTTTAATAAACACATTTGTTCAAATATGAAAAACCATACATAAGACCCTTTCACAAGCAGCATTCAATTGTGTTTGATTTGATTGAAATTGCTCCTGGGAGTACACAAGTATTAAACTCTGTTCTTGTGTGTATAATGTATAGTCATGCATTTTGTCCATTGAGTCTCTCAATGTTGCATTTCAGCAGTTACTGTACCGAAGCCAGCTTTTTAACTAAATGTCTCTCATGACACCCTCAGGTGCTATCTAAGAAGTAGGTAGGACTGTTTGAACAATCACTTTATACTATTTCAATAAAGATAAAAGCCCATATTATATGTAAAGCAAATACACAACACACACACACACACACACGCACACACGCGCACACACACACACACACACACACACACACACACACACACACACACACACACACACACACACACACACACACACACACACACACACAGTCATTCTGCTATCATCCAAAATCACTCAAGTCAAGCACTTCTGATAAAAGCATTAAGTCATGTAACATATAAGGCCTGTATACCTCTCTAATATGTGTTTTCTATCTTCTGTCTGAGGAGGCTTAAACAAAAGCTCAGACCCTTTTTTATTTTCTTCCCAAACAAAAGTCCTCACTTTTTCAGTTTTGTTGTTAAATAGGGTCATTTATCATCTGCTGTAAAGCTAATTATCTCACCTGATATCTGCATCTGCAGGTACCTGCTATCAGACTACATTCTCTTTTGTCAAAGACGTTTCCAATTTGTACACAAACATCACGACCACCTTAACCTGAGGCTTCATTTTTCTTTACTCATATCTGATCATATCTGTGCTGGTACATTATCAGGCCAAGGAGCCTGTAAACACCAAGACCTGGAGAAACCTGAGGAGACGTGGCTGCCTTAAAGCCTGGCTGTGGCACAAAGTCAACGATGATACTATTGTGAGGATATGTAATATTCATAAAGAGAGGAGTTTCTGGGTTAGGGTGTTTCAGATTAGAAGTCTGACAAGAAAGGTGGTGACACTGATTCTCTAAGGTAGACATGTCAGTGAAACAATGTAATAATACTATGTTTCAAAGTAAAAGCCCTGCTCTCAGGCTAAGGAAGCTACAAGACTTACATTTTGTTTCAATTTTGTGGACAAAGCTGCACTTTTTATAACTTTGCAGAACCTGTCCTGTTCATAATGTGTTGCATTCTCAACAGAAAACCTCTTCCAACTATTGTCTGCAGCTCACTTATAAAGTTTTAAAGGGAAAACTGAAGTTGACGCCACATTGACCTGGTGACAGCAGTGACAGAGATTAAAATAACTTAGATAGATAGATACAGTCTATCTTGTAGCTGGTGGCCTGGTTTGCTTTTGTAGGTCAGATATGGCACCAGTGTGAAACTGAGTCTGTTTCATAACCAGTTTTAAACTCCCTATAGAAGGTTTGAGTATACAGAGATTGAGCAGATAGAGATTGAATCAGTAAAACGTACACCAATTGTCAAAATTAACAGACAACTAGAAAAGTTGAATTTCCTTAGCAGTAACTGAATGTAAATGCTGAATGCTGAAAGCTAACAATGCATTGCAAAACACTCCTGAAAAAAGTATAATGAGGAAAAACTACTGAAAAGCCACAGATGTACTATCAATAGTAGCCATAGCTCAGTAGTAGTAGAAGTAAACAAAGTTGTATCAGTTTAAGTTGTGGTAGTATAGGATCTAGAAGTAGTAGTAGTGGGAAGTCCTACTCCTCTGCTACTGCTAATACTTGAGTCTTTGCAGCTTGCAAAATGCTTCTCAAATTATCAACAGATCTTGAGGTGAACAGGGGAAAGTGTGTCAGTTGGTACAATCTTTTTTAGCTCCTCGGTATGTAAAACTCTAATATTGTTAACTTTGATTAACTCTAATACTGAATCAGCACTTCAACATAGTAAAGTTTAGGAATAGCAATCCAATAAAATGCTGATACAACATTTCAATGTAATAAGGAGGGATATTAGTACTTATTTAAGGGGGTAGTACTTGTAGAGGTACTTTTATAAATTTGACTACACCGTCAACTGTCACTAATAATACTTTGGTTTGAGAACACTTTCTGGTGACAGGGCAGAGGATTTCCTACATTTTGATTCATAAGTTATGTATGTGGAGTAAAGGTTTTGGGTCTGGGAGTAAAATATTTGAAGGATTGTTCAGGAACCTCATGCCTCCCTCTCACTGAATCTTTGACTTCATCCACTCAAGCTGACGCAATACACACCAATGTGAAAAGTGAGAAAAGGGCAAAAAAATACGATATAAAATGCATTAGTATTACAATTTTTTTAAGGGCCGAGAAGGAAGTGGCACGGCCAAATGTATAGTATAAGGTACCTGATTTTAAATGTATTAAGTATACTTGATTATTTCATTACTTCCTAACACAGCAGAGGAAGATGAAGTTGCTTGTTTGATGTGACAGATCATGTGTGTGTTTTAGTCTGCATGTCGGTCTTCACAAAAACACACTACCTTTGTGAGTATCTGTGTCTTTTGAATTATTAAGACTTATAAGATTGTGTGTTGATCTGCAGATAAACTTCAGAACACTAGTGTGCATGAGCAGAAGAAACAGAAATGTGCAGCTTAGAGTGTTGGCAATCCATTTCCCCTCTTAACGCGCCAACATGATGCCTCCACCCATCTAATGGCAGCAGGCTCACTAACCATATCATGAGTTTATAATAACCACATCACATCCATGGCGAATGAGGTGGAATGAAAATCTAACCTAATTTGGAGAGATACACGACTGTGTGAGTAGTAGGGTGTCCCCTGAGATGAGGCTGCGATCGAGGGAGCCGTGTGCTGCACTGGTAGCGTGCTCCGTGAGCGTGTAATGGTCTTAATTATCATTTAGCATGCCAGCCTCATTGACGGCATATCAAGCCGGTGATAAAATAGTAGAGCAGAAGGTGACAGAGAGAGGGAGAAAAGTGAAAAATCAACACTTAAAGGCACAAGCACACAAAGGAGTGGTATATATCTCCAAAAACACACACACAAAACAGTGAACTTAAGCAGCAGCGTACCCAGCAGTGCAATCAGAGCTACACACATGCACACACACATACATTTCCACTCAGCTGAGTGACATCTCTCTCTCCGAATTAGTCACGATGAATGATGTGTAACCAGGCATGACTCGTTCTGGCTGGGGAGATAGCTAATTCACTTTGTTTAATTAGTCAAAAGTAGTAGAGCATGCTCTCTCTCCCCAAACACACTCTCTCATTGCACAACATCCACCCATCTGCTTTCTCTGTGCCCGTTCTCTCTGCAGAAAAGACAGACCTGTTACCACACCGGTGTTGCATTTCACAGGGCGAGTCTCTGAATCTTATCTGCAAGGATGGAGGATTTGTGACTTCTTCTCTCCGTGTTCTTTCTCACTCAGCACACACACACCAACAACAGACAAACCTGCTACCTTTGCTTGGCATCACCTTCATTGAGATCTCAGGCAGCATTTAGGGATCACAGCTCCAGAGGTGGATCTCATCTGCGCGGACTGCATGGAGGAAGTCCGTTAACACTTGGCCACAACTTTAGGACTCTAAGAACAGGACAGAAGACGTTTTCTATGCCAACTGATTCAACTGTGTAAAAACTTTGAGGTACTGAGATGTGTTCTTTTCCTGTCATATCTTTCTTTCACTTTGCTCTGTCATTCTAGCATTATATAGCATAATAAGATAAGATAAGATACTCCTTTACTCGTTTAATGAATAAACTACGCTATGCAACACTAAACTTATCTACGCTATATTGTTCGTAATTCTATGCGTATTTTAGTGTATTTTAGTTGCATATTATAGTAAGGACAACTATATCAGTGTGCTACACAAGCTACAATATTCTACCCTGCTCTACATTAACACAGGATCAAATACAACACGATACAATAACGATATGATAATATAGGGTACGGTATGATAAGGTACAGTACTGCATGAGACGATACTATACACAACCCGTTTGATACTTTAGCTCCTAACTTGCTGTATTATAGTGTTGAAAAGTATTCTAAAGTATAGATAGCCTGAGTCCTACTACTTTATGATACTGTCTACACTATACAATGGTGAATTAAACTACATTTTATTACAGAGTGCTTTACTGTATTTCTGGTGTTCAGTGTCCCTAAGAGAGCATATAATGTATCATACAATGCTCAAGTTTAGTATTGTATGTTAAAGAACAGTATAGTTTGTACAGCAGAAGAGGCTTTTATACAACATAATGTACAATACACTGTTTGAGTATACAACACTTCCTGTTACAAACTTTCAACTTCTCTTATTGGGATAGGGGACTTATTCTTGGTGGCACAGAATAAAAACTGCTATCTTTACATTAAACATAGACAATCTACTGACGAATTAACCTCAGCGTTCAAAAGTTAATATCAGTCAGCCAGTTCTCCTCGTGCTGCTCCACTTTGTTACCATGGAGAGCTCCAATACCCTAAAGACAATAATAAGTGCGTGCACAGCATGCGGTGGAAAATAATAAATAGATTTATGCGCAATTGTCACATTTAATACATTTACGGAGCGCGCTAGTGAATTCATTATTACACCATATGCTAATGCAGCTGGGTCCGCGTATTTATGAGTCTGTGTCTGTGTGTGTGTGTGTGTGTGTGTGTTATATGTGTGTGTGTGTTTGTGTGTTTGTGTGTGTATCAGTATGTGTGTCTCTCTCACTCACTCACTCGCTCGCTCCCTCTCTCCTTTTCTCTTCGCGTGCGCATAGGGCTTTGAAGTGTAACCAACTGCTGTCCCGGAGTCAGTGCTGTAGCCTTGTACATGATAGGAAATGTACTCCAGGAGCTCAGAGCCGTGTATTGTTCTCATAACAGCCTGATCCTCAGTTACAACCGGTCCCCGGTGCTCTGGGTGGGAGGTTGGCTTAAACTTGCGCTGAGGCCAAATCTATCGTCACACCGAAAGGGGAGCGCGGCTGGAGAATAAGGAGAGATAGACACAGAACAACTTAGACAGCAAACACGAGGTAACGCCGATGCTGAAGAGACGATTCATGTGACTGCGAGGACGCACACCGACGGCAAAGAGACACGTTTCTGCTCCTCAGTCGGAGATGAATGGAAGCGATAACACATGGGCACAGTCGGAATGCTAACGTGTGTTGGCAGTATGGACATGCACGTTTTGCGAACTGAAACAGGTTGGTTTCACCGCGATCAAACTTCAGCAGGATCAGACGTGGGACGATTAGCGCGCATTTAGGTGCTGAGGATGAACTGAATCAGTGCCACGCGCCTGGAGATGACAGCAGGCTTATTATGGGAAATTGCGCTCCATCGTTCACTGGACTTTTACTGGATTGAAAGGGTTAGCCTCATCGCTGCATGTGGGTGAAGGTCATCCCCTGATACTGAACCGGATATTCTTCAGATTTGATTGTGTGTGTACGTGTGTGTGTGTGTGTGTGTGTGTGTGTGTGCGCTTTCCAGTTTTTTTTTTAAGTAAACTGTGTTTTTGACTCTATCATCAAATACTATCCAAATTGACTTCTGTTGTGCTTGATATTATCTTACTAACTACAGATATCCTGTTAGTAGCCTAATCTAAATGAAAACTAGTATCATAGTGCAATATGTTTTATGTTGCAAAAGTTAGTTTAAAATGAATGTGATATCTAAATGTAATTTGGATCCCAAACCAGAGCAAACATGGAACTATTAAGAAGTTGTTTACTTGAGTACTCTACAGTGTTTAATTTCGAAGTCTCTGTCTCTGTTTTAGTGTAAAAGCACAGATGGATGCCCTGTGTAATGGAGCGATGAAACCTGAGGGCAGTGATCCCCCCATAGACCCCCGGCCCCCTCCTGCCAAGCTGCCTCGACTGGAACAAAATGGAGCAGGACCCTCTGCCCAGGAGAGGAGCAGGCAGGGGAGCCCCGTGGCCAAAAACCCCAGCTTGCCCCAGAAGCCCAACACAGCGAGGCCACAGAGCAAGAGCTGGCACAGCAAAGGTAGGTTTTTCAACTAAAAGATTTTTTTAATTACACTTACTGGCAACATTTTACAGCAGACGGGGTCTTTAGTACAGTGATTATGACGCCTACATGCCATCTGATATGTCTTATCACTGACTCGGGTTCATTGGGGGGTAGAAAATGTTATTTTGATTGAACTGGAGTTTAGAGAATATTGCAAGTTTGGAAATTATTAAACTACATCAACCAGAACATTATACAAAACAATTCAAATATAAGAATTCTACATATTTCATATGTGCTCATTTCTGCTCATTTGCACCAATCACCTCAGGGAGTCTGCTGCCAGTGTTCTGTGTGGTGGAGCACAAGGAAAGCGCTCTAGAAAGGGAAAGGAGAGAAGAACATGCTGAGTTTGTGTTGGTCAAGAGAGACCTGCTGTTTAACCAGCTGATAGAGATGGCTCTGCTGACTCTGGGCTACTCGCATAGCTCAGCAGCACAGGCCAAAGGTAAAACAACTCAAACTTGTAAAACTGTAAAAGTGCAAAAGTAAATCTTTTCATACAGTAATCAGTTTTGTGTGTATGTCCAGGTCTGATCCAGGTGGGAAGGTGGAACCCAGTGCCTCTGTCCTGTGTGACAGATGCTCCTGATGCCACAGTGGCTGATATGCTGCAGGATGTTCACCATGTCATTACTCTTAAAATACAGCTGCAGAGGTAGGATGCTTTCTAAGTGTGTCTGTTTACATATACAGACAGGTTCTAAAGCTACCAGCCATCCATAATCTGTAAACAATCAAACTGCATGCACCAGCAAGATCCACCAAATATTAGGTTCTGTGAGTAGCAGAGAATAATAAAAAGCCTTTTTTTACTCTTTTTATGCCATTGAATTAAGTTTAATGAGTGATTTTATTAGCTTGTTGCAATGAATATTGATGAGAATTTTAATGGTCGTAGGCATCAAAAGTTATGTCCTGTAACATTTTGAAATAATTAATGTTACTTCAATTGTTGTGAAAGAGGTCCTTGAGTTGTGCCGCAATTAAATTCACAGTAACATTAGGACAGTGTAGCACAGTGTAGCATTATATTCACAAGATACACAAAAGTTGAGTTTGGGATACTGTTTGTTTAAGTGTGAATAGTGACATGACTAACAATGCAAGCAGCTAAATGGTTCAGACTTCATGCATTTTTAGAATTACCTGTGACTTTGATTTTTCTTAACTTCTCAAGTATAAATGTTTTCATTAAAAAAACTTCCTTAAGTAGTTTAATTTCCTCCCTTGAACCAGACTTTAACTTTACGTTTGTGTTAGAGTGGAAACTTGTTCAAGGTCTTGTCTACCCATCGACTAATACATGCTGAGAGTGGGGCCACAGAAGCTTTAACAAGAAAAAAAGGTTTTGGGGATATCTTTTCTTTGAAGGGTCACTGGTATTTAAACTCACAGTGTGTCTTTGGGGTTCTGAAGCAACTGGTGATGTTACCACTATCGAGTTGCACTGAATGAATGAAACATTGAGTGATATTATGGGACAGCACATTTTGTGGAAACTAATACTGATTAGTCCACCATGCTTTGCACTATCACTGGACTTACTCTTTAAATTGTGATGTATGAAAAAGCTTCCATTCAAGTGTGTCTTATTTTCTCTTTGTCAAGCTGTCCCAAATTGGAGGACTTGCCTGCCGAGCAGTGGAGTCACTCCACAGTGAGAAACGCTCTGAAGGAGCTCCTAAAGGACATGAACCAGAGCACTCTGGCAAAGGAATGCCCACTATCCCAGGTATAACATACACACACACAGTGTACATGAACACAGCATGCATTCAAACTCACATAATGCAGACACAGAGGAAGTATGAATTCAAAGTGTCTCTATAATGTATTTGCCCTTCCGTGTCCTGGGACTGTATGCACGTGCCTGCTTTTGACGTGTGAGGCGGAGAGAGCATGTGGTCCAATAGTTTGACGGGAAGTCCAGATGCAGCGCTAGATAAGGTGTGGGGGCAGAGCAAGAGAGAGACACAGATAAAGAGAGATGGCTATCTCTTAAAAAGCCCTACCGCCTCAGGCTGCTGCCTATCTTGATTCTTTACCCTGCCAACCTGTCTGCCTGTCACTTTATCTGTCTGTCTGTCAGCCTCTCCCTCTGTTATACTCTTACTCTATCAGACTGCCTTTCGATTTTTTTTGCACTTGAGTGATTCAGCAATACCATCTAAAACTGGTTTAAAGATCTCCTTCCCATCCAGTCTATTTAATAAAAAAAAATAGACAACTGCAGAAATAATATCACATTAATGATGCAGTATTTGGGGAAGGCCTCTTTATTCTTTATGAATATTCATAAGTATCAACTTAGTCTATCTTTTTGTTCGCCTGAGGCTGCATAGGACATCTACAGTTTGATAAAAAAGAAATCCTTCTCCATCTTTCTCTTCTTTGGATTCTTTCCTTCTCTGCAGATCTGATAAGAGCCAATCCTCCCTCCCCCATCACCCCCTTTTTTACTTACTCTCTCTCTCTCTCTCCCCCTCTCTCTCTCTCTCTCTCTCTCTCTACCCCTCTCTCTCTCTCTCTCTCTCTCTCTCTCTCTCTCTCTCTCTCTCTCTCTCTCTACCCCTCTCTCTCTCTCTCTCTCTCTCTCTCTCTCTCTCTCTCCCCCTCTCTCTCTCCCCCCTCTCTCTCTCTCTCTCTCTCTCTCTACCCCTCTCTCTCTCTCTCTCTCTCTCTCTCTCTCTCTCCCCCTCTCTCTCTCTCTCTCTCTCTCTCTCTCTCTCTCTCTCTCTCTCTCTCTCTCGCTCTTTCCCTCTCTCGCTCTTTCCCTCTCTCGCATCACCCCCTCTCTTGTTTGCGGGAAGCAGATTAAAATAAATATGAGAAGATGAAAGGTGTAATCAGATGTAAAGATTGCACAGGACAGTCTTTGGGGAAAAACTGTGCATGTGTGTGTGTGTGTGTGTGTGTGTGTGTGTGTGTGTGTGTGTGTGTGTGCGAATGAGACAGACATAGGCAAAGTCTCTGATGACCCTTGTGTTTTTTGGATTACGCACACACTAGCATGCACAAACACACACACACGTATGCTTCACATGTTGTGTATATGCACACAGAGAGCTCTAACACACTGACACACTCATCTGTCTTTATTATCTTATTTACCTGGGGGTCTTTTTAATAACACAGATCTGAGTTCATTAATATCAGATGTGTGAACAGCTGAGACACCCAGCCCGCCCATAGCAGTAGCTCAGAAAATGTAATGAATTTCTATTGTCTTTTTCCACTCTGTTTCAGAGTATGATATCATCTATTGTAAATAGCACTTACTATGCAAACGTCTCCGCTGCCAAGTGTCACGAGTTTGGTCGATGGTATAAGCACTTCAGGAGGACCAAAAGCTTCAAAGGTGAGGGGTTTCAGTCACGCCTGCAAACAAAGAGCATGTCTGCCTGATGAGTCTTACAGAATGTTCTAAATCTATTCTACCACACAGTTTACATTAAACTACAGAATGCTCATCAGCTGTTTGAGCAGTTGGATTAAGTACTTTATTCTAACTCATTATGATACAATTTGCCACTTTTCACAGGCTTTTTCTTCAGTCATCACAGTCAGGGTGGGAGGCTAAATGCTTTTGTAATGCAGCTGTGAGCAATCTGACACGGTCAGAACTTCATCATGTTCTGAATCATCAACAACCGAACATTAGATGGTGAATACCTGACGTAAAAATGTGCTATTCCATTAGCAAACGTTAGCCAACATGTAATGTCAGTATTAGCATTCAGCCGCTGCTAAGCTACAGGGCTCTCAAGTTTTGAGAGGCTGTTGGGTAGCTTTATTACTTTCTTTCTTTTAGGTTAGCTGGTGCATGGCAAGCTCCTTCTGAGCTATACAGGAAACCCACTTGAATCCTACCTGTTTCACAGTTTAAGGAAAAACAGCGCAACTTGGTTGGCGTTGTCCTAGTAATTACTCAGCGTGAGAAATACAAAGTGTGGCATGTGAGCGTGTGGACAGGTTGAAATGCATGTGTCTCAGGCCCAATATGTAAGACTTGAGAGCCCTGAAGCTAACATTACATATTTATAAAATATAGAATGCTGTCTGGTTTGTGTAAACTTAATTCTGTCACTATTCCAGTGTAAATACACTACAAACTCAGAATTGGTTTGGAATTATAATCTAGGATGGATTAAGGAATATATTGATGTAACATGATAATAATTGCATGTCTATTTTTTCTCCTCCAGCCACAGAGATTGACAGCTTCTCCGAACAATCTGCACATGTCACCCTGACCCAGCAGCCAATCCCAAGTAGCCCAGCTGACCAGAGCTCCACCCTTCTTTTCTCTTGTGGAGATGTTGCAAACATATGTGGCCGTTCCCCGCTTGGCCTGCGCCCTCACAGCTTGGTAACCCAACCGCTCAGCTCTCAAATGGTCAACCAGCAGCTGGTGATGGCCCAGTTTCTCAACCAGCAGTACACTGTTAGCCGCATGCTAGCTGGGCAGGGTCACCCACCGCCACCTCAGCAGTATCTCAACCATCCACCTGTGGGGAGGGCGCCTGCTAAAGTCTTCTCCAAACCGCCTGAGTCCCAAGCCCCACAACAGGCACACTGTAGCCCAGGAGGAGGCCTTACACCTCGGCCGCAAATACAGACATCAGCAGGGTCTGCTGTGGGGCTCTCAGACGTGCCAAATGAAATCTACCACTGTGTGAGAGAGGAACTGAAGAGAGCGGGCATCTCCCAGGCCATCTTTGCACGGGTTGCCTTTAACAGGACCCAGGTATGGAACACAAAGACGCGGATAATGTTTTCTGGCAATTATCTCTTGGAAGTATATTCCATGCTGCAGTTGTTCATAAATGTGTCCTGTTATTACGTGTGTTTGATGGTTGGCACATTGGCATGGCCTTTGCCGCAGTGCCCCCTCCCCCCATGCATGCGTGTATATATGTGTATGTGTGTGTTTGTGCCAGCTCTCTGCAGCACAAAGCTGGTGCCAGCACTGAAGCAGCTGCTAGGCCAACTAATCACAACCCCTTGGAGAAATGCTGTCTCCCTCTCCACCTTTTTCGCTGTCTTACTGTCCCTCCATCTCACCACCTTTCACTCTGACAGCACTTTTATTCTTTTAATGTCTACCTTTGATCTCCTATCTTTCCCTTTATTCAATCATTGGTCTCCTTCCTACCTGCACCATCTCCACTGAAACAAAAACGTTATTATTTGTGCCCATCATCTTGCATTCACCACTACAGCCACAGAAATGGGGCTCAGAGGACAGGCTAAGCCCATTGTTATTATTATTATTACCATCATTATCATTTTCATCACAATAAGCAGAGGTAGTTATTATCCACCCCCGTGTTTCCCCCGTTGCCAAGTCCAAGGTGCCTCAGTGCCAGCCCTACAAGTTGGGCATGATGCCAACCTGCCATATAGACTCAAAGGGATCATTTGTCATCTTGCGGTTCATGTAAAACCTCCATCAAATTTGGAAGGAGGAGTTTGCGAGTATCTACAGATGATACAAGATTTGAATAAGAGGGCTGTGTCTTCTCTCTTTATTTTACCGCCAGCGTAAAATGTGATTTCTATTCCGGTTGGAAGCCCTGCAATCTGCATGAGATGTTTGAAGGCTTTCCTGAACACGCAGATATGGCCTCAATTATGTGAGCTTGATAGATTAGTAGAGTGCTAAGCAGTGACCGGGAACTGGCTCTTTATCACGTATAGCCTAGAAAGACCAAACTGCAGGAACATGACGAGTTCCCTCTTTGAATGAGAGCCAAACGTGGAGGAGCTTTTATAAAATTCCTTCAGAGATATAAGGAACTTTATAAGCCCATAAACACATTACTTTGAATACATTAGACTGAGTATTTAGATGTGTTAATGTATGAATTTACCAGGGTCTTCTATCAGAGATTCTGCGGAAGGAGGAAGACCCTAAACATGCCTCCCAGTCTCTTCTGGTGAACCTGCGGGCCATGTACAGCTTCCTGCAGCTGCCTGAAGCTGAGAGGGAACGCATCTACCAGGAGGAGAAAGACAGGAGCCTTACGGGATTCACCCCAAGCTGCAACAACACGCCACCAAGACCCACACAGGTCAGCCTGTGAACAGACACAGAGAGAGATTAAATTAAAAAAGCTGCTGTTTGAATGTTTGAACTAATGTCTTCCTACTCATCATAGAGAAGTTTAAATATTGAAGTGGGGTTACCTTTAGTTAGCTTAGGATAGACTGAGTCATTGATGTAAACCTAAAGAAGAACTGAATGTACCAGATTTATAATATGCTAGGTAATAGAAGGCCTTTTTTTATATTTATGCAGTTTATTATTATTATTTTAAATGAACAGAATTAAAGATTTTTTTTTTTACTTTTTTGCCTCTGCTGGATAGGACAGCTGAAGAAAGACAGGAATCATGGAGAGTAGAGAGTGGAGGATGACATGCAGCAAAGGGTGGTGGGCGCTTAACAAACCAGCAGCTACTGCAACAAGGATTATGTTTGTTTGTATGGAGTGCGCCCCTTCGCCACTAAGTTAAACTAAGGAGCCCCAAAGTTAAAGTCTTCTAAAAGAGTTCAGGACATAATCAATACAAACCTCATATCACCATATTATGAAGTTGTGGAGCTTATAGACCTCCAAAAACATTATTTTAATTACCTCACATTTGATGTTCTATGTGACTTTTTGATTTCCAAGAAATTCCTTTTAAGAATAAGCACTGCTAAGCTAATGTGAGAATGCTAACATGCTTACAAAGATAGAAGGCTTCAGCAGAAATTCTACTGGGTAAACAACAGTTTGCTAGTGCAGTCAGCACCAGCATGGCTGTGGACTCTAGGTTTTTATGGTTATCTACAAGTACAACTTATGTATCATTTTAACACCAAGCAGCATTTTAAATGGGGCAAATAAAACATTTGAAAATAGTAAATAATAACAAACGAGTCAATGCTTGAAATATGGATGTATATAGATTTTTTCTCCACTCCTATCCTTCCCTTTCACTGCAGAGGGGGAAAGATGATACAGAGGGACCTTCTTACTAACTCTGTAGCTATCCACATCTTTAGTGCATCCTCCCTCTTGGTTGCTTTTTCATAATCTGTTCATTTTCTGTTCTTTCCCCCCATTTACTCCCAATCTGGTATGGCCAGCTCCTCATGCACTGCTCTGCTGACTCCCCTCCGTCGGCCTGGAGAGGGAGCAGACTGCCACATGTTCCCTCTTAATATCCTACATCAAGTTGCCAGCTGCTTCTCCAGCCAGGGAGGAAGTATCATGTGCACTGGTTCATTCTGTCTCCCAGAAATAAGACCCAAGTTTGTATATTAACCTTTACAGCAACATAAAGGACATGATCCCTCACTGGCTTTTAAAGTCATACTCAAAAGTGTGATAGATGGGGCACCTGATCTTTGCTCAGCTTGGATTTCATTTAACTAGGTGGCATACTCCCAACTCTTGTCTGCTCACGTCTAAACCCATCTCTCTTGTCTTTCTGTCTCCCTGTTTTTCTCTTTCTAGGCGAGACTGTCCCCAGTTGCAGGAGACAGAGGTTTAAGGACGGACAGTTGTGTTCTCAATGTGAGCGCTTCTATCTACGAGGAGATTCAGCTTGAGATGAAGCGGGCCAAAGTGTCTCAGGCTCTGTTTGCAAAGGTGGCCGCCTCCAAGAGTCAGGTACTTGCTGGCTTGCTGGTGTGAATCTGATGAAATTGCTCTATCCTAAACATGCACATATTGCGGCCATTTCTATTATTTGATAGTTCAAATTTTGGTAGCATGATGAACACATCTTCTGAGTTTAAGTAGGGGTGCTTTGTGCGTGTGTGTCTGTGTGTGTGGAAGGAAAGCCCAGATAATCAACCAGCAGCTGTACTCAGCAGAGTACTATCATCAGTGCATCAGACTGCTATTGTGTCCTAAATTATCGCTTTAATAGTCGCCATACAAAAACACATGCACTCACACACTTACACACCACTTATTTGTGCACATAGACATTCTGTACAAGTAGATGCATGCATGCAATAGCCTACAAGCACACACAAATGCACTAATACACACGCGCGCATGATTTGAGTGTTTATTGTTCTCATTTTTATGGCGGCCCCATAAGCTTGTTATTGCCTTTTGTTTTGAGGATAATTTCCCTTCATGGAATGGGGGGATTTTAGCTGTCTCATTTTCTTCCTCTCTCGTGCATGTCTCCAATTTCCACCTTCCTTTCTTTTTCCTTTCCTTCTCTTTTAGTTTCTTTATATCTCCCTGTATTTTTTTCCTTTATCCCCGTCTGTCTCTGTTCCTGTCTTGCTTTCTTGTCTTCACTCATCATAAAGATGTTTGGAGGTCATTCAGCGGTCATGCCAACACAGACAGGTGGTCCAAAACCCTTGAGGTTCTTTTTCTATCACTTCTTTGCTGGCCTCCCATAATATTTCCCTTTTCCTACTTTCTCTTCACCCCTCTTTTCTCCCCTCTCTCTCTAACACTCTCTCTTTTCCTGTATTACTCGGCTGTTTGGCAGGCGCAACCATGCTGGATCCCTCTGTTCTATCTGCACTGTGCATCTGGATGGCTTTGTGTGCTAGACTTGGGTTACAGCCAGGTGTGCGTCTGTGTGTGTGTGCTGGTGTGTTTGTGTGAATCTGTGTGCGCGCATCAGCCCGCATGCAAACGTAATCATGCTCCAGTTCATGAATCGGAAACTGGCTTGGCTTTACATTCCTCAATCTGCCACTCACAAGTTTCTTCTCTTGTGATGCAGAAAGAAAGTCGAGCTAATTAGAAAATCTCTCCATCAACTCCTGGCTTTTCATTAAAAGATGTTTAAAACTTTATTTGTTTTTTTCCCCTTTCTTCCTTCTTTTTGTAATTCAATTCAAAAGGGTAAACTTTATTCTTTATTCATTACATGTGAAGTGAAAAATTTCAAGCCTTTTATGTTTTAATTTTGATGATTTGGGCATATGAAAATCAGAAATCCACTATCCCAAATCGTTAGAATATTTCCTAAGATTAAACAAAAAAGGATTAAAATAGAGGAATTGTCCACCTTCTAAAAAGTATGTTTTTCATACTCAATACATGACTGGGGCTCCTTCACCACAAATTAATACATCACTGTGGCGTGGCACATAGGCGATCAGCCTGTGGCACAGCTGAGGTGGTATTAAAGCATATTGAAGCTAGGTGGTTCCCATCTTCCTCTTGGCAATTCTGTGGGGTTCAAGTTAGTCCAGTTGACTTGCAGCAAGCCATTTTATAGTAGTTTTGGTGCTCTTGGAAGGTTCTAAGTCCTCCTGGAAAAGAAAAGCCCCATCAGATGGAAGCATGAAGTGCTCTAAAATCTCCAAGTAAACAGCTGTGTTGACTTTGGACTTGATAAATCACAGTGGACCAACACCAGCAGATGACATGGCACCCAACATCTTCACTGTAGAGAATTCCCATTGGACTTCACCTTTGCTCCTTGCAGAACGTGCAAAATGTACTTTCATCTGAAAAGACTTTGGACCACTGAACAACAGTCCAGTTCTTTTTCTCCTTGTATCTACTGTATAAGGAATGCAGCAATTGTAGCCCCTTTCCTGAAGACGTCAATGCGTGGTGGCTCTTAATGCTCAGATACCAGCCTCAGTCAACTCCTTGTGAAGCTCTCTGAAGTTGTTAAATCAACTTTTCTTCACAATCCTCTCAAGACTGGAGTCATCCATGTTACTTGTGCACCTTTTCCTTACACGCTTTCCCCTTCCAGTCAACTTTCCATTAATATGCTTCAATACCGCACTCCGTGAACAGCCAGCCTTCTCAGCAATGACCTTCTTTTGCTTACCCCCATGTGTATCGTGTCCTTGCTCACCTTCTGGACAACTGTCACGTCAGCAATCTTCTCCATGATATTGAACTAGAACAGGGGTTCCAAAACTTTTTAGCCCACAACCCCCAAAATAACAGTGCAAGAGACAGGAAACCCCCTTGTCCTGAGGTGCTTAAATGTTACTCACAGACGCATGCATGCAAGAACTAGTAGGTCAATCCAAAACCCTACTTATTTCTTAGTAATTTAAAGAAGGCAAGAAGCAGCATCAGTTCCTCAGGTCACGTGGCAACAAAGTAAAGAAGAAACTTGACTTTATTGTTTATTTACATACAAGGTTTTATCTAAAATGTAGCTACGAATTTGTATATATATTTTAGAACAAGGGATAAAATATGCAGTTAAAGATCATTCTACATTTTTATTGTTTATTATAAGGCCCCCTTAATCAGTGCGCTGTGGCACCCCCAGGGGATCCCAACCCCCACTTGGGAATCACTGAACTGGACTGAAAGATACCAGATATTTATTCTGTCTGAATAGTAATTTACTAAAACTAAATATTCTAATAATTTGAATTTTTTTTTTGCTGTAGGCAATA
The DNA here is from genome assembly GCF_009762535.1 of Notolabrus celidotus. NCBI lineage: Eukaryota > Metazoa > Chordata > Actinopteri > Labriformes > Labridae > Notolabrus > Notolabrus celidotus. The sequence continues at coordinate 14,012,925 of NC_048287.1, read as the reverse complement.
ATTATCAAAATTAAAACAGAAAAATGCATGAAACATTTCAGATTACGAATAATGATGAGTGTAGAAACATATCATTTGAACTTTCTAACATAGAAAATGTTAAGTATTGAACTCTTTAATGATAATCTAATCAATTTAGATGCATCGATACACTTTATTGACAAAAAACGGGAAAGACATAAACCATGGTTCTCAAATGGCAGTTCTAGACCCAAAAGGGGGTTGCGAAACTGTTTTCAGTGGGTCTTGGATTTGAGCCTAGAATTTGAGCCTTTGACACAGTGCTTTTGCAGAAGCAAGGGCAGTTTATTCACACTTTTACACGGTGAGTGGCAGCATTGCACTTTAAGACCGGCTGTTTCCTGATATTAAATGTAAAATTTCAGAATTGTGGGTTGCGATCGTCATTAAGGAGGATATCAACTGATTTACCATAAGAGCCTTTTTTAGATAAAGGGAGATTATTGTAAATTTATAGCAGAGTTAAGCAATACGTTTCAACATATATATATATATATATATATATATATATATATATATATATATATATATATATTAGATGATTAGCATCCAAGAAAAGCTGATTTTAACTTGTATATCAGTTGCCTTTGCTGTTGGTTGTTTCCATTGACATCAGGAAGCTTAAATTAGTCCAGCTTAACACTCAACACAACATCAAACTTCATTTAGACAAAAACTAAACAAAAACTGCATTCATCTTTTTGGATTTTCACATGGAGAAAAACACTTGTATATGAATACTCTGAGGTATGAGAAGATGAGCTTGTTGTGATAGAAGTATTCACTAATTAATAAACTAATTAACAGAATATTGAGTTGATTAGCATAGCTAATGGCTATTCTTATTATAACTTGGCAATTATGGCAGGACATTAGGGAGCAAGATAGCTTTTTGTTGAAACATAATAGTTGATCACACATCAGACATCTTTCTCCTCCTCCTCCTTTTCTTGCAATTCAGAGTGGTGGGAAATTGTTTATCAGAGTAGAACTACAACTACATCACAGATGTTAAAATCCTTTTAGTAAACTCGTCTATTAGAGATGTATAACTAAATGCTAAACAGGGTGTATTAAAGCAAAGTGTTACCATTACTCCTGCAGGGCTGGCTGTGTGAGCTGCTGCGTTGGAAGGAGGATCCAAGCCCGGAGAACCGGACCCTTTGGGAGAACCTGTGCATGATCCGCCGTTTCCTCAGCATGTCGCAGACTGAACGAGACGCCATCTATGAACAGGAGAGCAGCAACACGACGGCACAGCAGCACTGCAATGACAGGTTCACACTGCTCAGCAACGATAATACACTGGTGAGACAGAAAAAAATTAAATAAAATTAGACAAAAAACAAGATACAACTTTTTTTGTTATGCACCGGCTGCTTCCATAGCTTGAGCATGAAGTCATGGCTTGATTTTTGCACATACTTGCAGATTAAGTTGTGCATCCCTCTGTTTTGGTAGTACATTTTACCACTGGAATACCAAGAGTTAATAGCAAGTAATAAACACTTAAAATGTACTGGTTCAGTCAGTGATCAGTTCCACAGACATTGTAGTTAAATTAATATGTGTGTCTGATAGTGAATCATTACAAAACTGCCACAAATTTCAAAATTAAAATCATTTGGAGCTCCTATGAGAAATAATTAAGCATAACCAATAAATACATAAAACAAAGCCTAATAGGTTCTTTTGTTGTATGAAAAAAATGTAATACGTGATAAGGCATTTTGATTAGAAAAGAAACATTTGATGCCATATCTCCTTAAACTACAGTTAAATGAGCTGAGGAAGAACAGAGAGCATATCATTCAGCTGTAAGGTGAATTATTATACAGCCATTTCTTGTGCCTTTTTGTTTAGCTGGTTGTAATTATTCTTCATAAAAATGTTTGCACATTAAAATAAAATTCTCCTTTTACAAGATATATATCTTCAGATCTTAAAAACACATTTCTATATTACTCTGTGTCTCTCTTTTTCCCTCCTCAGTACCAACGAAACTCTCCTTTACCACAGCAACACCACCTTCAACCCCATCAGCCCCTGCAGCCAGAGACAGGACCTCACCTGTCTCCTAGACAACCATGTGCTGCATCACCAGCAGAGTCTGAATCTGGGGGCAACTGGGGGCACCTGAGAATGTGTCTGCAGGGACGGGGCTGTAGTAGTGGTGAAAGAGGGGACAGTAAAGAGTGCATAGAGGGGGGCCGAGGAGAGAGGGGCATTCTGGGAGGAGACTGGGGCTGTATTGGAAAGGCAAGAGACAGTGAAACAGAAAGCAAGGAGGAGGTGAGGGAAGGAAATGAAAGAGAGGAAGAGATCAATGGGGATAGAAAAGAGGGTGGGGTTAAGGATAAACTCACTATAAAGTGGTCTAGATCAAAGGATGAGGACCAAGATGGGGCTGGGGTGCGCTTAGAGGCAGATCAAGAGGTCCAAGAAAGAGGTGAGGTTCAAGGTGAAGGGTCAAAAGTGAGCCAAGAAGCGCTGGGCATCCTACAGAGCTTCATCCAGGACGTTGGCCTCGACCCAGATGAGGAGGCAGTTCACACTCTGTCAGCTCAGCTGGGCCTGCCCAAACAAACCATCCGAAGATTCTTCAACAGCCAGGACCACGAGCAGCATCAACACAGAGGACAGAGCCCAAAACTGAGTCAAGACAAGCATCCAGACTTTTCCCAGACTGATGCAGCCGCAGAGGAGGAGGAGGATGAGGAGGAGGAGGAGGGAGGTGATGCAGAGACTGAGGCAGAAGAAAAAAAGGAGGAGATACAAACAGGGGGAAGTGAATTAACTGTTCAGAAAGAATCAGATGCTGAAACTCAAACTGCTCCCCCTGTGAAAGAGGAGCATGAGAGCTGCATCTAAAAAACTAACTAATTGAATATGTTGAAGCCACAGCTCATAGGGAATGTGGTGCTCATACAAAGACAATGCAACTACATTATAATGCAGTCTCGTGATTTAAGGGTCCTGCTGCAAACAAGAAAATAACTGTGTAGGTAATGTTGTAAACATTGTTTCTGTGTGGATTTCTGTGTATGGATGAATGGGACCCAGCACAAAGAGCCCCACCATAACATATCAGTTGAATAAAGAATAATTGTAACTGGCTGATTGATTTATGTTTAAGACGAATGCCTTGTAGAGAAAGGCACTTGCCATTTGGATTTTCTTCAATCAGTGTTGTGCTACTTTTGAATGGGATTAGGTCAGTTGCTATAAGTGCAACTGTTACCTTCAAGGAATCTCACTCATCTCATGTTTAACATTAGTCATGTTCAAGTTTGTCTGTCACAGCGTTAGAATATTAAGTATGCCAAGTAAGCCAGTATCAAGCATTTAGAATTGACCCCTTAGTAAATGACAGGAAATACTCTGCAATGATTTCCTGGAAAGTTTAAAAAATAATCACTGGATATGTTGCCAAACTTCTAAACAAGTATAAAAAGCATCTCCACAGCAAATGAGTTTGATTTACTTTGTTAGGTTTTGTTGTAGATCTTATTTGCTACTAAATTAAGTATTTCTATTGATGCATGAATCTCTAATTCTCCCTCCCAGATATAGCAATGTTCCTTTAAGGTGAGTGTTATGTTTACACATATGGTCTTCATTTTGTGATTTTATCATTGTGTAGCAGAGACAGAAAAACAAAGATTTGAGTGTTATAAAATGTCTCACAGTGACTATAAACGTGTTGACACTCATCTGTTCACATTTTCTGTTTCACATGGGCCATACAATGTTTAATGTTCCTTCATGAAATACAAATTATGGACTAGAAACATAAGACTTCAGTTGTGCAGTGTGTACATAAAATGTTTGAATTAAAGGATGGCACTTTAATTTGTACAAAACAAAACAAAATTCATCCACATTGTATTGCATGCTCTTGACCTTATTTTGTTACATCTAACCTTCAAATTAAGAATATTTTTTCACCGCAAGTCCGAGTGAGATTAATGAAAAAGTATCTGAGGCTAGATGGACACATTTAAACTCTACTTAATCCATTTTAAGTGTTGTTAATTTTGGCAGAAACTTAACACTGAAGTGGGAACTTTCTGTTTAAAATCAGTGACTGCTGATGTTTTTCACCAGAAAACTCAGGTTTGAATCATCATTTGATATAATCTATGAGAATGCAAAGAGATTGAGAAGCCAAAATAATGCTATTTATGATTTCTAAAATATAGAATAAATGTTTTGTTTCTCTCGAGAGTAAAAAAATGTCAACGTGATGATGTTTGCACTTTTAAATTGATTTAGTTATGCTGTAAAGTGATGTTTCAGTCTACATACTAGAAAGTAAATTTGGTGCTGGAATGGCCTCTAATACTAACCAAACTGGGGTGTGAAGTTACATTTATTATGCCTGTCAGAACCATCATTAGATACCATAAATAATAATATTAAAATGGCAAATCTGTTTGCCAAATGCAAAGGATGGAAAACTAAAACAATAAGCTAATGCTATTGCTCGCAAAAAACAGAGCATGCTAGTACTACTATTACTACTAGATAACAATTCAATACCATAAGCAATAATGCCCCCCAACACACAGACAAAAATATGAACTTGTGTCTTCTTCTCCTAAACATTAACATAAACAATATGGTCTACAGCTTCAAGTAGCAAATATTTTCAAACAGTGCATTGGCAGCAGTGTTGCCAACTCCTCAGTAAGGAAAGTAGCTATTGGCTGTCCTAAAAGTCGCTAGAAGACGTCATCACTTAATTTGCATAATTTGAATTGTAATGGACGCAGTAGGAGAGATGTGTAACGTTGAGGGAGAGACAGAAAGAGAGTAAAACACCTTAAATATGTTTATAACTACACTTAGGAGCCTACAACAAATCAAAGTAAACATTACATATTTCAGCCACAACATTTTCAAGATGTTTATTGTATACTGTACAATCTACATGAACAATCTAAATGGACCAAAAAGAGACAGTAGGCGGGATCAGCCAGCGGTGTCTTCGTAAATGCATGATACATTTGCAGTCTGAATGTTGGGGATGAACGCCTCCTGCTCTGAATGCAGCTAGGAGGGACTCACAGCAGCATCCAATGCTTGTTGAGAAGAGTAAGAACAATACATCCTTTTACGTCAGTCTCCAAAAGTCTCCGTTACCACCAGAAAAAGTCGCTTATCGCTTTTTGGAAAAAAAACGTAGCTAGATGGGTCTGAAGACTCACTAAATATAGCAACAAAGTCGTTAAGTTGGCAACACTGATGCCAGTGAAGGTACAGTATCAAAGCTAGCAACATTTACCAATCAGTCTTTCCCAATTCCACCTTTTTTCTTTTTTTTTTAAAGTTGTGTTTTCTTGGGATTTTTGTCTTTATTGGATAGTACAACTGAAGAGAGATAGGAAATTTGGGGAGCGGAGTGTGGGGTAAGACATGCAGCAATGGGCTGGGTCCGGGAGTTGGACCCATGGTCGCTGCGCCAAGGACTAAAGCCTCCGTATGTGGGGCTGGCGCTGAAACCGCTAGGCCTACGGCGCCCCCCAATTAAACATTTAATCTGTATTTTTTGTAAAATCACTTTTTCTTAATAAAATCAGGGTACCTCCAAAGTTCTTTTGCAGACATAGAGGAAGAGCAGCTAGTCCACTTGTTGTTAACATTAGCTGATAGCTTCTACATGCTATTCTTGATTTTACGCTAGTGTGCAAACCAGGTTGTAAAATTAAAAAAAAAAATCAGATCTCATCCATGCTTGATTATTAGTACTGTACCACAGCTGTTGAAATACCATTTTTTTTCTATCTTATTGCTATTAATGAGTTGCGAGCAAGCTGCAACCTCCGGTCTCTAAATATGAAGCCCATGTGGAAGTGTTATTGACTGCAATTCATCGAGGATCCGCTTGAGGCTGGCTGCAGAAACACTGGAAACCACATAGACACTAATTAAAAAAAACAATCTTTGCATCAAAAATAAACATGTTTACAGCCTGGTTCAAAAAAACGTCTTAGCTCTACGTAGCTAATTTCTCTATCGGCACACACTGCACGGGGGGTGAATTTTTTTCTAATGCCGCGGCTCAGAAGATATTAAGATTACAAGTTTTTTCCCAAATAAGGACATGACTGACTTGCCCCCCGGACAGGAACACATAGCTGTTGGCTAGGAGGCTCAAACCCCGCCTCTTTACATCACACTAGCTTGACAACAGTTAGGTTGCATTCAGCATTTCCAATATGGCTGCCGCCGATGATTGGCTTCATAACAGCGCCCAGGAACAGATGGGTGACATCACGGATAGGGGAGCCCCCACGACCCAGACCCAGATAAGCGAAAGAAGATGGATGGATGGATGGATGGATGGATGGATGCATTCATTAAGTTATGTAGGCCTATCACTTGTCAGTGCAATTAAACTTTCAAATTTAGTTCTGCCTTCTTGCCTTTTTTAAAAGATTTTCCCATTGAAATACCATTGTGACAACCAACCCCATAGTGTGTGACAACCATCCCCGTGATGGGGTTGGTTGTCACAATGTGTCAGAGTGTCTTTGATAGTTAATTGCCTCTTTGTTATAATGAGTTGGAAAATGAGAGGGATACACATTTCGAGCCAACACATTAAGCTTCAATTTAATGTAGGAATGACTATTGAAAGATGTTTTGATGATGAGCAATCATCAAAACAGTAAAAAGTGTGACAACCAACCCCGTTCTCCCCTACTACGTGCATTATATATACAGTCTCTGGTTGCAAGTTGTTAGCCTAAGCTAATCAACTAGGTAACAGAGGGGAACATTTAAGACAACATCCATGTTTAAAAGACTCTGAGGCAAAAAATAAGTACATGAGACATGAAGCTCATTTATCACACTGCTATTTTAAGACAGGTCAAGCTTTGCTTTAAAATAACCATTAGAGATTGAATGAGTGCTTCTGATGTCCACTGTCTCAACTGGCATTAGAGAGTTAATACTGATGATTTCCTCTCATGTTACTGTGTCTATGTCGGTGAATCACTTTCATTGTTTCCAGCCATCAGACAATATTCCTCTGTACTGATCACCACACTCTCTAGTACCAGTGGATCTGTGTCTCTGTACTATCACATGACTCTCTGTGCTTTCACTGTTTCCTATCTTCTTTCTCTTTTTATTCATTTTTCTTTTTATCGGTCTCATTTCTCTCTGTGCTTTTCTGCCCCTGACTCTCATCTGTCTCTCCTCGGGACTTTTTCACATTTTTCCTCCCTTCTGCACCCAGACAGTGCAACATTCAAGCCCCATTTGGTAAGAATAGCTTTATAGAGTAATTCAATAAGGCTATGCTCTTTTTCTGTCATCTGTTGCCATGGCGATACCTGAGTCAGGGCCAACAAGAGGCCATGAAAGCCTCATCATCAGTAATATTAGCCATAATAATGATGATAATGGCGCTCTTGAAATGCCATGTCTGTGGTGATGATGATGGTAATGGTGATGGCAGTCATTATGACTGCTTTGTGTCAACCCCCACTACCACACATACACACAGACCACTGCACACATTTGGCTCATTAATGCTATTTAATGTCACCATCTGTAAATCTTCTCTGTCTTTTTCTGTTTCTTTGTATTATGACCGTCCCGCCACTTTGGTTTACATTTTTTTTCTGTTATTTGTTTGTCTGTTTGAAGCACTTTGTGAAGAAGGTGCTTGATAAAAGCCCTCTAAAGATAAACTTGACTTTTCCAACCTCGGAAATTGCTGCAATTAAGTCTCCATAAAACTGTGTTAATTAACCCTCATGTTGCAGAGCTCATTCCGTGCTCAAGCTTTTTCCTGATGTGTTTAATTTCTCCTCAGTGGCGTGAACCAGCACAACCTTGTGCTCCAAAACATGCAGTATCCTTTTCTTTACTTCTTTTTATTTATTCATACACAACCTTGGCACCATTCCTTTACTCTACATTGTAATATGTTAGTACTATTTGATGCATACAGCAACCTTGAAAGCCACAGATTGTGTGATGATAAATTTGCAATTCAATTTGTTATCTCTTAATTGTTTTTTTTCTCTGCAGTCCAAACTGGTTGGAGCCATTCTCCAAACCTGAATTAATGGGATTAACATGACTGAGAAGGGACAGCGGGAAAGACATTACAGGGCTGTGGTGAGCACACTGCAGGGGGCATTTCTCATGCTGCCAATGAAGCTCAAAAGAAACCATGCTGTACAAGCCCAATGATTATTAGAGACAAGCATACAGGTTATCCCTGACACTTCAAATTGGTTCCAGTAACTCACTGTAAGAAGTAAGTTGTTCAATTTGTACAGCTTTCCTAAAAGAAAGCCCTTTTGAAGAGCATTAAAGTTCCAACCACTTGTGGACTGAACCCACCCGATGAAATAGGCAGAAAAAGTGTCCTCTTGGATGCAGTGTAGAATTGTTAGTCCTTAAAACATAAAAATGTAGTCCCCTGTTTAGAGGCAGATCATGGTGGTAACAAAGGGAATCTAAATCACAATATACAATTCAGTTACTGTCAGAGTTAGATGCTTAAATAACTCAGGAATTTCTGCATGTGTCCCTTTAAACATGTTTGACAGTGTCCTTTAGATAGAGCCAACTACAGGTTGTGACTTTTTTAAAATTGCAATCTTTAATTTATAGTGTTTTCATGTGTTTCAGATCAGATTTAGAAAATAATTGGGGTAATGTTAAGTTCACCAGATTTACAAACCCTTGGTCCTACTCCAGCAAGAACTGTCTTTCCCAGGGGTCTTTCCTTCCGTTCTGAAGTCTTATAATGCAGTTTGACCTCAAAACAAGCTGCACAGAATCCAAAACATAACCAGTTTATGAATCTAGACCAGGGGTGTCAAACGTACGGCCCAAGGATGACTTCTCAAAATGAAAAAATTGCAGAGAATACATTAACTGCATTTTTTCAACAAAAGTAACTGCTATATCAGATTTGTTCTCTGGGGGTTGCATACAAATGTTCCGATGGAGTGCACCTGAACAACGCAGGTGAGTGGGAAACCTGTGTGCTTGGTGTGTTTGCAGCAGGTTTCAGTGCTTAAAGAATATAATATTTGGCCCCACTATGAGACTCATCATGGCGAAAAAATACAACAGCTGTTTAAGTAAAAATATAGATCATTAAATGTGAACATTTTCAGAATGTAAATGTAATTTTTTGCACTAAAACTAAGGGAAACATTTTGAATTGTCCTTCTTTATAGATTATTATGTTGATATTACTTGTCCGGCCCACTTGAGATCAAATTGGGCTGTATCTGGCTCCTGGACTGAAATTAGTTTGACACCCCTGATCTAGACTAATACCAATAGTTTAAACAAAATAATGTATTTGTCGATTTGTGTTGTAAGTCAAAATAAAAACTTGTGAATGACTTCAAACATTTCATGTATGCACGTGTCCTGCTGCAATGGGACACTAATCATAAAAGTTTCCACAACCTCTCAACATGAGAGCTTTTTTTTCTCGCAGACTATAACTAAATATGATGAGTACATATGTCACAAGGCTTCATGATTAGTTTCTCAATAATTTCTTGTATCATGTGACTTTATTACACTTACCTTGGAAAGCCCTCAGCAGCACGGGCCACCTGAAGACAGCGGCAGTCTCCCCTGTCACGTGATCAGTCAGCTGGTCTTCAGCACATCCGCCTGACCCGCTTCTGTTTACAAACCAGCAGATAGTCGGACAGAGCAGAATGAGGAGCCCTGCGTGATCCGAACAGGTACCCAAAACACACCGAGAGCCAACAGCGACTGTACGGATAACTCTGTGGCGCTGCTAATGTGTTACCCTGTGTATTTGTGAGTGTACGAGTGTGTTACGAGTGTGTCCCTTCTTCATGGGGCTGCAGCTGTGTGTCGGAAGTGAATTCAGGCCCGTGCATCGGCTCGGTTACAACATGCTAACATCCAGGCTAAATTTCAACATGATCCCGTCTGCTGTCTGACACCTGTAGTAAGATCAAATCAACACTGACAGCCACAGCGCAGAGGTTTTGTTTCTTTAGCTAACTTAGCCCCAAACAAGAGGCTAGCTTAGCTGTGTTTTGGCGTGTTGCCCTGCCTGCATCGATAATCCCGCAGGCTCTGGCTGTCATCATCCGTGGTGCAGCAAACACGGACACTACGTTCCTTTTACGTCAAATTATAGACACATTATCAATGCTGGCTGTGAATTGTGCAATCAAAACTGTTAAAAATGGCTTTCCGTACTGACAGGTTTGCTAATGTAGCCTATTTCCTCAGGCTGGCGCACCCTGCCTGTCAGACTCAGTGATGGGCTCAAACAGTGCAGAGATTTGCAATGAGCTAGCAGCTAGTTCCCTGCACGGTTTAATGCAATTCCACATTCTTCTCCACACTTCCAAGGTGCAGGTCAGTACAGATATGTGTACCGGGAGAGTGCATGTGTCTGCAGGCTACAAAGGGAAAAAAGCCTCCTAACTTGAGCTGTGCTTTGTGTCTAAAGGAGGGAGTGAAACTGACCTGCATATTGTGGTGGGAGACAATCGCTGACCTCTGTCGGCACTGACAAGTGTACAGAGAGGAAACAGGGCAGTGGTGGGGAATTTGTCTAAGTTGCTGTTCAGAACAGTCTGTTCCCATTAAGTGTTGTGGGGTTACCAGATGTTTGAAGCTTTCTATTGGATCTCCAGTGGTGGACAGTAACAGAGTAAATGTACTTGAGTACTGTACTTAAGTACATTTCTTGAGTATCTGTACTTTACTTGAGTATTGTTTTTTGGGGGAACTTATTATTTTTACTCCTCTACATTCAGAGGACAAATATAATACTTTTTACTCCACTACATTTCTATCAGTGCTCGAGTTACTCACTACTTTTGTTTTGAAGTCAGCTCATGAATTTCCTCTGTTCTGAAATCTGATCCCTAAGACTGTAAAATGTGTCTCCACGGTTGAACGTGGATTAAACACAGCAAATTACACTCAGATCAGGCAGTTCATTTAGAGGTGGTAATGATGGCTATAATTCTCCACCTGAGCACCCATGTCCATATCTTCAGCCCGTGTTAGAGGTTTTTGAAATGAAGAATGATATACGTATCATTTGAAATGTTCTCCTTGTTTCCCACTCTGCCCAAATGCATGTAACATTTGTTTCATTCCAGATGAACATTTCAAACTAAGTTGTCTGTGCTTGGAGTAACCTAGTTTCTGTTTTTATTTCATGGTATAGTTTTTAGAGATTTCAAGTAATGGTTTCTAGATAAACATAATTTAATAGAATGTACTTCTGTGTATTCTTGACTTATGTATTTTGAAAGTATAACGTTTTGAAATTTTTTAAGAAGTACTTTGAATACTATTTTTTAAAAGCAAGTACTTAAGTACTTTAACTCAAGTAATACTATATATATACTTATATATACTATACTTTGACTTAAGTAATGAAGCTGTGTACTTTGTCCACCACTGTTGATCTCACATGTTTAATGTACTTCAGTTGTTGCAGTTTTTACTTTATTTTTTGGTCTGTAAAAAAAAGCAGAGTGTGCTTGTGATCCCTAAGCAGTGCTTGCATAACTGGGAAAGTTGTTATGTAGTTTGTAAATCCCTGAAAATCATCCAGTTAATCACAGAAGAAAGTGAAGGTTGGAGCACAGGTTGAAAGTATGGATGCCCTTAGTGGACATGCATCCATGCATCATGTTTACTCTATTGTCCTGTGATAAGGAGTTCGTTTGAATTGTTTTTCTTTGAGTCTCCACTTATTTTTTTGTTATCTCAGAGTATCTAATCAGGTTTTCTGACGATAATTTTCTGGCAATCTTGAAAACAAAGCAATGGGCTGGTCACTGTGATAAGCCAGACTTTGCCATGCTGCAACTGACTGCACAAAAAAGGTAAGTTGAGCCTATTTCCATGTTTGTTTTGTACTCCTGCAACTCTGGAGATACCAGTTATGATCATCTGATGTTATGTCAAGATCAAATTAACTCCCTATCCCTGGAAAACTTGGTGAATAAAATGTATGCATGTCCACTTGGGCTTCTGTATGTAACAGATTTTCTAGGAACAGACATATTTTCATTTGCTTTCCTATCTTGGCATGTGACTCCTAGTGGAGACCTTGACCCCCCCGATTTGAGATCCATTTCTCTATTCAATGTATGCAGATATGTCAGATTACATTTCTCGCCGTGTGTAGACCACTTGAATCAGCCAAGACCCAGCAAGTAACAGTATTTTTCCAGGCTTGAGATCCCCAGCATGTTCTCAACCTCTGACAGAGCATGTGACTGCGAAGGCTCCCGGGCTCTCGCTGAGAGCTGAAGTAGAGGCATGTGAGTTTGTTTAGCTGGAGAGTTTCGCTTTAACTAGACTACAGTCTGTAGCTCTTGCTGTAGCTGCCAGTGACGGCTCCTCTCATCGCTGTTTGCAGAATCCTGTTTGAATATTCATCCATCTAAAAAGCTCATGTTTCACTGATTATATTCCTGATTCTGTTTCCCACAAGACAACTCCAACAGTGAGTCAAACTGAAGATTGGTGTATTCTTTTGATGCAACAATATTGGTGAATTATCCTTGTATGTGAAGCATTGTCAGAGCTGAGAACAAGCTTCACCTTGTTTCTTTCAGAGGAGTTACAGTTATAATTCACTCAGATGTCCCAAAATTTAAATCCTGCTGCCAACTTAAGCAGAACATTTAATACACTTTAATCTGGGTTTGCTTTCAGAATAGTTTAGTCTTTGTGCCTTATGAGCTTGAGGCAGTGTAGTGTGTGTTTTTTTTTTACTCATTTCAACGCATGTGGTTGTTCAGCCAATGCACATATAGACACCTGTGAGTGTTCGAAGATGAGCTGAAGTGAATATTTCTACTCCTGTAGTGGTCAAAGTCTGGCTGTGTGCAGCTGATCTGTGGCTCTCATTTCTCATGACCCTGAGGAATGTGATGCTGCAGGGATTTGATCAAGTGGGGGGGAAGTAACAGGCTCAAATAAGGTGTTGCTTGCTACAAGTTTTAGATAATATGCATGAAAGAGGAGGGGAAATAGCACCTGTTTAATGTGAGGTTTTCTGACTTGACTTAATGTTGTAGATTTGCTTTAAACTTTCCAAAACATCAACATTCCTTCCATGAAATCATGCCTGAATTAATAACACAAGAAGTAAAGAAAATCCTAAAAGGCTCTGTAGCTTCGCTTCGGTTTTTTGTGGCTCATGCTGTTTTTGTAAATCCAGGAGCAGATCCTCTACCTCAGAGCAGATGGACTCCTTGTTATTTGTATGTTGATTTATTTATGCATTTCATTATGTATTGATTTGATTATTTCATGAAAGATTTGAATTATTGAGGCGTCTCCAGGTGCTGTGGATTAAATTATGCAGGAGCTAATTTGCCTTGATTATTATGTAGTAAAGTTAGGATGTGTTTTTTATTTATGTTCGTCTTGGAAGAAGTAATGAACGCAAAGAGATCAGCGGCTTCAGGCTAACACGGTGAGGCCTGGAGTCTTTAACCTGCATCATATTTCAACACGCAGACATTTCTTTTCAAAGCACGAGTCCCAGTGAGAAATCTGTGAAGGCGTATATGCAAAGTTTAGAGTCACTTTTATTTTTGGAAAGACAGGACAAAGTGTTGGTTGTCTTTGCAGGCCTTTAGGGAAATGCCTTCCTCAAAATATCTTCTATCACTTTGTGCAATGCAAATTTCAGTCGCGTAGTTATAATCTGAATTGATATTCTGAGTACTGTTGTATTTCTAGTTGGTTAGGAAAGTTGGATACATCTTTCGAGCCAATCTCCTCATAGATAAACTGAAAAAAACAGGCTATCATTGGAGACACTTACTCACAATATTGTTCAGTTTTTCCCTATAGCTGTGGATTAGTTGTGATTATTCAATGGGATAATATCCTTTTTATGAGGGAAGGGAGAAAAAACCCTCAGACTTAAGGGGAGCATTAGTCTTTGAGGAGAACAGATGTTTGTGGAGAAACAGCCACATACATAATGCATATAAAATAATTTCTGTTTTGATGCAGTGTGGAGCTGATTTATCAAGCGGTGTTCCACTCACGGTTAATAGGTTTATAAGATGCCTTTGTGTTGTGATATTTCCACAATTAATAAAGCGAATGAAGACATGACGCTCTGTGGAAGCGTGCTATTCTGTTCTGTAGGCCTGTGTATCAGGCTAAACATATTCATAAACATGGAATAATCCAAAGCTGGAGAAACAATGGAGGAAGAATTGGTTAACCTAGATTGTGATGTCTTAGAGAGACAGTGAGCTCTTCTCAAAGTGTGATTGTTGGCTTAAACTTACCTGATGAGGTTTGAAATTTCATGTTCTCTATCATTTAGGTCTATTCTAAATTAAGGCTGCCAAACAATTGCTTGAATCCCGTTTTTAATTGTATGTTTAAAATTCTATTATTTTGCATTTCAAAACAGTTCCATAATAAAGATGTAAAGAAATTATTTCAAGCATCTCGATTTGGGAATCATATGAATGCAATGAAATGTACTCTATGATCTTTACTGTAAGATTTATTATTCATATAAATAATGCATTGAAACCATGGCTTAGAGGTAGGAGACAGCTCCAGAGTGCTTATTCTGAGAAATACAGTGTTTGTTTTTGTTTTTTAAGGCCTAATCACTGAATTTGGTGTGCAGTTATGCCTAGAACATTTTCATTACTCACTAATGATCCACAGTTTATGCAAAGGCATTTACACTTTTCAGGAGTTCCAGTTTGGTAGCTTTCTCTGTCTTATACAGGTCCTGCGAACGTGTAACCATTGTTTCCTATGACGGTAAGGCATGACTAGTCACAACATGCCAACCTGAGGACGTCCCATGGACCCAGGTCTTTCAAGGTGTTTGCTGGCCTGCAGTTAGTTGCCACCCATTTAGCAAGCGCTGTAGTAAACTTATACAATTTTGGTTCATCAACAGGTCTGTGGCAATTTGCACATCAGTCTGATTAGCTGCACCTGTAAGCTTAGCTTACTGGCAGTAGCTCAAATATACACGTCAATGATATTTGAATTCTGTTTGACACAAAGTGTATATTTCTTTTGACTGGTCACTTCGAGTTTTTCCAAGTGAAATGTGCCATTAAGCTCAGTGGTGTCACTATTTTCCATCATGGCAGCAACAGGAAGCAGAAAGACACTGCGGCAGCTAAACTACGGTGTACAGAAAGGAACAAAATAGCACACAATTAAAAAAAAAAAGATGTGTTGATTTCAATCCTTATTTGCATAGCATATAACATGTTAACACTGACTGCCCTGTTCTAAATGTTCAGCTCAACATGACCTGGAGCCAGTGAATCAGGCCTTTTATCATTTATCTCTAGAAGTTGCTGACTGCTTCACTTTCTGTTGTTTCAGCTCTGTAATCGATTAACAGATTAGTCTTTTAAGTTTCCAGAAATAGTAAGGAAAGAGGCTGTGATTTCCCTTAGCTCATGGGGAAATTCTCTGATTGCTTTTTCTTTTCAAACAACTGAATGATTTAAGATAAGAGTGTAAACACTCACAGTGGCTCTGACCAGGGAATGTTAGCTTGACAAATACTTCATTGAGGATTTTTTGACAGAATTGTTTCAGGTTAATTTTCATTTACACATACATTTTTAAATAAATTATTCTATCAACCATGTGTAACAACCAGTAGAGAAACTTAAACTGTTTTTTAAGGAAACTCATCTCACCTCTACAAGGTTCTCTGTTTTATTGAAACGCTGACCTGTTTATGCATTCTTGACTGGACTGAGATCTGATCATTGAGTCTGATTGTTGAATGTCAATAGTCAGTGTACCTTTTATCAGTGTCTTAACAAGGGATTCAGACTACTCACTTTAATATACTACTTTATGGGTCACTGTACGGTTAAGTGTCATAATGGGACTGATTTGATAAACTCAGTTTAATGATCAGCTCTACAGCACTACTCCAGTCCCTAACCTCACTGATGTAACATCTTAAAATGAGAGTCCAACCACTTCTACCACGGTTTTTATTTATATTTTGAAATCATTATTTGGTTATTTCCTGCTTAATCGCTGCCTTACAACAGCTGGAGAATCAAATGTGGAGAACAAAGAATAATTCAGAGAGAAGAAAAACATAAACAGATATAAGTGCATGTTCAGATAATCAGCTACTGAGTAAATCGATGGGTCAGTGCTGATCTAATCATTATGACTAGTCTTTTTATTTATGTGATTGTCTAAATAATCCTTCACTTCTATCTGAAACTCATTGGTCATGGTTGCAGTGGCTTTGCAAAATTTGACATCTGAAAAACTGAGATTTTCCTCAGTAATTTTCTAGTGTAATCCTAGGAATAATTCCTCAAACAGTGTTAACCTAATTCACTTTAAATCTTTGTAAAGACTGAAGACACAATAAATGTTCTATAGCTTCTGCACAAAACTCAACAGGTGTGGCTATGGCAGATGATCAGACTTTGATGTCTCATCATCCAACAGGAAGTGATTGCAACTCAAAAACACAAGGTTCAAACTGCCTCAAACTTGACATATCACAGCTAAGAATCTCTTCCTGCACACATCTTTGTGCTATTGCAAAACATGTTGTCTAAGTGCCAGCAGGTTATAACAGGCTAGAATCCTGCTTGCACAAAAGTGCGAGGGCCTATTCAATGCTGCTCGTAGCTTTAATTATTATTCGTAATGTCTGTCTATAATAATGTGGATTATGAGTTTACTATGCAAGAATACATTTGTCCGATTTTGTGGTTTGTTTGGACACGTAGACTGTATAAATAATGGACGTAGTCTGTGATGTCCCCCATCTATTTCTGAAGCCCTATTTTGAAGCCATTCATTGGCAGGTGCCATATTGGAAATGCTGAACTCGACTTAACTACTGTAGATCGAGTGTGAGGTAAAGAGGCGGGCTTTGAGCCTCCTAGCCAACAGATACAGTGTTCCTGTCTGTCATAAAATCAGCTGTGCCTTTCATAATGGAAAACTTGTAATCTTAATATTTTCAAAATTGCCGCGTTATGAAAAAATTCACCCCCCCGTACAGAGAAAAGAGCTATCCAGACTACACTCATTTTTTGTGGCAGGCTGTAAACATGTTTATTTTCTGCTGTAAAGATCGTCTTTTTTTAATTTGTGTGTATGTGGTTTTTGGTACTTCCAGAGCCAGCCTCGAGCGAACACTTTAGAAACTGCAGTTTTTGACACTTCCGCATTGGCTTCAATTCTTGCAGTCGGAGGTTGTCACTTGTTTGGACACCAAACACTGTACGACATACAGCATGCACAGACATCCATCTATAACTTGTATAACAAAATATACAATTCACACTGTGTATCACACACTGTACACTAGTGATGGGCATTTCAACCATAAATACTGCTCGATTGTCACTGGAAACTTTACGATGAGTATGAAACTTTGCTTTGTTTTGCGAAAGCCACTATTTTCAGACACAACATGTACATGTTACTCTGCGCTGATCAGCTCTTTGGGTCTATGATGTTTGAGTCAACTCAATTTTTTGCTTATGCGATCATAGTTTTTTTTAAGTTATTTTCAATTAACCATAAACCTGTTTCATCAGTAACACTGCAACATAGGTTATTGATGTAAATTGTAAATAAAATAGGACCCAGTATGGACCCTTGTGGAACGCCATTATGTATATTTACAAAAGCTGGAAGATGAACCCTGAACTAACCACTGAGGTTAGTTTTTAAATGTGTCCAAGTTAATGGTTTATCCTCTAGTTTTTTAAATGTATTTTGAAACAAACAAATGTATAATTGTTAAGTGAATTTTGATATTCGTGCATCTCAGTTTGACATAATTGTATGCGGTTTTGGCTTGCTGTGATGTCAGGTGGCTGAAATGCACATTATAAAGCATTACTAACTTTGTATTACAATGCAGATCATCGAGTTTGCTCTCCACTGAAATAGAAGTATCCTGTGTTTAAAGACGAGGTAACATGGTAGAAGTCAGGTGGATATTTATGTGACATCCGATTATCTTCTTTTGTGCTTCTACTTTATTTTGTTTCACTTTCACAGCTATATATTCCTTTTTTTCTCTCTCAGAACAGTCTTCCTTATTTCCCTGTGCGCTGAATCTGTTTACTCTCATTATTGTTTCTTCTTCTTCTTCTTTTTTCAGAGTCCTCTTTTTCTTCTGAATCGTGGCTGAGGAGAATCACAAGACTGTGACAGTAAGTCCTGACATTAAACAGCTCTTGCGTGTTAAATAGTAGCAGAGGAACTTGTAGATAGATTTAAAATACAACCATTCATAGAAAGGTCAGGGTCAGCAAGTGTGTAAAACATGTGCTCAAGAATACTCCAGCAGACAGGATGCATGTCAGCACAAGCATTGATCAAAGGTCAGTGTGTCTGTTTAGTTTTGAGGAGAGCTTTTTTCTTTATCAAGGAAGATTTTGGAGTGTTTTCTGAGTTCAAAAGTCACGCGTAACACGAGATAAGCTACCTAAAATGTAACTACAGTGATAGTTTCTAGCTTATCTGCTAGTTTTTCTGTAGCACTAACAGGTGATTATATCCAGGTTTCTTTTGTGTTTATTCATTTATTGTTTTGTTCCTCTTCTGTCTCCTTTTACTTTTCTCCAGCTCTGGTTGGGTCGCGGTCATGCAGCACCCAAATTTTGAGACCCGCCACCCTCTACAGACGGACGAGCAGGAGACGGGTCTAGATCCGCTCAATAATTTCAACAAGAACCGCAATAGTACGTCAACTCTCACGCAAAAATACACTCTACAGAAGTTGTGGCTCAGACTCTCAGCTCTTAGACTGGTACCTACGCTGATCGTGCTTCTGTTGTATTGGAACTGTGACTGTGCCAGACTCAGAGTTTTAGCAATGGAATCAGAATTGTCTGTTTAATGTAAAGCTTCCATCATTTTGTCAGTGGGCAGAAACCTTGTATCTCCAAAACTACTGCTTTCATTCATTTTTAAGAAAACAAAGTTTTTCTCATAACTTAACACTGCATGAGATTCAACCTCAAGCTCTTTTTAAATACATTTTTCATCTGTTATATTTTATAAAGCCTACTGATCAACATAAAGGGAGATCAATTACATTGATAAATGGAACAAAATTAAAATAATAATGTATGGAGATATGAGGTTTCTACCTGATAGGGACGATTTCTTAATTTTTTTAGCAACACCAACATTTTATCAGCATCCTAAACAAGCATTACAGATGTTTACCAAACCCTAAAACATTTCAAGCTGACTGTTTTAATCATGTCGTTTATTTTTCATTCCAATTGATATGTGTATTTCATGATACAAGGAGAGCATTTCAAGTATCACACTATATGTACATGTACATGTATATGTACTGGTGCCGGACACACTTGGGTTTAGCCAATCACAAACAAGTACCATGGTCCTACCTTTTCCGGTTTCATGAAATTTATTTTGTGATTCTGAAACTAATTTTTTGATTCTGAAATCAATTTTTAGGTTCTGACATTTATTTTCTGATCCTGAATTTTTTTTTGCTAAGTGAAATTAATTTTGCGCTTTTGAAATATTTATTACTATTGGCCTTCAGGACCACCGAAGAAGAGTGTCAGAGAGACACTGGTTTTAGATTGCATTTTTATAATCAGTGTTTTCATTGATTAGAATTACCAACTGTGCATTTTAAGAGGAGGATACATCTTTGTACAGTTGTGTTTTGAAACCTTCAGAAAATGTTAGGTATCTAACCCTATTCCTTTTTTTTTCTCCAGTGATATTTTTGGGGCTTTTACATGTTTTATATGTAGAGGAGAGGACAGTGGACAAGGCAGGAAACCAGGAGAGCGAGTGGGGGAATGACATGCGGGAAAGGGGCCGCAGGCTGGTATTGAACCTGGGCCGCCCACTATATGGACGTGCAACTTAACTATTAGGCTAAATCCACGGCAAAGGAATCTTACCTTAATTTAAAAGGAGCCCTGCAATGAAGTAAGCAACAGATCTCCTGAGGGGTGTGCCACAAAGCGAGTTCAGCATACCCAGACTTTCCCTAAGTAAGCAAGTGACAAAGCCACAAGCTGCAGTTTGTTCTGCCAGTAAACTTGTACTTTCTAGCTTATCTGCTAGTTTTTCTGTAGCACTAACAGGTGATTATATCCAGGTTTCTTTTGTGTTTATTCATTTATTGTTTTGTTCCTCTTACATCTACTTGATGTTTTTCCTTCACACAAAAGACAGCTAAGACTGTCAGTCAGACTATAATAATGAGAAGTGACAGGTGCTATTTTAAAGTTATGGCTATAAAAACCATCACTTACAGAATGTGGAAGTTTTGTGATGTGATGCGTACAGTAAGTGCTACTCTTACTCGTTGTTAAGTCTGCAGCTTTATTAAACAACGTTACAGATCAAAACATTTTATACATATAGCCCCTCAGCTGAGGATATATTCTGCCTTCAGAGGAAATCATCAGGCATTAATCAATGAAATGACTGCACTTCATGGTCAGTTTAAAGCTGAACCCCTGAACATAACATAATCACAATGTAGCCAGGTTAAAAGAGAGACATTTTTGTGACACTGAAACTTGGACTTTAGGCTCAATAGACCCCTCATCTTGCTTTAATATGATGATATACCCTCCTGATGTCGTGTATTTGACAACAAAGAGTGTTTGGGTTTGATACAACACTGATTTTGAACATGATTCCAGCATTAAGAGTTTTGACCAGGGTAGAGGAGAGAGGAGGAGACTTTGGAGGATAATTCAAAGAGACCTTTAAGAATAATTTGAAAAGCGGCCTTTTAGGGAACTCTCCAAATTTTGGACAAGTTCTAATGCTGCTCCAGTGCCTCAATAATTTGTACATGTCATCAAAGCAGCTTTATCAATAGCTCCCTTCATAGATTTATGTTGAGCCTTAAACCCCTACATTCAGAGGAGTGGTAGATGTTCAAAGAGTGTCCCTGCCTTGTAAAGAACATCACAACACCTTGAATACCTTGGAGTTGTAGATCGCAACAGATAATAAAAGATAAATCTGGATCTCGCTGTGAAGGGTGACTCATAGACATGTCTGGCAACGCCCCCAGGCTGAGGGTGTTTTTGTGTTTACGTGAGAGGGAGTGAGAGAAAATGTTGGAGGGCTGGCATGTTGTGGAACTGATGAATATTCATGCTGAGTGTCCCTGTGGAATGATCCACTCCTGTAACTAATGTTGATAGACAGCGCTCCGACTTGAGTGCATGTTCACCTGCAGGCCAAATTACACTTATTACCTCCAATAAAGACAAA
This sequence comes from Notolabrus celidotus, assembly GCF_009762535.1. Lineage (NCBI taxonomy): Eukaryota > Metazoa > Chordata > Actinopteri > Labriformes > Labridae > Notolabrus > Notolabrus celidotus. The sequence continues at coordinate 13,991,601 of NC_048287.1, read as the reverse complement.
GACGAGTATGACTACACTCCTCTGTGTCGTCACTTTCCTGCTCCTGGCCCTTTTTGCTCAACTGGGCAGCAAGAAAAAAAATCCCTAAAAATAAGCCATGGGTCATTTGGAAGCAGTGAAAAGGCCAGTGTCTTATCATGGTGTTTGTCAAAGGTTATGTTTTTATTTATGATGTTGTATACAAGGCTTTAAAATGATCAATGTCCATTTTCTGTCTGTTTACATCTCCCCCTGGTGGCTGTGTTTGTCTCTTTTAACAGGAGGATCTCTTGACAGCAGCACTTACTCACAGCCTCAGTCAACCTTCCTCTCATACAGGTGAGTGTTTCCAGAACTTCCATGCATGTGTGTGTGTGTGTTTGTGGGTGTGTGTACCCTAAACTCTTGGCCCAGCTCTCTGCTCCAGCCTACTGGTGCACCGCTGGATGACACATTAGATGGAGCACCGTGCCCAATTTGGGATGAGAAGCTCATAAATCTCCTCGTCCTCTGCACAGGAAAGAATGGGACGACTTGTTCCTCAACAGTAATTACCTGGCCCGGATCCGGCAGGCAGGCATCAACGGTCGGCTGAGGAGCAGCCGCTTTCGGAGCGTATGCTGGAAGGTAACTGCCAAATGGATCAAGCACTTCTATCGAATTTCATTAAAATTGCTTTGGCAATTTCCCTGCTGCAGAAAAGAGGCAGTTTTGGCAGCTCGTAGAGCTTCTTTGGTGGAGTTTGAGAGTGTGAATTTTCTGCAGATTTATGCCTACTTGGAGAGCGATTCCTCCTGAGGTGGCATTACGTTAACCTTGTTTTCCTGTCTTTCCTGAAGCTGTATCTGGAGGCTCTTCCAGAAGACAAGGGTCAGTGGATCAACAAGACCAAGGAGCTGCGAGGCCAGTATGAGAAGATCAAAGAAACGGTGAGAGCTCCCCTCTGTGGCCTTTTTCCTCAGCATGATGAGGAAATGCTTCTCAGTTGCACTGATTTTTTTTGTTGGTGTGTTTCAGGAGGTATTTGTGGAGCATAAATACACAATTCATTATCATGATTTATTTTTGTAGAGATGGTGGTCAGAATTCATTATTTACAGTTTACAGTTACATTTTTCAGTTTAATCTTGAATAATATTTACCCTGAGAGACTACCTGTTGTGACTTTATGTAAACAAAACTAACTTTAACTGAGTTAGCCACTGAGGGGTGAGTTAGGGAACAAGTTTGGACTTATATCCTGGGAGAACATTGTCTGCTGCACATGATCAGTTTGAACGTGGGGATCCAATTTATATATGTTTTACTCCCCATGATGTTCTATCAGTGAGTTCTGAATAAAACATTCAAAGTATAAACTCACATTAAATTCATAGCGGTGAGGTTTCAGACCCACATGACAAAAGTGTGACCTCGCAGCAATTACCTGGATTCTTGGTTTCATGTAAGGGACAATATATGGTGAGCAGGGGCTTATAGTGTATTTTGCTGTGTATTATTTTAGTGATGATTTTAAAAAAAATTATCAGACTAAAAATAAATAGTCCCTCAGATACCACACTTGGAAGCACTTCCATGTATATATATATGTATATATATATAAATTGTATTCTAGCTTTATTTATCTGTTTTATTTTTACTTATTTTTATTTTATTTTATTTTATTTTATTTTTACTTATTTTTACTTATTGAAACTTCTTTCTTGATTGTACTTATGTCTCGGTTGCTGTAACAACTGTATATCCCCCCTGGGGGATCAATAAAGTAATATCTTATCTTATGTCAATGCCATGTTCTGAGTAGCCTAATTGCATCGAAACATTAGCATTGCTCTGATTGCATTGCAAGTCGCCTGCCCTCTATCTCTTCACTCCACCAGCCCTTTAACACAGCCAAAGTCCACGCCTAGTTCAGATTTTTTGCTTCCTTTTTATTTGTCTTCTTCAGTTTTGTCGACGCCGCTTTCATTCAGCTCTTTGTGTCTTTTAATCTCCTTCACTCTCTCTTCTCTTCTTCTTTCCTTTGCTGTTGACTGGTCAGCAATTAACCTGAATCTAAAGTAAACTTAAAAGTATTATCAAAAGTATCCTCTATGTATTTTTTACCAATTTAGAATGCTAATGGAAGATTGCATTTTTGCCACAGTGTCAACAGGCAGAGGTGAAATGTGCAGGACTCCTTCTTTTTGAGGTTTGCTTTGACATGTTGCACAGATTGTCCCTGGTAAAACTTTGCTGTTGACAAATAACACACCATTGCTGTTGACCAATAAGGGTAATGTAATTAACACAGCTGGGTAATAAGTGTACTTTCTAACCAAGTCATACTTAAAACTGCCTTCATTATAAACTAAATCTATTTATATGCAATCCACAACATGTCTGGATCTCATAACAACCTCAAAAAGGCTTTTATCATAAGAAAGTAGATACATGTGAAAAAGGTGTTAAACAAAATTTCTTAAGAAATGACCTCTCCAAAACAAAGACATAACCTCTCACCCTGAGTTCACAGCCAAACAAAGCTAAACTAAGTCCAATTCGTCATAACATTAGCTAATTATTAGGAGATTATTTTTTATTAGCAGGATAATTAGCCCATTCATCAAAAATGTAAGCACACAAATGCAGATTTTATTAAGAAGTTTAGGCAAAGAGGATTTAAGCGAGTCACTGGATAAAGAGGAATTTAAATAAAGAATTATGGTTGTTATACCAAAAAAATAACTTGCTCTTGCTGTTTTCTGAAATTTAATTGTAGATTTTAAATACATTAATAGTCCTAGCTTTGCCAGTTGCACATAAGAAATGTCAATTTCCAACCCATTAGCCCTTTTTGTCACATCTGGCCATCCTCAAAGGGTTTTTGAATAAGTCTGTCGTAGTTGAGGAAACTCAAAGCCTATTGCTGTCATGCATTTCTAACAGAGCAGCCCTTCAGGAGTTTATTGTTCAGTTTTATATCAATGTCTGTTATTAACATGTGTTTGGTGTTTATTGTTATTTTTTCACAGCACATCACTAATCCTCGCAAGGCTGCAGGCCAGCAAGACCTGGGGGTCAACAACCCACTGTCCCAAGATGAAGGGGTGAGTGAGTGAGTGAGTGAGTGTGTGAGCATGTGTTTGTGCAGTGTCTTCGTTATCTGTGACAATGTTAAGTCAGTAGTAGCTATTTTGAATTTATTGGAAATAAATTGTATTGATTATGAATGAGTTATGTAATACTGTAGACTCTGATTGGTTCATTTCATGCCAGGCTAGTTAAAGCTGAGAGGTAACAGAATCTTTTGTTTTAGCGACCTAGATAAGTTGACATCATGTTCTGTTATGTCTCCAAAGCATGCCTTTCTGGTTGCACTGTTTAGAAAATAGAGATATCACAGCTTGGTACTCCTCCTGTTAATTAATTCTCAGGTAAGAAACATGTTGTAATCTGACAAATATATTAATCAGGTTGCACAATAAAAGGTTTCCAGTAATGTAGGATCATTAACCTGAGTTTTAAAGGAGTGGCTCTTTCAAGCAAATCAACAACTTCTTATAAAAAACATAATCTTAATCTTAAAAAAGTAATCTTTCAAGGAAACAAAGGATTGAAAATATTACCAGAACCACTCCTCCTGACTCTGTCTTTCATGTCCTCTTTCTAGCGTCTCTCTCCATACTTTTCTCTGTTTTGGTGTGTGGGTATGATGTGGGGTGAAAGCTAGCATTGAGGGGGGGTTTGTGCTGTGACACCAGATCTATCTGTTAAGCCTCCCCGAGGCGTCATGGGTCTAACTTAACGAAACACCAGGGAAGGAGGGTGCTCACTTGATAACCCTGTTGATATGCTGGCTGTAACTGCCCATCTATCCCCATTTATCTTCATGCTCAGGTGTCGAGGGACATCAGGGGGCATATGGTAGGTTATGTAACTTATCAGTAGAGCATAAATGTTGGAATCAGGGCGCAGTGGGATGGGTTTCTTCACTGAGTGCATATCCTTTTCATTAGAACACAAGTACATAGTGTTTATTTGAAATAGCTGGCAGCAGGAAAAAGGTTCTAAAATAAATACATAGAGAGAGGTGCAGATGGAGATTTACATGATGGAGACGGTTACTGTCTCTTTAAATTTCAAATTGAACGGGTTTCAGTCAAGCGAGGAAAAATGGGTGCAATGAGTCAAACCTCTGAGACCAGATTTTATACGTCTAAATACTCAGCTGTTTTTTATTATCTGCATGTATATGAAGCCAAACTGCTGTTCTACTTTCTATATATTATTTTCATTTTCCGGTTTCTCTCTAGATATATATACTTGTATATACTGGTTCATTTTCACCTTTCCTTTTTTATTCATAGATCTGAGAAAATACTGCATTGTTATAAGTGATGATTTTTTTTCATCTGCAATTGTAGGAGCAATTATTCTGAGACAATACAAACAAAAAATGAAGAGACAGTTCTTCAAACTCAAATGAAAATGGTTGGTCCATTTTCCTTTAGATAATGCTAACTTTTTGTTATTATTGTAGTGTCATTTTTCTGCCTCTAATCCCCCAGGGCTCTGAGTAATGTTTGTTCACTTTGTGTTTTGGTTTTGTCCAGAGCCTGTGGAACAAGTTCTTCCAAGATAAAGAGCTGAAGGGGATGATCAAACAGGATGTGTTGAGAACGTCAGTATCACTGTCTCTCTGTCTGTTTATTTGCTTATTGGTGTCAACAAGAAGTAAACCAATCCTTTTTATTCTCTCTCATTTTCTTGCATAAGGTTCCCTGAGATTCGTTATTTCCAGGACGAGGATGTGAGGACCAAGCTGACGGACATCCTCTTCTGCTATGCCAGAGAAAACGAACAGTTACTGTATAAACAGGTACAACTGACCCTCCGTCTGACCGATTCCCTGAGCTTAAAAGTAAACGTCAGACATCTTTTTCTTTCTTAAAGATCCTCTGAAAGAGACCTTTGATGTCTCAGCTTTGGTCTTCCTGCTGAGCCTTTGCCTTTTCAATAAGGGAGTCCCTCCATGTGTCCAGTGAGCTCAGACAAAAGAACAAGATGCCTTTGTAACCTAATCATTATCAGAATCTGTAACAGGTGCCAGGGAATAAATAGACGGCCAGTGCAGAGCCTCTTTTTGCAAACTGGAAGTGACACACGGCCAGGCAGTGGCTAACAATATCTAAATTAAAGCTGTCATCACAGATTAGAAACCTCGTGGATCACTATTAAAGAAGGGCTGACCACAAATTAACCATAATATCTCTCTCCCCTGCCCTCACATGTCTGACACTCCCCTCTACCTCCCTCCATCTTTTTGCCTCCGTCTGCAGGGGATGCACGAACTGCTGGCTCCCATAGTGTTCGTGCTGCACTGTGACCATCAAGCCTTCCAGCATGCCAGCGAGACGGCTAGCCCCAGGTCAGTTTGAAACAGCTGTGAGACCCTTTAGTAGCCCCTCTAGTCGCCATAAATAACTTTAAACATAGCTGTACTTCAGGAGCAAAAACATGTCCACATTTATTCAGGGAGAGATCAATTTCTTCTTTTTCTTTTTCCACAGTGAAGAGATGAAGTGTTTGTTGAACCCAGAGTTCCTCGAGCATGATGCTTAGTGAGTACACACCTGATGCAAAGCTAAAAACAAGTGTTCATACTTAAAATGTCATTACTTTTTCTTAACAACTGGGATTGCTGTCTGCTTATCTCATAATGTCCTCTTTTCTCTTTTTTCTTTGTTTGTTATCTCTCTCTCTCTCTCTCTCTCTCTCTCTATCTCTCTCTATCTCTCTCTCTATCTCTCTCTCTCTCTCTCTCTCTCCTCCTCATAAACACAAACACACTATTTACACACACCTCTGTCTGTAGTGCTCTGTTCTCGCAGCTGATGGAGACAGCAGAGCCGTGGTTCTCCAGCTACGAGAGGGAAGTGAGGAAGGTCAGTTTGATCTGATGAACTCTTGCTGACATTGTAAGAACAGTAATTGATTGCGCCTGGGGCGAACCCGTCAGCTGATCACGCTGTAAGGTCTGCTCAGAAGACATGACATTGTACTTGGTATGCTTATGTAAGGCTATTAAAATCTTTAAGTCATAATCCCAAAGATTATAGTTCTGCTATGTATGACGACACCAGGTTTACCAGGGTAACAGGTAGTGCAAAGAAAGGCTTCAATAATCACTGCCTACTTTATCGAAACACAATAGAGCTGCTGTGTACAATGCAGTCGATCAAAAACACGTCTAATTTTTGGTAAATAAGGTGGTCAGTAATTGCAAACCTTGTGTTTTCCCCTTCACAATAAGAGCGTATGTATGTTTTCCCGCTTGGATGCTGTTGTGTTTATATGAGCAGCATCTTGACACAGATCTATGTTTACACAATCATTGATTTCACGCGCATCCTCCTTACTATGCATTCATTCCGAGTTGGGAAGCCATCCTTCCAGTTTCTTCTTCTTCTGGGGGGTCAGGTTGCAGTGGCAGCAGGCTAAGCAAGTCGACCCAGACACCCCCCCTCCCCCTAGCAATGCTTTCCAGCTTCCCCTGTGGGATTCAGAGGTGTTCCCAGGCCAGATGGGATATATAATCCCTCTGGAGAGATCTGGGTCCACTGTCTCTAGAAAGCCTCTAGAGAGAAGCGTCCTGGGTGTATTCTAATCAGACGCCCAGACCACCTCAACTGGCTCCTTTAGGTTCTACACAATGAAATACTAAAAATGTAATCATCTACTTCTCAAGGGTAAGGAAGAGATGCTGACCAGCATCCCGTTTGCCCGGCCCCAGGACTCCGGACCTTCTGTTGCCATAGTGACCAAAGTCAACCGCATCCAGGACCAGCTGGTGAAGAAGCACGACGTTGAGCTGCACATGCACGTCAACAGACTGGAGATCGCCCCGCAAATCTACGGCATGTGAGTATCCGTCCGTTCAGTTTGTCATACACTTTTTGTTTACTCTAAGCTGAACACAAATAAAGTTACCAAGTGTCTCCGTCTGTGCTGTAGCCGGTGGGTGCGCCTGCTGTTCGGTCGCGAGTTTCCGCTCCAGGACCTGCTGGTGGTGTGGGACGCGCTGTTTGCTGACAGCATCACTCTGGACCTGGTGGACTACATCTTTGTGGCCATGCTGCTCTACATCCGAGACGCCCGTACGCTCCATTTATTACTGAAATAATCCAATATGTTGTCTTTGTAGCATATAATTTCATAAGGAACACTTAACTGGAAGAATGTGATTTACTCCACCTCATTTAATCAGATGAAGTCATACTGCTTTAAATAGAATCCAGTAGATCTCTGCTGCAGGATGGAGGTTCAAGCTCTACTATCTCATCATCCATAGTCTCTGCTTAAGTGTCTTTTAGTTAGATATGGTATCCTCGCTGATAAAGAACTGATGTAAGGGAACCAAATGCACATAGATAAGGGGTTTTCAGAAATTTTATAGACTTCTTTTAGAAAAGGAAACTTAAGAGTAATCCTTATAAGCTGCAAATACCAAACATAAAACCCAGTGGCAATACTGGTCTGTAGCACTGTAGTGCTGCTAAAGCCAAAAATCCTCCAAACAAAGAGGAAACTGTTCATCATAGAAGCTTTTTTCTGAAGGTACATAGCAAGAGGAGATGTAAGAATAGATGGGAACACTTAGAGAAAATCATTTCTGACGGTCTTGATTGTAGAATAAAAAAATCTGGAGCAGTTGATGGAGGGAGCAGCCGCTCCGTGCTTGTTACACAGAATGAGACTGTTGAGTTTTTTCTATTGGATATTCTAATCTTTTCTACAAATAATAGGGCATATGCACAAAAAAAGAAATGGTTAAGCCGCATGGCCTATGTAAGTCTGCTCAGTCCTTAAACAAATCTTAATTCTCCATTATGATTGCTAGGGGAATCATTTGGTCAAAATTCACCCCTTCACTAAGTGCTCAATATTCATTCCAGCACCTGCTTTTACCTATACTGTAGACATGTTTGGTGTCTTATATATGCCCGTTGCACAACTAATTAAGGATACAGCTACTTACATAAGAGCTAGCAGAGCCTACAATTGTACTATTGCTTCTGACAATGCTTAATTAAGACAATATGTGGAAACAGTTTTAGTTACTTGCCAACATTTTTAGTGTTGAAATATTTTAAAGCTCCTCTGAGGAACTCTCAGTTGTGCTGACTTTGGCGCCCCCTGTGGTCAAAGCGGTATAACTGATCTCTTTGTGAATGTTGTCCTGTGTATGTTTGAGTAGTGTTTTCAGATGAAAATACCCGAACTTATCACCCTCAGTGAATCTTTGCAGTGAGGAATGTAAACAAAAGCTTTTATGGCAGCATGCTGTAATTCATCTCTTCTGACACCTACCGTAAAGTCGCTACACAGGATTGAGTTATTTTGTCAACAATGGTCTTGTTTGCCTTTGAAGCCCATATCGAGGCATCAATATTGATTTCAGTCTGTTTCATAACTGGATAAAAAGTCCTCACAGGAGCTTTAAATACAGATAGACTCAGCAGGGGTACCAGGTGTGTTAATCAGGTCAAGGCATAATAAAATAATCCAAAGTATCAGATTTTTATTCAGAAATTCCTAACAGCATATTTTAATCTGTCGCAGGTTGGGTGTGTAAATGTCCATAGCAGCCTAGCTAGTTTAATGGAGAACTTTCTCTGCAATATCTCTGACACTGTTTTTAAGATTTAAAACAAAATCTTGCTGTCCAAATCTTAAATTTCTCACATATCCAAAAATTGCAGATTTAATATAGTATTCATGAATAGATTGTTGTGGAAGATTTCATATTAAAGAGCAGAATAACTAATGCTACATTTGTATTTGTGTCTGTTTCAGTGATTGCCAGTAACTTCCAGACTTGCCTGGGCCTGCTCATGCACTACCCCCCATTAGGAGACATCAACTCTCTACTGCAGAAGGCTCTTTTCCTCCGAGACCCCAAAGTAAGCTGACAACCACACCTGCATTATTAGTAAGGAGTCACACCATCTAACATGTGGATTGTGTTTCCACGAACAACAGCTCAGTAGTTTTGTGGGGATGTTTGTATTACTCTTCAGACTCCCTGAAAGCCTCAGTGTGGTATTTAACACTTTAATGGTCACAAGCTGAAATGAAGATAAAGGAAAAATACTGCACACAAAGTGGATTTCTCCCAGAGCGTGAATATTCTGGCTGACGGTGCCTCTGTTATTTAGTACAAAGCGCTGAGACCAGAATGATTTCACTCATTTTCTGCTGAGTCAGGAGAGGATTTGCAGAAGTAAAACCTAAACAGAAAAAACAGGTCGGAAATTTTCAACAACAACAAAAAAAACAGTCACACAGAGTAAACCCAAAAGCTTGTTTCAGGGTATAAAAAGAAAAGGTGTAAAAAGAAAAGTTAAAACTGGCAGCGGCTGTTTCTGTTCCTCATGCCTCAGTGGCTACACATTAGTGGTTTAAATGCACTTACTGTAAACACATGAGGCCCAGGTGCAGTCAGTGAAGCAGTTAATTCGGTTAATAATAAACAGGAAGTTGCACAGATATAAACAGGTTGAATATTTAAATATAAAAATAAGGTCTGTGTCACTCTGAATAAAGCTCTGAAACCGTGTGCAAACCAGAAAAATTGAGATAATATAGATCAAGCCTTTGACTGTTAAGTATCACTAACACTGTAAGACTTTTTTAACCCATAATTCCTCACAAATAGGAAGCACACTGACCAAAAACAAGAAGTAACACGTTTGCTAGATGACGGGAAACATTACTGCACAGCTGACTGGGGACTGATAGCTACCTGAAAAAGCAGGAAGTTAATTAAGATACAGTTCCTCTCCAGTCCTCTTTCAATATGAACCTGTTTACACTCGAGATGAAGAGCATGCACATCAACAGAGGAGCTTTAGCTGGGTATTATATGGACAAAAGTGAGAACTGATTCCTCTTTATGACCTACTAAAGCAAAGATAACAAGATCATTTATGGCAAAACACTACTTTCATTTTCTCCAGAAGTGTGTCTGATGTGTGAATGAATGATGGGTATTCTTGTATCTGATATTAACAGCTTCAATCAGTTGCCACAGATTGCAGAAGGCCATGGCTCTCTTAAAAAAACTCAAGATAGTTGCTTGAAAAATTGGAAAAAAAGGGCCAAGCACTATCTTCCAAACTATTCTGTTGCTTTCTGTTGTATTCCAGTGCTCTGTACTTTTCAACATGATGAATTTTTTTACATCTTTTGCTCTTTCTTTGGATGCGTGCAAGTCTTATCAGTAGATTGCAGTCTTGAAAAAACTGTTGCAGAAGCCTGGTTACTTTGGTAGCTGCTTCTTTTAAATGATGTAACTCCATTTCAGCTTTTTTCTAGTCACATGCTTCTTTCATTGTTGTTCCCTCCCTCCCTTCACACATATACCACTCACATTCTCTCCTTATACTCTAATATGAAACTAGTCACAATGTGCTGTATCTTAAATCCATCAGTACCCATGCTGTAACCTCAGCTAACACCTCTCTGTCTCTATATAAAATAATCCTCTTTTCCTCCACTAAATGCACTGACCCGCACACTCAAACACAACAACTTCAAACACTCCCGTCTGCTGCTCTCCTGAGAGGAGAATCCAGGAAGGTGCTGATCAGTCGTGACAGCATTTCCCTCAGGTGAACGACTATGTCACACCACGTCCACATCACAGTCACACCTGAGGGGGGGGCATCATCGTTAATAACAGTAGGGGGGTGACGGGGGGGGGGGGGCAGAAAAGAGGCTCGTTGCTCATATGAACTGACTCAGAAGCATCAAAACACACGGGTTTGCTTGTTTGCGAAGTCAGGCGTGCACACAGAGCAGCAGAAAAGCACATATTGTGAGTTGACGGGTCTTTTGTTTGACACACACACACAAACACACACACCATGAAACTCTTCTACTCTTCTTGCTCTGACTTGTAAATTTGCTCAAACAAATTTGTCTATTTCGTCCCTCCTTGTCTTTCAGAATAATCCACGACCTGTTAACTACCAGTTTCAACAAAACCTGGATTACTACAAAACAAGGGGAGCTGATCTGATGAACAAAACACGGTAAAAACACACAACTGTGATCAATTATTGACTCTTTATTAACTCTTATCAAAGATTTTAAAAAGAGTTCAGATCTGGATGTGAAACACTTTGGAGACTGTTAAAGTGGCTACTTGTTGTTTCCTTGAGTTCACAGCAGTCATTTTAACCTTTATCATTTAACATTTAAAAGACACAATAAGTGAAAACACTCAATACTCATCCAAATATTCCAAACACTTGTTTGTTTTCCAAACCTGCTCCTATGATAGCTCAGACTCGCATCCATTACCTGTTCCAATGAACTGCTTAAGTCTTGTTTGTTTGAAGAAGTTCCTGTTGTAGTTTTCTGTCTTCTGTCTTCCAGTCATGTCATATATATATTTATATTCTAAATGTAAAGTTATCCTCAAAGAAATAAGTAACAACAGTAAGAACTTCTTCAGGGGCATGTTTACTGTCGTGTCACAACACCTCGTCGTTAAACAAAACTCTGTAAACATTTGGGAACAGAGGAGAGCAAACTTTAGAAAATGAAATGTAAATGGGTGTCAAGTCAGGACTGCAGGTCGGCCGGTCTAGCAACCGGACACTTCTACTAAGTATGCAAGGTCTTGCTCCAAAACCTGTGCATATAGTTCAGCATTAATGGTGCCTTCTCAGACATGTAAGCTACCCATGCCATTGGCACTTAGTCATCCCCATACCATCATTGATGCTGGCTTTTGGTGTGCTGATAACAAGCAGGGGGATCCCTCTCAGCATAGGACGGGGCATCCAAGATCTTTCTTGAAAGGATATCAAATTTTGATTCATCAGACCACAGGACAGTTTCCCACTTCAGTGCACCTCAGTGCATCTTAAATTGGCTCAGCCCAGACAAGCTGCCAGCGTTTATGAATCATGTTTATCTATGGTTTCCTTTTTGCAAGGTATAGTTGTAACCTGCATTTGTGGATGCAGTGACGAACTGTGTTATCAGGTTATCACAGTGAAGTCCTTAACATGTTGATTTTCTAACATCCATATTCTGGTGTTTTGTACAGCAAGTCAATCACACAAACGAACTGTTTTGGAAACATGTCATAATGCAAGAAGTGATTAGTTTCACATGGCTATTGTTCTTTCAAATAACAAACATAGATCTGTTGTTTCTTCTTTTTCACCCAAATGTACTTTATTATCTCTCTAGCACCGGCTCCAGTGCAAAGACGGCCCCCCTCAACATCAACAAAGTCTCCAGCAGCCTGCTCAGCTTCGGCAGGAAGCTCATCGCTCCGGCCATATCCAGCAGTGGTGTCTCACCAATTAACAGCGAGGTACACTCCACCTCCTCCTCCGCTTCATCGACTTCCCCCTTGGCGGTGCCGGCGCCCACCCTGCCTCACCCGCTCGCTGAGCCCCCATCAGGCCACGCCCCTCCACAGCCCCAGGGTCACGCCCAGAATCAGCACTACCGCCTGCTCAAGTCCGAGAGCATGCCGGTCCACCTCAGCAAAGGTGAGCAAAACAACATTCCAGCTGACTAATGATGGTCTGATTTGTGTGTTTTTGTTGGCTGTTGTGTCACCAGTGGATTAGCTGCACGCAGAGATTAACACCACAACAGATTATCAGAATATTTGCAGAGTTTGCGGACGCAGAAGCTTCAGGTTTGACTCTCATGTGTGTTAGATGTAGTTTCAGGTGGAGTGTCTCAGGGCTCTAATCCAGCGCAGACTCACACTGACACACAAGGTAACTGCTACCATGGCTACCGCTTGCGTGACCCCCACTCCTCCTCCCCACCCCCATCTGTCTGAGCTCGCCCTATCATAGCCTATCCTGTAGCAGCATTCGTCAATCACTCTTCCTGCTTTCTTATTTACATACAAACTACAATGAATATTAGAGTCAAGAGCATGTGTTTACACATTCTGACCAGCAGAGGGAGACAACAGCTTGACACATCAGATTAAACTGATGGCTGGAACAACATGGATGTGTTGCCGGATCTGCTATCAGTGCTGCTTTGGGCATGTGCTTCAGAGTGTGTCATGTGATGTCATGTGTGTGTGTTTGCTTTGTGTCTAGTGTCCTTGTTTTTGTTGTGTGTTGTCTTTGCTTGTTTTCTTTTCTCTCACAAAGATTTTTTTTTTTTAAATGGAGCCTGCAATAACTGGAATTACTGCAGGCTCACTTGATAAATGAGTTAATGTAAAAATATGAAGATACATTTGTTACATTGACTGCTGTACACCATGGAGCATCAGGAAATCTGATTGGTCTGACGCCCTGATCTCACAGCTGATCACTCAGATCTCCTGCTGTGGCTCTGGTTTGAACCTCATGTGATTATTATGTAACAGGCTGCTAACACATCTTTAAAGTAAGGTCTGATTTTCATGTAAAGGTCAAAGTAAAAGAAGAGGTTTTAAATGTAAAAGCAGATGACTATGATGGTGAATAAGTCTAAAAAGTTGTTAGTTTAAAAAGTTGAATACCTTTCATTTAGAGTTCATAATTTAAAGAAAGAATAGGACAAAGTTATTAAGAGGCAAAGTTAATTAACTTTTTTAAATTACAGCTTATTAATGCATCATTTAAATGCAAATGTAATCATAACACCTCATTACTTCTTATTTCTTTCCTTTTCCTTTTTCTTTCTTTAACAGAAGTATTAAATGACAAAAATAACTAAAACAAAGATCCACTGTATGACTCCTTTTTGTTTAAGCTCTCAGCTGCCTTTAATGGTCTCTAATAGAGAGGACCGCAACAGGATACAGGTCAAAAACCACAATCGGAATCAGGTATATTTTCTAGGACAGAGGATTAGGGCTGCATCAAGGGGAGGCAAATAAGATTTCAAGAATCAAGGTATGATGTTACGAGAACAAAGCAGTACATTTACAAGGATTCATTTGCAATTTACAAAATGAAGTCATGCATTTATGAGAATAAAGTTGCAAATATATGTTAACAAAGTTGTACATTTATAAGAAAACAGTCTTCGTCTTAATTTGAAGGAGAAGATTTATAAATCATCTAGCTGCCATCACTAAAATGAGAAATTTGTTCATCTTGTGAAGTTATACTTTTTTCAAGTTTAGGTTTTATAAATAGATGAATACTCAGGCTTGTAGCACATCAGAACCACGATGTTATGAGAATCAGGATTCTGGATCGAGTGTGCAGAACAATGAGTCTATTCTGAAGAAGAGCAGGCTAATAAGCAGCTTGTGTGTGTTTCTGCAACTGCTATCTGTCCTCAGCTGTTGGGTTTATCCTCACAAGATGATCCACGTTCTTCGTATAAGTCAAGGCAGATTGCTGCTCTTCTAAATTCCTCTGTACATTATTTAACATAGATTATCCACAGACTGTAACGGCTACTTCATTATCATGAAATTGCAATTATATTCCTGTAGCACTGCACTGCAACTTTTTTCTCGTAGGTTTATGCTTTAAATCTTGTTAGTTTACAAGTTTATTCTCTGAAATTTATGAGTTTTTTCTCAGAAATGTAAAGGTTAAAACTGGTAGATTTATGAGTTTAATCTTGTAAGCTGGTGCTTTTTTCTTGTAAATTCATGACTGTTTCTGGTAAAACTTTGTTCTCTTTTTCATCCTCAGTGTGGCCCTAATCCCTAAAAAAAGTAGGAGCCAAAGTAAACAACAGGACTTGTGCCACCATGATATGTCTATAGTATAAACTGATAATCTAAATATACAATAGTGTTCTACCAAAAAATTTACATCGGCCCTTGAGTTGAAAACACCCCAACTTAGGGTCTAGATTCAACCATGTTCAAGCAGTATTAAACTGTTGCAAATGTACACCGCATCTAACGTTTGAAGGTCTATGTCTTTCAAAGTGCACATTCTTATCACATCCTGTATGTTGTCCTGTGTCCTTTGCCTCTCCCGTGGTTCTGTGCCTCTCTCAGGCCAAAGCTCGCGGACAGTCAGCTCCTCACCCAGCATAGAAAGCCTCACGGGAGGGCGGGGTCAGTCCACCGCCTCCCCGCCTCTGCCCCCCTCCAGAGGGAGTGATGGCAGCACATCATCTCCGCCCCTCTCCGCCACCAAGAAAGAGTCCTTCTTCAACATCACTCGCTCTCGCTCCCACAGCAAGACCATGGGCAAGAAGGAGACGGTGAGCCGCCCCACCTGCTGTCTCCCCTAATAACCTCTTTAACTGTCGCTGTCAGACTGTTGATGTGTCCTTGTGTTCGTCCTTTTCAACTTTTTAATCTCACAGTTTCGACCCTGATCCCTCCTATGTGGGCGACTTCTAGCATGTATGTTCATGTGTGTGTGTGTGTGTGTGTGTGTGTGTGTGTGTGTGTGTGTGTTCGTGTTCTCCCCAGGAGGAGGACCTGGAAGCCCAGGTATCATTCCTGCAGGGTCAGATCAACGACCTCGAAGCCATGAGCAAATACTGTGCCAAGATGATGAACACTCACATCTGTGAGTACACCAGCAACAGATGGTTTTATTCCCACGTGCATTTTCAACAGATTAAACAGCAGTTAGCTCAAATACTGAACATCTTTTACTCTGAAGGGCTGTCTGTGAGAGAGAGAGAATGTGTTCATGTCTAGAAGAAGATAATTTCTCATTTTAAAGAATACATGTGTAGGTTAAGGTCTGACAAAGGGAGCTTTTGCAGAACTTGCTTCTTCAAGGTACGTTTTCACTCGGGTGTCTCAAAGTATGTAGTTTAGTTAGAGATTAGAGCAAAGCCCACTTTTACCAATAGCAAATGCATATAAATGGAGAAACTTATAAACAGGTTATATTTGGGACTAATGCCTTACAGATGTATTGATCGGTCAGTATTAATGGGGAGAATTGACCAGTTACAGACATATTTGTGTTTCCAATGGAAGCAGATGTAAATGTTTTTACAGAAAACATCAGAATAACTGTGCTTGGAGTGACTCAGCAATCTATGCATTCAACAGAAGCAATATGGCTGTCGCCAATGATTGGTCTCAAAACAGCTCTTCAGAAACAGATGGATGACGTCACGGATATTACGTCCATATTTCATACAGTCTATGCAATACTCTCAGCACTGTCTGATTCACATGCAGCAGAACATCACAGCTGAGCAGACAATGGCCTGCATTAGAGCAGGTTGACAGTGTGTTCCAATGTTAAAAGAAGTTGTCTGTTCAAGGAATCACTGCAAATTCAAATTGTTGCAAAGTCAAGAGAAAAGGTCAATTTAAACAGTTTGCTAATATCATCCTTTCTAAAGGGGTCTCAGTATTAGTCTTAAAAAAATCATCAGTGGGGTTGTTTTTCGATCGCAGAGCTAGCTTGTGGAAGAAAATAAAAAGAGGGAATTGCTGTTAGTTGCAAAGCACAATGATTAACAGCTTTTTATGTCTCCACAGTTAAAATCCAGGAAGTGATTCTCCAAGAGAACCTGGAGAAAGAAGATGAGGTCTTAGTGTCTCTGGCTGGACTCAAACAGGTGAGTCTAAGCGGGCAGCCTGAGAGCACATGATGGGTTTTCAACTCTCTTTTACATCCCGGTCTTCCTTTTCTGTTCGTCTGATATGACCAGATCAAAGACATCCTCAAGGGGGCGCTGCGCTTCAACCAAAGCCAGCTGGAAGCCGAGGAGAACGAGGAGATCACCATCGCTGATGATCACTACACCTCCACGGCAGCGGCCGCTGAGACTGCTCTGAGTGTCAACCATGACCTCAGTGACCAACAACAAGAAGGACACAGCAGGCGGGAGCGGGACTCTGATCTGGATGGGAGCGTGAGCACAGATGAGAGGGAGGAAGAGGAGCAGGCCATGACTCCACCTGATCAACAGGTTAATTAATTAGTCCTCGTTTTGGCTGCTGGAGATGTACCTTTGTGTTATGTTGGTACTAAAACACTCAGTTCAGATAGCTCATGATCCAGTGTTCAGTGTCTTTAAATGTTATTACTTTAATGGCCAACAAACTGCACCCTGTGTGCAAGAATGATCCGTGTTTGTACCAGAATTTTGTTGTTTGCAGGATTAGGTCACATGACTCTAAAGCTTGTACCATTAGAGATTAATCAAACCTAGAATGATGCTGCATAATACAACAACTGTGTAATAAAAATAGTGAGTCACATGTTCCCTGGAGGCTGAGGTTTGTTGAATAAATAAAATAAGCTTCAGGGCCAAACAAACAGCACACATTGCTTATACAGCCTTATTCTGAATACACATCTTCTGCTTTCGGACTGCAGTAAATACTTAAGGTCAGAATTTCCTCGACACAGTCTTTATTGTGTCCTCTGCACAGGTTGCGTCCTCTCTTGGCTCGGAGGGTAAGAACTGGGACGACTACATCCTCGTGTCTCAGGATGAGGACCTGCAGGCGGCTGACGAGGGAGGGAGAGAGGGAGCTGGAAGAGCTGCTGCCGAGCGCACTCCTCCGATTGGACGAGGGCGCGGCATGGTGCGACTGGAGCCCGAGGGCGCCGCAGGGACTTTCCACGACCCCCTCATGGCTGGCCCCAACTCAGGCTCTTCTAGCCCAGACGAGGGCTCCACCCACAGCAAAGACTCTGACTTCACTATCGTGAACCCCAACGATCTTTGAGCACGCAAATCCCCGGCTCCTCCTCCTCCTCTTATACCCGTTTAATTTCCACTGAGAGGATGTGATCCAAAAAAACTGACTGAGGATCAGAAGGTGGAGTCTGCGGAGCTGCGTCAGCTAAAAAATTGCACATATGGACTGTGACACTTGAGTCACACGCTTACAATACTCTGTCTCTTTACTTGTCATCTGTCTGAGCTGATGCTGTATGCTTTCTCATCTAATGCCTGTCTCCTCATCATGTCATCTTCTGTCACGTTATATTTAACTGTAGCACCCTGCTCCGCAGATAGAGGGCGCCATTGAACTTCTTACCCCCTCACTACATGATTACTCTAACATGAGTTGGACCTCAAAATGCATTCTTCACAGCGGAGGACTCTCCTCCTGAGCTTACTGTAAAATTAAGAGAGTGATGCTCCGTTTGTTCTGAATGTGGAGATGTCGCCGTACCTCTACTTACGTTATTGAGTCTGTATGTATGGGTCCTCGCAGAGGACATTTTCTGCTCTAATACTTCAAGGAAAGCTGTCTGCTTCCTTCCCCTCCTGAACCAGTGCCTCTGACCATTATCCTCTTCAACCAAACAAAACCTGACGTTGTGATCTTACTCTTTTTGTTAGTTTTTTCCTTTTTTAAGAGAATGTTTTTAACCCTTAGACCTTTTAGTTTCCTGGATACAAAAGGAATAGGTCTTATTTTTGTCCTTTTTATTTTAAAATTGATTCCAATGTGGACGTTTTAATGTGTTAATTGACATTTTTTTTCATTTCTCACATTATAACTGAGTTGTTCTCGTGTCCTGTGGAAATCATGTAAAGCAGCACACACAAAGAATGTCCCTCTAGCTGCCCAATCAGCATAATTAAGTCAAGACCAATAAAACTACATAGCGCTCACACACTGAAGTTATTGTGTCTGTTTGCTAATGCTGGGCTTGTTTTCAGGACAATGAGGTTGATTTCTATGTGCCTCTGTGTAAGTATCACTTCAGTTTGTGCACCACTGTATATTACTTCATTGTCACAGAAATCGTTAAACTTGAAAACGGCATTTAAAAAATCTAACAGCCTTCCATTAAGACATATACAGGGGCGTGTGTACAGCCTTTTTCAACTGGGGTGGCCCAACTCAGGCACCGACTCCAGCAGCAAGCACTGGCTGCATCTCAAAGCTCTTAACTTCACTCTCCTCTCTCCTCTCTCCTCCGCCGAACCAGAAGTAGTTACTGACCGCCATATTCAGTGGCGTCCCAAAGCTCTTAACCTTGCTCGCAGGATAGAGGAGACTGATCAGAGGAGCAATGAGAGAGGAAAGACAAAAACAGAATTTGTGGAAGTCTTTTCACTGACAGACGCGCCTCCTTATCAAATATCACTCACAGGTTGGACACAAACTTCTCTGAAACTTCACATCACCAGAGTTTAATAAGATCATAAACATACAGCGGTTTCTAAAAATTCGGTATGTGATGAGCCGACTGACAGCTGATCCAGAGTTGATCTGCTAACACTGTCCTCACATCATTATTTATGCCTGTCTTCATTTTCCAACACAGGAGGTTGCAGCTAGGTTTTGGATTTTTTGGGGGGGGTCTTTCATGTTGTTCATCTTTCTATTAGGTCTATGATTCCAAGTGGCAGAATGACAAACATTGACTGGGTCAGGAAAACTAGGGTATCGTTTTCACACATCTCCAGTCTCATAATATCAGGGCTAGCGTCATCTCTTGCCAAAGATGTGATATGACTGAAAGCTCCAGAACAGATACTAAATGGACCCTTCTGGTGAAATTGTTAAATAAATGTCAAAGAAATTGACTAAAGGATAAGATGCAGAAAAAAAAAATGTAAATCAATTTTGTCACTTAAGCGTTGTCTTTTATCACTAATCAGCATTAGAGCCATCAATGGAAGCTGTTAGAGGCTTTGATGTTCTGTACACAGCAGCACTAAAGGTCTGCCTCCCTTTTACAGTAGATTAGTGTCCCCAGCTGTCATTTGCACTCCACAGAACGTGCTCCATGTGTCAGTATGAATGAATGCACATCAAAGTGAAGCTGTTGCAGAAAGGAAAAAAAAAAAACACCAGAGCCTCTTTTATTTAAAAACTAATTTATTTCCATCTCGACCGTGAAGGAGGATCACAAACTGCAACTTCTCACAGAGCCGAACAGGTCAAACCTCGTCTACTGCACCTTTAACTGGAATGTTTTCATTCAGGATCAATAACTTATGTAAAATATTCTTCACAGCAAAAGGATTGAGTAACATATTAAAATACTGTACAGTGTTTTGCACACAAAGCACTTTTAACGTAAAGGTTTTTGTTCCCTAAAGGCAGACTGTAACAGGTCCAGGGTGGATCAGTATGGTGACAGCAGTGGTTTAATAAGCACAGGAGTTTCAGGAAAAATACAAAAATATAGAATACTGTATGTTAGGCAACAATATTTAAATGGTGACCGGACGAGACAAAGATAATGAGATGAAGAGCAGGGATCCAGGACCTTAAAATGCCTCATGGAAATTATGGCGTAAAGGGGCAGAATTCACTGAAGAGATTCACTGTTGAAAGACCCAAAACATCCCAAAAAAGTCCTGCTTATCTTTCATTTTGAAAGTGCATTTCCTTCAAACTTACTCCAACATAATCCTTGCTTTAAATCCTTGCTTGATATTGCTAGATTTGCTCTAACATGTCGAGTTGGCAGTTTTAAAAGCTTTTTTTAAAAGGATCTAAACATCTTTTTTCTGAGCTTGGAGTAGTCACAAGCTATGCCAGAACATGACTACCTTTTCTTGCTTTTTAAGGACAACTTGCACATAAGAAGAGATTAATAGGCCTTAAAAGTATTTACAGTTTAGTACAGTACAAACTGAACCTTGGCTTTAATTACATTCATCCCTCCAGTGACATTTATCTCCTCAGACTCCTGCCGCACTGCACTTTGACACTTTTACATTCATCCTCTTTTGTTTGTCTCCCTTAAAACAGTCTTGGCTTTAGCTCCCCAAAAAGCATTGGAAAAGCATTCCACTAAGGCTGAGTAAGAAGTTGAATGACAGGAAAGGGTTTCTATCAGCAGCCATGATAGCAGTTTGGTCCTTGGTGGTGTGTTGGTTGTTTTTTCGCTACACAGAAGGTCCTCAAGAACTGGCCGTATTGGGTTTGTCCTCCTGACCTCTGCGTGTTTGCGAGCGCACTCTTCTCACTCCTGCACTCTCCTTGGTGAGGCTTCCTGCCAAAGCAGCATCGTGGACCTGCTTCATGTTCTCCTGCACCTCAGCTCTGGCGTGCTTCAGTAGGTCGGCCTGACCCTGAGGAAGGAAAACACAGAGAGGGGTGAGAGTAAAAAAGGGACAGAGAGCAGAAGTATGAGCATCTAGCCCGGGGCTAAAACAGTCTCCAACAGTCTATCCTGAAGGCTGTGTGTGTGTGTGTGTGTGTGTGTGTGTGTGTGTGTGTGTGTGTGTGTGTGTGTGTGTGTGTGTGTGTGTGTGTGTGTGTGTGTGTGTGTTTGTGTGTGTGTGTGTGTGTGTGTGTGTGTGTGTGCGCGCGTGTGCGTGTGTGTGTGTGTGTGTGTGTGCGCGCGTGTGCGTGTGCGTGCGCGTGCGCACGCATGCTGCTGACCTTAAGGATGGTGATGTTCCAGCTGAAACTCTCCAGAGCTCGGCTGACCTTACGACCCTTAAGCCCCTCCTTTGCTGCCAGACTCTGTAACTTCTCATGAAACTCCATGGCTAGAGACAAAACACACACAGAAGCAAGGTCGATCAGAGGATATTGTTCCAGTCAAAATTGATACCAAAACTTTACAACCCCCCTTTTGACGTATGCATGCTTCTCCCCATGAAGTTTTTTTTTTCATTTTTGAAACCTGATATTTTTAGACTCATCTGCTTCACGTTGCTGTCTATGTGAAGCACTTTGTAATATGGACTCTGAAAGGGCTTTTTAATTAAAGATTATGATAAACAGATTTGGAGAATGAGATTATCTAAGATTATCTTCTCTCTTGAAAGACAAAAAATGTCAGCAGACAAAACAACAAACCCCTGTGTGTGTGTGTGTGTGTGTGTGTGTGTGTGTGTGTGTGTGTGTGTGTGTGTGTGTGTGTGTGTGTGTGTGTGTGTGTGTGTGTGTGTGTGTGTGTGTGTGTGTGTGTGTGTGTACACTACTAACTGTCAAAAACTGAAACACAAAACTGTTATAGTTTACCATTACTTCCATGTTTATTCCCCACGTTTGCCACCGCTTGATGATTGAATGAAGCTCTTCTAGCTCAAGTTACAACCGTTGCAGCTGTTAAATTAGAGGGATAGTTTTTTTTTTTAAACAGGGTTGTTTGAGGCACTTGTCAATAGTAAATGTATTACCCACAGGAGATGCTAGGCTACACGCTGAGGCAGGAGGAGCCACATGTACCACAAAATTCAGAGAACTTCAAGACCCAAACACCAATATAAGTGAGTCTATCCCACATAAATCACAGACTTAGAAGTAGAAAACTCTTCATGCTTTACTTGGCATCAGAAAGTCACTGTGTTTTGCACTCTTGGATGCAACTTGTGTTCCTCTGCCTGCAGGGCACTGATCAGCTGCTCAGGTCTATTGTATACAAGCCAGTCTTAATAAAGGGTGTGCACTGACCAGCAAATAGCTTGCAGGTGTTACACTCACTATTGACCAATACCTTACACTTAATAAAAAGAGCTACCCTTCTAAGCCAGCTTGGAAATGCAGAGTTACTACAGTTCCCTAAATGGCCACTTGATGCTGGAAGCAAGAGCGAGTCAATCCCCATGGAGCACCATATTACAATTTAGAGCATATGGGTGCCGGTTTGTTCTAATGAAGAGGTGCGCCACATGCACAGAGGCTTTAGCTCTCAAGTGGGTCCACTCTCCTATCCTCTCTAAATAAAGGCATAAAAGCCTCGAAGATATAACTTGAAAAGAAAAATTCAGAGCATGAACAAGTGCAATAGTGTTTATAGCCTTGCAAGAAATGCAGTCTTTGTGGCTATAGCCTGTTTCTTTACACATAAAAACTCTATCAGTGTTATTGTTGATATATCTGAGATGTTTTTTTATCATATAAAGGCATTAAATAATGCATAACACTGCTGCTTTGAGTGACAGCTAGCTGATACTGTCTGCTTGGCTTCATCTAATCCTCTTTGACATACTGATCTCTTGAGATAGATCCATCCATCCATCCATTTTCATCTGCCTATTCAAGATCAGGTCGTGGGGGCAGCAGTATGAGCAAGTCGACCCAGACATCCCTCTCCCCAGCAACATTTTCCAGCTACTCCTGGGGGATCCTGAGGTGTTCCCAGGACAGATTGGATATGTAACCCCTTCAGCAAGCTCTGGGTCTGTTCCAAGGCCTCCTCCCAAGTGGGCGCGCCAGGAACACCTCAAAAGGGAGGCGTCCAGGAGGTATTCTTATTGCGTGCCTGAACCACCTCAGCTGACTCTTTCTGATGCTCCTAGCTCCCTCAGGATGTCCAAGCTCCTGACTCTATCTCCAAGGCTGAGCCCAGCCAACCATAGGAGGAAACTCAGTTTGGTCGCTTGTATCCGTGACCTCTTCTTTTGGTCACTAACCAAAGCTCGTGACCAGTGGTGGATAGTAACAAAGTAAATCTATTTGAGTACTGTACTTCAGTACATTTTTTGAGTATCTGCACTTGACTAGAGTATTATTTTTAAGGGGAACTTATTACTTTTACTCCACTCCATTCAGAAGACAATTATTGTACTTTTTACTCCACTGCATTTCTATCAGTGCTCTAGTTACTCACTACTTTTGCTCTGTGTTTGCTCCACAGTTGAACGTGGAACAAACACAGAGCAAATTTCACTCAGATCAGGCAGTTCATTTAGAGGTGGTAATAATGGCTATAATTCTCCACCTGAGCCCCCATGGCCATATCTTCAGCCCATGTTAGAGGTTTTTGAAATGTTCTCCCTGTTTCCCACTCTGCCCAAATGTACAAAACGTAGATTGACTGGTAAATAGAAAGTTTCGCCTTTCAACTCAACTCCCTCTTCTTCACAATGCTGATGCAGCACCAATCCACCTGTCAATCTCATGATCCATTTTACCCTTACTCCTGAATAAGACCCTGAGATATTTGAAGTCCCTCACTTGGGGAGAAGACTCACTCCCCACCCAAAGAGGGCAATCCACCGTTTTCTGGCAGAGAACCATGGCCTCGGACTTAGAGGTGCTGACTCTCATCCCAGTCAATCTCTTGAGATCCAAATGCAACTTCGACTTTCATTTAGCGGATTTAATGACACTATTTCCATTATTCACTCAGGGTAAGGGGTAGGGTTAGGAAAGTGGATACAAATGCAGATTTTTTTTTAAAGTAAACATGCATTACATTTAGAAAGACACTTTTCAGCAAATGAGCATGCTGTGGAACATCTTCATGATTGAAATGAAGTATTACTACTCCCTGTTAACATACAGTGGCTGTATTTACTTCTTTCATTGTTTCAAGTAAAACACATGTCAACCTACTGACACTGTGACTTAGCAATAGCATCCCCCTACCCACTGACCTTGTCCCCAGTAAGCCAATTTCTTTATTATCTTGAGTTGTGAGTTGGTCTTTCACAAGATTGCAGGAAATGTAATTTCTGAAGGTGTGACCAGCTCTCTCTTCTCATTTCAAATAAAGCTACTGTCATCACTTAATGGATTATGTTATACAGTCAGCGTAACAGCACTGTAGCTGTAATTAACCGGGGACACAGGGATGATTTTGATTCTGTGAACTCATCAGTTACTGCTTTGAGCTTACTGGTCTCTTTCAGGTATTAAAGCCCACACACAGCACACAACCATCACCACCGACACACAAACTACACAACATTGAAAAATGTAATAAAGATCAAAACAAGTGCCGCTCAAACATGCATCCAAATCTGACTTCTGACCAAACATTTGTACTGTTTAAACTCGAAGATAGGGAAAAAGAGCCATGATGCTTTGGTCTGAGAGTTTGTATCATCCGCCTGCAGGCTTTACTCCATCACAAGCGGACTCCAGACTCTGGGGGATTGTGTCGTATCTCCTGTCTTCAACCAGGCCTACGCTTAATGAAGCTGCTCACATCAAGGGCTCTTATCGCCAAGGTCTTTCTACGTTTCCGCCCACACTAAATGTTGTTATCCACTTCTAATTAATCCCTGCTTATTGAAATTCAGACTGGAGTCACACTTAGGCAGCAAGTCTTCTAACTTTGCCAAATTAAGCAAACTTTAAGCATTAAAGAGAGGAGGAAAGATACTGAGCGTGTAAAAAAGGAGGTGAATGAAAAATGTGAGTGATGGATAAAGGCAAACACGAAAAGAGAAAAAGAGAGTCAGCGTTATAGAAGTGAGGCCGATGGCGACTTCCAGTGTGTGCACCGAGTTGTGTTGTGTGTCTGGCTTCCTCTGACCGCCCTGGGCTACTGTCCCACTGTTACCATGGAAACCCGGAAGTGGGTTAACATGGGGCACACATTGCTGCGAGCCATCGAGAGCCCAGACGTTAGCCATGCCAAGCTGTGGACCACACAAACACACACACACACACACACACACTGCTACTCACTTACACATGCACAAACACCCACACACACACAGAGTAAACAGATTGGATGTGAGTATAATTTACCAATTCCTTACCCATAATCCCTCTCACTCACAAACCGGTTGCAAACACAGACACACACCTGCACACACATACGTTGTCACTGCTCCACACTCACACACCTACAGAAGTTGCCTGAATAATAACCTTTAGCAGGCGGTTGCTAGGCAACTCAAAGGCTACGTGCCAAAGTGTGTGTGTCTGTGTGTCTGTGTGTGTGTCTGTGTGTGTGTGTGTCTATTTCCCTGTGAAACCAAGCGAAGCCGTTGGAGAGAACATTATTTCCGAGCCAATCCTGGGACAGTGTGCAGACACAGAAACAGGGTCCTGACCCACAGGCCACAATAACCTTCAGGGGGTTGCAAACCAGATGTAACCGGAAGTGAACAACCTTCACTTCCTGTCCTCTATGTGACCTGTGAGGATGCATGATGAGAGGAGATAACAATGTATACACTGCATATAGAAATGTTTTATGAAGTGTAAAATCTATACAGCTCTGTTCCTCACTGCCACACAAGTCAAAGGCTAAAGAAGCTGCACTGCTGAGGTTCTTAAAGGGCCAGTACACCAAAATAATAAAATGCTGACAAAAAGATGACTACCTTAATTTCGAATTATCCCTTTAAATAAACGATTCACTTTAATACAGTAATGCATGTGGCCTTGATTTTTGTATCTAAGGTGTTGTGGTTTCTCTTTGTAGATCAAGGTGTACAGTCCACTGGTGTTTCAGTGGGTGTTAGCCAAACACAAAATAACAATCTGCCTGGAGAACAAAAGAAGCTGAACACAATCAAAAATAATATACAACAATCTTTTTCCATTTCCCAGAGATAGTCATCCTACGTGATTGCAAAGGCCACACAATGGCTATATCACCTCCAGCTACTCTCCCCTCATAAGTTTTCCCACCAAAACCACTAGCTTCCCAATAACACCTGTTTAAATTTGAAATCAATCACACAATTTACAAATGAAGAGTTCATTTGCAAAAACAGATAACTCACTTTAAATTTTTTTTTAAATGTTTCAAAAAACATATTTTTTCTATTACTAGCTTCAGGTCTTATCAATCAATTTAACTTGGGTGGCTTTTACTAAGTCAAAATGACATTACTAATTAGCTGTATCTTAAAAATGTAACTTTATAAAAAAAAACGTATTAAAAGGAAATATGTTTTTCAAATGAACTCTTCAAATTACAATTAGTATTAGTCTGTTTTTCATTTAATCTTGCACTGATTACATTAAGTGCATCTGTTTTCACACTGTACGTTTATATACACGTCTGTTACTAATCATTATTTCTGTCTTTTAGTTACCTGGCTGCAGGTAATGGCACTTCTTGGTCTGAGCAAAAGGTATGGCTAAGACATGACTCACATACTGCAAGGCTCTTGAGTGATATATCCTTGGCCCTTCCGGTTCGGAAGTAGTTACAGACTTGAAATGTTAAGGAGTCTCCCAAATCTCTCAATGCCGCTTGGAGGATAGAGGATCAAGGAGAGAGGAGGGGAATAGGAGGAGAATTAACTATATAAAAGTGTTACAATTAACCACATCTTTAAACCCCAACTATATTCTTACTTCTCACGTTGATAGTCAAACTGTTAATAATGCATGGCACAGAGAAGATAGTCTAGGCAGGAAGTGTGTTTTCACTAACTACTGGCAAATTTGGAAGTCCCAAAAAGTTGGTGAATGATGAATTCTCAGATCACAGGGAGTACGCGAAAATACCAGATTCAAATTCCTTGTATTCTTGAGATACATTGTAATTAAAGTTCTTTCTGATTCTGATTCTGATTAACAACATAAAGTCTTTAGGAGGCCACAGCAGACCATTAAAACTGCTTCAGTGCTCCTTTTTATGCAGTCCGTATATCACTTAACTTGATAAGAGGAGAGGAAAACTTTTATAAAGGTACTGACTTACAGAATTTGAAGTTTTGTTATGTTGGTGGAGAACGACAACATTTATTTATTTATAAGAACTAAGATTTCATGACTGCAGAGTATGATTCATTTTCTTACTCATCAAACCATTCAGAGACTGTTCATGCATCCAATATGTCAGTGAAGGTTCTCAGTCATCCAGGTCATGGTAATCCAAAGCTTGATCCGTAAGGCAACTGGACTGGTAGAAATTCGTGAAGTGATTCACCTCTCTCTTCCGAAAGGCTTCTTCAGTTCTGACCAGACTGGGGAAGAGCTCGAAGATATAAGCCACTAAAAGTCGTGGGTGGGTCCAGGAGTCACAAAGGGTCTTAAGTAGGGTCATTAGTCTAGTTCCTGACAGTCAGACAGTCTGTCAGGAACTAGACTAACGACCGAACTGAAGAAGCCTTTCGGAGGAGAGGTGAAACGTCTTCAAGAATTTCTACCAGTCCAGTTGCCTTACGGATCAAGCTTTGGATGCCTCCAATATGTTTCTCTATCATCTTGGGTTTTTTTCAACCGACCATCCTAACTGTATGTTTGAAGGAACACTGTATATCATAATGCTTTTCCGACAAAGACCTAACAACATTTCTTTTAAACTATACAATAAAAACGAAAATGAAAAATCATCTTGATTTTGCAAACCTCCCATGGTTTTTCCTAGGACATTTCTAGAGAAATGTAGCTATACCCTGGTGTAATGTAATCCAAAGTAAACTCTGTGGACCGATTCTACATAAAAATGTTCCCATATTTTAGTTTGGGAAATGCTCTTATTTTGTTATATGCTACCGATGATGATCTTTGTGATTCTTTTGTAAACTTAGGAGACGTTAATTGCAATTAAATCACAAAAAAATTGTAATTTTTTTTCAGCCTCATAGCACTTAAGTAAGCTAGAGTGAGGCATGTTTACAATAAACTGAGACTCCCAAGAAACCGATAGATGCTCCTGCTTCAGTACCAAGAAGTAATGGTCTTTCTTTCACAGACATATCTAAAGGGGCGGTTTCACTTTGTTCACCTTGTTTGTTTAGATCTGAACACAGCTGCTTCTACGTGTCGTGCTGAGAGACTCTTGCTTAATTTTTCTATCCCAAACCCCTGGCTACACCAGAACTACTGAGAAGTTGGCCTTTGTTCCCAGAGGCATATATTGTTGTGAGACGAACACTAATTGGTTAGAAAATTGACCCGACTGTGCCAGTCCGCTGGGCCTTACCCGTTTGGGTGTGGTTCAAGACATGAAACTCTCGACCAGAGACGGAAGCATCACACTGGTTTTCAGCCCTCTGTTGAGTTGTTTTGCTTTATTTTAAAATTAAACCACAGGTAGAACTGATAGGTGTTTGAAAGTGAGGCAGCCCTTTAACCCCTCAACAAAACCTCACACAGAAATGCATCCTCTCTCCCTTCTCTCTTCTCCCCCGGTGTTCTTGTCTTCCTCACAGCGCTGCCTCCAGCTATCTATCTCCGCCATTCATCTTCCCACGGTTTTCTTCTCCCTCTGTGCTTCATCTCTCTGCTCTGATGTAACTTGCAGACATTCATCTCTGCCACCGGTCATCCCACGGCTCCCTCCCAGTGACCTGCTTATGCCTCTTGGCTGCCCTCCCCCTTCCAAAACCGAGAGGAGGACCTCCGCCTTGGGATCACCTGATCGGCATCTCTATTTTGTACACAGAGGAAGAGCTTTGTTCATGAGATCAGGCCTTGGGCCCTGCGGCTGCTCTTTATCAGGTGAAAGTGTTGGCATTGGGCCAGCAGCACAAGGCTGAACATCTCACTTTCACTTTTTTTTTTGTACATATTTACTGCATGTGAGCACATGTGAAATTGAAGATATGTGACAAAGAATATTGTGGTGAAACAGTATTTTAACAGGGAATGGAGCCTGAAACAGGTGAATATGTGACAGATCAACAAGAAAAGCTGTGTTTGAAGAAAAAAAACCTTGAATAAGTTTAATCAAAGATGGGATGGGTTGTCTGGGAGAAAAGAGGAGCTGACTGCAAATTTGTAAACAACATTCATCTCTGTCAAACACTCCCGTGTCTGCTCAATGGGCCCAACTGACTAATCATCTTCCTCCTGAAATATCACCTCACTTCAGGTTCATCTCCATTCCCCCTTCATTTCCTCTTTTCTATTCACACTTCTCTCAAGGGTGATAGAGAAACATCTGAAGACTGTCTACAAAACTCCAATAAAAACTCCAATAAAACCCAGAGATGCTTAGATAAATGTCTCAAGAGCCACTTTTTAAAACATATGACCAGTGTAACTGCAGCTTTTTCAAATCCTGCACCTAGAGAGTCATAGATGAAGTGAATGTTTATTTTTTTGCTCAAGCTCGCTGGTTAACACTTCAAAACGTCAATCATAGTGTCTCAAGGGTGACAGCTGTAGACTGAATCAGGTTGATGGAGGGTATGTGTGTGTTGGTGTGTGTGTGTGTC
The DNA here is from genome assembly GCF_009762535.1 of Notolabrus celidotus. Classification (NCBI taxonomy): domain Eukaryota; kingdom Metazoa; phylum Chordata; class Actinopteri; order Labriformes; family Labridae; genus Notolabrus; species Notolabrus celidotus. The sequence goes on along the minus strand of NC_048287.1, from coordinate 13,961,916 downwards.
TGTTTACTGCCACTGTGACGACAATTTGGCTGACTAATGTCAGATGACCCTCGGGGCTCTGCTGTGTAAACAAACCTTTGCCAAAGATCACAGAAATAATATCGGCTGGTCAGATGTGATGCCCTTTGCTTAAGGGTGATCGATGACGGGAGGTGTGCCAATTTAAAATCAGTTCGTCCACAACATACAGATAAACTGAGCCAGTCAAAATCTCACATAACCTTCTGCGAGGCATTTGATGTGTGCAGAGAGGACAGGACAGAGAAAATATGGTGGGTGATGAGAGGACAGGGGCTTGAAGGAAAGGGCATTAGAGGAAAGACATGGAAATGAGATAAGTAGAAAGGAAAATGGATACAAGAAGAGGAGAGGAGGGGGAAGGAAAGGCAAGAAGAGATGCTACAAGAATATAAAAACAGAGGGACAAAAAGGAAATGGTGTGCACAGAGAAAAGGGCAATGAAAGGAAAGATACAAGCGAGCAATGATGAAACAAGAAAAGGAAAAGAATGGGAATAAGAGTAAATAAAGAAGTATACAGGGAGGGGGGAGTGAAGACATGAAGAGAGCAAAAGGAAAGAATGGGACACAAAGTAGAGAGAAGAACACGAAGAAAAGAGAGTGAAATACAGAGAATGACGGAAACAAGAGAGAAGATAATAGGTCAAGGAAAGGAACAGAAAGGAAAGATGAAAAATAGGGGAACATAGTGAAAACCAGGCAAGAAAACATGAAATAAAAAGACAAGAGGAGAAAAGATGATACATTGAAAATATAGGGTAAGAAAAGGAGAGAGCATAGAAAGACAAGAAAGGACAAGAAGGGATAGAATGAAGGACACAAGATGAGAAAGCATATCAGGGCAGAAAATGAACGAAAAAGAAAAGGACAGTAAAATGGTTTCAAGAAGTGACTAGAGGGAATGAAAGGAGAGAGAGTCTGAGGACAAAAAGGAAGGGAAAGAAAAATAAGGCCGTTAGGTTAATCACAAAAGCTGCCACAGCCGAGTGGATACCCGCACCGTTAAAGAGGCTGTGTGGGAGTTGTCATGAGTGGACGAGGAACACAAGCACTGCTTGCTTTCTACTCATAACACGCACATTAAAGCGCACGCTTCACATACCAGTGTCACGTTCACACACTGACACACAGGCATAAAAAAACAAAGCTACACACCCATTGTTTGCACATGCAGGATCCTGTCGTAGATTCCATCGGACAGCTCGATCACTGCTCGGCTTGCCTGGACCATCTGCACACAGGGAGACATCTATTAGAATTCAACACACACACCGTCACACACGTACGAACACATAAAGGGCATGATGAACCATTATCTCATTTGGCTAACTTGTTTTAAGTGCATAAATCAGATTGTTAATCACCTATACAGTCTGTTTTATGGTCTGCTGTTAAAGAACAGCGTATAGTAAACATTAAAGGGTGAGAACAAATTGGTGTAAGTCACCAGGGAGATTATTACTATGAAATAAAACACTATGGTAATGTTTGCTTATGTTAGCATTCAATAAAATGATGGTAATTGACGACAGAGTTCACAATTTTCAGCAAGACAACTACAAAATGAAGAGCAGACATGAACATTGGTGTCCATGGGGAGGCACCTACAGGGACTCATTTAACATCCCTACAAAAGTAACATTCACACAAAACACAAAGAAATGACATAGCTTCTGTCTGATTAATTCTGCTCCTCCTCTCACAACAAACCCTGCTGGGACGTGACCCCTCTGTGGAAAAAAAAATGCTGTTTGACAAATAAGGGATTAACTACACTACAGCACTTTGACCGGATCCAATTCTACAGAACACACATACACACACGCACATGCAAACACACACATTTATCCCCATTTCCTGTGCCTGTTTTTTTGCCTCTCCCTGCTCGCATCAGGGTTGAGGTGTGGAATCCATTTAGCTGAACAACATTCAAATCTATGCTAATGGTATTCAGCACGAGAATGGGTTTTTTCAACCCTGATATGCCTGGCTGGAAATGGAAGTCTACACACACGCATGTTTTTACTCACGCGGACACACAAAAAGACAGTCACAGGTCCACTGGTTGCATAGCAGTGACAAACAACCGTAGTTAAATTAAAGTGTCACGGCTTTTACACGGAAACCTTTATCATAACTTAATAAAGCCAGAAACAGATCCATTTATCTTCACTGCAGCTTGCTTCTGCTGCTTGCCCTCACTCACAATGCACATATACTGCTCGCTGGGCAGTATTTCTAAATTGGCAATTCATACTGACTGTCCATCATCCCAACCAAGAGACTCCTGGGGAATATCTAATATGAAACATGAAGAAGAGCACTTTGAGCAAATATCAATTTTAAAAGTATTGCAGAAGCCAGACAGATGGCAGAAACAGGGGGTGTAATGTTGTTTACTGCAACAACAGAAAACAGGCCGCCACTCCACCAAGCCAGGAGCACAGCTGTATGGAAAACACTTATAGAGGCCAGCCACAGTCACACCACATCCAGAGGGAATAATAAGAGGTGGTGAGGCACTGTATAGACAGATAGACGACATAACTGCTACCCAAACAAGAAGCCAAAACAGCTCCCCCTACTGAGTGGCTGCATCATAGGTCATAACATCCTTCATGTCAACAGATGGCATATGGGTCAAACTTTAAAACATAAACACGTCAATTAAATATCTCAAATATGATTTCTATCACCGATGTTAGCTCTCAAGATGCTGATTTACATCACAATATTCATTTTTATTCATAGTCCATCCATCCATCCATTTTCTTCCGCTTATCCGGGGTCGGGTCGCGGGGTAGCAGTCCAAGCAAACCGGCCCAGACATCCCTCTCCCCAGCAACACTTTCCAGCTCTTCCTGGGGAATCCCGAGGCGATCCCAGACCAGGCGGGAGATATAATCCCTCCACCGCGTTCTGGGTCTACCCTGGGGCCTTCTCCCAGTTGGACGTGCCCGGAACACCTCTAAAGGGAGGCATCCGGGAGGCATCCTTATCAGATGCCCGAACCACCTCAGCTGACTCCTTTCGAAGCGGAGGAGCAGACTATTCATAGTCTATTTTGGTTATTTGATACAATACAAATAGGTATAACACACCACAACTGACAGCTCTGTGAATGCAGCGCTGTGTGGAGAGGGAACCCAAAATTAGTTGGCTTTACTTCTCGGTCCATGGTGGTCCATCTTTTTCTTAAGTTATATTTTGGGGGCTTTTTTAGAGAGGAAAGGACAGAGAGATTGGGGGTGATGACATGCAGGAAAGGGGCCACATGCTGGAATCTAACTATGGGCATGTTTCTTAACCATTGGGCTAAATCTGCGCCCTGGTGGTGCATCTTTTTTATATAATCTGTTTTTCACTTACACACTCCTGAAATTTCCTTGAAATGTACAAGAGCTCTTCCCTTCAAAATGTTCCCAAAGTTGTGTGTTTGCACGTGTCCCTCACAGCCTGAAGTCTTCCCCATCAGATAAGGGGGTAGTGGGCAGGTTAGGAGTGTGGGAATGAGTCTCAGGAAAGAGGACATGATAGCAGGAGTACCTTGCAAAGCCACAGTGTAATATGCACAACATGATAGAAGACGAAGCAACAGAGACAGACGCTTTGAGGTTGTAGCATTTATATCAATGCTGCATGTAAAATGACAGAGGTGCAGAGATCTTTGCTGTTCTGTTCTTGAAAATAATTCTCCTTCTTTAACCTTAGATGTTTTAATTTATCCCCGTACATGTCGCTCTGCCGTGTCAGGTTTTCACAAGTTGCGTGAAATAAAATCGTCCCCTTAGCCCCAGACTTGTGGTGAATTTTACTGAACATTTGCTGTTGTGTTTTCACATCAGCTCCTCCTGACTTCATGTAAAAATTAGGGAAGGCTGGAAGGAGTAAGTTTGGCTAGAGTTTGAGTAAAAACATAAGCTGTTAGATTTCCCACATGCAGCAGACCCCACAAAAAGTTTTAAGTTTTCAGGCATGTTCTGCATGTGTGAATAGAGCTTATGTTATGAACTCATCCAAGCAATCTTAACATGCAGCACACACATACTGATTCATTCCACTTCGCTGATTACTAAGTTGACTTAACAGACCACTTTACTTCTAAGTCACCTTTCTCCTGTCTTGCACTTTCTCTCTTTGCACTTGTTAAGGGAGGGGAGTTTTCCTTGACCGCTAGATTTATTTAAGGACCATTACATAAATTAATCCAAGAGCTTTCCTCTAGGACACTGGAAGTTTACAGCTTGTTTAAGTGGAGACACGCAGAGCATTAAGACCAAGGTTAATCTGTCACCCTACTTTTTATGAGCCTTTCTGCAGCCAGGACAAATGGGAATGTTGTCTGCCTCATACTGATGAGGGCTCAGCTTGTGTTTGTGAAAATCTTGGCTAAAAATGAAACTTTTGTCCGGGGCAGGGGGTTGTATTGTTTATTCAAGTAGACAGGAGCTGGGTGGGGTGTTTGTGATCTGCGCTGCTTTTGTTTGGTCTTTCCTTCCTTTAAATGAATTTCATAAATACCATAAGTACATAAACTGTCAGCTCCCTTCCTTCCTCACCATTTCATAGGTGGAGACAACCCGGCGAAGGACGTCTGGTAGGGGTCCCTGGGGTTCCAGGCTTGGGTAGTGGTCCCGGAGGTCGAAGAGTAGTAACGGCACCCCATCTGGTCCTGACACCGTGGAGCCCAGAGCCAGTACGCACTGCATGAGGTTAGCTGTCGCCGACACCCCACACAGCTCCCTGAACACTACGACTGAGTTCTGTTGAAACATGGAGGATGTAAGATAAATGTGACACAGAAAAGTCTGACTCAGTCTTAGTCTTCTTTTAATATCCTAGCCCTGATCAGCAAACAGCATACACTGATTGAAAAACTTATAACAAATAAACAAAACTGTGAGAAATTTCTTCCCCACTCAGTCACACACAAACACAAAGGTGATCAAAGACTGCCACTGTGAAGGAGCTATTCATCTTTTCCTTCTTCTATTGATTTGCTCTCCTGCTGTTCTCTCCTGCAATTGTGCTGTTGTAGTTGTTAAGGCTTAAGTGGAAAAATCAAGACATGTGCATGCCAACAGTCTCAGCACACTGACTGAACATATAATTATTGTTTAATGGCTCCAGGCTGACGCAGCCGCCAACAGAACAAATTGCTGCCATTGCTCATAAAGGTTAGATCAGCTTTGCAAAAAAGCAGAAAATTCATTACTTGTGGCTTTTATTCCTCCTTTTTATCATTTGCATGATGAATCATCTTCGTTAAATTAAATATTGTTGGAGAAAAATAAAACATTCCTGTTCATCTCTTTTAACTTATTATCAACAAAACAAAGCAAACAATTTCTGGGTGCAACAAAAATGATTTTCATTACTTTTCATTTATTCTTTTGTTGCTTTTTTTTTCAATTAAATAATTTATTTTAAAAAAATGTTAGAAATAACATCCTTAGACTTGCTCACCTGCATGTTTTCCTTCAGGTCTGTTGCTTCCCTCAGCAGAGGAGCAGCCATCTTGAAAACCTCGTCAACAGCCCTGACTCCCAGGTCTCTCAGAGCTGGGTAGTCCCTCCCCTTGCGGGCCTTGCGCACTGACAGACCCCTTTTGTGTGGTTTTCCCCCTCCTCTCCGATTGGTTAGAGCCACATGAACAAACAGCTTGGCATGGTTAAGATCCTCTCCTGTCAGAGACTGAAGGGGTATATGTCTGAATCCTGGTTGAAGACACTCCAGAGGGATGGTGTACTGACCTGTGGTAGAAGGAGATCCTGTTTAGTTTAAAAGCATTGAAAAGGGAGATGAACATTTAACAGCCAAATACAGTCTTCAAAAACAAACTCTACTATTAAACTATGTGTTGGATTCCACTGACAGTACTATCTCTGACCCATGACACAGACCTATGAACTCATCCCCAATATAGTCATCATCCAGCACCACAAAGCGAACCATGGCCAGCTCAGGTAAGTTGATCTGGAACTCAAAACTTTCATCAAAGATTGGGTTGTCTCCATTCTGGGTCACAGTCCTGGTGCGGCGCTCTGTGCAGTCAGCAGGGATGCCATGGATCTCAACATACACGTAGGGGTCAACCACATCTCCTTTGGCCCCCGAACCCCTCGGCTTGGGCAAGTTTTGGCCACTGATCACCTGAGGAGAATATGAATACAGAAGCTGTTATCCCCTGTTGGTAGTTTTATAGAAAATAATCATGACACACATTTCTCAAGGTACACTCATTATTCCACCGCACCTTCACATGGAGCAGCTGTGGAGCCACACCAGGCACCGTGTCCCTGGTGTCGGCGCTGAAATACGACACCTCCTGCCGCATGATGGCTGGCCGCAGGATGTAACCGCAGTTCCCATTCTGTCTGAACCAGGCTGTGTTCAGGTCCATCATGAGTCCTGCGGTCTGAAAATTCATAGACACAATCTGGCAACCACATTTCCACAGGTCCTGAGGGTTCATGTTACTTGAGTCAATACGCATGGGGCTGGGGTGCACTCGTGACAGGAAGTGCTTGTTGTGATTGACAAAGTCACCAGGGCTCTCGCCAGCGAGACGCACAGCCTGAGACTCATGAAAGGAACACAGTTCCCAAGGTTTTTGGCATTTGGATGATGTTTCAAAGTCAATGAAGCTTATTGAACGGCAAAGAGTTACTAATTCAGAGAGCTCCTTCAAGAGTTGGAAACGTTTGGGAGGTTGATAAACGGGATGAGACTGAGTGGTTGGTGTTGAAGGATTGCTTTTCTGCACCACCTCCTTCTCATTAACTCCTGGAGCAGATCCAACACTGTTCGCTGCTTTCATCCTTTGACACATCTCTGCTCCTTCATCCTCTTCACTTACCTCACCATCCTGTCCATCAGGGCCAAGCCCCAACTTTTTACCTTTCAGCAAAATTCGATGCCGTAAGTCATGTGGTGATGGTAGGTATGACGCCCCTTTGTCTGGGTAATCTGTGTATAAACTCTCCCCAAATATCCTTATGAGATTTTGCCACATTACTCTCTGTTGTTGAGGCGAACAGTGGTTCTCAATACATACAATTAATGGATAATCCGATGCCACAAATGCAAACTTTTCAATTGCTTCTAGCACGCAACGCAGGATAAGAGGTGGGGAGAGTGTTTGTCCGATACACACAACAGGCTCCTGATCAGGGCCGTCCCAGACATCCACCTCAACACATCGACAACCCATCCTGAGGGCTCGGATGTAGCCAGAGATGTCAGAGGGCCCTCGAAATTGGTCCTCGATGAGGTAGGTGTTATGCGAGGAGTTGATATAGTAGTGGGACAAAGGCTGGGTCATGTCTTGGCACACTGTGTCATGCTCCCTGTCGAAGAGGTTGCACTCTGCTGAAGTGAGGTAGCTGGTGAAGCCATCCAGCGACAGGTATCCCTGCTGCCGGCCCTCCTCCGATGGCTCGTGAGACTGGATGAGCATCAGGCTTGTCTCCTCACTCACCTGAGGGACACAGTGAGATAAGAGAATTTACAGATGAAGGACTATTTGGGCAACTGGAGTCTAATAACAGACAACTGGATGGCTTGGATTAACTTGTCAATGGATGCCTGACTTGTTTTATCTATTATTAGGCTGCCATAATTAGTCTCTAAAGTCACTGAGGCTTGTCCAAAATGCTGCAGCATACATACTAAGGAGAGCTGAGAAGAGAGACTATATTTCTTGCTTTTCAACTTCTCTGCACTGGCTCTTTAAAATCCCCCCTGCTGGTATCTGTGCTCTCTAAAAGTAACATGGGAGGTAGAGCCTATAATTTTCCTGGCCCATGTGCCAGAGATGCAGACACCCTTTCTACTTTTAGAAATAAGCTTAGAACTTCCCATTTTAATAAAGCTGCAGTTAGGGCTGGTCTAAGTTTGCCTTGGACCGTACCCTAGGCTCAGACTGCTTGATACAACAAGCCCAGAATTGTTGTGCTCTCGTGTTTTAGGTTCCTGTGAACTGTTGCTGCAGACATAGGGGTGCTTGGCCTCCACCGCTAGTCTAATTATTATTATTAATACTTATATTTCTATTAATAAGATGTTTTATGTAATATAAGTCACAGTTCTCTATCTGTTATAGGTTTTATCTTGGTTTATTTGCTGCTGTCTGAACATCTCCATGTCCGTCAGCCCTTCTGTCTCTTTTCTGTTCCACTTTCTTGGCTCAGTCAGTTACACCAATGAGTCTGTCTCTGTTTGAGCTTTGTAATATCAATAGTGATTGATTTTCTGCTAATAATCATCTTGTGTTACCCACTTGGGCCATCCCCTGCTCAGCTTCGAGGAACCTCATCAGGTCTTTGGTGTCCAGGAACTCCTTGTTGCTGGAGAACTGCACCAAGAGAAAGTAGATCTCCGGACGTGTGCAAAAGTCGTGGAATACCTCAACAAACTCCTGCTTGGTGACACGCTCGTTTCTTCCTGTGACTCGTTTGTTTTCGCCTTGTTCTTTAACTCCAGATGCATTTTCTAAAGTAAGCCCACACATTTTCTCCCTAACTCTTTGAAGCTCTTTAAACCTGTGCCCTACTTTGCTGCTGCTAACTCCAGGGTTCACAGTCTGTATTAACTTAATGGCTGACTGCAAGCGGATCCCTTCCTCAAAGTCTTCAAGTCTGTCCGAATCAGCAGCAGAGGAGAACAACTGTTCCAGCCAGACATGACGAAGACTGTCTTGGCTGCTGGCGAGCATGTCCAGGGCGTGTTTCCCATACTGCATCAGATACCTTGAGGAAGAGGAGATCAAAGTAGATTTAATTCAACAGAATACCATTCTTTATAACCTAAACCAGGAACATTTCCATCTCAGCTATTTAATTGTCATTCACATAAAAAAGCTTCGGCAAAAAACATTAATAGTCTAATCACATTTGCTGCCATAAGCCCTCACTGCAAGCACATATTGAACAGCTGTACAAAGAATTAAGCCCACTAAGATTTCACTACCACAATACAATCAATACAAAGCACCTACACGATGATTGACTGGCATCAGAAGTGCTCAGTTCAACCACAAATTAAATCTGTTTTGTTACTTTCTCATTCTCATGTCAGTCAGAGCAAAAAATGTATATTGTATGCCCCACAACTCTTGATCAACACTGGGACTATTAACATCGTGATTAAACCCTGCAGAACCTTCTTTTAAATCAGTTGTATCATTCTGATTTTCAGCTATATAATTTAACGGATTTGTCTAAGGCCTTCTGTTAAGTCACAGAAAAGTTGATCATAGTAACAGCTTTATTCATGTGTAGAAAAACAGACACTTTCTCCACTGTTACACCTCCACATCATCTATGTAAAAGCTACAATAGTACAACGTGGTCTCTGGATTTTATGAAACACAGCAATCATTATGTATGTGTCCCTCAGTCCTTTTCTTTGGGCCCTTTAAAAACAGAGTATCCTAAACGGTCTGTCCTTTTTGTGGGCAAATTTCCGCGGGGTCTTGTGTGCACCAAGATAATGTGTTACCAAATTTTAATTACCAACTGAAAAAAGGGGGGATTGGATAATAATTTTAAGTTTATGGGTAAAGAAGCCTTCTTACAATGCACAACCATGATAGCTTGAACTCAACGTTTGACTATTACTTGGATTAAGAGACTTGCGTGTCAGCAGGACCTGGAAAACTTGTCTTTTCATTTATCTTGTGTCCTGATTACAGTAACAGTTTCTCTAAAGGTCTCCCAAAAAATCAATCAGACAGCTGCAGCTGATTCAGAACATGGCTGCTAGTCCTCACTAAGACGAATAAAGTGGATCACATTACTCTGGTTCTGAGGTCTTTACACTGATTCCCTGTCAGTCACAGTATAGAGTTTGAAATACTGCTACTGGTCTACAAATCACTAAAGACATAAGTGATCACATGCAGTGAAACAAATGAGCCTTCATTTACTGTATGTGTTTTGATAACTGTTTTAATGAGAAATGAAAATTGATATTGTGCTAAAAATAAGCATACAGTCATGCAGTGTTCCTATTTGGTTCATAGCAGGGGATAGTAGTGGGTCTTTCGCACCGGCTTTTATCCAAAGCGACGTACATACGAGAACAAGAACACAAACAAAGATCTAGACAATAGGAAGCAAGATCAGTAAGAGTAACAAAGTGCTTCAAGTCCATTTGGGTGCAGGTAATGCCAAGCAGTGTAAAGGCAATGCACAAAAGTAAGTAAGGATTTTTTTTTTTTTAAAGCGCAAATCATGTCTGAGGAGATGATAGATGCAAGCTACAACACCCAAAAAAGTTTCCTCGCTACTTTTGGGATTTTTTTTAATTACGATGTGTAACAAAGAATTACACGCAGACACACACACTCCACCCTTATCTTGCTGTTGCTTAATTTCACTGACAGTTCATTTTTGTCGCTACTTTACATATATATTGTGATAATATTGTTACTGTGTTTTTTTGTTAGTTTTTTGTCACTATAATCATGAGTTGAAAATCTGACATGCGGCAGCTCTAATTTTAGCCTTGTGTTTAAGTGTTTTTTTGTTTGACATTTTATTTAATTTCTGTCTATCAAACATAACTGCAGTTTTGAGAAAACATTAAGAAACTCTGAAGACCATAGAAAACTTGACCCAGTATTATGTGTTGCTGTGTTTCTGGTGCATATAAGAGTTTATTCTGCATGCATGGGACATGCTTTGCTTTCTGCACAGTCATACCTCAGGCCAGTCACCCAAATGTTTGCCACTTCAGCTGAGTTGGCCACCAGATCTAAGCTCTCATACATCTCCCCATAGATGATGGAAAAAGCACAGTCCTCTGAAATCTGCTCATAAACTCCACTGGTGCGAAAGGTATCTGTGTTACGACCAGTCCGTACCTAGAATTTAAGATCAGACACAATAAAACAAATCAAAGGCTGTCTTCAACAAGGCACTGGGTTGTAAATATTTTCTTTGTCTCTGTGAGAATCAATCAGGTTGTATATAAAGAGTTGATTTAGAGACTTTTCTCTGCACACTGACCTCTCTTATGGAGGCGAGAGAGATCCGGGCTTTGTCTGACTCCTTCTTGGACGGCTCCCAGCAAAGAGCCTGGAGGCCTGTGTCCAGCAGGTAGTAACGCTGGTACACACGGGAGTTGGTTCGGATTTTCTTTAGCTCACTCCCCTCAACCTGAAATGACACATGGAGGGAGATGTCACCAAATGATCCTCCATGCTCACTCTATTTCATAACTCAACATTCTCTGTTGAGTGTTTGATGGCATCTACAGCCTGTGATCTCACTCAAACCCTTGACACATCCATAGCACACTGAATATTTCATGTAAAGATATATGAAGCTTGCTTGTTATGTAAAGGGTCAAACTGTAGCCGACCCACCATGGAGTGGATGCAGTCTGCAGCGCTGCTAATCTTCTTCTCTGACAGGCTGCTGCTGAAGGACACAGTCTTCTTCCTGTCCCGACTGGCACGTGACCCATCCTGATGAGGAGGAGGTAGAGAAGGACAGAGCAGATAAAGAGAGGAGGAGCAGGGAGATATAGGAAGAAGAAGAAGAATTAGTTGCAAGAAAAAATCATAGACAGACTGTGAAGAGTATTCTCAGCTTGGGCCTGACAGTCATTGTTCTCGTGCAGAATGGATCACAAAGGATTATAAGGCATATCAGCTTATATAACCATACATAAACACAGATTATTCAGTCTTCCACATAGAGCCTCTTCCTCCTCCCGATCTGTTATTGTTTTCCTGATGATGAAAGCTTTTGCTTGCCCTTGCCCTTCAACATTACACCATTAATCATACCTGACTAGACAGAGGCAGCAGGCTGCAGCATTCTACCCCTCTCTGCCCCTCCACGACAACATCGGCAGACCCAATCAGTTTATCTGAGCTCACCATCGCAACTCATCCGTCTGATTTATTGACCGGTCAGATGTCACCCCCACAGAGAGTCTTATGCTAACAGATAATTGCATATATATGGGGGCGTAGTTATTCAATTATGGATATATTAGAGCCCTGATCAAATCAAATCAAAGACTTAAATTGAAGCTAATTTAGGGGAGGATCAGCAAGATGACATAATAGTAACTGATTCAATCCTAAGAGGAGTGATAAGGAACCAAACACCCACACACTCATCATACAGCTGTTTAGCTCACATAGGATGTATGTTAAAAGTAAGGAAGCAAAACGTTGAACTGAAAAAAAAAAAGCTGAAGCAGACCTTTGCCAAAGCCAACAATTCAGTCTTGTATTAGGAGCAGGTCTGAAAGCAGGACCACTGCATTTGTCTGGCTATACTTTCAAAACTGTTGGGTTGTGTCAATTTTGGCAACCCCTATCCGTCCGGTCTTAATTTGTATTTTTAGCTTTTTGATGCTTTTATTGCATGAGATATGAAAATAGAATATCAGGAAGAGAGAGTGGGGGACGAGACGTGGCAAAGGGGTGCAAGCCATCCGCCCGAGGACCACAGCCTCTTCACGCACATGGGGTTAGCATTTCAAAAGTTACGCCAAACCAGCGCCACTACTGCCAGTCTTTTCCTATATGTGTATTAATGGTCTCTGAAACAAAATCTAACCCTTTTTTGTTTTTAAAGCTCCGAAGTGCATACAATTTTTTTTTATTTGATTTTATGGCTCAAATAGTATTAATTTCAGTCTGTGTTATTACCAACTAGAAACTCCAAACAGGAGCTTTAACATGCTGTATGTGAGATAAAAATGAAAAATAACCTTTGTAGCTTCCTTGTCCAAACAAGCCTCAACAAGATGATCAGTAACTACAAGGAATATCTTTATTAAAAATTATGAAAAGATAAATTTCAACCCTTTCATATCTATGGATTTCTAACAAAATTGAAGAAATAGATGTTTTTGGTAATAATTGTCTAAGATACATTTCTTGTTATAAATCAAGAAGAGAATTGATCAGACAAGATTAAGAATGAAACAAAGTGTGTGACTGGAAGATCAAATCCATCAGCCTGTTGATGAAAAGCCAAATACATTTAAAGCTTATATCTACAGAAGTCCAACTATGAGCAGTGGGCTGATTGATATTTTAATATTTATAATGAACATCAGTGAATACTGATCAGTGTCTGTCTCTGATTTCATTCAAATAAGAGTTAATTTCAAACCTCAAGAGCACTTTGGTCTTTCATGAGAGAAGAAAGGAGGGGACCCTTCATCTGAAAGAAATCTGGGGGATATGAAAAGCAAAATGAGATAAGAGAAGAAAAGAGAGCAAGGGAAAAGACCTGAGCCATGTTTCATCTAAAGAATATGAATGAACATGTGAAAGAGGGGGAGCTTAATTCACAGAGGATGAAACAGTTTCCCTCAGAGGAAAAGGAGGGTGCACAGCCATCACACATCCTTATACAACGCTTCATTAGGATGGAGAAGTGTTACCAATGGCGACAAGTTTTTTTTTATAAGCCGCTGTGGTGAGGGAGCAAGGCAGCAAGGGATCGAGGGAAGGGGGGCGGTGCTCTAAAAATATCCCTGATGCCTTGGGGCATAATAGAGGCAGTAAAAAGGGGGTGTAGACTTAAAGACCCTCCCTTTGAAACCCTTCATCTACTCTGAAAAGTGCAGGAAGAGAAAGCAAAAGTAAAAGCTCTGACTGCACCTAAAAAAAGATAGTAGGTGGCAGGCGATCCATTAACAAAATAAAGCGCTGACTTGTAATTGAGTTAATTGATTTTGTGTTCTAATTAAAAAAAAAACCTGCCCCCCTTGGAGTACTTCTGCAAACAGCTCTAAATTTAACTCTTCCTCAAATAGGAGGTCTCAGATGTGGTTCCAGCTCATCAGCAGGGGAAAAAATCCAAAAATCTAATCAGACGTCTCTCCCTCTTTCCAATTCATTTGGAAAACAGTGCTGGATTTGAAGACTTTGACAGAAACCTCATAGGAAATTCATATTTGATGCAGAATGAGGTGCACAGCAGATAATGACTTAACTCAAAGAGAGGGAAACATGCACCTGTACACAGAAACATGCAGTTCTACCTTATATCAATCACACAGTATCTTTCCATGCAGTATGGAGGCAGAGGTGAATGTTGCCTCAATCTGTCTCTCCCTTTGTGTGGGACATAAGAAGTTATGGTCCCTCTGTGGCTGTACCAGCAGCATCATTGTGCACAGGGTGAAAAGTTCACATTTTTAACAGGGTCTCCAAAGACATTGACGTGACCAGTGACACGTCATCCTGGATTCACAGACAAGAAATGAAAAGAAATGATATTGATCACAGTTACAGCTGTTGAGAGTTGTATAAACGAAGGGTTTCTGGCAAACTAATTCTGTTTTACTACTTCTTCATTCATTAGAAGTAAAAAAAAAAATGAACAGGATACATAAAGGAGTTGGGGGATTGTCCTTAAATTTCCCATTAGCTACAGGCGGGTACCACCTAACATTAGCATTCAGCCACCTACTAGCTAGTTAGCTAAGAACTTGCAAAAAGCTAATATTACCATTGGGTATTGTTACATGATGGAGTTAAAGATTTAATCATTCCTAACTAACATAATGTTACCCAGGAAGTAAATACCTGCAGCCAGTAAACAGCTTACATCTACATTTTACCTGAAAATTGCCGCCTAGTTAGCTTAAAATTTGCTTCTTGGCTGAGGAAATACACAAAATCCTAGCAAACATAGGATGACCATATGTCCTGGTTTTACTGGAACCCTATGTTTTTAAGCTCTTTGTCCTGAGTCCCTGCAAATATCTATAAAAACATAATTTGTCCCAGTTTTACACAACACCTGTCCCTGTTTTAATCAACAAAGTCAAAAATATGTTGAAGAATCAATTTGCACTGTGAGCTCATAAATGTGGGTTTATACACAGTGCCCTTGTTTGGAGGTCTGAAAATATTGTCACCGTAAGCTAACACAACGCTAACAAGACAGAAAATTCCTAACTTAAGTTAGAGTCTGCAATAGCTACCATTAGCTTTAAGGCATCTAACATCACATACTACAGTTTGCTAAGAGTTTGCTGAAAAGGTGTGTTTATTAGTGTAACAGAATACAGATATTTCTAGGTAACACAATGTTTGCTAGGGATTTCCATTAAGCTACTATAACGCTGCCTATGAAGCAGTTCAAAGTCAATATTGGCTTACTGTATGTCTCGTTGCTATTTGACTGGGAAATGATAAGGATTGCCATATACCATACAAAAACAACTTCTGACTCATGACTGATGCAACAGGAAATTGGAGGCTGTGTGACTATGGTGAATTGAAACAATGGTTACTGTCCCTTTAAATTTGATTAATCTCACATGTTGTATTCAAAGCGGGGAAATACCAGGCTTCCCTCAACAGGCCTGTTCAGTCAGGATTTGATTATCTCATGTGGAGGCTGTGCCTCCAGTCACCTCTGTTAGTCTACAACATCAATTACAGACGGAGAGGGAGACTGAGTTCAAACCAAACATTGCTGACGTCACTGTAGACTCTAAATAAATTGTACTGGCAAAATAAAACTAGAGGGTACTAAGTTCCCTCAAATAGAGAAATGCATGAATAAAATAAAAAGAGGCACACAATGTCTAACCCGATTAAAGCACACAAACACACTCACATTAACTCACACCAAAACAAAGTTTAGCCTCCATCACCTGATAACATTCAACTTCCATTTAACTTAATCTCTGTTAGACTGCGCTGTATTTCTCCCTCTCAAAGCCCCTATTTTGTTTTTCCTGATAGAGAGCGAGATGAGTCTCCAAAAACAACCACTACACTTCAAAACAGGAAGCTGCCTATCAGCCTGTCACACAGAACTTCCTGTGGCTCTACTGAGAGTCAAGCAAAGTGACAACACATACGACCAAAGAGAGATATAAAAAACAGAAAGTGCTAAAGTAGATGCGGATGTCACTGCATGGTGTGAAAAACTATCTGAAAGCACTTGATCTAGTACCTACTTGTTAATTTTGGATTTAACATTTTACTCTACTCTTTATTTAGCTAGCATTCCAAAGAGCCCAAATTTCAAATGCCTCGAACATGCATTTCATTTTTTAAATTTATTTCAAGCTAATGCAGAACAACTGCATGATGTGACTAAGACCAACGCTGATAGCAGAGATAGAAAAAAACAGTAGTTTGTGAGGCTAAAACAAAGCGCTTACAGAGCTTTTCCAACTTTGGATTGCTTAAGGCAACTGAAGATTCAGGTGATTAATTTCTGTAAGATTGAAAGAACAAAGATCCCTTTCACATCACAAGTTTCCTTTTGTAGATGCACTACACTCCTGGGAAGTTCCTCACATTGTCTGGGTAGGGTACATGTGTGCAGGCAAATGGATATACTTTACCTAGACTTGTCTTGAAAGTTTCCTGGTAAAATAGCTGCAGAGTGAGCAAGATGAGCTAACTGTGAGCAGTCCGTAACAGTAGAAAATTCACTGAAAGCATGTGGGTACAGTGATGATATTGTTCATGATGAGCTTTGTGTTGCTTTCTTATACTTTTTACTTCTCAGCTCAGTTAAAATCACCTTAAGGACTCAACATTGTCGCTCTTACTAGTTGAAACCAGAGTTGCTAGTTGGTTAAACACATTTTCAACATTTGTATTGTTGTAGGTTGTAAAGGGGTCTACATCATCTGAAAGATGTGTGCGCAACGGAAGCAGAGTTTCGCTCCAGACAAGTTAGAAAACTTCCATCACTGAATTAAATCAAAGACCAGAATTAATATTTCTGTACGTTGCATGGTTGGTTGTCCACACTTCACCACTGACTCAAGTTCTATGGAATTCTGGAAGGATCACAACCGTTTTAGAGCAACCAGTGTTTTGGTTTTAAGAGTGATCGTGTTAGCTAGTTAATTTTCTTCCGAATGTGTCAGTGATTGTCGCGGTTCAAACAGCTGTTGAAACATGAGAAGAGTCCTTGCAATGCATCCTAGTCTATCTTTTATCATAATGTCATAATAATGTATTTCATGAAAAACTGAAGGCATTTGCTAGAGGCGCATTAGGCTGACAGTCACCAGTTCACAGGGCCTCAATTCCCACCAGAACACCGGCGACATCTGTGGCTGTCACCTATTAATGTATTTCCTGTATCTAACCTCAGTTCAACTAGGCTTGACTGCAAATAAATAATATTAACTGCTGAAACTCTGAACCCAGTTTTCACTGTGTGTAGTATTTAGTGTGTAGTATTTAGTGTGTAGAAAAAAAAGTTGGTTTCAAGCTGCTTATGACCAAATCACAACAGAAAGACAATTAAGACTCAATTAGGTCAAAAGAAGAACATTTTATGTTCACATTAAACTGTATCATCAAATAAATAGCTCAAACAAAAACTAACTATTACCCTGATATAGGTACCGTAGTTTTATGGCTCGTCTAACATGGCCCAGCTCTCATACTTAGTGGTCTTGTTGGATTGTCATTGGTGTGGGAGGATTTCTTATTTCAAGACACGGGTTTATGTCTTGATATTTGACTTTAAGGGTCTGTACATGTCCACAGATTATGTAGTCTTAAGCATTGAGAGACTGGTATGCTTAATCTCTCTTACGGACATGATGGGTTTCTCTACTGAAAACATTTGACCACTGAACATCAGTCCACCAGCTAATGTCTCCTATCCACTCACTGATCTCACACAGAGCTGGACGTCATTTATCATTCATCAAATTGAGTTTTTTTAGGTAAAAATTGCAATTTTGGGTGGTTAACCATCTCACATATAGCTTGACAAACGATTGCACTCTACCATTCTTCCAAAATGCCAAAATGAGCGCACATCCCTAATTGTTCACAAACAGTGAAGGGGTCTGTCAAACACAGCACTTAGAGTTGTGAGAGTGCATCACAGGTAATTTCCCCACTATGACGTGCTTGTGTGAAAGGCAAGTTCTTAGAAACATTAGGGTCTTAATCTTCTGGAATCATCTAGTTTGTGTTAAAGTGGCTGTAGATCATTTCAACCACTTTTTTTGCAGATGTTTTGATAACGCTGCCATAGTAAGATCAAAATAACCCCAGACATGTCCAACCCAATTAGAAAGTAAATCTCTGCTTCTTTGGAATTCTAAATCTTGTTTACACATTTCCAAAATCAAATTTGACCACAAGACAACAGACTTTCCAAATAGGATTTTTAGACAAGTAAACTAAAAGGGCAGGAGGATAGATGTGGGGTCGGGTGAGGGGTGATAGTATGGGAGCTAGAGAAGGACACACAAGAGGACAGAGAATAATCCCAGAGTCAAATTTAAGCAATAAATATTGGCTGGATAAGCAATATAGAAAAAAAGGATTGATGTAAAGAGAGGGAGAATACAGAGGAATGAATACAGGATCTCTTTGGCAGTATATCTTAATGTACACAGTGACAGAACCTCTGCACTCGATATTTGCCTGTAGGCACCAGCACAGCCTTCATTAGCCAGCTAACATGCCTGCATTATATGATGTATGAGTGTATGTTCATACAGCTGCAACAAGCCTGTTACAGTAATTGCTGCACATCCGAGTCAGCAGAATGAAGATGTAGGTCGTTAGTGCGCGTCGTCTTTGATTCTCTAATTAGACAAATAGAAAATTGGAGGAAGGGAAGCGGTTATTAGGTGGGAGAAAAGGAAGAACAGAGGAGTGTAAACTGAAGGGGAGACGGAGCTGTCTTTCCTGTGGTCTTTGTGCGTTTGACGACTTATGATACATGATGAATGGCATAGTGAATTCGATTACCTGTCGCCCTGAACCACGACGCCATGAGGAGAGGTTAGGAGGAGATATACTGGGTATCTGGGTGATGTATAGACGTGCAGAAAAGGCCTTCAAAAAGAGAGTTAACGACTGCACAATATTAACAAAGGAGAGAAAACACTTAGGGGTTCAGGAGAGAATAATTCTCATCACATTTACCATGACAACAGAATACACTTGATTCTGATTGGCCGACAGGTGTCCTTTTAAACCAAAGATGAAATTATTCTTCCACTTAACCACTAATTCACTGCTCTGAATGACTGCATTAGATATGGCATATTATACTGCAAGTACCCATAGCAACAGCACTGATGCTTGATGCAATGTGTCAGTTAACGGTTACTGAAAAAGCTCAGCAAGGTTTGGGTAAATGAGGCAACATACCAACTGAAATACAGGGTAGTAACTTAGACACCACTTCTGTTTTCCTGTTCTTTGTGCCCATATGTAGAAGATGTTCAAATGAGGAGAATACTAACTCTTGACTAACACCAAACATTAAAAAGCAAAGTAAACCACCCCAAACTAAATTCAACATCTAAAAATATCAACATATACTACATCTGACTCATGTCTATGTATGCCCGGAGTATGCACAGTAAAACTTTTGAGTTTAACGCTAACATCAGCAAGCTAACATCCTCGAAATCTAACATTCTATCATATAAACAATTACATCTTTAGTTTCCAATTTGAGTATGCATAATTTTAAAAGAACTGATAGAAAATTCTCCAGTTTTTGTAAATATAAATTGTTCAGAAATTCCAGAATAAGGTAAAAACTGTATCATGCAAAGAAAGAGCTAAACAAACATGATCCAGAAATGCCGGCCACCTCTCTGGACCTGAGCCAACTTAAGATGGACTGAGGTGAAGTGGGAAACTGTCCTGTGATGAATCAAAATTTGACATTCTTTTTGGAAATCATGGACACTGTGTCCTCCCTTTTAAAGAGTGATAGTATAGGGATGCTTAAGTGCCCATGGCATGGCTACTTTACACATCTGGGATGGCTCAATTAATGCTGAACCATATATCCAGATTTTGGATCAAAATTTGCAGCCCTCCAGAAAATGCCTTTCTTAAGTAAGACATTGTATAATACAGCAAGAAGGTGCCAAACCACATTCTGCACATTACAAACAGCATGGCTTCGTAGAAGAGTCTGGACTCTAAACTGACCTGCCTGCAGTCCTGACTGGTCACCCATTGAAAACATTTTGTGCATAATGACGAAAGAAAATGACAATTGAGTCCTATATTGGACAAGACAAAAATCAAGAAACTGGTCTGCTTGGTTCCCAAAACAAATCTTAACATGCCTCAGCTGCAACATTTCGGAAAAATATTGCTGGCATCAAATTTTAAATGAGCATAAATGTTTCATAGAACAATCTAAGTTTTCAGTTTCAACATTTGATATGTTTTCTTTTCACTATTTTCAATTAACTGTAGGCTTTAAATGATTAGCAAATTATCACAGTCTGCTTTGATCAACATTTCACACAGTGTCCAAACTCTTATGATATTGGGTCTGTATGTAGACCATGGATAACCGTTCGACATTGTGAGCAAATCCAACAAGTCTTTGTTGAGGTATAATAACCAACTGACCAGAATGACCATCCATTTACTCATTATGTCAGCATTGTCACGAAAATACTTTTTCTTTTTTTTAAGTTAGTAACCAAGATCCAGAATTAGCTTTTTTGTATTATATTATAATAATATTTATAATATTACCTCTGCCTCTGGAACATTTAAGGCGGGTATTTTTCATCATTTCTTGGCTACTTCTAGTATAAAAAATGAACTTAATCATATTCATCAAATTTGAAACATTGTGGCATAAGCCACTTGAATCAGGACATCTTCACATTTGATCCTATGATTCAAAGTCAGTAATAATCAAAGTCGCTTCATGTCTTATATTAAGGTAGCTCTTGTGTGGGGCCGTGGTATATGACAGGACACAAACTAAGCACAGGAAACCTTATGTGGTCCAGTTATCGTGTCAGCGGCTCAGTGTATGTGAAAAATGTTTGTCAGAAAATGTGGTGAAAATTCTCAGTAAACGCTCAGGTTGACAACGCCTACCCTTGTGGCAAGAAGAGCAGCAGATGCTCTACACACAAGCAAACACACAACACACCAAATGAAACAAGTAAACGGTTGACTTGAAAAGGTCATCTTGTCAGAAAACTAACCACGCTGTCAGCTGACATGCGTCAAATATGCTTTTCTCGAAGATGGGAGGGCCAAAACTAAGATCAAGTGGTTGGAGCTTCAGAGTACAGGGCAAGGTTTTCACACACCTCTGTGATGACTTTGGTGAAGCTCAATGACAGACATACACTCTGTAATCAATAATACATGCAATCACATTTCTCTGTATAGCTATGCACTTGGTTGGCTGAGTTTATATTATGGATGTAGAATGTAGATGGGGAGCAGTTCAATCACTGCAGTGGTTCAGTATAGTGTGTCATCAGGCTCTATTACAATCAGAGAGAAGATGTATCTACTCCCTGTGCCATGCAGGGCCATGTTCACACAGGCTAAAGGCCTTAGCTCCAGATAAAGATGTTGATTCCAGCTGCAGGAGGTGCTCTGGGCTGCTTGGACTAAAACAACTCCAATCGCCGCTGGCTATTGCTACTCCCCCTGCCTGGAAAACACACACGGACAAACAAAACACCTAAACACACGCACTAAATGCAGACAAACATGTAGCCATGCATAACAATATATATATCTTTAACAATTTATATATTTTATGAAGTGTACAATCACACCCCCTTTAGTGTTCAAAAACTGCTCAGACACTTATTGCATTTGGCAATATTTTCATATCATATTCCTGCTAGCAAAGCTTGTTGAAATGAACTGAATGTCAAATCTGAACTAAGTGCTTTTTAAAAATAAATACTACATGCAAAAAAACAGCTAACTAATATTTTTAATATTCTGGGTTAGCTTAGTATAAGAGCTCAAGACAGCTAGCCTGACTCTCTCAATTTCTAATTCAAAGTATTAATAGTTTAAGTTATTGTTGCTAGCAGGCAGATATTTTATCCTCAAAAATGAGCTGTGTTAGTTTTGGATACTTCTGCAATGGTTCCATATTTTAAAAGGTTGCTTCCAGTTCCAGTGTTGATTAAGCATATTGCTCAACACATAAAACCACACACTGTTACAGTTTTTAAACCAGTAGATGCATTGTTGTCTCTATGAGTTAGACATGCTTTTTACAGGAGGCTCTTTTTACAAAACTCAATAAGTTGTGCAAAAATGCCTCAAAGTTTACAAAAGCCCACACCTACTTACTAACCCTGTACTCGTTTCTGCTAAGAGTTTGGTGAGAAGTTGATACCACTCACACAATTGTCTGTAAGCTTTGGTTAGCTATGCTTAAAAGCTCAACAGACAGCTATCCTGCTCTCTCTCCAACAACAAGGACATTTTGCTACCTTCAAGCTAAGGCTAGCCAGGCTAGCTGTAACCCGCAGACCCCTTGATTCAGAATCAGTTTCAGTTATAGAATCCTCAAAAAATACTTTTTTAGTGTTGACTCACAGCTAAAAGCAAGAACTCCCGTTTTTAAAGGAGACATACACATCCCTCTAAACGCCAATTAATGAATGAAAATATATTCAATTTCTAGGTTGTTGAAACAGCAAGCCTAGCTCCCTCTATACTACAGTTTTTTCGGATATTAAAACAGATTTGTGTTAATTAGTAATCAGTACAGCGGTGTAAAGGCAGGTTTTTGTTCCCTTTAAACTTAGCCAAGCTAGCTGTTCCCCCATGCTTGAAGTTTTACTCTAAGCTTAGCTAACACTTTCCTGCTTAATCAAAATGACGAACTATACCTTTAATTTTTCAGACAAAAAGCAGCATAACAGTGCCCTTCATGAGTTGGACAATTTCTAATGATCTAATCTTTCTTAAAACCACACCATTTTTTAAAAAGTGTGTAGTTTGGTTTGTCTTGGTTATGAAAAGCTGCGTATTAGAGATGCATTGTTTTCACAGGACAGCAAAATGCACACATACACACTCTCTCACACACATACTCAAATATGCTGACCATGTATTTCTGGGTTTGATATGGTGTATGTTGGCATGAGTAATGCCAGAAGTATAAGGCAGATACTTGTTATGCCTTGCAATGTGTTCCTGGAAGGCAGGTCCGTGCAAGTTGGATGTGTGTGACTGAATCAGCGTTTGTAACTAAGAGAGGAGAGAGTAGCTGATGGTTATCTTCATCAAGATGAACCTGAAACCGACACGAACTGAATGGGCTCTTGATTCTGCATCGCCTTCGTGGACAGCAGAGGGCATGGAGCACATACTGATGAAATACAATTAAGGATGCACTCATTACCTTGTCCACAAAGAACTGACAACACACAATCACACACACACTGGACATAGAACCCCTGACTCCTGTTAAAGCCGGACTGGAATGTCATGTTTCCTGTTTATCTGCCTGCATACCACCCAGACTACAATTGTGTGGATTCCTGCGTTTAGCCACAGGGGGAGCCGGGCAAACACAGAAAAACACACTGTTGTGTTGACAGGTAGGTTCATAACTCCTCCGTTCTCCGACTGGGCTGCATCCATCTCAAGCCTCAGGTGTTTGTGATTCAAAATACAAGCACGTTTGCAGGGCGAGCACAAACATATACATGCACTGCTGTACTTGATGGTTCACTGATCACTCACTGAACACTCAGCATGAAATGTGCCCACTGAACATCCAGAAGTCAAACGCATAATCATACCACCAATGCATGCTAATTTCTGCTTCGATACCCAGGATGCACGTACAGGCGATACCCAGGGTGGAGGTTGTGTTCTGGAGCTATTTAACGCCACACATTAAACATGGCAGTGGATGTGAAGCGGCACGCAGAGCCAGACCTTATTTAACGCCAATTCTGACCCAGCACGAGATGTTAGAACCTCACTGGAGCAAACAATGTGTTTTATTAAATCCTGGCTGCTTCGCAGAAACAAACAGAAGAAAGACAAGAGCGGGCCTGTGTGTAGGCAGAGAGGTGAGAAACATTTGTGAGTTAATGTGTGGCTTGCAGTGAAAAAGAGAGGAAGGTGCCATCACCAACTGCTCATGACTTAATAGCAATATTGCAACATGAACCCTGCGAGGAAATTGGCCAACTGGCTTTCTTTCCTGTCTTACTGAGCCAATCAGACAGAGATGAAGCCATGTTCAAATCATAATCATGTTTTTGCAGGCAGCAGCTCTGGAGACAAGCAGCGACTAGGGATCAATACAAGGCCTCCCACATGCCTGGAGGCTGAAACTATAAAAGGAAAAAGTCAGGGGATGAGTTATTGATTAGATGCTATTGATATGTCAGAACTTAAAATGCCCTTTGAGTCAGAAAATAGCATGAACAGTTAAGTTTCATATCTCTTTCCAAAGCTATGAGCCGATGAACTTGATATTTTCTTAAATGTGAGCTGAAATGAGTGTGGGCCGTGGGGTTAATTGAACAAGGGGGTGTTCAACTGTGAGCCAAAGAAGGCGGAGTGAATGCAATTTCACATTCTAATCAAAGACCACAGCAGGTGGGTTCAATTATTAGTTCCTTCTCCTCCTCCTCCTCCTCCTCCTCCTCATTTCTGGCTGATGAAGTGCTAATTAGTGACAACACTTGCTGAAGCAGTGGCTAGAGCAAAACATTCCAAGTACATGCAAGCTCATGATGACATTTTTTTTGTCAGTGTTTTTTTTAATCTATTACCTTTCTACTGTTGATTCAGCTGGATGTACTTTGCATTCATGTCAAAGAAAAGTGTAATTATGCTGAGTATTGCATCATAATGTATCCTGTCATATTGTATCTCAGTGCATTTTTTCATAGGTATTATATTGTATCACTGTATTGTATTGTATTGTATGTTGCCATATTGCATTGCACTGTACTATATCATATAATGTACTGTATCATATCATATCGTACTGTACAATACTGTATTGTATGGTTTGGTATATTATGTGTGGTAAGATATCTTATTTTACCCTATTGTACTACTTATCCTATCTTAGGGTAGCATAGTGTAGTGTATCCTGTATTGTATAGTATTGCATGCATTATATTGCATCAAATTGTACCATATCATTTCATGTCTTATCGTATCATACTGAACTGTATAATAACATACGATAATATTGTCATGTGACTGAGATGTATTTCTGGATGAGTTGTAGTTGTAGTTGTAGTCAATGCTTTTGGCCCATAGGTTTTACAGGCAGCATTACTTAATCCAAATGTAATATCACGTGACCTGATATACCTTTTAAAGCACAACACTCTTCTACCAAGTGTCATTTTTCTCAAAGGCTGAGACATGCGAGTGAAATGAGGTGACTGACAGTTCTGCTATTCCACACAGATGGAGAGGAAGCTGACAGGAAGCGCATACACACTATATTAACTGTTCATTCACAGGTTAAGAATTTCCACTAGTGTTGGGTGTTACAGAGCTATATGCATGACTCAGATAAGATTTTCATGACTTTATTTTATTTTATTAGGTTTTCTTATGTAGCATATAACACTCCTGCAGAAGCTTGTAGTGTTTAAATGTCATTCTATTGGCTTTAATGCTTCTTTGCCATCTTGTCTTACATAGTTTTAAGTCTACTTTGGAGTTGAAATAATTTGCACTCATTTTTTTCAAAGGCTTTCTGCTGATACACTGAAGCGGTATTAGCTTTGTCTCCTCAGGGGAAATATGGCCTACCTTGATCAAACTGCTGCGTCGTGGGATTGTCTTGGAGCCTGAATCTGGACCTGCGCTCTCCCACGTCGGGGACTCGCAGCTGGCTTCGTTTTGGACCCTCTTCACGGTGTCTGGCACGCTACAGTTTCCGTTTGACACCGGCTCCCCTCGATGCGTCTCCAGCCTCGTTCCGGCACCCCCTGACAAAGCTTTCCGGCCAGCAACCGGTGGACCGACGGCGTTCTTGTTCTCTCCAAATTCGGCCATGGTGACACTTTTTCTGGATTTCTTAGTTTCCTTGATGGCAGCAGGGGTCCAAACGCAACTGCGCTGCACGCAGATACAGGCGTGCCATCGTGTGAAGTGAGCGAAACGAGAACGTGCGCCAAGAGCAAAGGAAACTTATCTCTCTCTCTCTTTCGCTCTGTCTTCAGCTTGCGCGCTCCCTGGCTCTCGCGTAGCGTCTTCCTCCCTCACACATGCACACACACACACACACACACACACACACACACACACACACACACACACACACACTCACACACAAACACAAACACAGTGAGGGAGGTTGACAGCAGGGCTCACAGCTGAGCGACAGCAGCGACCGACACACCTTCCAGACCTCCACCGCCAAAACCCATCACAACCTCGCGACGGCTTGATGGATGTGCGCGCGTTTTCGCTCCTCCACCGCCGCCTTTTTAATCAAAACCTCTTCACTGTGCCACGTGACAGTTTAAACCACAGTGATCATTTTTTACATTAAGATACCAGCTCATGCTGTCATCCACCTCTCTCTGTGTCGCGCCAGTCTTCATTAAACAGCCTCTGTGTTTGTGGGAGCAGCAGGCTAACAAAGTCCTCATCTGTCATCAGCCTGACAGATGGGTGGGTGGTTTACGTGTTACGTCCCTACAGGAACAAAGTGGAGTAGTTTTTGGTTCTACTTCTACTAATGGCTAACAAATCAATGTATTTTATGTATTAAATTCACAAACAAGAACAATTTGTAAATTACCTGGTTTTGAAATCTGTCTTTAACTAGTATGCGTGATAATTTGTTGAAACGGGCTACAGGATCTCGTCATCACAATCTATTTGAACAACTTTCCTCATCTTGCGACTGAAAACTGGAGGATTACTTAAAAAATACTTAAAATCACTTGAATACATTAAAAACAGCAGAATTAATTAATTAATCAGGTCACTTCATAAATCCCTCAAAACATTCCTAACCCCAGAGAAGAATATTACCTCAATTTACCACTCATGAATGTCTAAGACTGCAATTAAGTCTTTATTAATTACTTATTACTATATTGCTGATATAACCTCTTTGTTTTGGCTTGTTTAGCATTAGGAAATGAATGATAAAACATTCATAAACAATATTTAAACCAATGTTTTAGTCGTCCACTAGTTTTGAAATATCAAACATTAAGCTGAAATGAATGGTGCACATGAATGATGATACAGGATTGTTGTCATAGCCATTGACGCTCACATTTAGTGGAGTATTTTGGTATATTGACAGATTTAATAGATAGTGCATCCAGAACTATCAGCTTTTGTTCAACGCAGATATGCCTCTGTGTGTGACAATGAGCTTTACACGTATTTTGGTGTTGCCAGTGGTTACGGATGGACTTCCAGCCAGGACAAGCAAAAGCATAATTTACCCCTTCAGATATGTCTGATGAAAATGTCATCATCTTTTGGATAACCTGGTGTAGTGCCATTTATGTCAAGTGAGTCTCAGTTTCACTATGAATCCAAGGGTGCAGAGTATTCACTCTAGTTTATATCAGTGGTATGAATCATAAAGAGAAACTGGTTTTCTCATGATGTACTTGCAATTAGCAGGTCTTAAGTTTGTAGAAGTAACACTAATTCAATGCAAAACATTTTTTAAAGGAAAATGCAAGATTTGTCTGGTCTGTCCTCAAGAGAAGACATCCAATTTTAAAATGGTATTTTTGAACAGAGATCTGATCAACCATTTAGAAATGCCAGGAACCTGAGTCCATGAAGTTGGGAAATCTAAATGTTGAGGGGCTGTTGCAACACAGTTGAAATTTTAGATCCTGCAAATCTGTAAATAGAGATAGCAAATAAGATAAGATAAGATAAACTTTATTGTCCCTGGGGGGAAATTTGTCGTGGACATAAGTGCAGTGCTGCTCACAAGCAATACATTCATTCAACATACCAACATACAATAACATGCCCGCTGTCAAGATAAGAAACCATGTCACTGAGGCATACCAATGACACAACAATACCAATAATACAATAAATAACAATGAGATACCAATGTGGCAGTAAAAAGCAATATCATATAAACATTAGTTCAGAGTAAGTGAACCCTCATACTCATACAAGAAGGTTATGTTGGTGCAGATTGTTTGTTGAGTAGAATGCTGGAAGTAGGGAGGAAGGAGAGCTTGAAGCGATTACTTTTATATCTGCTTGCTCTGAACCGTCTGAGGGCAATAATTCATATTCTGAATAAAGAACATACAAAGAGTCCTTCAAGATTTTTTGTGCCTGATTGAGAATAGTCTTTTCAAAGATGGTTTGAAGGGACAGGTCATTTTTATTATCGATCACTTTCATGGCAAATTTAAAACGTTTCTCTATCTTAGTTTTACATTGAACAGATAGAGGGCCAAATCAGGCTGCCATCCCATATCTGATCAAACTTCCCATGACAGCATTATAGAAGGTCAACATCACACTTGTACTTAGAAAATGCAGTCCTCTGGGCCAATTTGGCACACAAGAAATCAACATGAACATTGCACTTTAATAAGTTATCCATCTGAATACCCAAATACTTAAAAGAATCTACCTGCTCAATTGGATCATCACTAATTAAAACAGGGTCATGTGATCTGACTGCCCTGGGGTCAAATATCATCTCTTTAGTTTTGTTTGTGTTCAGAATAGGATGATTAATGAAATGTTGATTGTATGAAACCAGTTTAATTTCAGGATGATTTTTGCAGTTGCAACCTAATACTAATTTCAGATGTTCGCGTTTGAGATGGTGCCTGACATACTAAACAGAAGAATGCACTATCAATCAGCTTTATAAATTCAATGTAAACCAAGGTCATGGATTTGGTTCAATGATTCAGGGGGACATTTTTGTGATTCATTGCTCAGGGATGCATGCCAAGATTCCTCCTCAAGGGTAAATGACAAATACAATGAATGAGTTCAGATGTTTTTCCAGTGAATTGTAATTGTTGGAGCTGGTACACATAGAGACAGCTGTCCATGTCGCCTGAGCTGCAGGGTATCAATGTCTCTGTAATACAAACAGCATGCTTTGAATAGCTGAAATAATTCTGCTTGTTGACATACAGTTATATCAATACAATACACAAATCAAGGTCAGTGTAACATTTACTTACACAAAACCAATGCTGCTGCTGCTGCTGTGTGATTTATGGTATGATTGTTTCATCCATTCTCAGTGTAATGCCCCTATAATAAAACACAGTATCACAAAGAGTTAATCATTCAAGAGAACCTTATCATAAAAGACAGGCGGTTCTTCCATTCCATTATCAGCCAGACTTTAGCATAACGGTACTGGCAGAGGCAGTGCACTGGCATGTCCTTGCTCTGAAAACTGAGAGAGAATTTTTGGGAAGCAATATTAACTTAATGTAGGTGTCAGATTCATAAAACGACGACAAAGCTAGTGGTAAACCATACAATATAATCATACAGTGGGAAATTTAACCTGTACTCGAGAATATCCAACAGAACCAAATAACATTGCTGTCCAAACATGTTAAGATAAAGTAGTAAAAGCTCAAATGAATGAGAATTGATGAGTCAAAATGAAAAGTAAAACAAAATGAAGAAAAGAAAAGACTCAGAAATGGAACAAGACAGAGGGTGAAAGGACAAGGATCTAATTCATAAGTGGGGGATCTGAATCAATACCCTCATGGATCTGATCATAGCCAGGATGGTTAATTAGTGAAAGATGAGAGGAGGGAAGAAAGAAGACATGCACATCAGCTTAAAGAGGCCTTAAGAGATTGGATAAGGGTAAAGCAAGGTCCGATTTCTTAACTATGTTCTCAAAAACTCTGTCACGTCTTTGTTTTTACGAAGCTGAACTAAACTGTATCTTAGGTCTGACTAAAGATCACAGTTTTTGCTTTAGAGGGTCCTTTGGTCACATGTGGGATAGTGGACATATTTGGAGCGCCTGTTACACAAGCCTCCATGAGTGCTGTTATGTAACTTATAGATTTATTGTTGCAGCATTTCATGCCCTATAATCAAGGGTGGCTATGGATGCAGTCTGAATTCAGATGCCATATGAGTTATGTTGAACCCACAAGTGCTGACTACACATAACATCAGGCAATGCTCAAATAGCATCAGCCGGCCAGCAGCACTACCAGCTGTCTGTGTTTGTGAGACTACCCCACCAGGGTTTTTTGTATTAAGCATTCTTCTTACAAAGGTTTATCTGAATGAGGACCATCCCTCAAAGGCTCGGCTGTGATTTGTGGCATCCTGCAGTCTAATGTGTGGCCTGCATGCAGAGAACGGCATTAATCCAGCACTGAATCCTGGCATTTCATAATTAAGTCATGAATCTGCCTGTCGGGACAGAAAATCGTTGTCTAACTCCCTGGCCGGACTTCAATCAGCAATGGTGAGAAAGGTATTTGGCTTCACGCTGCACCCAGGTGGATTGGGGGTCTTTCAGATTCTCAGCCTATTTTTCAAACAACCTTAATCCAGTGAAATTGTTGACTACATTCCTCAGGAACCATAATTGGGTTTGATGACACATTGTTTAGCTGCAGGAATACACATATTAATGTTGTTTATGTGGAAAATGTACAGAGATTAATATCTCAGTGAAAAGTTATGAGCATAGACATTCATCACTGTGGGTATGAGATGAGACCCCTGGTGAGTACTGGTTTGCCTTTGCCGCCATCTAGTGTTAGCCCTGAGAAAACACCTGTTGTTGATAAGATGCTTTGAAGAGGACTTGAATTATTTGCATCATCCAGTGATTTTTACATTTTATGATTTTATTACAATGTACAATGAATCATTATAATAACCAACAACCCATTGAAAAACAAAGCAGAGACTGAAATTATAGAACAAATTGCATCCTTTTGCAAGTCAAATAAGGACTCTGCTGACAATAAAAGTGAAGCAAATTTGTGGAAGTAGATATGATTGGTATTAAGGTTAGACTAAATATGCTACGAATATATTTGAAATGGTACCATATAATTTCATTAATCAAAATAAACATTTCACTGTGCTTCTAGTTGACGACACTGGAAAAGCTGTGTCTAAAAGTGTGACTCTGCACCTGTAATTCTTCGGCATACAGATACATGAACTGTCTCTGGAATATGCATTGTTAAATAGATTAGCAGATTAAATTAGTTGATGTCTGCTCTTAGTCATCCAGCTGACAGAGGCAGGCCACCCTGCGATTCACCCAGCGTAGATGGTCAGACGGCAGCTCAAGGACAGGTTATAGTTTGTGGAGTGACCAGTAGTGGACAGGGTCCCTCTGCGGGCACTGGTTTTATAAATGGGACAAGATCTCTTCATGTTTAAACTTTGACATTTCTCCTGGTTTGAGATTGATGAACGGCAGGGAGTCGAAGAGGATCTTGGGAAGGAACTCTCCTTTGACCATGTTCTGTCTGTCCCAGAGAGCGATTCCATGAAAAGACCTGCACATAGGTCCCATCCTCTGGCTTCTCCTCCAGGTGGGTCTCCTCTTTGGTTACCTGGAACACAAATCACAGAATAATTGCAAACCAAGTATATTCTTATTATAGTCAAACTATCATTGTGCTATACTTATTATAATCAAACTATCAGTGTTAGTATATTAAACTATATAATACCATCAATTCTTTACATTTATTTATTCTGGTGTCAACTGGCATACATTCAAGTCCTACCTTAAGACAAAGACAACTGCACATACAATGTTTAATACTGGACTGGAACTACTCAGTATATGCTCCCTTCATCCTGGTTTAACAGTATATGATCTGTAAACAGTTCTTATAGGTGCATTTATTGTTGATAGAAATGCAGTATTACTATGTCTGAAATGGTTTTTTTTATTTTTGTGTTGATGTTTTTGTTACATTTTATGTGCTTTTGTATTTTTCTATGCAAAGTTGTGCAACAACACGATCACACACAGCAGTAAATGGTCTTATGCTGTATTCTAGCAGGAACAGACGTATGGCTGGTTTCTCTTCTGTTCTAAATGGCTGTGGTTGTCTGCTTTTTGTCCCATAATGCAGAATAAAACAGTCTGAGTGCTCTATCCATCTCGTCTCCTGAACTGTGTGGTGTAGCAACCAGAGCCATATGCAGTGAGAGGTTACACTGGCAGTCATATTCCACCTTTGCTGAGCCATGAAGATCATAACTCTTACTTGTAAGAATTGCAGTCTGGCTAACAGAACCATCACGTAGCTCCCCAACGGCTTGAGAGATGGATATGACTTGGCTGCCAACATAGTGGGCACCTTGCCCACCAGACTACTGTTGAAAACATCCTCAAGTTCAGCAGACATAACAGTGGCCCTTGGAGCTTTGCGGATGTTTGTCAAGCTGATGCGAACCACATGAGTAAGTCTGTAAAAATAAGCAGGATGTGATCAGTATTTATTGGAAAGGCTGTCATCAGACTAATCACTGTGCTCATGTAAAAATATGTTTGTCTTTTACATTGTATAATTTAATTGAGCAGCAATGCAAGTTGTTGTCGCCTGTTAAAGCGAATGACTTCCTGTCTCAAAACAGTATTCATAGACTACATTCATCTTACATGACTGAACATTCATCACCTGTATGTCAAAGTACACGGGAAGCTTAGACAGGATGTCTTCTGCAAGCTTATCTACTACTTCCTATAGTTTAAACAGACAACAATAAAACTTGTAATAAGAAAATGAGTTTGTATATAATGCCTTGGACAGATGACAAATTACAGTGTACTCATCTCTCTGATGAAGATGGTTCATCTGATTTAACAAATGTATGATCTCTTATATTCATTTGACATGTTACCTTTGTAAAGAGGCATCAAAGTCTTTGAGAGGCACCCTACTGCAGGCAAGATGGCGCCGCCACAACGTCCACACCGGAAGTCCACACCGGAAGTCCACACCGGAAGTCCACACCGGAAGTCCACACCGGAAGTCCATACCGGAAGTGATTATTTAACCCCCTCTCTACCCAATGCCGGATGCTTCGAACTGGAAGTTTCTTCTTCGTGTAGCGTATTGATTGCATTAGTCTGTCGCTGCTAAATCAATTAGCAGAAAGCTAATTGTGATAGAGAGAGTGAGTGAGAGAGATACCGCTGTGTATGAAGAACAGAATAATGTAGAGTGTTAGTGTGTGTGGGGGGAGGGGATGAGAAGGAAAAGACTGTAAGTAAGAGGGAAAATACACTCAAGCTGTACACAGAGATCTATATTCACCACAAAAACAACAGAGGCTCCCCAGGATTGTGTACTGTACATCTATCATCAGTGGCTGACAGTGGTGCCTCAAGTTGAAATATTTTAGTCCTAATATTTTATGTTGATTTGGAGTTTGTAATAGCAAAAGTGCATTGTTCTTTTTCAAGTACAACATTATCAATACAAAAGGGTTAAGACATCATACATATAACATTAAAAGAACATAAAATAAAGTATAATTCTACATTTCAAGTAGGGGTTGGATGGAAAGAAACAGTAGCTATGTATACATTTGCAGTTTTTCTAGTCATTCTAATTGAAGGTTCCAACTTCAATGTTTTCATGGACGCCAAATAAAGTGATCTTGTTAAGACATTGGTGTACATGCATCAAGCATTCAATCTGAATAAAACTGTTTGACAAGCTCAGAGTGTTTACGCCCATCTAATGTCTCAAAATAGAAGGAGAAACCATTCCCTCCGTTTGTTCTTGTGGTTAATGAACACCCCTGTCACTGTGTCATTGTAACGTGTTACAAATTATGTTAAAAAAGAAACAGTCACCACACACCTCTACATTTTCCTCCTCCACTCGCCCCTGCACCATAGATAACATTCTGCTCTTCTCTCGTGACTGTGGATCTACTCTGGATCTGTATTTAATTCATTCATTAATCTATACATGTGATCACATAGGCAGACAGCATGCAAGGTAATTTGGAACAAACACTACAGCAAACTGTACTGAGGTACAGTCAGGCTAACACAACATAAAATAACATATGACCCAGACAAAACAAGAGAGGCATATGCAGATGTCATCACGGCAGCATCATAATCAGCTTTAAGTATTTCAACACACACTCGGAACAAAAGGCTGTGCATGGCTGAGACGTTAACACTATAACTTAGTGATTCGTGCAGGTTTCTAAGTAACTTGAATTCTCAACAGCCTATACACTTTTGGAGTCAATCAACTAGTCAATAATACTGATACGATTAAAATGTAAGTGCAAAAAAGTTCATAGAATTACGCGTAAACCTACGTGTTTTTGAAGGCTTTTATTTTGCGTTCACGTTCCTGTTTTTCAAGGCTTTTATTTTTGTAACTTCCGGTTTGGACTTCCGGTGTGGGTGTTATTGCAACGTTTTTAGCTTTGTAACTTCCGGTATGGACTTCCGGTATGGACTTCCGGTGTGGATGTTGTGGCGGCGCCATCTTGCCTGCAGTAGGGTACTCTTGAAGTCTTTGGTGAAGTGTCAGTCAGTGATAGAGCTGAATATGTCTCTGTGTCTCTTCAGCAAAATAATCAATTTTGATGAAATTCAAGTGGTGAGTGAAGCGGCTTGAAGCAGTTTGTAAGATGCAGTAAATACTCCTGCTTTGAAATAAAAAAATAATTCAGTCATACCTATGATGTCATTTTCCCCACCACCAGGAGGCCCCATTGCTGACTTAAACAGCACATCCACTATGTTTAGTCTGGAGGTGTCCTTTTCATTCCAGTGATGATGGTCAATCCACTGCCTCAATAGCTAAATTGAAGGCTGGGCACCATGTTTTCCTTAGCAGGTATGTTCAGATCGTCTATGTAGACGAGGTTACAATAACAAGTGTCAAACAATATCTGATACCTTAAATCATTATGAGGTTAATCTTTGAAGGCCTCTGTCTTCACCAACATAGACGACACACTTCTTTCCCATAGGAGGTCTGAACATGCCCTTCACCCTCCAGTCCAGCTTAGCCATGATGATGTCCTGAGTCTGATTTGCTGAGGTGCGGGCTGAGAAGTGTATACAGTTTGGTGTATACTGGTCCTTAGGCAGATCGACTACGAAGCTCTTCTTTATGATAGGCTTACCGGTGCCGGTGGGGCCGACAAAGAGTGTGGATATTTCATGTGCAAGGTCTTTCTATGAAAAAGAGCTGACGTGCTGTATACATGGTCTGAATGATGAGGTGGGATACCTGATGAGAAAAGTGGAGTTTCTGTGGGCATGAGCAGATTGTGACAACTTCTATAATGTCAACTGAAGGTTACTTCCGCCAACATTGGCTCAAGCTGGAATGATTTTTTACTTCTTTTGTGATTGAATCAGTCCACGCATTCCACTTTCCTTGTTTATCTTTGTGAAAGTAGTAGTCGGACAGTACCTGAAATGATGAGGATAGCGAATGTTAAAAGGCATGTCTTCACTGTAATTTATATCATATCTATTGTTGAAATGTTGTACCTCTTATTGTACCTCTTAAAATAAAGACAAAAGCTTTTGAATAGTAACTCCAAAAATCAAATGTAAAACAGAATAGTGTTTTTGCTGACTACTTGCAGGGTTTAAAAATCCAAAACATGTTGCAAGCCAAATAGAATCAAAACACCAACCTTTATTCAGCTCTCCAAGGGCAGCAGCAAGAACTTTATATGAGGAAGTCTTGCCTCCTAGAGGGTCTCCCACTATCATAAAACCACGTGGAACCAACATCATCTCATACACCTATACTCAAACAGGAAACAATTTCTGGTTTATGTGGTTGATGTTTAAATTAGCCAGAAACTTGTATACCTCCTTGCTACCTGGATAATCTTGCCAATGGACCATGGCACAGGCTGGATATTGAGCTTGGCAATGTTGTCATTCAGAGCCTTGAGGAAGAGATCATAATCTGGTTTTGGAAGCACGATGCCAGGTAATAAATCAGAGATGATACCCTGTGGGCAGCGTTGGTAAAAAAAAAGATTGAATAATTGGTTTACTTCATGATGCATGGAAAAAAGCTCCCTTGGATTGTGCTCTATGATTTGTCACCTGAAACAGAGGAAAAACTTTGTTATGTTGACATCCCTCAGCGCTCTAAGCAGCAGCATGCCCTTGTTCTCCTCGGGGTGCTGGGAGGAGAGCTGCTCAGAGAACAGACGGTAGGTGGCCACAATCTTCTGAGCCTGTCGGTGAAATCAGATTGAAAAGATGATTAGTGAATGAACCTACTAAGAAAAATTACGAAGACATCATTCACACATACCAGTGAGATTCAATGAAGCCCATGGAGTACAATGAGATTTTCTCCAGTGAGATATTAATCTGGCACCATCATGGCCACAGTGTGGAAAAGAGCCTGCAGGAAAAACATAACAATTTTCTTCACACTTTCCCCATTTTTCCCCTTGAGCATCAATCTCTGCTCTGTCAAATTGACTTCAAAACAACACTAATCTGCTCTTGAGATGTACCTTTAGGTTATCAGGAAGCTGAGCCCTGCCAGCATAGCCCAGGTTCATGGTGATGGATTAACACAGAGCAGGTTGGGTTGAGTGACAGCTCTGTCCCCTCAAACAGGAAAGTCTTTAGATTTTTAGCAATGTCCTGTTGTATGCAGAGGACCTGCTGAGCCACCACAGAAAGCACCTCCACCTGTGACACACAACAAACACATTTACACAGAGAGAACAAATTAAGAAACAAATATACAGTACCGTCTGAAGCCAGACATATCATGTTTGATGCACAAGTTTGTGAGACCTCTACATCATGGGAAAGAACTTAATACATCCAGATACAAGCCATCCATGGATAATCCACCGGGGGGCAGGAGGCCCGCCCAGAGGACCTTCTAATGACTCATGGACAATAGGTGCATTTCGACCAAGAGTTCTGGGGTCTTTAGCCCCCAGTACTACTTTCCCCAGAACTAAAAGGTTCCTGTACCCCCATTGTTGTCTGCGTTTCGACTGCAGGCCGAAGTCCCGGGGAGATTGTGCAAATCAGGCCAG
The DNA here is from genome assembly GCF_009762535.1 of Notolabrus celidotus. Classification (NCBI taxonomy): domain Eukaryota; kingdom Metazoa; phylum Chordata; class Actinopteri; order Labriformes; family Labridae; genus Notolabrus; species Notolabrus celidotus. The sequence goes on along the minus strand of NC_048287.1, from coordinate 13,925,109 downwards.
TGACGTATGGAGAAAATATATATATATTAAATAATATTTTGAAATCTTAATTAAAAACTTAACTAGTATGCATTCCCATGAACTCCCTCTGTGTTTCAACAACTGTGTAAACTCCACAAACACTGTTAAGTTCAACCGAAAGTCCCAGGACCTTTGAAAAGTACTACCCCCCAAGCATGGGCTTTTCAGGGGGGAGATTATCTACCCCTGAACTAAATTTAGACCCTGGTTCCTCCGGTCGAAACGTACGTAGTTCAGGGGTAAAGTCCCTAGTTCCGGGGTAAAATTCCTGCGGTCGAAAAACGCCTCACGAAGGTCATCAGTCTGTGGGCCTTTCCAAAACTGCTCCCCCCTTCCCTCCCTACACATTTCCCCTCCATTTGTGCGTTCAAGTGGAGGGTCTGCCACATTGGATGCCATCCAACACCTCTGAGTCTGGAGTGAGAGCGTGTTGTTAGACCCTCTAACAATGAGTCTGCACCAATACTGGCTTACTGACCTGGTGTAGTGCTATTAATTGTTTGCCATGTAATGGGAGACACTCTGTAAATGACATTTCTGTGTTGTAATCTGCACAGACAGAAACCACTTTATCAAGATCAAACAATACAATCATGCAAAGTGTAAAAATCTAAAAGTGTACAATACATCCAGGATCTAATCAACCTTGTTCCGTTCTTGAAAACACTTATTCACTTTATTTATTTATATTGTGGAGTGTTTTATATTTAAAGCTGGGATACTTCCAAAAACAAACACATAATAAACAGCAGATTGAAAATAATAAGATGTTTACAAAACAGAAATGCCACCAAAGAAGATGAGCAGTATTTCTCATGCTGTGGAGAGATTTTTGTGAGTCTGCCAAACATCTATTTATGTAAACTACTCATTATTTGTGTGGAATGTAACCATGGTTACATTAAGTCTCTGCTTCCACAGGAGTGAGGAGAGTTTGTCTCAAAGCTTGTTGCTGTGTCTGATCGCTCCACCTAGGTGACGGGTGCTCCATTCAGCTGTGAGTGTGACTCCAAACTGAGGTCACTCCGTATCTGAGTGGAAGTGGGGAGGGATCGGTTTGAGAAAGGGCCTGTGACTCAAGTGTAGTTGTGTGCTGATATTATTGCTAATAAGTAACAACTGTCAAAAATGTGCAAATGAAATTACATGCAACATGTGTGTATAAGGCAGATCAAAGTCATCATACATCTTTAAAGGATATGATCCAGAACATGTTGATGCAGCACAGCCGGTAAAACCCTCTGCTCCTCCATGTTTCAAAAACAATGCGCCACAAACAGTGACTTACACACCCACTATGAGCTAGGTGAAATATTTAAGTTGTAACTTATGCTTATGTTTGAACTTTCGTCAGGAGTCTGCTGTAAATCATTACTTGGTAAATACTTCAGCAATGGTTAGAAATAAATCTCCACTTTTCAGGTTAACCATACAGTTTCAACTTCATATTTTAAAATGGTCAATTTTTGCAAAAAGGCAAGACAGGATAAGAAATGATGGCAGTCCTTTGTGAGAGGAGCAATCTGTCAATCATTCTATTTGTTCCCACACTTTGAAGGGTATTAAAAATAATCCAATCAACTTGGTATAAAAGCCAAGAAGCCTCTCTGCATCCTGCTGAGTGGGGATTGATCTATATTTGGCTTGGTTTCTGAGCAAAAGATTCTAACTTGATTCTAAATCTATACTGACTCCTGGACTGATTCTTTAATGAAGGGTTCACATTGTCTACTATCATACACCTTTAACAGGAGAAACATCTAGGTATTGTTTAATCTGGTGTTAAAAAAAATGTTCACAATTCTCAGAGCAGAACAGCAGACAGGGTATTTGGACATTTTGATAATAACAGATAATAGGTTGGATTTGGTCAATTTAACAACAGTTGAGCTCATCTCCATGCGATTGAACTCATCAAAGCAGGCCCACGCTCCAGACTGAGCCTGCCCTTAGAAGAACTCCCTTCAACAACAAAAAAAAGTGAAGGGTAAAATGCAGATCAGTGGTTAACTGTAATCCATTTGGATGTCCTTTTTTGGCCAGTGCTTTTGCTAGATCCTTTGTAGTATCTGTCTTGCCAGTTCCTGCAGGACCCTCAGGTTCTCCCCCCAAGTTCAACTTTGAAGCCCCCATCAGAGTTCTGCTATACAACAAAGTCAAAACAATGAATAAAGAGTACTGTATTGTATTTTTCCCCACAACATTTTATTAAGCATCAATAGTCAAAGTTAGTAGTCTCTGCAATGTTGCATGGACATCATGGACTGTGCCTCTGGTGTGGCAGATGGGTGTGGTGGTTCCCCTTTTCAAGAAGGGGGACCAGAGGATGTGTTCCAACTTTAGGGGGATCACACTCCTCAGCCTCCCTGGAAAAGTCTACTCTAGGGTGCTGGAGAGGAGAGTCCGGCTGTTGGTTGAACCTCGTGTGCAGGAGGAACAATGCGGTTTTCGTCCTGGCCATGGAACACTGGACCAGCTCTACACCCTCGGGAGGGTGCTGGAGGGGGCATGGGAGTTTGCCCAACCAGTCCACATGTGCTTTGTGGACTTGGAGAGGGCTTACGACCGTGTCCCCCGAGGTATCCTTTGGGGGGTGCTCCGGGAATATGGAGTGGATGGCCTGTTGCTACTGGCCATTCAGTCTCTGTATTGTTGGAGCCAGAGTTTGGTTCGCATTGCCAGCAGTAAGTTGAATTCATTCCCAGTTGGGGTTGGACTCCGCCAGGACTGCCCTTTGTCACCGGTTCTGTTCATAACTTTTATGGACAGAATTTCTAGGCGCAGCCAAGTGGCGGAGGGTGTCTGTTTCGGTGGCTTTGGGATTCCATCTCTGCTCTTTGCAGAGGATGTCGTCTTATTGGGTTCATCGAACTGTGACCTCCAGCTCGCACTGGGACGGTTTGCAGCTGAGTGTGAAGCAGCAGGGATGAGGATCAGCACCTCTAAGTCTGAGGCCATGGTGCTAAGTAGGAAAAGGGTGGCTTGCCCACTTGGGGTCGGAGGAGAGACTTTGCCCCAGGCGGAGGAGTTTAAGTACCTTGGGGTCTTGTTCACAAGTGAGGAGAAGAGGGAGCGCGAGATTGACAGACGGATCGGGGCGGCAGTGATGCGGACACTATACATGTCTGTTGTGGTGAAGAGAGAGCTGAGTCAGAAGGCAAAGCTCTCAATTTACCGGTCAATCTACATTGCAGCCCTCACCTATGGTCACGAGCTGTGGGTAGTGACCGAAAGAACGAGATCACGAATACAAGCGACCGAAATGGGCTTTCTCTGCAGGGTGGCTGGGCTCGACCTTAGAGATAGGGTTAGGAGCTCAGACATCCGGGAGAGGCTCAGAGTAGAGCCGCTGCTCCTCCGGATCGAGAGGAGCCAGATGAGGTGGTTCAGGCATCTGGTTAGGATGCCTCCCGGACGTCTCCCTGGGGAGGTGTTTCGGGCATGTCCGTCTGGGAGGAGGCCACAGGGAAGGCCCGGGATAGGCTGGCGAGATTATATCTGTCAGCTGGCCTGGGAGCGCCTCCGTATCCTCCCAGAAGAGCTGGTGGAAGTGGCCAGGGAGAAGAGTGTCTGGGCTTTCCTGCTGAGGCTGCTGCCCCCGCAACCCGGACCAGGATAAGTGGAAGAAGATGGATGGATGGATGGATGGATAGTCAAAGGTAGGCTATAAATCATAAGATACCGATAGCAGCGGTCAGTAGGCAGTGGGATGACGAGATGGGGGGAATTGTCTAGATATTTCAAGCAGGTGGTGATCATATGCAGCATCACTTCCCCATCCTCCCACAAGTAACACAGCTGAGAAATCAACGCAAAGTCATTCAGCAAGGAGATCCGGTCCTCTGCTAGTTTGGCCACATCTTGAGCTAGGGGAGTAAAAAATAACAGCATGACATTCTCCAAGCAAAAGAACAGATTTCATACATTTACAATGACAGATCAATTACATTGAATATCTAGGACAGTCAGAGCATCGATGGTCATCCCTGCACCTGCTGGCAGCTTCCCACGCACCAGCTCCACATTGTCAGAAATCTGGGCGTTTCACTTCTCCACATAGGCCTTTGTTGGAATGATAATTAGACACAGTTGAGAGTAGAACGCAGTTTTTTTTTGGCTGAGAATTTGTTATTGAATAAGGAAGTTAGCAGTGGACTGCATGTACTGGTGCTGACAGGCAGAGAATTGTGCTGGATACTTCAGATACATCAGTGGTCCAAAATATGGAGGAGGCACAGATGACAGCTTGGCCAGGCCAATGCAACACCCACTTTTTTTCTGGGCAGCTACAAGCAGAAAACATGATATGATGGAGATTTTATCACCCCACGTTGTAATTCAAATTTAAAGAACTGAAGTCTGTTTAAAAACCAAAAATAATCAGATAATGTTGTTGTGTTTCGTGAAATGTTGTGTTTTCTGCAATGTTGTGTTTTGCCCTTCAGGGCCACCGTAGACTGTACTGAATCGCTCCTTGATGGATGAATGCTCTTGCTCATGAGATTCTCTACCTGAAGCAACAACTTCTCAACCATACCCTAAAAAAATAATAAAAACAATCCACCAAAAATATCCAGCAGATTATTTTTGGAAAAGTGAACCTGTTAACATAAGAAAAATAATAACTTAAAAAATACTGAAACAATGTGTAAAATCTCTGTTGTTTACCTTTCTATAGGCTGGGTAAATCTTTGTGAAGGGAACAGCCTCTTTCTCACAGCTGATCATGCCAGTGATGGCCATGTCCTTGTCATGAGTTGCTTCTGTTTAGTTTGTGTTGTCCTTGTTTTGTATTATGTCATTGATTACCTGTTTTATTTTCCAATTTATTTTGTGTTTCAGTCTTGTTTCCTCCCTGTGTATTATTATGTTGATAAGCTGACCTTATGTCTTTCTTGTGGTTGAAGTTTTTCATGGCTTGTGTTGTAATTCGTTTGTGTGAAGAGTTTCCTGTTTTATTTAGTTGTTGTTGCTCCTAGGCCTGATCTCAATGTCCACACTCACACACTCATTGACTTTAAGGCTAGTTCCCGCAAAGTCCGGGAGGGCTTATAGGATTTTTCCACTATCAAATCTTCAAGTGTGTGAGGGATGCCCCTTTTCGAAAATGGGCATTTTTGCAGACTTAGCGTAAGGGAATTACCCATAGTTCATAGCATTGTGGTGTGAAACACAGGATTCCCTGGGGAAGCCTGCGAGCATGGAAGGGAAAACGAACGGTAACATGAAATAAAAAAGAGAGACGGTAAACAAGAAGCATTAAAGGTACAACCAATGTTGGTGTTACAAAAACGTTTACCTGTAAGTATAAATGTAGAACGCAACTCAGAAAACTTTCCAGGTGACATCAATGAAGTGAAGAAGGGCTCAGGGCTAAGGGTTCAGGGAGGACATTGAGATTGGGCCTATCTGTACTTTCAGTAGAACCGCAGTTGAGCGGTATTAGCCCAAGTATAAATCCCACAATGCATCTTGTTGGGGGGGTTTATTCCTACAAAGCCATTACTGAGAGCCACAAGATTGTGCTGGATGATAGTGAAGACATTTCAATGTAAGAAAGATGTTTCAAAGATGCAAATGTAACTTTATATTATATTAATTTCATAACAGCACATATAGCAACAAAACATTCACAGAGTGTTCTTTGAAATTACGTGGATATAAGTGCTCTCTTTCATTTGTAAGTAGAGCTTGTAGTTGTAGTCAAACCTTGGGAAATCAAGCCTCTTCTTCTCCAGGTAAGTATCGAGGCCTTTTTGAATGTCGTCTAGAAACATATTAGAATCCTGGAGGCATTCAAGCATGTTATTAATATGTATGTACGAAGATCTTTTCCATGGAAAATGATTTATTTTTTTGCTGCATGCAGTTGATAATTTGGACTGGCACCTACCGCCCACCAGTTGGGAGCCATATATATAAAAAGAAATAGTCAGTCTTTATGCTAACGTTCTTGTTTGCTTGTTTTATTGGTTTATATACAGGTATCAGTATGAATTTCAGTCTGTTTTATAGCCAACTAAAAACTCCTCACAGTAGCTTTAAGTATGACTTTCAAAGTGACACAGTGTCTCTTAAAAGCAAACTGTACCTAAAGAAATGCATGATTAAAAATAAAAATGTACAATCAAAATACTTTAAGGTGGTTGCCATTTGAATTCAAGTTCACAAAAATAGATGTGGATCCAAATGATTGCCACAAAGTAATTCTATTATCCTAGATGCATTGTACAGGCTGTTCCAGGCCTGTTTATGGTTATTTTATTGCCACAAAAACTCCACATTCTCTGGTTTATAGAGTGGTAAAGATGAGATTGTGTTTTCAAAGAGCAGGCAATTTTGTTACTTGTTCTGGCATGAAATTGTGCCCAAGCCACCTCTTCTTCACAACGTAAGAGATGCTTTTGTGGCTCTAGTCGGCAGATTTGAGCATACAGAAAACACAAACTCCTCTCTCTTCTAGGGATCTTTCACTTATCTATTTATCATGTGAGCGTGTTTAATTTGAAAGGGCTTCACTGGTAGCTGCTTGTAAGGCATTTGAAGATACATGCCTTATCTGTCGTCAAGCAGTGTGAGTAATATGTGTGATTTATCTGTAGTTTTTACTTTGAAATATTTAGAAATGTGATGTAGAGCTGTATTTTAAAAGGGAGTATCTCACCTTACACTCAGTCTCTATTGGCTTAATGAAAGGGGAACCTCTCATCGTCTGTGTTTTAATGATGTGGTCACCAAGTAGCACTTGGATGTCATCCACTGCTGACACAATATTTGTACCCTGTGATAAAATATGACGAGTATTTAGTACACTGTGATGCTATTGCTCTGTGTAAAAAGTAATAGGCAGTTTAAATTAAAAACAAATTTCTTCAATTTTCATTTCTACAAAAATCATGTGTGTGATTATCCAGTCATACTGTATCTCTGTATGGAGTGAAGGACAACCGGAGATCAGCCCATTCGTTTTTCATCTCCTCCATGGATTTTTCCAGGGAGTACTCCTTACTGGCTAAAGCACCAATCTCTTCCAGTCTAGGGCAGAGTAAAGAATTAAATGAACCACTTTCAAATCATGAAAGTGTGATCAATATAAAATAAAGCCATGGTTTCCTCTGAACACAGTATACTCATTTGGCTCTTTACACATATTCCAGCATGGTATATTGTCATGAAAGTGTCTCACTTATCAGAGAACTTTGAAAGCCCCAGCCCCAGCATGTTCAGCAGTGAACTGGTCACATCCGGTTTTACATCACAGCCTAAATGCTGCTAATCTGGAGACAGACAAAAGAGTCAGAAATTATTCACACCGGCTTCACGGATCACAGGAGACACAGGACACTTAGTCCTTACAAAGTGAATCTGACACTGGATAAGTCTCTGTGTCACCTGAGCTAATGAATCAAACAGAGAAATTAATTCACGTGACCTTCTCCCAGTGACGGGCTTTGATTCCTGGGTTGCAGATGGTGGTCAGGATAAGAAGGTGCTCCTTAAACTGGTGTATCTTTCTTTTGAAGCTTTCGGCCATACTGCAAGGCTTTAGAAGACTGGAGAAGGTCTGAGTCAGCTCGTCCATCGTCCTCCACATGACATCCAGCTCATATGAGATTTTCTCAGCATCCAAGCTGAGAAACGGACCTGGAAGTTTTAAGACAAAAGAAGTAAAGCAATGTGGAAACAACCAAGCATCCTGTTTGAACTTCAGTGATGACTCTCCAGCTCCAGCTCAGCAAAATGTTTGGAGTGTCATTTGGTGGGAGGAGCTTACGCAGTGATTACAGGTAAAGAGCTCATAGTGCCTTATTACCCCTCTAGAGCACTACGCTGTCAACATGCAGGCCTGCTTGTCGTACCTAAAGTCTCTCAAAGTAGTATGAGAGATGGAGCCTTCAGTTATCAGGCCCCTCTCCTGATAACTTTTCTTTATGATAAAGCTTATAGTTAGAGCTGGCTCAGGCTTTGACTTAGTTATGCTGCTATAGGCTTAGACTGCCAGGGGAGCTGACACACTTACTTTAACTCTCCCTGTCCCATTAAAGTTACTAACCATAGACCTTTCTGTAGTCCCTGAGTGCCATTGTCCCGTAGGTTCCCCCTGAGTTGCTGCCTTAGACAGCCTGCAGTAGCAACAACTACTACTACTAATCAGTCTCTCTCTCTCTCTCTCTCTCTCTCTCTCTCTCTCTCTCTCTCTCTCTCTCTCTCTCTCTCTCTCTCTCTCTCTCTCTCTCAAAATCTAAAGTTAATTGCCCTACTATGCACACTGACTCATCACATGGGCAAACACCTGTCATACAGTTTTACAATTAGCAAACAGAGCTTTATTTCCCCAGCTGCTTGGCCAGGGAAAACATTGCTTGTTATATGGATGAGGTGCTGTGGCCAGACCCAAACAGAAGAGAGGATGCAGCATTGTTTTTTTTGGGTTTTTTTTTTACTGTTACTGTATACAGTAAATTCTTCTGTTGTTTTGTATGTAGACCACTGTATGTGCAATGTTGTGTTGGTTGGGATGTACACTGTTTTTTTTTTTTTTGGGGGGGGGGGGGGTAAAATATATTTGTTACCCTGTATTTGTGTTTTGTGTATAAAAACAATATTCTAAAATATTTTACACACATATTTAACACACATCAGTGTTCAACTGGTTCTTATAAATGTCTATTCATATGGTGGTTTGTGTGTGTCATTTGAAAACAAAATACCATTTTAAGAAGAAATAACATTGTTTTGAAAGGAAAGTTTCATTTTGCAAGAGAATTAAGGGGTTTTTCCCATTATGTGTGTTTTTTTATTCCTGTGGAGAGTTCTGAGAGTATGAGGCATGCTTTCAGAAAATGTGTGTTAACAATCGAGAAAAACTGTAAAAGTAAGTTTTTCCTTGCCGCTTTAACTAGCTAAATACCACAAGGTGCAATGCTCATGGTGGATTAAGGTGAGATCAGACTGAGTCCTGTCTGAAAGAGGTGACTGGATCTTATCCTGTCTTAATGTTGGCTCTTTGTTAATAATAGAACAGAGTATGGTCTATACCTGCTATGTTTTGTGAAAGCGTCTTGAGATAACGTTTGTTGTGATTTGGCGCTATAAGAATAAAGAATGATTGATCGATTGATTGATTGATTGCTCTCTTTCATTTGAATTGTACCAGCTGAACATAAAATGCATTCTTGCTGTACCTTTTAGAAGAAATGGCCACTGTGAATTACCCACCGTACATCCACTCATTTGACATGATTTGGAAGTTCAGCGCTGAGGTCCAGAGCTGTTTTTCAGCTATCAGAGTTTGGAGTATTGGGAACTGGCTCTGTTCCTTCTCCAACAACGTCTCCTCTTTGTTGATATCCTGTGGAAGGAGCCGATCTCTGTTTTATTTCTGTATTAAATCCTAAGTTCAGAGGACAAACAGCCAAATGTTCTACTCACTGTGGCACTCTGCCATGAAAACATGTCAGTCAAGAGTATTTCTGCACCTTACCATAGCTCTGACGCCAGTGACAGTATTACAAATCACTGAATATCTCTATAAAGAAATAATCAATCTCATCACTCAAGGTCTTGTTTGCATTTTTAGAACATAAAGAGCCATCAGCTTTCATTTGATTGTTTGATCATCTGCTAAAAGGTCCTAATAGGAACTTAAAGTATATCTAAATACAGGATTAATACATTCATATTAAAGAGGGTCTAATATTTAAAATGTGCACATGCAAAAAAAAAAATTAACATAAAACTTAAATAAATCTTAAATATTATCTTAATTTAGAGGTGTGAATGTGCATCACAGTCACACTTATACATTTTTAAAAAAATATTTTGTTGAACTTTACATTTTTTGTCTGAATTTGAGAAAAAAAAAATCTAATACTTCCTCTTCATGTCTTGTTTTTATGTATACAGCGGGAATTTGGCGTTTTACTTCTGTATTTGTCTGTTCCTATATACTTGGGAAAGATCTTATGAGTTCTGGTTGCTGAAAGAAGTCTTGATTCATTAATAAGTAAAGTGAGCTGTATGTTTTAACAGCAAGAAATACAACTCTTTGGTATTGCTGACATAAAACTGTAATGAAACCAGATTAATATGTATCTGCTCTTCTTGAAGAACCCTCCATCATTGTTACATTAAAACCAAAATTCACAGATCAAATCCATTTATGTGCGTGGACTGGATTCTTTAAAATTCCATCTACGACTTAAGATCATTAATCTTCTTCTTTTACAACCCCCGGCAGGAGTCTCATATTGAGTATTTCTAGCACAGGAGACTGAGTCACAGTAGAATAATGGTATCCTAGCAGGTGCAAATCATCACAGACATGAAAATAAACAACGGGAGCTTGTTTCTACAAACTCATAATTTAGTCATGCAGCTCTACCCCCTGCATGGCATAGTCCACCATGCTCTACAACAGGCAGTGGATAAAGGATGTACTGAAAACCTAAAGGGAAGCCATATGTAAAGCAATCCCCGACAAGCAGAACAACATATCTCTGACAAAGTGGACAAGGTGGAAACTTGAGACTGCACATACAGGAGGATTAGCTCCCTTGGTTATGTACACAGTGTGGACATACAAGCTAAAGAATAGCCAAAGACACGCCAAACACCAGTGATAGAGAAAGCACTTCAAGTTGTTAGTGACAGCCGGGCTGTTTTGAGAGTCTGGTAATCTGGCAGCACTCACTTTTGGATCAGCTCATCTCGTGTGAGTTGGCACCGCTTCTGGACAAACTTCTCAAACTCAGATGGTAGGAAGGGAAGGCTGGTGGAGAAGAGGTCCTCAAGTGGAAGAAATCTCAAGGATGAGAAGCTGAAAAAAGTTTCATATATTTCTATATAAACTGTTTTTGCTGCATATTTTTGAAAATGTTTAATTTACTCTGTATTCAAGCAGAGAGGACCCGACTGAGATCCAGGTCTCTTTTTCAAACAAAACAAAATAAACACAGATAAATTCCGTTGAAAACACTGACAGACAGATTCATAATATATATATATATATATATATATATATATATATATATATATATATATATATATATATATATACATATAGTCATACTTGCAAACACATGGCCTTTATAATTTTCACATTTAAAAACAGCTGCAATTACTTTCTATTTGTAGTCCAGACATTGGCTCTTTAAAAATGTCACATGAACCGGCAGCCTAACTGTCATTTAAAAATGACTCAGATCTGGCTTACAATTGTTATAGACAAGAGGCTCCTTAAGTAAGGAGGGAGATTACCAATAAGTGCTCAATAAATAAAGAAAATACTCTATTGCTTTCTTTGTTGACCCAACAAAGGACAGCCCACAGAACATGTTTTTGAAAAAAATGTGATTATGTTAAAAAACAATCCAACACTTGCAGTCCCAAAATCCATGTAGAAATGCAGATTCTTTCATTTTGTCTTAGTATATGCTAACTGACCTTGATTTTATTTATTTTAAATTGAATAGCCTTGTTTGATCAAGAGAAGCTTTGTTCATTCTGTTTTTTTATCATTATTATTCTTTCATTTTTGATTAGTTATTATTGTCTCGTTTGTCCGTTTGTTGAACCTTGAGATACACCCATAAAGCTTTGAAAGTGGAAAAATATTAATGACAAAGCTGTATTTTTGGGGTTATAAACTTCAATAAAAACACTATGGCAATAAATAAATAAATAAATAAATAAATAAATAAATAAATAAATGCTTTTTAATGAAACTATCCAGACCCACTTCTTTCTATCTTTGATTCAGTAAACACAAACCCTTCCAAGTCCTCCATTTCAGCAATGGCTCAAAGATTTGGGGGATGTTTTGCATTTTTGATACAAATTGTGATACAAACAATACAAATTGGCTATCAGAGAAAACACTTTCATGAAAATATGGAAGCCCCTTTTGGACAAATGGACGACCTCTTCCAACATACAGTACCTCCCTCTCAAGCCACCTTGCATTGCGCTTGAACCCTCCTAATGGCTACTCAGATGACACTTATGTTTTTAGAGCTGCCACCAACTCACATTGTAACACGCTGATGCTTACGTTTTATTTTTTTTGTTCGTTCTTTGTCTTTTTTTTTTCTTTCTCATATTGTATGACTGTATGACTCTTATATTTGTGCTGTACATTTCACCACCTCAACTACGGTCAGCATTCTAGCATCTTTCTTTTATTCTTATTTGCTTATTTATTTCCATTATGTCCTTAATGTTTGTCTTGGTTTTTTTGTTTTACCTATGCCTAAAAATCAATAAAAAGAAAGTGAAAAAAAAAAAGACTACAATGCTCAGGACTGAGTTGTTGGGTTAGTTTACCTGGAAACATCAGCCGTCAGCAGATTAATTTCGCCCTCTGCTGGTTACCATACACCTTAAACCCCCATGATATGCTCAAATGTGAAATTTAGTGGGTCTTCAAAAATATAGACCCATGTAATAAATTACACTTATCAGCTAAATATTATAAAGCAACCCTAAACTTGTATCCAAAAACAATCCTGTAACTTTTAAAATAGTTTTTGAATACGGCTAAGTTTATGTTGAATCAAAAAATACTGTTATGGGCTGAGAAATCCTTTTTGACAAAATGTTAACCTTTCCACATTGTCTGGTAACAATTAATCAATCAAACAAACAAAAACATCTTAAGGTGGTTCCAGAGCATATTAAGATCTGGGGGATCACATTTTATTTCTCATCAGTGGTACGACTCAGGAGTACGTTGTTTGGGTGATATTATAAACAATTCTGGATTAAGAAGCTTTCAAGACTTAAAAGATACATAGAAATTGTCAAGCGGCACTTTCTTTTTGTTTTTACAACTGTGCTCTGCCATACGAGCTGCAGATATTCAAGTTGACCAGTCACTTTCTGCCCATCCAGTTATGGTAATTATCAAGAAACTTTTACTTTTACCCAAAGGACATGTCTCACTTGTTTATAATATGCTGTTAGGTGGGGGTGGTAGGGTTATAAAAACTGATCATTTGTAGGCTTATGTTGTCATTTTGTTCACCTGTGCATTGTCATCATTACAATGACATGACTATAGGAATTGTACTGACAGAATGTATTGTAAAATGTACATCTGCGAAATCAGTCAAAAATGGATAAAAAGAGAATTGGAAATGAAAAAAGGTGGTTCCAGAGTAGACCACCTAATTTCCCAAAACAGGATGTTACATCTGTAGGAAAAAAGAGCATAATCAGGTTTATATAGGCTTTTTCCATAGTTATCATATGAGGATTTTGTATCAACCTATAGTTACAGTTGTAAAGTCCCCGTGGAATATGAGTCCCTTATGCAAATGTTACGTTTGAGATTTAGTCCTGGGGTGCTCATGCAAGCCTTCTATATAATACAATCTGTTGTCCAACACAACTTTTTACAACATATTCGGTGTAAATGCAGTGCTGGATAGTAACAGAGTAAATTTACTTGAGTACTGTACTTAAGTACATTTTTTGAGTATCTGTACTTAACTTGAGTATTATTTTGGGGGGAACTTATTACTTTTATTCCTCTACATTCAGAAGACAATTATTGTACTTTTGACTCCACTCCATTTCTATCAGTGCTCTAGTAACTCACTACTTTTGCTTTGAAGTCAGCTCATGAGTTTCCTTCTCTTTTCTGAAATCTGATCCCTAAGACAGTACAATGTGTTTGTGTAGTTCTGCTTCCACTGTGTAAATGTGCAAATATTCTTAAACTCGCGTATATTTGAACTTTGTTTATCTTTCACAGCTGGCCCCTGATTGGCTGTCAGGTCAGTCATGTGAACGGGGCGTGGTTTCGGCTGAAGCGCGGTGGCTGGCGCGTGGCGGCTTGTCTTTAATGGTCTCTAGTTAATTTATCAATTTTAACTATTTTAGATGTGGTAAGTTTCGGCGATATTTCTTACTTAATATATAGTTACAAGTGTAGCCATATAATCCCTGTGTTCAGTTGTTTAGGCGTATTTACTGATGGATCAATCTTCTACCTCTCGACTCAGCGGCTAACATCAGATAAGGACAGCTTAAAACACCTAGTCATCTTTGGTGGAAACAGAAACTGACTTCGAGGAGCTAGGTTGTAGGAATTAGCACTCTTTAGCAAAGTTTTAGCAAGGTAGTTAGCCTGTCACATTGACTTTGCTTAGATCGATGCTTCATTGCGGCTTCACTGTCGGGATACACGCATTTAAGGGTTAAACTATGAACGATGCACCAGGTTTATTTTAACAGTGAACACGGTGCACTTAAAACTTTCGCGGGCAATTTTCCGTGTCAATGTTAACAAAAGCGAAATGTAATGAAAGAATGTAATATGACTCCTACAATAAGATGGTTTAAGTCTTTGACATGTACTTCAGACTCGGGGGCGTAGAGGATTTTTTAAGTGTCTCCACCATTAGTGTCAGTGAAATGGCAGTGGGAGAAAGCATACACTTTAAAGTGTTTACGGTTTGTTTACCCATCATGCAACTAATCAGTCAAACCTTTTTTTTTGAAAGGATGTCCACACGTCTAGTAGCAGCAGCCAGATGTCCCCCTCCCTGCAGATGTCCAATGGCTTCATCTTACCTGAGGGCAAACTGACCCCCCACGCCCTCTTTGTTGGTGGGATTAACATGAAGGTATGCTATTTGACCTTTTTGTATATATTCAAGGCTAGTCTGTGTAAAAATGATTGAACAGATGCATGTTACGAAATTGTCACTGCAAGGCTGATGAATGTTGATTCTGAAAGTTATTTAAAATGTGTGATTTTAGGGTTAATCTCAAAATAATGTATTGCTGAAAAACCCTCTTGGTGCACATTGCGCAGCATGCTTTCATTCTACAGTATTCAAGCATAAAAACTAGCATCCGTTACTTCAGTTGTGATACCTTTCAACCCTCAGGTGCATGTAAATGAATTGCAGAACTTCTTTGCCAGATATGGCTCCGTCAAAGAAGTTAAGATTATCACCTACCGAGGGATCAGCAAGGGGTGAGTTCATACAGCTACAAGAGTCTCAGAAGGAAGGGTTTAGTTTTTTGGTGCTTGATTCCATGTGTTTGTTTTTAAGGGGATTGAATCGCTTTGCACAGTTTACAAATTTTTTCACAGGGTAGTGCTTGAATAACCTGGAAAGGAAGTGAATTGTAACACCTACAGCCTTGTGTTTTATCGCCCTTACAGTCATGCCTTAGCTTTAGTGAGACGTTAATAAAGTATGACCTGTTTTGGGTCTGAAGTTTGTCGTCTTGAAGGAGCTTGTTCTGTGTACAGTTGTGCTCATAAGTTTACATACCCTGGCAGAACTTATGATTTCTTGGGTAGTTTCTGTTGTCATTATGATAGAAAAAGAGTTAACAGTTCTTTGACAACAAATGGATTTGCCCAACCACTCACCATGAGTGAAAAAATGTTTTTTCTCTTATCATTCATATTCTCTGAAAAATGGCTAAAAAAAACACAAATTCTGCCAGGGTATGTAAACTTATGAGTACAACTGTATTTGTGTGGGTGTAAACTGGGACATTTATAGCTATGTAGGAACTTTATGAATATTAATTTGTTTATTTCATAACTTACTTTGAGCCCTCTTTTTTCTGACTGTGACTTGGAGTTTGCGTTTTTTGTGTATATCTAGGTATGGGTTTGTATACTTCGATGACGATGTGAATATCCAGTCAATCATTGAGGTAAGCACCTTATGAACATATTTTATTGTTTTCTATATCCACCTGAAAGTAGTAGCAAGTTTGTCTATATATTTTATTTCAATAGCAAACGATCGTTTTTGATGGCCGGGAGCTCAAGCTCGGCCCAGCCATCATGAAGGAAAGGAGCTCACGTATGTATTCAAACACTCGAGGGTAACTTCATGGATGTTAAGTTAGCAGTATAGTAAAATATCTTGCAACTAATTGCTCATTCAGTCGTCTCACTATTCTTACTCTAGGGTCCATGCCATCGCGTATGATTTGCCCAGCTCCTTGGAGGATCTCCATTCAGTCTCTCTACTGTGTTTGCTGTTCACCCGGGGGAGCTTGTGTGGCACAACCCTTGCCCATCCTTAATGGAGAGAGCCCTTACAACCAGGTAACAGACAATCTACAAGCAATCTCATTCCATTTCAAAATAAAATCAGCGAAGTAAACAAAATGCGCAGGAAGAAGTTATTCGATTGCACTTAATAACTCTGTAAAATAAAATGGATGCACTTTCTCTGAGGGGAAGGTTCCTCATTAGCTCAGCCAATAATAGAAGTGAAAGGTGGAGTAAAATCCACCAACTTACCTTTAAATTTGCCAGAAAAGATGAAAAAAATGAATGTGGCTATAGCATGTCTAATGATACATGCAAGTTTCTTAATTCACACAATACCAGCTGTCAAAAACATCAGGAGTCACATGACATTGTGTTTCTTCTGGAACTTTTTTTGCAGCCGTACTTGTACTCCAAATCCAACTCTGGAGGGGTCATGGTGCCACAGATGCCAATGAACTTCGCACAGAATGCCTATGCTTACCAGGTACACACACACGCACACACACACACACACACACACACACACACACACACACACACACACACACACACACACACACACACACACACACACACACACACACACACACACACACATGCAAAGACCAATTAGTCAACAAAATCCTGAGCAGGGTTTCTCAGGCACTGCACATATGCTCTTGCAAATGAGATGCAAGGTTCAGCCTGGCTTAGATCCACCTGTCCTAGCCCACCCCACTCCAGCCTCCACCACAACCCCTCTAATCTCCTCTAGAGGCTAGTCTGGGTTTGTGTGTTGCCCTCTGTTTGACCGCTGACCCCTCTCCTTTTACACATGGTAGGCTCCTCCTCAGTGGACAGCGGCGCAGAGGACACGGCCTGTCGATCAGGTGACTGCCTGTAGTGACAGTAGCTGTAGTTTATCAGTTTCAAAACATGGCAGATGGGTGTCACTGTCATGGAAAACTCTGATGGAGACTCCAGCTTTGTGACCTAATTGATTATTTAAGGTTTTAAAATAAATCATGTTAATTTGTTGTGGTGTTTTTTTGTGTTCTATCTTCAAACTGTGAACAAGGTGCAATGTTCATGCAGGCCACTAGATGGTGTCTCTGGGCAGCTTTAAGAAGGACTGCTTGCACTAACAGCAGTTTCCTGTCATCCACTCTATTAAATTATGTGTGGCACAACTTTAGAGTCTTATTTTACCCCAACTAGTCGCATTATTAAGCATATTGGTGACACTGTTAAACGTTTTTGTAATGTCTTACTCTTTTTTCCAGAACTGTGCAGACTATGGAGTCCAGACCAGGCTGAATGTGCTGTAGTCCAAAGCTACTGACATCCCACCAGGTACAAAATATTCCGAACATAGGGCAGCAGCAGCAGAGTTACAGGAGGTATTACATGTTCCATGGAGGACTAAGGCTACTACAGGCTTGTAAACATTTTTCACAATACTGGGGAGGATGTTTCAAACTTTCTGGTGAGGCGTCTACTTGGAAGAAACACCTGCAGACAGTTTGCCCCTCCTTTAGCCACGATGCTTTGTAGTCCTGCCCATTAGTCCATTAATTTTCTGCCCTGTGTGTCCCTCCTTTTCATTCTTTACTTCTGGAAATTAGAAACGACTTCTCCTGATTGGGTTTGTAATTGAAGGAGGGAACCATGATTTACCTGTGATGTGGTTTTCCGCCCCTCTGGTCTCCTGGATACAGGCTGCAGTGAGTCAGGATGCAGACAGGATGACATCTTGAGGTTACAACAGCCAGAAGAAACCCAACTGCCCTCTTCCTCCTCCTGATCCCCCCTCTTTCTTTTCTTTCAACTTTTTTGAGACCCTTTTGTGCTGGTTTCATGTGGTCAAACCGCTATTAACCCACATGTATTACAGTAGCAGACACACAGGAAGACCAAAGCACCCTCACTGACCAGCTGATTTACAGGCTCACATCTTTCATTTTTGTGTCTTTTTCTTTCTCCCAGAAAAAAAGGGAAAGGACTTTTAAGCTCACCCTTTGTGCCTATTTCTTTTTTATATTTAATTTATTTTGAAATTAATCTAAATGTTTGTTTGGGCTCTTTTAGTATCTGCAAAGGCTCTCTGTTCATACAAGGTACTTTTAGAACATGGAACAATGTCGAAACAGCAATCTGTTTTTTAGCGCTGAAGAAGAGTTCTTCTTTAACTCCTGTTTGGGCTTATTGCTCCTCTGAGAAATTCATTAACTTGTCCACTACAGCAAGAGAAACACTTGGTCATTACATTTATTTCAAACACTCATTTATTTTGTGCCGGTCTTTCGTTTAATTGGGTGTTGATTGAGGCAGTAAATGGACGAGCCTCTTCAGTATCAGTGTTTTCTCATCTCAGTTTAACAAGAGGCTTTCTGAGGTAGAGTTTTCCTGTGGGTTTTTTTCACACACTGATCGTCTCTGTGCTGTGTGACCGAAGTGATTGGCAAGGGGTTCACACTCAAGGACAAACACTGTATTAATTTCTTTTCCCATGACTCAATCAATTATTTTTGCAAATGAAGGGCGTGGTGGAAAGTGAAGTTCTCTGTTTGGTAAAAATGTTCACTGTATATGGTTCACTTTAAACAAGTTATTTCTTTTAGGGGCTTTATAAAGTAACTGGTGATCTTAGACTTCATATTTTACTGATATTTAATGACTGGAAATAATAATTTTATCCCTATTATTTTCTTTGTGCGCACTCTTTGTTTTATTTCTACACTTGGATTCTTAAAATAAGGACACTTGTGTGGTTTGAAGCACACAATTGGTATATATCACAGATTTTTTTTCCTTTGACCTACTTTTGTTGTAGTTCTGTTTGGGCATTAATCTTGGGGTCTCCAGTGTGCAGAAATCTGATTGTATTGATTGAATTATTTTGCTCAGAGAGCCTGGGTACTGCACTGTCTCCTTTGTTGATGTTCAGGTTTTGCCAGGTTTGTTTAAAAAGAAATAAAAGTTGAAAATGTAATTACCATTTAAACCTGTGAGGATCCAGAGTTGTATTTGTATCACTATGAATACTCTTTTATGTTAAACTGAATTTATTTGTATTCTCTTGGTCAGAGCTTGATGGGTTTGTAGCACGGAGCTTACAGACTATCATGTTCCCACCTCTCTTGCTCCTCCAAAAGCCTGTCAGTGGCTGCCGCCTTTCAGTCAGGGTTGGAGTCCCTGTCTTCCCTGGCAACAAGCCCATCATCTTTTGGTCACAGAGCGTTTTGTTTTTGTCACAGTCTGATAGTGTGACTGGGCTCCCCAGGGTGCCCTGTCCTACTCGTCCTACCCCCTGCGACCACCCACCAGTCAGCCCCACCCAGTCAGACGTTTCTGAATTATGGATAAGTCTGGATAGCTTCTTATGAAATATGAATTTTGCAAAGGAGACCATTGAAAAACACAAACACCTCAATATCCACGCTGAATTACAAACTTATCTCACTAGTAGGGTGAAGGTTCCTGCAAACAGAGTAAGTGGCTCATCTCTGGCTATTTGTTCACTATCATGTGGCTGCTGTCACTTTCTTACAGAACTGTACCCTCTCTGGGATGGTGTTATCACTTTATAACCTGCTTTCTCTGAGTTTCACAGTATCCAACCTGCGTGTTTGAGACAACAGGGAGGATAGAGGATGTGAGCAAAGCTCCCTCTCCTCTCTCCTCCTCTTCCTCACACGCGCCGGTGACAGAGAGCCAGACGGAGTGTTTATCACGAGCTGCCCGCGAGCTCCAGCAGCAGCAGCAGCAGCAATAGTCGATTTCAGTTTAGTAAATGGAGGATTCATGTATTCTACCCATTGGGTCCCAGTTTATCTGAGGCGTGACGGGGACGGAGTGAAGACATTAAAGAGAGGAGGGACGCACGTCGACACACAAGTGTGAGGAAGCTCTCAGTCTCCAACAACCTGAAGTGGGAACGACTCGATAGGTGAGTTCAACTTTATGCTGTTTCTTGTTTGTGTGGGAGCATGTTGGTGACATTTGGGTTCAAATTGCCTATCTATGACTGTTGGATTATTTCCGATTATGAGTTTTTATTTGGTTACCAAACTGATTCAAATGAATAAAGGTGCCTCTATATAACATGGAAAAGCAAAACTAGACCATTGGAAATAAGTGTGTTATTTCTGTACATAACAACTAAGAGTTTGTGTCACTACTACTGGGAAAGGTTTTAAATTATTTAACAAATTGCCAAAAAAGCAGAGCAGTTTTGTTAATTTTCAATGACAAAGGTTCGAAGTGAGTGTTGCTTTGAGTGTAAAATAAACAGGACGAGACTTTTCATTCGAAAACCTTACTTTTACATGTACAAGATAACGTGGTCACGTTTTGTCCACAAGGGGGGCCAACATCAGCGCACATTGAAAAGTTCCTGCAAGAGCATTAGAGCTGATTGTAATGCCACCAAATTGGGTTTTTTGTAAGCCTTAAGACAGTTTAAAGTATTTTCTTACAGTGTATTTTAAGAGGTTAGAGCCTTGAATAAACTTTAATGACAGTTAAATGAATGTAGAAGCGGAAGTGCCCTGCTGAAACCTTTCACAATAAGACTCCTTCGACGGAGAAAAATATGCTTCGTTTTTAGACCTATGGTTAGACACGACATCTCCCAGCCAGTCATTTGATTTGTGTGATATTCTGTGCCATTTGTTATCGTGGCGTAACGTAATGAATAAGCCTCTGTGCGCAGTGTCACAGGTTGAAGTGAACTCCAGATATGCGTGACGGAGTAAATGTGCCGAGCGCAGATGGAAGAGGAGGTGTGTGTGTGTGTGTGTGTGTGTGTGTGTGTGTGTGTGTGTGTGCGCGCGCGCGCGCGTCGGTCGCAACGATAAGATGTGGTGCGTAAGTGACCTGTCATGTATCATTTCCCGTTCACTAAACTCTCGGCGTAACCAGCAGCAGCAGCAGCAGCTTGCCACGTGCTGCAGGGTGAGTGAGGGGAGAGGAGGAAAGAAAGGGGGAAACAGAAACATAATTTCAGGCTAGGCTGCACCCACAAATGCATGGGGCATCAATTAGTCTCGTGGATATGTATTGGGGTGCTTACAGTGTAACATGGTAATCTATTTTGGAACATCATATTTATGTACTTATATATTTATTTATATATGAAGTATAGCATCTTATTTTCTTGTAATGGTTTAATATTTCAGTGTTTATTATCTTAGAAATGTATTTTATTTTGGTGATTCTTTAAATTCTTCAATATTTTTTCAAGAAGAAAAATGACAATCCTAATCAAAGCAACAAGCTTAACTTCAGTTTTTATATCTCTTCTACTTAAATAAAATGTGTTAACTGTAGGCTACAGTAAAATTCAAATACATCATATACAACTCCTACCAAGTATACACTATTTTAATCATCAACTGAAATTTCACCAGTACACTGATATTTGGAAAGTCATCAGTCATTCTCAGAAATTGATTTAAGTACTTAGAGAGCCCACCCCAGGGTTCAATAAATTGATGCCCCAGTCCAAACAGTCCTCCTTTGTTCATAAACTGTTCTTTTTAGAGCAAACTAGGCTCTGCAAGCAGCCGTGCGACAGCCCAATACATCAATGTCATAATTTGTTTTTATCCTCCCCATGCAGCCTCATTAAAACACCGTTTGAGGTGATTACTTTGTTGCTTAAGGGAATCGCCCCTCCCAGCAGGCAACTTGACATGCTCCAAGTCTGCTCCCTGACTGTCTCTGCCAGCCCCTCCTCCTCCTCTTCTTCTCCTTGCCCTCCTCCTCCTCTTCCCCTTCATTCTGTCCTTGTTTTCCTCCCCTTTCCCCATCACCAGCACATCCCATCATCCTTGGGTGGAGTCTGAGTGGTGCTCCAGCCCAGTGGGAGGGAATCCCACTCCCCAGGACTCAGTCTGTCACCTCTAATTTGGAAATTCAGTGATAGGGATACAATATGGCGAAAGATTATCGACACATCTCCCTGTTTTTGTTTTCACTTACACAAAAGAATAAAAGTGGCTTAGTTTAGAGTTAAACACTGTTAATAGGATAAAAAGCCCTGGAACCGAGAGCACACAAACGTATGAATTAAAGCTTCCAAGGTGGCCCATAAGGCTCTATGATGAAGGAGACAAGAAGCCAGCAGTGACAGTTTTATTTGCTTATACCCACTATTAATCAGGTTGCTGCATCAGGGGAGAAAATATAAGAAGCTATATATTAAATGCAACACAAAACTCTTTGTTGGTGGTGCTAAAAAACTCAGCCTTTTTATAAGAACTCACAAAAGACCTCATAACAGTAGAAAAATATTTGACCCCTGGCCTTTTTGTATAATTTAAGACACTGTTCACACTGAAACACTACTTTTGGTTATTAGGAAAACATAGCGGTAATTACTAAAGACTTAAATGTCACTGCGATTACTTTTAAAACATCATGTGTTGAAGTGCTAATTTATTCTGACCCCTATACACTCAGAGTAATATTTTGCTGACACCACACTCCCTTTTGCAATGGCCCTTATCCTTAATGCAAATTTGTTTTGCACAACTTTTGGCACTCATCTGGTAGCTGCTGCTAAGTAACAAGAAGTTACCGCAGAATCATTAAGGCTTTGTTTAAGATCATGGAAAAAAAATATCTGATAAGATAGTTAGATAGTTTTCCAACTTGATCTGCATTCAAGCACTCAAACTGACAAGTTTTTCACCCTGACTTTATCCATACTTTTTCTTGCCAGCAACAAGAGACGTTCTGAAGTGATGAATTTCTTTGTAGTTTAAACAGAAATTAAAATTTCAACTAAAGTCTAAAGGTTAGAAGACCCTTGATTTCAATCAGGAGAGCCACAAGTTGAAGATTAAATGTTATTTATTACAACTGAATGAATAATGAAACTTGACAGAAATTTTTGGCGTAAGGACTCTATGGGGATCTTTTTGTGAGTGTAGGATGTGTGAATTTGGCAGCAGAAAAAATCCCCCTAGAGTCCAGACACTGGTGGTGGTGGTTGATGAATTCCAGGAATTGATGACTTGGCGGAGACCAGGTGGAGATGGGGAGGTGGAGGGGTGCGCACCATCAATGCAAGAAGGAACTAGCAGGAGAGAGAGACACATTTAAAAAGACAGCAGAAAGTTGATAGGCTGACGATAAGGGCATGCCACTGAGCTATTGAATGACAGGTGCCGCGGATTAACCAATGACAGCTCCGGAGCATGCAGCTGGAAGCGGGTGAGCTATTGAACGAGGGAGAGGAGAGTTAAACAATTGCTGTGATTGCTTTTATAGTCTTCCTGTCTGAACTTTCGCTAGAGCTACATTTGTCCATTAGTCTGTGGGTAAACGATCACAAATTGGTTTGCCAAGGTTGGCTAAAGTTAGCAGAGCTAGCACCCCCAGCCTTTGGTCCTCCCTGCAGGTTACACAGAGTTCATCTGGTTCATTCTCTTTAGGGCTTCCCCACTTGTCAGTTCATTGTCGCTCAGCAGGAGACTTCCTCTCTTGCACACACTAACCAGCTGCCCCCCCCCCCCCCCCCCCCAAAAAACCCCAGAACATATCAACCAAAGTATATTGAGTTGTGAAGCCTTTCTAACAAAAAAATCCCCCGTGAGGTGCATGTGTGAACGGAAAGTGGAATGTAAGTGTTGTATCTTAATAAGTGCCCGAGGTGTACTGAACTTAACCATTATTATTATTATTTTAATAATAATAATAATAATAATAATAATAATTATTATTATTATTATTATTATTATTATTATTATTTTATTATATTTTAGGGCTTTTGTGCCTTTATGATAGGACAGCTGAAGAGAGACAGAAAATGTGGGGGGCAAAGAGTGGGGGAAGACGTGCAGGACATTGACACGGCCGGGAGTCGAGCCTGGGACCTCTGCGACGAGGACTATAGCCTCTGTATGTGGGGCGCTTAGACCACTAGGCCACCAGTGCCCCAGAACTTAACCATTATTGAATTAATTACTATTCAAATAACAAATTCAAGTAAAGGGGCTAAGTTTCCACCTTTCGCCAATATTGCCATATTGCTTACTCATTTCTCATGGTGGCAGCTGTTGCTATCTGAGACTAGCTCTGAATTTTAACTTTGGCACTTTTAGAGAGCCCCCAAGCTGGTTCTATCTATATTTACTGTGAATTTCCCAAACTTGCACCTTCCTGTAGCTCTCGCTCTGCAGGGAATGGATCCTGCTTCTTGGAAAGCAGACATCCCCCCTGAGTGGCACAGGAGGCAGCAGAGCAGCGGCATAGAGCAGACGGATTATGCTCTTGCGTAAATCTGCTGTCATTTCAAAACTCTCTGTTACAAGAGATTCTCTAATGAGCAGCCCTCCGCTTCTCTCCGTCTGTCTTCCTCTTCACTCCATTCTCTCTTTTTTGCTCCTTTCATGTGTCTCTCTCTCCGTATTTTGCTGTCAAGGCCTTTTTCTGCCTGTTTGTTTGCGTGAGAGCAGGTGCAAGATTCTGTTTGAAGTCAACATGTAGAGAAAAAGGCCTCGCATGTAGCGAAAAAGGCCTTGAGTCTTGAAGGCATTCGAGTTTTTGGAGTACCACACACAATGTGGTTTTTCATTCTTGCTCTCTTCCAGTGGCAGGATCTTTTTCTCAAGCTCACAGACACAGAGTTCATCTGTTAAAAGCGGGCCTTTGTTTTAAAGCTGATCTGTCGGTGTGTAATGAAAAGGATGATGTGATGTTGGATCAAACAGTGAAGCTGGAGGCTTGTCAGGACCAGGAATGGAACCAGTCAGGTTTTATTTCAGAGCAATAAAGCCAAATGCCACTAGCTAAATGTTAAGCGAATTATCTCAAGTCATTATGATTTTTTAGCACTGCATAATGCATTATTCATAAAAATGAATAAGTACATTGAAATGATGTGATTTTTTATCATTTGCATGGGGATATGTAGAAATACTATTAAATCAACGAGTCCAGGCTAAAAGGGAGTCAAATGGGGAGAGGATCAAAAAAAGACTCCCAGACGCAAATCATTTTAGAGACATCTTTTCATTTATGCCTCAAATTGTCAGAAATCCATTACCATTTTTTGAGCATGACTGTGTCCTCCATCCTGTGCTTCACCGTTGACCCCTTATACCTTTAAGTCCCTGTTGCAGACAGTATGTAGTAAAGCCCAGCCCCAGTGGGAAACATTTTTTGGGAGTAGATCTGCTCTAACTTAGTCATAGAACCCAGGGCCTGCCTGGCTAGCCGTTTGTCTGGAGACATTGTAACAGTTTTATGGGACTTAACAGGCACAGCAGGGGGGCACTTTCAGCTGCGAAAACTCAGTGAGCCAACAGCCTGAAGGACTGGATGGGTGGAGGGAAGATGGAGGATGGAGAGAGGCTGGATGGTCTGCCAAAAGGGACTGTAGGCAGAGTGTGGAAAAACACAATGTAACAGTATAATCTAATCTCAGCAACATAGATTGTGCACAAAAGGGAATGTAATTTTACCAATTTGTTTGTCCTTTTTTTTGCAATTTTGTTATTACTATCAGAATGCACTGAATCCAGAAGAGCCTGTATATGGATGACAGGATGGATTCACATGACTACACCTCTATCCTGGTTGACAGGATGCCTTGGTAGTTACCCTTCCTAAAAATGTCACTTCTTTAGTGCCCATTTTATTCTGTAGGTGAGCGTAATTTCAAAATTGGACATCTTTCTGTATTAAAGTACACTTCATTCTAGTGATTTAGAACATGAACTGATCAGGAAAGTGTTAGCCTGAGTAGTAAATCAACTCAATCTAATGTAATAATAACCAGTCTGTGAAAAACAGTCAAGACATCAGACAAAGCACTTAAAACAAGTTGGTAGATTGGGATGTGGAGAAATAATAACAGTAGGGGACCAAACCAAAGGTTAAAGTGCTCCTTTTCCTCTAAGCTGTTCCTTTTTCACGTGTGATGTTGACACGGGAATTGTTGCGTAGTCTTTTTAAGGATATGACGGCACAAAGAAGTTATGCTTGTGAGCATGATGGAATGTGGGAGTGAGTTCGGAGGGGGTTGGTTCTGGGATATCAGGGCTAACTGTTTGCTTAATTTTTAGCCCAATTTCAGACCGTAGACTGTATAAATAATGGACGTAGAATCCGTGACGTCCCCCATCTGTTTCTTAAGCAGTTTTGAAGCCAATCGTCGGCGAGAGCCATATTGGAAATGTTGAACACAACCTAACTTCTGTCGAGCTAGTGTGAGGTAAAGAGGCGGGCTTTGAGCCTCCTAACCAACAGCTACAGGTTTCCCTTCTGTCAGTCAAGTCGGTTATGTCCTTAAATGGGCTTAACTTGTTATCTTAATATCTTCTGAACTGTTGCATTAGAAAAAAAATTCACCCCCCGTACAGTGTGTGTCGATAGAGAAATTAGATACTTAAAGACCTAAACCTGTTTTTGAACCAGGCTGTAAACATGTTTAATTTTGCTGCAAAGCATAGAGGCACGGTGTCCATTTAATATACAGTCATTGCTGAGGACCTGTTCTCATAAACAACACTTGGTCAGGAAGTGTAGATATACAGATGGAAGAAAAATACTTTTGGGGAAGGGATTGAAAGAACAAAACTGAGGATGGACTGAAAATAAAAGTTACAGAAAAACTGATAATGACTCTGGGAAGGTTGCGAATTCTTGTTATCAGGTGGACGTAAAAGAGAGTGACAAAAATGAATAGCTTCCCGTCACACTAATCAGGGCCATTGTGCCAACAGAAAGAAGAAAGGTGACCTAATCAAGGATGATGGGCAGAAGCAGAGCAGAGGCTGAAGGGAAAGAGGTGATTGAGGCACATTGAAGAGATACGGGTATGAGAGTTTACAGTGGAAAAAACAGGACAAGAGAAAGAAAGATAATGGAAAGAAGAAGAAAGAGGAACACTTGATTCTCGTTCTGAAAAAACTCATTATGAAAAAACATGTTTCATTGAAAGAGCAGTAGCTTGATTACCGTTTTTTTCACCGCTCAGTCTGTAGACAGATGATGTAAGAAAATATATCATAGATGTTGTGTTTTTACAACTTTGTAACCTTTCAAAAAGCACGTACCATGCAGTCAAAGCTGTAAGTCACTAAACATGCACACACACATAAACACACACCAAGCTTAATGTTGTCTGCTAGGATCGTTAGGCGAGTTAATGTCCGTGCACTTGGCCCAATGGGAGTTACTGTGTCATTCTCCACGCTTTCAAAACAGATACAGAGATACTGATACAGACCTGCCTTCGGGGAAGACATATGCACACACACTTACACACGTGCAGATGCGCATCTCACCGTGTGGCTCATACAAACCGTGGCAGAAGGGGATATTAAGCATAGCTGTGGTGATGGTGTCAGGGTACTGACACTGTCACATCAGATTAGCTTGACAGCATTTGACCACACCTTTTTTTCTCTTGTCCTATCCCCTTCTCTTGTCTCCATTTTTCACATCCTCCAACCACTCCTCAAATTCTAACTCACACTTTTTCAGTGTGTTTTTTTTTCCTTTTATCTAAGTACAATTTTGTCGGTGTAATTTGCTTTTTCAAATTCAGAAGAAAAGGAATTTTGAAGAGAAACTTTAAAGGGTAGGTGTTTTCAATCACCTACCCTTGAGGGTAGTGTTGGTCCTTGCACCATCTAAAAAAGTATTGAAATGAAAAATGTCTGCTCTTCAAGGCTAGCCTTGGTTCAACATGTGAATTTACAAGCAAGAGAACATGCTAAATTCCCTCCTCTCCTCTCCTCTCCTCTCGTTTCCTCTTCCCTCCCTGTCGATCTAGTCTCATGTCGCCTTGCTTGACAGGGCAGGAAATCAGTCTCATTTCTGCTTTAATTCGTTCTGATCAAACATGTCGCTCCCAATCAGCCCCATTTGATTAGGAGCTGCCCGTATCACAGCCCACCAAGCAGGTAATGGCTGACACTTTCATATTTCAGCGTTATTGCGCTGTGTGTGTGTGTGTGTGTGTGTGTGTGTGTGTGTGTGTGTGTGTGTGTGTGTGTGTGTGTGTGGGTGTGGGTGTGTGTGTGTGTGTGTGAGAGGGAAGAGAGTTGGATACGCAATTTTTTTTCCTACAGCTCGAGGTTGCACATGAGCAATAGCATTGAGACTTGTGTGTGAGTATGACACACTCTATTGGAAGTGCTATTGTGTTCTGTATATTTAGAAACTCTATCAATCCACAGCTCCCATTCGAGTCTTTGTTAGCACCCTCCTCTCTTTTTTTCACTTTTCATCTCTGTTCTTTTTTTAATCTTCATTTCTCTCTCCTCTCCTTTCTCACAGAGACATGGGGTGTAGGCTTCCTAAACTGCGTAAGGCAGAAGAAAGGCGAAGCCCTGGCAACATCTACTCCACCCTCAGACGGCCTCAGGTGGAGACTAAAGTAGGTGTGTCCTACACCTACCACTTCCTGGATTTCCTGTTGGGAAAAGATGGTATGGATAAGAATATTCAATAATTCTAAAAAAACAAAACAGTCTTTCTGTGATGTCTTTATTTGGTCCTCATTCTTGTGTTAGGGTTTCTTTTTCAAGTTTTTTGGCGGTCATTTTTGCCTGTATTGGACAGGACAGCTGAATACTGAGAGAATGAAAACATGGGGGAATGACATGCAGCAAAGGGTCATGGCCAGAACTCGGTGAAACCCAGTGAGATGTTAAATTCATGTGACTAAACCTCTCCTACACTTGTATTAGTCATGTTGAACTCTTTATATAGCCACGCTCTTCTCTATCAAAGTTGTTGGACACAAAAAATAATCATATTGATGTAGAAGAATAAGTGTTTTGCTAGAGTAAACAGACTGCTACTGTTAGATTAGCAACTCCACAATATCAACTCAAAACTGACCATTAGATGCTCAATAGGCATAAATCTGGGATTTAGTTTGTCTTTAATTTATGCCAATCATGATCTGCTCTTGTCAATACTTCAGTTAGCAACGGCTAAATTTAGTTTGGCGCTCTGAGATGTTTCCTCAGCCTTGTAGAGCATTTTAGTTTTTGGCCCTTTGTTTTTGTGGTACGTAACATTACTGTTTGAACCTTTTGTAAGAGGATTGCCTGTCTGCGAACTTCCCCAGCAACAAAAAAGAGACCGTTAACATTCAGTTGGTGAACAAAGATGAGCATTCAGTGGCTTAATGGCTGGGTATTTCTTTCAGAGGATGATTGAGACCAAAAACATAGCAAAAAAGGAGTGAATATTAGATTTACTTTATATTCATCACATGGCCAGAAACACTCCAACACTTACATTTAAGTTATAAATTAATGGTTAGGGATTCACGATGTGTATATTTTTTTCAAGGCAATACAGATAACTGATAATAATGTGCTGTCTGATAAATCCCATTTACTAGCACCCCCCTAAAAAAACAAGACCAGATCTGACTTTTCAGATGTTTTATTTATTTTTTTAAAACTGTGATCTGGAGCACTCTTGCTTGGAGTTAAAGTCTCCACCATGGACTAATTCAAGAAATTGATATGCCTGTGGTGAAACTTATGTCACTGATGTTGTCATTGAACAGACTGTGAAAGTGTGCAGAGATCATATCATAGAGGGCAGGTAGAGAGATGTTTGGAGTTAGCTGAGACTGTTAGCGGATAGTGGATACTGTTCCAAATATGTCATTAGTTGGTGTAATCCTTGGTTTTCTGTGTAGCTTGTCTCTAGCAAACTTTCTGGGGTCCTCAAATTGGTGCTACACCACTTGCCATTTTTGTTGCTAATGCTAGCTGTAGCTACTGCTGTATTTCTTCAATACAACAACATTTTCAGCTGACTTGTTGCATAATAAATTGCAGCCTTTCTTCCTCTTGACATACTTGTGGCACATTTTGCAAATTGCAATCATGTTAAACAGTTATAAACATCCACACAGGTGTTGTTACTCTCTTGTTAGCTTGCCCCGACTATGCTTCATTTTTTCTCTGTATGTAGTGGCGGCTCTCATACTGTAACCTGCTGTATCAGAATGTACAGGCTTGTTTTTTAGGAAATAAAAGCAACTTTTAAGAGTTGTTTTTTGGATGACATTGTACGATCTGAATAAAATATGATTATATGTATCCATTACCAATTTTTTGGAATATACATCATGCATTTCTTTTTTTGATGGATTATAAGGCAACTGTCTGATTGGACCTATTCCATTTTCACCTTTGTAAGGTGCTTATATGTCAGTTGTCCATTTACATTTTCTGTCATGTACCTGAATGACAGTAAAAGCTGTTTCTGGGCCCCGGGTTTAGCCCGGCAGTCAAAGCGCATGAACCATGCACAGAGGATTTCGTCCTTGTCACAGCAGCCCCTGGTTCCGCTCTCAGTGTATGCCAATTGCTGCATGCCATCCCCAACTCTCGCCCCCACATTTCCTGTCTCTCTTCAGATGTCCTATCGAATAGAAGGCCGAAATGCCCCCCCCCCCCAAAAAAACAAAAACAAAACGTATGAATCCTAGTTAGAAGTGACACACAGCTTTAAACCTTTAAGGAAATGAAATGTTTTATTTGTATTCATTTTATCAAATTTAACATTCAATTCTGTCATCTTTGGATTGCTGGCTTGGCTTGGTAGTTTAACTGGAAGTCATTCCCCACTCTCTCTTCCCAATTTCCTGCTCTGTCCACTGTCCTGTCCTTTAAGTAACAGCATTAAAAGCCCCCACAGTTTTAAACTATGCTTTTTCATTTCCCTTATTTTTGAAGTTTATTACTGTCAACTGTCGTGGTATAATGTTAAAAGAATTCCACGTAAATTTCAACAAGATGTGCTCCTGAAACAAAGTATTTCCTAAGTATTTCCTTGTTATTTTAGATATAGTTGTATGCTTCTTTGTGTAGCCCTGCTCTGCTTTGTCATCCTGAACTCTGGCTACAGTGTTTGTGTGTGTTCCCCCTCATAAAATAGCCACAGTTGCTTTTCCAACTTTAACCAGTTAAATAAAATGTTTAGGTCAGCATTTTTCTGTAACAGTAGCCTATTTTTTCCTTCCGTAAAGTATCTCGAGGGCAGAAAGTGGCTTATGAGCTAAAGCTGTGTCTTTGTGCGGTTCTTGTTGCAGCGAGTTCAAAGAGTTCTCTAATTCACAGATTCAGCTATATTCTGCCCTCCAACTTCCCCCTGCCTCTCGTTTGCACGGTGACAGCCTACCAAAGCTGGTGCGTGTTCGTACGCTGTCTTGGGAACCTTGTGTGTTTCTGTGTGAGAATATAGAGAATTTGTGAGTCTGATAACGTGTGGGTGTGTGTTTGTGTGTGCGTTTTGTGAACATTTGATGAGAATCCTCTAGAGACGTGTAGAGGTTTCTAAAAATACTAATTCTGCCATTGTGTTGGTGTGGACTGTGAGGAGATGGAAGAGAGGGACACGGTGAGGGAACAGAGAGGCGAGGGGGAGATACAGTGTTAAAGCAGATAAAAAAAATACCTCCTTTGCCTTATGGCTTAATGTCTCTACAAGCCTGCGCTGTGCTCTCCATCACCCTACAAGCTGAAACAGGTGCAAGAAGCTCACTGAAGTCTTTTTTAGAGGATTTTCTCATGCAACACTGTAACAGACAACAGGCAGGGCGCCACAGCCAAGTGACGATGCTTTGGTTGCCAGTCGGCTTCATTTTCAGCCAGCGCTGTTATGTTTGGCAAATGAGTTAGGCTCTAGTTCTGGCCGAGAGGAAGATCTGGCAGCTTGGAACGGTGGTGGTGACCAAAACAGACAATAGACATGAGGATTGGAGGATGAGGATCTTCCGTATTGGTAAAGGCAGAAGGAGATAAGTTGTCTAATCGCATGAGCAGCAGCAGCGCACACTTAGATACAAAGACCCCCCATGTACACACACACACACACACACACACACACACACACACGCACACGCACACGCACACTGTTCATTCAAGCAGTGGTAGGACTGCAGCTCATTCAAACTCACACAAAACACTTTATAGCACTCCTTGAACAGAGTTAGTGTTATCTTTGAACAGACAGGCAGGTCATTTATATGGTAAACTCAGTGACGCCACCTGAGCTGCTGAAGATGAGTATACTCTATTTTAGGATAAACACAGTAGCTGTGAATTGATTGTATGTTTGTGTGTGATTGTGAGTGGGTGTATGACTGCCTCTCTCTAACTCCTTCTCTCTTTCTCTCTCTCACTCTCTCTCCATTTGTGATAGAGAGACCAAGAGAAAGTGAAGGATTCCTGAAGGATTATCTGATTGTTTGTGGAGATTGAGAGACCTCATTCCCAGCAAGGGGATTTATTTGTATTTGTGCGTTTGTCCGTGTGTGTGTATGTGTGTGTGTGTGTGTGTGTGTAGGAAGCAGATAGAGGAATCTGTATGTCAGTCTATGACATTGAGGAAACCCACGGTCAAATCCATGCTTTAATTCAATTTGGCCTCCATTAATAATATTATTTCCCTGCCAGCGTGACTTGATGACTCGTACACGGTAATGAAAAACAAATATCTGCTCTGGTGCCCCTCTGAGAAATGTGAGACGAGGACGCTGTTTATTAATACAAGTTATGTTCTCAGGAAGAAGAGCTTAATGCTCAGAGCCTGGAGTGCAGCGTTGTTATTTACTTGAACTTTGACTAGTCAGTGATAAAACTAAAGAGAAACAACAAGGCTGATAGCATAGTGGCTGCCTTTGTATTATGGGCCTGGATGTAACTGCAGCAAGCTGAAAAATATTTGTGTGTGACTTAGTCATGCTCACACTGGGTCATACTGACCCAGTAGTTTCCAGGGAGGATGAGGAGAAACATGTTCAATGTTTCAGGCAATAGAGATGTTGCAATACAATTTCTTCCCTCTGAAATAAAAAGACTGGAATCCTTAGAACCCCTCTGATACTACTATAAATGAAAATAAATTAAATATTGATTCAAAGACACTTATTGTGGACATTTTGCAAGCTTTGACCAACATTGCACTCTATGCGAGCAGCACACTGTTGTTGTTTTTGCTATTGTCACACAAAAATATTCCCAAATTCGTTTGATTCTTGAGGCTGTTTTGTTATGCCATGAGATCAGCATTTTGACTAGTCATATTAACCTGTAATTTAAGAAATTGAAGTTACCTCTGTGCTTCACAAAGGCAGCTAAATAAAACAGGCAAGTCACAAAATGGTAAGCAAAAGCAATGTGACACTGCTAGACTGCTCTACCTCATTATGTATCATGAATGCTCAGAGTATTGAAGCAGTCACTTGCTTCTTGGAGCATCATTTTCTAGATAAAATACTGTAATACAATAAAATACTTCCATCTTCATTTTATGCTGCTATATTGGCCACACCAGTCAGTGTGTAGGAAGCAGCCCACTTTATCCATGACAAAAAAGGAATTAAAAGTGCACCTTACACACAGAATTGTATGGTTAATTAAATCAGGAGAGGTTCACCGTTCAAGGTAGTCTTAAAAAAACACCACTCACTTCGGGTGTCTCAGAGGTCAAGCAGGTCGTCCTGTAGTTGTAAGGTTGGTGGTTTGAAGCTCATAAAATGTGCATGTTGAAGTGTCTTTTGGTAAGACACTAAACCCAAAGTGTTCCTTAAATTATAGCCATCAGTGTGTGAATGCACTGTGGAAATGTATGTTTCCAAGGTTAGCTTCTATTCAATTGTTTTATCTTAGTCCTTTTCCCCCAGCTTTTGGCACATTGTCTTTCCAGCAACCTGGGAGTAGTTTGGTATATGATCTTAAAGCACTGTTGTTCTTTAACCATATATTTGCTGATCAATCTGCATACTAATTAGCTATCCGATCAAAAGCAAAGCAAAATTTGCCCCTCCAGATGTAGGAGGTTACACAGGGGCTTTACCCCAAGTGGCAACCTCCGGCTGCGAGAATTGAAGACAATGCGGAAGTGTTAAAAACTGCAGTTCATCGAGTGTCCGCTAGAGGCTGGCTCCGGAAGTACCGGAAATCACATACACACAAATTCAAAAAAGCCATTTTTTTTACTGCAGAAATAAAAAAGTTTGCAGCCTGGTACAAAAAACGAGTGTAGTCTGGATAGCTCATTTCTCAATCGGCACACACTGTACAGGGGGTGATTATTTTCATAACTCTGTAGTTTCGAAGGTATTAAGATAACGAGTTTTCCATTATTAGAGGCACAGCTGACTTGATTGACAGGCGGGAACACTGTAGCTGTTGGCTAGGAGGCTCAAAGCCTGCCTCTTTACCTCACACTCGCTCGATAGCAGTTATATTGAGTTCAGCATTTCCAATATGGCTCCCTCCGACGATTGGCTTCAAAACAGCGCTTCAGTAACAGATGGATGACATCACGGATACTACGTCCATTATTTATACAGTCTTTGCTTCACCCTGGCTTATTTCAGCTCAGTGAACCAACTCAAAACGAAACCAACTTCCTTGTAAATTACTAACAAGTAATAGGTCTTAAGTTATTACAGATTACAGATATCATACAGCCTGCTTTTGCTCTCCATATTGACTGTTTTTCATGCATACACCTATAGACTGTATCTGAGGCTGCTGCTGGTGTTCATATCAGAGCAACTCCAAATGGTTCACACATTCACCATTTGTTTCACACATGCACCATTTATTCCATATAACCTGAAACCAATGTCTTGTTCTGCTGACCTTCCTTATTACTCTCTAATCAGCGGTCTGCTGATCTGCTCCTGCACACATCCCCCACCTTTACAAAGGGGTGCCGTGATCTTCATTATTTCCCTTGCAGCAGCGATGGGTTACCTTGACATGTCAGCATGAATGTGGAGTATATAAAATGTAACAGCCAGGTGTGACATTTTAACCCAGAATCCTTTTGTGTCGAAGCTGTGCTCAGATAATGAGCAGAAGAAAGCCAGAGAGACATGAACAGGAAAGAGGGAGAGTGGAGAAAAAAAGCAGAGTTGAAAGGAGGAAGAATAAAGTAAAAGGGGGGGGTCTAAGAGAGAATGAGAATGAACAAGACATAAAGAAAAATGGGAGATGCAGCGAGCATCTGGAAGGAAGCAGGGTGTCTCAAGGAGAGGAGAAGTCGAGAGAAAAGGGAGTCGGAGGTGTGAGAACGAATGAGCGAGCGGGAGTCAGGAATCTGAGGATGTGTGAGGAAGTAAGTTAGGTGCAATGCTGTGTGACTAACGCTGGCCTCTGGAGCAGACAGCGAGGAGCTGAACTCTGCTGATGACTTTCCGCCGCCCTGCAGAGACCGAGACCCACTCGGCTCATTAAAACTTACAACATGTGTCTAATGCTCAGCAGAGAGTGTGTATTTGTGTGGCTTTTTGCTGTGCGTTGCTACTGTATACCTGTGGGGGAGTTTATATTTGGATATATCACAGTGTGAGTGTGAGTTGGTGTACATTTTTGTGTTATGGTCTACACCTGGATGTTATGATGGATATATCCTCTCTTGAAAAAGATTGATATACATATACCCTCCTCCTTTTTTGTGTATATCAGAATCTTTGTGTGATATATTTCCTTCAGACAGCAGATGAAGCATAAATCCATCAGCTTGATAGATCTTTGCTGCCTGACATACTGTTTGCAGGTAAACACACAAAATGTATTATAAAAGATTGTCAAAAATGCTAATCTAACACAGCCCAATCCATTTTCTCTGTTAGCTCCTTTATGCTGTTTCCAAGAGAGAACAACAGCAAAGATGGTGACTGAAAGTCACTCCATCACATATCCATACTTCTGGATGTGCCACAATATTTTTTCAACCAGTTTTTCTCCTAACTTTACCTCCACATCAGCCTGTTTTGTTCTGTCATTTCCTGGAAACCAGGCCATCTAGAGAGATCATACCCCATCTGATAAAGCTCAGATGCTGACCAACAAAGTGTCATAGCCGACGGCTGCATTCCCAAAGCAGTGGGGAGCTCCTGGCTCCAGGAAGCTGATTATTTTATAGTAACTGTTTTGGCACACATCCTCGCCCAAAAACCTCTGCAAGTTATTAGAGGGCTATTTAAATAAACGTGAACCTCCAGCAAGCAGAGGGATAAGCCTGGAGGGTGGCTGTGAGTCGTAATCCCCATGCATCACCTAGCAGGCTTAGCGCAAACTCTTTCACTCTTGTGCAAAAGGATAGCCAACACACACGCGCTGAGATTTCACTACATCACAAAATATGCTGTACAGTCACACGCAGAAATTCAGGAGGAATTGTAAGAGGAATTAATAAGGCCTTTCAAACGGCTTCAAAACCGGGAGGGGGGCACTCTCACACTCCAAATGCATATTGTGAAATCCAGGGTCAAAAAGTGAGGCGTCGCTCACAACAAACGGCGGCTGACATGTGGTCAGAGGTCCAAGGTTAAGATTGAAATAGAAGAGCTGGGATCAACAATTGAACAGCCGCTTCTTGCAAATGCACCCTTTGGTGTACATGTATGTATCTCAACCACTTGTTACAGGCATGTATGGATCATTGACTGTATATAAAGATGGTGACACATCTCCACCTCCTGTCATCGTATAAAAGTGAAGACATAATAGCTTTGACAGCAGACACTGACATTTAGGGCTGGTGATGTCATTTGGAGCCAGTGTCTGTGCAGAAGAGATCAGCAGGTGGTGCTGGGTCGTTAACGTCTTGCCCCTTCCACCAACCAAAAACACACATTGGACTTGCCCATAGAATGACAAAGAAAGACCCCACAAGTTGGAACAGTGTCCAGCAAAACCACTTCTTGGGGAGGTTTGAAGTTGACACTCTTGGTTGTTGTGAAAGTTCAATTGCTCTTTTGTCAGTGTTTATTTTTCCTCCTGTCCACCTAATCCATTGCACAAAACATCATAAGAGCCACTTGTCAAAAGAGCTGTCAATCATAATGTCACACCCTTTAAAAAAAATTAAAACTAAACATCTTTAAAGAGTGAACACTCAAACTGAACATGATAGGAACTAACTTTAATAACAGAAACCATATTTGTAAAAACTGTCCTTGATGGGTATTTTGATTTCAAAGTTTGACCCATGTCCCATCTGTTACCATGGAGGCTGCCTTATAACCTACACTGCAGCCAGTTAGTAGGGGGAGCTCCCAACAATCTGGCTTTACTCTTTAGAAGCTGTCATGCCATCCATCTATTTATACAGTCTATGAGATGGATGCAAACATTTTTAACTCTACCTATCTTCACTTGGGATATTCTAAAGCAACTCATTTCTAGGTTGTAGAAGTTTTATTTTAACTGACGGACTAGTCAAAGGTTAGTCAAACACTCAGGATACACTCAAAATTTAGCACAATGCTATTGATACGGCTAAACCAAGCAGCAACCTCCGGTCTCAAATTATGAAGCCCATGTGGAAGTGATATAAACTGCAATTCATTGAGCATCAGCTTGAGGCTGGCTGCAGAAACACCAGAAACCACATGCACACCCCATTCAAAAAAAGATGATATTTGCAGACAAAATAAAATGTTTACAGCCTGGTTCAAAAACAGCTTGGGTCTACGTAGCTAATTTATCTATCAGCACACACTGTATGGGGGTGAATTTTTTTCTAATGCACCAGTTCAGAAGATATTAAGATTACGAGTTTTACCCATTTAAGGACATGACTGACTTGACTGACAGGTGGGAACACTTACATAAAACTTTATTTCCATTTTCCACTTAAAAATACTGACAAACCACGCCATGCTACATGTAATCTGTCATCTGTGCTTGTTTACAAATAGGTAGCTGAGCATAAGGGCCAATGGCAGTAGCCTGTAACTGGTGCTACGGCCTCAGCCAATAGTGGCTGTGCTACAGCTTAGATACAACATACACCCAGCCTTTTTGCCTACATTAATAAAAGCATTAATAATGTGTTTAACGGACTGTTAATTCTGGTGCAGACTATCCAGGGTGATGATCTTTAATTTTTTAGTCGACTAAATGCGCACATCCCTAATCCTCACTCAGAAAGTTAAAAAAAAGTGTCTTTTTTTTTTATACAGAATCCACTTTTTGTTTCCTTTTTCTTTTCATCTTTAATTGCATTGAATCGAAACTGGACATATAAAGCGAGGAAAAGTGACTGAAAACAAACCATAATAATAATACCACAAATACAGAGGTTTAACAAGTAATTGGGAGTTTCAGATAATAAAAGAAGAGAAAAACATAGGAGATACAAATAAAAAGCTGTTAGTACAGAAGCAATCAGGCTTAAACCAGCAAACAGACCAACAAAGAAAGAAAAAAGAGTAAGTGTAAACAACACTGTCGCATAACTCTGTTCACCTTATCTTCCTCTGTTCTCCCTTCATAGAAAATAAGGCAAATTTTACTTCTTAAAGCTCCTGTGAGTAGTTTTTTTGCTGCTGATGAAGCTGGCTGCAATGAAAATTGATGCCTCTGTATGATCCACAAAAGCAAGAGAAACCGTCAAGAAGATTGATTATTTTCCATATAGTTATTTGTACTGCCTGTCATCATTTCCACAGGGTAGGTGAAAAAAACACTCTTTTTCAAAAATATTCCATGCCACAGATTCAGATTCAGTGGTTCACTACCCACTAATGTCCAGGACAGGTCAGAAAATAAATGAATTGTCATACTGTTCCCACAGTGGCAGCAAAAATCATACAGATTGGAATAGTCCTTACAGGTGCTTTAAAAAAAACTGTACATACAGATTTAACAAGAACAGGGAGAGGTTAAAAAACTAATTCTGGTTCACAAAACATCAAACGTGATCAAAAAGAAGACAAGGCATAACATCCACTTTATCACACACTTTATTCCCTAACATGCACACACATTTTTTTTCTAACTCTTCGCCCGCTTGCCCTTCCTCACTGTCTATTAAACTCCACCCGGCTGTTCTGCCCTGAGCCGTTCCCATGTTCCCATTCTGCAGCGGAACTGCAGCCTCCCCTTTAAATCCCACAGTGGCAGACGGTATAAATGAAGTCTCTTCCCAGCCTAAAGCGCTGCATAACACCCTAATAACTTGTGCATGCCTCGCCTGATTTAGCTGCCACGCCTCGCCTCGCCTTGCGTCTTGTCGGTGGGTGAGCACCAGCCGTGCAGAGCAAATGATGGCTAATGACTGTTTCCGGTGACAGGAACGATGTTATCCCCCCAACACCTCTTCTAACCTGCCACTCCACCCTGAGTCTCCAGCTGGTATTATTACCATCATCACTGTACTGCTTTTGATAAGTCCCCACAGACACCCGTTTAAGTGTTTGCTTGATGAAAGGCTCTAGTGATGCCAAGCTGATGTGATGCCTGGATTTTCTTTGGGAGTTTTACTCCCATTGTTTAACAGACAGCCGTGTTTGTTCATGTGCTTGTATCATAACATCCTGGCCAGCTTCTCTTCTACTTGTGTGTGCGTATGTGAGAACACGCCAGATGATGGAGAACAAATTGAAAATGAGATGGCTTGCACATCTCTTTTTTTCTCCTCCCCGAGTGTGTGTGCATTTTTTTTTCTGTGTGAGTTAATTTATTCAGGTTATTTTCTCTTCTCCAGACCCATGCAAATGAGATTGAATGGAAAAGGATGACAAGCATTCAGGCACAAACAGACAGACTCATCTCTCTCTCTCTTTCACTCCCTCTCTTTTTCTCTTCAACACTGCCTCTCTCTTTCTCTCTCTTTCTTCTCTCATCTCTTTCCCCTCACTCCCTCTCTCTCACACACCTGGCTTCACTACAGCCATGCATGCATGCACGTGTTCCCTTAAAAGCCTGTGCACAGAGATGAGGCTTTACCACAATGCACTGACCCCAAGAGGGCGGTTCTCACAAACATTGCGCTCTCCCTGGTGGATTAGCAGTGACAGTTTGCTCTCATATGATAAGCTCGGCTAACCATTTCCACTGAAGTAAAGGGGTTTTCTTTCCATTGTGTCGGGTAATAAGGGAACCTACCTTGTGTTAGCGATTGCTGCTAATACCATACACCCGAAACAGGCTATGAGATAGCATTGTCTCCAAAAACCTTTTGATGTTTGTGTTTCTAGGACTATACTCAGCTGTTTGTTATTGAATGGACTTCCCAGCACACATACACTTAATGTATATTTCTTAACGTGTGTGTGTGTGTGTGCATGCTTGCGTGCGTGCGTGCGTGCGTGCGTGCGTGCGTGTGTGCGTGCGTGCGTGCGTGCGTGCGTGTGGTGAGTTTCCCCCAAAAAAGCCAGTCTGCTGGTGCCCAAGTCTAATAGTTCTGGTGTAATTGGTTTCAGATTTAGCGTGAAGATGCCATGTGTCGTTCTGGGGACATTATCATAATGAAACATGCACCATCTTTGTTTCCTCTCACCCTTTGTCCCACTTTCTCTTTCCCTCCTCTTTTTTTATCCCTCTTTCTGTCCTGTTCCAGCTTTTATCCACTTTCAAATATCTCTCCACCTACTTACTTCCCCTGCCTTTTTTTATTCCTCAAACCTGTCATGTCTTTGTTGTATCTATTTCCCATTACACTGTCTTGTCTTACCATGTTTCTCTCCCTCTTCTCCTCTCAACTCCCCCCCCCTCCCCCACTCAGAGGTACCGGTGTCATCGGTGCTGTGTCTCTCCTCGGTCAGAGAGCTGCCTGTTCAGGTCAGGGAACTCTACGCGCAGGGTTTCGTCCTGGTCGCAGTCCACCCATTTGTCCATCCCTGCGGCCCTCGGCACGCACACATCCAGCGCCAGCTCCACAGGGCCGTGCTGGTCCGAGAGACTCCAAGGTACGCAAACTGAACACACATGAGACTTTTTTTTGTAGAATAAACCATTTTGAACTGGTGTGACCTGATGGAGATGAACGAGATGATCCATTAGCAGCCACATTTATACAGAAGTTTTAAGTTAACAGGTCTTGTGAGTTCATTGTTTTGACGTTGAAGCCAATTGAGACCCATTACCAGCAAAACTCTACAACTCGCCTTCTCTTCTTGATGTAAAATTAATTGCAGAGTCAGCCACAAAAAATAGCTAACTTAAGCTCACTGTCCCAATTCTTTCACTCTGGACTATACAATGATGATAATACTATACAGGGTTCCCACACGTCCTGGAAAACCTGGAAAACAGTTGACCAGTTTTCCAGTACTGGAAAACAACTGGAAAATGGGAGAAAAAGTCAAATGTCCTGGAAAATCACATATAGTCCTGGAAAATTATTCCAACATGGCTGCATGCGACCTGACCCGATTAACAAAACACATCCCCATTCACTGAATGTTGAGTGCACGCTGTGCTGGAAAAGACAGCAACACTGCACAACTTTTTTCACATCTTTTCTCCTTCACTTCATAATCATGCATTCACAGAAAACGGGGGTATATTGTCTATGTTTTATGGTACATTAACCTTGTAGAGTGCTCTTTTGAGTCTTCTATTTAAGTTATAGTTTGACCAGCGGAGTCGGGCAGAGAGCTTGGGGGTCTGTGCCTCACAACTTTCTCTGCAGGCTGAGACCTCAATTACCGTACTCTAGCTCAGTTGTTCTCAAAGTTGGGTCCTGGGACCCCTGGGGGTCAGCGAACCATAGCATGGGGGTCCGTGAAATAATTTGAATAAATTTCTAATAAATTATAAAATTGTGCTGTGTCATTACAAAACAGCATACACACCATTGTTAAGATACCATTTGGTGGCTCGAAGGGATATGTGAGTCTTGCTACTGTTAATTTTCTGAAAGCGTTTAAGATCAATTACTTGAAAAGTATAAATGCTTTCATGTTGAGTCCACAAGGAATGAAATGACCCTCTGTTTTAAAGTATACAAGTGGTATTTACTTGATTCAAATTGAAGTGTTATCTGTTTATCACTATGGTACAGGTCTGAAGTATTTACATTGATATGTTTTAAAATACAAATAGTTCCAAGGGCAACTAAGAGTGCAAACGGTAGTAAGAATGTGCTTTAGTGATGGGAAGTTCGACTCTTTTCATAGAGCCGGCTCTTTTAACTCGGCTCCCAAAGAAGAGCCGGCTCTTTTGACTCATTGTGATTAGGGTTGTGATTAGGGTTAGGGTTATGATTAGGTTTATGGTTAGGATAAGGGTTAGAATTAGGGTTAGGGTTATGATTATGATTAGGGTTAGGGTTATGATTAGGATTAGGGTTAGGGTTAGGATTAGGGTTAGGGTTATGATTAGGATTAGGGTTAGGATTAGGGTTAGGGTTATGATTAGGGTTAGGGTTAGGATTAGGGTTAGGGTTATGTTTAGGGTTATGATTAGGGTTATGATTAAGGTTAGGGTTAGGGTTAGGGTTATGATTAGGATTAGGGTTAGGATTAGGGTTAGGGTTATGATTAGGGTTAGGGTTGTGATTAGGGTTAGGGTTACGTTTAGGGTTAGGGTTGTGATTAGGGTTAGGGTTACGTTTAGGGTCAGGGTTAGGATTAGGGTTAGGTTTAGGGTTAGGGTTGTGATTAGGGTTAGGATTAGGGTTAGGGTTAGGATAAGGGTTATGGTTAGGGTTGTGATTCTGATTAGGTTTGGGATTAGGGTTAGGGTTATGATAAGGGTTAGAGTTAGGGTTATGATTAGGGTTAGGATTAGGGTTAGGGTTAGGATTAGGGTTAGGGTTAGGGTTAGTGTTGGTATTAGGGTTATGATTAGGGTTAGGGTTAGGGTTAGGATTATGGTTCTGATTAGGTTTGGGCTTAGGGTTAGGGTTATGATAAGGGTTAGAGTTAGGGTTATGATTAGGGTTAGGGTTAGGATTAGGATTAGGGTTAGGTTTAGGGTTAGGGTTAGGGTTAGGATTAGGGTTAGGGTTATGTTTAGGGTTATGATTAAGGTTAGGGTTGTTATTAGGGTTATGGTTAGGATAAGGGTTATGGTTAGGGTTGTGATTCTGATTAGGTTTGGGATTAGGGTTAGGGCATGGCCGCCATGCTGACCAATCAAAACAATCAAAGTTCTGCTGTGAGCAGAGCTGGGGCTGAGCACTGTGAGGGCTAAGCAGCGAAAGGAAAAAACTGGGCGCCGGCTCTCTCTCAATGTGAGCCGGCTCTTCTGATTTACTATAAAGCATCGACTCTCAGAGCCGCAGCTTTTGATCATGACACATCACTAATGTGCTTAATCTGTGTCATAGTTAGGAGGGTGCCTTGGACAATTTTCTCACCTGTAAGGGGTCCCTGGCTCCAAAAAGTTTCAGAACCCCTGCCCTAGCTAGTAGGAGTGCAAACTCCTGATAGTGAAAACAAACGGAACAAAAAGAGCGACACAGCTGCACAGGAACTCCACGTTGTAGACATCACTGATCATAATAGACATCGCCATGCAGGAAGACAGTTTACATTTTTTTAAATCTCTGAGAGATCTTCAAATACAGAGTGCGTCTTTACAGGAAGGCAGCTTCCTGATTCCTTTGCAGGCTCTTTTGTTTTTTTCTTAGCTCATTTTATATTTTTTGAGAAAAGAGAAAGCTGAGATCTTGCCCCTCAATGTTACTTTGTTACACTAATAAAGTGAAGTGCTGTACACCTGTGGCTGCATTATTCTATTATCAATTTCCCATCATTTTTAAGTATGTAAGAGATGATTTCATTGATAGCCATAGACTACATGTCTTTCAATGTAGACTTCCACTGAGAGGAACATATTAGACTATTTAGGAACTAAATTAGGAACTAAATTTAGACTGTCATACCAGCTTGATCATCAATGAAAATGTCCTGGAAATGTCCTGGAAAATGATCTCCGGAAAAGAGTGGGAACCCTGCTATAGTATGCTGTGTATCTGCTCTGTAACCCAGTTATTCGTTGGTGGCTAAAAACCACAATATTCACCACCGTATTTGAGCAGAGAATTATTTTCTTCTCTCCCTGCTATCAGCGCTGGTACAGCGTGCGAGCTGAGCTGTGTTCACAGGTCTC
The DNA here is from genome assembly GCF_009762535.1 of Notolabrus celidotus. Taxonomy (NCBI): domain Eukaryota; kingdom Metazoa; phylum Chordata; class Actinopteri; order Labriformes; family Labridae; genus Notolabrus; species Notolabrus celidotus. The sequence continues at coordinate 13,881,219 of NC_048287.1, read as the reverse complement.
ATCATGGAAGTTATTGACACATCTGCTCCAAACTGAAACCATATTACATGCATGCACAGACCTGCTTCCATCATCCATGTAGGTTCTGTAACACTCTGATTTGAGTCTTAAATGAAGTCAGCTCTTCATATTTTTTTGCCCTAGTTTTTCTCAAGATGTGAACACGGTTTTCACAAAAAGGAAGTCTTCAATAATTGATAGCCGTTATTCCCATGTAGAAGGGAAACCCCATTCTCCATAATGACTTTTAGTCTTAACTGAGAGTGGCTTTCTGAATGGAAACTGTGGTGTGTCCATGAGTAGGGCACACAACAACTTTAACTTGGCTGCCATGATGAGGTTATCCAGGGTTCTCAGAAGATGAATGCTAGTAATTGTTTACAAGAAAGCAGGGTGATTGTAACAGTGGCAAAAAAAAGGCATGTTGTTATCATTTTGACCATGTTTACATGCAGATGTTGGGATTTTTTGGGAAGAAACACAGTGCCTAAATTCATCCTCACAAAGCCACTAACATGGCACAAAGCTCTTAGTCTGTTTAATTCTATTAATAGTCTTTGAACTTTGAATATTTTTAGCTTCCTAATATTACATCAGAGAGATTACAGAGACAAAGTGCTGTACAACTTAGAGGTTCTGGTGTCCTAGAATTACTTTACATCACATGTGGAGTTTAAAGTAAAGGGTTGGGGTAAGGAAATACTGGAAGTGTAACCACATCAACAAAGGCTTTGTTGACAAAGTTATAATCAAGTTATCTGATTGGTGCATTTTTATATCCTGATGACCCTCAGAGCACTAAGAGGATCTACAAAGAAACCACTCTTGCACAACACTTAACAGTGAACCACTTGGCATTGTAAGACACAGTAATATGAGTAATATGTACATATTTAAACATAAGACCAATAATTCAGGTATCTGCTGGATAAGTGCAAAAGAGAATGGAAAAATATGCACCTGCAGGCAATCATAACAAATAGTTATCACCACTAGTATTTCATATTTTGGAGCAAGGTTTTACTATAAGTTATTAGCAGCAGATTATCAGAGCAAATGAAGCAGCAGAGAAAATAAGTAATTAAACCCCAAAACTGGAAATAGAATTATATTACAGTCGTACATCCAGACATTTTACACAACATTAATGAGTAATACAACATATATCCAAAATGTAACCATACTTTAAAGTGAAGTCAAGGTGCACATGTGTAATACAATGTGGTTTAAGCTTGTGCCCCATGTACGGAAGTTATAGTCCCTGTCAAAGTGGAACTGGTTCCACTTCCAGCTACGACAATTTGCTGTGTGTCTTCCCCCACTCTATATTCCCCATGTCTCCTGTCTAAAAAAATATAACATTTACGTAATATTTAAGTATTTGAATTTACTTTATGCTACAGCTCTTAGGGGACCCAATGCAAACTGTCCCTGCCCTAAGAACTGTTCATTAGTTTTAATCCTTTAAAGCTTAAGGGATCGTATTTGTTTCTGCATTTATGAGACTTCTGATTTATCTGTTATACTTTTTTTTCTCTAAACAACACATGAATACATCAAGATACATTAAACGTACTGATAAATCACTGGGGAGCAGAAGCCATTGCCCACAGGACTTTCTCGTGACACATCAAAAATGAAGGCTGTTAATCTGTGAGCCACGTGAGGTTTTTTGCAGATATATTTTTCCAATTTTAAAAAAGTGAAGGTCAGGAGTTTTTTTAATGGTTCATTTATTTGTCCTTTATTTATTTATTTATTTATTTATTTATTTATTTATGCTCTTATCTTCATGGCTTTCGGAAATTAGTGTATATTGATATCAAAACTGTTCTTCTTTTAACATGATGCATTCGTTTGTGTATTGCCAGCACCCCTTTTATTTCTTAATATCTCTCGACTCCATTCATACTAATCTCCCTTTCCTTCCTTTTGTTAATGTTCCTTAATATAACATAATCTAACGTTCATACTTATCAGTACTTCATTCTTATTTGTTTTGATGTACAATTTAATTTGAAAAATCAAAGAATCATTCAACCAAAACAAATGAGACCTGAATCTGGAATGTATGTAACATAATTGCCCAATGAAAATATACTAAAAAAAAAAGACATAAAAAAGACAAAAAGTGAAGGCAAGGTTCACACTCAAGTTGTTACAGATAACTATTAACTTGATTTAAGCAAGATATAATAACTAAATTGTTCATCTTATTTGTGGTAAAATCCTGTCAAATATCTGCCTTTCAAATTAGAAACTATAAGTATAAAAGGAGAGAAAAGCCTGTATTAAATTAGAGAGCAAGTACACTGCAGGTATTACAGATATTTTATCTGTACATTCTTCAACAGTCTTATTTGAAGCACTTTATGTATTTTTTATTATGAAACAAATGTTCTTTTCTAAGTCTTAAGATGATCAAGAGATTTTGTAAGAGTTATTTGAGTTAAGAGGGTGGAAACTGATGTGTCTGAAGGCTTTATGAAGACGCCAAATTCAAGGACATACAATTTTCTGGAAATAATTAAAAGGTTTAGGCCTAACAGGGTGTAAACATTAAATCATTCACACCCTCTCGCCTCTCTAACAAATCTGGATAAAAACATTGTAATAATGTGAATGAAACTTTGTTGGTTGAACGGAGGCAGAGACCCTGTGTAGATCAGTCAGTGTCCTCTCACTCAGACAACTCTAGTAATAAATAAAACCCTTCATTAACTGTGCATTTGAAAGAACAATTTGCAGATCCAACACTTTTGGATATCCTCCTGTGTTCTGTTATCTCTTTTATTAATTTGAGTGGAAGGAATAGTGTATCTTGTTCACACACACACACACACACACACACACACACACACACACATGGTAGTGCACAGGCAGGTGCCAGGCTGCTCCTTTGATGCCCCTCCTGCCAAGTGGTCCTGCTGCTTCCTGGCACCTGTCACCGTGGAGACGGCTGATTGCATCACCAGATCTCGCCAGAGGGGAACGACACGCTGAAAGAGAGGAACCATCTCTCCCTCCTTTCATCTGCTTACTTCAATGACGGCCGTCTCCCCCTCTTTCTATTGTCCTCAGCAGCCCCCCTCGCCCCCTTTGCTCTGCCTTTTATGTCCCCATCACTGCCGTCCCCCTTTCATCAAAAAAACCCTAAAAATGAAAGAAAAAAATCTGACAGATCCTCTGTTTCAAATCTAGCTGAGGAGCTCGGAATGTCACTCACGCCTCGGAGCACAAGATATTACGGTGGCCTTCGCTCTGACCTCAATCCGAATCTGAAGAGGCGTATCTGAATACTCCTTGTATGATTGTGTCTTGCAGCGGGAGCAGAAGAAAATTCAGTCCCTTTTTCTGACTAATAAGGCTATTGTGACTTCACTGAATGTGTGCTCACATTAAATGGAAAATCCACCCCTTACTAGAATCCACATTATGTTTCTGCTGTGATCAGTCTGGGTCAATGAGTGCCCGTGACCATCAGCGCGGTCTTGTACTGTAGAGCCAGGTCTCGTTCAGACTGTGAGGTTATTTTGTGACAGACCAGCTCTGGTGATAATTGCCAGGATATGAACCTAAGAGGAACCGTCAAAGGATGTTTTTACCACAGCATGATACATTTTTCAGGCTCACAAGAGCCGAATTTGACTGAACTGTATGATTTATAATTGATGTGTGTCGCTGAATATTGTATACATTTTTTCATTACTCCACTATAGTTCTGAGAAAAGCCATCTGAGGTGTGGGAGACACCGTCTGGAGACAGATGTGTGTGTGGCTGGTCACCAGGTTGCTGACCCGGAGGTGATCCAGAGCTATGTCAAGAGGGTGAGTTCAAAGAGGAATGCAATCATGCTAACTAAGCTGCTTTGGCTCAATATGATTTGTTTTAAATGAACTTGTCTTCAGTCTAAGTTGCCTGAAGCTTGAAACTAACATTCGCTCTTATCTTTTGCATTCTTGTGTCTTCTTTGATTGTAATGTCTGGGGTAGATCAAACAGGATCTGTTTACACCCTGGCTGTAATGATTATTCCTACAGCTGTATCAAAGGTTTAACATTGTTGAAATGATTTAATAGAAAAGCCTTCCTGTGAAAATATGAAGCATTAAATCTACCTGAAGGACTTTGAATGCTTGAATTAAGAGTAAAATGAGAAAAAAAAAGTACACTTATCCCTTTAATCCTGTTCCAGAGTACTGAGAACCAACACATTCATCTTTTTTCTGCTAATACCAATTCTGCTCAGTGGTCTCTGGGTATCTGCACACGCTGATGTGATACTTGTTCTCATTTTTTCCAACGCTTTTTGAATCAATTTTAAGGGAATGTGAGGACACTGAGTCACAGGTTGATTTTGTTTGAACTTTTTCAACATTTTGATAGGCTTTGATAGACCTATCTGATGACTTAGATAGGTTCAGAATATTACAAGAAGTTGACCTGTGGAATATTTTTTAAGCAGAAAAGGAAGCAAAAAGCAGAGGTGAAGAGGTGAAGACAGTATTTTTTGCTCTGAAATGAACACAGCCCTTCCACTTCTCCTCAGCGATAATAACTGTCCAGGGTTTGCTCCAGATTGTGCCAAGGTTTGTCTTCATCTGTGAACTTAATAGTCTGTGGAGAGGTCAGTGACCCCATGTTCTGTTGCTTCTTACTTCAAGCTGCTTATGAAGTTATTACGCCTTTTAATTTTAATCACAGCTTTTAAGTATTGTTCTCTTTAATTATGACTGATGTTGATTGTGATGATGCCAAGGACTCTAACCGTGCTCTCAGCTCATGTTTTTGAATGTTGTCTTGTCAGCAGTTCAGGTTCTTTCTGTCAAGCCAAAAACAATTTTGTGAACAAATACAGTTTGTTATATTCATTCATTCAATCAATCAATCTTTATTTGTATAGCGCCAAATCACAACAAACGTTATCTCAAGACTCTTTTACAAACCTAGCAGGTCTAGACCATACTCTATGTTAAATTATTAACAAAGACCCAACATCAAGATAGGATAAGACTCAGTCCCATTGCAGACAGGATTCATGATCTCATCTTAAAGGGAAATTTCAGTTTTTTTGAAGTGGGGTCGTATGAGTTACAGTACACTATTGCTCCTGCTAGCAACAATGCGTGCCGGTGAGCTCTTCCCCTTTAATGAGAAAATTCCTAGAGGACTGAGTGGCCGGCCGGCCGGTAGGCTAAGCTACAATTCTCTGCGGATGGGGCTGCCTATTTCGTTTAATTTCGCTAAAGTTGAGAAAATATGTTCCAGGCACTCATCAAGGTGCAAATGCATGAACCAGTAGAAAAAATTGGAGCTATTCAGTTTGCCGTCAGAAACCCCCTTTGTCTTAGCACTATTTTTGGACGCGCCTTGCAGGTAGGTGTTCCTCCGCTGCATGAGCATGGATACAGGCCGATCAGCTGTTTGGATCAACACGCACGTAGCAGGATCAAGTAGCGGTATCGGTCTTTATAGTGAATTAAACTCACTTTTCTGCGAATTTAAAAGATGGGACATACCTGTCTTTATCCCGGCTGTTCAAACAAGCAAACCTCCTGTAAGGCAGGGAACTCTGGATGATGAGGGATGCAGACTTGAGCCGTATGTGAGCCGCTGGTATCCTCTGATTCAGAAAGGTTCTGAAGTATTGTTGTCACTAAGTCCCTCTCCTGACAGCAGAAGCTCTCTGGGTTCGTAGGCATGGGTTCACAGTTTACACACCGGCACCACCAGGTAACGTGGGATCTCTCCTGCTCACTTGTTGGCACAGAACTTTCTCCCCTCTCTTCTTCGGTACGTTGGGTCTGCATCTGAAGTTCTTCCTCTGTAAACTCTGGTTCATAGAGAAATCCTCTTGTGTCCTCAGTAAACGGCATGTCATCGTCACTGTCAGAATCACTCATTTCTGCAGTTTGTAGTTCTTGTTCCTAAAAGTGCAGACAGATCCAAACAGCTGATCGGCGTGTATCCGTGCTCATGCAGCTGAAGAACACTGGTCTGCGAGGTGCGTCCGAAAATAGTGCCAAAAGAAAGGGGGTTTCTGATGGCAAACTGAATAGCTCCAATTTTTTCTACTGGCGCATGCATTTGCACCGTGATGAGTTCCTGGACCATATTTTCTCAACTTTACGAAATTACGTGAAATAGGAGGCCCCGTCCGCAGAGAAAATAGCCTAGCCTGCCGGTCCTCTGGGAATTTTCTCGTTAAAGGGGAAGAGCTCACCGGCACGCATTGTGGCTAGCAGGAGCAATAGTGTACTGTAACTCATACGACCCCACTTCAAAAAAATGGAAATATCCCTTTAAATCAGGATGTCTGGAAACCTTTTGTAGGCTAAATCATTTTATGTAACTACAAAATAATACACTACCTCATCACTCTTCATTCTTCATTCGCCATGAACAAAGAAAAGAAGTATTCAAATAATTTCTATGTCCCAGTCATTGTTTCCACTACTAATGCACATTTTGGCTAGAGCTCCATCTTTACGACAATGGGTGATGGTGCTCATGGGAAATGCAGTCTTGTAGGTTATTAAATGTCATTTTTGGAAGGAAGACGAGTATGTGGAGTAACAAAAAGGAATATCTTTGGTTCTTCCGCGTGGATGTTCTCTTCCTAAATTACCATTGGTGGGGTCTTTAATTCCATCCTGCCTCCTTCTTTCTCTTTGTCTACTTGTTGCGCCGTGTGTTTCTGTGTTTGCCTTTCATGTTGGCGCGGCACTGCTGTGACAGAAACATTACAGGGCTCAAAAGGCTACAGACAGCTGCCTATAATTGCCTGTCTGTAACATATGCTAACAATACGTCTCTTCCTGAGATGAAGGGTCTGTTTAATTCAAACGGAGCAGATTTGATTCAAGGTTTTCCATTTCAAATTTAGCAAATTTACCTGACAATATTGGATTTTGGCTACTGGCTTCTTCCTGATCTTCTTCCTCATATCTGGGAAACAAAAGGAGGAGCTACAGTACATATTGAATGGAAGATTATAGAAATGACTAAATGAAACTTTAACCCTGAAGTAGCCAGCCCGAGTATCATCACTGGTCTTTATAAGCTGTAAAACTCACTTTTAGCCTCTCTGCTCATGAATTCTTCTTCCAACAATAGGAAATGAAAATGTGCTCTATTGAATAGATTTGCATCTGAACACCCATCGAGCACAAAGGGAAACCTGATTGGATGGAAATGCACATCACTGAGCATAATGTGATAGGCTCCGGCAGCATGACATGAATAACCAATCAGATCAAAAACTGCCAGAGAGAGTTCGAGATAAGAACCCAGGAGCTGCACTGGGCAGAGAGTGAAAGGCTGGTGTGTGTATGTGTGTGTGTGTGTGTGTGTGTTTGTGTTTGTGTGTGTGTGTGCGTGTGCGGGCGTGGGTTTGGGTGCGTGCGTGCCTGCGTGCCTGGGTGCCTGCGTGCGTGTGCAGTTTTGAAATTCTATACTTCTATTTTCCATCATTCAGAAGCCCACCCACTCTCAATCTGTCTCCAGATTCACCATCAGATAAAACTGTGTTAGTGTGCGACTTTTGTGAGCCTGCTGGGTGGTAATAGAGAGACTGTTTGTTTTTGTGATGTGTGTGTATTGATGAGTAAAGTGTCAAAAGTTGTGTATAATAGGAGGAAGATGTGTCTCATTATTGTTTGGTGGTAGTTTGCTATCTGATTTCTCTCCTGTTGAGGCTGTCTAAATCTGTCAGCCCAAATATCAGCTGACAATTAAGCAGCAGAACTCTACTGGAGGGAGCGACACACACACACACACACACACACACACACACACACACACACACACACACACACACACACACACACACACACACACACACACACACACACACACATTTACACACACCCACTCACACACGGGCGTTGAGATAATGAGTTCCTTTTGTCATTTGAATATTTGATCTTTGCAGATGATTAGGTAGGTTGTTATTTTGCAGAATATCGACTCTGCGTACGTCAGCCTTTGTTTGTGTGTAAATGAGGCTTTGTTTGTCTGACTAGTAGAAAAGAAGGTGCAAATTTATTTGTCGTGCTGTGAATGGCTTGCTTTGTATTTGTCTGTCACTCAAATTCACTCCACAGCAGTGTGAATAGATATTAACATTATGTGCATATCTCACTTCTTGCAGATTCAGGATGTTGCAGAGCAAGGGGTGATGTTTGTGGGTTTCCTCCAGCAGCCGGGTGGAGGACCCTGCTACCTTGGGAACTGGGACCCAGAGGAGCTGTCATCTTTACATTCAAGCCCTTCACCCATACATCGACACCCCATAAGCGCCAACACCAGCCCAACAGACCCAACAGAGCATAATGCCAAAGAACCTGAGCATCCCTTTGAAACCCCAGAGTCACAGAATGAAGGTGCAGCACATGACAAACAGGACCACACGCGTCTGAATCCCACCCAGAGTTTAGATCCCAACCACGAAGAGTCCATTGAGCTATTCAAAGACTCCACAAACCGACTTCAAGACCACAGCAGGCCTAGTGCAGAGGCAGTTCAAGGGTGTCCACATCAAAACCCAGCAGAAGATGATGAAGAAGAAAACCAGCAGTGTCCCAGCCCTCCAGATACTGAAGGCTTGATCACACAGATCAGGGGCCACCTACCCAACGTCAAAGCAAGAGAGAGGCAGAGTTCAAGCTCGGACAGCTGGTACAGCTCTCCAGACCTGGACCGAAACCACAGAAGAAAGTCCGGCTCTGCATTTTCAGATGGGCAAAGCAGAGTGACGACACACAACAACAACCACATCCGGCTCAAGAGTGCAGAGAAAGAAAAGGACTCAACTTCAACCCCAACACAGGGTAGTAAGTAGCTTCCCATTTGATGTGACATCATTACAGGATCATCATCGTCGACACACAAAGTTCTTATTTTATTGTGATTGTCATCTCTTTGTTTTGGCCTGTAGGGATGCAGCTCTTTGCCTTGTACAACCACACCGGGGACCTCGACACGTCTATGAGGTTTTACTCCCTCAGGGTGCCGCTGCAGGTTCAAAAGGAAGCCGGTCAAATCACAGAGCTGGACACACACTGGCTTGACCACATGACTCAGCATTTTACCAGTGGTGCACACCTCATTGACGGGTTCTTCCACCTTAAAGAGGACAGCGGTATGCTTGGGGAACATAGCAATGAGCTATTGCCAGAATAATTATTCATGTACAAAGTGGATCACAACAATTTTACAATAAATGTGATCTCCTGACTGAACTGAGAATTTTTAGTAGTTACATTCTGCTAGTTCTTGACAAGAGAAAAAATCCTCTCATGCTGTACATCACTGCTTCTCTGCTGGGTGCTGGGTGGCATGCACAGAGTTATGTACCGTAAGTCCACGGCTTACTCCATAAGTCACTGCTCAGTCACCCGTGGAATAAGACGGCTTAAACCAAAGGGAACAGGGGATCAATAGTGAGAGATTGTACAGCGGAGATGAGCCTGTAACTCTTGTCTGAACCACACACACACACATCCTCCTCTGTTTATCTGACTCTGTCTCTAATTTGTTCTCTCTCAGCAGACAATGGGGTTTCATGTGTGGATAGTGTGTTCATCTTCCAGAGCTCCGCAGAGGAGACCACAGGCAACTCCTACGATGCCATCGTGGTGGAGCAGTGGACCGTCGTTGATGTGGGTCTTTTTGAGTTTTTAATACTCTGAGAAGATGTGCACCGTGAGAAATCCACTGTGACTGAAAGCTTAAGCTGTTTCTGTCAAATATTATGTAAGAGTGGAGGGAAGGGAAAGAAGTGTGCTTGCTTGTGACTGAGCTGGTACTTTAATGTGCTGGTGCATACTTTCCTTTTGTGTGTTCAATCAATGCAATCAATCGATCAGTTTAAGTTACATAGCGCCAAATTATTACAAAATGTATGACACTTCACAAAAAAAGTCCTGTTATATTATTTCCAGAGGCTCAACACGAGCAAACACTTGCTAACAATTAGCAACAGTGACAAAGAAAATCTTCGCTCTTCCCTCTAAGGAAGAGACCTCGGGCAGAACCAGACTAATTGGTTGACAGCCTTCTGCTGTGGCTGGATGGGCCAAGAAAGTGGGAAAGCAGGAGATTCAGGAAGAGAGAGTTGGATAGGTGATAGATGGATAGATTATACAGACTTGTGGTTAGAATGCTAATAATAATAATAGTTGTACAAATGTGTGTAATGTTATTGAATTGTCAGCATAGAATTCAGCAACGTTTGATTGATATTAAAACATTAACAATTGAAATCAACAGGTCTAATATTAACTTTGATATCTATAGTAATGACACAACTGAGACTGACATGAAAAGTTATAGCAGTCAGAGCCAATCAGGTCCTCAGCAGCAGGTGGTCTGCAGCAAAGAGTCAGAGGAACAAAACAAGGAAGCTCAAATATTATCAGATGTAGTCTATTGATGAGACATGAAGTTATAAGGTCAGTGACATGCATTAATTAGTATGACATGAACGCATACAGAGAAAGAAGTCGAGAAGAGACAAGAGCTTGGTGTGTTAGGTCCTCTAGGAGTCTAAGCCTATAGCAACAGAGCTAGAGGCTTGACGAAGGCGAGCCCTCACTATAAGCTTTCTCAAAAAGGGAACTTTTCAGCCTTCTTTTAAATGCAGAGAGGGTGTCTTCATCCTGGACCCTGACTGGTTGATGAATCCAAAGAAGAGAGGCTCTACCTCCCTTACTAGTTTTGAACACTCTAGTTACCACAGACAGGACTGCATCGGTCTGTAATGCCCTGCATAGGTTATCAGGCACTATTTAAGACATGATGGTGCCGGACTATTCAGAGCTAAAAAGATAAGACGGAGTTAACTGTGTTTATATTTTGAATGACTTTCTGTTCGTCTCTGCTGTTCAGGGTGTCGTTGTGAAGGCAGACTACGTCCCTTTGCTCCAGTCTCTGGCTCCGTACGGATGGAGGCTGATGTGTGTGTTACCTACACCAATCGTCAAGACCAACAGGTAGCAAATACAACCTGAGATATCAGTGTTACAAACAATAAACTCACACCTCTTGTCTTAAGAAGTGCAAAGCTTAGTTATTACTTTAAATTGATCACCATAAACAATTAATTGTTTTCAGCAGCAAAAATGACAAGGATTTCCTGATTCCAGTATTTTTTTCTTTCTATGAATGAAAATATTTGAGTTTTTAACTGTTTGGAAAAATGATATGAAGACAATGTGGGCTTTGGGGAGTAGTGATGAGCTTTTTGTATCACATTCTGTCATTTTACAGAGCAAACGTTAATTGAGTGATCATAAAAATGATAGGTAGTTTGAAAGATTACAAAAATAACTATTTTCTGCAGCACTGCTAAACCTGCCTTTATTTTATTTTATTTTATTACATTGGATCACTTTGAATAAGATCTTAAAAACTAATTCCACTGTCTGTCTTATTGTTTAGGGGATTAGAGCCCACAGTGTAGCTTAGATACACAGGACAGATGGTTTGAGATCTTACAAATCATGGTCGTATGCTCATCTCAACATGAAACCAGCTTTGAAATCTGTCGGAGCTGCTGAAAAAAAAAACAGTCTCTGGTGTGCTGTAGTCTTGTAACCTGTCACTTTGAAAACCTCAAAGGAGCTGGATTTAGATATACATAAAGATGTGCCGACACCTCTGAATATAACATAACAGATATCAGTAGTTAAGTGCTGCTCTCTTCTGTTTTTACGAAGTGATGGGAGTTTGTCGACAAAGCAGATCCTCTTCCTTCAGAGACCTGTTTTGCAGCGCAAGAGAAAAGACTTCAAGGTTTGTTCCCCTCTTCCATCTTCTCTGCAAATCTGTCACTCGTCTCTGTTGTGCCTTTAGGATATGTCATTAAAAAGTCATGTTACTAAATATGGGATGTACAGCAAATATAAACCCACTTAGGAGAAGTCTAATAATAGGCAGGTAGCCGACCTGAAACTGTACAGGAGAGAGGCGTCAATGAAAGATGCTTTGTTGCAGTTTGTCAGGTGTCTGGAGAGATGGAAAGAAAAAGAAACAACACAAAGTGTAAAACTGTCTCAAACACATCTATCTGGTTTCAGATGCTGAACCTCAGGGGTCGCAGCAAGGCAAAGAAAAAATCTGGTGGAGAAACACAGGAGGAGAGAGAGGACAGGTCCCCCGTGATGGAGACGGAGATGGACAGGTGGAGAAGAATCACAACAGAGGATGAAGACAGGGCAGAGAGGAGGAAGAGCAGGGACAGCCTTCAGAGAGGCGAGGAGGAGAGCGAGGAGGAGGAAGAGCAGTATCAAAGGCGACTCTCGTTCCTGCCAGGAAGCAGGGTTTATGTTGATGATCAGGAAGAGGAGACGGACATCGACGAGATACTACTGTCCCACCAGGAAAGATCTGTGAGATGGACGGACGCTTGTAGCAGGGATGAAGGAGGGGTCAAAGAGCAGGTGAAGATGGAAGAGCGGATCAAACAGCAGCTGTTTTCAGGCGTCTGTTGACACATCGGGCACAGGATGGAAACTTTTTACTTTGTCAAAAAATGCCTTTGAAAATTTTTTTTTGATCTGGATTTGAAGTTGTTCTGTAGAGAGCTGTACTGTAACTAGTCATCATGTACAGTTACTGCTTTGGTCTGCTGACCTAGGTGTTTACACTCTTGCAAGCCTTTGAGGTTGTAGTTCCCATGAAAGGGAAAGTATTGTGCAGCTCTCTGCTTTGGGTCAGTGTTGCTCTGTGATGTATGTTATGAAATGAAACTGTACAAAGCTGTACAACAACATAGAACTAAGAACTAAGAAGCCCTATTTGACCTTTAATAGCTAGTCTGCATATTCATCACAGATATGTAAATCAGTTCCTCCAGGTCAAAAGGAGCATTTTTCAAACAAACAACATCCCTTTTGCCATTAATGTGTATTTGGTTTTCAACTTCAGATATCTAATATTAAATTCCTCCTATCCAAAATAAAAATTCTAGATATCTGCAATAGGATTATAGGGGAAACTCTGTATCCATAATACAGTTGTTAATCAAATCTGAAGTGAGCAGGCATATTCTGGGATATCCAGACTTGTATTCTTATGAACAAATCATTTTCATTTCAGACATCTGAGCAAGAAAAATAAACATTCATCGTGTTAGTGGTAATCAAGAGTGAGAGAAAATACCCAGAGACTGTATGTGCCTTGGATTAGGACATTTGTGGAGGGAGGGAGAGAAAGAGACCAGAGTTTCACTGACAACTGTGGCAAAACCCTGACTAGTAAGAATATGATTGTGACTAGAAGTCACAAGTTCATTAGGGAAAGGGCAACTCAAATGGAAGTCAATTATTACAAAATTAAATAAATTAGTGTCAAAATAAATGTGAGATAAAATGTAACTAAAAGGAGCCAAAGCTTGAGCTGTAAGGCAACTGGACTGGTAGAAATTCTTGAAGATGTTTTACCTCTCCGCCTCAAGGCTTCTTCAGTTCTGACCAGACTGGGGAAGAGCTCGAAGATATAAGCCACTAACAGTCGTGGGTGTGTCCAGGAGTCACAAAGGGTACTAAGTGGGGTTGTCAGTCTTGTTCCTGACAGTCATTCAGTACCACCTGTCAATTGTTAGCCTAGTTCCTGACAGTCGTTAGGGTGATGGGTCAGCTGTGAGTCGTTAGAGTCACATCTCTCTCTGGTGTGAGTATGGTCTTACTTGTTTTGACAGAGAATTCAAAACAGTATTGTTTGTGGGAGACAAATGGTGTCTTAGTCCACCACCTCTGTTAATAGAAGGGTGTTCAAGCTTAACATAGATGGCTTCCTTGACCCCTCTTTCATACCAATGCTCTTCTCTGTCCAGGATCTGCACATTGCTGTCCTCAAAGGAGTGTCTCTTGCCTTGCGGATCAAGCTTTGGATTACCATGACCTGGATGACTGAGAACCTTCACAGACAAAACTAAAAGGAGCTGTGGGTGCTAATTGAATCAGTAAAGAAATATGGAGGGATGGGTCATGTGTATGAAAATAAAATATTAATTTATTCATATAGCCTAACAAAATGAGGACTCTAACCAAGAGTTAAACACATATATTTTATAAGGAGAAACTAAAATGGAAATAAACACTAACTTTCCACACTTACCAAGGTCCAAGCTCATGAGTCTGCGGATACTCTCTTCTGATTGGCGGAATGCCACAACTGCGCACCAATCGTATTTCTCCTGCCAGCAGCCAGGTGAATGAGATCATCAGGGCAGTAGGAACACACCTCACACATTCAAAGAAAAGTTAATCAATTACACTGTAGCCGGTTATTGAAGATGTGTTCTCTTTATTAAAAATCCCATCAAATGTTCCCGGTTAATGGAGATTGTTATTGTGTAACTCTAAATTTGTAGATATCTGCAGCTGAATTGTTTGTAGTCATAATTCTAACCCTTGATAGGCAATATAAAAGTGCATTCTACTAGTCATAATTTCCCCAATATCTGAGGTGTTTATTTTGATAAAGAAAATGTAATTACCACTATCTCTTATGTATCTCCAGCCTAGCTGTTATATGTTGAAAAGGCTACTTGTACCCTATTAGGGTTTAAAGTTAGCTAATATTAAATTTTGTTAAGGAGAAATAAAGTGTCAGATATCTTGAGATACATTTTCTGCTAGTAAGAATGTAATTATGAATAACTTTTATACATTTCTTACTACTGAAAGTACTTTCACTCGGAGAAATGTTGTTATGGATACTTAGAATCCAATTGCTGATAGAAGTGTGTTTGGATTAAATGTTAAAACAGCTTACTATTACAGCAAGCCTCCTGTTCAAGCCTTAACCTTTATTTCACATTGCTGTGTTTCACTACTTTCTTGTGATACGACTTTTAGAAAGGGAGCACTGACCTCACTGGGTTTTACTGTATTTCTTATTTGTTTCGTAGGTTATTGAAGAAAGAAACGAGAAGGGACACTAACAGAGCATGTTATCTTTAATTTAAGCCTGAATGACACTTCTACTTTTACCTAGTTTAGCTTATAGGCTGATGTTCAATCAGATGTATACATCTGATTCAGCTTAAATTTCAGTTTATGATTTATAAAAATGTTTGCACATTCAAATTTTACTTTTAAAGTATTTCACTCAACAGATAGAATATCATGCTCCCAATCTTAACAAAAATAAAGGGAATCCAATCAAAAATGATAAGAAAGAAAACGTTTCTTACACTTTCTTGTATCTGCCATGTTCTCCAAGTCAAGAGATGATAGCCTAATAATTAAAGGGGCAGTTCATATAAATGCGAATGAAAGATGATAAATCAGCTAATTTTGGAGCTCATTCAAGGGGTTGGAGTTAATCCAGGCCAAAAATGGAGGTGAACTAACTTTTGTTAGTGGGGCTCTTTATGTACAAGAAAAAAATCTCAAGAAGGAATGTCATGTGTGCACAGTTGGTGGTTTCTTAAAGAGACGATTTCTTCCGTGAAAGAGCTCAAATGAAAACGGGGAGATTGATGATTATCTAGAGCAACTTCAACACTGCCTCCAGGAAAACATGATGCTGTTATTAATTTTTCATTCAATGCTGGGAACAAACCAAAATTGTGTGTTTGGTTAGATCCTGGAGAAAGGAACAGATGATTAAAAAACTTCATTTGGTAGAGATGACCTGTTCAAGGGTGTGCTCTTCAAAAGTGTGTAAATTAGACATGGGGTATTTATGACTTCTTCCCTGGAGGAGCTCTGTAGTGTGTAAGTAATGTGACACTTGAGTCTTAATATAAAAGCAGAGGTCAATAAAGTGTTTGGAAACAGACTGACTCAATTTCCTTTATTTCCTCACAAGAGGAAGAAACGCAGAAACAACTCAAAAATGAGTCTCAAGAGCATGAACCCCTACTGAGAGACGACAACAAGAAGCTCGCTCCCATCTCCGAGGGATGTTCAGTGATCCGAGCCAATCAGAGACCACCTGGAGGTTCCATTACAGTGCACCATGGGATATTCACTTCACCATGTTAATAGGTATGTGGATGTGGGTGATTGAGTTAAATGTGCATGTGAGCTAGGCACTGTACGCATGTAACGGTGAGGGTGCGCAAACCAGGCAGGGACACTGGCCAGTATGTGGGAGAATGTGAAGTCCATGACTCTAAAAATATACGACGTGTGAAGTTTGTGAGTGAAATGAGAAACAGTTGCTCCAAAGTTACTCAGTCAAACAACTTCACATCTACAGCTCTGCAAATAAATAAGAATTATTTCAATAGGTATACATACAGAGTGAAACATTTCTAAAAACACATCTCATAAAACAAGTGGAGGTATTTCAACTGAAGAAAATAAGTCACTCATTAAACACTTAATGAACAGTGTTAAATTACAGTACAGGTTGCTATTGTTTGCCCTGATCTTCTATGTTTGAAGGACTTCAAAATAAAAGTTGGCATTTTCAAAAAGACAAAAGATCATTGCACACTCATATCTGTCAAAATCTGCCTTAATGCATATCATCTTAAAAGGTATACTTTGATATTACACAGCTGTGTTTAATACTTGATTTTGATTGGTCAATGCTGCACAGCAACAGCATGTTATTTGTGGAAAACAGACAACTGCTCTAATCCCAGACGCCGAGGACTCGCTGTAGTCATATCAATCCGCTGATAGGTTAACTGGGTGTCAGTTTGTAAAATGATCAATTCATTAAGTGGGTAGTTGTGTAATAAGCAGGATGATGTACAGTGAAAGGGTTTTTTATAGTAGAATGCAGATAAGGTTACAATCCACTATAACAACCTGCTCACCATACATTATCCCTCACTTATTACATCACTAAAAACAACATGTCTTCACTTCCTGAAGGTAGTTTGGATGTAAAGTCTGTTACCATTGGATGAAGCTGGACAGCTTGTTTTAAGCTTAGCCGACTAAAAGAATGCTAATGATGATCTTCTTATCAGACTCCAGGTAGAAAGAGATTTAGTGTGTTTTCCAAAAATGTCTGATTGTTGCTGGAAGAAATGTTTGCATAGGTACACATCACCTATGATTTTGCTCCATCAAATCCTCAGGCAGCAAATAAAGAGAGGGAATGAGTTAAGATTTGAAGATGTAACAACACATTCTGTCTATCACAATAATTTCAATATTCATTAAGGCAGTGAGCTAAAAGACATCCTGCTAAAGTTGAGATTGTACAGTTGTTCAGTCGTCCTTTCAGATTCTAAGAAATAAAATCATCTCTGTTGTCTTTGCGAGTCAGCTGCTGGATAAAGAGTGGGCGGTCCCAGCGGTCCATCACAGATCAGGCACAGGTTGCAGCAGCAGGATCGGAGGGTGTATTTCCTCAAGCTTTCACCGTTTATATTTATTTAAGTCCATACCAGTGGAATATTCCAGTTTCTCTGAATTCACAACACACCTCCAAACATGTTCCCTCAGTAGACTGATAGAGGAGCACCAGCCAGCAGGGGAACTCTGCAGGTTCCTGACGTCCTACCACCACTTCTCAAAGAGGATTCTGTCTCCTGGGAGGCCGAGGTCTGTAAGGGTTTTTGAAAATGCTTCGATCATGGGCGGCGGCCCGCACAGGAAGCACAAAGTCCTCTGCGGGTCCATGTGAGCCCGCAACTCCTCCTCTGTGATCCTTCCACCTGAGGAGACACGAGAAGTTTTTATATCAACCCTGCTGCACTGATTACTCCTGAGTCACCTGTATTGAGCTTTTATAGAGCCTGTTCTACATGACCACTCAAGCTTCTACTTGACAAACAATGTATACATGTCAGAGTATGTGTGCGCATGTGTATGGGTTTTACTTACGGCTGAGGAATGGCTGGAGGTGCGGGTCAACATCTGTGCTCTCTTGCGTGACGTGGAAGTCGCAGGAGAGCTTGTCAGGGAACTCCCGACACGCTTCAATGATGGAGTTCTGGGAACACAGGAGGTTAGCTGTCATGCATTTGTAACACAGATTGTCCTGACAGAATAAACTAGCGCCCTAGATTTCTTTACAGATACCGCACCTGGAAGAGCAGCTCCTGTGTGTTCTTGGCGCTGTAGCACAGGTGGGCGGAGCCTATGTTGTAGTCCCGTCCACCTGATGCCTGGTTGAGACGCAGTAGATCTGTCGTGTGCAACAGAATGGAGTACAAGGGGTTGATCCCTACACCGCCGGCCACCAGCAGCAGATCCACAGAGGGGTCAGAGGGCGAAGGGTTGAAGAAAAAGTCTCCACCGACACGCATCGCTACCCGGGAGCCGACTTTACACTGAAGAGAAGGAGGAAAGAAGAGAATGAGATGGCATGTTAAGCATTGTAGCTTTAAACTTAAGCTCCGAAATATTTATTTTTCTTGGCAGCTGAAATAAATTTGAAAAAGGAAACACATTCTGAGAAGAATACAGCATCTCGTGAACTTTGCTGCTGCCCCAGGAAACAGTAAAAAGCCACTTTTAGATCCACATGCATAAACACAACAAACCTTTGCTGTGCTACAGGGGAAAGTGTTTTCACAAGTTGGGCAGAGAAGGTCTTTTGAAGTCTTAAGAAGCTGTAAATATGCCTCCATCTGCTTTTGTACACATGTGAGCACACATACACATAATAACAATGCTCGCACTCTTAATCTGCTGTCATGGTCCCTGCGCTATTTCCTGCTCGCAGAGAAGAGTCGGAGCGCGGATATCAAACGCACACATCATCAAAAGATCCCAGAGCACAGAGCTGTAAGAGTCGGAACACTCAAACACATCACAGCGCTTTCTGTTACTTATTTACACACTGTGTGTACTAGCTCAAAGCTATTTATTAGGGCCCATCATCAAACACAGAAGCTGCAAACAAACACGCCGAGTACAGACATAGAAGGAGAAGGTAAGCAGGAAGGAATCAGTGTTCGTTTTACACACGCGCTAACACACTGGATTAAATAAACGGAGCACATCGTAGCAGACAAAATGCCACACACCAAGAACTTCAGCTTTGACATATTAGAAAAGATAAATGTATGATGAAGCCTAACCAACAAGTTCAATTTTTTTTTAACATACTCTATTAAGACTTTATCTAAATGTTTATACAGTCTTTATTAGCTCAATTTAACCCTAACTCTAATCCTAATACAAGCAAGCAGGTTATTTAAAAAACTTGTGGCCAACAATGTGGATGACCCACTCTAATACTGCTTGATATTCATGCTCCTTGGCAGATTTCGTTCCAGATAACATTCATTGTATTTTGAGGAATTCTCGGCGCTCCCAACATTTGAAGTACTTATCTTTAAGAAACATGATGGCAACGCCTGTGCTAAGGTACAACAGCCATTAAGTTATTGAACGACCCCAATTCAAAAAAGGTTAAGGCGCTGTGCAAAATGTTAATATTGCCAATATGTTAATACAATTGGAAATAATTTAAATGTAATATTTAAAGTTATATTTTTTGGCCTTTTGGCCTTTAGTTGACAGGACAGCTGAAGAGAGACAGGAAACGTGGGGAGCAGAGAGCGGCTGGAAGACATGCAGGAAATGGTCGACCTGCTGGGAATCGAACCAGCGACCCCTGCAACGAGGACTGTAGCCTCTGTATGTGGGGCGCTTAGACCACTAGGCCACCAGCGCCCCTTAAATGCAATATTTAATTGAAAATAGTGCAAAGAAAACAATTAAATGTTGAAACAGTTTCCTCATTCTAAATTTGATTCCAGCAACATGCTTCAAAAGAGTTGGGGAATGGGGCGCCATTGGTCTAGCGGTATAAGCGCATGTCCCATATATGAAGGCTATTGTCCACGTCACAGCAGTCGCGGGTTAGACTCCCGGCCCCAACCA
Source organism: Notolabrus celidotus (assembly GCF_009762535.1). Classification (NCBI taxonomy): domain Eukaryota; kingdom Metazoa; phylum Chordata; class Actinopteri; order Labriformes; family Labridae; genus Notolabrus; species Notolabrus celidotus. The sequence continues at coordinate 13,861,408 of NC_048287.1, read as the reverse complement.
TTTGCTGCATGTCTTCCCAAACTCTCTGCTCCCCACGTTTCCTGTCTCTCTTCAGCTGTTCTATATGTTAAAGGTGAAAAATGCCCAAAAATACAACTTAAAAATAGAAGAATAAAAAGAGTTGGGACAACAAAACACTGAAAAAGTTGTATAATGCTCACTCATTAAATAAATAAATAAAACACCTGGTGGAACATCCTCCAAATAATTAGGTTAATGTACAACAGCTTAGTTACATGACTGGGTATAAAAAGGGCATTCCAGAGAAGCCAAGGGTACAGCCCATTGCCCTTAAGTTTCATCCATCCATGTCCCACTTGAGTCTTTAACCGGTCTTAGGCTACGTTCACACTGCAAGGCTTAATGCTCAATTCAGAATTTTTGCTCAGATCCAATTTTTTGTTTGCCTGTTCACATTACCATCTATAATGTGACCTGTATCCGATTCCAGTGTGAACTGTTTGCGGCTCCTAACTGCCCCGCATGCTCAAAAGAACAGTAACAACGACATCACATGCAGCTGTTTCACAAACATAAACATGCAGGAAGACAGATTTTCGCCTTTGTTACAAAGATTTTGTGCAGTGGGAGCCGGAGAATGAATGACCAGTTGCGGAGGAGGTCAAGTATAAAGAAATAGAGAGCCAAATTGCTTGTTTTGGCTTTTTGCGGAGCTGTGGCGGCAAATACGATTGAAAAGTCTATGTGGATGCGGACACGGAGTCAGGAGTGGTGGGTCTGCGACGTTAATAGTTTCACAGAGACAGAGTTTATTCAAAACTTCCGGATGTTGAGAGCAACTTTCAGTTACATCTGTCAGCGGCTCTTCCCAAGGCTCCTTTGGCAGGACACTCAATTGACTTGCTCCATCATTGCTATCCTCCATTTTTGCAAGGCTACTGCTGCGCAGAATTGTGACGTGTGTCACTATAAAGTGACGTGAAAGTATTAAATACGCATCAAATCCACCTTGGCCGTTCACACTGAGGTCGCAGATCTGTATCTGATCCAGGACCACATATGGAAGTGGTCTAAATCTGATTTGAAAAAATCTGATTTGGGCCAGATTTGAGTGTTCACACTGCCTCTAAAAAATCCGACCTGGTCACTTGACCCAAAAAAAATTGCATGTGGGCCACTTTTGCCTGCTGTGTGAACATAGCCTTAGTCCCTCCCACCAGAGATGCATGGAATGAAGAGAGGGAGAGAAGCAATGAGTAAGAATCATCTAAGAGCTTTGGGAAGCACCCTGGGTCTCCAAGTCAAAATGGGAAGATATTCACCGCTCTGAGAGAGACAACATGACCAAATAGTTTGAGAATTTCAGAATAATGTTCCTCTGTGTAAAAGAATGTATCATCTAGGGTACATAATGTCATTAAAAGATTCAGAGCACAAGGGATAAGGCCAAAAACCAATAATGGATGTTTGTGGTCTTCGGCCCTCAGGCAGCACTGCCTTGAAAACAGACATGACTCTGTAGTGGAAATCACTGCATGGTCTCAAAATTACTTACAAAAACCCCCACTGTTTGTGAATACAGTTTGTTGCTGCATCAACATACACAGGTTTAACCCCTATGAAAACAAAAGACTGAGTATGAACATGATCCAGAAACACTGCTCCCTTCTCTGAGGCTGAGATAATTTAAGGGGAATTGAGGTGAAATTTAAAACTTTCCTATGGGCGGAAATTTGAAATGTTGTCTGGAAATCATAATAACTGTGTCCTTGATACTGAAGAGGAGAAGGACTATCTGGCTTGTTGTCAGCATACAGTTTAAGAGCCAACATCCGTGGTGGTAGGGGGTGTAGAAGTGCACATGGCGGGGATAAACTGCACACTTGTGAAGGCCCTATTAATGTTGAGTGATATATAAAGTTTTGGAGCCGCATATAGAATGGTAGACAACATCTTTAGAAAAGGAAAGCATTGTTATTTTAGCAAGACAATGCAAATCCAAATTGTGCACACGTAACAACAGTAAGGTTGAACAGTAAATGGGTCTGGTTGCTCAACTCGGCTTCTAGAGGAAGATGTGATGAAACAAAGAGGTTAACATACCCCGGTCTAAACTTTGAAATGTGTTGCTGCCATCAGAGTCAAATAGACGTATAGTTATATACCAAATTTCTTAATGTCAATATTTAATATTTTGTCTTTGTGCTATTTTCAATTAATCATAGGGTTTTGGTGTTTTTCGTAAGTCTTCGAATTCTGTTTCATTCATCAATAAGTGCTTCGTAATGGATGACAAAGATGCCAATGCCCCTCTGACATTTGTGCTATTAAGCAAGAAGTTAACGTTGATCTTATGTATCTTTATAGAAAGTAGAGGTGTGAAAAAATATCTATACAGCAATATATCGCGATACTTTGACCTCCAATATCAATATTTCAACTCTTAATATCGATTTTTTGTGAAAATAAAATTCATATTTTAGCCGAGTTGGAACTAAAATACAACTTCAGTATTTCAAAAACAATGAAGTGGAAAAGTTGTTTTCAATCAAACAGTTTTGACTTAATTTGTCCTTTAAATTTTGAGTAATATTGTGTGATTTACATTTACACCATCTCTATTTTTTTCTTAGTTAACTGTGTAGAATATCACAATATGTCACACTATTGTGATATCGTGATATATCGTGATACTATCTTATCGAGACCCAAGTATCGTGATGCGTATCGTATCGTGAGGTTCTTGTCAATACTAACCCCTAATAGAAAGTGTTCCTATAATTGACATATCCAACTGCCCCACTCACCGTGGTGTGAACCCAGTGTGCTGGAGGGTGTTTTGCGTATTTAACGGCCAGTTCGACAATGCCCTCCCTCTGCAGCAAACCTGGACTGGAGCACATGGAGAAACCTCCAACAGTCTCCACACCAGGGATGAAAAAATCCACCCTACACACAAAAAAAACACAAGTCAGTCAGGGATTATTCGATTAGTTGTTTTTTTGTCATAAAAGGATGTTAAAATGTATTTTCTGTAATTACTTCAAGTGTTTGAAATGTATTCCTGCTCTTCACTGACACAACAATAGTGCTTTTGCGCGCGCACTTTTGAGTGTGTTTTTTTGTTGTATTTTTTTTGTGTATGCACGAGCGCACACTTTTGTGTGTTTTTTTTTTTTTTTTGTGTATGCGCAAAAGCTACACTGAGGGTCAACATGTGAATGAAGGTAGCATGGCGTCCTGTGACCTCAGTGAAGAAGGGGGCCTGTTCCAGAAACCAGAACAAAGGCAAACCAGATGGAAACTGTCCTACAGCTAAGTTTAAACAACGCATGGTGTCCCCGTCTACACTCAACATGGTCACATCTGTCCGTCAACAAACAAGGCTCGGCACCCTCAGAGGAAAACAGCAATGCTAAACAGTTGGTCTAATGTTCCACCAACACAATGACCCACTGTTACACCAGAGAGAGACACTGACTGCACAGCCCTCACAGGCATCATAAATATGGATCTGCTGTGAAGATGCACACATATGTTCCACCCACTCCTCCTTCTTCTCCTCCTCCTCTCCCACCTGGCCACCAACAACTTCACAGTCCTTTTTCTCAGAAACACTGAAACTTCAGGATTTCCATCTATTTACATTCATTATCAGCCGCCACAGGGCAACTGGCTGCCGCTTTTATATCTCACCACCACCCACCTACAGTATGGGCTCATGCACGTATACTGCATGTGCAGGGAGCACTAATTAACATTGGCAACACTGTTTGATAGACACTGACTCAGAAAAAAGCTCTGCCTTCATCCAAGAAAAACTTTACTTTCTGTTATGGTTAAAAAAAAAGAGTGCCTAGAAGTTAACTTGACAGTATTATTAAGTTAAAAACAATACACTGTGGGGTAGGGATGAACCGCAATGAAAATTCTTGGCTGAAACCGAAAATGAAGAAACCAAGGCCGAAAACTGAAAACCGAAACACCGAAGGAAATGATTATGCCAATTATTAGTAGGGAAACCGGGGACAGGTGTAAAACCAATCGGGAACTAGTTAGAAATCACCTGATTCACTCTGCACATGCTCAGTTTAGTTGCAGCTAGTTTGGATAGCAGTTTGAAATCACTGGGTTAAAAGAGCTCAAGGTTCTAGACAGAAATGTCAAAAATGTTACATCTATCCCCAGTCTCCCCTACCATTGCATTTATGGCTATGACTGTGTACTGACCTCACTGAAATCAAAGATCTTATTGAACATTATCAGACAACGAGGGTGCATGCCCTCATCTGGTTCAGAGAGACCGATCCTTTTTTCTGCGCTCTGTTCTCCTTCCTGCGCTGCGTGCTTCTCCGTCTCAAAGCGGGTTCTCCTTATCCATCGCGGCCTGGATCATTTCTCGTGTGCGCTGCTTTATTCCCACATCCAAGTAATGATCTTTATAATGCGGATCAAGTCTAATGCTCTTAATATCTCTGTCTAAAGGTCACAACACATATTGCCTGATGATATTCCAGCCAAACATGCCCATGCAGTTCTACAGCTCCGTGCAGTTTGCTCTTGTTTGCGTCCGATTGTGGAGGTGAGCTGTCAGCATCTCCACTCTCTGTTACACAGAGCTGCACTGTGCACTCTCATCCTGCAGAGCACAGATCTGCCAGATATGGATGATGGGCCAGATGGGAAGGGAACACTTCTTACTAGTGTATTGTGATGTGAATTCATGACACGTGATACATTTCCACTGTTTGAGTCAAAGCTTCCAGCATAGAGCCAGCAGGGTAAGCTCATCCAGATAAACCCGAAAAATCTCCACCCTTGTGAACCAATACGTCAGGGTTGAGCCTCAGAATCATTTGACTCATGGTTATAATAATATGAATAATTTCAATGTAATATTAACGGCCTGTATTAGATATATCGATTTTAGGTCACGATCAAACAAAAGTTTGAAGGTTACATCACTTTCAAACACTGCACATTTAAAGACTCTCAGTCATAAAACAGTAAAATAAATGGTCATAAAATGTCATTCTATGTGTTGGTGAATTTCATTATTTTGTAATGAGTCTCATTTACATAGAAAGAGGCAAATTTTCCTCCAAATCAATGCATCACTCCTAGGGATGTCTCAATTTTGATGTCAACTATCAGATAAGAGCCGATCTGGGAATTTCTGAACTGACTGGTGATTGTCAATTTGAGCTGATCATCCTACCCAAATAATTTACATCAGCTGTCATAAGCTGAGCAGCAGAACACAAACTTGCAAGTAGCATGACATTATCAGCCCTGTGGATAAAATGTCAGCAATGTTGAAATATTTCAAACTAAAAAGCGAAACTTATCAATTTTTTCTGCTTGTTTGATGAAAAAGCTCTACTAGACTCAGAATCTATATTCTGTCCCATAGCTGATGTGATGCTGTCCTTAAAACACATCTTCTGAACCAAAACAGGCGGACAGTGACTTCATATTGTAATTTGTAATTCACTGTAAAAGTTTCATGAGAAAAGAAAATCAGCATGGTGACAGCAAGGCAAATCAATGACAAAGCCACCCCCTTGTGGTGACTGTGAGCACTACAACAAGAGAGAAATAAATGAGACGGAACCTTTTGAGAGCAGGCTCAGGCAGGAAGTTTGACGTATTTAAGCAGGTTCTGTCTTTGTGTTACAAGTTTGATATGAGGTCTAAGTATTTTCAGTAGAATAAGGAGAAAGGGAAAAGTTTCTTTATCTTAATACAGGGGATGGCAACTTCTGAGGTCAATGGTCATGTTCATCGAGAACCTCAAACCACCTGTCAGGTCAGGATACAGATTTAAAACATCATCTGTGTTTCACAGGCTGTCCCACTTCCCTTTATAACCACCTCGAGACTTTAATAAATGATAGCCTTCATCATCCAGGGAGACAGACCCTGTAGAGATAGAGGTTAGCCTTAATAAACCCCTCACTCACGTGTAAAGCTCAAACATGACATAGTGAAGCACGCTGTCTACTCACCACTGTCCGGCCTTGAAACTGAAGTCTGGATGAACAGCTAGTCTCAAGCGTTTCACCGTCTCTGATTCATTCAAAATGCCGCTGACTTCAGCCGGATACAGAGCCTGTCATAGACCACCAGACACACACAGAGGACAAGAGGACCGTTCAGGAATAAGTTAATAATACACTGTGAATTGTCAAGGAATGATTCAGTCAAGAAAATCATGTCTTACATTATGTCTGGAGTTGTTTGCCGTTCTCTCTAGATGGTCCATCTGCCGTTTGGAGGACATACTTCTCCTGAGAAAACAGAGGCAACTAGTCAACTAGTGTCTTCCACAGTCAGTGAAGAGCTGCACAGCAGCGTTGTGTTACAACATTACTCAAAGTCTGGAGGTGGACTTTGTCCTTATTGTCAGCATGAGAAAATTTAAAAGGCCAGCACCTGAATCCGAAACTCACACCAAACTGTGTCCTACCATGCAGATATTTTTGTTTCATTTGATTCTATTTTTGGGTTGACTCTTTTTCTGTCGACCCAATATAACAGAGGGAATCATTGTTTTTTTGTCAGTTCTCAAAGAATCAAGTTCTCCTTCATATGTGGTAACAAGTATATAAAACAACCTGTGTAGCTCCGTATTGATAATAAGTGAAGAAACCTTTATAGTAAGACAGTTCTTTTTTCTTTGTTTTTGTGATTCACTTGAGATGACCCTTGTATTAAAAAACACACTGCCACTCTAGAGTTGCTGAAAGCTAAAAATAATTTCTATAGACAGTAATCTTGTAGTTTTCTTGACATCAGTCTCTATGGTGCTTCAGGAGTGAGCTGTGAATTATTTTGTGGATCAATGACTTCAGATCCAGTTTGCCAAAATATAATTTTCCTACATTTGTTGTTCCATACTTGGTCATGATGTTCTGCTCTCTTATAAATCGTTTGTCATGCAGAATGCTCATGAGATACATGTTATAATTCTGGTGACAGACAGCTCCTTCTGTTACCAAACAAAGCAATTGCTGCCTTACAGAAACCAGTTAGTCTTAAAACCAGTAGGGACATACCACCAAGTAAAACTCACCTTGATCCCGAGCTGGAGCCAAGCAGTCGGCAACAGAACAGACCAGCAGTGGGGCTCTGGATGCTGAGGCTTCGAGCAGCAGAGGACAAAAAACAGGGGACACTCATCACGACCAGGGCTGATCCTGGAAGAGAAAACATCAGGGGTTATCTGTCAAATCTTTGTTTCTCATGAGTGCAGACTTTGAGTTCATGAAATCATCCTTTCCTCTAAAATGTATTTGTGATCCTAAACCTTTTGTATAGCAGCATCAGCTTAGCCAGTCGAGTCTAGTATCACTCCACATTCATTTCAGGTAAAAAGCCACCTGGTTACATCAGAAAACGTGCCTCAAGACCTCACTGCTACGAGAAACCTTCACTGACACACTGTGCTATCTTTTCATGGACGAGGATGACAACGTTAAAGGCTTGGTGTGTTCTTAAAGGCCACATACTTACCTAAAAGCGGCACGGTGTTTAATTGTGATCATTCTAAACATAGTTTGGCGTGACCTCCTCCGTCATGAAGCTGAGCTCACTGTTTAGCAGGAGCTGCTAGTGTGGTCGGTTTTATGACAGACACAAACAACTATTCAAAAACACGAACTCTGAGCTCTTTCTCTTACCGAGATATGATGACAAATGTCAGATGTTGTTCATAACTTCCAACAGGAGCTTCGGGATAACCTTGGTATTCTTTATGATTACATGACACTAGTGTTTCTTCTTCTGTGGTGTTAAAATGTAGCTCGAGTCTTCTTCTACACTTATGGCGCGTGGCAGTTAAACAGATTCAGTGGCGCCCCCCCGTGGCAGCTGACGTTTTTACATTTAGGGTGGCTGGGAAGTGCAATGCAAATTTACAAAGGATGAAGCACTTTTACAAAGTTTGAGACAAATTAAAATTTTGGAAATTATTTTTAAATTTTATAAAACTAAACGACATGAGCAAAACACTTGAACCAAGGCCAAAACAAATTTACATTTCAGAAAACAAATTTACCAAATCAGAAACACTTTACTGAGACTTATGACCAAGCAGCAACCTCTGGTCTAAAAATATGAGTCCAATGCAGAAGTGCTAAAAACTGCAGTTCATCGAGGATCCGCTTGAGGCTGGCTCCGGGAGTACTGGAAACCACATACACACCAATTCAAAAAAGCCGACCTTTACAGCAGAAATAAACATGTTTACAGCCTGGTATAAAAGATGAGTGTAGTCTGGGTAGCTAATTTCTCGATCGGCACACACTGTGAGGGGGGTGAATTTTTTTCAAAGATATTGAGATTACGAGTCTTCAATGAGAGGCACAGCTGACTTGATTGACTGGCGGGAACGCTGTAGCTGTTGGCTAGGAGGCTCAAAGTCCGCCTCTTTACGTCACAATCGCATGACAGCAGCAATATGGCTGCCGCCGACGATTGGCCTCAAAACAGCGCTTCAGAAACAGATGGGTGATGTCACGGATACTACGTCCATATTTTATACAGTCTATGCTTATTACAAGCAACTTAACATTTTTTGCCAGTTCCGAAACAAATGTAAAAACTGCAGATTCTACCAGAAAAGGAATGTATCAATGATTTTCAAAACTAAAGGTGGTTCCAGTGGTTATTATTTTGAAATTTCGTATCAGCTATAGCTGTGATTGGCAGGAACACATTTTGAGGTGCTCTCTTATCAGTCTGAAACAAAACATTTTAGCGGAAACAGGGTTGTTAATGACAAATATAGTTTATTAATCACCTGGCTTTTACACATTTTGATATTACAGACATAAGATGTTTCATCCTTTGTAAATTTGCGTTGCGCTTCCCAGCCACTATAAAAATAGGCTCAATTAGATTTTTACTGCTAGATGAAAAGCTATAACGCTAGACTGAGAGGTGTACCGAAATTTCAAAGTGAGCTATAACCTAATAACATAAAAAAAAAAAAAGCATACCTATTTAACTTGTGTATTTTCAAGGCTACAACTGCAAACAGGCCTTTGTCTATCTTTATTCATGCACAGCTAAAAAAAATGAAGGCCTAAGTTAATTTATTATAGATGGAGCTAAGTTAATAACCCATATTCTGCTTTTTTTGTGCAAATGACTTGCCCGTTGATAAAAACAAGGAGGGTTTTGCTAGAATTATCAATTATAATATAACTGATTGCATTTATTAGCAAATTATTCTCCAAGTTAAGATATCGAAGTTTGTTTTAGAGTTTGGCCATCAAAAATACGTTGTCATCAAAAATTATAAATAAAATGTATTCATTAAAATACCACCCAATTCACTTAATCCATCACTTAGTAGCCTACTTTCACAGTATAATCTGTCTATAACTTGGACTAACTTGAATATCAAGCACACACCCATAAGAAGTCTTTGTGGTTTTATTAGTGACACATTTTAGCAGAGGACAGGTGACACTGGGCAAAGTATCTGTCAGTGCTGTCATTCATAGGTCTTTGATGTCAGTTTGATGTGGAATCAGACATTAAAGCTCAGCTGACAGAAAACGTGACGCTTGTGACCCAGATTACAGAAAAAAGCCTGGTGTAAATTAAATGAAAATTCAATAATTTAATCTCACATGTAGCCCACGTATAGATAATAGACTATAATCGATTTCTACATATTCAACCAGAAACTAGAGCTGTACTGATCACTATACTCTTTATGTTTTTATGTGTACCACATACCTGTAACTGTTTACATGTATTGCCACACATATTTCTCAACATGTTCTATTAAAGTGGGAAAAAATAGCATTTTGTCTGGTTCATTTTTGGAACTTACAAAACTATCAGCCTTCAATAAATTATAGCAACTGTTAATAAGAAATACACATTACTTTGCTGTAATACCTCTTCTGAAACTATACATGTAGTATATTCTCCAGTGTAACCAAAGACTATGGGTGAGGATAATAACCATGTGTTTTATTGATATATCTAACGTATAACTTCTGGTTTAACGTGTGCGGTATTTTTAACATTAGGTCTTTGGAGTGGATTAATACAATTAAAGTAAGTATATAATTATTGATAAAACAAACTAAGGTGATTGAATGTAAAAATGCAATGATAATGTAACTGTTTTATGTCATAATGGGAACCTTCAGCTTCAGGAGGAGGTTTCAAATCTCTCATTTCACACAAACCCTCTCTACAAGCAAGCCACTTATGGATTGTGTCTGCTCATTGTTTTCAACTGTTTTAACTTTTGCTCCTTGCAAACTTCCACTGGTATCCACTCAGTAACCTTTTTCTCTAAAGTACTGCACTCTCTGTACATCTCTTTGTTGAGATCATGGACTCCAGTATGTCTCATGAGCTGCAGAGAGCTGAGGCTCAAACCTGCGGCAGCTTTAACACGACTTGAAAAGGACTTTGTGGTTGATTCTGAAGGGAGGTGAAAAAGGCAAATTATACTTCCCACTTACAGTGAGGACCACAAACTAAATCTGGCTCCCTCTAGAGGTCATACAGCGGATAGCTCTGCTTGGTTTCACAGCACTTTTCTTACATACTGCTGCTTCCTCAGGACACTAAACTGGTCACATTTGTGACAGTTTAAATATTAGAGTTTGAATTCAGGGCCCTCTTATATTATGTGTTGATGAGGGCATTCTATCCCACTTGATATATCACGGATGCAGTAACACTTCTTTCACTTAGTTTGATTCACTAGCCTTTCTTGGTGTGCAACTGTGTTTTTAAACCACTCAATCCTTATATTTCATGTTCTGTAGCTCTGTGAACTTAAAGCAGTAAAAAGCTGGAGTACAGGCTGATGCAACAGTTTATAAAACCTGCTGTAGCACATTAAGCAAACACTGCTTTTATAATAACAATACTAGTTTTGCTTTTACTCTCTGCAACTTATAACATATTTAAGCTTCAAAACTTGTTTTGGAATGTTTAGAAATATGTTTTAAACTTACTTTGAAATTTGGCTGTCAAGATACAAACCTCTGGCATATTTTTGGGAAATGCAGAAATATCCAGAATTACTTGAAAGAAATACATAAAGAAAGAGGGCCATTTTTAATACAGAAATATCACATGGCTTAAAAAACATACATTTAGTCAATATATCCCCTCAGGTAAGATGTATTACTTGCAGCAGGAAAAGGCTCTTACCAAAACGGTTGATGCAGACTGCCCTTACCATGAATAACAGAACACATGGGACAATAGAGGTTCACATGATGGGACAGGTCACACACTAGTGAGGATGGGTGTCATATGTCAAACCTCAGAGACTTGATTTTGTGGGAAAGTGTACCGAAGCACTATTTATTATTGTATATGTTTCTGTAATATATCTTGATCTTTGTGTGTCTATACACCTTACAGTTTTCTTTCTGTCACTCCTCGGGGTGTACAAACTTTAGTTATGGCTCTTGTAGGTACACATTAAAGGAAACGTCTGGGGGACCATACTGTTGAAGAAGTTTAAGTGGTTACATAAATTTAAACAGGTGAATAAACTGGTCAGAACTCAATAGTTGATGAAGGTCTTAAAGGTTCAGTATCTGTATTTCAAGATCTACAAGGAACTATTAGCATGAGGAAGACAGTACTATGACAGTGACAGTTCTTCAAGGTTAACAAAGGTATCCAGAGATGTGATGTAACATCAGGGGTTATGTTGTCACTTAAAGGTCCTCATGATTTAAACTGTGTTCTACTTGTTGGAGACAGTTTAGTAAAACAGATCAGTGTGTCTGCAGAGATGCATGTTAAAGCCTCCTTTTTCGTCTCTTTGTCTGTCTGAAATTCCAAAAACAAAACTAATTGCTTAATAAAAATACCAGTGATAGGTCCAGTAACTGTCAGATTCCTTTCTGCATTCCTGAAGGTTTCATCTTTAGAGTCAGAGGTGCTGTGTTTCTGCTACTGTACTCACAGTTTAATAATACAGAGGAATTAAACCGGACAAACAGTCCAATCCTCAAATCAAGCACACAAAGCAATACATCGAAACTCATGACATTCACAAGAACAGAGTTCAGCCTGCCCCACCCAAACTCTCTGGAAGAGACAACTGTTTGTTTAGTTTGCACAATTCCTTCTATCTCAACATTTATAACCCTCAGTGATGAACTGGGAATTACACACGTGTCTACTCTCTGTGAGGTTACCAGCGTTTAAAGGGCCCATAATGGTTTGTGCTGTCTGAGGCCAGTAAACCAGCACAATGCTCACGTATCATCACAATCCTCAGATACAGAAGCCTTCCTCTGAGAGCTTTTTCTCAGCTGACTCTACCAGTCTGACTGGCTGACTTCCTGCTCTCTTTCCCAGGGTTAGCACACCTCGGCTCAACCTGTTGTTCAATCTGGCGCAGTGTCGAACAGAGATTTTCAGGTTTAGCACTTGACAAAGGCTTGACTGGACTCATACGCACAGCACATGCGTGATGCAAGTGCATTTCCGTCATCACACACCAAAACACGAGCATAGACAGGCGCACGTAGTTTATTCATCTGAGTCAACACAAGTATTTATGCACGGCTGAATGAGTCAATGTGTTAATGTGTTCATACAGCAGTTAATTATAGACTATTCAGACTTTGATTAGTGACATCAATTACATGCTAATAATAACCAAACATTAGTAAAGTGACTTATTTTATGTTTCTATAATAAGTATGAATATATATATATATTTTGGTTCAACCTCACAACTACATGTGGTTGCTGGGGAACAGAAAAATGTTGATTCATGCAGGTTGTGATGAAAGAAAGTCAACTATGTTAGAGCCACACATGGGTAGAATGTGTTACATAATGTGCTCCCAAGTCATCGTTTCAGAGTCAGATCTATAACGTCACTTGATTTCTGTACACACATTCTCCACATACCTCTCTGTCTCATTGGGCAAACGCTCTGATTTCAGCCCCAGAGGAAATCCTTCGGTCACAGCTGGAAGATGTTGAATGAGAGATACGGTGTCAGGGTGGAGAGGCTGATAGTTACAGTGCAGCTCTATCTGAAACATCTCTGCATGGATCTTTTCTTTATCTGGTCGGGTTGTTGTCAATGGTCAACTTTCAGCGAGACTACCTGTGGTTTATGGAGAGGAAGCAGATCAAGAGATACAGGACAGAGAGTTGGAGAGGTAGAGCAAAACTGAGAGGTGATACAACAACATTATTCCATTGTGTGGATGATGTTTGGGTTTTGTAAGTGTGCAAAATGTAGGAAGTGTTGCTTTTAGGGATTAATTATTTTCACTTTTTGATAAAGGTCTGCAAAAAATCAAAGTTATGAGGATTATCAAGGTCCGACTTTTGACATGTGAGGATTAGACTTTTATGAAATCAAGAAATAAAATGTGTTTGTATTGTTGGAGCAAAAAAACATAATTTTCATCTCAGCGAAACTGTAATTTCACTAATTCAGATATTTCACATTTCATTTTTATTTTCATTTTTACTTTGACGCTCAGACTATGATCACATGGTATGGAGCCACAGACAGAACATAAATTACAAATAACAAAAAAATATAATGATGGCACACGGCATGGCTGAAGTACAACAGATCTTAAACATGGAAGGACGTTGTTCAGAAAAGCCCTTAATTTGCAGATAACTTTTGGCTTATCTGATTGCAGAAATAGAATTAATTTAAACACAGAAGGATGTTTTAAACAATAATTTGGTATCAACCTCTCCCTATAACCCAGAATGCTTGTGTTCTTACATTCAAACAAAATATGGTACTCATTACCCAGACGATTATTACAGAGATTACAAATCCTCTGTTTTCTATCCAGGCCTTTATACCTTCCAGTAACCTTAGGGATCCTGGTGTTATTCATTCTAAAATGACAGATAGCCTGTCTGTACTTCTGGTTTTCAAATAACAAATATTTTTATATCTTGTTTAAATTGTACATATAAATCACATTATGTCATTTTATCCAGTTCACCTTGCCACTTTTGTAGAAACTGATCTCTAAGCCTCTGTTCAACAGTTAGTCTAAACCAGTTGATGTTGTTTCACTGATGTGTGATCCAGAGGTAAGACAGGCCACAGTCATCAAGTATCTATTTAACCTTAATCTATGTTGTGCAGGTTAAGCAGATAGTTATACATTATTCGGTTTAACTTACTTTATTTACCTGTGATCAACCTCCCCCAGTAGCCAATAATTATTTTGTTCACTGCAATACAGAGTGGGTATCTTCCCAGCTTCCCATACACCATGTCATTGCAGGTTGTCATTTTAACTTTTAGGGTATACTTTGCATCATATATGTTAAAAAAGCTTGTATGCATTTGAGTGTCCATTGCATCAAAGCCTACCTGTATGTGCGCCCACATGGCGTAGAGAACAATTCGAGACATCCATCCGCGTGCGATGAACTGACTGCAGTTTCGACTCTGATGGGAGATGAAGGAGAGGGAGTCCCTCAGGTATGCAGGCCACCGTCTGCTGATGGAGAGAGAGACAGGCACCTGCTCACATTCCTGTTGCTACAACAACTTTCACTCTCAGCTTAGAAAGAGGGAGACTGAAGGCATTCCCTGTTTCCTCCCTCCTCCCTCTCTGTGTTTCTGTTTGTTTTTCTCTGTTTTGCTGCTAAGCCCAGACCGGGTCTTCCCTGTTGGCACAGACTTGAACAGAAACTACTTAACAATCTGATAGGCATACCAAGAAAAGACGTCTTTTAGCAGCATAACATGAGGATGTGTGTTTCCTCATGAGGAGATTCCAGTGACACTTTGAAACTTGGCTTTTGTCCAATGGAAAAGATTGCACCATGGTTGATGTACATTAACTTAAAAGTCCCCTCAAAGCTTAATGTCCCAGGTACATAATGACAAATATGAGAGTCGATAACGTGGAGGTTGCTAAAATTTTGTTCTAGCTCCAGAGCTGTTTTTCCTGATACTGTAAACTTGCAAAGGGTGTAATGTATGTTGAAGATACATTTTAATATATTTTACAGGGAGGCTGGGAAAATGTTATTAAACACCTACATTTTTGTGGTACTGCATGATTTTGTGTTGTTTTTTTTATGCTGCATGATAGCCAAACATTTCATAATGCAAACCAGTCGATCTTAATTCGAACTCTTACTGTGAAATGAATTTACTGGCTACAACTTTGTATTGAAGCAGTCTTCTTAAAATGTTTCGAACGGTGACTTGTGCATGAGGGAATCATCAAAAGGCTTACTTCATACTGACACATTTTTTTCTAAACTGGTGGTTTTTTTTACATTTAGCACAGAATTTGTGATGTACTTACAGCTTTAATGTTTATCAGCAACACACCCTCAGTGGACTTTTCTGGAAAAAAAAAGAAGCTGCAACACATGTGGATTAAAGGCCACTCATATAAGAAGACTTATACAGATGTATGACTTAAGATAACACAGAAAGGCAACAGTGTGAATATATTTAATTCCATGTATAACTTTATTCAAGGCATAATAAATTCAACAAAAGTAGAGGTGATATACTATTTTTTGCAAAACCAAAAAAATTAAAGCTCTAACAACTATTTGATTTTTTTTTTTTTTTTTTTGCAGTAATGTGGGATCTGTTTACTTCACTCAAATTGCTTTTCCACGTTGAACGAAAAACAAGTACACGTTTAACTGCTGGGTTTTTATTTTAAAGAAATGTGTCAGATTTTTTTTTTATGTCATAATAGGGAAAGAATATGTCAAATTCTGGGGCAGAGCTATTAAGTTACATCAAATTACTAATCTCCAATGTAACAAAAATACAAGTGGCTGATAAATTGTACACAAGTAGGTTACAGTACCTCCTTGGATCACTGTAGATTAGTGAGTTGTATTAATAGCCTTCTATTAATCAATTATTAGCTTTTGACTAGATTATAATCATAATGCCAGTTTATTAATAAAAGACAAACACCTATATTATTAAAATGAGTTTGAGTTTTTAAAACATGAAGCAAAAAAGGCATTATTTTATTTCTCATTCAGGCAACCCAACATTGGACTGTTAAGCACTTCATCAATGAAGCATTTGGGACATGTGTCAAAGTTTGGACATTTGTCCTTCTGAAAAAAAAAGGCAGTCAGACAGACATCGCTTAGAAACTCACATCAGAGTCGGACTTGGAATTACAGCACGAGGACAGACGAAAGCATCCGGAAAACTCGCGTGTGACAACAAAGTAGTACCCCAGCAGGGGAACCTGGCGCCAGGCCAAACAGCTTCCCCTCACTTATTGAGAACTTACAACAGTCACAATTGCACGTCTACGACACTCATTTCAGGAGACTTTTGAGTACCTCCTGTCGCGTGCCTGCTCTGAATATTTCATCACGTGGTCTCCATCACTACTGTGCAGCCTAACTACATGCTAACCCGTCTATTAAATACGGAAGAGGATTGGGGCCTTTAACATTTTTCTTTAGGATCTTTTTTTATTTTTTATTATTAATATTCTGAGTTTAAAGTCAGAATTCTGAGATTATAGTCAGTATTCTGACTTTGATCTCAGTCTCAGAACTCTGACATTAATCTCAGCATTCTGACTTTGTTCTCAGAATTCTGACTTTAATCTCAGAATTCTGACTTTTTTTTTTTTTTAATTCTGACTTTAATCTCAGAATAATAAAAATAAAGAAAAGCGTTAACCTTATTTTTTTGTTTTTCCCCAGTGGCCCTAATCCTCTTCCGTAATTAAACGTAGGCCTACACAAAATAAACATCTCAGTACCACATTCCTGTCTTTGGCATCATTAAGTATAACTCATTGTGGCTTAAACAACAGGGCGTCCAAACACCGACACGTAATTTGGCTCCCTGGTTTGGGTTGGGTTTAGCTGACACAAAGGAGTCTTTTTTTAAGGTGCACGGTCCCATGGGGTATTGTTGCTACGCAACCACAAACCCCGCCTACCATCGCAGTGGCTTTACCTGAGTGCGAACTCACGTGACAAACCCTGGACGTTCATCCAATCAGGAGTTAGGACAGGTGCTTGGAGAGGAGAGTTTCGGAGGCGGAAACCTATAGTTCAGTAGACGAAAGCCGCCCCTTATAAATGTGTCAATTCATTTGTACTTTTCGCAAGAGTCGACTAAGAAGAAGAGAAGAGGCATTTAATGAAAGCAGGAGAGGAGAAATTATCAGTTTGTGGCGGTGGAAGATGTAAGGAGGGAGGACACCTGGCTCGTGTGTGTAATGGATATTGCAGCGACCCTCTGAAGGACTCCTCCACTCCCTGAAGACGACAACCACCTGTACTTAGGTTTGAGACCTCAACACGAGCTATAGTGTCACAAATACACTTCACCGGGGGTCGTTTTAAGTGTCCCCCGCACCTGTAGTAGACCAGGTGAGTTTTCATGAGAGCTTTATTTGCGCATTGTTAACTTGTGAATCACAGCTTGGGTTTGCTCTGCTGTTCTCAAGAGTCATTAAACCAGTTTTACAGAGAAGGTAAACATGGTCACACTGGTTATTTGTGGGATTAGTAGGTCTCACCAGTAGAACATTGCTATTCGAGAGGTAAAATCACATCAGAAGATTTAGAAAAGGGAAACGATGACATTCATATTGAATAAAGGATGTATGAGTTGTGTGAGGATGAGAACCTTAGGATAATGATGTTTCAGGGTTCATGTTTTTGAGCATCGCCAACATTAAGAGTAGAGTGGCCAGGCATATGGAAAGCCAGCTCAGGACATGCCATGATATGATTTAAAGGATTATATTGCATCTCTTAAAATGATATTGATACAGAGGGGAACATTTCAACAACAGTTCTGTTTTCTGTTTCAGTCCCCTTATTCCAGTCCAAGATGACAGAGAGGTCCCCATGGTGGAGGGCATTCCTGCCCAAGAAGAAGAATGGAGGAAAAGACCCAACCCTTGAGGCAGACTTTGACCCTTTTGCTCAACGCTCCGGGAAGCAAAAGGACCCCAACAAGGCTTCTGGTGACCAACCTCAACAGGACTCTGACAAGGGCTCCGGCCTCTCCCAGGATGAAACCTTTGACGACTCCCGCATGGACTCAGTCTTCAACGAGCAGACTTGTCGCAGAAATCTGACTGTGTCACGCTCGGGTCGGTTCAAGGAGAAGAGGAGAATACGATCAAGCCTCCCCTCACAGGAGAGAGAGACTGAGCACGGGACAACAGGTAGAGAGGAGAGACGGTGACGGAGACTGCTTGAAAAAGATGCTTGCGGAAACAGAGGAGCGCTGGTGTACCTGAAGATGTTTCACCAAGAGGTCTGCTGAATGTTGGTGATGATGGTGACGTTGAAGGTGACTATGATCAGTACTGAAGGAATAAGGTTAAGTTGTACATGAAATGTTGCTGATGGACTTCTGCCAGAGAGCCACAATGATGAATGACTTGAAAATGGAGTATTTGTTTTCCAGGATGGTTATCGAACCATCTCACCAGCTATAACCCCAAATTACAGCTCAAAGGAAGAGCTCTAAATGTACTTAGGAGCCCAATGCTATGTTGACATCTAACAACTATGGTCCATAGTTGGTTGGACAAGCTTGAAGAAGTCACATCCTCCATGCCACTTTAGACACTCAAGATAAAATGTTTCAGGAAAACATTGTAAAAATGATGTTTACATGATGTCATGAGAATAATTTATGTATAACAATGAAGGAAAACGCTCCTCTTACTATTGCTTTTACAAAAAAATGTTGATTCTAAAGGGTTAGAAGGATGTTTATGAATGTGTAACATGATTACCTTATTATGTGTGAAAAAAATCGGTTAGTGAAAGATGTAAAGGAATACTTGTGAGCAGCATTGAGTCAGACGCACAACACTTGCCAACATAAAAGACTTAAAATGAAGGATGAAATCCAGCATGTTAAAGACATGATAGGTCCAAAAAGAAAGCTAATACTGACATTGAAGTAAAAGCTAACAGTGTGATATCTAACAGAATGAGATACAAGCTTTTAGCAGAGAAAGTGTGATCCAGCTGCTGTATTTTGGACCACCTGTGAATACTTAAATGAAGGCAAAATATACTAAATAAATCTGATAACTGCTACAAAGAATTGAAAGAGTGTGTGTGTTTCATAATCCCATTTATTGACAATGTAATGGCTTAACT
Organism: Notolabrus celidotus; assembly: GCF_009762535.1. NCBI lineage: Eukaryota > Metazoa > Chordata > Actinopteri > Labriformes > Labridae > Notolabrus > Notolabrus celidotus. The sequence continues at coordinate 13,842,301 of NC_048287.1, read as the reverse complement.
TAGAGGGGTACTAAGATGACTTTGTGTTCTCCAGCGTGACAAAACTGTCTTTAGGCAATGATCCATTCAAATCAAACATCTTTTACAGACGCTTAAACAAGAATTGTGCATCTCAAGACCGAAAATGACCTTATTGCGTAAAATGCACAATAGTAGTCCTCCTGGCAGCAATGCTGGTGCCTGATCATCGCTTTACTTGAAAAGGCGAGGAGAAGGTGTGTTGATATTCTATTGTCTGAGAAGGACAATTACAAGGAATTAAAGCCATTTATATTTAGCCTCTGCTGTGTATGTCAAAGCCAGGCCTAATTACGCTGTCCTGTGGGTTAAAGGGAGGAGCACGCCTGTATCACTGCATTCCTGTGTGACTGTGGAGGATTGAGGTGTGTGAATCTGCAGCTTTCATGTTTATATAACCACGTTGCAGTAGCTGATGAGCCTTTAATGGCGTTAAAACATCAGTTTGATTCAATTTCATAGGCATGAAAGTTAAAGAGTCAGTATGTCCAACGCTTTAAACCACTATAAGAATCAAGGGATAAGAGAATATTGTTTTTGAAGGGCTGTTTAATGGGTTGTAGTGTTTATGTGAACGTGTATGTTTGTGTGTAAATGACTCTTCAAGGTCTGACTTGCTGTGTTTTTTGTGTGTTCCTGTGTTTTGTTTAGATCTTTGTGTTTTTTGAGACTGTGTGTGTGTTTTGTGTGTTTCTCAGGTTCAGTTTGCCCTCAGGTCAAGAAATCTTGCGTCTTTAATCTCATATTTTGGCTTTTCTCAAGGGAGTTTCCCTGTGTTTTGAAAGTGTAAAGCTTTGGTAGCATGTATTTACTTACTGGGAAAATGTTTCTTTTATTTAGTCAGGTATTTAATTTTTTTTTTTAAAGTAGTAAAAGTAGTATCAAGGTTCTTGGTGTTTGCATGCACACATTTGAATAAGGATGACTTGTAGTGTCATATTTCCAACACAGGGGGGCGACAATGTGCCATCTCATCTCAAGAGTAATAGACCGAAGTCAAAGTCAGAACTGATGAAGACAAACTCCACCCAGAAAGATCTTCTTACATAAACAGTCACTGGTGAAAACTTTTTCGAGCCGGTTCTCATGAATCTTTCACACGTTTATTTTATCCCACAGCAGGTGTAATTCGAGGTTAGGGAAAGTGACTCTTTGCCACAGCCAATAAGCGCATTCTTTCTCTTCCTCACATTGGTCCCGTGATGCGTTCAGGGCGGTGAGGTGTGTCATCTCGCTGAGCCCCTCCTGTCGCGCGTTACAGAGAATAAACAGTTATAAAGAGAGCATTGTGTTGGACAACTGTAAAATCCTAATTTGTTGCCTTTACTGCGTTGAAATGAGCATGAAGTGAAGTTAAACTTTCTGGAGGTGCTTTTTGAAGTATGCAGGAGCCCACACGCCAGATAAGAAGTGTCCGCGTCTGACTAAATATAACTTTGTAACTTTCTGACTTGGGGCTTACTATGAGGCCAGTTTGCTGTGCTCCATCTCACTGAAGGCTTCTCTGCAACAGGTGAATTTCGGATATTTCTGAAGGTAAGAAGACAGGGCTCATACTGACATGTAATTTTGGTTATTGCAGGTGGAAGCTCTATTTTTCTCCAAAACTTTGTGATATGTGTGAAGATAATTAAAACTAAGACTCTATAAATAACTGTTTCGAAAGATGGACTGTGTTTGTCAGCATCTGGCCTTATAGGTTATCCCTCTATGAAGGATGTGTTTTCCAAAGAAGTTAAGACATTTTTTATACATATTTCTGCTCTAAAGATATTTATGTAGAAGGATTATTGTTGACCCTTTTTTGTAAACACAATTCCTCATTATTTGGGCTCCTATTTACCCACTGCTGTATTTAGTTATGTGATAGAATCACAGTTTTAATGACTGAAAAGTAGCATTTCCCCTTTAAATTGTGCTGTTTTCTTTGTTTGCTACAAACTGGCTACATTTTATGAAAGTAATGATAGGCAGTAATGTGTTCAAGCATTGTTTCCTTGGCATGCAAATGATATGCATTGGTAAAACTATTATCTTTTTGCAAAGAAATGATTCCCAGACTATAACCTGTGCGTTCGAACACATTGATAACACAGATCCAGTACAGTGGTATTGCTTTAAATACTTCTCAAATCCTCCTCCATTGTGTCAGTAATTTTGCATTATTTGCAAAACAAAGTTTTTAAATCCCTTGCATTTTCTTCTGCCCCTTCCAGCTGTTTGTATGTCTCATTATGACTTATTTTCTTCAGGAAGAACAAGCAGTCAACAGGCCAAAGACCAGCAACTGGTGTGAGAGGTGCATTCCCTCTCAGACTCCCACCTGTTTCTGTGTAGCCGAGCTAAACAGCATTCAGCTTTGCCCCTTTAATAACCTACACTGGCAGTGTCACAGAGGCTACTTGACACAGATAAGAAGATCAAAATAGCAACTCTAGACAGTCTGCCAAATGCATAGATGGGAGGCATAATCAGAAAACACACACAAGGACATAGATATTGAACAACAACAGGTTCCCTCGTCTGTTTAATTAAATAGCCCTGTAGAAGTATGTGACAATTCAGCAGAGAACTGAATGTGCACAAAACCTCGGGCTGTTTTCAGTCTCTGGAAGACAGCATGTCAAGAATTTATGATGTCACAGAGTTTGGGTGGAGGTCTCAGTCACTGTCGCTGTGGATCGTTTTCTCAGTCAGCAGACAAAAACGTGTAGAGACTGAAACAAGGCGACATATTCCTGGACATGAGCTGTTCCTAGACGACAACACATCCTGAGCAGAGTTACGTGTGTGGTTAAAACAATGTGTGGAGTATTTTCCTGTGGAGTTTCCTCAATTTGTTTTCCATTCACTCCTCTACACTGAAGGTCTGAAGGGTTGGGGTCCATTACTTTGCACACAACAAGCTCCATTGTTCTTCTCCCAAGTCCTGCAACCGAGCATTGTGGGAGGAAGAGGAGGACAGTGTCTAAGGGGAGGGATTGCATGTGTGTCGGATTTCTCTGTAGAGGATGGAGCCCTCGCTGTTTCCTGTTTTGCTGAGCACGAGGGTGAAAGAACTTCCTGTACAGAGAAGAGGGTAGGAGGTCATCGAAGTGCCCTGCAACACAGTAGCAGCTTCTGACATGAATTGTATGGTGTCTGTGTTTGTGTCCACAGGTATCTGAGACCTCGTCATGCCAGTCCCCCCTCCTCCTCCTCCCCCTCCACCTCCCCTGGCTCCCCCTCCACCTCCACCCCCACCCAGCGCTGCCCTACCACAGGTAACCATGTGTGTTTGTGCTTGAGTGACTCTACTCTTTCATGCAACTGTAAACGCTCGTTCGTGTCCTTCTCACTGACCGTCACCTGCAGGGTATTTGCATTATTGATCGGGATGACACGCACACACACTCTAACGCATATACTCAAACACACACACAGTAGTGCAGACAGCAGACTCTCAGTAGCAGCAGAGTGTTATGTTTCCACAGCAAGTGCACAGTGTCCTCATGTTAGATTAGTTGTCGCTGCCAGCAAACAAGGCCACAGCGCAGAGACACAGCTTCAGGATACACCGATAAACTGAACCAGACTCTGTGAGAAAACAACAGACATTTGTACAGTATACAAAAAGGATCATCTCTCATCCGCTTTCTGAATTTGTTTTCATGTCTGTTTTTCAAAAGGGATGTTAACATGGTGGTGATAGTGTTATATATGTTCCCTACTTAGCTCCTTATGTAACGAGATTAAATCAAATAAAACCTAAAATCTGGAATGCACACTGCAGGATTACAGCTAATGATTATTTTATATGCTGTTTATATCTTTTTGGGATTAAACTTTTTCAAAATCTGTCAGAAAACAGGATTTGCCAATCAAATTTACAGAGGCAGATCCAAAGGGTCTGCTAGAGGTGGCACGAGCACCATTTGGCCACCTCTGAAAAGCTTGGAGCTTGATTTACAAGTGCAGCACATTTCTTGTTGGTACTTTGTACTGTTACTTTGGACATACATATTTGTAGGGCATTTTCACTGAGAGCTGAGGAGAGATGATAAATATGTGGAGTAGAGAGTGGGGAAGGACATTCAACCAAGGAGTCGAACAAACAATGGCTTCGACCAGGACTGTACATGGGGCTGCTTAACTGGCACCTCACATCTTTTTGAGTGCTTGAAGAATTACCTGGGACTTCCACCAGATTCGTGTCTAGTCTATCTCCGATCCCTCTCCCGTGCTCTCTCCTCAGTCAACACCCACCGTTTGCGTTTTCAGAACGCAGCACAGAGCAGGACCACTGGACAGCTGGAGTCATGTGAACCAGGTTTTCCCGCGGTAATTACTGCATTAATGAATATCCGACTCCTCTCATCATCCATGTTGTCTTTATGGTCCTCTGAAAACCTCTGACCTGATGGCTCCAAGCCTGGCTTCACTCATTATGACATTTGTTGTTGTAGTCAACTGAAAAACAATCTGGCGATAACACAGTGTGTTTTATTCTGAAAATTAACTGGATGTTTTAATTTCTTTTGGTGCCCGACTTCCTGTTCTGCTTGATCTTCTATGTTGAGATTTATGTGTCGTGCTCCTGCATCCAGCAAAATAAGAAGTCTTGCACATCGGATCCAGTGGGAGTTAACACATTGACTAGAATCCACTAACCTATCCACTACGGCACCGTGACTGATCGGACACAGACCGGACACTGATCCGGTGTAAGTCCTGGGAATACACATCTGAAAAAAGTGGGATCATCTTACATTCAGTTTAGTGATTAAATGTCAATATTTGTTTCATTAGTAGTGGATGGCACCTATTTACCTAAATAGAGTAAATAAACAACTTATAAACACGTCTACCGAAACACTAACAAATATAAGCCGAACTACCATTAACAGAGGCCAAACACTATTAACTAAATACATTAACAAAAAACAACAATGAAAAATGAAGTCAAAGGCCTTGAAACACACACTTCGTACACTAAAGGATAGAGAACTAGTCCCTGGACGACATCAAAATACACACAGCCACAGGCACTGGCTGCCTCCGCTCTCCTGCTTATATACTCTGTCTCTGATTGCCAATCAGGTACAGGTGTGCCCAATCACCTGCTGTGCGACAGAGAAAACACACAACACAAATACCACGACACATATAACCACCACATATCTCATGACTGAAGCTCGCCATTACTGCTATGATGCCAGGAGGATGAAAGATAAAGATGAACAAAGTTGCTAACAAATGGGATAAGGAAACAGCAAAGAAATATGGTGTTACAGAGTGTAATGTCTGAGGATGGCGAGCACGAAAAGATCGTCTTAATATGCTCATGAGAGTATGTTACTGAAAAATTGATCAAAGGTATGCCAATTAGGAGACCCATCATCCCTTTGATAGACTGCAGGTTATTCAAACTTGTATGGTATTGAAACACTGATACCATAAGTTCTGTAGGTTAATCAAGTGAAATAAATGATCAAATATATAAAAATAACTCCCTACATTGAATTACAAAGCAAATCACAGACCAAAACCAAGCAAGGAAACAAAGGATGATTGAATAGGGTTGGTGCAAAGCAACAAAAGGAGCACTCTTGATTCTTGAAGGAAGGATGGATTTAAAAAAGAGAGATTTAAGGACTCAGAGTGGATGAGAAGTAAAATGAGGAAAGATAATTCCTGAAGTGGACTCTTTGGAGAGGACACATAGGGTAAAAAAACTAGTCAAAGTTATAAGACTCTTCTTTCCTTTCTGTCATAGTGTCCAGCTGAGCCTCCTAAGCTCCAGTCGGGTGGAGGAGGGAGAAATGCCCTGCTGTCCGACATCCAGAAAGGAGCCAGGCTCAAGAAAGTCACAGAGGTCAACGACCGCAGCGCCCCTGCTGTCGATAGTAAGAGCAATGTCCTTATTGACTACCAGTACACACACTCAGACTGTGCTAAGACGCTGAATCACAAACAAACAGCATCACAAGTTACTGTAGCTCTGATTTGTGTATTGGTATTCTCTAGTGTTATGCATTTGGGTATAAAGGGAGTTCAGTTAGATTATGTTGATCCTCTTTAGCTACGTTTGAGCACTGTCACACACACTTCAGGTAGAATGTTCCACATCAGATACAAATGCAACCATAATAGAAAACTACAGTACACAGAGACTAACACAACGTAACATTCAATAGTTAACTGAATAACCTACATTTGTGAAGGCTTTTTGAGACATCTTTTAGCCTTAAAATGTAGTTTGTTGTGATGTTACATTCAAGTAGCATGTTGTTTCAGTGGGTCCAGTGTTTGTTTAACTTGCATGGGGACATTAGCCTGTTGAAAGAACTGTAGTGTACTGTAGTTTTGGCAGCCACATGTATGGATCCGTGCCAGTTGAAACACACTGCTTTGTTTTGTAAAGGTGTGAAGATCTCCCTTAGGGACATGACGAATTTTGGGTGGTGCAAAACTTAATCATGTCCCTACCTGAACTTTTGCTGGTGATATTGAGCACATTTAACACTTGTTAAAATAGCAACTTTGTTTGAAAGGGATGACATTTGTGAATATATTTGCAGTAAGTACATATACTGTCATAATAATGATGATTAAATTGTCACTGTTTTAAGAAAGGGAATATGTATAGTTAATAGGTGGTGATGCAAATTACAATTACCACAGGGTGAGCAAGACCCGATGTGAAAAATAACTTTGTAGTGATCGGCAGACATAAAGATGCACTCACCTCCGCTGCTGTTGCCTGGATTACAGGACAGTATCTTGAGCCATTGTTTTCAATCTAGAATTGCATGGAGTAGCTCCTCAGGCTGCTCTCACATCTATGTCTGGAACTCTAATTGTTTCCAGACTCTCAAGAGCAGCCTGAGACAGTAGCTAGCGTTTTTAGCAAATCAAGTATTTAACACAGCTTAGTGTTAAGTAAGGGAGCCAGGTGACTATCATTTGTAACAAATGTGGACATGTGTTTTCCTCAAGAGCCCAAAACTAGCACTGGAGATACATCTAGCAGTGGTGGTGCTTCAACAGGAGGGACAGCACCCATGGGACCCACATTGGGTGGGCTCTTTGCTGGGGGGTTCCCAACCCTCAGGCCTATAGGGCAGAGAGACCTAGCAGGAAAGACTCCAGGTTGGTACAAAATGTCTTACTAAATTCAGATTGACCACACAGTTCATTGTGTTTTAATTACTCAGCTTTGTGTATGTGTGTGTTTGTATGTGTTTGTTTTAAGTGTCGCGCTCAAGCTCCTCCGCCTCCCTGAAGCCGCAGTGGAACCCCCCCTTGCTGGCAGACATCAGCTCTGAGCCTCTGAAGACTGTAGAAGCCCGGAGCTCCGCCCATCACCCGCTCGCCCCCTCATCCTCAGCTCCTCCCTCACCCTCTTACGGCAGCAAGCACCCCCCTCCCTTCCCTGCTTCCTCTCCCCCTCCACTTCCACCTGCCCCTCCCTCAGCTCCTCCCCCACCCCCCCCACCTCAAGCCTTCCAGGACCGTCCAAGCAACAAGCCTCCACCTCTCCCCTCCTGTCCTCCTCCTCCACCTCCCTCCCAGGTCACCAAACCCACCTGGCTCCCCATCCAGCATTCACATTACACCTCCTTCACCCAGCCCTCTACTCCTCCTCCTCCTCCTCCTCCACCTTTCCAGTCCCCTTCTGCTGTGCCAGGGGACCGCTCCTCAGGGTGCTTTTACCCTTCGCATCCCTCTCCTGTCCACACTGAATCTTCCAGGTTCCCCATCCTGCGAGACAGCCCACTGGGTCCTCCTCCCCCACCTCCTCCACCACCTCTTCCAGTTTCTTTCACCCCCAGCTGCCCATCTAACCTCCCCCCTCCACCACCTAAGGTGCCTCCAGTGCCCTCTCCGACAATGCGCTCTCTGCCTCCATCATACCCCTGCAATGCCCCCACACGACGTCCGCCTGCTGTGCCCAGGAGTGCTGGTTGGTACACACTAAGAAGGGGATCTATTTTATTCATACCAGTGACTTTTCTCGTAATGGATAACTGTTGAAGATAGATGAAAGGGACCTGCTGCTATGGTTTGTTTGGAGTTAGCTTTCCAAAGCAGCAGTTAAACGAGATTTCCATTTGTGTTCAAACTCAATGAACACTTAAAGTATAGTTAGTAAGATGAAACCTCCTACAAAGCTGCTATAACATGTAAAAAAAAAGATGGCAATCAAATGATTACATTATTTTGTTCACATCTTTTAAAGTTAGATAGGACACTGGAAGGCATCCTCAACAATTGTTTCTAATCTTTTTAGAAGATTAGACATGTAAGTAGAGAAGCTTAAAGCCCATGTGAGGAGCTGGTTGATTTATTGATGCCTCTTTATGACCTATAAAAGCAAACTGGAACATCAGTGACATGACTGATATGTCTTTACAATAGCTTGTAATGTCCAAAACATCTTGTGGTTTTAAAGGTGTTAATTGAATTATTTGAACTGCATTCTACAAAAAAGTGTTGTTTTTTTTCATTGCAAAGATTACAGTGAGTAAAACAGTCAACATCTGAGCATTGAAATAAAGCAGGGTGAGATTTTTTTGTCATAAAACATTACTGAAACCTGTACAGGACAAAACCGCCAAGGAAATAAGAGGTGCTGATTGGCCAAAGGGGGCGCCAGAAAGAAACACAAACTGAAGGTTCCCCACAGGAGCTTTAAAGTGAGTGAACTGGGGCGCTGGTGGCCAATGGTCTAAGCGCCCCATGTATAGAGGCTACAGTCCTCCTCGCAGAGGTCACTGGTTCATCTCCCGGCCGGTCGACCGGGCCGGGAGTTGGAAAAAAAATGCAAAAAAAAAAAAATGCTCAAAATCATTACAAAACATGAACGCAAGTGTTTCATGGATCACTTCACTACTTAGTGATGTATTACCTATATTGAGGGTTTGCAGGTGGACATAGTTTCATTTAAAGCTCCTGTGAGTAATATTGTGTATGTTTTGCTGCACCCTATTGACAAAGTTAATTTTGTCTTGGGTGTAAGATTTTTTTGGGGGATACTTATATCATTGTTTATGTACACAGTTGCACATTTGACCCAACATGTTTGTGATGAAAAAAACCTTGGGGAACATTTTTTAGGTAATTGCTAGTTGTACATTTTTCTACTTGAGAAACATCCAACAAAGTACAGGCTGGAGAGTGTTGCAGCTAGTCATTAAAGCAAACCTGGTATGTGCTGTGTAACTTTTTTCTCTGTCTAGTTTTAACACATCAGTGTGATTTTAAAGTGTTTATTCGGCTTCTTAGTCAAAGTTCAAAAAATAGCATACTAGTTGTGATAATGTTACAGATGATGCTTGACTCCTCTCTGACCCCTCTGCTCTGTTGTCGCCCATTGTAACAGGTGTTGGTCGGCTGGCTCCTCCTCCTGCTCCTCCGGCACGCTCCCCTTCGACCGAGCTGTCCAGCCGCATTCCTCCCCCTCCACCACCTCCTCCTCTGCCTCCGTCCAGCCTCAGGAACGGACACCTGCACAGCCTGGGTGAGCAGCCCTGCAATAGGCTTCAAATTCTTACTTCTTATCCCCGAAACAACTCAGCCTGTGTTCACATCTTTCCTATATACCCACCTCTAGCAGATGACTTTGAATCCAAGTTCCAGTTCCACCCTGTGGAAGATTTACCTCCTCCAGTTGAATTCAAGCCTTTCCCTCGGATCTACCCCAGCAAAGAAAACAGAGGTAACATCATCGGACATATATTATGTCCTACTTTAAAGCATCTGCTAAATGACATTGTACTTTGGACCCCATCATCACCCGTTAAGTTTTCTTCTTCTTCTTCCCCTTTTCTTCCTCGACAGTGAATGTCAAACCACCTGGGATGAGGACACACCTCAGATGAGTCACGCTCATCTTCATCCCCCTACACGTATCAGCAGCTACACTCCTCTCCTTCCTCATCATGACAGTAACAGGACAGCAGTGGTGGTTCTCCTTGCGTGTATGTGTGCCTGTTGTTTGTGTGTAGTGTATTTGTGTGTGTATATGTGAGTGTCAAACAGGGTCCCGCCTTATTCTGACTATGTGACCTCTGACCTTTTCCAGTGTGGAATGTTTTGAATGTGTGTGAGGAGGAGGGCTCTCCCTACTCATGCTCATACACACACAATCTAGGGACAGTGTCCTCCAGCAGCTATATTTATCATGACTCCTGACACAGTTTGGAAGCATGACTGTGTCTACATACAGAATAGAGCATAAGTAGTTTTGTTAAAGATGTAATTATCTTTGAGTTGACGAAGCAGCACTTTTAAAGTTATAATTCAATCAAAAACAAGAGTCTGTCGATTTGGAGCTGTTTGAGGCTATCCTCTCATAATGTCTTTAGATTTTGATGTTTCTTGAATCTGAGGACATTTATCTCTACTGTGAGCCGTTAGCCAGAAGTTGCTATGCTATGGCTTTGAAGAAAATGTCACTGAAAAAAATGTAGGCATATACTTGGAAAGCACTCACCTGCACTTCAGTACATGCGTCCTTACAGAATTTAAAAACCCTTGTTCATATTGTGTAACTTTCTTGTTTTAATCTGTTTGTATCAGTAACGTACTAATCTCCAACATGAATGAAAAAGGACACATACATGAGGATTATGGGAAAGCATCCGTTATCGGTTCCTCTGAGGTGTCGTCTGCTATGAATAGATAATGACTGAGGTATAATGTTTCTTTTCTCCAAATGCATTAACTCAGTGCCACCTGCTGGTTCAATGTGATAAAAGCAACATGTGAACTAAATAAACCACAGTATTTTGTTTAAAAAAAAGAAATGTTGTCACACTATTGATCACATTTAGGAACTAACACTGAACTATACCCTGAACAGAACAGTGGTCTACCTATAGAGTTGAGTCTTGATGCATTTGCATTGAAGGAGTCAACCCCACAGCTGCAGAAACAGGATGATCTAGATTCTAGTTGGCACTGTGGAACTTTTTCTGGTGCAAGACTCAGAAGTTGAAGATGTCAAAACAGCCTGCAGCACTTTTAAAAATAATAATAAGAGCTTCACTTGAAACGACACTGTACCTGGGTTGCATTTCTCAAAGAGAATCTTTTAACCTGTACATTATGGCGAATCCATGTGCGACATAAATTTGTCACAGATATTTTGACTTCATAAAAACAGGCGATTTTCAAAATAGTGGCTAGATTCCATTCAGGTTTACCAGTACTGAACATACAAAATTACAAGGGGCATTAACATAGAACAGAGCTTTAATATAATAAAATGTTTCCTCTCAGCCAGTCATACCCTAACAAAATCAGACAGTGTCACACTCAAAAGAAAATGAAAAGTTTACATTTTCTTGACTTAACACAGTGTAGTCAATCTGAAGGTCGGGGTTCGATCTCAGGTCCCACTGTCCACATTTAGAAGTATCCTTGGGCAACACACTTAACCCCAAAACTGCTGTGGTGCTGTGTTGTTGGTGTGTGTGTGAATTGGATTAGTTAAAACTGATAGGCACTTTACAGAGCAGCCTCTGCCATCAGTGAATAGGTGAGGGTGACATGTAATGTAAAGGCGCTTTTAGTGGTCAGAAGACATGAGCTATATAAAACACAGTCCATTTACCATTTATATTGTATAAGCTTCTTTTTCTTTCTTTTTTCTTTTTTTTTTTTTGACAATCTTTTTGCACTGTAAACCACCAATCAATAGTGTCCCCCTAAGTGTATTGATCTTTTGAATACTGAAAAAAGAAACAGGTCCTTTTTTTTCTCTCAAATGGACCAATAAAAGTAAAATTTCTTTCAATCTCATCACATTTTATAAAAGGAAACAAACATTACATTTCAGAGAGCTTCAGAGGTGGATATCTTCTTACAAAGCCTGCCTAGAAGATGCATTTTCACTAGAAGCATTCACTCATTTTTTCACCATACGGTTTCCAAAAGTGTATTTACAAGGTGAAATGGGATCATCTTTCGGTAACGCAAATGTGCCACATAATGCGTTTGAAAGATCTGTGCAAATACACACTGAGATAATCAGATTTTTAAAAAAAGTTGGCTCAAATCCTTTTAAAAATGACATCACATTCATGTAACCTGAGTGGTGACCTCCAAAAGCACTGAGGTATTTTGACAGTGAACTTATAAAAAGACAGGACCCCTGTATGAATGAATGAACCAGTGAGTGTGGTACCAAATGAGAATTTAGAGTTCATCATGTCTGTATGTAAACTCTCTGGAAGAAATGAAGCCGTCTTTGTTCTCGTCCTCTTTTTCAAAGATATCGGCCACCATGTTCTCATGCAGAGTGTCGTTAGGAGGGTAGCCATGACGCTCAAACTCTTTCCTCAGGTATTCTTTTACCTGATGGACAGGGAGAGAGGGGGACAATAGACAAGAGTTTGAGAAAATAATCAAATACCAGTTAATGTATGGAAATACATTTCAAAAAGAGATTTGCAACCCACTTCAAGTTTCATCCTTTCAAAAATAAAATAAGATGCCATTAGCTAACGATCAGATTTGATATATGGTTCCCAAATAATGTGTGAACTGCCACTGAGTGAAGGATATTGCTGAATTTAACATACAAACACAATACACGCACTAATACGAATACATTAAAACTTTTATTTCAGTTTAAAGTCTGTCCCAATATCAGTGTGAATTTAATGATTTAGCTATATCACACCTCCAGCCTGACAGAAAAACACATATAACAATAAAAAAAAAGCTCTTAAAGTATAATTTATAAACACAGATCCGGATGGATCCTGTAAATCGAAAGTTAGCTGTGATACGGAACGACATCTGTGTACTCTGCTAGCCTTGATTCTATATTTAATTTCATATAATAACAGTTATGTTGACCAGAGGACTGCAAAATCAAGTCTATCCACTGTATTATGTACAAGCAGAGCCAGTTAAATGACATAACTGAAATAGAAAACATAATGAAGGCATCACCTCAGTCTTAGAGAGCCTCCAATCATCATTGAGGTCCATCTCCTGGAATGACTCGTGTGATCTGGGTCCATTTCTGATCTCAAACACCTCTATGATGAAGGTCAGTGTGCTCTCAGGTGGGATCTTACCTAACAATGGACAACAGTGCAGCACAAGATGTTTACTTAAACTCAGACTTGAATTCACGCAACATTTCTGAGTTAAAAAAAGGAAGAAATCCTGTTCTAAGTGTTAATGAGGAGCAAACTGAGGGGGCTTTATTAGTCAAAGGAGGTCATTAAGGTTGTTGTTATCATAGCAAGGTCAGTTGAGCAAAGAAGACATGGTTATTAATCGTTAGTACGGTGTGTGCTTACCAGAAGAAAAGCACAGTATTGTACAATGCATGCTCCATGGTGAGAAAAAGTTGACTATTATCACTGAACAAGACCTTCATTCAATGTGGGAGTCCTACAAAAGCCATTCAAAAGAAGACAGACAAGTACAACATACATAAATAAATTATGTATGCAACAATAATAAACATTTCTGTTCATGCAGTGAAGCTTACATTGTGCATATAAATAAACAAGGCCACAGTACCTTTCCCTTCCTTCCCATAGGCAAGTGCTGGAGGCACGACAAGTTTCCTCTTCTCTCCTGAGCACATATCCTGCAGGCCTTTGTCCCAGCCCTTGATCACCTCTTTGATGCCCAGAGTGAACCACACTGGCTGCTTGTCACCTTCAGCTCGACTGATGGATACACAGAGACATGAAGTGGTGAGTGAAGGGTGATGACAAAGGACAGAAAAAGCCTGTTGTAAAATTTCAAAAGAGCTATTTTTTCTAAATAAGTGTGTACGTGGTTTCCGGTACTTCCGGAGCCAGCCTCAAGTGGATCGTCGATGAACTGCAGTTTTCATCACTTCGCATTGGACTGGTATTTCTAGACCAGATGTTGCCACTTGAGCTAAATGTGGAGAATTGTTGTTGTTATTTTCAGTGTGCACAACTTTACAAATGGTGCCCCATAGTGGCAGTGATTACATGCATTTAACATTAGAATTTACCAAGTGGCAACCTCAGGTCTAAAAATACAAGTCTAATGCGGAAGTGCTAAAAAGTGCTGGAAAACCACATACACACCAATTCAAAAAAGACGATCTTTACAGCAGAAATAAACATGTTTACAGCCTGGAGCTTTAATATTCACTGTCTTAAGTTTTCAATACAGTCAAACTTCATTAGCCTCTGAATAGCACAGTGGAACAACTTTAAGAGATACATATCTCAAAACTACAGTACATCAAACCACAACTATCCCATAGAGTTATAAACCACAAGAAGCAAGGGAGGAAACAATATTTTAGTATTTTTGTCTGAAATGAACCTTTACATTTTTATCACGTGACCTTAAAAAAGAGGCGTCACCATGTAAATGCAGCCCGCGTGTACTAACCTAACATAGAAACGAGCTCAGCAAAAGGGAATGTTTCTACACTTTGACTCCAACAAGTTAACAAATAAACCTTCTTATCAAACGTTTAATAGCTGACAAGCTAATTGAAGAGGTGTGAAAACAGAACGTGGCTTCATTTGAACGTAACCAACAGGAGAAGTAGAGTAAAAGTTATTAGAAGTAAGGACATGTTTCTGCCTTCGTGCCATCACCAAACACAGCCTACCTGGAGTGAAACATGGTCCCGTTCTCAAGGTATCCCTCATGATGTACCAGCAGGATGTCTCCGTACTTTGATTTACGATGACAGAGAAAAGGTCTGTGCATGACTTCTATCGTCACCTCTGCTTCAGGTAGCTTCCCTCCACTGACACACAGCAGCAGAGAGGAGCAGAGCCAGCTCAGCACCGACAGCAGCATGCTCACACAACACAACCTGTGCCAACAAGCAGCCCGATAAAGAGGCAAGTAAAACTTTTGAACAAATGTTGTGCAGAGGAGCAGATGGTCCTCTACGTGGCAGTTTCATCATACGTGTTGTTGCAGGAAGTGTGCCTCTGATTGGTCACTTTCCTCTAGTAACCCCTCCCAAAGTCTCTCCCTCTGTCAGATCCCCTGTTACACCTTCGAAATGAAGACTCTGCAGTCAACTGTAGATCTAGTATTTATTAATGTACCATGTTTTATGAAATGTACAGTCATGCTGGAAGATTTCCACTGATCAGACCTTGTCTTATCATTTTTATGTGACTGAGTAGTCTCTTCATGCTGCTTGAGGGTATTTTTCATGTGTTTGTTGCAGCCTTACAATCACTTTTCTTCTGTCGGCTATCTGAACATTCACTTAATTAGAACAACACTTTGGCTAATACATTTACAGCACAGTTTAAAGTGTTCAGCTGTGTATCGATACACAATTACATGCAATTGAACAACATCACAGTTTACTAAAGTCAAATTCCTTGTGTGTTCAAGCATACTTGGCGAATAAAGCTGATAAAGCTGATTCTGAACATTGCACTTCATAAATACAGGTTTTGTAATACATTGCACAGGAATTGGCACATTTACACACCCCTGATTTGCATACTACAGTACATAGAGTATCAATAATATCATTGCTTCTTTGAGAAAACGGCTCTTTTTCCCTTACTCATTACAAAAAAGTTTAGGACATAGCTTATTTCTGCATCAACAGTCAGCAAGTCATACACATTGTAAGTATTTCATATGATACAATCATTTAAATGTTCCCTGCCATCACTAGTATCCATAACAGTCCTGCAGCCGATGAAAGGGCAGAAACAGAGCTCCTCCCTGAGGCCAGTGAGAGATTAAAGCCAAAGCTGACTCTCATGGTTTTTCATGGCTCAGAGCAGACACAAGAGCTTCCCCTTAGTTCTCTTCTTCAGTCCAGCAGTTATTTTTTAAAGGGTAAGACTTCAGTAGAAATCTGGAGTGCATTCCCCGTGATCAGAAAGAGGAGCTGCAAAGGTGCAATCTTGCCTTTTTTTCCCTCACTTCTCAGTTCAGGTGAAATACTTGCAACCAGTGGAATCAATGATACAAGAATCTGTGCATCTGAGCTGCCCAAAGGACCTGCAGAGGAAAAGGACATTTTATTTAGTCATTCAATATAGTTTCACTGAGTACCATGTCAGGCAGCACATATCAAATCACCATCTTTTCATTTAAGGTATGGGTCAACATTTAGGGACATGTAGTTAGACTGCAAAGTATTAACACCCTTAATGTTAGTAGAATAAATATGAAGCTAGAACTCAGTAGTAATTCGCTTTGCTTAGCATGAAGTCTTGGCGGAAACAGGTGGTAACAGCTGTCCCGGCTCTTTTCTAAAGACATCAAATCAGGGGTTTCACTATCACGTCTGAAGCTTCAAACTACATATATTGCTTATACGGGATGTTGCGTGAAGGAACCTTTTCTTGGCTGGAAGCCGTGAGTTGAAAAAGTCTGATGATGTCTTATTTTTGCATGGATGAAATACGACAAGTTATCATTTATGGTTATTACCAGGATGTGTTGAACACTCTATTCTGATTGGTCAAAACCCCATATCAATGCTCATTAATTCTCAGCAACAAGAGCAAAGTCAGGGACAACTGGTTCAAACCAAGCGGCAACCTCTGGTCTAGGGGGGGTTTTCTAACGCGGCAATTTCGAAGATATTGAGATTACGAGTCTTCCAATGAGAGGCACAGCTGACTTGATTGACAGGTGGGAACACTGTAGCTGTTGGCTAGGAGGCTCAAAGCCCGCCTCTTTAAGTCACAATCGCTCGACAGCAGCAATATGGCTCCTGCCGACGATTGGCCTCAAAACAGCGCTTCTGAAACAGATGGGTGATATCACGGATACTACGTCCATATTTTATACAGTCTATGGTTTAAACAAATCATATAAAATCAATCCGCCTATTGAAGTCTGGTACAATTCACCTCTGCCCGTTGACACTGTGGCAAATGTCAGTTTTCGTGTCTTGCTTGTTTTGAGTTGCAGGAATTAATGATCCAGAGAGCCTGAAAAGACTGGCCCCCAACCATCTCTGATAGGATGATGAAATCATCTTTGTCAACTTGTTCATGTCCTTAGCTGTTAGCCAGGTGAGCAGGATAATACAGAACCAAGATAACTGTTACCCTGCCTCAAGTCTAAGCTGCCTAAGCTAGCTGCCTTTTACTTTCTAACCGATCATACAGACGCGAAAGTGACAGCCCTCTAAAATAAACATGTATATTTACCAAAATGTTGAACTGTCCCTTAAAGAATATGTATAAATTGGCAGTGTTTTGTGATATAAGCATTGAAGTCATAGAACAGTACATGCTGCGGAATAATACACCCTGATTTCAGAGACCTCATCTGTCAAAGTACAACAGTTCATTCAAGTCTTTAGATGTTTGCATTATAAATGTGCTGCTGTTTAAAAATGTATTGCACAGATGATATAATATTGGCCTATGAACACTTAAAAACTGCATGTATGTCATTGAACATACCCAGGAAGATAGGATTTGCAGGTCTGATAACCAAAGTCTTTTCCATCACACTCCTCCATGCCTTCATGTCGGTATCCGTCTCCACAGTAAGCCCACTTACAGTCTAAGATGACACGGGAAGACGCAGTGGTAGAGTTAGGAAGGAGTGAGGGAAGAGAGAGAGAGAGAGAGAGAGAGAGAGAGAGAGAGAGAGGGAAGAGAGAGAAAGAAGACATTAGTAATGCTTTGGCACTCCTGTGTGTTTCAGTGATGCCAATACAGCATTTTTCTGCTAATTTAATTGAACAGAGAAGTAAGAGGATGGCAGAAAACGAGAGGGCAAGATTAATGAAAGATCAAGGAGAGGTTTCACAGCACTCGCTGCTTTTATCCTCTGCCTTGTGGGCTCACACTCTGGGGTGCGCAGGGGTAAGGCTCTGCGGGGTGCCTTCAAAACAGCTTGATATCATACAGCTCAGTAGTGCTTGCACAGCTAAAGTCTTACCTACTCTGTATTTGAAGAACATTTATCTTCTGTTGTTTTCAATAACATGCTTAGCATTTTTTTTATTATTGTTGTTTATGTCCTGTTACATAAAAGGGTATAAAGCTTGCATAATAAGAATAAGTAAGAGAAGCATGTAACTCACTGAGACAAGCATCAGTCACAATCTGGTTTCCATCATCACACTCCTCTCCGTGCTGAGGCTGCACCTTTCCATCCCCGCACACACCAACTCTGTCCGGAACTTTCTCTGTGGACTGGAACGGCTGGAAGGGCTGAAACCAAACCACACAGGAAGCATGACACAGTTACTTCAAAAGTATCATGTCACCTGGTACACAAAGTTGTTTAAAACTGATTCAACAAAATGTAATCCTTCTTAAATCCAGTACTTTTGTTAACCTTTTTCCAGAGCTTTTGACCTCTTCCTCCCTCATCAACTCAGTAGCTTTGTTTAATATTATCAGTTCTGACGACTGCACCAAACAAGCCTTTTCTATGAAATTAAGGCAACTCCAACAATTATGGGAAATCGTGTGAAAAAGCAAGTAACTAGACCTAGAGTTTATTGTCTTTAAAGAAACTGATGTTTCTAAGATCAAAAATGAATCTCTCAACATCCAGTACTAGTTATTTCAAAATCCAAAGTGTAATAGCTCAGTTGTCAAATTCATGATATCCTGTAAGTTACCTGTATGGGCTTCCAACCATCTTTATCTTTGAAGTACAGCACCCTCTGATCTTTCCTGAATGCTAATGCATTGTCCAGTTGTAGATTTTCCATCTCCTCCTCGCTGTTTACCACGAATATCTACACACAGACAAACAGGACCAATTGATACCTGATGAGCAACAACTTGTCACTTTCAAAGGTTGATATCGCAAGTTAGCAGTTTTATGTGGGCGGGGTCTTACTGCAGGGACTTTATTTGGACCGCCGCGCTGTGTGTAGCTCCCAAAAGGAGCACTGTTAGCAACAACAGTGGAATCACAGTCACAGCGACCAGGTGGACCTGGAACACCCTTCTCTCCCTTTTCTCCCACTAGATAGAGACCTGTAACAAAGCAAAATGCACAGCAGAGAAAATGAGTTGACACACATGCCCACACTGAACTCTGATATTAAACCAAGCTGCAACCTCTGGGATCAAAAAGTAAGCTAGCAACGAGGTGTCAGAATCTGCATGTCCAGCTAAAGATGGACCCTGATATCAAAACGACATAGAGAAGAACTAAGTATGTCTACAGTTTGGTACAAAATAAATGGTTATGGTCTCTAAATCTGGCTTCCCCATTAATGAACACTGTAAAGGTTATACATCTTTCTATAAATGAATCCTAACAAAATTAAGAAGTGATGAAGTTGGCGGCTTTGAGTGACAGTAGGGTGAGTAGGTTCAGTTAGCTGTTTACTGTGGTAGCTAACTTTAGCCATGATCCTGATGTCCTAGTAATTTTTGTGGTCTTGGTTACTGATGGATCTTTTACATGTTAATAACTGAATGAATAAGTAAATAAATAAAATCAATTGTTGTGTGTTTTGCTTTACAAACACAAGTATTTCCTCACTGATATGTTAGTACTAATTAGCAGGTATCTTATTAACAGTCTCTGTACACAATGGCTCTACTTCTTGGTACAAAGTAGGGTGAACTACAAGTTTGCCTTATTCCTCAATTTTACTTAGCTTTAATTATTCGGACAAAAATAACAACTACCGCCAGCTGTCGGAAAAACATGTTAGCTAGCTATTTCATTAGCTAATGTTTTAGCTGTATGCTACTCTTATTGCTAGGTCTACCTTGTATAAGGGCACACTCACACTTGGCAATCTGTAGTGGGAACAGTAGGAACTGAATGCTGTTAACAAAAGCTGCAGAAAAACACTGATCAGTTGATTTTTTTTTTTAAAAGAGAGGAAACTGAAGGATTTAAACTTCTGTCAGAGACAGTCGACCCTTCATCTCGATGGCACAAACCTGATGATATTGAAATACTAAATAAAAGTCAAACAATTAAACAAAAGTTAAGCATTTTCAAACTCTTTCCTCTCCCCCCGTCCAAAGATAGTCACTTCGTCTAAGAAAAATAAGATGGTGACAGCAACAATGCCAACTTGAGGCTTCAAAAGGCCACAAATCAGGAGGCCCGTCTCTTATACAGTCAGCGTTCATACCATAGACTGTATAAATAATGGACGTAGTACCCTAGATGTCACCCATCTGTTCCTGAGCACTGTTTTGAAGAGGCAGGGTTGAAGCCTCCTAGCCAACAGCTATGTGTTCCCGTCCTGGAGTCATGTCCTTATTTGGGCAAAAACTTGTAATCTTAATATCTTCTGAACCTTCGTGTTAGAAAAAAATCCCCCCCCCCCCCCGGTACAGTGTGAGCCGATAGAGAAATTAGCTACATGGGGCCAAGCTGTTTTTTGAACCAGGCTGTAAACACGTTTATTAATGCTGCAAATATCATCTTTTTTGAATTGGTGCATATGTGGTTTCCGGTGTTTCTGCAGCCAGCCTCAAGCGAATTCTCAATGAATTGCAGTTTATAACACTTCATCATGGGTTTCATAGTTTGAGACCGGAGGCTGCTGCTTGGTTCATACATTATAAAATGTAGTTTGGGCTTGATGTGTCTGAGTGTGTTAATGTACCTGAGGCAGGTGGCCCTGGTGGACCAGGATGGCCGTTGGGACCAGCAGGTCCTGGAGGGCCCATAACTCCAGGGGTACCACCATGGCCCTTCATTCCCTGTGCAAACCAGGCAGCATAACAACATTAGTGAACACAGACACACACAGGATGCAACCTACATGCAACTGCCTCCTGTGAATAGCTGGGGTAATATCATCATGGAAAGTGTGTGTGTGTGTGTGTGTGTCTGTGTGTGTGTGTGTGTGTGTGTGTGTGTGTGTGTGTGTGTGTGTGTGTGTGTGTGTGTGTGTGTGTGTGTGTGTGTGTGTAAGTAAATATATAGAGATGCCAAAGACCCTACAGCCCCTAGTCAAATCTAAACTTAGCACTGGAAGTAAAAGTTGAGTGACTGAATTAGCTGGTGAAAGATGTAGCTCTCAGCTTACAGAATGTACAGAGGCCCGGCACCTTGGATATAATTTTTTCTCGTCTTTTCCTCACCTGCTTGCCTCTCTTCCCGGGCCGTCCAGTTGGCCCTCTCTTTCCTGAGACTCCTGGCTCTCCCTTTGGTCCTTGTTCCCCCTTGGTAAGAAGTTGGAAAGGATTCAGTTTTGATCCTGGCCTTAGTTGTTCTTATTACTGAATCATTCTTACCTTCTGTCCGAGCATCCCAGGCAAACCAATGGAGCCCTTAATTGGAGACAAATGAGAACATGATGTGAAAAAAGTCATCAACTCAGCAGGGCAGACACCCATACATTTTTTTAATGATCATTTAATCTAAAACTTCGAAGATAGGGACCTGAAAAGGAGTGTCCCAAGTCACAGTTTTAGGTGCCATAAGATTAAGCCACAATTAAATTAGCTGCAACCAGTTCTTGAAGAAATACTTGAAAAACAATTTAAGGACTTATAATGAAAAAAACGAAAATTTCTCCACTGACCTTATCCCCCTTTGGTCCTGCGGCTCCTTGGTCCCCACGAGTCCCCTTTAAAAAAAAAAAAGACACCAGAGAGAAACATTGAAAGAGGACGTACTTTCTGTTGTGACAAACATGAACTGTGAGAAGTGATTCTGATCTTACTTTGTCTCCTTTGTAACCAGACAAACCCTGAAAATAAATGTAAGAAATAATTACCAACTTTTCCTGCTTTGCTTACAATAACGCATTGTGTTTGATGATGTAAAAATGTAAGTGACCTTTATCCCCGGTGGTCCCCTCAGTCCTGGTAATCCCATGAGTCCTGAGTCCCCTTTTTCACCCTATAAAAATAAACATAAATATGTAGTGGTACATAATTTATTTTAAGGCACACCTATAGAATGAGACTTACCTTTGGTCCCTCTGATCCAGGCCATCCTTGAAGACCGGGTTTTCCTGGAAGGCCTGGAGCTCCTGTACGACCCTGCAGAAACACTAACATTAGTACAACAAAAATAATGCTTTTTAGCTAACTTTTCATTGAACATTATTCAATGTCTAAGTAAAAATACATACACTTCAAATGTCTATATGAGTACAGCAATCACCAAGAGCTTGTTATCCTAGCTTATCTTAGCTAGATCCTTTGTTAGGCTTTGTCAAAGGGTAACAAAACTACCTGTTCGCAACTCAAACAATCACATCAACATGATGTATCTCATTTGTTTAATCTTTATGAAATGAAAGTGCAGCAATAACATGCTGTAGTTTTCAGCTGAGTTTATATGCTGGTACTATTTCTTGGCTGGGTGTAGTGACTACTCTGGAGCTGGAGCTAAGTGTAGTTGCTTGCCAACTCTTCTGGTGTCAATCTTCTAACGTAAGTCTTAACAAGAAGTTAATATGCCTATATCACAAAACATCAAGCTTTTCCTTAGAATTGGGTTTTTTTCTATTGTATGTTGTTTTCTGCAGTGATGATGTGTAGCTATTTCTGCTGATCAAGATCATTCTTTCATGGCTCAGTCTCCCTGAAGAACTGAGTGCAATTAAATAAGGGGCTAAAATAGAAGTATATCAAACTGACTACCAAAGATGTTCGAACTGAAAATGACAGAGTACAAACCCTTGCATGGAAAGATACAACATTGCCACCAAGACTTGCTATTTATTGGACAGCCATAAAGGCCTCATTGATTTTGCTCTATTGCCAGTTCCCTGAAAGCAGGAAAGCCAAATATATAACACACAGGCCTCACAACGGTGACACCTGGACGAGAAACCAAGGGCTGCTGCCATGCTAGCAGCGTGCTCTCATTCAGCCGCCTGTCAGTGAAACCGCAGCCTATAGAGACACCGTGGACCTGCTGCTGCGTGGAATGATTTATCATGGAGAGCAAAAGCACTTAGGGAGATTAAAGTGCAGGAGTGGAGTGCTGAAGAGCCTGGATCAGCAGGACTTGAGTCCAGCGCAAGGGCTAATGGAGCCAGGCCAAGGAAAGGAGGAGAGAGAGGGAAGGAAGACGCATAGGAGAAGAAAAGAAACGAGAGGTGAGGAGCGGGATGGTGACAGGAGACCTTTGGAGATGTGATCAAGCTCTGCTGTGTGGTCAAAGACTAATGTAGCATGACCCATCTAGCAGCTGCAGAGGATATTCTGAGCACATCAATAGACAAATCACATCACAGAGATTGAGGATGCAGAGAGGGGACAGGCAGAAAGAGAGAGAGAGACCCAGATCCCATTAATCCAAGGACATGCAAGATGGACCAGAAAGAGATGAGCAAGGAAGCGAGACATGCAGGAGGAGGGAAGGAGTGGCTCACCTTTAACCCTGGACGTCCAATTTCTCCCTGGAGGAGGACAAATGAGTAGAGAGGAGATGAAGTGGTCTCTAGAGCAGAGAGGAACTCAAGGACACACACACAAATACGGAAATTCATAAGAGGTGAATTTTAAGACCATAAAGGAACAAACCGTCTCCCCTTTTGGTCCTCTTATGCCGGGCAATCCGCTGTGACCCTGAAAAATGACACAGAGTTTGTGTTGAGCTCAAATATTTTTAAAAAGCTTCGTACATTTGAACAAAAAAAATCAATACTAAGAGGGTCATCCTGCTTCATTTCCATGCCTGTTTAACAATATTTCCATCTTGGCGACCGCAAGCTGAGTACAATGTCTGATGGATGTGCTATGTTTTAATCAGACTGGAAAGTGGTGCAGGAACTAATGTGAGACTTCCATTTTTTAAATGGGCCTTACCTCTGGTCCCTCGGGTCCAGGAGGTCCTGGAGGGCCCGGCGAACACCCAGGTGACACCGGTTTTTGTTTTTCTGGTTCTGCTACTCCAAAAACACTTGGCTCTAAGATGCTAATACCATCCTGTGAAAAGACACAAAAAAATCCTAAAGGACAGGAATTCAACATGTTATATTCCATGAGACTCCTGATAAGAGCAAATGAGGTGTGTCTATGCAAGCTGGTGTGAGTGTGTGACCTACAGGGCTGCCCCGCTTCCACAGCTGAGGCGGCGGGGGGAAGAGCGGCGGCGGAGGAGGTGACATGAGGCAGCAGGGGTCAAACCTCAACGACTCATCTAACAAGCCGAGAACTGAGAGGAAGACAATCGAGAGCAGCATGACATCAGTGTGCCATGATGAATTAATTAGGTGAAAAATGCATGCAACATGTGACTCTTCAGTTCAATCTCACATCTCACCTGAGCGAGCAGCGAGGATGCTGTCCGTGTAGGAGTGACGGGATAGAGCCCACGCAGGACAGAGACAAATGTGCAAGGATACTGCAAGTTTGACCAGCTCCATCATGCAGGTTAACCTTCCCAAAGACACAATGCAAGCTATCAGACACACACACACAGACAGACACACACACACAATTTCTGCAGCCTGAGCTTAATGCACTCACTGGCAGCTGTCACTTTCTCTCTCTCTCTCTCTCTCTCTCTCTCTCTCTCTCTCTCTCTCTCCCTCTCTCTCTCTCTCTCCCTCTCTCCCTCTCTCCCTCTCTCTCTCTCTCTCTCTCTCTCTCTCTCTCTCAACAGCATAACAAACTTGTTGAAGCTCCACACTGCAGCAGATGCAGCCACCGCTGTTATTCCAGCCGTGCATCCGCCCCCTCAGTCTCGTGCCAGAATTAGACAGAGAGGGGCCTGCCACTCTGGCTTATTATGACAGAATTCCCATGTCACTTTTTATCTAATAACTGCAATTCAATGATGGTAGATTGAGGAAAGATGTAAAAAGATGTAAGAAGTACTAAAAAATAATGCAGAAAATATGCTACACATGCATCAATCAGTTATCTATACCTTCATATAGTTCTATATTTCCTCTTCATGTATGTCAATTAAAGGTGCAGAATATCTCAATTTCAGAAAAGCAGCAACGTCCTTGCATGCATGCCTTTAAATGCACGAGACCCCCCTTACCTTTTCCTTCAGACTGTGCCGCACTTGTAGAAACGCAGTCTCGCTCCCTCGCGTGCAGCCCCGCAGACTGAAGCTCCTCTCACATCTGGCAAGCTGTAGCCAATCTGGACTGCTAATAAATCTGATCCACTTATCGACCTTCCTTTATTCCGCCCGCCAGTCAATAACAACACAGTTGCAGAGAGAGGACCTGTCTTCCTCTGATCTTGTCTTCAGCAGGTGCTGAATGCTCACTAGGGGCCAACACAGAGGTGACAGCTCTGCGTCCGAGTGGATCCGGATCACAGAGGCTCGTTAACTGGTTTTAATCTCAGTGCAGCGTGCTGGATGGCAGGGATGGCTCTGACATTTCAAGTCAGCATGCTTACACTCGTTGGGCACGTTTCATGTTGCTGATGCTCTCGTCAGCGGTGAAATGGCGTCCTCTGCTGGATATTTTGGATACTACAAAATATAATAGTATAATTCATATTCTGTTTAGTGTTACATTACTTCTCTTCTCATTATTGACATGCAAATATCGGTACATGGATGTGTGAATGTGACTAACCTTCCTCCATATTTGGCTACATACCTGATACATCACATTTTCTGTTGTTCAAAATTACATCTATATTTTCAAAGTCCCGCTTATTCATTTTTCTTGTCTTTCAACTGAATTTAAATGTATTTTTTTAATCGTATCTGTGAAATTGATCTTTCTTTACAGTTTGTTTTAACACCATGCGGTAACATTTGACTTTACATTACAAGACTGCCCTCACAACTACTAAGACGTATTATGAAATCAAATAAACTCAGTGGGAGAAAACACTAAAATCACAGTGGACTTTTTTTTAATCGTCATGTAGAAAGTTCTTTATTGCCACATCAAGTCAAGATTAGGTATTATTTAGAATAGAATAGAAAAAACAAAAGTATAAAATAGTAACTCAGTAAAAAACTATATAAATAAACACTTTGTTTTAACTTTTTTTTTAGGCCAGTTTAAGAACTGTAAATATTATAACCTTTGTAACTTGCTTGATAATTAATTCAAACATGCTGCATGTAAAAATGTATGAATACAATCATACCTGTTTTCAAGTGCAGACTAATACAAAAAAAGTCATGGCGTCATTGGCTTATAAAAGAGAAGAAAGAGAGCTCAGTACTGTTTAACACAAACGTCAACCCGTTCCAAGAAAGTTAAAAAATGACAACAGCAAGAGTACAAAAATATAGAAAATAAATCTTTCTAGACTATGTAGTAAGGTACAAAGTGACAACAATGCAAAGTGTGCAGTTTCTGTGCAAGCAGGAGCCAAATGTAAGGTAAACAAATAAGTTTATAGAAAATCCCAAAAGAAGGCTGGCCCTTTAAGAAGCCCTGACTGAGAACAGTCTAGAAAATCCACAAGTAACATGAAGGCTGACTCATGTGATAATTAAAAACAGTCTCCCACACACAACAACACTGTGGCTGCAATGTTCCAAAGTAACACAGTGTGGGGATGTGAATTTAAGAATCTTCTACAAAGAACAAGCTCTGTTTTTTCCTAAGTGTACAGTGTAGTGCTTCTGTCCCCAGAACATTAGGAGGTGGCGTCCTTTAAATAGGCAATGATATTGTGCCTGTCCTTTTTCTTTCTGAGCCCACTGAAGATCATCTTAGTACCAGGAATGTACTTCTTAGGGTTTGTGAGGTAGACGTCCAGGGTTTTCTCATCCCAAGTGATACCTTAAAGAAACATAAACACAAACACATGATGTGATGAACGTGATCTTATTTGTAGTGCAAGTGACACACTTTTCTTTCTCACACATCTGAAGACTGTGTTCAGGTTTTGGTGCCTCGAGTCAGAGCAGAGTAGCCTGTCCTGTTCAGACCTGCTGCTTTGACTGTAAGCTACAGAAAATGCAGGCAGCCCCCAAGCTTTGTATTCGGAACTGTGACACATAACTTAACATTTAAATGTATTACACTCTACTCAAGGAATGGAGAATGGTATGTTGCACCATTTTAAAACCAAACTATCCAAATTTCCAGTTGAAATGCAAACAAATGAATGAGAATGAGCTGTCTGGGTTGGCTACTGCTCTTCTTTACTTCTCTATGAAGCAAGATGCAATTTTGTGTAAAGCAGGCATTCCCCGCTCTACACAAAATGCATTGTTGGCATCATGTAAAACATCAGACACCATTCTACATAGAAATCCTGCTCCAGACATTGTATGCTCTATGTCATGTGGTCAACATAATGCTCCAGTAAAAGTTCATTTCTCTGGAAAAGTCTGGGCTAGTGTAAGATGTAGTGCATTATATTTTATGGAAAAGGACAAATGTGCTTAACAACACACTTGCTGGCCTGAAGAAATATATCTTAACATGTTTTAATGATACCCTTTTCATGTTGCAAATCAAAATTATTTAGAGAACATCGACGGCAACAACTAAAAAAGCACTTTAATAGTATGGGCAACGTGTATAATGGTTACAAAGTCAAACTATTACAATATCACATAAAATCCCCATCAAACTTTTAGGTGTTTTCTGTTCAGGTCTCTGAAACAGTTGTTCCTCTGATAACTAATTCATGACTCTTAAACATCAACGTGACCATACCTGTTGACTAGGATCAGAAGTATTTACATACATTGTACTCACATACCCTGGCCTGCACAGAGAATACCTGATCCAGTGAAGGGGCCCTACATAAATCTGAATTATTCATATCAATGCATCATGCTCCCTCTTACATTAACACACAAAAGATATGAGACTACTTTGGCATAGGCATGTACTCACAACACCTGCCAGTACTTTTACAGTGTTTCACTTCTAATACAACTAATAGAATATGTAATTTTCTTTTCAGTAATAGTGAGTGTTTGAGATATAATGTTTTTGTTGTCCTGCATGGGCTTCAGAAAGCTGCAGAAAGTTATAATACATTAATGTTAATGGTTGTTGGAGCTATTTACATTGTTTCGTATATTTGATTATTTTTACTATAATCAATTGATTTATTTATTGTTATTTAATTTAAGGTAATTCACTGTGATGCCATAGGTATTAGTATATTTTGTTACTCACTTTTACAGGTTGATAGTTTTGCACCGGGTGATGTCTATATAGATGGGCAGGTAAGATAGGAGCGGCGGACACCAGGGATGGTGAATGGTTTTTTACCAGGAGATTTGAAAGAGACGCTACCTTTTGTTATAGAGAAGCTTTTTTGTTGTACAATAAACCAGGGGTTCCCAAACTTTTCAGCCCAAGACCCCCCAAATAACCGTGCCAGAGACTTGGGACCCACACTGTTACTTAGGTTGGTTAAACATTGCATAAAGCCATGGGCAAGCACTAATAGGCCAATGCAAAAACAGACATTAAAAAAGTGAAAGCCAAAATACTATCAGTTTATTTCATAGTTATTTAAAAAAGGTTGAAAGTAGAATGAAAGTAATCTTTATGTATAGTCTGTAGCAGTGATAGGATACACATATTCTGATTTGCTTTCATTTGAACCAATATCTGTATTTATATTTGTATAATAATGGATAAAATATACAATTTATATATTCAGCAGAAAAAAAAGCTTTTCAAAGAACCACTTTTTTGGATGGGATCTCGCGACCCCCCCTTTCGGAACCAGTGCAATAATCCGCCAAAAGACTGCATACTTGGCTGGACATTGACCATTTTTTGGACACCGTGTAAGATCCACTGTCCTTCTGCCCTGTGGCTGGTTTTTGATTTGAGATTCAAGTTTTGTAAGTTGACCCAGTCAAATAGCCACTACAATGGTTAAAGAAGTGTGATTAATGGAAAAAGAAATGGCCAATAACTGATCCTCATTCATGTGTGTGCACATACTTAAGATAATGCCCCATTGGGCCACCCCTGTCAAAAAAAGGTCTGGACACGCCCCTGTAAGCCCTGTATAGCCTAGCTAATTCAATTCAATTCTTACAAGGTCAAATCTCTGCAGTGATTTTAAGACTAGACCTACCTTTGTCAACGTTAGCCTTTGTGTATGAGTATCCAGAAGCCTGCCCCGTCTTCCTCCCAAACAGACCCCACAGGTTGGGTCCCTGCTTGTGTTTGCCCCCCTCTTCCACTGTGTGACACGCCGAGCATTTCTGCACAAATGCTTTCTTTCCTTTATTGACGTCTCCCATGATGAGCAGCTGCAGGAGAGGAAATGGGAGAAACAAAGTCAATGTTTAAGTCATATTCATCTGCTGTGACCCATGAGGTGAGTGAAAAAAGAAGCTATCACAGAGAAGAAATGTGAAGTAGCCTATTTCATGTAAGAGCCCGGGGCATGGTGGGAGTGGAACAAAGTTGTTTGTTTCCGGATATGTTATTGTTTTTTGGGAACACAAAGATTATAACAAACGTCGCTGAACTTCACTTATAAACAGTAGTTGATCATGACAGACACTGTCAGCATGGACGAAGAAAAGTCGCTGTGAAAGCTAGGTTAATAATTACGACAATATAACAACAATTGGATACATTGATACACTTAAAACGTAACATACACTATCCTTTTATAAGACTAACAAAACGAGTGACAAGATAGCTCATTATAGATACAAAACGGTGTTTCTGCAGTGAAAAAATATCAAACAAAGCTAATACATATCTTCCAAAACTTATCATAGCCTACCTGACAGGAGTGTGTAGTTCACGGACCTCCAGGTAAAAGTTTCTTCCCTTTATCAAAGTCAAACTTCTCTTTTTGTCGTCGGTTTCTGCTCGAAGTTTCTAGCTGTTTGGAATCTACTTTTAAACTAGCTTTTCCGGGGACTCGGCCGGATTTGAACCTTCATGCAGAAAGATGTCAAATTTTGTAAGGGAGTGGCTCTGTCGGGTTAAATAAGATGTGATAAAAGGCCAATTGCGCAACAGACTGAGGAGGACCCGACAGTCTGTGGGTGACGCCCATTAGGATTCCAGAGGCAGGTGAGGTGTGTTTCCAGTGTGTGGGAACAAATTGTCAAAGGCTTTTCAGTTACTTGTAAGCGTATTAAAACAAAAAAATATTTTTAATAGTGCCCCTGTATGGAAGAGGACCAGGGCCACTGCAAATAAAATAAAATCTGAGAAAAAAGTCAGATTTAAGTCAGAATTATGAGAACAAAGTCAGAATTCTGTCTTTTCTCAGAATTCTGTCTTTAATCTCAGAATTCTGTCTTTAATCTCAGAATTTTTACTTTTTTTCTCAGAATTATGACTTTAATCTCCGAATACTGTCTTTTTTTCCCTCAGAAATCTGATTTAAATCTGACTTTTTTCCTCAGAATTCTGACTTTAATCTCAGAATTCTGTCTTTTTGTTTCTCAGAATTCTGACTTTAATTTGACTTTTTTCTCAGAATTCTCACTTTAATCTCATGATTCTGACTGTTTTCTCATAATGATATTAATAAAAAAAAATTGACCTTAATGTTTTTCTTTTCTCTGGTGACCCTAATCCTCCTTCCGTACCCTTTTTACTTGGAGGGGGAATATTTTTTAGCATGTTTGCTAATGCTCATGTGACGAGTCTTGTGCTCGTGCGTGACTGAGTTGTGCTTGGAAGAAGTAGAACAAGTTTCTACCTGGTTTGCATATTGTCATTTGAATGCGACTCGTGGTACTTTCAGAAAACAGTGACTATGACATAGAAACATGTTGTTTATCATAACCAAGGGATTACATATTATTCAAATAGTTGCAACAACATAGAGTTTGTGAAATGTAATTGCTAACCTGTGGGGTTTTATCAATGAACCATATATGCCTTGAACGTGTTCATTAATTAGCATGTCCCTTCAGGCAGTATAACATGTCACATTTGTAAAACAACAGGTGCATGGTGGGCTGAACTGCATTAAAGATGCTTCACTTTAAAGGTCCTGTGCATGCTCTCCCACTGTCACACAGCTAAACCTTACTGAATACAAGACTGCTATCCTGGTGTGCTGTTAAATGCCTGTAAACCTAACAATCATCATTATAGCCTATATGTATTGGGCTTAATAGAAAAGTGTACCTCCAGGAATAATATCCCCTCCTTTATATTGAGGTATCTTTGTGAACCGTGAAGTGAATCAGCAGAATCCCAGCATCTGAAAAACTGACACACTGGAAAAGAATGCAGTCGTTATTAATGTTATTGAATACAAAGGCGATTATCTTGCCCTGACAAGTATATATCGTGTAGGAGGGATGTAAGAAGATATCTGATTATTATTGTGTACAAAGAGCAGGGACTTTGCAGTGAGTCTCTTGGTGGACAATGCTAAATATTTTCTTTG
Organism: Notolabrus celidotus; assembly: GCF_009762535.1. Classification (NCBI taxonomy): domain Eukaryota; kingdom Metazoa; phylum Chordata; class Actinopteri; order Labriformes; family Labridae; genus Notolabrus; species Notolabrus celidotus. Next base: position 13,811,096 of record NC_048287.1, on the reverse strand, counting down.
TATCTTTTTTTTTGTATTCTCTGCTCAGTATATTCTTAGGAATGGTCTACAGTTTATAAAGACAATTGCTTAAAGAAAGGGAAACTGAAAAAAAAATTCACACAACAGATTTCCTGCATCTACGGGTAATTATATGAGTGTCTCTATCCCCAACATTATTTTACATGCACATAATAGATGTTGTGTTCGGGGCTCATCAAAGATATGTTCGCAAAAAATAAGGTAAAAGAAAAAAACCTTCAAGTATATTAATCCTACAAAGTAAGATAAGATGCTAGATGATAGAGAAACTCATAGGAAGTTGTTAGTTTGTAGGCATAAATCATCTGAACTAATAGTTTACTCTTAATATCTTGGTATTTCCCATTGAAGCATGGGAAATGGTGACTTTTAACCACTCTAGATTCAAATCAGTCCATTTGAAGACACGATGTCCTGGTTGAAGATATACTCCACATTTTTCTTTACTAGTCTAAACGGGTATTTCAAGATCTCACAGTTCTTCAAAACTTGCTCCCCTGGTAGAGAAATTAGATGTTTCTGATCCTACTGTTGAACCAGTCTCTGCAACAAAATGATTTCCTTCCTTTCTTAGTGGAGGGATTTTTTTTGGTGTATCTTTCACTGTAGGTGCATTAGCATATGGTTCTTCCAGTCTTTTTTGAACTCCCAAGTGGACTTTTGGTTGAAATTGATCCTTATTGGACTTCTAGAAAAAATAACCCTGGTAGAGCTAAATGTTGGGAAGACTGAAACCTTGTCAATATGCAACTGACAAGCAGTCAGTATGTTTAGCTGAATACTACACACTGTACATTTGAAAGGGTAGCTAAATCTTTTGTTAGAGTGGATCAAAAAGATCTCTTATCATTTTGGCAAGTCCTGGGTTTGGGACTATATACTAAGATAATCCAGAACACCAATTCAGACCTCATAGATCATCTGACAAAGTAGGACTTTGTGTTCTTGATGCCCAAGTCTTACTACTTTAATAACATTGTTGAAATAAAAAAATGGGAATACTGACCTGGAATACTTCTGACTCTGTCCTTTTTTTGTCTCTGCTGACTCTGGATTTTTATATCTAGGTTTGATGAGATCCTGGAACCAATTTGCCTTGAAAATTCCTTCAAGGAATCTTCAAGGAACATTTTGCTGATCTTTAATGTCTTCAGTGTACACACTAATTCCTCAGCTCATAGAGTCTGTTCAAATCCTCTCATATCTATCTAGTGGAATTACCCCAAATTCAGGTGTGCAAAAACCTTTATATGTGGTGGTGTCAACAGCTTACTGTCTGAGGAGAATAGTCCCTCCTGTTGCTCTTAAAAGTTGATTTGATATTAAACTGCATTATTCTATACATTATAACAGAATATATATTAACACCAGCCAGTAACTGTTTGAGAGTTGATAAGGTGTCATTTAGGCTTGAAAAGCATGTTATCAGGGGGACGTTACCATTGCTCGACAGCAGCCACATTGACGAGACTGCCTGCAGTGTCTGCAGACATTATTTATTGCTATGATCGGCCTTGTGAGCAAGGTATCAGCCAATGCAGATTTTTTTTTAAAACACCTTACCCGACCAAATACACTTTCTATCTCTAGTTTTAATGAGGGTGGCCAGATTTCCATTACCCCACTGTGCAGGCTCTAGAATGAGTGATCCAAGATGACTACAAGATAATACAGATTGACTGTTAAAGAGAAATGTGTAGTCTCAATGAGTTGACTGAAGTAATATATCAAATAAGCCGTTATGTTTACAGAGGGATTGAAAGGTTTTCTGAGGTCTGGTTATTCCAGTTTAGATTTATCTAAGAAGTGATCTAGAGGCCTGTTATGATCTCCACCCAGGACAAATTGGTAATCTTCCAAATGTAGTGGAAGTTTCTTAAAGTAACTGTGAGAAACTTTGATTTTGTTTTGATCTTTGTGACTGCTGTGGACAAAGTTATACATCTTATGCTTTGCTGAGCAAGAGAGGGTGGTGTTATTGTAAAAAAAATATCTGCAGTGAGTGATATTAAACGTATCACTGCAAATCTGTCTTGACAAAACATGAAAATGAGAGAACTTCCAGTTTAAAAAATACCTAACAGAATCACAAATACCTACATAGAAATTATATTGTGACTAACTGTCTTGTTTGCTTTTATTGGCCTTATTATTTTCATTTTTTTTGATAACCAGATACAAATTCCTCACATTAGACTGGGACTTCTTTATTCTGGGTATGACTCAGAAGCCCCAGAATGAGCCCTATTTTTATCTCCAAATTCATGATGCACATTGATAAACATACTGTTAGAAAGGACAACGACTTTTAAAATTAACAATCAATCTTATCATGTATTCTATGCTCCCTTTGCCCCTAAAATAATAATTATTTAAGCTTCAAGGGCAAGGTGAGGATGACTTTTATTCTCTGTTTCGTTTTGTAAAATTTTGATAATGTTTGCTTGTCTCCCTCTAGTGGCCGATCACAGTACTCTGATAACTCACTACTATCCACACTTCCTAGCCTCCTCCCTGAGCCCTTGGGAGCTAAGGTACAGTCTGATCTGTTTACCAACACTCACACAGGGAAGTGTAGAGTTGCATTTATTGTCACACTTAAGATTTTTGTGAGAAGAATGGTTGTTGACTTTGCAGATGATTTGCTTTAATTCACATTACCCAGAAATGGCTAAGAGAGACATAGTTTATTGATAGTGTTTCACTAGGTTTGAATTGGTTGCTGCTGATGCTGTTCATCCACACCAGAAAAAAACTGTATCAACAACATGAAAACAATAACCCACTTAAGTCACTTTTTTCCAGTAAGAATTGAATTGAATGCAAACTGAACAATGAAAGAATAAACCCGAACCACAAAGCACTACAGCTTGAAAGTTTTATTGTTAATGTTTTATTTGTCACAACACATTTTTTTATTGAAAGAGACTCATACATTGGCATCTTTAAATCAACTTATTCAGTCAAAATTTTGTCTTAAATATTTTCCTTTAGAGCTAAAAACACTATTTTGTTATTTACATTCATCATCACTCTTTAAAAGATTTGTCCTGTGTCTCCATCTCTTCTGAACTGGCTGTGAGGTCCACATCTTTACTCCTGTGGGAAGAAAATACACTTTGTGTCAGAATTCACTGGCCTGCATGTGTCAGGATAAATATATATACACACATATATATAACAGTTGTTCTAGGTAAGAGGTTCCTACCAGTGCATGCCATTGTTCGGTAACTGATCATTGACCATCGTCTTTAAAAGCCAGTACAGACTGCTCCTCCCAAACCTCTGAGGCAGCACTGTGTTCACTACCCCTCGGACTTTTGGGCACCCTGCACACATTTGAACCGTTTCCCAAGCCCGTCCGAACCTCTGTGGCATGTTGGGGGTGGATTTTTGGCCCCTGTCCTCACTGGAACTGCTCTGCCTCCCAAAGCGCATGGGCATGTTGGCGTGCAGGTGGAGGGGTCTGGCGGTGGGTGGGTACAGCTTGACGATGGAGGGGAGGCTTATTTTGCTGGGGGGGGTTGAGTGGATGTTGAAGGTTTCGATATCCAAACTCCTTTGGGAGTCACTTTTGGTCTGTGGACAAAACAAAAAGAATCGGACCAATCAGATTAGAGAATGTTGGATTTGCATTCGAGCCTCATATAAATCACTAATCTGTCTGTCATTTCCAAGCAAAACTGCAACAGATTTCAACTTTTGTTCACTCATTTTTTTTTTTTTTTTGCTTTTTGGCACATCACATAACATAACAAGTGGTGATGATATCAACATGTAAAGCTTTAAGACAGCTAGTCACAAAACAACCTATACAAATTGCTCATCTTAGGCTGTTGACTTCTCATTTTTTGTTATCATTTTAAAAACTGCTGAACTGATTTAATAATGGAATAGTGGTCAAATGAATCGAGTGTGGTCAAGTTATAAGTTGCAGAAACACTGTTACCACTAGTACAGTATTCCCCCCTGATTTCTTTTGCCGCTTTTAGCCATCACTGCGCATAGATTTTTATCGTTACGATGCTTTTACCTGGTTGAATATGTTAGGGATGCACCAATGTGTCAACTGTGGATCAGTA